>NC_136471.1:124335453-125551438 GCF_902686455.1 Sciurus vulgaris | reverse complement strand
CTTCTTCCTTCTTCTTCTTCTTTTTTTTTTTTGTACCAGGGATTGAACTCAGGGGCATTCAACCACTGAGCCACATCTGCAGTCTTTATTTTATTTAGAGACAGGGTCTCATTGAGTTGCTTAGCGCACTAAGTTGCTGAGGCTGGTTTTGAACTGGTGATCCTCCTGCCTCAACCTCCCGAGCAGCTGGGATTACAGGTGTGTGCCCTTCCTTTTAAATTTTATTTTGAGGCAGTCTTGGTCAGTTGCCCAGTGTGGCCTTGAACTTGCAATCTTTCTGCCTCAGCCTCCCAAGAAGCTTGGATTACAGATGTGTGTCACCATGCCTGGCTAATACACATTTTTATGTCTCTAGAGAAATCAGGCATTTTTAATACTTATTTACTATTTATACATCTTTTCATGAAATAATTTAATGACTCATGAACTTAACAAGCATTTTTCATATATCTGAATTTTTTAAATAGTATATTTAGTTGTTATGGACCTTTATTTTATTCATTTTTTATATGTGGTACTGAGGATTAAACCCAGTGCCTCATACATGCTAGGCAAGCACTCTACCACTGAGCCACAACCCCAGGCCCTATCTGCATTTTCTCATTGGATGAAAGTTTACTTTTATTTCAGTGAGTTATGCATAATTGTAGAATTGTATATATAAAGTGACTAACTCAAACATTTTCACATCACATATATTTTGTTTTATTTACTTTATAAAACATCAAACATAAAATTCTGAAAACTCCATAGTAAACTTTGTTGGAAAAAAACCTGCTATTACTTATGTTGAAAACAGAAATATATCTGCAGCCCTAACAGAAAGAACATTGAGCTTGATATGAAATATTAAATGTGATCCAGGTGTGGTGGCACATGCCTATTATCCCAGCAACTCAGGAAGTTGAGGCAGGAGGATCACAAGATTGATGTCAGCCCAGCAATATAGCAGGGCTCTCAGCAACTTAGTAAGACCCTGTCTCCAAATAAAAAATCAAAAGGTCTGGGGATGTGGCTCAGTGGTTGAGTGTCCCTGAGTTCAATCCCCAGTACTCAAAACAAAAACAAAAAATAATTATTAGCCAGGCCCTGTGGCAACACCTGTAATCCCAACAACTCAGGAGGCTGAGGCAGGAGTATCACAAGTTTAAATCCAGCCTCCACAGTTTAGCAAGACCCTGTCTCAAAAATTAAAAAAAAAAAAGGACTGCTGGCTGGGTGTCGTGGTGCAGGCCTGTAATCCCAGTGACTCTGGAGGCTGAGGCAGGAGGATCATGAGTTCAAAGCCAGCCTCAGCAACAACAAGGTGCTAAGAAACTCAGTGAAACCCTGTCTCTAAATAAAATACAAAATAGGGCTGGTGAGGTGGCTCAGTGGTCGAGCGCCCTGAGTTCAATCCCCGGTACCAAAAAATAAAAATAAAAAAAGGAACTATCTATGTGGGTCAGTGGTTATGTGCCCCGAGTTCAATTCCTGGTTCCTCCCACCCTAAAAAAGAGTTATTACAACACTTAAATTAAGAAAATTAAAAAAAGAAAATCATCTTGAAAATTTTTTTTTAAAGTTTTGATTAGGGCTGGGGATATAGCTCAGTTGGTAGAGTGCTTGCCTTGCAAGCACAAGGCCCTGGGTTTGATCCCCAGCACCACAAAAAATTTTTTTTGATTAATTGTACACAAATGGGGGCTGGGAATATAGCTCATTTGGTAGAGTATTTGCCTCGCAAGCACAAGGCCCTGGGTTGGATCCCCAGCACCACAATAAAAAAAGAACTGTACACAAATGGGGTACAATTATTGATTCTCTGGTTGTACAAAGAAGAGTTGCACCATTTGCATAATCATACATACACATAGGGTAATGATGTTTGTCTCATTCTATTTTTCCTTCCCCTACCCCCTTGAAAAAAATTTAACAGCCTAAATAATTTTCATATTTGTATTTCTAAAAGAAATAAATTTTAAAAACCCAGGAAGCAGGGTAATACTGTTACTAATTCTAATTTCTATTTTTAACACCCTAAATTACTTAGTTCTCATTTCTTTTTGTATGTCAGCTTGTGGTTGACTTTGCAGAGTTAGCATTTTTTTTTTGGTGTCAGTTTTTAAAACATAAGCTAGAAGAATTTGGTCAGTAGCTTCCCCATTCCATAGAACATCTGAGAACTTAAAAAAATGGCATTTAAATGGGAGTAAGAAGAAAAAGTAATGTGATATTTCAGTGTTTGTTTTCTGTTTTCTGTGTTTGTTTTTTACTTCTAGACCTAGCGTCATGTTTTCTAGAATCCTCAAAACTTGTGAGGGTAGCCTCTTGTTTTTAAAATGATCAACAACATTCTTCTTAATAGAGTAAGTTATGGACAGATTTTTAATCTGCATACTTTTATTTTATCTGATTTTTATGCTGTGGACTCATCATAAAAGTGACTAGAAAAACAACCTTCTCCTTGTCTCTCATATGACCAGCCGGGCTCTGTCTGCATTCTGAGTTTCAACCTTTAGGTCCCTGTGTTAATTTTCATCACTGTGACCAAAATACCTGACAAGAACAACTTAGAGGAAGAAAGATTTATTTTGGTCCGCATTTCAGGGCTTTCAGTCCATGGTCATCTGGTTCCAAGGCAGAAACATTATGGAGGAAGGTCATGGCAGCCAGGAAGTAGAGAGAGAAAGAAGGAACGAGAAAGAGAGAGAAGGACCTGGAGAGAAGATAGACCTTTCCAGGGTATGCCCCTGGTGACTTATTTCTCCCAACTAAGTTCCACCTTCCACTAGTCAATTTAGCCATCAATGGACTAATTCACTCATGAGGTCAGAGCCCTCGTTATCCAGTCACTGAAACCTCACCTCTAAACACATTTCAGAGGTGATATGTTTTCTAGGATCCTTTGGGGGACATTTCAGGTCTAACCTCGTTATCCTGAAACCTCACCTCTAAACACATTTCAGAGGTGACATGTTTTCTAGGATCCTTTGGGGGACATTTCAGGTCTAAACTATAACATCCCTAAAGGGAGGTAAGGACTACTATGTTGTGTTCATCTTCCAGAGGGACAGGGAGTGGAGGGGATGGATTTGACTAAACCCAGAAGGGAGAGTTGACCTCTTGGGATTTGAGAAGAAAGGCTGGCTCTGTGAGCAAGTCATTTGTGTAGTTGCATCAAGCCCCATGCTTCATTTAATGTTCTACTGCTACCCTCTTGAAATTCTTCATAATTTTTAAATACAGAACCCTGTATTTGCATTTTGCACTTGATCTACAAATCATGTCACCAGGGTGTTGGGAAGACCAAAGAGTAAGAGGCAGCAGTGGTGGGAACATTCTTCTCTGATAGGGAGGCCATGGGATATTTGAGGACAGATCACAGTGTAGGCATGTTTAGGATCCTCAGTTTGGCAATGAAAAAGTAGATTGACCAGGGATCTACTTGCTCTCATAGGGACATAAGAGCTTGAATAGTGAATTTGATGGACTGAAAAGAAACCCTCTTATAAATGTCCTGGATTTCATAAGCTTCAGGGGTTAAGTCTCAGCTAAAGGATGGTCTCCTTTCAAGAAGACAGATTAGGCCTTTGTAGTGGGTTGAATGGGATCCCCCAAAAGGTACATCTGCCTGGATCCTCAAAATATGACCTTATTTGGAATAAGGCCCCCCCTTTTTTTTTTGGTGGTCCTGGGGATTGAACCCAGGGCCTTGTGCATGCTAGGCAAGCACTCTGCCTACTGAGCTATATCCCCAGCACCAAATAAGGGCCTTTTAATTTTCTTTTTCTTGGTACCAGGGATTGAGTCCAGGGACACTTAACCACTGAGCCTCATCCCCAGCTTTTTTTCATATTTATTTAGAAACAGAGGCTTTTTTTTTTTTTTTTTTGGTACCTGGGACCCAGGATGGAACCCAGAGGTACTTAACCACTGAGTCACATCCCCAGCCCTTTTTTATTTTATTTGGAGACAGGGTCTCACTGAGTCACTTAACACCTTGCTAACTTGGTGAGGCTAGCTTTGAATTTGTGATCCTCCTGCCTCAGCATCCTGAGCTGCTGTGATTATAGGCATAAGGCACCGTGCCTTTTTAGATGTAATTAAGATGAAAATCTGAAGATGAGATCATACTGGCTGTTACAGTTTAGATGTGAGATATATCCCAAAAACTTATGTGTGAGACGGTGTTAAGCTAGCTTAGAGGTGAAATGATTGACTTATGAAAGTTTTAACCTGATCAGTGAATGAATCCCCTAATAGGAATTAACTGGGTGATAACTACAGGCTGGTAGGGTGTGGCTGGATGAAGTGGGTTATTGGGGGGATTACTTTGGGGTATATATTGTGTCAGTGGTGAGAGGAGTCTCTGTGTCTCTCTGCTTCCTAGTTGCCATTTTCTGAGCTGTTTTCCTCCTCCGCACTCTTCCACCATGGTGTTCTGTCTCATCTTGGGCCCAGAGCAATGGAGTCAGCCATCTGTGAACTGAGACCTCTCTGAAACTGTGAGCCCCAAATAAACTTTTTCTCATATAAAATTGTTCTTGCAGTTCTTCTGGTCACAGTGGTGAAAAAGCTAACTAAAACACTGGCCTAGCATGGATTCTAAATCCAATGAGAGCCATGTCCTTGTAAAAGACAGAAAAGGAGAAGACATACAGAGAAGACCAAATGAAGTTGGAGGCAGAGATTAGAGTGATACAGTTTTAAGCCAATGAATGCCCAGGATTGCCAGCAAACCACCACAAACTAGGAGAAAGGACCCACCCCTGACAGTGCATTGATTTCAAATCACTGGTTTCTAGAATTGTGAAGAAATAAATTTGTGTTTTTTGTTTGTTTTTTTGTCACCAGATTTGTGGTAATTTGTTATGGCAGCCTTCAGAAATTAGTACAACCAGTGTCAGTAAAGTGCTTGGTTGTTGAGATTTAATTTGAGGTAGCAGGGAATAAGTGTTGCATCACAGACTTTTTTAGCAGGAAAATAAAAGCTCTCCCAGAAGTGTTCTAGGAGACTTCTTCCCTTCCATCCCATTGGCCAGTGTCAGGTCACAGGACCACTGTTAGTTGCCCAGAAGTTTGGGAAATTGGATACTTAAGAAGCAGAATAGGTCACATTTGATTGCTGCCTAAAATAAAATGGGAGTCATATTAACAAAGATAAGATGGGAGGGTAAAGGAGGTGAAGACATAGAACTTTAGGTAGACAACAACTCTCACAAGCCATAATGTAATATTTATGTAGTTAAAAATATGCAATGATAAATTATATTTGAATGTCAATAGAAACAGTGATAATGATTATTTTACAATCTCTTGCTACTGAAGTGGGATCTGTGAGCAAGCAGAATAGTTATCCCAGGGGAACTTATTAAAAATGGAGATTCTTGGTCTCTACCTCAGACCTACTGAATTAGAATTTGCAGTTTAACATGATCTCCAGTTCATTCCTATGCAGTTAAGTTTTTTGGTTGTTGTTTTGTTTTGTTTTTACTGAGGATTGAACCCAGGGCAACTTCACCACTGAGCCACGCCCCTGGCCCATTTTATTTTTTATTTTGAGACAGTGTCTTGCTAAGTTGCTTAGGACCTCGCTAAGTTCCTGAAGTTAGGTTTGAACTTATGATTTTCCTGCCTCAGCCCCCTGAGCCTCTGGAATTACAGGTGTGCGCCACCACATTCAGCATACTTTAAGGCTTGAGAAGTACTGGTCTTGGTGACTCAGTAAAATCTGATTAAACTACTAAGAAAAACAAGTTGCTACTGTGAAACGGGAAAGAATTGTCATCAGTACTCAAACACAGAGAAGTCCAAATATAAGATGAGTATGCGAAACTCAGAAAATGTTAAAATGTTATAATGTTTGTATAATACAATAGAGACACAAAAAGGCAAGTTTTTTGGGTCAAGTTTAAATGGAATGAGGTATATCTAATGGCTACTGTACCATAGTCTAACATCACATTTATGACTACATTCAGTAATGTTAAGTTTCTTACAGCACATAGAAATACCAATTAATAAGCCATCACCAGCAAAGATGTAATAATTAAGTAAAGTGACTAATCCTTAAGTATGAAGAGGAATCCAGAGAAGCCAGTGAGATCCAACATCAAAGTTAGTTAAATTACTATAATCCTACCTCAGAAATCCAAGACTTCTTTCTATAAGATTTTGATCCTTGTTGCTTGTGATGGTGCACGTCTATAATCCCAGCTACTTGGGAGACTGAGACAGGAGGATCCCTATTTTGAGGCCAGTCTGAGAAACTTAGCTAGACCTTGTCTCAAAAAAAAAAAAAAAAAAAAGAAGAAGAAGAACTGGGGGTGTGGATCAGTGGTAGAGCATCCATGAGTTCAGTCTCCAGTACTGAAAAAAATATATATGTTTATGCTTTATTGAAATACTTTGTAGTAGGCAAAATGAAGTTTTCTTGCTTATCCTTTAATGAAATTCTACAGTTTATTTCATGACAACCATTCTAAAGAGTTGGAATACCCATTGATTAATATGTATATATTGTTACCTCAGCCTCATTGTGTGGGAATAGAAATTGCTATGAATTGCAGTGTTCCCCCAGGACAGAGTTCGTTTAAAAGCAAATAGATTGGTTTTTGAAAAGCATAATTTATTTATAATAGATTATAGCCTCTAGTTGTCATGCTGTGGCAAAACTGTTTATACACCAAAGTTGGAAATAAAATGCAAGAGTCAGCATTTTACTTTGGGAAGGTTATACCCAAAATTTATTTGAGCAAAGGTATTTAATTTTTACCATGAAACTGGACCGGTATAAAAAGGTACTTTGGCTATGTACACTGCTAGAATTGTTCTGTTTCATCATGGAACTGTTTTAGGCAGCAAACTTGGATAACAGCTTCTTTAAGGGAGATTAAAGGAGACTGTAAAAATAGTAGATTGAAGTCATTAAAAACAGACAAATCGGCTGGGTGTGGTGGTGCACACCTGTAATCCCAGTGGCTCAGGAGCCTGAGGCAGGAGGATCCCGAGTTCAAAGCCAGCCTCAGCAAAAGTGACATGCTAAGCAACTCAGTGAGACCCTGTCTCTAAATAAAATACAAAATTGGACTGGGGATGTGGCTCAGTGGCTGAGTGCCCCTGAGTTCAATCTCTGGTACCCAAAAAATAATAAAATAAAAATTTAAAAAGTGAAAAATTAAAACAAGTCTCAAAAGAAGATTTATGAATGTCCAATCAGCACGTGTAAAGTTGCTAAACATCATTAGTTATTGTGGAAATGGAATTAAAGACCAATTAAGATAGCAGTATGTTAACTAAAATTTTTAAAAACTGACAATGTCAAACAATGGCAAGAATGTGGAATAATTTTCTTGAATTGCTGGTAGGAATGTAAAATGGTACAACTTTGAAAAACTTTTTATCAGTTCTTTATGGAGTTACATATACATTTACCCTAGTAGCCACAAATCTCATGCCTAGGTATTTTCTTATGAGTCATGAAAACATTTGTCCACACATACCCAAAAACTCTACAAAAGTGTTCAATAGCAACTTTTCTCATAAGAACCCCAGCTGGAAACAACCCAAATATCCATTAGCAGAGAATAGATAATTGAATTGGGTCGAATAGTACAGTGGAATGCTATTGAGTAATAAAAAAGGAAACAAATAGGACACATGCAACAATATAAATTACTCTCAAAAACATGGTGAATGAAAGGAATCATTCTCTTAGATACCATGTAACTGTAATTCTAGAACAAGCAAAACTAAATGTTTTGATGAACAGAAATTCTTTTTTTTTTTTTTTTGGTACTGGGGATTGAACCCAAGGGAGCTTAACCACTGAGCCATATCCCACTGAGCCTGCCATTTTTTATTTTGCAACAGGGTCTCACTAAGTTGCTTAGGGCCTTGTTAAATTGCTGACACCGACTTTGAACTTGTGATCCTCCTGCCTTAGCTTTC
This sequence comes from Sciurus vulgaris, assembly GCF_902686455.1. Classification (NCBI taxonomy): domain Eukaryota; kingdom Metazoa; phylum Chordata; class Mammalia; order Rodentia; family Sciuridae; genus Sciurus; species Sciurus vulgaris. The sequence continues at coordinate 125,543,506 of NC_136471.1, read as the reverse complement.
AGTGCCACTGGGATTATAGGCGTGCACAATGCCCGCCTGCCTCAACTTTTATTTTTATTTTTTTGTCATAGCTTTTTCTTGGACCTACGACTAAAAGCATTTGTTGGTGAGACACAATATGTATGAAAATAAAAAGAAAACAATTGTCTCTTTTGAGTCTTAGTCTCTCTTTGACCATTTTCTTTAAAGAAAGCACAATGGTATGTTTGACTTTTTGAACTGCCAAATCTAATGCTGTGTAATTACTTAATTAGATCAGATTACTGTTTATATTAAACTCAAATAATGATTAAACTGAAAATTTTCATGCAAGAGCTCACAGGTGAAATCAGTGGAAATCAGCCAATGCTTGTCTTAACCTGTCTTTGTGTACACTTTCCCAATCACCCAAAGGTATACAAGGCTGAACTGACAGATGAATGACCCTGGTGGATGAAGTACATATAGTTCACAGCTGAGCCCACATATAAAGGCAAACATGAGCAGTGGTACTTGCCAATCTCTTTTTTAATGCAGCCACATGGCACAAACCCAGGTGGTGTTCTCCAGAAGTTCCACTATGGAGTTGACTTCCACAGTACATTCATCTCCAGGTTGACTGCAAGGGCTCTAATTTTTAAGAAAACTTCTAAATTTGAGATATAACGTACATACAATTTTGGTAGCTAGTCTCTAAAGGTGGCCTCAGTATTCATGCTGGACTGGATTTGTAGCTCAGTGACAGAATGCTTGCCTAGTGTGCCTGAAGTCCTTGGTTCCATCCCCAGTATCACAGACAGGCACAAATACTCATGTTCAGGTAGTTCCCTCCCACATTGAGTCAGGCTGACTTGTGGCTTGGGTTAAACAATAGATTGCGGCAGCAGTGACCCTGGGTCAGTTCTGGGCTTGGCTTTTATCACCACTGGTGAATTTTGCTTCCTTTTTCTTGGGATATTTGTTTTGGGGAGTCCTGTCAGTTTGGATCTTCCAAGAAGCAAACACCAAGACCAAATTATTATGTGAGAGATTTATTAGGGGAAATGCTAGTGAAGGAAAAAGGGAGAGAAAAATCAGGTGTAGCTGGGAAAGACTTCAGATCCTGTTGTGGATTTGACACTTGCAAAGGGTGAGAGGGAAGAAAGGAGGGTTGGGTAGGAAGCAGCTCTGAGAAATTCTTGCCCAGGCTGATGGGGAGCTTTAGGGAAAAGACTTCTCATCAGAGAAGTCCCTTAATGTGCAGGAAGGGTCCAGCTCTAGTGTCCCTACTGTGTTAAATAAATGGCTAGACAAAGGCCTGAGAGAACATGGCCTTAGTGAAGACTGTAGTGGATTCCAAAGGTGCAACACCCAGAGGCTCTCAGGTAACTACATTCTTCATGGCAGGTTCTCCCTTGGAGGGAGGTCTGAGTGGCATGCTTTGTGTGGTCGCTACATATAACTACTGGAGAGGCCATGTGATGACAATGGGTCCTGAGAATACACAGAGAAAGAGTGAAGCCTAACACGCAGCCCGGTAAGCCTCCAGATGACTCCAGCCATTTGAAACATTCAGGGGACGGACTGTTCAGTCAGCCCACAAAATTGTGAGTGATAATAAGTGATTGTCATTGCTTCAAGTCAACATATTTTAGGGTGGTTTGTTGCACTGTAATAGATACCCCAAACAAGGCCTAGGGTTGTAGCTCAGTGGTAGAGTGCTTGTCTAGCATGTGTGAGGCACTGGGTTTGATCCTCAGCATCCCATAAAAATAAAAGTATTATGTCCATTTACAAATAAAAAGGTAAAGAAAAAAGATACCCCAAACAATAGTGAAGTTGCATGTGTATAGCCCAATGATTTTTTATGTATGTAAAGCTATCAGGATCACTTGGATCAAGTTGTAGAACATTTACAACAACCCTAGAAGGTTTCCTCATATCCCCTTCTCAGGCAATATTGTTGCTCATCCCACAGGTAACTACTATTATGAGTTCTATCACTGCAAATTAGTTTTGCCCCTTCTTGAACTTCAGATAAATAGAATTATATATTTCTTCTTATTATTTTTTTATTATTATTATTACAGTACTAAGGATTGAATACAGGGCCCTGTGTGTGCTAGGTAAGAGCACTACCACTAAGCTATATCCCCAACACTTTTTATTTTTTATTTTGAGACAGGGTCTCACTAAGTTGCTAAGGTTGGCCTCAAACTTGTGATCATCCTGCTTCATTCAGACTCCTGAGTCTCAGGGATTACGGGCATGCCCCACCATGCCAGGCAAGTACTTAATCTTTAGTGTCTGACTTCTTGCAATTATGCCTCTGATTCTTCCATGTGGTTGGGTACAACAGGAATTTTTAAAATTTTATTGCCATGTAATTTTCTATTTGTATGAATATTGTTTATACAATATTCACTAGCGAATTGTTTCTAGTTTTGGCTATTATGAGAAAAGCTGCTTTGAACATTAAGTCTTGTGGCAGACATATGCACCATTTTTCTTGAGTTTCTACCTAGCAGTGCAATTGTTGGGTCATAGGATAGCATATTGTTTAGCTTTAGTCAGTAAGGCCAACTTGATTGAGCACTTTGTAAATACACTTTTTATACAGTTTAATACATGATAATGACACATCAAGGACATTTAAATAAGAGACTCCCTGCTTATTGTTTTTCCCAGCCATTTGACTTCAGGCTCCATGGAGTCATGAATCATGTTTGTCTTCTTCATGTAGTGCAGTACCTGCTATAGTAGGACATTTCAACTAATTTATTGAAAATAAAAGTAAAAATAAGATGTCTTAGTTTAACACTGAGAAATACATCTTTGTGTGTGCGTGTGTGTGTGTGTGCTTGTGTGTGTGTGGTACTAGGGACTGAAACCAGGAGCACTCTACCACTAACATCCCCAGTCCTTTTCTTTTTTGGTACCAGAGAGTGAACGTAGAGTCGCTTAACCCCAACCCTTTTTTTTTTCTTATAAAAATCTTTACATTTTTATTGTGATATAATTTACATATCATACAGTTCACTAATTTCAGTGAGTTTTAGCATATTCACATATGCTAAATATATGTACTAGTACATATGCATCCATTACCACAATCAATTTAGAAAATTTTCATCATTACCCTAAAATGAAATCCCACACCCCTTAGCCATCAACCCCAATTACCCCTCCCTTCAAATTCTAGGCAACTAATCCATTTCTTGTTCTAGTCTGTTCTGGATATTTCATATAAATTGTATCATATAATATGTGACTCTTTTTTATATTTTATTTATTTTACTTTTGTAGTGCTGGGGATCAAACCCAGGGTCTTGTGCTTGTGAGGCAAGTACTCTACCAACTGAGTTATATCCCCAGCCCCTGTATTTTATTTAGAGATAGGGTTTCGCTGAGTTGCTTAGTCCTCACTAAGTTGCTGAGGCTAACTTTGAGCTCAAGATCCTCCTGCCTCAGCCTCCCAAATCACTGGGATTACAGGTTTGGGCCACCATGCCTGGCTCATTTTTTATCTTGAGACAAGTTCTTCCGTAGTTGCCCAGGCTGGCGTTGAACTTGGCCATTTTCCTGCCTCAGCCTTCCAAGCCACTGGGATTATAGTTGAGTACCATTGCATCCAGCTCAAAAAATATATCTTTTTTTTTCATTTTTAAATTTTATTTTCCATTTTATTTTTATTTTTTTAATATCTTTAAGACTGGATTTTAGGTACTTTGGCAAGCCAAATAAAGAAAAAAGACTATTTTTTTTTTCTGAAGTTTCCAAAGGTATTACAACTACTTGTCTACAGGTGTATGAACAGTGACTTTAAAAACAATATTATACAACATATACAATCAGAAAAATAAGAAATTGTATGTCATTTACGTATGATTTATCAAAATGCATTATTCTACTGTCATGTATAACTAATTAGAACAAATTAAAAAAATAAAAAATATTCTGTTTCAGTGTTGTGAAGACATACCCAGAGTAGAATGGTAAATCATAAATTCTTACAGTAGAGCCTATTTAATCTAGAGTTCATGGATGGATTTTATGAGGGCCTAAAATTGCATGCAAAATTTTGTGTGCAAATTGATCTTTCATTCAGGACTTATTTATTTATTTATTTATTTATGGTACTGGGAATTTAACCCAGAGGCACTCGGCCACTGAACCATCTTCCCAGCCCTTTTTTATTTTTAATTTTGAAACAGGGTCTCACTAAGTTGCTTAGGGCCTCACTAAGTTGCTGAGGTTGGCCTTGAACGGCAGTCCTCCTTCCTCAGCTTCCCAAATCGTTGAGATTATAGGCATGTGCCACCGCACCTGGCTGTAGGACTCTTGATTATAAGAGTATTACCTAAGTAAGAAAGGGAATATGATGGCAGGGTTTTTGTTTGGTTCATGGAATTCAAGGAAGACAGGCACAGCCATGCTCCAAAGGGCACAACCAATACAGCCCCAGTTTTGGGAACACAATCAAGAGATGCTTTATGTCATGCTGGCTCAAGGGCATTTGGTTGTTAGAACCCAAACATATGTGCAACCCTAGTTTCAGGAGAATCTAGGAAATGCAGTTTTTTAGCTTTCTTCTTTTTATAGAATAGGAAGTATTCAAAGGAATGTTGTAATACATCCTGGGATTCTTTCTTTCTCATTGGTGGTACCATGGTATCAATGACACTGATTTGGATCAATGGTTGAAACTTATTTGTCATCCCCACACCATATTATGTTGCTTCCAGACCACTGATGTGTAGCTCTTATTTTCAAGAAAAAAATACACAAAACTCAGAAATTGACAAAATGATGCCTGTATATCCTTTTAATTTCATATTAGAATACTATTTATAGCATAATTTTCTATAATGGATTACATAATTGTCCCAGAAAGGCTGACCACAAACTTGCAACAAAAACTGCTTAAGCCCAAACAGTTTTAGTACAGCCTATTCAACCCATGTGTCCCAAGCTTCAGCAACTGATATGATTTACAAATTCTGATGTGTTCATTCCCACCTAGCCCAGCCGAGTCTGAGTTAACCCCCCTAACTTTCTCTTTAAAGTCATCGTAGAGATTTTTTAAAATTGGGCCTCTCCCTTACTCAGCAAGTTTAATAAGCCAATCTTCATGTAAATAAACAGTGCTCTTGTGGACTTTGTGGGGGTCTTTGACAAAGTGAGTGGTTGTGTTGCTATATAGAAAGTGAAGCTGGGCACAGTGGTGCAGGCCAGTACTCCCAGTGGCTCAGGAGGCTGATGCAGGAGGATCACAAGTTCAAAGCCAGCCTCAGCAACTTAACAAGACCCTAAGCAACTCAGTGAGACCCTGTCTCTAATAAAATATGAAAAGGACTGAGGATGTGACTCTGTGGCTAAGCGCCCCTGGGTTCAATTCCCAATACCTCCCACAAAAAGAACTGGGGATATGGCTCAGTGGTTGAGTGCTCCTCAGTTCAATCCCAGCACCAAAAAAAAAAAAAAAAAAAAGAAGGACAAGAAAGAGAAGAAGGAGAGGAAGAAGAGGAAGAAGGAGGAGGAGGAGGAGGAGGAGGAAGCGGAGGAGGGAAGAAAATAACAAAACAAGGACAACACTAAATACAATTTGAAGCAAGGTTCTACTAATGTAGACTTCTTGGAATTAGCAAAACAACAAGAATATCCATTATATTTAATGTGAGGAGAGTGGACTTTTCCTTGTGTTTGTAGTGACAAACCATGGTTGAATTATGGAAAGTACTATAGAAGGAGAACACAGAGGAAGAGTTAAATCCCAAGTGGCTGCAGTTTCTCTCTAAACAAATGAACCCCTACCTGCCAAAAAGTACAGCATGGTTTTTGGTCCTTATATGTCTGCAGTATTTGACAATATTGATTATTTCCTCCTTTTGAAATTTTTTCTATTGACTCCGATAATGGTGTACTTCCTGGATAATCTTTCATCCTGTCTGAAAATTCCTTTTAAAAATTTTATTTATTTGTTTATTTATTGATTGATTGATTGATTGATTGTACCAGGGATTGAACCCAGGGGTCCTTAACCACTGAGCCACATCCCCAGACCTTTTTATTTTTTATAAAGAGACAGGGTCTCACTAAGTTGCTTGGAGCCTCAGCAATTTAGTGAGACCCTGTCTCAAAATAAAAAATTAAAAGTGCTGGGGATGTGGTTTAGTGCCTTGGGGTTCAATCCCCAGAATCAAATAACAAAACAAACAAACAAACAAGAAAAAGCCCCTCTGTACTTCCTGACGGGTAGAATCAGCCTCAAGGACAGGAGCAAAGTGATGAAACTTCTTTTCTCAAAATCTTGTCATTGTTATTGAATTGGCATCTGGGACAAGGACTGAGCTTTTGGTGACATTATGACTTTGAGGCCCTGAAGGTGTATGTGAAGAAAAGAGCCTGGAGGACTTTCAGACAGAGTCAGGGAGCTACATGGATAGTTGTGAAACTCATCTCTACTTTGTGAGCATTCATCAATTCCATTTCTGCACTAAAGCATATTTTCTGAGAATACAGTCAGAGTCTCCTGGATCTAAATCTGTCTTTTTAAAAAAATTTGTTCTTTTTAGTTATACATAACAGTAGAATATACTTTGACATATCATACATACATGGGGTATAACCTCCCATTTTTGCGGCATACAGATGTGGAGTTACACTGGTCGTATATATTCATATATGAACATAGGAAAGTTATGTCTGATTCATTATACTGGCTTTCCCATTCCCATCCCCTCTCTCTTTCCCCCACTGTGCCCTTTCCAATCCAGTGAATACCCACTCTCCCCCCACACACCCCAGGGCTATTGTAAGTTAGCGTCTGCATATCAAAGAGAACATCCAGCCTTTGGTTTGCGGGGAGATTGGCTTATTTCACTTAGCGTGATAGTCTCTAGTAAAAGTACCAACAAATGCCATAATTTCATTCTTTTTTTTTTTGCCATGCCGGGGATTGAACCCAGGGTCTTGTGCTTGTGAGGCAAGTACCCTACCAACTGAGCTATCTCCCCAGCCCTTCATTCTTCTTTCTGGTTGAGTAATATTCCATTGTGTATATATACCACATTTCCTTTATCCATTTATTTGTGGAAGGGCACCTAGGTTGATTCCCATAGCTTAGCTATTGTGAATTGAGCCGCTATAAACATTGATGTGGCTGTATCTACTAGAGTATGCTGATTTTAAGTCCTCTGGGTATATGCCAAGAAGTGGGATAACTGAGTCAAATGGTGTTTCCATTCTAAGTTTTGTTAGGAATCTGCATACTGCTTTCCAGAGTGGTTGCACCAATTTGCAGTCCCACCAGCAATGTATGAGTGTACCTTTTTCCTCACATCCTTGCCAACATTTATTTTTACTTGTATTCTGGATAGTTGCCATTGTGACTGGAGTGAGATGAAATCTCAGTGTAGTTTTAATTTGCATTTCTCTAAGTGTTAGAGATGTTGAACATTTTTTCATATGTTTATTGATCAGTTGTATTTCTTATTTTGTGAAGTGTCTGTTCAGTTCCTTTGCCCATTTATTGACTGGTTTATTTGTTTTTTTGGTGTAAAGGTTTTTGAGTTCTTTATATATCCTGGAGATTAATGCTCTATCTGAGGTGTGTATGGTAAAGATTTTCTCCCATTCTGTAGGCTCTCTCTTCATGTTCTTGATTGTTTCCTTTGCTGTGAAGAAGCTTTTTTATTTTGAAACCATCCCATTTATTGTGAATCTGCATTTTTAAAACAAATACCTTAGGGTTATGTTTTACACATTCAATTTTTTTTTACACATTCAATTTTAAGAACAAGTGTTCTAAGGGGGAAGGAGCAGAGTGGGAAAGGTTAAAAACTCATGTGAGATAATGTTATTATTTCTATTGTAATATGGAGAATGCTTGTAAACATTCAAATTATTGTGCTTAGGCATGGGTGGCCAGGCAATAATAGGTCAGGATCCACTCACTGATAGAATGCTAAACCAACTGTAGCTCTCATTCATGTAATATCAAATCCAGCTCTTTGAGCTGGGCACATAGTGCACACCTGTAATCCCAGTGACTCCAGAGGCTGAGGCAGGTGGATTGCAAGTTGGAGGCCATCCTTAGCAACTTAGTGAGACCTTGAATCAAAATAAAATTTAAAAAAACGGCTGGGGATGTGGCTCACTGGTAAAGTACCTCTGGGTTTAATCCCCAGTACCAAAACAACAACAACAACAAAACTCAGAAAGCCAGATGTGAGTCAGTGGCATGAGTGCTTGCGTACTTATACGTCAAGCTCTGTGTTCAGTTACCAGGACTGCAAAACAAACTAGCACTAACACCCCAGCTATTCAAGGATTGCTGAAATTCCTAAAGAGCAGGAACTGAAACTTCCAACCCCAGCTTCTTGTTGATCTTTCCAAGGGATTTGACTTTGCTCCCTGCCTCTGCCATTTTGTTTCCCTCTCCACTATTTGGGTCATAGTTTATGTTTATTATCTCCATAAAAAGTTGCCCTATTTGTGATTGTATGTGTTTCAGGGAATGTCAAATATGTTCCTCCTCACAAAAAATTATCCCATTCTTAACACTAACGTTTTCCCACTCAGATCTTTCACATCAGTGCCTTGTAATGAGCCTGGTGTTCTTAATCAGAAGTGGATGTCTGCCATTTTAATGATCCAGCATCTGCTTCTACCCAGACATGTGCTTGATCTGAGAGCAACCAGGTTATTATAGATCTTACCGCCTGGCTATGATGAGTTGGTGCAGAAATGGCACTAGACTAGCTGAATCAGAACCTTCCTAGAATTGTTAAATTCCTGATTACAGAGAGCCCAAATCAATCCCTCACTTGTGGTGGAAGTCATCCAATTTGATTCAGGAGCTCTCAGTAGCCCTGCTCTCTGTGACAGGGAGGGCTTATTAGTTGTGATTGTGCAGTGAGCTACAGGGGCAAAAATAATCAGAGAATGGATTTTCTTTTTGCAGTGCTGAGGATTGAACCCAGGGCCTCGTGTGTGCTCGGCAGCTGGTCTACTACGAAGCCGCATCCCCAGGCCAAAGAATGACTTTATATTTTTTTAATTAAAAATTTTATTTGCAGTGCTGGGTTTGAATCTAGGGGCACTCTATCACTGAACTATATCTCTAACTCCTTCCTTCCTTCCTCTCTCTCTCTCTCTCTCTCTCTCTCTCTCTCTCTCTCTCTCTCGTCTTTCTTTCTTCCTTTCTCCTGTAAGCACAAAAGGATGGGATGCAGACCTCAACAGATTCAGAGAAGCCTTTATTAATTTGCTGACTCAGGCACTGTTGGGGCACATTTTCCGGGTGGGAAAATGGCCATCAGTTACAGAGGGGATTTTGGTTTTATAGGGTAGAATGATGTAATCATTGGAAGCTGTGTATGTGCAGTTTTGACCATCAGGGGCTAGTTGTATAGGTTAAAACTTTAACTTAGGAGGGTAGTTGTAAAAAGGTTGAAACTCATTGTTGTCTGGGGAGCTAAGAGTCCAGATCCCGAGGCATGAGTACTCAAATCTTGCCCATTGTTTTTCTTTCTCTGGGATCCATTGTTTCCCAAAGTTTCAATATTTGCTGTGTCTCCATTTAGGACTAATTTGTCTTGGGGGAAGGTCAAGGTTTAGGGCCCAGCATTCAGTATTGTCCCTCTCCCCCAGAGTCCATTATTACCAGAAAAGGATCTGCTGGGTGCTTAATCTTTGACTAGTTTCTCCTCCCTCCTCCTGAGCTGCACCTCTCTCCATTTTTCTTTGGGGGCTACCTTACAGGAATATTATTTTCCATAATCCTTCACTTCCTTTATTGCTTTCCTTCATTTCTTTCCTTCATTTCTTTTTTCTGGGGATTTAACCCAGGGGCACTTCACCACTGAGCTATATCTCCAGTCCTTTTATTTTGGAGACAGGGTCTCCCTAAATTGTTGAGTCTGGCCTTGAACCTGAAATCCTCCTGCCTCAGTCTCCCCAGTGGCTGGGATTAGAATGACTTTTTAAAGAAATATCTATTTCTCTTAAAAATTATCTAAAACATATAAACAAGGCAAAAAGATGACTGAATGTCCTTCCAATGTCATATGGCAGCATTGTCCAACAGGGCTGTCCAAGGATTATTTTATTCTCTAAGAGACTTTATTTGACATACTACTTTTTGTAGTTCATACTCTGTAGACTTATGTGTTGTCATGCTCTGACCCAGGAAACAGATTTAGGGTTCAGCAGGTGGAAGAAGATGCCAGATGCAGTTGGGATAGTAAAGATGTTTTATTTGATTGTGGCCACAGGCATTAGCCAGCCCCCAACTTCAGCTTCAGGCCCCAGCCAGTTCCATTTTAGGCCCTCCTACCTTAGCCCATTTAAATAGCCATTTTTATATGCAAACCAAACAAAGAAGGCACAATGCCAATAGGTTGCATAATGGGGGGGGGCACATGGTCACAAGTTAATGTTTATGACCTTGAATCACAGTGTTTCTGGCCTTGACTAACCATAACATAGAGGGTTCCCATCCTTGGCTACACACTAAAAACATAATATAGCCAGCCTGTCTCAGTGAGAGAGCCTAACTATAGCCATTTTGGGCCTGTCCCAACACATGTTAACTTGTGGATTTTTGCTCAATAGAAATGTCTAGTAGAAGGGATAGCCCCACAGGTTTTGGTTTTCTTGTCCTGTAAGATATTAACAGTTTTGTTGCTAACTTTATTATGGCATTCTTTTCCTGCTTGAATGCACAAATTTCCCCCTTTTTCCTTTCCTTTCCTTTTTTTTTTTTTTATTTTGGTACAGGAGATTGAACTCAGGGACACTTAACCACTGAACCATGTCCCTAGTCCTTTTTTGTATTTTATTTAGAGACAGGGTCTCACTGAGTTGCTTAGGGCCTTGCTAAGTTGCTAAGGCTGGCTTTGAACTCATGATCCCCAACTGCTGGAACTACATGCATGTGCCACCTCACCCAGCTCTTTTTTCTTTTTAAGAGACTGGAGTCTCTTCCTAAGTAGCCCAGGCTGTCCCTGAACTCCTAGACTCAAAAGATCCTTCTGCCTTTGTCTCTCAAGTAGCTGGCACTACAGGTGCACACCACCATGCCCAGCTATAAATTTTGTTTCTTAAATAATTTTCAAATCAGCTTTGCTGTGCCGCAGGTTTCTTCACTAATTAAGTACATTTTCATACACACATTTATTCTATATTTAGGACCATGTGGGGGCAGGATGAAGATCTGGGATCTTGCTGTTCCTTTAAAATAATTTTCATGAACTCTGTTTTTGGCTCCACCCCTCACCTCACCTTCAGAGGGCTCTCTCCTTCCAATTCCTAAGCCTTTCTGGAGTTGTGTGACATGAATCATTTTGCTTCTTATTAGCTTTCCACCTGGCAGGCACTTAGCTTTTTCTGCTTCATTATGTCATTTGGCACTTGGCCATCTACTTTCTAGCTTTCAAAAATTTTCAAAATTTGTCATTATCTCATTTGCTGTCATATTTTTTGGAACTTTCGGTTTCTTTGTGAGTTCATGCCTTAAACATGTCCTTTCTAGTGGGATTTGAAGAGGGGCCCATATATGTTTGAGATCAATCTGCTTTGTTTAACTGGAACTGGATGTGATTTTAAAATATACTCCCCAATGCAGCAGTGGTTTCTTTTTCCATCAAAGGAAGAAATTCATCCAAGGTTTAGATAGGGTCAAACTCCTGGTGATTGAGCCATTTGAACTTCAATTTGATCTTCTTTAAAATATATGTTTTAAAAATATTTATGCCCAGTATTTTATGCTGAACATTAGAATCATGGCATTTTGGATCCCACGTGATAAATTTAGGCTATCCAACGTATTAAAAGAATCACTGAATTGTACCTTGGTAAGTAGCAAGCACTGGAATGTGCAGATGTGGTCTACACTGGCATTTGCAGTGTCACATTTGCATGAGCATCTTTTTTTCCTTTGGATAGTTAATGCATTCAGCATGGAAAAGCCATCTTCTACATGCTGCCTATGTCTTTTCCCAGGGTACTGAAGAAACATGCACTGAATGGTGACAATTAAGCCAGATTACTTCCACATTGAATTAAGAAGCACATTGCTGACATCCAGCTGTCCTGAGTGAATAAAAGAGTGTGATAAATTTGTCATTTTTTTCTCCTGCTACAGTTGACATCTATCATTATCCCTGTTTCCATCCCCATTCAACCTTTCCTTGGTAATATTCTCTGATTTTCCTTTGAAATGCCAGCTCTTCCTGCATATCATACTGTGTGCTTTGGGGAGACTGGCATTCATCCCTAGCTCAAGGCATGGATAGTAACTTAGGTGTGGCTAGTCAAAGCACTGGTTTTCCTTGGCCACAGAAACTGATTCACAGATGGGCATGTGACCCAGTTAGAATTTAATTCAAGCAGACTTTATTTGGTGCTAGTAGAAGAGTGATATGTTGAACTTTAACCTGAGAGCTTATGGCATTGGAACAAATGGGACACTCTTCAGAATCTGAAAATGAAGCTAATGTGGCAGAAAGCAGAGGAGAGATGGAGACAAAACCACTTGTGATGATTTTACTTGGGTATCTGAATTAAGCTGTGTGATTTGAGGCAGTTGCAATTATTTTTCTGTCACTTACCACCAGTCTGACCCACCTCAAAAAGCCTTGCAATGCTCCTTGCATAACTGGTGCTATGCCAGAGGTGGTGCTCACAATAATTTTTACCTAAACAAGAAATTACTTTGGCTTATTACATAGGCCAATAGCAAATATATTGCATCCATAACGTGAAATATCTAATCACATAAACGCCATAATGGGTATATGTTTGTGCAGAATGTCATTGATATTAGGTGATATGCATAGTGTCATCTGATAAAAGAATTTTGCCAACAAACTGTTTCATTTTCCTTCCTAGCATGCTTCTATTAACTTTGTGAGTTACTTTACAAACTTCTGGGCAGTGGTACAACTTAAACCTTTAGCATCCCTGGAAAGCACAATTTCTAGCTTATTCTGGAAAATCTCAGTTGGTTCACCAGAAGGGTACTTTATTTTTAAAAAGAATTAAAAAGCTCTTGTGTTTTCCTGCCACTAAGTGACAGTTTCAGGAAAGGTGAAGGACGTGGGGTCTGCAGACAAATAACATCTAATTTTCATATAATTATTGTGTTTCTTACTCCTATTCTTTTTCCTCTGCCTGTCATTCCTTCAGACTCTCTTGTACCAGTAATACAGTTACACACTTATTTGCACTGATTTCTATGTAATGTTTGCATTTATGAACTTATTCTGTACTGCAGTATTTTGATAACATTTTCTTTTCTTTCTTTCTTTCTTTTTTTTTTTTTTCTTTCTTTTTTTGATACTGGGGATTGAACCCAGGGGCACTTTAACACTTAGCCACATCCCCAGCCCTTTTGTATTTTTTCTTTTGAGACAGGGTCTCACTAAGTTGCCTAGGGCCTTGCTAACTTGCCTCAGCCTTCTGCCTCAGCCTCCTGAGCCACTGAGATTGTAGACATGCACCACTGTACCTGGCTTGATAACCTTTTCTTAACTACTTTTATACTTTAATGAACTGTTGATCCATTTTTACGAATTGGAAATATAATGAATTGCTATGGTTACAATACAAATTATAAATTGGAGAAATGCAAGAATAATATGCAAATGACATAAATTATATTAACCAAGATCAAATGCACTTTAGCAACTGAATATTAGGGAAAGGAACTGACTAATCAAGTCTTTTAAAAAAAATTTTTGTAGTTGTAGATAGACAGAATGCCTTTATTTATTTGCTTATTTTTATGTGGTGTCAAGGATCAAACCCAGTACCTCACACATGCTAGGCAAACACTCTGCCACTGAGCTATCGCCACAGCCCTAATCAAGTCTTTATCTTCAAAGCACAAGCTTTAGGATTGTCATGATGGTTGAGGATATAATGAAGTTTCTGTAAAAATCATAATTTATCTTAGGTTTTATATTTATGAAATATATGTGGATACAATTGTTTCATTTTTCTTGAGACCTGTGAACTATGTGGACCCTTTTTGTAAACTCCAGACACCACTAATGGTCTGAGGACTGCACTTGGCCAACATTTCCCAGAGGATACTTGCTGAAGGGATTCTAAAAGGGTGGTTGGGGACAGGAAAGTCTTGACAGTAAGAGGGAGAACCATTGGCATCAACAGTATGTTTGCTCAAATATCAGCAGTCCACAATAACTTGGGTGAGAATTATTTTATATATATATGAAACTAATATATATATTAGTAGGTGGATACAATATGCTTATTTTATTTTTATGTGGTGTGGAGGATCAAACCCAGGGCCTCACACATGTTAAGCAAGCACTCTACCACTGAGCCACAACCCCAGCCCTGGGAAGTAATGTTTAAAAACAGTTTTATTGGCTGGGTACAATGGCACAGGTCTATAATGAGTTACTCCAGAGGCTGAGACAGGAAGACCACAAGTTCAAAGCCAACCTGAGCAACTTAGTGAGGCCCTAAGGCAATTTAGCAAGACCCTGTCTCAAATAAATAAATAAATAAATAAACAAATAAATAAATAAGGCTGGGGATGTCCCTTGGGGTTAAGCGCCCCTGGTTCAATCCCCAGTACAAAAAAAAAAAAAAGTTTGGGCTCAGCTTGGGCAACACAGGAAGATCCTGTCTCAAAACACAATGAAATAAAACAAACAAATGAAAAATCAAAATATACTGAGAGTTACCTTTAGTAAAGTTTGGATGTGTGGTTTTTAAACTTTCAAAAAATAATATTTGAAATTACCTTTACTATTTAAAATTTGAACCTAACTATTTTCTGGGCTTGGGAAGTTCTTCTCTGATGAATTACAGATATAAATACCCAGATATGAATAAATGTATCTATGTCCATATGATAGGATCTATATGTCTGCTGGGCCTTAAGTAAACTAGATATAAAACAAATAGAAGTAGTCATTTAATAAAATAATATATAATAAAAGATTCTTTTTTTTACTTGTATGAAGGTGACTGATAGCAATGACTATATTAATCATGATGCTAATTTACTCCAAAGGATTGTTTAATAAATCAGAAACATAAAACATCTTATTTCTGTCCTGAATTTGTGCAAATTTCATCTATTTTTATAAAAATCAGGTTTATTCCGACATTTTCAGAAACAGATCTGAAGCATCTACTGTGTCAAGTGGATAACTGAGTATAATAACCAAGTGTTATTAAACTGTTTTCTCACCACATGGTGGGAAGGACAAATGGCTGTCAGGAAACCTGGGAAGAGGTTGCAGAACTGCCCTCTCCAACTGGATATCCAGATGGAGCTGCCTCACGTGGTCCTGTAACAGTGGTCCACTTCATGCTTTGAATATAGTTCTTGCTGCTCTGCGCTGAGGCTTATTTTTAAAATGGACATGTTGGGAGGGCAGAATCATGAACTGAAATCTATTTCCTTGCAAATATGAGTTTGTTGGGATGAACCCAACTACTATGTATAAGTATAAAGCTCTAAGAAAAATGGACATATTTTTTTTCTTTTGTCCCTCTCCCAAATTCACAAGTGAATTTCAACATACCCCCATCCCCAGTACAGGCTACACCCAGAATGCAGCCTTCGAATCACCTCTTTAAAACCTCTCTGTTCCCCCCAATGGGGAGAATTATAGCCTCTGAGACAGGAGTCCCCAGTTTTTCTCCTTTGCTACTAAAGCCATAAAGTATTTCCTTTTTTTCAAAGTTTTGTCCTCTTTATTGGATTGGTATTAGGGACAAGGACGGATCTTTCAGTCCCAATCTCCAGATCCATGGAGCCACGGAATTCTGTTGGGGAGAATTTCTAATTCTGAAAAAAGTAGGGAGAGGCAAGATTTAGAAAGGGCACCATTTGAGAAGGTTCAATTCAAGTAAGCTCACTGCAGAGTCCTTATGTTTGCTTTTAATTGACATAATCCAAGATGAATATGGCATTTGCGCAATGTAATGAAGTGTCAAGAGTATGGCAACACCTGGTGTGAAGTGTTGCCTGTTTGGATCAGCATACATTATTTTGTCTGGAGAGTTAAATTCCAAGCATGACTTAGGCAATGGAGAGGAACTAGATTGTTATCTTACTCACTTACACGATGTTCTTCATTTGTTTCTACAGGAAATAAACAGGGATGTGATAGTGACACGCTAAGCATTTAAAAACATTTTTATTGACATTTATCAAGAAATTCCCCATTTTAAAGTGTACAATTCAGTGGTTTTTAGCATATTCACAAAGTTGTGCAGCCATCACTAGAACACATTAGCAGTCATTCTCCATTTCTTCCAAACCTACCCCTCTAGATTTGCTTGTTCTGGACATTTCTTTCTTTTCTTTTCTTTTGTACTGGGGATTGAACCCAGAGGTGCTTTACCACTGACTCACATCCCCAGCCCTTTTTATTTTTTTATTTTGAGACAGGGTGTCCCTATGTTCTTAGGGCTTCACTAAGTTGCTAGGCTGGCTTTCAACTTGTGATCCTCCTGCCTCAGCCTCCAGAGTCTCTGGGATTAGAAGTGTGCACCACTGTGCCCAACTGGACATTTCTTTTATTTATTTATTTATTTATTATTGTAAACAAATGGGATACATGTTGTTTCTCTATTTGTACATGGAGTCAAGGCATACCATTTGCGTAATCATAAATTTACATAGGGTAATGTTGTTTGATTCATTCTGTTATTTTTTCCCCTTCCCCCCAACCCCTCCCACCCCTCTTTTCCCTCTATACAGTCCTTCCTTCCTCCATTCTTACCACCCTCCTTAACCCTAACCCTAAACCTAAACCTAACCCTAACCCTAATGCTAACCCCCCCCCCCCCCCCCGTTATATGTCCTCATCTGCTTATGAGCAAGATCATTCGTCCTTTAGTTTTTTGAGATTGGCTTATCTCACTCAGCATGATATCCTCCAATTTCATCCATTTGCCTGCAAATGCCATAATTTTATCATTCTTTATGGCGGAGTAATATTCCATTGTATATATATGCCAGTTTCTTTATCCATTCATCAACTGAAGGGCATCTAGGTTGGTTCCACAATCTGGCTATGGTGAATTGAGCAGCAATGAACATTGATGTGGCTGTATCTCTGTAGTATGCTGATTTTAAGTCCTTTGGGTATAGGCCAAGGAGTGGGATAGCTGGGTCAAATGGTGTGGACATTTCTTATAAATAAATTAATACAATATGTCACCTTTGTGCTTGACTTATCTCACATAGCATGTTTTCAATGTTTATACACACTGCAACATGTATTAGTACTTCACTGAATAATCTTCCATTGTATTGATTTACCACATTTTTTTTACCCATTGGTCAGTTGGTGGATATTTGTGTTGTTTCCACCTTGTGGTTATGAACAATGCTGCTATGAACATTTGTGGAAAAGTTTTACATATGTGTGTTTTTATTTCTCTTAGGTATATACCTAGGAATGGAATTGTGGGTCACATCAATACCGCCATTTACCGGTGATGAGTCCTGCTTCCTCAGGTGTTGAAGTATAACGCCAGAGAAACATGCTGAGGCAAGCGTAGAGTAGAAAGTAAGCTTCATTAAAGAAAAGTAAAAGCAGACTTCTCCCGGGTGGAAGAAGGGGTCCCAAAGGTGGAATCCATCCGATTGAGCAAATCTTGTCCTTTTCATAGGTTTTATTCTCCTGTTCTTTCCCTTATCTCTTTCTTTCCTGCCTATGTGATTAGGCCTACTTTTGCATAAAGTGAGAAGTGATGGGCAAGGGGAGGGCCAAGATGATTCAGGCAAGTAAGGGCCCAGGGGGCATTAATTAGCATCTCCTTGTCTGTAGTCCCTGACAAGGGCAGGTAAATTTGGTTATCAATGGGCTCTACAGGTCCTTGACATTCCATTCTCCCAGGGCAGTTTCCAACTTCCAGAGGCAGGTGGCTTTCATGGCCCCCATTTCCTTGATCTGACCTGATCCCCTATTTCTACACTAACTGCCTGTCCCCAATTCTGGCTTCAACATGGTAACTCTATGTTTGACTTTTTTTTTTTTTTTTTTTTTTTTTGTACCAGGATTAAACTCAGGGGCACTTAACCACTGAGTCACATCCCCAGCCATTTTTTATATTTTATTTAGAGACAGGGTCTTGCTGAGTTACTTTAGGGCCTCACTAAATTGCTGAGGCTAGCTTGGAGCCTGTGATCCTCCTTCCTCAGCCTCCCAAGCCCCTCTAATCACAGGTGTGTGCCACCATGCCCAAACTTTATGTTTAACTTTTTGAGGAACTGCCAGACTGCTTTTCTAAGTGGGTGCACCATTTTACATTCCCTTTGGCAGTGTATTTGAGTTCCAGTTTCTGTGCATCCTTCCTGACTCTTGTCATTGTCTTCTTTTTGATTATAGCCCTCCTAGTGGGTCGTGCTGAAACCAAAGTTTTGAGATGAAACCAGATTTTCTGCTTCATCAATGTCTTTCTGGGTCCTTTTCTTGCAAATGTGAAGAATAAAATCTTCAGACAATAACTGAATGGAATAGGAAAGGGAGTAGGATTAATTTAACTGAAAAGAAAAGAGACACAACTCCAGCAGTGGGGGAGGGGAACTGATAGCAGGACAATTCTTTTTGGTGTGCTAACTTTGGGCTTATCTGGTTTTGTTTTTTGTAGGTGTGAGCACTGATTGATATCTATGTTAAACAGGCATTGAAAAAGTATCAAAGCCTAACCCAGAAGCGGAGGCAGGAGGATCCTGAGTTCAAAGCCAGCCTCAGCAATTTAGGGAGGTCCTAAGCAACTCAGCAAGACCCTGTCTCTAAATTGTAAGATATAAAGCCACCTTTCTCTCCCGGGACAGGAATTCCCGGCCTCCCCACCACCTGTCAATCTGCGTTCTCCCCTTTCCGGCTTATGTTGCTGTAATCTTTCTGCCTCCCGCGACTGTCCTAAATATGTCATTGGTCCATCAGTCAGTCTGTAAGAATTCTCCTCCACGATTGGTTCCTCTCAGCCCGCGAAATTCCTAAGTCTGAGAGAAACCTTGCACCATCTTTCTTCTTTTCTTTTTCCCCTTCCCCTGTGCAGACGTGAATTTGTCTGCACAAAATAAAGGGTTCCTTGTGTGAGACCTGTATCTGTGGAGCGTTTCTGGGAGCTAGCGACGAACCATAACTGCGCCCTTTTCCACCTAACATAAATAAAATATAAAAAGGGTTGGGGATGTGGCTCTAATACAAAAAAAAAAAAAAGAAAGCAAGAAAGAAAAAAGTACCAAAAGTCAGTAACTGTGTCTTTTAGTCTTTGATGTAATATAATATAAAGCAGCTCCTCCGCCTTTTACGCTGCAGTCTTTTCCCTGCCTCCCAACTTCTTGTCAGTCTGTGAACATCCTAGCTAGCTATTGACTCATCAGTCAGCTTGCAAGTATCCTTCTCCATTATTGGTCCCGTTAACATGCGGAATTCGACCACTTAAGGATAGCTCCCCGCCATCTTTCTCTTCTCCTCAAATTCTTGCTTTCTCTCTCCTACTCACTTTCTTTCTCTCTCCTCCTCGCTTTTCACACTCTCTCATGTGCACTCTCTCTCTTTTCCTCCATTTTCTCTCTTACCCCGCAGGGAGACACTCTTTACTTAATAAACCCTCTTATGTTAATTTATATGTCCAGAGTGGTTTCTGAATTCTTACATTGGTGCTGTGACTCGGATGGGCTCTTCCACTGTCTCTTAAGCAAGTGGAACCCCATCTGATGCCCCAGTGTCCCCCGGACACAGCCTCATCTTCCATTCACCTGGACGCTCTGCTCTGCTCTGCTGTGCATTCATCACCGTACTTCAGATTGGTGAGTTCCCTAGGTGGGTTCCCCTAGACCGAATTAAACACTCCTCTGCCGACCTGAGAAGTGACCGTTGAGTGTCCAGGGTCCTCATGACGGCTGAGGGGTGGGGGTACCCGCAGCCACAACTTTTATAGTTATGGCTGGCCCCCTTAGTCAGTCTTATCTGCTTGGTGGGTTCCTGATTTTATGGTGGAGATTCTCTCTCAGGGTTGAGGCCACTTTTCACACTCGTACTTGCTCTCTAAAACCTTGATGTCAGGTCCTCAACCCTATCAGCTTTTGCCTGGCCCACATTGATGCTTGTGTGATGACCCCATCATTGTGTTGCCTTCTCATCTCCAGCCTACTAATCTGTGGTCGCGGGACGCCCTGGCCACAGACTCAGCTGTATCAGTCTCCACCATGGGATCTGAGTCCTCCATTCCGGCAGATTCACCCCTGGGATTAGACAACTTTAGAGCCCTTTACCTGACCCCTGGCTTAAAGCCATCAAAACTTAATGATATTTGGCCACAGTACCCTTTAGATAATCACTCCAAAATGACCATGTAGTGGCACACAGCTTCTGTGAGTGAGTGGGCAGATGGAAATGGATTCCTTATCTTCAAGTCTCTTCTTTCTTGCACTTCTTTGCTCTTCCTGCAAACTCAAATGACTCCTTTTGGCTTCTTCTCCCCCTGTTAATCTCTCCTCCTCCTCTGACTTCAACTCAGCTAACAAACCACTCTAATACCAGTCCACTGTGACAGAGGCCCCTCTGGCCCCTGCTTCTCCATCTCCTTTACCCCATTCTGTTTCTGCTTCCATTCCCCTGCCTACCCAGTCCTCCTGCCATGAAGTCCCGCATACATATTCTAGTCCCCCTATGGGAGATGGCCAGTGCGGAGGGAGTAACCAGCCAAACAGTCAGTGGCATGTCCCAGTAAGGAGTATGATATAGCAACCCCATTTCTCAAAAGTAGTGGGAGATATGTTTCACAATTTTCTGCATCCAAACTTGAATTGATTACTAAAATGCCCTAGGCATCAAGTTTCTCCTAGAACCTGTTAGCTCCTTTCAGATCTCAGTCAAGGCTTACATTGAAATGTAAATGGAGGAAGCCAGAAGGCTCAGTGGGAGGCCAGTTTCAAACCCAAGAAAAAAAAAGTGTCCATTTAAAATTTCTCCTGGGTTGCAACATAGAACACTTTATCTCTCCCTCTCACCTCTTCTCTCTGCCCTTCTCTTTCTCACTCTCATGCTATAATTAATGGCCATTATCATTTTTCTTCTAGGACTCTTGTTTTTCTTAAATGCTATATTTTTTTGAGCTCATAATTTTGATCCTACATACCTAGGTTAATGATTTTTGGTCAGTTCTTTTTATCCAAATCTAGTTAGTTTTGAACATCTGTTACATTGCAATGGAGATAAACATTACAAGGCCTTTGCTTTTGTGTTAAATATAAGTGTGCATAAAATTAAAATTAAAAAAATGGATCCAAATACTTTTAATTCACATGATTTAAAAAGGTTCAATAATTTAAATAATTAAAAAAGGGGCTGCTATATCATACTCCTTACTGGGACATGCCACTGAATGTTGGGCTGGTTACTCCCTCCACACTGGCCATCTCCCATGGGGGACTAGAATATGTATGTGGGACTTCTTGGCAGGAGGACTGGGTAGGCTAGGCAGGGGAATGGAAGCAGAAACAGAATGGGGTAAAGGAGATGGAGAAGCAGGGGCCAGAGGGGCCTCTGTCACAGTGGACTGGTATTAGAGTGGTTTGTTAGCTGAGTCGAAGTCAGAGGAGGAGAAGGGATTGACAGGGGGAGAAGAAGCCAAAAGGAGTCATTTGAGTTTGCAGGAAGAGCAAAGAAGTGCAAGAAAGAAGAGACTTGAAGATAAGGAATTCCTTTCCATCTTTAAACGTCTTTAAAATTAACTCACAAGTCTCTAGGTGGTCAAACTAATAAAATGTTGATGTTTATAAAATGTCTAACATCAATTTTTCTAGGACTTTTCTTCAACAGGAAAGAGACGGCAAATACTGTTGGTACACTTGTCTGATATCTTTTTTTTTTTTTTACAATAAAATGAGTGAATTAGAGTTGGCATGTATGGGATTACTCAAATGTGTTTGTTAGAGACATCTGATCAATTTACAAGTTATTAAATAACATTGAGTACTCTCAACTCCTTAAATTCCATGGAGTAACATACTTAAGCATTATTGGTGTTTTCATAGGTTGGTGAAATTTACTCTTAATATGTCTGTTAAGTTCTATTATTTAGAACAACTAGTCTTAAAAAGTGGGGTTTATACAATTATGGTTAAACAACAACTGTTAAAGTATTGTACTATGTTACAGAATCCAAATTTTTCTTTAAAAACTAAATATGGTAATAATTGTGGAATGGTCATTCTTTGTATATAAATGGGTTCATATTTTCCAGGTATACTTATAAGAAGAGTAAATGTTATTGGGGATTTATTTCTATCATTTAATGTTCTATTATAAGACCTGTCATCAATAGGGTATATGTAAAATTTGTTACTTTTTACACTGAGATAAAAACATTTTAAATGTAAATATATTGCTAAAAGTTAATGAGAGCCTGATTTGTTTAAAGGTTAATATCATGAAACATAAAAACATTTTGCCACACAAAAGGAAAGTTAAAAGCTCTTTCAGGCTTTCTTTAATTCATGTTTTAAATATAATGTTAAATTGTGTTAACTAATGTTCATATAGACTCAGGAATCAATATATGTAAACTTCTTAAAATGACATTTAAGAAAGGAGTAAATATCAACATCAGAATTAGAACACTTCACCTAAGATTTGTAAAGAACCATGCCTTACCTAAGATAAGGCTCTGCCTCTCCTCCCACCCTGCTGCATGTTAGAATGGCTCCAAAGTAAGCCAGACTTTAACTCATTTAAAGTTGCGTTCAAAAGTTTGATGTTTGTTGTAAAGATTACTGTGGTATCAAACAGGGGATATAATGAATAACTCAGCCAAAATTCAAGATAGCTATTGCACAAACTGAATGTTTTACTGTTGGTGATTCCATTTTGTATTTTCCTTGTAAACTTTATCTATTGCCTGATTAATATTTTGCAGAAGTACTGCTTCAAGAGCAAACACTGTAAATTAACTTGAAATAGTAAGCCATCACCTATAGGACAGATAATGTAGACCCCAATTAGATAAAAGGGGGGTAAATAACTGTAAAGTCATAGACATTGAAATTAAAGCCCAGCACTCTTACTTTATGACTGGTGAGACTGGCTTGCTGGATGGTTAAGATCAAACTTAGAGATTGAAATTAAATACAGAGGCCAAGAAAAATCAGTATCTTGCCCTCAAAGTCAGCCTGAACCCAGGGAACAAGAGGATTTCTCTAAGGAGCTTTGAAACTCTGGGTCACACGAACTTCCAATCAGGGAGATTGATGAGGCCACTAGAGGATGAAAAGCCACTCAGTGCACCTGCTGCAGGGGAGGGTTATGGAAAAAGGGAGACATTCCTGATGCTTCCAAGGGAAGCCACCTCATCGAGGAGACCCTGCCTAACTGACAGCACTAACAGAGCTAAGAAGCTGCCCTTAAGTTCCCTATGAGTGACCCCTGTGGGAACTCAGCTTTAACGAGACAGGAACAGGTCAATTTGACCAGCTTGATTTTAGACACCTAGCAAAACAGTTAAAACCAAAATATAGCCATTCTTGTGCATTTAAAAGAAACAATAGTTAAATGTAACTTAAAATATACACTTGTGTTAGCCCACTAGAATAAAGACTGGAAGCTACAAAAGAGAGATTCTTAGGCAAATGTGCCTGATAACTATCAAGAGAAACTGCCAGAGTCAGAAGTTTTTAGTCAGTTTAAGGCCTATAGACACAGGTAGGCTTAATCTATGTTTGCTAGTAACAGAAATATAGAGATCTCTACTAAATGTTGTGTTTACATTCCTGATAACCTAGACATTGTTAAAGTTCCTAAATAAAGGCCTTGTCCTCTCCAGCCTATGTTAGGCCTTGTTATGGGAACAACTTCTCAGTTATTCCACCCCTGATGAGGAATTATTGACTTCCATCATCTTCATGATATTTATTGGCATGTTCCAGATTCTGCAACATTTATCTTGTACTAATCTCATTTCAGTACTCATGTCTTTTTGTTCTTCTCTCATAGAAGCACCCACCCCCAGATGCCTTTAAAACCTGCTCTTCCCCAACCAGACTTCTACCATGGACCCCTCGATTGACCGGATTTCTAAAAAGGGAACTCCAAACTGCTTGCCCCATGCTGCCCACTTCCAGCTCAAAGAAGCCAAAGCAGTCATTGTCCCCTTTTCCCTACAGCAGTAAGGAGTTCCTAAAACTAGAGGGGAGAATGAAGCCAGAATTGGGGACAGGCAGTTAGTGTAGAAATAGGGGATCAGTCAAATCGAGGAAATGAAGACCATGAAAGCCATCTGCCTCTGGAAGTCTGGAAGTTGGAGACTGCCCCTGGATGAATGGACTTTTTACATCTCACCTGCAAAACCAGGCCTAGTCACATAGACAGGAAGGAGAGAAGCGGGGAAAGAACTGGAGAACAAAAGATTTTCTTATAAAAACAAAAATGGGGGAATGTAATATAATATAAAGCTGCTCCCCTGCCCTTTATGCTGCAGTCATTTCCCCACCTCCCAACTTCTTGTCAGTCTGTGAACATCCTAGCTAGCTATTGACTCATCAGTCAGCTTGCAAGTATTCTTCTCCATTATTGGTCCCGTTAACCCGTGGAATTTGACCACTTAAGGATAGCTCCCCGCCATCTTTCTCTTCTTCTCCTCAAATTCTTGCTTTCTCTTTCCTACTCACTTTCTTTCTCTCTCCTCCTCGCTTTTCACACTCTCTTGTGTGCGCTTTCTCTTTTCCTCTCATTTTCTCTCTTACCCTGCAGGGAGACACTCTGTTTACTTAATAAACCCTCTTATGTGAATTTATGTCTCCGGAGTGGTTTCTGGGTTCTTACATTTGAGGTTTTTAAAAAAGTATTTTAGCTATAGATGGACAGGATATCTTTATTTCTTTTTTACATGGTGCTGAGAATCCAACCCAGTGCCTCACACATACTAGGTGTGACTGAGCCCCAGCCCCAGCCCAAGTGTTAAAGTTTTAATCCTTCCTGAAACTCCCATCAGGGTTGATTCCCACCTTCCACTACTCAGGTGTAACAGTGGTCCACTTTTTGCTTTGAATACAAGCCTTGCTGCTCTGCCAGTGCAACTTACTTTTTTTTTTTTTTTTTTTTTTTTTGGTTATGCTGGGGATTGAACCCAGGGCCTTGTGAATGCAAGGCAAGCACTCTGCCAACTGAGCTATGTCCCCAGGCCAAAACTTATTTTTTAAATGCACATGTTTCTTTCTCTTCCTCTCTCCTTGCCCCTCCCGAATCTCTCCCTCTCCTTAGTCTCAGGGGAAACAGGATTACCTTTCTTCTCTTTCCTAGGCAGAGTTATCTGTCCCTGAGCACACACCCTCCACAGAAAGTAAGTAATTCAGACTTGGGGGATGGTACCAGAAGATCTCAGAAATGACTGTCTCCCCCACCCCCCCAAAAAAGTGAATTACAGCTCCTAACAGAGAACACGTGGAATGTAGCCTTTGAATAACTTCTTTATAAGCCCTGGTTTCCCCCTGATGGGCAGAATCACAGCCTCTGGGATAGGAGTTCCCTGTGCTTCTCCTTTGCTAAACAAACCAATAAAACTTCTTGTTTTTTCTCAAAACCGTGTCCTTATTTTATTGGCATCAGGGACAAGGATCAAGCTTTCCTTAACACTGGGACAAAGGAGTTGAATGGAGTGTTCCCACAGGTAAGCTTCATGGTCTTTACATAAGAAAAAGGCCTTGATGAACTTTCATACACATAACTAAATATGCTTTTTAAGCCAGTTGTTAAGAACAATCTGTAGGGATGTCATGGGCTTGAGTAAGCATTTTAATACTGCTTTCCTAAAGGATCAGATGTTATGTCAGGGCAATGCTAGGTAGGATAGGATCTGGCTCTAGAAATAATTTTTTAAATATCACTTTTGGCTTAAATGAAACAGCTGGTTTGAGTCAAAATTGAGGAGAATGAATTTCATGACCTCAAAAATGTTTCCAACTTTTCTATTGCGCAAGGTCTCGAATTAAAGCCTCATTGTGTATTAAGGTCTTTTTCTATTAGCACAAAGTACAGTGCTCTGGTTCCAAAATGGAAATAATTACAGAGGTGATCAACTCTTATTTTTAAAATTGTGTTATTTTTTTCATAGTTACTGAATTGGCATGTGCAGCAATATGAAAACTTTTTGCAAACATCTTCCCCAAAGAGGACATTCTGAAGCTTAAAAAAAATCTAGCTGCTTAGCCTGTGATCCTGTTCCTGGCTCCCACTTCAGTTAAGAGGCAGGGTCTCAGGAGGGTAATATGTCACATGTGAAATAAAATCCTCTTCAAAAAGAACATACATGTCTATTTCTTCCAGCACAAAAGGAAAGCAGGCATTGTCAGCTAGATATGCTGAACTTTCTTATGTAGTCACGTTCTAACCCAACAAAAAAAAAACTTGATTAGTTGCCCAATATTTCACTATTTTCAAGGCATGCCTTAATATTGTTACTTTGTTTAATTTCTGCTTAATATTAACATTCAAAACCACATATATAGAGGAGTTCCAGTGAGGCCTTACACACTGAATGGAATGAATATGACTGGAAAAGGGGTCCTGATTAGGGTTGATATGTTTAAAATATTTCTTATTATGGAAAATTTCAAATGTAAAAAACTTGAGAGTTTTGAGAGTGGTATAATGTAATCTCTCTTCTACCCAAAACTGGGCCAAAATGGTTGACACCATTTTCTAAATCTTGTTTTCAACTATCTGTTTTGTTTGTCTGTGTGTGTGTGCTTGAGAATTTTAGTGCAAATTCAGGATATCCTGTCATTTCTCCTCTAAATAACACAGAATGTGTTGGTAAATGGTAAGGGTTATTTTCTTATTTTTTTTTAAGAAAAGGGAAAAGGAAGTTTTATTGCTTTACTAGCAAAGATGAACACAGGGAACTGTGCCCTGAGGATGTGAATCTTCTGCCCATCCTGGGGGAACAAGGGATTTTTAAAGAGGCGATTCAATGAGTCCATATACCTGATGTGTGCTGTCTGGGGCAGTAACTCACTTGCTAATTTGGGAGATAATAATATCTGAGATCTTCTGTTGCCATCCATGAAGTCTGAATTACTTCATTGCTGTGATGGGTGAATGGTCAACTTGCCCTGGGATGAGGGGAAGGAGAATCCTGTTTCTCTCCAGGTTAGGGAGGGGGAGAGAGAGAAAGAGAAAAAAAACCCTGTCCTTTAAAAAATAATCCTCTGCTGGGCCTGAAATCCCAGGGGTTCAGGAAGCTGAGGCAGGAGGATCACAAGTTCAAAGTCAGCCTCAGCAAAAGCGAGGCACTAAGCAACTCAATAAGACCCTGTCTCTAAAAACAAAATACAAAATAGGGCTAGGGATGTGGCTCAGTGGTCAAGTGCCCCTGAGTACAATCCTTGGTAACCTTCCCCATCCCCCCCAAAAAGGAAAAAAAGCAAAAGAATCTTCTGTGGCAGAGCCTCAATGGGTATATTCAAAGAATGAAGTGGACCACTGGAACATTGTCCCACTGTGAATTTCTACCTTTCATTTTTTAATTTGTTTATTTTTATTAAAATCTTTTTTTATTTTTACAGACTGCATTTTGATACATACCATAGAAATGAAAAGTTGTACCCCATTTGTGTACAATGTAGATCACAGCATTCATATAATCATACATATACATAGGGTAATACTGTCTGTTTCATTCTACTATCTTTCTGTCCCCCACCCCCTCCCACCCCATTTTCCTCTACAATATCCAAGTTCCTTCATTCTTCTCTTCCCCCCTCCATCCTCCTTGTTATATATTGTTATGCACTTATTCTTCTTTATGGCTGAGTAATATTCTATTGTGTATATATACCATGATTTCTTTATCCATTCATCTATTGAAGGGCATCTCGGTTGGTTCCACAATCTAGCTATTGTGAATTGAGCAGCTATGAACATTGATGTGGCTGTATCTCTGTAGTATGCTGATTTTAAGTCCTTTGAGTATAAACCGAGGAGTGGGATAGCTGGGTCAAATGGTGGGTCCGTTGCAAGTTTTCTGACAAATCTCCATCCTGCTTTCCAGAGTGGCTGCACTAATTTGCAACTCCACCAGCAATGTATGAGTGTGCCTTTCCCCCCACATTCACACCAACATTTATTATTGCTTGTGTTCTTGATAATAGACATTCTAATTGGAGTTAGATGAAATCTTAGGGTGGTTTTAATTTGCATTTCTCCAATTAACAGGGACGATGAGCACTTTTTCATATATTTGTTGATCACCTGTATTTCTTATTCTGTGAAGTGTCTGCCCATTTCCTTAGCCCATTTATTGATTGGGTTCTTTGTATTTTGGGTGTAAAATTTTTTAAGTTCTTTATAAATTTTGGAGATGAGTGCTCTGTCTGAAGTGTATGTGGAAAAGGTTTTCTCCCGCTCTGTAGGCTCTCTTTTCACACTATTGATAGATTCCTTTGCTGAGGAAAAGCCTTTTGGTTTGAGTCTATCCCCTTTATTGATTCTTGCTTTTATTTTTTGTGCTATGGGGGTCTTGTTAAGGAAGTTTGGTCCTAAGTCAATGTGATGGAGATTCAGACCTACTTTTTCTTCTATTTGGTTAAGGGTCTCAGGTCTAATTTCTAGATCCTTGATCCATTTTGAGTTGAGTTTTTGCAGGGTGTGAAATAGGGGTCAATTTCATTTTGCTGCATATGGATTTCCACACAGCACCATTTGTTGAAGAGGCTATCTTTTCTCCATTGTATGTTTTTGCCACCTTTGTCTAGTATGAGGTAATTGTATTTATGTGGGCTTGTCTCTGTGTCCTCTATTCTGTACCATTGGTCTACTTGTCTATTTTGGTACCAATACCATGCCATTTTTGTCACTATTGCTCTGTAGTATAGTTGAAGGTCTGATATTGTGATACCTCCTGCTTCACACTTCCTGCTAGGGATTGCTTTGGCTATTCTGGGTCTCTTATTCTTCCAAATGAATTTCATGATAGCTTACTCTATTTCTATGAGCACTAATCTCCAGAATTTATAAAGAAATCAAAAAACTTTATACCAAAATTACAAATAACCCATTCAATAAATGGGCTAAGGAACCGAGGAGACACTTCACAGAAGATATACAAGCGACCAACAGATATATGAAAAAATGTTCACATCTCTAGTAATTAGAGAAATGCAAATCAAAATTACCCTAAGATTTCATCTCACCCCAGTTAGAATGGCTATCATCAAGAATACAAGTAATGATAAATGTTGGCGAGGATGTGGGGAAAAAGGTACACTCATACATTGCTGGTGGGATTGCAAATTGGTGCAGCACTCTGGAAAGTAGTATAGAGATTCCTCAAAAAACTTGGAATGGGACCATCCTTTGGCCCAACTATCGATTCCTTAGTTTATACCCAAAGGAATTAAAGTCAGCATACTACAGTGATGCAGCCACATCAATGTTTATAGCAGCTCGATTCACAATCACTAGAGTATGAAACTAACCAAGATGCCCTTCAATAGATGAATGGATAAAGAAACTGTGGTATATGTACACAATGGAATTTTACTCAGCCATAAAGAATAATAAAATTATGGCATTCGCAGGTAAATGGATGGAGTTTGAGAATATCATGCTAAGTGAAATAGGCCAATCAGAGAAAACGAAGGCTGAATGTTTTCTCTGATAAGTGGGTGCTGGTACATAAGGTGGGGCTAAGGGAAGAATGGAGGAAAGTTGGATTGTGTAGAGGGAAATGAGGGTTGGGAAGGTGGCGGGGGGAAGGAAAGAAAATAGAATGAGACAAATAATCATTACCCTATGTATGTAATAATGTATGATTACATGAATGATATGACTCTACATCATGTACAGCCAGAGAAATGAAAAGTTGTACCCCATTTGTGTGCAATGAATCAAAAAAATTTTTTAAAAAAATGAACAACATCCTTTAATATCACGGAATACTCAGTCTATATTTACGTTTCCCTCATGTGATACACTTTGTTTTAATTTTTTTTTTGTTATGGAATCTTTAGACATATACAAAAGAGAACAATACATAAAGAGAACATGAAGAAGTGAACATCCATGTAAGATAGGGATTTAGGATAAAGAGACCTACTCAATCTTAAAGGAAACACCCACAAGCCATTGAAATATAGAAAGGATAGTTGTAAATTTTGAGCAATACCCCTTGGCTCATGCCCTTGTAAAATAAGGGAAATACTCAAGCACAGGGAAAATCGGCCCAAAATTGTGCAGCTCCGTCCTGGTTCCACCTTCAGTCCGGCCCCTGAAACAGCTGTTCTATAAATATTGGACCCCCAGCCCATGTCAGCGTGGCTTCTCACTCCAGACAATACGCATTCTCCCTTAAATGTGCATCTACCTTCCTAAATACACCTCTGTCTATGCTGTTGTGTGGCTCGCGCAAAAATTCTTTTCAATCATGTACGCCAAGAATCCTGCTGGTCCAGGGTTGAGTTCCCCCTCTCCTCTGGGAACTCCTTGGATCCTTCTCCTGAGACATCTCTTCTCCCATGACACACGTACCTATTACTCTCCTTCAATAATTATCAACTCAAACTCATTGATCCATCTGTAACCCAGGTGCTCCTCTCCTATACTCCTTATAGATCCCCACTCCCTTTTCTGGCTGTACTGGGGGGTTTGAACCTAGATCCTAAAGCACTGAGTTTCACTCTAGCCCTTTTAATTTTTATTTTGTGATGGTCTCCCTATATTTCTAGATTTGGTCTTGAACTTGAGATCCTCTTGACAGCCTATCCAGTACCAGATTAAAGACATGTACCACTGTGCCTGCCTAATGCCATTTATGTTTTCCTTTTTTTTCCTTTGGTACTGGGGATGGAACCCAGAAGTGCTGCACCACTGAGCAACATCCTCGGCCCTGTTTTTTTTTTTTTTTTTTGGTTCCAGAGATTGAACTGAGGGGTGCTTAACCACTGAACCACATCCATCCCCAGTCCTTTTTTGTATTTTATTTAGAGACAGGGTCCCCTGAGTTGCTTAGGGCCTTGTTAATTTGCTGAGGCTGGCTTTGAACTTGTGATCCTCCTGCCTCAACCTCCTGAGCTGCTGGGATTACAGGCCACTGCACCCAGCATATATTTTTCCCTTTCAATTACATCATTTATTTTTATTTTAAAAATAACAGCCAGGCATGGAGGGTTGCAAGTCGGAGATCAACCTCAGTGATTTGGCAAGGTCTTAAGGACTTAGGGAGACCCTGTTTTAAAATAAAACATAAGGGCTACAGTTGTGCTCAGTGGTAGAGCACTTGTCTAGCACATGTGGGGCACTGGGTTCCATCATCAGTACCACATTAAAAAAATTTAAAAATAGAGGTATTATATCCATGTACAACTAAAAAAATAAAAAGAAAACAAAAAGGGGCTGGGGATGTGGCTCAGTGGTTAAGATACCCTGGGTTCAATTCCAGGTACAAAGAAAAAAATTGTGGTAACAGCAGGCATGGTTGTGGAAGCCTGTTATCCAGTAGCTCCCGAGGCTGAGGCAGGAGGATTGCAATTTTTAGCAAGCCCCTAAGCCCCTAATCAGTTTAGTTAGACCTTGTTTCAAAAAAAAGGGGGCTGGAGATGTGGCTCAGTGGTTAAGCACCCCTGGGTTCAGTCTCAAGTACCCCCCACCAAATTTTTTTGTTAATATTGGCATAGCATAAAATTCACCTTTTCCACTAGTTCATATAGCATTTATTAATCCACAATGTTGTGCAAACATCAGTGATGGCAGCACATTTTCAGCACCCTGAAAAGAAACTTCATACCCGTTGCCAAGTCATTAGTCCCTGTCGTTCCCCATCCTTCCCAGACCTACTAACAACCAACCTGCTTTCTATGAATCCGCCTATTCCAGATATTTCATAATGAAGACCCCTTAAAATTTTGAAGCAAATCTGAAACACCACGTAACAGTGAGTCCACCTCATGCTTTAAATATAGCCTTTGGGGCTCTGCCACTGAGGCTTATTTTAAAAGGGACATGCTTTTTTTCCCCTCATCTTTCTCCCCTTCCCTAACAGGATTAGGGATGTAAGATGATTTTTCTTCCCCACCACAGGAAGAAGATGTGGCTGGAAGATCTAGGAAGTGACTAACTCCCAAATTAGTAAGTGAATTTCAATACACCATCAGGTTGTACCTGGGACCCCTCCCCCACCCACAACCAGGGCACACCTGAAATGCAGCATTTGCATCTTCTTTAAAACATCCTCTTTTCTCTGTGATCTTATATATGTATCTTAAAACTTTTTTTGTATATATTTTCCCCTTCCATCTCCTTTTCCCTGCTTACAATTTGTTGAAGAAATCAAATTGTCTTGTAGAGAATCCTGCTGTCCGGCTTTGACTGCTTCTCTGTAGTGATGTCCAACACATTCCTTTCCTATATTTTCTTCACTTTAATAGTTCTGGCTAGTGCCATTGAGCACCTGAGATGTGACTGGTCTAAATGGAGATGTGTTCTAAGCATAAAATACATACCAGATTTCAAAGACTTAGTATGAAGAAAGGTATACTATCTCATTAATAATTTTTATATTGAGTATTTTGATATAATAGGATGTGGGATATGTTAGTAAAGTAAATAAGTAGTAAAATTGTTTTCTCATTTCTTTTTATTTGCTTATTTATTTATTTATTTTGGTCCTGGGGATGCTTAACCACTGAGCCACATCTCCAGTCTTTTTAAAAAAAATTTTTTTTTGGGGGTGCTGGGGATTGAACCCAGGGCCTTGTGCTTACAAGGCAAGCACTCTACCGACTGAGCTATCTCCCCAGCCCCTTTAAAAAATATTTTGTTTAGGGACAGGGTCTCCCTAAGTTGTTTAGGGTCTTGCTAAGTTGCTGAGACTGGCTTTGAACTTGTGATCCTCCTACTTTGCTTCCTGAACACTGGGATTATAGGTGTGCACCAAACTGCCCAGTTCTAATTGCTTTTAATTTAGCTACTAGATGGTTTCAAATTACATATGTAACTTGTAGTTTAGTTCTATTGGATAGTGCCAATATGGAGACTTGATGACATTCAGGCTTGCTTTTTTTTTTTTTTTTTTGGCAATTGCACTTCTCAGGTAGTGTTGGCGATGTCTGGCCAGAAGCATATAAGGAGTGGATTGCTTTGTGACGTTAGTAGCAATTGATGATTAATGTTTTAATCTAATTATTCATTAAGCCTTGCAAAATGGCGATATTTAAATTCTGTCTTTTCTTCTGTATTTATTTGCTACAACACTTCTCTGAAGAGAAGCTCTCCTCATATGCCTTATCTATATTTGGTTCCCTGTGATTCAGATACATAGAGAAGGCAAGATCAATGTTTGCTCTTTTCCCTTTATTTACCAGTTTTCAAAATTGGCGGTTGGTTCACAGGCCCTTGATAGACTTAAAAAATATTTAATAGTACTTATTTTTATATACACTTCAGAAAGATTTACAAAGCTAACATAGGAATGAAAACAAAGGTTTGTAAGCTAATTGAATACTATCTGCTCCCAATCTGTGATAAATGATAATACTGCAATAAATGAGTTGTTTGTAGACTTCAAGGATTCAAGGTCATGAAAGACAAGAAATAACGATAAAGTGATAAAGTACTCTATATTAAAAGAGACTAAGAGCTATGACAAATGTAATACATGATCCTGTATTTAATCCCTATTGAGGAATAATTTTTTTTCATTTTTGACATTATTGGAACAATTTGTAAAAATTGTATAAAGCTTACATATTAATGATAGTTATTTTTCTGATTTTGATAGTCATATGGTAGTTGTACAAGAGAAGATTCTTTTGTTTAGGAAATATATACTCCAGGAGTAAAGGGATACTATGTAATTTATTCTCTCTCTCTTTCTCTCTCTCTTTTTTTCCTGTGGTGCTAGTGATTAAACCCAGGGCCTCTTGCATACCAGGCAAGTGCTTTATTACTGAGCTACATTCCCAGCCCCTGTAACTTATGTTCAAATGACTCAAAAATATACATGAAGAAAGAGCCAGAGGCTGAGAAACAGAGAATATGAGAAAGCATATGTGGCAACATTTGGGAATTCTGGGTTAAATATATGCAGAAATTCTTTATAATATTTTTGTAATTTTTTGGATGAATTTTAAATTACTGCACAAAGTTAATAAAATAAAATAATGGGGATGGGCATTTGCTTGGCACACATGAACCCTGGAGTTTGATTTCCAGCAGTGCAAAAAAAAAAAAAACCCAAGAATTTAAAAAAATCCTGCTCTCATTATGAAGTTATAAATAGATTGGCATCAATTTGAACTGGAAAACCATATTAGAAAGCACTTTGCAAAACTGAGAGGGATTCTGTAAAGAAGAATAAGTTAGGAACCAGTCATGTGAAGTCATGTGGTAGTTTAAAATGTGTCCATAAATTCCTTGACATTCCTTTCAAGAGACAGTTCAATTCCCTTCCCTTGAGTGTGAGTTGTACTTAGTTGATTTTAACAAATAAAATATACCAGAAGTGAGTTCTGAGACTATGTCAGAAAAGACAGTATGCTTGCAGAAACACTGTCTCTTGGATCATTAGCTGGGTTCAGAAGCCAGCTACCATGTCATGAAGCTACTCAGGCAGTACTGTGGAGGGGCCCACATAAAAAGGAACTGCCGATAGCCATGTCAGTAAGCCATCTTGGAAATGGCTCCTCCAGCCCCAGTCAGGTCTTTAGATGATGATAGCCCTAATCAACAGCTTGACTAAAGCATCGTAAGAGACACTGAGCCAGAATCACCCAGTTAAATCACTTGGATTCCTGACCTGCAGAAACTGTGAGATAATGAGTTTGTTGTTTAAGCTGCTATTATGCATGCAGCACTGGATCCTTAACACAATTCCATATCTTGAGCACCTTGAAGTCAGGCTGCTAGGACAGCTGCCTAAATGTAAAACTGATCTTTTCCACCAAATTCTGATATAACCTGTAAATGAGAGTAGATGTATAGAGGAAAATTTCCAAGACCTAACCAAAACTACATTGTTATTTTGGAAACTATTACTCAGGAGATTATGGTACTTGCTCAGAAGTCATCAAGAGGCAGATAAACTTTTAAGTTTTCAGTGACTGGCTGGAATTCCTAGAGAAGATAAATGGGTAAAAATGCAAAATAAGATATGAAGTTGAGTGAAATCATGTCTTGAAAAGTTTTTAGGTTTCAACTAGAAGGGGATTTCATGGTATAGGAAAACAGATACCTCTTCTGAGAGGAAATCATGGAAATCACTCTTTCTAGTACTTTCTATTCTGTTTCCTCCTTTGATTTAAGTCAACAGTCATTTATGGAGCATCAGATGAGGCTAAGACAGGAGGATCATGAGTTCAAAGCCAGCCTCAGCAAAAGCGAGGTGCTAAGCAACTCAGTGAGACCCTGTCTCTAAATAAAATACAAAATAGGGGTGGGGATGTGGCTCAGTGGTTGAGTGCCCCTGAGTTCAATCCCCAGTACCCAACCCCCACCCCAAAAAGGAAAAAAAGATATGCTACTTGCCCTTAAAGAACTACTTGGAAATATCTTTGACCTGAGAAAGGGTGTTTTGGTTTCATTGTCCTTATTTGGTTCCTTTATTTCTATTGATCTGTATTTAAGAAACAGATTTCTCATTTAAAATTCTTCTCTAGAGAGAACTTATGCACTGGGAAGAGGAATGCCATGTGAACAATCGTTATGGTTCACAGAGCAGGTGTCACTATTGATGTACATCAGTTAGCTGGTATTGTGATTTATGTACCTGCACTTTTCTGTGGGTTGTGACACATCCAAAGAAGTGACAAATGCATTTCTGGCCTTGCAAGGCTGAGAAACGAATCCTAGATGACCCAGCAAGTACATCAACTTGGTCAAAGAAGAAGGTAGGAAACAAAAATCAAGAACGGGGCCATAATCTATATTCACCATAAAAGGATTCTGTTTGCAGTGCTGGGGAAACAGTCTTTGTTTATTGAGTATAAGATTATCTAGACTCTACAGAGAGCACTTAAATATTTACAGATTAGTTTGGGCTACACATGCTTTTTTCCTGTGAGATGGGGTCATAGTACTCTCTGATGTAAACTCTTGGCTCTGTGGAGCAGAAACTGAGATGGGTTTTCTTTTGTTTGTTTTATGGGGAACCGGAGGATTGAACCCAGGGCCTTGTGAGGCAAACACTCTACCAACTGAGCTATATCCCCAGCCCTGTGAGATGGGGATTTCTGTGTGAGCGCTTAATAGGAGAGAGCTCTCAGAAAAAGGGGCAGGAAGGAAGCTGGATGGGACTGGAGAAAAGAACTAAGCAAAAGAAGTGGTCTCAACTGGAGATCTGCCTCAGTCTGATCCCAGTAGAGCATGATTGATACCATAGAGTCGGTCCCAGTTTAAAGCAAAGGGCTGATCTCTGAGCCCTTCA
This sequence comes from Sciurus vulgaris, assembly GCF_902686455.1. Classification (NCBI taxonomy): domain Eukaryota; kingdom Metazoa; phylum Chordata; class Mammalia; order Rodentia; family Sciuridae; genus Sciurus; species Sciurus vulgaris. The sequence goes on along the minus strand of NC_136471.1, from coordinate 125,507,122 downwards.
TGTTAGTCATCACCTGTAAGTTCTTCCTGGGGAGATGGTTGTGGAGGTGTAAGCTGGAAGCAGCTCCAGTTTGTCTGAGGTCAAGTATCCAAAGGCAGGATCAGCTATGAGGCATTAGCATGCAACACTCACTGAAGGGTGCATATCCTGATGAAGAGAAATCTTGCCAGTGAACTAACAGTGCCTACTATAAGTCTAAAATTTCCATTTTTTTTAGTATGGGGGATTGAACCCAGGGCAGCTTAACCACGGATCCACATCCCTGGCCCTTTTTTATTTGGAGATAGAGTCTTTCTAAGTTGCTTGGGGCCTGGATAAGTTGCTGGAATTATAGGCGTGTGCCACTCTGCCTGACTAGGTCTGAAATTTTCTCATGGTAATTAGGGCAGAATCTGGTTGGAAAGTCTCCAAACCCATTTCTTCTTCTTGGGTATGCAGTTTGACTCTATTTCCCAGCCTCCCATGCAGTTCACTATAGTCATATGACTTGTTTCTACCCAATGGAAAGTAGGGAGAATTGATTTGTGCCTTCTTAGGGTTTGGTTCATAAGTTATCCTGTGCAAGGTCTTCCACATTCTATCTTTCCTGCTCTACTGAGTTCATTCTTGCTTTCTGTTTCCAAAGGCTAGATGCAGAGGATCTAGTGAAGGACCCTGAGGTCCTAGGAGATGGAGGTACAAATAATGAATGACCCTGAAAAAATTCAAAGAGAACCACTTCTTCCCCAACCCCTTGTTGGACTATGACATGAACAAGAAAGAGTTATTGTGTTAATCTGCCGAGATTTTGGGCTTGTTTGCTACAGCAGTTAGCTTACCTGATTTATTCCATGAATGTCCTGTTTTTCAGCTATGGGAACAGTTCCAGAAAATTCGATTTTCAGAATTCTGTCAATTTAATCTATCATAATCCTTGTTTGACTCTGCAATGACTGAAGTGCTGAATCATGGAGGTAAGAATTTTTCATATTTCTTTAAAAGATAGAAAAATGATCTAAACTAAAGCTCTGATGATACATACGAGTATTACAGGTACTTGAAAAAAAGCACATTGAAACTGTATGGTTAGGATAATTATTATCCAAAATCCTGTAAAGGGAAATAAATCAGGAAGCACTTTCCAAGATTAGATAGCTTGCTATTGTTAACAAGCAAAGAGAACTGTTGGCTTCAGTTTGTCTGACATAACTAGGGGGCTTTACCAGAGCAAAGAAATGTTTTAGCACTTCTGCTCATTCATTCTTAGGGCCACCAAAGGCTTAATTCCTCGGAGAGAGGTGAACTCTCTGATTCATAAGAGGGAAGCAGGACTGCTGGGAACAACTGTTTGTTGCTTGAGAACAGCCACCTTTTCAATTTGCCAGGCTTTTGCTTCAGAGAATGGAGTTAGCATAGGAAGGAAAAGGGCACAAGGTCACACACATGCACACAGAGAGGTGGGTGTGCAGGATATAATTTCCTTGAAAGCTCTGAACTGGTTTTATTGGTATTTGTTCATTTTGTGTTGCTGTAGTATAACAAAATGCCTAAGGCTGGGAACTTTATACAGAAAAGAGAGGGTCCAGAATGTAGCTCAGTGGTGGAGTGATTGACTAGCCTGGATGAGAACTGGTTTTGATCACCAGCATCATAAAAACACAAAAGAAAACAGAAAAGAGATTTATTTAGCTTATAGTTTTGGAAGCTGAAAGTCCAAGACTGGGTGGACCCATCTGTTTGGCCTCTGGTGAGGGTTTTCTGGATACATCACAGACACAGGTCATGTGACAAGGCAGGATGCAAGAGAGGGGAGGGGCCAGGCCAGCAGTTGAACCCAGGGGTACACCACTGAGTCACAAACCCAGTCCTTTCCAATTTCTATTTTGAGACAGGGTCTCACTAAGTTGCATAGTTCCTGGCTAAGTTGTTTTTTTAATTTTTAAAAAAATTTTTAATTCATTTTTATTGTAAACTAACGGGATACATCTTGTTTCTCAGTTTGTACATGAAGTAGAGGCATACCATTTGTGTAATCATACATTTACCTAGGGTAATAGCTTTTTATTCATTCTGTTATTTTTTTCCTCCTCCCCACCCTCCCATCCTCTTGTCCCTCTATAGAGTCCCTCCTTCCTCCATTCTTGCCCCCTTCCCACCCCTATGTGTGTAATCATCCGCTTATCAGTGAGATCATTCGTCCTTTGGTTTTTTGAGATTGCCTTATCTCATTTAGCATGATATTCTCCAACTGCATCCATTTGCCTGCAAATGCCATAATTTTATTATTCATTATGGCTGAGTAACATTCCATGATATATATATACCACAGTTTCTTTATCCATTCATCAATCGAAGGGCATCTAGGTTGGTTCCACAATCTGGCTATTGTGAATTGTGGCTAAGTTGTTGAGGCTAGCCAGGAACTTGGGATCCTCCTGTCTCAGTCTCTACAAGCCACTAGGAGTACAGGTGTGAGCCATTGTGCTTGGCCAGGCTTGCTTTTTTTTTTTTTTTATAACAACTTGGTTTTGTGGGAATGAATCAATTCCTGCAAGATAAATCCACTCTGGGACACTAGCATTAATCCATTCATGAGGGTGGAGCCTCCATGACCTAATTATATTCTAGTAGACTTCACCTATTAAAAGGTTTTACCACCCCAATACTGCCACACCAGGAACAAGACTTCTGCCACATTAGCATTTGAGGGAGAAACCATATCCAAATCATAACAACGGGAGATAGAAACTTATGATTCCATTGTCATTAGTAGTTTATAGGGCATATGGGAGTTCAAGAATTTCAACCCATCTTTTTCTCCATGAGTTTAGAACTAATTGGAAGAGGTCCATGTGGACCACATCAACTCCATTGTTTCTTGAGTTGGGTTGGAGAGGCAGTCTGGGTTTTTGGTCGTAATTAGGCTGCTTTTTTCTTTCCCTACCCACTGCCTCCCCATGTCAGAGACATTCTACAAAACACACCCTTACCAGGCAAGCTGCAAGGAACATCATGCATGTGTGAACAGCCAGGGGCCCCAAATTATGTGTGCTTTCTATGTGGAATCAGGGGTAGAGCGAGAGGAATTTGAGTTGTTCCCTTTGAGGGCAGCAGAACTCAAGGCTGGTGGTGGGAAGGGAGAGAGAGAGAGAAAGAGAGTGTGCCATGAAAGATTAGTTTCTTCTCTTTTCCATCACTTCTTTCTTAGAAGTGAGAGGAGCTGAGAGAAGTCCCAATGTTACCAATGTTGTTTCATCAGTTAAAATAAAGAGGAAGCTTATCAGGAAAAAATGTAGCAGCAAAAAAATGTAGCAGCCGGGCATGGTGGTGCATGCCTGTAGTCCCAGTGACTCAGGAGGCTGAGGCAGGAGGATTCTGAGTTCAAAACCAGCCTCAGCAATTTAGCAAAGCCCCAAGTAACTCAGCAAGACCCTGTCTCTAAATAAAATATGATAAAGGGCTGGATTTGTGGCTTAGTGGTTAAGCACCACTGAATTCAATCCCTGGTACCAAAAAAAGAGAAGAAAAATTGTAGGCATGGGATTTCCTCTCACACTGTCAAATATCTACCTTTCTCTCTTTCTTTTTTTTTTTTCTTGACACTGGGATTGAACCCAGGTGTGCTTTACCACTGAGCTTCATCCCCAGCCCCCCCCCCGCCTTTTTTATTTTGAGACCGGATCTTTTTGAGTTTTTAGGGCCTTGCTAATTTGCCAAGGCTGGTCTGGAAGTTCTGATGCTTCTGTCTCAGCCTCCTGAGTGGCTGGAATACAGGCATGTGTCACCACACCCAACTACAATGGCTACCTTTATTCATTACTAGCAAAAAAAAAAAAAAAAAAAAAAAAAAAAAAAAAAAAAAAGTTGAAACAGGTGATTACTCAGTATTTTTATGGGTCAGTCCCTTAATTTTCATCAACACTTGAGATATAATCCGTAGTGTTTTAATATCACTCTCAAAAATTCTGAAGTCCAGGCTGGGTGTGGTGGTGAACAACTGTAATCCCAGCGTCTTGGGAGGCTGAGGCAGGAGGATTGCAAGTTCAAAGTCAACCTCAGCAATTTAGGGAGGGCCCAATTAACTCCGGGAGACCCTCTCTCTAAATAAAATATAAAAAGGGGTGGGGATATGGCTCAGTGGTTAAATGCCCCTGGATTCAATCCCCAGTATCAAAACAAACAAACAAACAAAAAATCTGAAGCCTAGCCAGACATAGTGACACCCTCCTGTAATCCCAGTGGCTCTGGAGGCTGAGGCAAGAGGATCACAAGTTTCATATTTCCCTTAACAACTTAGTGAGACCCTAAGCAACTTATGAGACCCTAAGCAACTTACAAGACTCTGTCTCAAAATAAAAAATAAAAAGGGCTGGGGATGTGGCTCAGGGGTCAAGTACCCCTGTGATGAATCCCCAGTATGGAAAAAAACAAAAGCTTCTCTTGACTGTTCCTTAAAATATCTGCTTGTCTGGTCATGATGGAGCCCAAACAAGTGTGTAAACGCAGAACTGCAAAAAGTATACAAAAATTCTCTTCTAAAAAGTTCTTGTTTACTGTCAGCCTGAAAGGCTATGAGTGTTTCTAGTTTCTACATTCTTATCTGTGTTGATTTTCAAGTCTGATAATTATTTCTTCTATTTAGAAAACTGTTTTAGAAATGAAGAATAGTACTTGGCATTCCTTAGATATTAGAACATTTTTTTTTTGTACAGGGGATTGAACCCAGGGGTGCAAAACCACTGAGCCACATCCCCAGTCCCTTTTATTTTTTTTTTGTTTTGAGACAGTCTCACTAAGTTGCTTAGGACCTTGCCAAATTGCTGAGGCTAGCTTTGAATTCGGTACCCTTTTGCCTCAGCCTCCAAAGTCTCTGGGATTACAGGCATGCACCACTATACCTGGCCCTTGGTTTTCATTTTAATTGAGCATAATACTAAAATAGATTTGATGTCTTGTTTTCTGCTTTTATTAAAATACAACTATTTGGGGTGGAAGTTTTTTTAAATCTCTTTTTTCTTTTAAATATTTTTAGTTGTAGATGGACACAATAGACAATAGTTTATTTATTTTTATTCTTTGTAGATTATTGAGTTTTTTTTTTTTTTTCAGTGCTGGGGATCGAACCCAGGGCCTTGTGCTTGGAAGGCAAGCACTCTACCGACTGAGCTATCTTCCCAGCCTGATTATTGAGTTTTTTAATGTGATGCTGGGAAAAAAAAACAAACAAAAAACAGTGCCTCATGCATGCTAGGCAGCGCTTTACCACTGAGCCACAACCCCAGCTCTTATATATCTCTTTATTAAACAAACATTATAGCATGCATTTTACATTAATACTTAAACCTGGACTGATTTTTTTCATCCTTTGGGTTAGTGTTTATCACCAAGCTTGATGCATTTATTTGTGCAACTCTTCCCAGTAAAATGGCATTTAAAAAGATAACTTTTGGAAAAGAGATGCAAATAGGCCCACCTGATGCTGGCATTTCCAGTTTTGTAGAGGGCAGATGTTTTTCTTCTAATAGCTTCTTTACTGGACTTTGTCTTTTTAAAATTTTTCCCTATTTTTAATTGGTGCATTATAGTAATAACTGGGACTTTTTATGTATTCGCACATGCACAATGTAATTCAGCCAATAGCATTCCCCAGTATTTCCCCCCCCCATCTCTTTTCTCATGAGGTTCCTCCACCTTTCTTTTCTCTTTTCCCCTCTAGTTTTTGCACAGGAAAGAAAATATATGACCCTAGTGGCTAAGGCAATAGCCATGTGGGAGAAAGTCCTTTTGAAAAATATAGTGTGCATTCTTTAGAATAAGGATGTGGGGATAGAGGAGGCACATGACCTGTGTAATGATTTGGGTTCTAGTGTTGACTTCTGGTGTGAACTTGGGTAAGTTTTGTAGTTAAAAAAAATTTTTTTTGAGGGCTGCATATGTTGGTACAGGCCTATAATCCCAAAGACAGAGATTATGAGGCTGAGGCAGGAGGATTAAAAATTCAAAGACAGCGTCAGCAATTTAACTAGGACCTAAGCAATTTAGTGAGACCCTGTCTCAAAGATAAAAGGGCTGGGGATATGGCTCAGTGGCAAGTGCCCCTGGGTTCAATCCCCCGTACCAAAAAAAAAAAAAAAAAAAAAAAAAAAAAAAGAAAAAAAGAAAAAAAATTTGAGAGTGGTGTCTTGCTTGTCTAGATTGGACTCCAACACTACTCCTGGGCTCAAGTGATCCTACTGCTTCAGCCTCCCAAGTAGTTGGGACTATAGGTGAATGGCACAATGCTTCTGCTTTTTTTTTTTTTTTTTTTAACATGCCCGTTTTCTTACTAAAAAATGTTTTTGGATGGTGAGGACTGAAGTCTGTATTTTCAGGCCTTAGCAGATAAATTTGCTCTATAGTAGATATTCAAGGAGTGCTGGATGAATGAAGGTGAGCACAATATAGTTTCCTCATCCGCAAAACCTGGGATTGGACTAAAGGATTTGCAGAAAGTGCCTGTTTCCTCCCCTTACTCTACTATTTAAGAGTAACTGATGGTATTTCCTGTTAAGGCTCAATTTCAGGATTGAACCACTTCGGAGAATGTGCCCTAACCCCATAGCCATCCTGAACGTTCTGGAGAGTTTCTGGGACCCAATTCGTATGAACACCTTTGTCCTCCAACTTTTCAGGCAGTACTCTTATGGAAGAAGGGAAACCTAACTTCTCATGACTCCTCTCTTTTCTGGGAAGGGTACTTCGATGCATGAGCACCACACCTGTTCCAGCCTTTTGTGGAGAAAACACCATAGTTTTCCCCCCTCCATGAAAAGTCCTGTACTTCAGTGCTAGGTGCGCCCTTCCCACCCAGGGCACAGCGCCAAAGATGCCCCTCTGGGGAAGGGTGCGCTACAAGCTGCTTGGGAACCTGAACTCCCAGCTGGGCTTCGCCTGCAGAGCAGGTGACCGCAGCGGGAGGGCTGTGCACAGAGTTAGTTACCTGGCGTGGGGCGGGGCCTGGGTGTGATCCCAGGATGTGATTGGTCGGCGCCGCGCCTGTCTCCATGTGCCGCGCAGCGGAGGCACAACATTCAAGCCCGGGGGCGGGGCCGGCGCACGCCGGGAGGAAGCGGCCGAGCGGCAGCTGCGGGGCGTGGGGGCGGCGGCGGCCGAGGCCGAGGCGGCGGCGGTGGTGGTGGCAGTGGCAGCACCACCTCAGCTGGTGACAGTACTCCGCCAGGTCCCCTTGAAGGCCCCATGGAGACGGCGGCAGGCGGAGGCTGCGGCTCTGGGCCGCCGCTGCTGCTGAGCGAGGGCGAGCAGCAGTGTTACTCCGAGCTTTTCGCCCGGTGCGCGGGCGCTGCGAGTGGGGGCGCGGGTCCCGGGCCCCCTGAGGCCGCCAGGGTCTCCCTCGGCGCGGCCACTGCTGCCGCTGGTCCAGTGGCCGACCTGTTTCGGGCATCGCAGCTCCCTGCCGAAACGCTGCACCAGGTAGGTCCCTGCGCCCCCTTTCTTTGCGGGTCTGTGGAATAGTGTCTGTGGGACGTTTTGCGTGACACGGTTGTCACCAGGGATCCGAGTCCTCGGCCAGGTGTCAGAGAGGGACTCTAGCTGAGGATGGTGGCAACGCCCTTGTCCTCGGGGGACACTAGCCTCCTCCATAGCTTAGCTGGGCCAGTGCTGGGTCTGCTCCCGGTCTTCTCTTGAGAACGTCTGACACTCCCTCCCCCCCCCCCCCCCCCCGGTCATTCCTGGGGTTCTCCTGCTGCCCAAGCCCAAAGTTTGTCCTGTCCTGGAAGTGATGTTTGTTTTGGCTGGTGTCTGGTTTAACCTCTGTTCCCCGCTTCTGCCCCTCCCTCTCCCGAGTGGCCGCTCAGGGTGCCTTGCTGGGATTTGAACTTGAAGGGTGTGTTTTCTGTATGGCTCCCGGCCCAGGACTGCATGTTTTTCTCTTTCTATTGTGATACATATGTGTATCTACTACATATGTATTTGTCCACCAGTGTATTTCTGAGTATTAGTATTAAATTGGAAAGGCTTAGTGACAAGTTGCAGAGCAAGGGCTTAGGGTTGCAAGAGGACATGGTCAAGTCACAGCCAAGTTCCTCATTTGGGGCTAGAAGTGGATCACAGAAGTCCACCATGGTACACAGCTGTAGTTTCCCATCTTATCGTCATGTAGACTTGAAATAGAATTTGAAAGGAAGAGGTGTCATAGATGCCTCTTTTTTGACTGCTCTATACCTGGAAAATGATGCCCTCATCCTCAGCAGGCGCTGTTTTTGATTTGTGCTTTCCTCTAACCTTGGGGAAAGACTACCTGATAAGCCCTTTGTCTGTCATTAAATATCACCAGCACTAAATGTTGGTAAGATGGTTATTGTCAAACCCCAAGTAAGATATGAAGCTTGTCTTAGAAAGCAATTGTGTGAAACTTACTAACACCAATTGGATATTTAGAGTGGCTAGTGATACTGTAAAATCTAGTTCCAAAGGAATATTGAAGGTTTTATGGTTCACGTCTGGTATCATTGTGTTGTAGGGTTTTTTTTTTTTTTTTGCCATTTAAGACTGTGTTTTATACTGCTGGAGCATGCATATAACCATATGTTTATGAGCATAACTTTAGCCACTCTAATCTTTCATCTTTTCAAGTTTTGAATTTCTGAAAATATAATTAGCATTCATAGAACTTAGCAGGGATTTGTCCCTATAGAAGTCCTTGATATGTAGACAGTTCTGCCACGTCTGTTGAGCAGTTGAGTTAGACCAGGTAAAGAGAAAGTCAGTGTCTTAAAATACAAACCATGGCTATTACATGAGGTCCTCGGAATAGTCCAAGCATAATACATTTATTAAAACAACAAAGCATAATACATTTATTAAAACGACAGATGATACAACAGGATTATTTTGTTGTCAGTAACGTACTAAGTATGACAAGAGGAGGTCTGAATATTAATTCTGAATATGTTAGTTGAGGCTTCCTCAGAAATTGGAAAGTGCTTTCCTTGTGTTATAATCCATGCTTCCTTGAGGTATATATGATTTTAAACAAAACCCCAGGGCACAGTGCCTTTGCATGAGTGAAATTATATTCTGGGGATGAAAACTGCTTGCAAAAGACTGCTTTAGATGTTGGTAAAAGGGAATGTTGCTAGAAGATTGCTTGGTGTAAATCTCAGACCTTTAATCTCCCTGATTCAGCCCAGCAATTAATTCAAAACCAAACCAAACCAAACCAAACCAAACCAAACCAAACCAAACCAAACATCCTTCCCTTGAGACTAACAGAATTACATTAACCCAGTGTTCTTGGTACTGGTGAAAATGAACATTAGGGGGCTGGGGTTGTGGCTCAGTGGTAGGACACTTGCCTAGCATGTGTAGGGCCCTGGGTTCTGTCCTCAGCACCACATAAAAATAAATTAAAAAATTAAATGAAGGTCCATTGACAACTAAAAAAAATAAAAAAAAATAAAATGAACATTAAAGGCATCCTGAACAGGGAAAGGTAATCCTTACAGAGTGAAACAAAGTCAGCAACTGGCAGCCACCTAATTTTTACACATCACTTTGGCAGTGGTGGTAGTGGTGTGTGTGTATACTTGGTCCACCTTAATTTGCATCACCACATCAGTGTATTAGCCATTGTTTAAAACAAATGTAGAGAGTTCCCCCCTTCCCTGTTAAATGGGAACCTGTAAGTTTAGATTTAAGTGGCCCAACAGGTATAACTGCTCAAATCATGGAGGCACTAATCAGCCCTGGTAGTTTCTATGGTTACAGCCAGATTTTTTTTTTCCTCTTAAAGTATACAATTAAGATTACCTTGATGTACCAGAAAGGGAGAGAATGTCACCCTTTTACCAAGAGTAAATATTCTACAAAAATACCTAATTTTGTTGGGCATGGTGGTGCATGCCTGTAATCCCAGGGACTTGGGAGTCTGAAGCAGGAAGATTGAAAGTTTGAGGCCAGCCTCAGCAACTTAGCAAGGCCCTAAGCAACTTAGTGAAACCTTGTCTCGAAATAAAAAAATAAAAAGGGCTGGGGATGTAGCTCAGTGATAAAGTGCCCCTGGGAACACCCCCCCACCAATTTTATCTCCTTGAAGTAAAAATAGTTCAGTACACCTGTTACTTTGTTATAGAAGTTAGTCTACAAAGTTATCTTACAGTTTTTCTCCTGTTTATATATAAATATAAACACATATATACTTACAAGTTATAAATACATATTTGTATGTGCCTATATGTATATATATATATATATAATATGTGTATATATGTGTATATATGTATATGTATATATATGTATATATGTGTATATATATATATATATATAAAAATACATGCTGTGGTTTGGTAAATGTGTTCTAAGGGTCCATGTGTTAACCTTGATCCCAGGATGATACTGTTGGGATGTTGTGATACCTTTCGGAGGTGGGGCCTAGTGGGAGGTCCTTAGACCACTGGGGGCATTCCCTTGAAGGGGACTGTGGGATCCTGGCCTTTTTTTCCCCTTTTGCTTTCTGGCCATGAGGTGAGCAGTTTGGTCTATCATGTGATCCTCACCATTGCCATCCAGCACCCTCAACAGAGGCCCAAAGCAATGGGGCCAATAGATTATCATCCAGAACTATGAACCAAAACAAGCCCTTTCTCTTTATAAATTAATTATCTTTATAAATTAATATCTTGGGTATTCCATTATAGTGATTGAAAGCTAACACAGGATATATGTCTGTGTGTGTGTATATGTGTATATAATGTGTGTGTATATATAAATATATACACACATACCTACATGTAAGCATGTATATAGTGGTTCTGGGAATAATTGCTCAGGGCCTTTCCCATGCTAGGTAAGTTCTCTACCACTGAGCTACACGGTTAGCCCATACAACGTATTTTTCCTTAGACTTTTTTTCAGAGCAATTTTAGGTTCACAGGAACATTGAGAACAGAATACAGAGAGTTTCCATATATCCTTTGCCCCTACACATATATAGCCTCCCCACTATGAACATTTAGCACCAGGGTGGTATATTTGTTACTTTTGATGAGCTTACATTGACATTATTATTATTGCTTGAAGTCCATAGTTTACATTAGGGTTAACTCTTGATATTGTATATTCTATGGGTTTGCATACATGTACAATATATCCACCATTACAGTAACATGCAGAATAATCGTAGTGCTCTAAAAACCTCTGTAGTCCACTGATGCATCCCTTCCTCCCAACTAACCCTTGGAAACCACTGATCTTTTCACTGTCTCTTGTTTTGTCTTTTCCAGAATATTATATATTTGGCTTTATAAAGTAAATAGCCTTTTCAGATTGGCTTCATTCACTTAGTAATATGCATTTAAGATTCCCCCATGTCTTTTCATGGTTTGATGGCTCATTTCTTTTTAGCACTGAATAATAGTCCATTGTCTAGATGTACCAGTTTATTTAGTCATGTACCTGGTGAAGGGGCTCTTGGTTGCTTCTAAGTTTTGACAGTTGTGGATAGAATGGTTATGAACTTTTCTGTGTAGCTTTTTGTGTAGACAAAAGTTTTTAACTCATTTGGGTAAATAGCAAGGAGCATGATTGCTAGATCATACAATAAGAATATGTTTGATTATATGAGGAACTGTCAGTCTTTCAAAAGTGACTGTACCATTTTCCATTCCCACTAACAGTGAAAGAGTTCCTGATATCCTCCTGTATTTAGTATTGTCAATGTTTTGGAATTTGGTCATTGTAATATATAAATATTAATCATATTAATATTACTATACTATGTTTATAGTAATATGTCAGTTTTTAATTTGTCATTCCCTAATGACATTATCATTTTAGTAATTATTTGCCATCTTCAGTTATGTTTGAATGCATCACAATAGCCTAATTTAAAAAAAATTTTTTTTGGTCTCTTTATAAAGTGTGCTGATTTATTTTGTTTTATTTATTTTTAGTACCAGGGAATGAACCCAGAGGTGTTTAAACACTGAGCCACATCCCCAGTCCTTTTTATTTTATTTTAAAAATTTCAATACACTGTCTAAGTTGCTGAGACTGGATTTGAACTTGCTATCCTCCTGCCCCAGCCTTTGGGGCCTCTGGGATTACAGGCATGTGCCACCACACCTGGCCTGATTTATTTTAAAATCAGAATTCTGGAAGTAGGTGGAAAGTAGAATGAAATCACTTTGTGTGTATGTGTGTGTGTATATATATATATATATACACACACACACACACATAAAAATTATTTTTTTAGTGTTGGTGGACATAATACCTTTATTTCATTTTTATGTGGTACTGAGGATCAAACCCAGGGCCTCACCTTGCTAGGTGAGCACTCTACCACTGAGACCCAAATGAAAACACTTTTAAAGTAGAAAAAGAGTATATGAATGTCTAAGAATGGGCAAGTGGTTCTTTTTTTAGTATTTTAAGACAGAGGGCTACAAATATTGGTGGTTGTTTACTGTATTGTGAATTATTTCTTTTTTTTCCATTTTTTGGTACTCTGGATTGAACCCAGGGACGCTTACCCAGACCCCCTACCCCCTTTTAATATATATATTTTTTTAGTTGTAGACAGACACAATACCTTTATTTTATTTTATTTTTTTTTATTTGGTTTTGAGAATTGAACCCAGCACCTCACATGTGCTAGGCAAGTGCTCTACCACTGAGGTACAACCCCAGCCTTCCAACCCTTTTTAATTTTGTTTTGAGACAAGCTCCCGTAGGTTGCTTAGAGGCTCAACAAGATGCTAAGGCTGCCCTTGAATTTGTGATCCTCCTGCCTCAACCTCCTGAACTGCTGGGATTACAGCTTTGTACCACTTTTGCTTAGCTGTGAAGAATTTCTTTGGCTTTTAAAAGTGGGCATTTTACTAGAAGGCTTAGGGTGTGGTGGGAATCAGGTTCCGGGTTGATACACATTTAGTTAAGTTTCTGTTGAGTGACAGGCACTGTCCTGGGTGCTGATGTTACAACCCTGAATCAAAGAAACTCCTATCCTCATGGCATTTACATTCCAATGCAAATGTTTTTGTACTTAAGAGTTTTTATTTGGGTAGGAAAAGATTTGACGCATGACATATAAAAATAAAATATCTTACTTAAAGTCAAAAATTTTTAATTTGACATAGTGAATTAACAAACTATAGAGAAAGCTGGAGCACAGTGATACATGCCTGTCATCCCAGCGGCTCAGGAGACTGAGGCAGAATTTCCAGTTCCAAACCAGCCTCAGCATCTTAGTGAGACCCTAAGCAACTCAGTGAGACCCTGACTCCAAATTAAAATATAAAAAAGGAACTGGGATTGTTGCTTAGTGCTTAAGTGTCCCTGGGTTTAATCCCCAGTACCCTCCCTCAAACAAAAACAAGCAAACAAACAAACAAAATATATAGAATGCTTTATAAGGTCTGTTTTTTTTTTTAGTGTTGGGAATTGGACCCAGGGCTTCATGCATACTTGGCAAGCACTCTATCACTGAGCTATATCCACAGTCCATACAATGTGTATTTTATAGGATGGTGTCTTAGTCTCTGGGAATGCTATGCAAATTTTAAGTCACCATCATACTTGTTTTTCAAGTTTATGATTGCTAATTCTTGGACATTAAGAGGAAGAGTTATAAAACACTTTATTCTGTATGATCAGGGGAAATCATTGAACGGGGAAAAACCTTTTGGTAATGTCTGATTGTCTAGGCAATTTTGGTAGAGGTAAAGAAATAAAACAAAGGTGGGAGATGTAGGGGATATTTAAAAATCACAACACACAGCCTTACCTTTGGGAAGAAGTCTTTTTAAGTTTTCTTCTAAATTTTTGAAGCAATTATTTAAGGAAACTATAGGTAAAAGACAAAATTCTTGTAAACTTTTTCTGGTTACTAATTTATTAGCCAGATCTGTTTTTAAAAATGTAAATGAAGCAGTTTTGTATTTTTCCATTTTCAGATCATATCATTTTGTAACATATATTTAGGGAGATAGAAGCCAGCATACTAAAATGATAACTAGGAATATATGCTATTTGAGATAGACAGTGTTCTTTTTCTCAAAGAGAAAAAATGCCAGCAGATATAAGAAGTATCAGAGAGGAGCCATTGTTTGGTTGAAAGAGGGATGTTTGTATAATAGTTCTAATTGGATGTTCTTTTTTTTAATTTATTTTTTTTTTTTTTTTTTAAAAAGGTTTTTGGTACCAGGGATTGAACCCAAGGGTACTTAACCACTGAGCTACATCCCTAGCCCTTTTTATTTTTATATATTTATTTTAAAAATTTAAAAAAAATATATTTCATTAATTTATTTATATGTGGTGCTGAGGATCGAACCCAGTGCCCTACATGTGCCAGGTAAGTGCTCTATCACTGAGCTACAACACCAGCTCTTATTTTTTATTTTGAAACGGGGCTTCACTAAGTTGCTGAACAGGGTTTCACTAAGTAGCTGAGGCTAGCTTTGAACTTGCAATCCTCCTGCCTCAGCTTCTGGAGCTGTGGGATTACAGGTGTTCCCCACCAGGCCCCTCTAATTGACTTTTTTTTTTTTTGAGGTGCTGGGGTTAGAACCCGGTACCTCATGCATGCTAGGCAAGTGTTCTACCACTGAACCACATCCCCAGCCCCATAATTTCCTGATCTATAATAAAATTTCAGGTGTGCAAAACTCGGGAGTCATCCAGCAAATAACTGTACTCACCACTCAGTGCAAGAAGTATGACAGTCCAAACTACAATGAAAGCTTCCTGTGTCTCCTCTGGTCCCATTCCCCTTCTTCCCTACCCCAGAGAATACTATTGTCCTGAATTTGGTGTGCATAATTTTGTAAAATTTTCTACTTCTATCTCTTTCTCTATATAGTTGTGTGTGTGTGTGTGTGTGTGTGCGTATACATATATACACATAACTAAAAGAATTCTGCATATCTTTTCAAATTAAAACAAGGAGTATTGCATTTTGTGTAACCTGCAACTCATTTTTCCTCTCGTTCTTATGCTTTTGGAATTCATCTTTGTTGACACATGTAACTTCAGTTCATTTATATTTTCTTTTAAAAAATCTTTATTATCTATTCTTACAATGAGTCATCATTATGCTGATGTGCAGATCTTTATGCCAAAGGAAAGTAGGTGGCTTTCCTGATTTGTATGGAATGTCACATGACTAGGGGACTGTTCAAAACACATGTATGAACTTTAAAAATACTTTCAGAGATAGCAGAATGTACACTGATATTCTTCTTTCTTTTGTGGTGCTGAGGGTTGAATTTAGGGACTCATACATGCTAGGCATGTGCTGTACTACTGAGCTATATCCATAGCCCTTTAAATTTTTTTTTTTGAGATAGGGTCTTTTTGAGTTGCCCAAGATGGCCTCAAATGTGAGATTCTCCTGAGTACCTGGGATTATGGGAATGCACCCCAGCACCTAGCCCACACTGATATTCTTCTTCTTCTTCTTTTTTTTTTTTTTTTTTTTTTTTTTTGGTACTGGGGATTGAACTCAGGAGTGCTCTAGCCCTGAGCTACATCTCCAACCCATTGTTTATTTTTGTAAATTTTGAGATAGAATTTCACTAAGTTACTGATGCTGACCTTGAACTCTCTCCTGCCTCAGTCTCCTCTGTTGCTGGGATTACAGGTGTGTGCCACCATGCCCAGGTGCACTAATGCTCCTTTTTTTTGTAAAAATTTTTAAGATATTAATAGACATTTATTTACTCATTTATTAATATGTGATGTTGAGAATAGAACTCAGTGCCTCACACATGCTAGGCAAGTGCTCTACCACTGAGCCACAACCCCAACCCACTTTATTTTGTTGTTGTTGTTCTTTGGTACTGGACGGCGAACCGAGGGGTGCTTAACCATGAAGTCACACTACCAGTCATTTTTTTAATTTTTTTATTTTGAAACAGGGTCTCACACTATGTTGCTTAGGGTCTCACTAAGTTGCTGAGGCTGGCTTTGAACTTGCAATCCTCCCGCCTCAGGTTCCCAAGTTGCTGGGATTACAGCCCAGCTCATACTGATACTCTTGAGGCTGGTAGAGGATCTTTGTGCAAAATAGTTGGACTTTCACAGACTCTTTTTTCTCATTGTTTATTTTATTTTTTGATACTGAGGATTGAACCCAGAGGTGCTTTGCCACTGAACCACATCCCCAGCCCTTTTTGTTTTTATTTTGAGACAGGATCTTATTAAGTTGCTTAGGACCTTGCTAATCTCATCTTTTTTTAAAATGGAAAATCTCAAACAAATGAGTAGGTAGAATAATGCATTAGATCCCACTGTACTTGCCACCCAGCCTCAACAATTTTTAGGGAATGGCCAATTCCATTTTTAATGTACATTCCTACCTCTGATCCCTTCCCCCTTCTATTATCTTGAAGCAGTCCTCAGGCACATAATTCATAGGGATTGTCTTTAAGGAAGGAACCTGGAGTGGGCAGAAGGAGATGAGAATGTGCAGTGGTTTAAGATGGGCAAAAAAGTTATCTGTGACTTATAGTCCACTGGTTAAGACTGATGATAGTTCAACATGATCAAGCCCTTGTGAGTTATTGGGATAAATGGTGCTTGAGAGAACTGATTTAGAATAGTTTGGGAAACCAATATGGAGATTGAGAAAGTAACCAACTGAAGATTAGGCATATAAGATGACTTTGAACATTGTCCTAATTTCACATTCTTAAGTAGGGACTGTCCTATTTTTAAGGGCATAGAAACTTGATTTTGATGAAATCTTAGGCTCCTTTCCTAATTTTAACTTTTCAAAGATGGTTTGGTTCATTTCTAGATTTTTTCCAGCTTTTTATTTGTTTCCTAAAGGCAAAGATCTTATGTTGCCTATTCAGGGTATTCTATTCTTCATGTACGTCTATTGGTGGGCAGCCAATCAGCCTGGGTTGCTCAGGACTGATGGTTTTCCTGGAGTATGGACCTTTCAGTTTTCAGACAGTCTCTGGCAAACTGGGATGGTTGGTCATCTCTATTGGCTACTGCAATATTTATCTATTGCTGTATGACAAATTGCCACAAATTTAGCAGCTTAATACAGCCCACATTTACTATCTTCCTCTTTCTGTGGGTTGAGAATGTGGACAGGATTTAGCTGGGTCCTGTTTAGGGTTTCATAAGTATATAGTCAAGGTGTCAGCAGGATTGAATTCCTTTCTGGAGTTTAGTGGCCTCTTCTAACTTCATGTAGTTGTTGGTAGAATGCATTTACTTGTGATTTTAAAAATAAATTTTGGTGATGCTAGGGATTGATCCTAGGGCCTAACATGTGCTAGGCAAGTGCTCTGCCACAGGGCTATCTCCCCATTCTGCTTGTGATTTTAGAATTGAGGTCCTAAGTTTTTCAAGGCCACTGTCAGTTTCCTGCCTCTTGGCCTTCTCTGTAGGCAGTTCACATGTTTCTTCAGGGCCAGCAGGAGAGTGTCTTTATTTAGTCACCTAAGACAAGTGACATCTCATCACTTTTGCTATATTCTATTGCTTAGAAGCAAGTCATGTGTTCTGTCTTTACTCAAGGGGAGTATATCAAAGCAGTCACACTGAGAAGTGAGTATTGGGGAGAATCCTTGGGTTCTTTCTACCATACCTGCTTTTCAGTTTTTATCTGAAGCAGAAAATTATTCTGATTAATTTTTTGAGGCCATAAAATATAAATATATATATATTTAAATGCACATATATTGCTCCATTTCTGATTTTGAATTTCTTTATCTTTTAAAGAAACATTTTTATGCATAATTCATTTTCCTATCCCAAATAGAACTGGCAAGTATATGTATTCTTAGGTATTTTCGGTTTTAGTCTTTTTTTTTTTTTTTATTAGTACTGGGGATTGAACCTAGGGATGCCTTACTGATGAGCTGCTTCTCCAGCCCTTTTTATTTTATGATAGAGTCTCACTAAGGTGCTTAGGGTGTTGCTAAGTTGCTGAGGCTGGTTTTGAACTTGCAATCCTCTTGCCTTAGCCTCCTTAGTTGCTGGAATTAGAGGTGCACCACCACACTTGGCTCAATTTTGGTCTTTAGGCAATTTGTTTTTCCTCTTAATTGGAAAGAGGCAGGATAAAAAGTAGAAAAGCAGATGTTCTTGCCCTGTGTCACCACTCTTCCCAGAATGCTTCCAAACAGACCATAATCTGGGTCTTTTTCCTGAGTTTAGATGGCAGAAAAAAAAATCTTTGTTTTTATTACCACCATCCCAATTTAAATTGAACATTTCATTTTATTATTCTTGAAGGCAACACACCACAGTAGCATTGGCAATTTCTTTGACTTTATCACTTATAGAAATAGGAATTTTTTTTTTTGTACCAGGGATTGAATCGCTTAACCACCGAGCCACATCCCCAGGGCCTCCCTGAGTTGATTAGGGCCTCTCTAAGTTGCTGAGGCTGGCCTCAAACTTGTAATCCTCCTGCTACAGCCTCTCAGGTTGCTGGGACTATAGGTGTGTGCCTCAACACCCAACTTATTTGAAAGGTTTTATGCATTTAAAAACATTATTGTCATAAGAGGTCCATACATCAGTCTGCCAAAGGGGCCACAGCACGAAAACAATTAAGTCCTTCTGTGAGAGCTGTAAGGTGTCAGGACCAGAAGTATGTTTTCAATGTTTTATTGTTGTAGATGGACACAATACCTTTATATTTTTTATTTATTTATGTGGTGCAGAGGATCGAACCCAGGGCCTCACATGTGCTAGGCAAGTGCTCTACCACTGAACCACAACCCCAGCCCGAAATATTTGTTTTTCATAGATCATTGTTTTCAAAGTCAAAAGGCAAGCCTGGGGTCAAAATTCTGTAAGTCTGCTGTGGTCCCTCCTTTTTCCAGTCCATCCTGTAGGAAGCCCAGAGCAAATGGACACTCAGCTGCTTCCTCAAATACACCCCCCTAAAGGTCCTTACAGTCTGACTCTGAGCTCTGCTCTTGACCTTTTTTATCTGGCTCTGTCAGCTAGGCTTCACCATTAAGGGTGAAGGACAAAAGAAGAAGGACAAGCTTTGTTTTGGGATAGTCCCTTTGGAGCAAATGTTAGCTACTTATTGGGCCTATTTAATTGACTCTGTTATCTCTCATTCAGAGACTTTGATTCAAAGGTAGAATTGTAATTCAGGACCAGGAAGGGCTATTAGCAGTAGGCTAGTGTGAAATGTTTGCTTTGACTTAATTTATTTGTAGCACTTTGCCATTACTTTTCAAAAAATAACTTGGTTCAGTCTCCTGAGGGCAAAGTGTTTCACCTGTGTTAACTTCCTGAGTAATTGAAGTAAATCCTATAAATGCCAGCAATTAAGAACTGTTTTTTTAAAGGCTGTCTTTCTGAAGTATTTAATATTTGCCCCTGATTTTTTTCCAAATACTATATCTAATCCAATAATCTCTTTGTCTCTCCCTTAGTTCAGGATCAGCCTTGTGAAAAACAGATAATACATCAGCAGGTTTTTTTTTGCCCCTGGAGGTGTTTGGTTTGCTCTGGCTGGTGTTTTAAAAAGTTTTTTTTTCCCTTTTAGGATCTCTTTGAAATTATTTAAAAGGTTTTAGTTCATCTTCTTTGCATACTTTCTGATACCTTTGTAGTCCTAGTATTGAGAGATGGCAGTGGGAATAAAGCATGTAAAATTTAGCATGTGGATGTTTTAGTTTCTTTGAAATTCTTCTTTGTTCAAGATCAAGGTTTTTTTTTTTACCTTCAGTACTACTAACACTTTGGGCAACATAATTCTTTGTTGTTTGTGTGTAGGGGGCTGTTCTGTGTAGTGTAGGTTGTCTGGCAGCATCCTTTGTATCTACCCACTAGATGCCAGCAGCTGTCCCTTTCCCAGTTGTGACAACAACAACAACAAAAATGTTTCCAGACATTGTCAAATATCCCCTGGAGGCAAAATTTACTCTAGTTCTACATATATGGTGGTAACAATCATGGTAGAAGCTAGCATTTGTTTACTTTGACCATGTTCTTGGCTTTGTCCTATGACTTATAAAATGTTTATCTTGTTTAATTCCCAGAACCAAATCATGACATAGCTATTATCATCCTTATTTTGAAGTAAACAAAACAGGCACAGAGGTTCAGTTACTTGCCCAAAGTCACATAGGTAAATGACTTTGACAATATTTTTAGTAATATATTTAGGTTGAAATTCAGTCTTTTATTGAGAACACAGACTAACAAAGGATTGAAAAGGGCAGGGGAGATTTTTGGTGATGTCTTAGTGGAGAGTATATTATATTCATAGCAATTCTGTATAAACGTTGGATTTCTTGCTGAAAGGTGTGATAACATGGTGTGTGTCTCGGTAAAATGACATGTATCATTTTTAAGGAGCTTCTTTGTCATGAAGCAGAATGTGATACAGACTAGGGTCAAGGATGACTAATCAAACTTTGAAACCAAGGAAGACACTGGAAATTAGAGTAAGCTGGGTGCAGTGGCATATGCCTGTAATACCTGTAATCCCAGCAACTCAGGAGACTGAGGCATGAGGATAACAAGTTCAGAGCCAGCCTCAGCAACTTATGAAGGCCCTAAGCAACTCATGGAGACCCTGTCTCTAAATAAAAGTATTAAAAAGGGCTGGGGATGTGGCTCAGTGGTTAAGCGCCCCAGAGTTCAATCCCTGGTACCAAACAAACAAACCAAAAAATAGGGCAAGGCTGTGAATCATTCAGGGTCTCACAAGCAATAGCATGTTCAAAGTATTTTAGTGACAACAGAAACAGGGGAGGCATGAAGGGACTAGCAGTAGCAGGAAGTCATTACTGTCCCTATACCCAAAAGAACAAGGGGAGGGAATGGAACTTGTTGCTGTAACTGGGAGAGGTGAGTTTCTCTGTAGGAACAATAGTCTAGAAGAATATAACCTTTGCCAGAACTGTGGCTAGGGACTGGGGAGGGACTGGAGGAACGTATTGCTATCTCTGGCCCTGTGATTTGCTGCAGTGCTTCCCATTGTCGTAGCCCAACTAAAACTCAGAGGCAAGGGAGCCTAGGCAGTGAAGCTTGAAGAAGTTAGCCTCCTGGGCCGAGTGATTGAAGAAGGACTGAGAGTGGTTCTGGAGGACACATGAAAGAAAAGCCAGCATAGACTATAAGCAGGAATGAGAAACACTGTCCTGGATCCTTGGCACAATGGGGCATGACTACTGATGGGAGCAGGAGAAGACCTTTTGTGCCAAGCAGGACTTAGAAGTATAGACAGAAGAGAAGGCTGGATAGGAGCAACTGGTTCATGGGAGGTTCTTTTTCCACATTCTTCAGGGAGGTCTTGAGGAATGTGGAGGTGTGTGTGTGTGTGTGTGTGTGTGTGTGTGTGTGTTGTCCTTCTTGACCAGAGTGGGGCCTTTCCATGGGTTGGAGTGTTTGTCCTTGTTCATATCACTGGGAAACATATAACAATAGAATGACTTTGTTTTGGAAATTCTTCTGGGGGTGGCTGCATAGGAAGGGAAAGGTTGCCCTGGGATCAGAGATCTAATTCAGAGATGTAGAAAGAGTATTATAATGTTTGGTATGACCAAACATGAGTTTGGCTTTTTTCCTCACCTGAAAGACAGGGTTCCTATAGGAATTCTTCCTCACATAAAAATAGTTCCCCAAAAAAGAAATGCCTAGGACCAGATGGCTTCATGGCTGAATACTACTAAACATTCAACGAACAATTAGTACTAATCCTTTTTAAGCTCTTCCAAAAAAGTAGAAGTAGAAGTAGTACTTTCAAGTTCATCTTATGAGGTCAGTATCACCCTGATACCAAAGTCAGATGAAGGTACAACAAGAAAAGAAAACTACAAGTCATTATCTCTTACGAACATTTGTTACAGTTTTGTTATGAGGTGTCCCTTAAAATCCTGTGTTAATCAAAGAGGTGGAATGACAGCTGTAACCCAAACAGTGGATTAATAATAATAAAGGCCAGGTACTGTGGCAAATGCCTGTAATCCCAGTGTCTTGGGAGGCTGAGGCAGGATGATTGCGGGTTCAAAGCTAGCCTTAGCAACTTAGCGAGGCGGTAAGCAACCTTGTGAGACCCTGTCTCAAAATAAAATAAAAAATAAAAGGATTTGGGGGGTTTGGTGTTGGGGATGAAGCTCAGTGGTTAATTGCCCCTGGCTTCAATTCCTGGTACCAAAAAAAAAAAAAAAAAGGGAAAGGGCTACTGTACTGGGTAGTAACCGTAGGCACGTGGGATGTGGCTGGAGGTAGTAGGTCACAGAAGCCATACCTTTGGGGTTTACTTTTAGCCCCTGGCCACATCCCGCTTTTCTCTCTTTCTCTCTTTCTGCTTCCCGACAACCACAAGGTGAACAGCTTTTCTTTGCCACACCCTTCTGCCTTGATGTTCTACCTCACCTCAGGCCCAAAGTGATGGAGTTAGCTCTCCATGAATTGAACCTCTGAAACAGGGAACTCATACTTTTCTTCCTCTAAGTTGTTCTGGTCAGGTATTTTGTTCACAGCAGTGAAAGCTCTATTAATACAACATTCATGCAAAAATCTTCAATAAAATTTTTTTCGTTTGTGTGTGTGGTTTTTTTTTGGGGGGGACGGGTATCAGGGACTGAACTCTGGGGCACTTAACCACCCGGCCACATCCCCAGCCATTTTTTGTATTTTATTTAGACACGGTCTCACTGAATTGCTTAGGGACTCACTGAGTTGCTTAGGGCCTTGCTAAGTTGCTGAGGCTGACTTTGAACTCGTGATCCTCCTGCCTCAGCTTCCCAATCTGCTGGGATTACAGGTGTGCACCACTGTGCCCAGCCTTTTCAATAAAATACTTGCAAGCCAAATTCAAGAACACATCAAAATGATTGTACAGAGCTGGGTGCAGTGGTGCACACCTATAATCCCAGTGGATTGGGAGGCCAAGGCAGTAGGATCACGAGTTCAAAGCCAGCCTCAGCAACTTAGTGAGGCCCTGAGCAACTGCTTAGTGAGACCTGTCTCTAAATAAAATATAAAAAGGACTGGGGATGTGACTCAGTAGTTAAGCACCTCTAGGTTCAATGTTAGGTGCCCCTCAAAAAAAAAATCACACATCATTACCAAGTGTCCCTAGGATGTAGGATTGGTTTAATAGACACAGAACAATCAATGTGATACACTATATTTTAATAGAATGAAAGATAAAAACCACATGATAACTCAAAATACACATGATAGAGTAAAAGCATTTGACAATGTTCAACATCCTTTCATGATAAAATTATCAACAAAATAAGTATAGAAAGAGATTTCTTCAATATAATAGCAATCATCTATGTAAAGCCCACAGTTAATGTGATCAATGGGGAAGAAAACTTAAAACTTTTATGATCTAGTACAAGGCAGGAATGCTCATTCTCAGCACTTCTATTTAACATGGTGCTGGAAGTACTATCAAGAACAATCAGGCAAGAAAAAAATAAAATTCATCAAAATTAGGAAGAAGTACAGTTATTCCAGTTTGCAGATGATATGATCCTATATGTCGAAAACACTAAAACTTCCAAAAAATTTGTTAAAATTATGAATCTCTTTAAGTTGCAGGATACAAAATTAACATATAAAATCAATCATATTTCTTTTTTTTTTGTGTGGTGCTGGAGATTGAACCCAGGACCTTGTGCATGCGAGGCAAGTATTCTACCAACTGACCTATATCCCCAGTCCCCCAAATCAGTCATATTTCTCTACACCAGTAATGATTTATCTTAAAAATAAACCAAGAATACAGTCCCACTTACGATAGCATGAAAACAATAAAATATGGCTGGGAGTGGTGGCACATGCCTGTAATCCCAGTGGCTCTGATGGCTGAGGCAGGATGATTGTGGTCAAATCCACTTCAGCAAAAGTGAGGCACTAAGCAACTGAGACCCTGTTTTTAAATAAAATGCAAAATATTTGACTGGGGCTGGGGATGTGGCTCAGTGGTTGAGTGCCCCTGAGTTCAATGCCCAGTACCCCCCCACACACACTAAAAAAAAGAATAAAATCCGTAAGATTAAATTTAGACAAGGAGGGCTGGGGATATAGCTCAGTTGGTAGAGTGCCTGCCTCGGATGCCTGAGGCCCTGGGTTCAATCCCCAGTGCCGCAAAAAAAAAAAAAAAAAAAAAAAAAAAAAAAAAAAAAAGACATAAATACATTTAGAAAATACATAAATACATTTAGACAAGGAACTGAAGATCTGTATGCTGAAAACTATGAAACATTGATGAAAGAATTTGAAGAAGACAGCCAGATGCAGTAGTATGCTCTTGTAGTCCTAGCTACACTGGAGGATGAGGCAGGAGGATCACAAGTTCGAGGCCAGCATTGGCAATTCAGTAAGATCCAGTTTCAAAATAAAATAAAAAAGGACTTCAGATGTAACTTAGTGATAGACTGCCTTTAGGTTCAATACCCAGTACCACAAAAACCCCAAACAAACAAACAAACAAACAAACAAAAAACACTGAAGAATACATGGAAAGATATTCTTTTTGTGGATTGAAAGAATTATTGTTGAAATGTCTGTATGATCCAATGTGATCTACAGAGTCAATACAATATCAAAATTGCAATGACAGTTTTCACAGAAACAGCAAAAACAATTCTAAAATTCATATGATATCAAAAAAGATTCAGAATAGCTGAAGCATTACACTTTCAGATTTCAAATTATACTACAAAGAAATAATAATCAAAAGTGTATGCGTTAGCATAAAAAACACATCTAAGCCAGTGAAAAAGAATAGAGAGTCCAGATATGAACCCAGCTAATTTTTTTGGGGGAGGGTACTGAGGATTGAACTCAGGGACACTCGACCACTGAGCCACATCCCTAGCCCTATTTTGTATTTTACTTAGAGATAGGGTCTCGCTGAGTTGCTTAGTGATCCTCCTGCCTTAGCCTCCCTAGCCCCTGCGATTACACGCATGTGCAACTGTGCCCCGTCCAAGGCCACAAAAGAGACACAAGGGGAAAAGAATAGTTTTTTTCAATAAATGATATTGGGAGAACTGGATATTACATGCAAAAGAATGAAACTGTACCCTTATCTAATACCATATAAGAATTCAAAATGCATTTTTTACCATGTACAAAAATACCTGAAAGTGGATAAAACCCCTGAATGTAAGACTTGTAACTGAAACTCCTAGAAAGGAGAAAGGCTACTTGATATTGGCTTTGACAGGATTCTTTTGGATAATATAACAAAAGTGCTGACAACAAAAGCAAAAATAAATAAGGACTCATAAACCTGAAGAAACTTCTGCACAGCAAAAGAAACTATGAAATTAATAGGAAACCTATGGAATGGGAGAAAATATTTATGAACCAAATATATGATAAGGCATTAATAGAAGAAATATAAGGAATTCATCCAAGTCAATATTAAGAAAACAAATAAGCCAATTAATTGACAAAGAACCTGAATACACATCTTTCCAAAGATCACATACAAATGACAAACAGATGTATGAAGGTTGCAACATCACTAATCATCAGAGAAATTGCAAATCATAACCAC
The DNA here is from genome assembly GCF_902686455.1 of Sciurus vulgaris. Taxonomy (NCBI): domain Eukaryota; kingdom Metazoa; phylum Chordata; class Mammalia; order Rodentia; family Sciuridae; genus Sciurus; species Sciurus vulgaris. The sequence goes on along the minus strand of NC_136471.1, from coordinate 125,481,621 downwards.
TATGAGATACCACCTCATACCATTTAGGAATATCATTCTCAAAAAGATAGACAAATACTGACAAGAGTGTGGAGAAAAGGAAACCTTGATATATATTGTTGCTGGGAAAGTAGATTAGTATAGTCATTGTGGAAAACAATAGGGAGGTTCTTCCAAAAATAAAAAACATGTAACTACCATATGATCTGGAGAAATCTCTCTTCTTCTAGGTATGTACCCAAAGGAAATGAAATCAATATATCTAAGAGATAATCTTCATTGCAGAACTTTCATGGTAGCCAAGATACAGAAATAAGTGTCAAAGATGAGTGGATAAAGAAAATGTAGGGTGTATGTATACACCCACATATACATACTCAAATATACATACAGCAGAATATTATTCAGTCTTAAAAATAGATACTGCCATTCGTGACAACATGGATGAACCTGAAAGACATTATGCTAAGTGAAGTAAGCCAGACACCGAAATACAAATATGATCTCATTTACATGAGGAATCTGGGGGAAAGAAGTCGAGTGTATAGACAAAGAGAATGGAACCATGGTTACCAGAGGGGAAGGAAATAGGGGAAATGTAGGTCAGAGGCAGGAATATGCAGTTATGTCGGATAAATAAGAGGTCTAGTATATAGCAGGATAATATTAAAAATTTGTCAAGAGAATAGATTTTAACTGCTTTTACCTCCCCACTCTCATGATAACATGGAAGATGATGAATATGACAAATTGCTTTCCTCTAGTTTTAAGTTCGGTGTAGATACATATGTCAAAATATCATCTTGTATGGCTTAAATTTATACAATAAAATAGCTATTGGTGTATTTGCATATACTGAGGATTTCTTTGTATTTTACTCAAACCCACTAAGGAGCTATTATTGAGCTACCTGAGGCCTTAAAAAACTTAGAATCCTCCTCATATACTTTAAAGGCAAATGCAAAGGAATAGCTTTGTTCCTTTTTGCATTCTTCTTGGATTAACATATCTTCTGGAAAACTTGTTGCCATGGCAATGGAATATTATCTATCTCTGTAGTGTACTGCATAAAAATAGCCCTTTGTGTTCAAGAATGATGTTAGTGACAGGTGGCTGGGTGAATGTATAGCAGGCTGCTTTGTCAGGAGCAGTTTCCCAACATTCCATTGTTTAAAGTTGTGAAATCAAAATGAGCATTGTTTTTTTCTCTCTCAAAACATAATTTTATCTAGAAAAAGCAGTAGTGGTGCTCTGTTTAATTATGAATTACAAGTAGTTCTTTGCAGGTCATGTCAATACAATGATTGAATCCATCTCTCATGGTAATAAGTAAAAGGCTTCACTCCTGTTTCTGTTGGTGCTACAGGGTGTGGGGCATCAGGTTGGCATAGGGGGCCAATGGGGGTAATTTCTCACTCCTGAACACATGGTTCTACCTTATATGCCTTGTGCTTATAAACCAAGAAGTAGAGAGCGGTCAGGTTGAATAGATGAACTCTGAGGTGTTGATCAAATAACACCTTCTTGTAGATTTTTAAATGGAACAGTTCCTTGGTAAAGGTCAGATCTGCCTGCTGGTTGCAGAATGTAGCCAAGGACAGATTCTGACCCTAAACTTAATTTTTCCTTTGGAATATCATTTCGACAATTTCTTAGAGCAGTAAATTTCAACCTTTGTGTCATACTCTCATCTTTCTTCTAGAAATTTATATGTAAATAATAGCTTCCCGTATTTAAATAAAATTTGTTAGAGTTTTGAGAATTTTAAGAGAGAAAATACCATGGCTTGGAATATTAAACACCAGCTCTAATTCTGATATGCATTGTATTACTGCAGGAATGGAATCATTGCCTTTGCCTTGTCTGTTGGAGTCAGTATGAATTTTTTTGTTGCTGATAATATTAGAAAAAAGTTTATGAGTTGCTTTATGTGTATCCAGTACTACTCTTAGAACTTTTTGTGTATTAACTCATAAAATATTTCTATGTTCCTGAAAGTTTTTGTCACTATTTCCCAGAGTTGGCATACTGATTAGTAGACCTTGCAGTTTCTGGTAATTTTGTGCTGTGTAAGACTTGGTTGGTCCTTTTTGCTTACCAGTATGTTGAAATGTTTGTTATACTGAATGCATTCTTCTAATCAAGGATTGGCAAAAAATAGCCTGTGGGCCAAATTCATATGGTCAACTATGTTTTGTATGCTTTATGAGCTAAGAATGGTTTTTACATTTTTAAATGATTGGAAAACACCAAAAGGAAGAATAATTTGTGACACATGGAAATCGTATGAAATTTAAATTTCAGTTTCTATACACAAAACTATTAAAATACAACCACACTCATTTGTTTACATATTGTTTATGGCTGCTTTTATACTACAAGAAGAGTTGAATAGTTGTAACAAACTGTCTAGCTCTAGAACGTGAAGAGTTTAGTGAAAAAGGCTGCTGCCCCTACTCTATAACCTACATCTCGAATGGGAGATTGTGCCGAATAATAAAGCAGATCACATAAACATTCATATGTGTATGACTTCTCTTTCGGTATGCATTTTATTTTCCTTTGTCCTACTAAGTGTGTTTATTTTCACAAGCTAGGTTTCATGTACTGTGGCCTATCTCATATATACTTGATTTTAGCTCTTTTTCTATACCCATATTATTTTTTGTCTAACAAAAATATTCATGGCCCTCTCCCAGGTGAGGGAGTGAAATGAATTTTATCATTTTACTAGTTACCATGTTTTCTTTGCTAGGTCAGTAATTATAATCCCCCAGCTGTTTATTTCTAACCATATTGCTTTCTACTTTTGGGCTTTCAGCCAGCATATAAACATTGACAGTTTAATAATCTGAACCAAACCACCTGGACTGATTGTGCTATTTTAATTTAATAAATCCTGCATATGATTAAGATGACATGCTGTCCATTCCCCAGGTTGGATTTAATATACTTAACACAATCAAGGTTGAAGCATTCATGCAATTATTTTTGAAAATATAATTTCTCTTTTGTCTCTTGTTTTCTGACTTTTAAAAATGACTGCCTTGAGATATAATTCACATACCACACAACTCACCCATTTTAAGTGTACATACAATTCAGTGGTCTAGTATATTTCATAGTTTTATAACTCACCACTATTGAATTCCAGAATATTATCATCACCCCACAAAAATGTCCCCATACTTGCTAGCAGTTATCCCCAACGATACCATTCCTAGGCAACCAGGAATTCTACTTCCTATCTTTGTAGATTTATCTATTGTGGGCATTTCATAGAAATGAAATCTTATGTGGTCATTTGTGGCTGATTTCACTTAGCATAATATTTTCTTTTTTTTTTTCCTACCAGGGATTAAACCACCCAGGGGTGCTTAACCACTGAGCCTCATCCCCAGCCCATTAATTATTTTTATTGGTACCAGGGATTGAACCACTGAACCACATCCCCAGCCCTTTTTTATTTTGAGACAGGGTCTTGCTAAGTTCCTGACATTGGCTCTGAACTTGAGATCCTCCTGCCTCAGGCCCCTGAGTAGCTGGGGTTATGGGTGTGCGCCATTACATCCAGCACTATATATGTCTGTATTTATATATTGCTATATACTACAACATTTTGACATTAGGTTGCCATATATCATGCTCTTTAATGCCATAACAGTTTAAAGTTAATATTTTTACCTATTTGTCTAATTCTAATGTATATACAGTTTCAGAGTTCCTAACCCATAACTGTGTGAGAAACTATATTATAGCATTTACATACAAATTTTTTGTCTTAAGCTTTATAATATCTAGTCAAGATAAAGTTTTCCAGTTGTCCATTGGTGCATTTGAAAACTGTACATAAACGTACACTGCTATTCAAATTGAGAAAATGTAATATCAATAGAATAATTTAGTATGCAGTCTGTATTCCAGTTTCATCAGTCATCCCCCAAATGTTCTTTGCTGGAATATATTTTTTCTCCTGATAAAGAATCAAATCCAGGATCACATTGAATTTATTTGTCATGGCTCTTTTGTCTCCCTTGATCTGGAGTAGTTCTTATAAGCTTTTTTTTTTTTGTCTTTTCATTACGTTGACATTTTAAACAATGACATTTCATGACACTATTTCATACACTGTATCAAATTTAGATTTAGTTGATATCTCTTGTTTAGATTATGTATTTTTTGGTCTGGAGTACGGTATAAATGACATTCTTCTAATGTAATGCATCAGGAGGCATATGATGTTTTATTGCTTTACATTGGCGATTGTAATTTTGATCATTTGGTTAAAGTATCATTTGTCTGAAGTAATTTTAGATATGACATATCAGAATAATCAATATTGTGAAACTTCATACAGAAGTGTCTAGATTGAAAAACCATGATTGAAAGGGTTTCTAAAACTGTTCAGATTAAATGTACCTAATGAGAAACCCAAACTGTTTTAACTTTTCTTTTGAGTCATTTTCTGTCATTGAAATGTGAATGTATGATTTTTGACTTTCATTTCTTCATGCAAGTATTTATCTTAAAATTTGTATGCTTTTGGGCTGGGTTGTAGCTCAGTGATAGAGCACTCACCTACTGCATGTGAGGCACTGGGTTCAATCCTCAGCACCACATAAAAATAAATAAATAAAAATAAAAGTGTCTACCTACAACTAAAAAGTATTTAAAAATTTTTATGGTTGTAAAATATACATAAAACCAACCATATTAACCCCTTTAAAGTGTGCAGTTCAGTGGCATTAAGTACATTCACAATGTTACGCAACCTTCACTGACATCTGTTTCCCGGATTTTTCTTATCATCCCATACAGAAATGGTACCCTCCAAGCAATAACTGCATTTCTGCGTTTTTTTTTTTTTTTTGCCCAGCCCCTGGTAATCTTATTTTATATGCTACCACAATATTGTAGAATAACACCAGTTTTCTGTATTATCTGGTCTGTGACTTGACTTTGGCTCCCATGTCAGAAGTATGATAAAAAAATATTATTTGCCATTGAATAATAAGGCAATTTCTGGATTTTTGGCATGAGTTACAATATACTTCAATTTCTGGTAAGGAAAACAGTTTTATTCTGGAAGTTAACAGAAATAATCATTACTTTGATAATGATCTCTGGGTATTTTGGAGAAGATAAATACAAAGAGAGGTCAAATTATTCCTCTGGGGTGGCAGACCTAAGTTTCAGTTGCCTCTTATGTCTGCCCATTGGATATAGCCACTCACATTAGTTGTGCTTTTGTACATAGCTCAGTAGATATAGATACAAATCAACTGGAATAAATTTTAGCAGTGTTAGAGGCCCATGGCTCATAAAACACTTTCATGCTGTAGTCTATATATATTCTTATTTTCTGGCCTGTAAAGTGAGAGTAAAATTAAATTCTCTCCAATGGGTGCTTTGGGATAGGATTGTGTAATACTTTGCAGAGTAGAAAGCACTCCTTATTTTTAGTGACATTCTTTAGTGTTCTTCAAGGACTTACAACTGTGTTAGGATTATTTATCAGAACTAATTTTTTAAGAAAACATTTTTAGTTATAGACAGACATAACACCTTTATTTATTTTCATGTGGTCCTGGGGATTGAACCCAGTGCCTCACCGTGCTAGGCAAGTGCTCTACCACTGAGCTACAGCCCCAACCCCCAGAACTAATTTTAACAGCACCATAATCTATAGATAGTGTGGCCTTATGCCCTGGTTTGGTTGGAGCTGAAGAAATAACTATAGTTTAAAAAATACTCAATAAAATCACCCAGGTGACCCACTTAGTCCTTTGCTGTGTGGTGTTGGGTGACTCATTTCCTTGACAAAATTGACAAGGCCCCTGGACTGTTGGCAGATTCCTGACTCTAAAAAGAGAGACAGACAGACAGACAGACAGACACACCACTAGTAGCCTGTGAGTCTCTTGCTCTTGAAAACAACACACAGATAGACTGCATGCCCATAACAGCTTGTATGATTTCTCTGATGTTCATGAACCTGAGAAGGATTCCTTGAGGCAGGAGGCTTTTTACCTGAAGATTCAGCAGGTCTGTTAGTTTCTTACTCCAGGCTTCCTGCTCTTAGGAGATCTTAACTTCAATGAGTGCCATTAGTGCCTATAATGCCTTAATGGTTCCTATTAGGATGGCCAGAAGTAAGACACTCCATTTCTCATTGAAACTCACTTCTGCCTGATGATTAAGGACATGTGACTTTGAGGTCCTGAGACAGATGGAAGGAACTTTCTAGTCTTATCTGAAGAATACTCAGGCTATCTTACTGTTATTTCTCTGGTGTCAAAGGGCATTCAAAATTTGATGATTGTCTGTTTTCTTTCTGCCTAAAAGCTTATCCCAGAGCTCATTGGTTTACAATAACCATTCCCACGGTTTTGTTGGTGAGGGGTTAGGGAAAGTCTGGACTAGGTTGTTCATTTCTGCTCTACATGGTGTTGGTTGGGCAGATGGGGCCGGAGGTTCCACTTTCAGGGTGGTTTCTTCACTCTTATTGATGGCTCCTCAGTGCATGTGACCAGTTTCTCTCATGTGGTATATCATCCTCCAGTCTTTCCATATGGCTTAGGCTGCCTGCATCGTGGTGGTCCCTGGGTAGTTGCCCTTTTTTATAGGGCAGTGATGAAATGAAAGTTTCTATTTCAAATTCAGTTGGCAACAAATGTAATATTGGGATTGTGATATTTATCATTTTCTTTTGTTGTAATTATGGTCCACTCAGGATAAAAACCTGAAGGAAAGAAGGAACACTTCATTTTCTTTGCTGTTTGTGTGGGTGATGGGTTGTCCAAATAGCAGGAGGTTCAACTTTTGGCTTGTTTTGGATTACTGAGCACCATCCTTCTGAAATCATTTCCTAATGTTCTTTTGGCCATCTGGAGTGAGCACAGAAGACCTTTTACTCAATAAAAGTAAGCTAATAATAATAACATGCTGAAACATCTTGATAATAAATATATTTGTACAGCTTTTCAAATCCTAGGTTATTGAAATTCTGTCAGCTTTGGCTGGTTTCCATGCTCCTTCTGTGCCCTTGTGTTTTCTTTTTCTTTTTTTTTTTTCCTTGAGCCACTCCTGCTGACTTCAAAAGGATGCTCTGAGCTCTGACAGGAGGATCGGCATTGCTGCGAAGCAGAAGTGGTGAGGCTAAGGTTGGATTCAATTACAGTAATCCTCATAAGTTCTTGGTAGAAGAGGGGCATGCCAGCCTAACCTCCATTTTACAGGTAAGGAAGGACAGGTATAAAAAGATAAAATGTCTTTTTTAAAGGTCAGCATCTGATTCTCTACCTTCCTCACCCTGGTAAGGATTGATAACACAAAACAGATGTTCCTTGGATAAGAGAGCTGGATCTTTTTATGATCCTGTATTTATTATTTGTAGCACTGGATCTTTAAAATAGGAGAAGTGATGTTGATTCTATCTAGAAAGTGTGAGGCATTTAAACATGAGGCAAAATTATGAGGAAAGGTTAGAGACCAAGTAGCTCCCAGCTTCTAATACCTTATCTTCTATGGTGTAAGTTAATAAATAATTAGTTTTTAATGCAGTGAAAGTCAAATTTGGCATGCTGTTCATATTAGACAAAATGCTAAATTAATCAAGTGTTGTAAATGTATCCTAGGTCAGGGATCAGTGCCTAAAACAATTCTCTAGAATTATTTTGAATGCTCAGATTAGAGGTTTTCTGACATACCATATACTGTATTACCTCACGCTGTGAGATTCTTTATAGGGTGTCAAATATGTGGGAGGATTTAAATGAATTCTCTTAAATACTTCATGGGATAAGATGATCCAATGGGAACTGAATGTTTTCAATTAGGACGTTTCCATGGATACCATTAAACATGCCAAAATTTGTAGCCACAAGAGATTTTTACTTGCTTCAATATTGATTAAGAAATCTGAGAACAGTCTCAAGAAGTGTAAGATGCAGGTGGAGGATAATCATTCTGAGGGTAGTATAAAATTTGCTTTCTCTCCCATGGTTAAAGACTAGTCCAGAAAAATTCTAGGAAGTCAGCCAAGTCTATCAGCAGGATTTATGTCAAAAAAAAAAAAAAAGTCCAGGAGGAAAGTGCATATGGGTTATTTCTTTTATCCCAGGTTTGTTTATTTATTAACATTTATTTAATATTTATTATTTATGTTAATTAACTTACATTTGTTTTCTTATGTTATGGGTTTCAGGCAATCACAGCATGGAAAAAAGAACCATTCTTTTGTATCTGTCATTTATGAGGAAAACATACTCAATAGTATTTGTAGACATCTTCGAATTGGTATCCCTCTGGGAATGATTTACCTCAAAATATTACTCATTTTCTTTTTTAGTACAGGGTCCTTTACCAGGGTTCTCAGATCTCTAAGGATCTCTGGAATAGAATTCAAGGACTCTTAATCTCAGATAAAGAAAAAAGTACACCTTCACTTTGATATTTAGCAGTTTTTTCTATTAATGAATGCAAATGACATACAGTACTGTTATCCCTACCTATGACTGTCTTCAGTAAATCACAGATATTTTCATATTGTATCACAGCTGTTGCAGATACCTTGAAATATCATTTATGCTAATTACTACTTCAAAATTTTGGTAGTTGTTAGTTACTGGTAGTTCTTGATTTTTAATACCATAAATATATATATACATATTACTGTATCACAAATTAGCATTTTAATATTTTAATAGCTTTTGAGAAAATTGGCTTCCCTTGTTATCCTCTTTTATTTTGTACTTAAAAATAATATTCCTAAAAGGCATCCAGAAGGCTTTACATACTACCAAAGGGTCCCTGGCAAAAAAAATTAACAACTCTTTCTTGAATGGAGTGCAGATTATAAGAGATATCATATGTTAATTTTGTGACTACAGTTTAGGAAACCAGTTTCCTACTTAAGTGCTTTTCACAGAAAATCTTTACAAATAAACCTGTGGGCTGGGAATGTGGCTCAGTGGTAGAGTGCTTACCTATCATGTGAAAGGCCCCAATTTCAATCCCCAGCATCACAAAAGCAAAACAAAACAAAAGAAAAAAACCCTGAAGATTGCAAGGGAATGCTTTCCTGCTGGCTTATGTATGGGCCCTACAAAGAACTTTGCAGTTTCTTTTGACTTTTGTATAAGAATTTGATTTCAGGTGAATGTTAAGGAAATTTAAGAAGAAATGACATTTGAGCGTTGTGATGGGCTGCATTCAGTAGAACATTGTTAAATCCAAGGGAAGGGAGAAAAGTTCCATTTGTTTTCTTATGAATTGTAGTAGAGATCAGGAATACTCTCAGAGAAGTTTCCCCAGACATTGTGACATGCCTCCTCCTTTTCCCATGCCATAATACTGCGTAGAGCAGATGTGGGGATTTGGCTGTCTCCTGGGAATTGGAACTCTGACACTTTCTTGTGGAGCTGTTCTCTGGCTTATCCTGGTGGGAACTGACCTGAGATTTAGCAGTGAAACTGGGTCAGTTCATGGCTGGGACCCAGAATGTGGAGAAAATAGGCAAAATGATTGCAGGGTGGTTTAAATGAAACGTCCCATCTGGCTTTCCCCCAGCATATTATTTTGGAAAATGTGGTAAGTGAATTTGCTATGATGTGAGAGCATCATTTTCATCTGTTATTTGATTGTGGGTAGTCTCTTTATCACTAAAGTAGTTTTAGTAACCTTTTAATTTTCTCTAACAGAATGCTGAAAGAATACACAAAAGGAGTAGGTAGTTGGTATTTGGTTCTGTCATAGGCATTATCTTGCAAAACTGCCAAACACTTTTTGTGAATCTTCAAATTCATTTTCACTCCTTACCACGTTTGTGAATCTGGGTTGTCCACCGTCTTTTGTTTCCAATTACATTTTCTCCTTTTTCCCTGTGGGAAAAGCAGTTCTTCAAAATATGATCAAGCACTGTACCCTGACAGTATTGATTATCTGTAGGCAAAAATTGCATTGCACATTTACTTTACAGTGATCTGGAAAAAAAAGGTATGACAACCTTTACAAAGGTAAACAAACACTTTATGTCTGTTCTGACAACTTTTTGTGGTAATAATGTTATTTAGCACAGAAGTCATGTACCATATAAGTTACCCTATTTAAAGTGTATAATTTGGTGGTTTTTCAGTATATTTATAGAATTGTGTTGTTAATATTACAACATTGTTGTAGTTTACATTTTCATCACCCTAACAAATAACTCCAAATCCTTAGGTAGTTACTCCCCAATTTCCCCTCAGTTCCTTAACCTTAAGTCCTTGCAGTTACTAATGTACTTTCTGTGTCTAAGGATTTGATGATTCTGGCAATTTCATACAAATGGAATAGTATAGTATGTGGTCTGTCGTTCTCCCACTTAGCTTGCTAGGCAAGTGCTCTGCCATAGCAATATCCCAAGCCCTCCACTTTTTTTTTTTTTGTATTGGTGATGGAACCCAGGGACATTTAACCACTGAGCCACATCCTCAGCCCTTTTTTATATTTTATTTTGAAGGTGGGGTCTTGCTAAATTGCTGAGACTGGCTTTGAACTCATGATTCTCCTGCCTCAGCCTCCTGAGGCACTGGGATTACAGGTGTGCACCTGCCCCCATTCTTTTTGTTTTTTTAATTTTTATTTTGGGCAGGGTCTTGCTAACTTGCCTAGAATGGCCTTGACCTTGTGATCCTCTGGGCTCAGCCTCCCAAATATCTGGGATTACAGATGTGAATGACCACACCTGGCCTTTACATATGTTAGTTGTTATTTTTATTATTATTATTGGATATTACAGATTGAACCCAGGGACACTTTACCACTGAGTTACATCCCCAGTGCTTCTTTAAAAATTTTATTTTTTATGTGTTATTTTTAGATATACATGACAGTAGGGTGTATTTTGACATATTATACATAGATGGAGTGCAACCCATTCCAAGTTTGATCTCATTCCTGTGGCTGTACATGATGAGATGGGGTCTCACTAATTTGATTAGGGCCTTGCTAAGTCACTGAGGCTGACTTTGAACTTTTGATCCTCCTGCCTCAGGCTCCTGAGCTGCTGGGATTACAGATGTGCACCACTATGCCTGGCTGAGCCATCCATATTATAACATTTATCCATACTTCATTCCTTTTTATGGCCAAATAATAGTCCACTTTTTGGATATGCCACATTTTGTGTATTTCCCTGTTGATGGACATTTAGGTTGTTTCTACCTTCAACTGTTATGAATAATGTTGCCGTGAACATTCATGTACATGGTTTTATGTGGACATGTTTTTTCTACTTTCTTGAGTATATGCCTGGAAGTCAGAGAGCTGAGATATAATTTGAATTAAATGTGGCAGAATCCCTCAAGCATTTTTAGAAACTATTTACTTCTATAGAACACAGTTTACAACCAGTGTTAAAGTGCAGAGTATTCTTTTTGTTTGTTGGGGAGTTATGGTTTGAATCTTGGTTTTATTGGCAGTGGTGTGGGTTTTATTAGTCACCTGTTCACAGATGTTCACATCTTTCTTTGTATTTAACATATTAGTTCCTCTAGAGGTTTTAGGAATTGATAGACTGTATTGTTGCTTAAAAAATTTCACTGTGTTTCTTGATATTAACTTTGGCCATGGATTTGCTTGTGCTAGTGACCATAAGAGGAAGTGATGCATGCCTTCTTCTAAGCAAAAGCTTTAAGAGCTAACAAGTGGTTTGCCTTGTCTCTTTTCCTTTCTGTTATGATGGGTAATGTTCCAAGTACACACAGCTCCATCAACCTGGATACAGAATGAAAATGCTGTTAGGCAGAACCCCAATAGATTTTGTAGTATAAACAAGGAAAAAGTCATTTTAAGGCCTTAAAATTTGGTGACTGTTTGATACATTAGCATGGTAGCCCTCAAGCAGAGATGATGTAGCACTCCAGCCCTGAGACATCTGCAGTGTCTGGAGAGGTTTTTTGATGATCGCAATTGGGGAGGTATTGTTGGTATCTGATGGGTACAGTGCACAGGACAGCCCTCACAACACTGAATTGTCTGGCCCCAGATGTCAGTAGTGTCGAGGCTAAGGAAACCCTACAGCTGGGCACAATGGTGCATACCTGCAATCCTAGTGGCTCAGAAGGTTGAGGCAGGAGGATCATGAGTTCAAAGCCAGCCTCAGCAAAAGCAAGGTGCTAAGCAACTCAGTGAGACCCTGTCTCTAAATAAAATACAAAATAGGGCTGGGGATGTGACTCAGTGGTTGAGTGCACCTGAGTTCAATCCGTGGTACCAGAAAAAAAAAAAGGAAACCCTGTGAAATAGTATAACTTAGTTTATCCTTATTAATGTAGGGGTGTTAAGAAGATTAAATGGAATAAATTATATAAGACACCTTAGCATAGAAGATGGCATTTTATATTATAACCATTTGGCACAGCCTGGCAGTAGTTGTGAGGTCTTTCCTTGCATCCATGGGAAACAAGGTCTTTTTGAACTTCCCTAGGATTCGACATTCAGTTTAATTGTAGTTTTGTTTATAAATCAAGGATCATTGTTAAAAAATTTGGCACCAAGCTCTCTTTTATATATTTTGATTTTAAATAAGTATTATATATTGCCTTTACTCCATGTACAGAGAAACAACATATATCCCATTTGTTTACAATAAAAAAATAAGTATTATATGAAGTTGATACTCCTATACCATCTTGTTTTTGATAATGAAATTGAGGCTAAAATTAAGTAATTTGACCAAGATCATCAGTTTTTGGGAAGTGGGCCTCAAATTTGAACCATATCTGTTTGCTTCCAGAATACTCTTCTTGCCATGTTGTTTTACTACCTCTCTGGCATTAGTTTCAACATAAAGAAGTAAAAGCAATTCCAGATTTATAACATTTATATGTTGTATTAGTTAACTATTGCTGTGTAACAGGTTACTCAAAGTTTAGTACTTTTCAAATAACAAATAGTTATTTTCTCACATAGTTTCTGAGAACCAGGAGTACAGGAGAAGATGAGCTTTGTTCTGACTCGGGTTCACCCTTGAGTTGCTATCAAGTTGTCATTCAGATTATAGCAATCTGAAGATCTGATTTCAGCCAGGAGCATTTGCTTCCATGATGGTGTGCTCATATGGTTGTGGACAAGAGGCTTTAAGTTGCTCTTGTGGGCCTCTCTTTAGGACTGCTTGAGTGCTTACATAACATGGAAGCTGGCCTCCCTCAGAGATCCAAGAGAGACAGCAAGGCAGAAACCACAATATTTCTTATGATGTAATCTCAAAAAGTCATATCTTATCACTTCTGCCTTATACTGTTGATCACACAGACAACCCTGATACAATGTGGAACAAGATGATACAAGGATGTAATGAATATTATAAGGTCCAGATCATTGGGGATATTTAAAGAAAATTTTTTGTAGTTGTAGATGGACACAATACCTTTATTTATTTATTTATTTTTATGTGGTGCCAAGGATTGAACCCAGGGCCTCACTTGTGCTAGGCAAGCGCTCTGCCACTGTGCCACAGCCTAAGCCCCATTGAGGGTAATTTTAGAGACTGGTTATCATATGTGTAGGATCCTCATTTCACATAGTTGCAAAATTATAAATTATACTTGCTTTTCATATTACAAAATTCTAAACACGTATTTCATACTTTAAAATTTTCAAATCATTTAACAATGGGAATGAAAATATAAATTTACTTTTCTAAATATTTTGCAAAATAAAATATTTTGTAGCATAAAAAATAATATAAAATCCATAATATAAATATTTCATTTAGGGGAGTAAATATTTTTAAAATTTCAATTGACATATAATTGTGCATATTTATCAGATATAGTGTGATATTTCAGTACATTTATACAGATCAGTTTAATTGGCGTAACCATCACCTCAAATATTTATCATTTCCTAATGCTAGGAATATTCAAAGTACTCTCTGTAGCTATTTTGAAATAATTCTTGTAATTCTAGTTATCTTTCTGTGCTATAAAGCATTATAAGTTATTCATCCTATCTGTGCTCCTATACCTGCTAGTCATTCTGTCTGCTTTGAAGTATTTTTTTGGCAGTGCTAAAGATTAAACCCAGGACCTCATGCATTCTAGGCAGGTAAACTACCACCAATTTTTTTTGGGGGGACGTGGGGGTACTGGGAATTTAACCCAAGGACAATTTACCACTGAACTATGTTCAAACGCTTTAATTAATTTTATTTTGAGACAGGGTTTTGGTGAGTTTCTGAGACTGGCCTCAAACTTGTGATCCCCCTGACTCAGACTCCTGAGTCTCTGGGATTACAGGCGTGTGCCAGTGTGCCTCAGTGATTTGGTTTTTAAGATGGACTAGCCTTCTTTTTTTCCTGGACAGTCTTCCTGTACCAAACACTGAATTCTTAAATTTTCCTAAGTCCCTTCAATTTTCTTATGTTTTTATTGCTCATTTGATATATTTGAATGCCAGCCAAAGCATAAGGTATTTAAGGACTGGGTGGTCTCCATGGACACTTCTTGTAGGAGCCCTTCCTTTTTATGTTTTTTTTGGGGGGGCATTATAGTTTTACATGATTGCAAGTTTCATTTCAACAATTTCATAAATCCATGTAACATAGTTTGCTCTATTTCAATTCCAGTACTACCTCTTTCTCTTCCCTCCTCCCTCCCCTGATCTCCTTCCTCTGCTCTGTTGATCTTCTTTATATTAATTGATTAATCAAATTATTTTTATTTATTTATTTTTGGTACTAGGGATTGAACCCAGGGCACTCAACCACTGAGTCACATCTTCAGCCCTTATTTTTATTTCGAGACAGAGTCTCACTGTTGCTCAGGGTCTTGCTAAGTTGCTGAGGCTGACGTTTGATCCTCCTGCCTCAGCCTCCCAAGCTGCTGGGTTTACAGGCACCTGCCACAGCCCCCGGCATTAAATTGTTTTTTAAAATTGGTAATTTTCCTTAAATATAAAAGTGGAATTCATTGTAACATTCATACATGCACATAGCATAATTCTGTTAGTTTCATTCTGCAGTTCTTCCTCTTTCCTGTCCTTCCTTCTATATCCTTCATCTTGTTCTTCCATTCCAGTGTCTCCTTTTGATTTTCATGAAATCCCTCCCTGTTTTGAATTGTTTATTTCTCTGTAGTTTCTGTGTGAGAGAAAACATTTGATTCTCGACTTTCTGAGTCTTAGTTCACTTAGCATGATGTTCCCCAGTTACATTCACTTACCTGTAAATGACAATTTCATTCTTCTCTATAACTGAGTGTAGATAGCTCCATTGTATAAATATATACCATATTTTATTTATCCATTCATCTGTTGAGGGACACTAAGTTGGTTCCATAATATGGCTATTGTGAATTGTGCTGCTATAAACATGGGGTATGTGTGTATCACTTTAGTATGCTGATTTTACTCCTCTTGGATAAATACCAAGGGGTGGGGTAGCTTGATCAAATAGTGGGTCCTTTCCTAGTTTTTTTCTTTTTTCTTTCCTAGTCTTTTGAGGAATCTTCATACTGCTCTCCAGAGCAGTTGTACTAATTTACTTTCCCATTGACAATGCTTGAGTGTACCTCCCCCCACATCCTCATCAGCATTTATTGTTATTTATATTCTTGATGATTGCCAATCTAACTGGAGTGAGATAAAATCTCAGTGTAGTTTTGATTTGCATTTCCCTGATGGCTAAGGATGTTGATCATTTTTGTTGGATATTTGCATTTCTACTTTTGAGAAATGTCTCCTTAGTTCATTTGCCCATTTATTGATTGGGTTATTATTATTTTTTGGTATTACATTTTTTGAATTCTTTAGATATTCTAGATATTAATCTCCTGTTGGAGGAGTTGCTCATAAAGATTTCCCATCATCCTGTAGGCTCTCTCTTCATGCTCTTATTTCCTTTGCTATGCAGAAGCTTTTTAACTTGATGGCATCCTACTTACTGATTCGTGGCTTTATTTCTTGAACTTTAAATGTTCTAAAGGAAGTTGGTGCCTGTACCAGTATGTTGGAGTGGTCACCCTATGTTTTCTTCTAGTAGTTTCACTATTTTTGGTTCAATTCCTAGGTCTTTGAATGACTTTGAGTTGACAGTTGTGTAGGGTAAGTGATAGTGATCAAACTTCATTCTTCTACATATGGATATCTACTTTTCTTAGCACCATTTGTTAAAAAGCTATCTTAATTGTATGTTTTTGGCATTAGTGGTCAGATGATTGTATTTATATGGATGTGTCTCTGTGTATTCTATTATATTCCATTGATCTTCATGTTTGTTTTTATGCCAATACCATGTTTTCTTTTTAATAGCTCTGTAGTATAGTTTGAGATCAGGTGTTGTGATACCTCTAGCCTTGTCCTTCATGCTTAGTTTTGCTTTGAGTATTTGGGTCTTTTATTCTTCCATATGAATTTTAGGCCTTTTTTTTTCTAGTTCTGTGAAGAATGTCATTGATACTTTGATGAGCACTGTATTGAATCTTTGCTTGTCACTTTTGGTAGTATGACCATCTTGACAATTTTAATTTTGCCTATTCAAGAACATGGGAGGTTTGGGGACTGGGAATATAGCTCAGTTGGTAGAGTGCTGGCCTAGCATGCACAAGGCCCTGGGTTCAATCCCCAGCACCCCCCCCCACCCCCCGTAAAAGAACATGGGAAATCTTTTCCATCTTCTAAGGTCTTCTTCAATGTTCAATAGTTTTCACTGTAAAGGTCTTTCACCTCCTGAATTATATTTATTCCCAAGTGGTTTTGTTTTGAGGTTACTATGAACAGAATAGTTTTCCTGATTTCTTTCTCTGCAGATTCATTGGCGTATAGGAAATCAATTGATTTTTGTATATTGATCTTGTATCCTACTACTTTGACTTTGTTTATCAGCTAAACAATTCTCTTGTGGAGTTCTTTGGGTCCTTAAGATAAAGGATCATATCATTAGCAAACATGATTTGACTTCCTGATTGTGTCCCTTTAATTTCCTTCTCTTACCTGATTGCTCTGGCTAGAATTTTAAGAACTATATTGAATAGGAGTAGTGAGAGTGGACATCCTTTTCTTGTTCCTGATTTTAGAAGAAATTCTTCCAGTTTTTTTTTCCTTTCAGTATGATTTTGGCTTTGTGTTTGTAATATATAACCTTTATAATGTTGAGGTAAGTTTGTTCTATACCTAGTTTCTTCAGGGTTTTTTTTTTTTAACATTAATGGGTGTTAAATTTTTCTGTATCTATTGAGATGGTCATATAATTCTTGTCCTTAATTCTATTTATGTGGTGAATTACATTCATTGATTTTTCATATGTTGAATCAACATTGTATCCCTGGGATGATACACATTTGGACATAGTGTACAATATTATTAAGCTCTTTCTGAATGTGGATTGCTGATATTAAGAATTTTTGCATATGTGTTCATCAAGGATATTGGCCTGTAGTTTTCTTTCCTTGGTGTGTATCTGGTGTTGGTATCAGGGTGATACTGGCTTTATAGAATGAAGTTGGGAATGTTCCTTCCTTTTGATTTCATGGAATAATTTGAGGAATATTGGCACTTGTTCATCTTTAAAGGTCTGATAGAACTTGGCTGAGACTCTGGTTCTGGGCTTTTTATTTTTGGAAGGCTTTTAATTGTTGCTTCAATCTCATTGCTTGATATTGGTCTAAAGAAGTTTTCTATGTCCTCTTGGTTCAATTTGGGTAGGTCTTATGTGTCTAGAAATTCATCAATATCTTGTATATTTTCCAGTTTATTACAGTGTAAAGTTTCAAAATTTGTTCCTAATGATCCTCTGAATTTTAGAAGTGTCTCCTTTTTCATCTCTAATTTTGTTGATATGGGTCTTCTCTGTCTTTTGGTTAGTTTTACTAAGGGTTTCTTTTCAAAGAACCCACTGTGTTGTAGATCCTTTTTACTTCTATTTTCAATTTCATTAATTTCAGCTGTGATCTTTAGTATTTCCTATCTTCTGATTTTGGAATTAATTTGTTCTTGAATTTGTAGGGCTTTGATGGATAACATTAGATTATTTATTTGGGATCTTTCTGTTTTTACTTTTCTAACTCAGTGCTACAAACGTTCCTCTTAGAACTGCCTTGATAGTGTCCCAGTGATTTTGATGTCCTGTCTCTGTTCTCACTTGTTTTTAAGAATTTTTTGATTTCTTCTCATTCAAAAGTATATTATTCAATCTTTAATGTTAAAATGGTTTATTTTTTTTTATCTTGTTAGGGATTTTAATTTTGGGGGAGGTACCAGGGATTGAACTTAGGGGCACTCGACCACTGAGTCACATCCCAGCCCTATTTTGTATTTTATTTAGAGACAGGGTCTCACTGAGTTGCTTAGCACCTCACTTTTGCTGAGCCTGGCTTTGAACTCATGATCCTCCATAAGTTTATTCCTTTATGATCTGACAGGATGTAAGGAACTATCTTTATTTTTTGTATTTGCTAATACTTGCTTTGTGTCCTAAAATGTGGTCTGTTTTAGAGAAGGTTCCATGTATAGCTGAAAAGAACATGATTTCAGTGATGATGGATGAAATATTCTATAGATGTCTGTTAGGCCCATTTGATTAATAGTTCTGAAGTGTCTTTACTTAGTTTATGCCTGGAATACCTCTCTCTTGGTGAGAGAGTTGTGTTGAAGTCACCTAGTATTGTACTGTGTTCTTTATATTGAGTAGGGTTTGTTTTAGGTACATGGATGCACCGACATTTGTGGCACAAATATTTACAATCATTATAACTTTTTGTTGGATGAATCCCTTAGCCAATATGAAGTGATCAGCTATGTCTCTTTTTTATTCATTTTGACTTCCAAGTGTATTCTGTCAAATATGAGAGTAATCGTCTCCTGTTTGCTTTCAGTCTTCATTTGCATGGTATATATTTTTCCAGCTTTTTACTTTTAGCCTGTGAATGGTAGATGTCTTTGCCTTTGAGTCTCTTATAGACAACAAATGATTGGCTCTTTTTTTTTTTAATACCAGGGATTTAAACCAAGGGCACTTAACCACTGAGCCACATCCCCAGTCCTTTATATTTTTATTTTGAGACGGGATTTAACTAAGTTGCTGAGTCTCTCCTTAAACTTGTTATTCTCCTGTGTGCCCTCCCAAGCTGCTGGGATTACAGGCCTGTGCCACCATGCCTGGGTGTTTTTTTTTTCTTCTTTTAATTCCCTCTGCTAATCTATGTCTTTTGGTTGAATAGCTTAGGTTATTTATGTTCAGTGTTATTATATAGAGATGATTTTTATTCCCTGCCATTTTGATTTATTTCTAATACTTAATTCAGACTTGATTCTCCTTTTATTCACTCTTCTTCTAGTGAGATTCACCCATATGTGGACTCTTACTTTTATTTTTCATTTCTGTTATTTATAATATTTCATTAAGTATGTTTTGTAGTGTTGGTTCATGGTTATGAACTCATTTAGTTTCTCTTAGCATGGTTAAGTTTTTATTTCATCTTTAATTCTGAGGGATAACTTTACTAATTGTAGCAATTTTGGTTGACACCTGTTATCTTTCCACGTTTGGTAAATATTATTCCAAGCCATCCTGGTTTTTAGAATCCAGGCTTAGAGATAATAGAAAGCCTAGTTTGTTTACCTCTAAATGTGACCTGCCATTTTTCTCTTGCAGCTTTTAATATTTTATCCTTGTTCTGTATATTAAACATTTTAATTATAATGTGCCTCAGATAGGATTTTTTTTCTTTTGGATATTAGGGACTTAACCGAATCATGCTTTACCCCTGAGTTACATAGTTACATCCCCAGTCCTTTTTTTTCTTTTGAGACAAGGTCTTAGTAAGTTGCTTAGGGCCTCATTAAGTTGCTGAAGCTGGTCTCAAACTTGTAATCTTTCTACTTCACCTGCTCAAGTTGCTGGGACTAGGGTGTGCGCCACCAATACCCTATCTGAATTTCTATCTTGGATTGCACCCAGAGACACAGTACTACATCCTCTTCCCCCACCCCCTTTTTGAGACTTGGTCTCACTAAACTTTTAAGACTGGCCTTGAACTTGCAATTTTCTTGCCTCAGCCTATTGAGTAGCTGGGATTACAGGTGTGTGCTCAGGTAGCCTTTCCTTTTTTACATTAAGCTCTTGCTGAGAGGTAGCCCATTGCCATTAATGTGTGGTGTTCATCAGTTTGGCTTTTGGAAAGGGGCTTTGCCTAAACGAATCAGAACTAAGTTTTTTTTCTAGCTATCTTGGAGGTTAGGTTAAGTTTTCCTGAAACTTGATAATATTAACTGGTTTTCTTCTTGAAGAAGTTCAACTACGCTTTTGTTCATTACACTTGGTTTTGTACTTTGAGGCGTAAAAGGGCCCTGATGGGCTACTGAAGTATATGGATTTACTGTGTGTAATCGTGCAACCATGAAATCAAAAATGTTTCCACCTCAGGAATCAACCTATCACTTTTAACCACTGTTGATTGCATTGGCTTAGAGCTTTTTCCTCTCTTCAAGTATTTTCCTTTTTTCTTTCCAAATTGTGTTTAGTTAGATGTGACCAATTCTGCACGGAGGCTGACTCACTCACTCACATTCTTGATTCCTGTTGTCCCAGTGTCATGCTTCATTTATACAGTGATAGTTTTTCTTTACTTTATCTGTTGACTTGATGCCATGTGCATCATATTTTTTTCTTTGACATAGGAAAGATTGAAAAGAAATCCATGATTTGAAGAAAACTTGTAAAAGTTAAAAACTTTGTCAAAGGGGGCTGGGGTTGTGGCTCAGTGGTAGAGCATTTGCCTAGCATGTGTGAGGCACTGAGTTCGATTCTCAGCACCGCATATAAGCAAATAAACAAAAATAAATAAACGTCCATCGACAACTAAAAAATATTAAAAAAAAAACTTTGTCAAAGAGGTAGCTTTAATTTTCACGGTAGCCAGAATAAGTAAACACCTGATTGGAAGACTTGCTTTCTCATTTCACACTGCCTAGTGTAGGTGCCCAGGGCAATCAAGGTCAAACTGTTCACTAGTACTGCTTTTGCTCTTACGTATAGAAGGGTACAGTTTTTTCTTACCAAAATTAATAAATGTTATAATAAAAACAAGGCAGTCACACAGTTGTCTATATGGGTGGTGGAAAGGGTGGGGTTGTTCCCTGTATTTGAATGTTAGGAAGCTGGATATTTTTTTGTAATTCTAAGTTATTATTTATTTTAAGAATTTTTTTTGTCATTATAAATGAATGATCAGTGCTATTTTCTGATTCTGAGGATTCGTGGGCAGTCTTTTATTTTTCCTCTCTCTCTCTCTCTGGTGTTGGGGATTGAACTCAGGTCCTTATACCTGCTAGGGAAGTACTCTACCACTGAGCTGTATCCCCAACCATTTCTTTTTGAAATGGTCCAGAATGAGAATAAAAATTATTATTAAAATCAGTTTGAAAGACTGATATGCTATGTTCTATCAAGGAATCTTAATGCAATTTATATGTTGTGTTTTTTACCTTAGGGAATAGCATTCTTAAGAGCTGACTTTTATTTTGAACTTTCTAATGTATGTCAGCTTATGTCAGCTCATGAGCGTATTTTCTTCTGTGCATCATGTTATATTGGGACTTGGATGGAATGTAAATCTTTTATTGGCCTAAATCTGAGTCTAATCCTCTCCATGGTTTTGGTAGAAAATCAATTTCCTCTGCTCTGTCAAGATTTTTCAGGTCAGTGCTCTTTGGAAGTTTCCCAATTCTCTTAGATTAAAATAGATTTTGTTTCTGTACTACGTACTGGTATCAGTTAGTAGGACACTGGAATCTAGAGACTGAGATAATAGAGGTCGATGAGATGTGTATATGCATTCTTTTGTATCAGTCAACTTGTAGCACATTGCATCTTTGAGGAATAGAGGACTGTCCTTGCTTTCAAAGCTATCATTTCAGGAAGAATCGTTAGTGATACATGAAGGTGAGACTGTGCACTCAACTTTAATTAGTTCTGCTTGATGACCTGCTCACTGACTCACTAAAAGTTACCTCCTCATTAGAGATGAATGGAAAGCAGAGCTACTTGTGTCCCACTCAGTCCATTTCACTAGTATGGGCCATTGGAACTTTCTTAGTTTTAGTATTGAATGTTGCACATCCCAGGAACCCCCTCAGTCCCAGGAAAACCAGGATTATTAGTCACCCTAGCAGTGAAAAGCAAGGAGATGGATCATTTGGAACTGGCATTTACCTTTGTAGATTTTTTTTTCTTTATAGATGTTTTAAGGAGGGTTTTAGTGTAGACATGTGGCTCCTTGCTGCCCAGTGATGCTAGTAGGTTAATGATTCTACTTTGATTTAACTGAAAAAAATATAATGGAAATAGAAGAGATAGATGTTTTTCTGTCTTTTGAACCTAAAGGATACAATTAGGGGATGTTTTGGTTAAAATTATTTTTAATTAATTAAATTAATTACTTTTTTGCAATACTGGGGATGGAACTCAGGGATGCTCTATCACTGAGCTATATCCCCAGTGATGTTTATTTTTTAATTTTGAGTCAGGTTCTAACTATGTTGATCTGACTGACTTTAAACTTGGCAATCTTCCTGCCTCAACCTCCCAAGTCACTGGCATTATGGGAGTGTGCCACTGTGCCCAGAAAAAAGGTTATTACCATTAATGTTTATTTTTATCTTTCTCCTGAATGAGGCAAGGACCTTAACTCCACTTATCCTTGCTTCCAATTTCTGGTATTTTTACCATATGTTTTAGTACTATATATTAAACTTCACAAGACATTATTATTTTATGCAGGTGTTGTTTATTTAGGTCAGAGGTCAGCAAACATTTTTTATTAAGGTCAGATGGTAAATATATTAGTCTCTGTAGGCCATATTGTCTGTCACAGCTGCTCAGGTTTGCTGCTGTGGTGCCAAAGTGGCTGTAGACAATATGTATATTATTATGTTTGCCTGTATTTATTTATACAAACAGGCAGTAGCCCAGATTTGGTCTCCAGGCCAAGTCCCAATTTAGATTTGTTGACATAGTTATTATTTTATTGTCCTTTCATCTTTTTTTACATCCTTGAGTTTCTATCTGGAATCATTTTTGGTTTTGGTACTGGGGACTGAACCTGGGATTTGCACATGCTGAGTGCATGTTCTATCACTGATTTATACCCTTAGCCCCTGGGATCATTTTTAAGGCAAGGATGTTTGCTCCCATCATTGTTTTTCAACACTGTTCTGGTAATTCTAGCCAGTGTAATAAGGAAAGAAAAAGAAATAAAAGGCACACAGATCAGAAGGGGATCCCCCCTCAAAAATATAAACTATCCCTATTTACAGATGGCACAATTATCTATATAGAAAATCCTGAGGAATCTACAAAATAAATCCTGGAACTAAAAAGTGAAATCAGCAAGGTCTAAGGATAAGAGAAAAATGTTCAGAAATGAATTGTACTTTTATATATAAGCCATGAACACATGGACACTGAAATAAAAAAAATATAATACCTGGGTCAAGAGAGTGTGGCTTGGAGTAGAGTGCTTGCCTTGTATGCACAAGGCCCTCGATTCAGTCCCTATCACCAAGAAAAAAAATGTGTGTGTGTGTGTGTGTGTGTGTATTCATATACACAGGGAGGGAATGCCATTCACAGTCACTCAAAACTACTTGATTGTAAATCTAACCAACAATGCACAGGATTTGTACACTGAAACACACATAATGCCAATGAAAGAAATCAAAGAAGCTCTAAATAGTTGGAGAGACATAATATGTTCATGGATCAGAGGGCAGTAAACATGTTAATTCCATGAAAATCAATATATATGTTTAATGTAATTCCTATAAAAATTTTAGCAGGATTATTTTTGTAGATGTAGATTATATTTTAAAATTTTATAAGGAATGGCAAATGAACTATAATAGCTAAAATATTTTTTTAAATTAGGGAATTGAACCAAAGGGTGCTTAACTACTCAGCCACATCCTCTGTCCTTTTCACTTTTTATTTTGAGATAGGGTCTTGCTAAGTTGGTTAGGGCCTGGCTAAGTTGCTGAAGTTGGCTTTGAATTTGCAATTTTCCTGCCTTAGCCTCTTGATCTGGTAGGATTATAGGTGTTGTGATCACTGTGCCTGGCTAAAATAATTTTGATAAGAATAAAACAGGAAGAATAAATCTGCCTGATTTTATGACTTACAATATAACTATAGTAGTCAAGACCATGTGATATTGGTGGAGGAATAGAAACATAGATCAATGGAATAGGTCAGTGAACTTAGACCCACAGAAATATGATCAAATGAAATCTCTCTCTCTCTCTCTCTCTCTCTCTCTCTCTCTCTCTGTCTCTGGAGGTGAGGTGTTGCTTTATTGTCCAGGTCTTTAACTCCTTGGCTCAAGTGATTCTCCTGTCCTCACCTTCCTGAATGGCTAGAAACATAGGCACATACCACCATGTTGGACTTTTAAAAAATTTATTTATTTATTTTATTTTTTCGAACTTTTTTAAAAATTTATTTTAATTAAAAATCATAAATTTACATAGGGCAATGTTGTTTGATTCATTCTTTTTTTCCCTTCCCCCCCACCCCTCCGACCCCTCCCACCCCTTTTCCCTCTATACAGCAGTCCTTCCTTCCTCCATTCTTACCACCCTCCTTATCCCTAACCCTAAACC
The DNA here is from genome assembly GCF_902686455.1 of Sciurus vulgaris. Lineage (NCBI taxonomy): Eukaryota > Metazoa > Chordata > Mammalia > Rodentia > Sciuridae > Sciurus > Sciurus vulgaris. Next base: position 125,457,006 of record NC_136471.1, on the reverse strand, counting down.
TAACCCTAACCCTAATGCTAACCCCTCCTACCCCCCCTTATATGTCCTCATCCGCTTATCAGCAAGATCATTCGTCCTTTAGTTTTTTGAGATTGGCTTATCTCACTTAGCATGATATCCTCCAATTTCATCTTAAAATTTATTTTTTATTAGCACATTAATCACAAATATTAATGAGGTTCAGTGATATTTTCGTGCATGCATGTGGCATGCATTTATCAAATCCAACCACCCTCCCTCCAGCCTTTCCCAGTCTCTAGCCATCAGTATTGTACTTTCATGCTGACTTCTTTTTGCGGGAGGGGGGTTACTGGGGATTGAACCCAGGGTGTTTAACCACTGAGCTACATTTCTAGCCCTTTTTTATGTTTTATTAGAGACAGGGTCTTGCTGAGTTGCTATGTGCCTTACTGAATTGCTGATACTGGCTTTAAACTCACAATCCTCCTGACTCAGCCTCCTGAGCTGCTGGGATCACAAGCATGCGCCACTGCACCCAGCCATTTGTATTTCATTTTTTGAGCAGTATCTATTCAGATCATTTGCTCATTTTTAAATTGGATTACTTTTTTTTTGTGTGGTGCTGGGGATTGAACCCAGGGCCTTGTACATGCGAGGCAAGCACTCTACCAACTGAGCTACAACCCCAGCCCTACTTGTTTGTTTTTTAAACTTCTTTTGAGTTCCTTATGTATTCTGGATATTAGTCCTCTGTCAGATGAATAGTTGACAAATATTTTCTCTCATTTTTTAGGATGTCTATTCCTGTTATTCACAGTGAATAGAGAACAGAGTGAAGCTTTGATGTTTTTGACAAAAATTCTAAAGCAGTTAAACAGAAAAGGAAAGATAGGCTTTTCAACAAATGGTGCTAGAAAAATTGACCATCAATAGGCAAAAACAAAATACCTTGACCTAAACCTCATACCTTATACCAAAGACAGCTAAAAATGGATCACAAACTTAAATGCAAAGTATAAAACTTATAAAAATACAAGAAATTCTTCAGGACCAAGAATTCTTAGATCTGACACTGAGGATGCAATCCATAATAGAAAGATTGATGAATTGGACCTCATGAAAATTAAGAACTTTTACTTTGAGAAAGACCTCATAAAAGGATATAAAGACAAATTCCAGAGTGAGGAAATATTTGCAAATGACATATCTTGATGTGCAATGATGTGGTGTGGAATTATTATGTTCAGCATCATTAGCCATTAGGAAAATGAGAAAACCACAGTGAGATATCACTTCATAACCTATCAGAATGACTAAAATGGTAAACAGGTGACATCATCAAATGCTGGCAGGAATGTAGAGAAACTGTATCATTTTTACCTTGCTGAAGGTAATACAAAATGATACAGCCTCACTATGATTGACTTTTTCCTCAAGTACTTCTAATTTGGGATGCTCTTCACTCTTTGTCCTTTGAGTGTCTCTTGCCTCTCTTTTTTGTTAGGCATAAAATTAATTTCTTCATTTCAGTTCCAAGGTCTTTTCCAAGCGTGGTTAATTTTTATGATCTCATTTTTGTAGTGGGTTTTCACCAAAGGGCAGGGTGTCTGTTTTTCCTGAGTGATTTTGCTCTTTGCCTCTGTGATTGAGAATTCTAGTTGCCCCCTGACTTTTATTACTTCTCCTTTGCAATAAAAACTCCAGTTTTGAGCTTTGCAAATGCTTGTCCAGAGTAAAGGTTACACTGCCCAGATTTCACTATAGCTAGGTGTGGCTTTGTGGTTAAGTATGATCCTTCCGTTTTGATTGAACCACAAAAGAAATGGAGCTATCAATTAGCTTTAACAAACACATAGTGAATAGGCAAAATAAAATACTTGTTATATAGCTGTATGTTCTGGATTGAATTGTGTCTTCCCAAAAAGATATGTTGATATCCTAACCCTTAGTACTGCAGAACATGACCTTATTTGGAAATAGGGTCTTTGGAGATAAAATCAAATCAAGATGACTCATTGCAGTAAGGTGGGACTGTAATCCAATATGATTAGTTTTGTTATATACAGCCATGTGAAGACACAGTCACACATGAAAGCCATTTGAAGACAAAGGTTAGAGTGATGATTTTACAAGTCAAGGAACTTCTGAGACTATTAAGAAACTTAGGGCGAGGCATGGAACTGATTCTACCTCAGAGCCCCCAGAAGGAACCAAACCTACTGACACCTTGAGATTGGATTTCAAGCCTCCAGAACTATAAGACAATAATATATGTCATTGTTTTAAGTCACTTCGTGGCTTTTTGTTACAGCAACCATAGGAAACCAATACACTTTTGTTCACAGAATTCTTTTTGGGAAGTTATATTCTGAATGTTTCTGTTCTCCTCAAATTCATATGTTGAAGCCTAATCTCCAGTGTAATAGTATTAAGAGGGGGACCTTCAGGAGTCTATGAGTTCATGTGGGTAGGGCTGTCATCCATCTATGTCACAGATAACCTTCACCAGACTCTGAATCTGCTGGCATCTTGATCTTGGACTTCTCAGTCTGCAGAACTGTGAGAAATAAAATTTCTATTGTGTATGAGTTACCCAATGTAAGGTATTTTGTAGCAGCCCAAATGGACTATGACATGGGGTATTTTAAAAAATGTTTTGAACATACAGAGACTTCTTAATTGTGAGTCTTGAGATGTTTGGACTGTGCCTTTTTACTGGAAAAATCTCACTGTACCAAACATAGACATTCATCATTGCTCCAAAGCTAGCTTCCTTATATTTTTATTGCTGACTTGATCTTCTTGAATGCCAGCCAAAGTATAAGGTGAATGGAAGATGCAAGAACTGGGTGGTTTCCATGGAGACTTCTTGCAGAATCCTTTCCTTTCTCTGTTTAACAGTTGTCAGGGAAACATGTAGTTTCAATTTGTGGGGTCTGCCAATTTGAGTGGCTCTTGGAAGGGGGGGATTTAGTTAAACCTTTTCAAGATCTGAATAAACAAATTCAGAGCAGAGATTTTAAAAGATTCCTTTAAGTTATGTCAGGTTTTTCTGTAATTTAGGGCCATTAACCAGTTTTCTGTGTGAAGTGATCAAACTATCCATTTGTTCATATGCAGCAAATGTCTTTGAGCTTTGAGGGAGAAAAACTGAGCTTCAGAAACAGAGAAACCAAAACCAGAGAGCTGATGTCACATGCCATATGATTCTAGCCAGTGCTCTTCAGCATGCCCTACAGTATGAGAGATCCAAGGGACCTGACCTGTACAAAACTGTTTACAGGCTGCTAAGTTTGCTGGCTCAGCACTGTATTTATTGCTTCTAGTTAGCTGTTGTTGAATCAGTCACTGGAGTTGGTGGCTCTATATGGAAGTGGTGGTAAGAGCACAGATTCTAGGTATGAGCAGTTCTAATAAATGAGAATTCCCTAGGTATCTATTGTGACAGCTTCCCCATTGTGCTCTTTATCAAGCAGTCAGACATGGTAGATTGCAAAATGCCTACAATACTTTGCAACTCTTCCCATTAAGAGGTGGAACTTGTTTCCCCTTCTCTAGGATCTTGGTTGGCCTTGTGATTTGGTTTAACCATAGAATATAGAAGTGACCTTGTGCAGGTTTTTAGCCTAGGTATGAGGAAGCATTTCAGTTTCTTACTGCTTTGGGAACTCTGCCAACATGTAAAAAATCCTAGATTGGGCTGGAGGAAGATACCATGTGGTGGAAAGTAGAGGCAACCTAAAGCCAACTGTAGAAGCATAAGTGAGTCCAGTGGCACCTGACCCAGATCAGTATAGTTGCTTAGCTGAACTCAGCCCAAATTGCTGAGCCCCAGAATTTTGAACCGAATAAATGTTGCTTTAAGGCATTTGGGTTTTGGGATGGGTTGTTATGCAGTAGATAATGATATAGCCAAGTTTGGAAGCTCTGGAATGATGAAGGCTCACCTTTAATCTGCCCCCTGTAACATCCATGATTCTTAGTAACATAGCCCCATTAGCATCAGAAATTGCTTGCGGCTAATTTAATCAGAAAAGGAGTTCTCTTTTTCTCCTGGAAAGCCTAGGAGGAGAATTGAAAAATCCACAATTAGAAGGCAACACTGCCAGATCATGCCACAGAATTGATCCAATGATGATGGTGATACTCTAGCTATCTGAATATTATATGTCTCCCCCTATACATCATTGCTTGCATTAGACGTTGGATGTGGGGCTGCCCCTGGAACTGAGTATTGCTCCTTTTTTTATGAGAAAACAACCATCTACTATTCTTGTTGTTTTGCAGCACTTGATATTCATTAAAATGCCATGTGTCTGGCCAATCTTATATCCTGTGTCCGTACTCTGTTCCAAAAAAAAAAAAAACCAGGAAAGTGAATATCTGACAGTTTTGAGCTTATTTAGCTGAAAGCAGGAGGAGAATTTCATAAATACTGGCAAGGGATTCTGATACTTGGAAGCCAAAGGAGAAATGGGAAATTTTCATGTGTTTCTCTTCAATACTCTGGTCAGCTCAATTGGTTATCACACCAGTATGATGAAGCAAGCTTTGTGGTTTGTTCTCCAGTTTTTAAAAAAAAAATTTTAGATGTTGATAGACCTTTATTTTATTAGTTTATTTATATGCAGTGCTGATAATCAAATCCAGTGCCTCACACATGCTAGGCAAGTGCTCTACCACTGAGCCACAACCCCAGCCTCTGTTCTCCAATTCTATTGAAAGAAAATGCTCAGTTCAGAGCTATACTCCTTGCACCTGCTCCCTCTCACAGGAGTGCTCTCATGATCATTTGGAAAGCCAAGAAATAACCGAGCCTACCATGCACATATCTCTGGCTGCCAAAGTATAAAGAGTGTGTGTCTTTCACTTGGTAGATTCAAAGAGGCTTTGCCATAGTGTGCCACTTAAGAGAACTGAATGAATGATATCTTAGTGCCTAAGAATTTAGCAAATTGCACAGTGAGTTTGGTTCGTGTGACATTTCTAATATAAATCGTTGGGTAGCAAGGTCTTCAAATTCAGATGATTTCTTATTTTTTAGAATCTAACTTCTCTATACTCTGAAGTTCCTACTTGCAAAACCATTCATGTTGGACTAGATACTAGAAATAATACTCATGAAGGGAAAGTCACATTGTCTACTTGGTGCATAGTAGTGTTTGCTAAATGTTGATTATCTTTCACAAAATTCTTAGATATATACCCCAGTGAGATTATAAACCTTTGAGGACAGGGATTGTTCTTTCTGTGTCAAATATTTCTTAGTTTTGAAATCTCTAGGCATGGATTATGAGAGTGAACTGCACTTGGAATAGAACATCTTGGAAGCAATTAGGACCTGCATCTAAGCTCACCCATTGTGGTGGGGTCATCAGTTTAGTGGAATGAGTGGATTGTATCATCTGGCAATGGAAAGTCTATCCAGGCAGATGAAATAGTATCTACAGATGATTCAAGATAGGTGCAGAAGACTCACCACGGCCCTAGGGATGTCCCTTCTGGCAAGCACAGCTAAGTGGTATGAGACCTAAGATCAGATTCTTTAGGGATTTGGTTATCAGGGAATTGTCAGCAACTAACACACAACAAAGACAGATGAGAGCAAGGTCAAGTCTTAAAATGATGAATTCTTAGAGAGGAAAGAGGATGGACATGAATAGTTGAGACCCAGAAAGGGGCCTCGGTCATGGAAAGAGGTCAGTTAGGTCAATATTATATGGCCATTAGGTCACAGTAGTAACAATATCAGTATTGTCTTGGTGCTTGGTTCTGATTGGTTGGGCCAGAGCCTCTATAATGCATCTGGATTTGCCATAGTGATGCAGAAGTCCTGAGTGTGCTGGGTGTCATGGGACCTTGTTGTGAGGAGAACACTCAGGAACAGGGAGGAAGGGCCCTTCTCCAGCTTTATTGCCCTGGAGCAGCTTGCTTCAAATGGCATCAGGCTCCTGAACTGGGAGGCTGTTAGAATGTCAGGGAAGTGAGAGATGGGTTTGTTATTTTAATAATTGGGTAGGGTCTTTACTGAGAACTTGACAAATCAAATTAATGAAGTCAGATTGCTTATCCCACCCAAAATGGGTGTTTCTGGTATGAGTTTAGCTGTATGCTGGAGGCTTCAAATCTCTAGATTTGGGGTCAAGTGTGAGAACTCCAGTGTGATCTAAGACTGAACTTCTATCCATTTATTCATTCCCTTAGCATGTTGAAGATGTGTGTGTAACACTGATGCTCCCCTTACTTGAAATGTACAGGTTTACTCTATTCATTTACTAAGGCACAAGTTTCTTTAAAAGAGAAATTGTGTATGTGTGCCCATATGTGTGTGAGTGCATATAAAATATTCTAGATAAATATAGAATGGATTTAAATCAACAACCTCATAAAATTCCAAATAACCTGAGCCTATAATTTTACTTTGGAAAAGCTCTAAAAAATGTCAATAAATGAACTCTCTGCAAAGCTAATCTTTTGGCTGGTGAGATAAGTTTGAGTTGCCAGAACTAGTAAAAGCTTTATATAATTCTGGAATGCATTTGTGTTTACCTGAGATTTCTCTGCCTCCAGCTGTACAAAAATTCTATGACACACAGAGCCTCAAACCCTGGGCCAGAATTCTAAAGCTAATTTTCTTTTGTAATCTGAGCTGTAATTGCATTTTAATTTGGTTCTAGAGTCAAGACTGCTTGTGTATATGTATGTGTTCCCTTCATCTCATTAATTCCTGGCATGTATGTCAGTGCCTGGCACACAGTCTGTTCTCAGTAAATGTTAATTTTTATTGTGGAGTCTGCTATTCTTCTAAACTGATGGGAGGATGCTTCCTTTGTGCCTCAGTGGTTCACCCCATCACATCTTCCCCTCTGTTCAACCTTGAGTTATCAGATCCTCATTTCTTCCTAGGCAGATGCCAACCCTAAGGAACTCCTGACCCTGTGGCCATGTATGCCTGTATGTGTGCAGCCAGCTGGGCAGTTTGGAAAGTTGTGGCATTGGTTTGCCAAAGAAGGGCTAGTTTATAAAAATCATGAAAGACCATTGTCATCAAATGTCATCATTACCTATAATTCTTCCTCGTTCCAAAAAACAATCTAGGTGCATAATAAAATCTGTAGAATCACTTGGTCAAACCTATATATACAAATCCATTGTGCAAGAACCTGTATGCCCATTTCTGATTAATTTAACACTGTTTATCCCAGACTTTCTGCCAGCTCCCTAAAGGCAGAGGAGAGACTGCACCATGGAAGTCATGGGCATGACCAAAACAGCTAACCCTAGTGGAGAGTTTCTTTTTCAGAATTTCTTTTTCTTGTCATTAAGAGTCATACTAGTCGGGTGTGGTGGCACATGCCTGTAATACCAGTGATTCAGGAGGTTGAGGCAGGATGATTGCAAGTTCAAAGCCACCCTGAGCAACTTAGTGAAACCCTGTCTCATAATAAAAAAAGGGCTGGGGATATGGCTCAGTGGCTAAGTACCCCTGGGTTCAATCCCTAGTAAAGAGCCCCCCAAAAGAACTACACTAATTTATATTTGATTCTTTACTATATATTTGTTTTAATATAAAACAAACTCCTACCAAGACTAAGTCAATTCAGTGTTCTGGGAGAATGGGTTGCATTCCCCTTTGACCTACCTGGAATCAGGTGATTACAAAATGATTTACCTGATATTCTATTTCTAGTTATCCTGTGATCAGGCCAGTGTCTCTGATCCTTTAGACTTTAACAGAGTATTTGGTTGAATAATTTACTATCTAACAGCACAAGATACCATACATAGGAGTTCTCTTTAAGCCATCAAGGGTTAAATCACAATAGGCATATCTTATTTATTCGGTGAGCCTTCCTTGTCAGAAATCAACGGCAAAGGTGCTGTGAGGAATTCAAAGATGTTTTAAACAATGCAGGACTTGCCCTCAAGAGACTTATGCTCTTGTAGGGGGGATATATTCGGTGTGTTGAGAACCACAATACAAAGTACAAATGGTAAGTGACAGAGGGAGAGGTTGAAACCATAGTTTTAGATTTCACCCTTGAAATTCCTTTTCAGAGAGTGTTTGGATCTCCTAAAAGCTGTGTATTCTGTCTAGTTTGACTGCTTCATTCCAGTAGATGAGAAGGGAGACCAAAGGAGATCAAATGCTTTTCCCACAGTCACCCAGCTAGGCAGTGCTACCTTTGACAAAGATAACTAGTTTTTAATAGAGCAGAAAGAGCCCTATGTTCGTGAGTTAAATCTAGGCTCAATGAGTTGGGACCCTTGAAGTTTTTGTCCAGTGGGGAACTTTATTCTTAAATTGTACTTAGAGTAGATGAAATGGGAATGATTCTAGTGTACATTTATAACATTTCTTGCTGACATGATGTTAGTGTCTCTCTTACTCTTTACAACTTTTCTAAATTTATTTTTAATAGATACTACATTTATATGATTCAAAATTCAAAAGGTGTAAAATGATATGCAGTAAACTCTTTCCTCTTTCTTCCCCATGTGTCCTAGCCTCTCAGTTTTCTTCCCTGGAGGTAGCTGGAAGCCAATTTTGTTAGCTTCAACTTCCAGAAATAGCTTATGAAAGTATCAATAAATGCATCTATATTCAGCCTTCCTTTGAAAGAAATGTGTGGATATATCTGATTAATGGAGCTTAGGTGACATGTTTGCCTATTAGCTGCTAGGGAATCTGGGAATTTTGATTCTCTGCTTTTAAGCCAGAAAGTGGGATTTAGAATAAGCAATTTTTGTTCAAATAGAGAAGACTTTTCAAAAAAAGATGGGCAGTCACAGATATGACAGATGTCCACAAAGCTCCCTAGAATTCTGTGTGGATCAACCACAGTTGATTAATATCTTAGAAATGAAATTTCAGCTGTTTTCTGATCTGTGCCTTAGATGATGCTACATTGAATGACCTTATACTTATGTCATTTTGCTTATGTAACATGGAATATTAATTTCAAATGGTCAAACTTGACTGTGAGTACCAATGGCAGTATATTATGTGCCTCTCATGGTGTTTACTTCTCCCTATATCATAGTAACATCTGTGTGGTATTTTTGCCAGAAATGTTTGAGTTGAATGTAATCATAAGAAAACAGATAAATCCCAAATGTGGGACATTCTGAGGACAGCTGGCCTGGATTCTTGAAAGGATTTAATGTCATTAAGGACCAAGGGGGATTGTGCCAGATTAGGGGGAGACTAAGGAAACATAAGATAAAAAAATGCAGATCATGAACATTGATTAGATACTGGTTCAGGAAAAGAAAATCCAACCAATAGGCCATTTTGAGGATAATTGAGGAAATTGAGTGTGGATCACGTGTTGTATAATAACATTGTGTTAACGTTGATTTCCTTGGATGTGGTGATGCTGGTATGGTGGTGTAGGAGAATATCTCTGTTCCTAGGAGGTAAACAATAAAGTACTTAGGGGTGGTGGGCCATGAGGTATATCTGTAACCTACTTTTCAGATAGTTTGTTGAAGTGGGAGGGAAGAGGGCGTGGATGTCTGTAGAACAGGTTGTTTTGGTCCATGCTGTCATTCCCTAGCATACACAGTACTTTTGATGATGAGTGGCCGATATATTTTTAAATTAATAAGTATTTTAAGGTATTGATATAATCCTTTTGTCAGAAAATACAACTAAGTACTGTGTGTCTGCCCTCATTTTAGTGTGGTTTGGCTTAGGCATATACCACAGTACCTTATATTACGCAGTAGGATACAGGGATTTGTGTTTTGTTTAGTGGTTCACCCCAAGTCCCTCTGGACTGCCAGTCTGTTGAATATTAGAAAGTATAAATGAGAGGGAAAGGAAAAGCCAGCCTATCATTAACCTGCCTCCTCATTGTTTCCTGAGAGGCTGAGGTACAATTTGTAAGCATGTTCTTCAGAATATCTTCAGGATTTCTGTTGTTGAGTGTGCCCACTTGGGAGCTGACACCCTCTGGGGGTATGCTGAGTCAAAAGAGGCACCTCTCTGGAGTGCTTAGTGGCTGGGACACCACTGAGGGATTCTCCTGAGCTCTGAGGCTTATGGCCAGGTTGAAGGAGTGTGGAAGCTTTGATCTTAACCCGGTACCCTCCTCCCTGAGCAGGAAGGGAACAGGGAAGTTAAAATTCTCTTACATTCCTGCCAGAACTCTTGGGTTATATGGTGTGAGATGACTAAAGTCAATTTAGCAGTCACTTGTAAAAGTAATTACCAAATGAGAGAAAGAACTATTCTGCTGCTGCAGGCTGTGAAAACTAATTAATTCAGCATTCATTGAGCAACTGAGTATATAACAGGTATTATAAAGTACATATCCCTGGGAATACAAATGACAAAAGCATAACTTTGCCTGTGTGACCACTTGGGATGGGGGAAGGTGTTGGGGTGCAGTCAAAACAGTTACCACAATACCGATTTAAGTGTATTATAATGCTTGTAATGTGAGTTGGTAAAACGTGGCTTGAGAATGCAGAAAACATGCCATATGGAATTGCCTAAGGTTCAGAGGTAAGGTTGGTCTTGGGGTGACTTGAAGAATGAGTCTGGCAGGCAAGAAAGCAGGGAGACATTTGGCTTCCATGCAGAGGGCTCAGCAGATGCCTATAGGCCCAAATGGATTTGGGTGTTGAGAGACGGGTTGGAATCTGGTGTGGTTACAGCCTTAATTTGCTTCAGGGTGAGGGTTGTTGGCAGGGTAGTTTGGGCCAGACAGGAGGGACTCAAAAGCCACTCTGGAGTCTGAATTTTGCAGGAAGGGAATGAGGAGCCCTGGAAGCCCTTTGGAGTTGGAAGGTGTCCGGATTTTAAGAGACTAAGGAGGGAGTGTGGAGGCTGGTATGCGAGGGTGCACCTTCTAGGGAAGAACAAGGAGCAATGGAAGCACAGCAAAGAATCTGGACTTTGCCAAGTGCAGCCCAGAGAGACCAGAAAATAGGGGTGCACTTTAATAATTTTTCCAGCCCCTACTTCTAAGACTTTTTAAATTTTAAAATCTAAGGAGGCCTTTAAAAATACTTGAAAGAGAGAAACTTATTCAAACCTTTGAATAGTTCAGAAAATGTATTACATTTCAGCTAAGAAAGAATATTATTTCAGGCAAAACTGGAACGTGCATGGACTGGTTATTCAGCACAGTCACTTAATCTTACAGAATTATGTAGGAGGGAAGCTATTTTAGTGGCCTTCAACCTCCTTCCAGAACTTTGTCCAGGTTCCACCCATATTGTTGGTGAATTTTTCTGATTTGTGTCCAGCATCCCAGCAGTTTAGTGTGCATCTGTAAGCTGTAAGGAAGTTGATTTCATCCATTACCTTTTTTTCCATTTCTTGCCTTCCACCTGAAAAAACAAACCCTAGTCCATAGATCCTTATTCTGTTTTAGAAATTTGTACAACATGTAATCTCAGATGAATCCAGCTGAGAGTGTAACAGGTTTGGAGTTTAAACTAAAAAGTAAGCATAGAATCTTTTCATTTTTTCTTTGAGTAAATCTCAGCAACTTGGATTGTTTGAAGAAGAAATTCTGTAGAATACCTCCTGCTCATGGAGTATCTGGAATATATCACCACCTTTTTTCCTTCAGATGTCATCAAAACATTTCTACCCATAACTTAGAACTTTTCCATAGAGAATTTAAACTTAAAATACTTTGAATCTTGATGAACAAAAAAAAAAAATCTTATAAAATTAACCTGTTTTTTTGGATCAAGAAGTCCCAGACTATGAGACTCCATATGTAAGTTCCAAAGGCTTATAATTATTTTCTCTTCCTTGAGAACTGAATATTTCTGAAAGTTCTTGGCATGCCTCTTAGATTTTTTATGTATAAAGAACAGGAAGAGTGACCTATGGGGTTACCTCACTTCAATGTGTATATTCTACTTTGTATACAAAGCAGTGATTCTAATGCTGTAAGGGACCAAAGGACAGATTCCAAGGTAAACAACGTGGTTTACTAATGTCAGATTAGAGCATGAGTCTTAAACTACCATAATAAATGTTTTACTAGTATTTTTAGTTACCTGTAGTAAAGAGATTTCCAATTCAGTGTAGTAGCTGTGGTAAAGGAATAACTGAAGGTTAACTTAATACTAAATTACCTTTAGAAATGTAGTTAAGTTGTTCACATACCAAGGATTGCAATTTCTTCTTTTTTTGGTACCAGGGATTGAACCCAGAGGCGATTTACCACTGAGCCACATCCCCAGTCCTTATTTTATATTTTATATAGAGTCAAGGTCTCACTGAGTTGCTTAGGGCCTTGCTTAGTTGCTGAGGCTGGCTTCCAATTTATGATCCTCCTGCCTCAGCCTTTTGAGCCACTGGGATTATGGGTATGTGCCACTGCTCTCAGCAGATTACAATTTCTTTATATTAGGAATTATTCTTAAAGACAACTGTCTTGATACTAGAACTACATGTATGCTGTTGGCATTTTTTCCACATACAGGCTAGTATTAACCATAAGATATACTACAAATCTCAGTTACATTTATTTTATTTTATTTATTTATTTTTTTGGAATGTGAATCGCTTGTGAAGAGAAATATTTATTCAAAGAGGTATTATCTTAATTTAGGATATAATAGCTTTAAGAGATTAATTTGAAATTATCATTAGCTGACTATTCTTGTGAAGTATTTTTCATTATTTTTAAGGACCTCCTTGTATTCATTTTGGCAAGTCAGTTACTCCCCCCCCCCCCAATATAACTCTTATTACTAGAAGTTAAAAAAAAGAATTTGCCTTTTACCCATCAGCTACGCTTATTATCTTTACCCTGAAGACACCCAATGCATTCAAAAGACACAGAACAATTTAACAACAACAATAACTATAATATAAAGCTGATACTCTGCCTCCCAACCACTTGTCAATCTGCGCTCTGCCCACCTCTTACGTTACAGGAATTTCCGGCTTACACTGCCGCCATTTTCCTGCTTCCCACGTTATATCCTAACATGCTAAATAGCTGTTGGTTCACCAGTCAGCTTGCAAGTGTTCTCCTCCGCTACTGGTTCCTTCCAGCCCGGGAGATTCCAATATCTGGGAGAAGTGCACACGCCATCTTTCTTTTTTCTCCTTTCTTTTTACCCTGGAGCGGATGTGTTAGTCGTCCACATAATAAAGTCTCTTGCATGAAACCTCGTGTCTGCGGTGCATTTTTCTTTTTTTTTTATTGCAAACAAATGGGATACATGTTGTTTCTCTGTACATGGCATAAAGGCATACCATTTGTGTAATCATAAATTTACATAGAGTAATGTTGTTTGATTCATTCTGTTATTTTTTCCCTTCCCCCCACCCCTCCCACCCCTCTTTACCCTCTATACAGTACTTCCTTCCTCCATACTTGCCCCCCTCCCTAACCCTAACTCTAACCCTAACACTAACCCTTTCCTCCCCCCCATTATGTGTCATCCTCCACTTATTAGCGATATCATTCGTCCTTTGGCTTTTTGAGATTGGCTTATCTCACTTAGCATGATATTCTCCAGTTTCATCCATTTGCCTGCAAATGCCATAATTTTATCATTCTTTATGGCTGAGTAATATTCCATTGTATATATATACCACAGTTTCTTTATCCACTCATCAATTGAAGGGCATCTAGGTTGGTTCCACAATCTGGCTATTGTGAATTGAGCAGCTATGAACATTGATGTGGCTGTATCTCTGTAGTATGCTGATTTTAAGTCCTTTGGGTATAGGCCAAGGAGTGGGATAGCTGGGTCAAATGGAGGGTCCATTCCAAGTTTTCTAAGGAATCTCCACACTGCTTTCTAGAGTGGCTGCACTAATTTGCAGCCCCACCAGCAAAGTATGAGTGTACCTTTCTCCCCACATCCTCGCCAACACCTGTTGTTGCTCGTATTCTTGATAATCGCCGTTCTAATTGGGGTGAGATGGAATCTTAGGGTGGTTTTGATTTGCATTTCTCTTATTACTAGAGATGTTGAACATTTTTCCATATGTTTGTTGATTGCTTGTAGATCTTCTTCTGTGAAGTGTCTATTCATTTCCTTAGCCCATTTGTCGACTGGATTATTTGAATTCTTGGAGTAAAGTTTTTTGAGTTCTTTATAGATTCTGGAGATTAGTGCTCTATCTGAAGTATGATTGGCAAAGATATTCTCCCATTCTGTAGGCTCTTTCTTCGCATTGCTGATAGTTTCCTTTGCTGAGAGAAAGCTTTTTAGTTTGAATCTATCCCAGTGGTTGATTCTAGCTTTTATTTCTTGTGCTATGGGAGTCTTGTTAAGGAAGTCTGATCCTACACCAACGAGGTGAAGATTTGGACCTACTTTTTCTTCTATAATCTGCAGGGTCTCTGGTCTGATTCCGAGGTCCTTAATCCATTTTGAGTTTAGTTTCGTGCATGGTGAGAGATATGGGTTTAGTTTCATTCTGTTGCATATGGATTTCCAATTCTCCCAGCACCATTTGTTGAAGAGGCTATCTTTTCTCCATTGCATATTTTTGGCCCCTTTGTCTAGTATGAGAAAATTGTATTTATTTGGGTTTGTGTCCGTGTCCTCTATTCTATACCATTGATCTACCTTTCTATTTTGGTACCAATACCATGCCGTTTTTGTTACTATTGCTTTGTAGTAGAGTTGAAGATCTGGTATTGCAATACCCCCTGTTTCACTCTTCCTGCTAAGGATTGCTTTAGCTATTCTGGGTTACTTATTCTTCCAGATGAATTTCATAATTGCTTGCTCTATTTCTGTAAGGTACGTCATTGGGATTTTAATTGGAATTGCATTGAATTTGTATAGCACTTTAGGTAGTATGGCCATTTTGACAATATTAATTCTTCCTATCCAAGAACATGGAAGATCTTTCCATCTTCTAAGGTGTTCTTTAATTTCTTTCTTTAGTGTTGTATAGTTCTCATTGTAGAGGTCTTTCACCTCTTTTGTGAGATTGATTCCCAAGTATTTTATTTTTTTCGAGGCTATTGTGAATGGGGTAGTTTTCCTAATTTCTCTTTCTGAAGATTCATCACTTATGTATAAAAATGCGTTGGATTTATGGGCATTGATCGTGTAACCTGCTACTTTACTGAATTCACTTATGAGTTCTAAGAGTTTTCTGGTGGAATTTCCAGGTTCCTCTAAATATATAATCATGTCATCAGCGAACAGGGATAGTTTGAGTTCTTCTTTTCCAATTCGTATCCCTTTAATTTCTTTGGTTGTCTAATTGCTCTGGCCAGAGTCTCAAGAACGATGTTGAATAGAAGTGGTGAAAGAGGGCATCCCTGCCTTGTTCCAGTTTTTAGGGGGAATGCTTTCAGTTTTTCACCATTTAGAATGATATTAGCCATGGGCTTAGCATAAATGGCCTTTACAATGTTAAGGAATGTTCCCACTATCCCTATTTTTTCTAGTGTTTTGAGCATGAAGGGGTGCTGTATTTTATCAAATGCTTTTTCTGCATCTATTGAAATAATCATGTGATTCTTGACTTTAAGTCTATTAATATGGTGAATTACGTTTATTGATTTCCTGATGTTGAACCAACCTTGCATCCCTGGGATGAAACCCACTTGATCATGGTGCACTATCTTTTTAATATGTTTTTGTATGCGATTTGCTAAAATTTTGTTGAGAATTTTTGCGTCGATGTTCATTAAGGATATTGGTCTGAAATTTTCTTTCCTTGATGAGTCTCTGTCTGGTTTAGGTATCAGTGTGATATTGGCTTCATAGAATGAGTTTGGGAGGGTTCCCTCCTCTTCTATTTTATGGAATACTTTGAGAAGTATTGGAATGAGCTCTTCTTTAAAGGTTTTGTAGAACTCGGCTGAGAACCCATCTGGTCCCGGACTTTTCTTTGTTGGTAGGCTTTTGATGACTTCTTCTATTTCAGTACTTGAAATTGGTCTATTTAAATTGTTTATGTCCTCCTCGTTCAGTTTAGGCAATTCATATGTCTCTAGAAACCTGTTGATGTCTTCGAAATTTTCTATTTTGTTGGAGTATAGATTTTCAAAATAGCTTCTAATTATGTTTTGTATTTCATTCGTGTCTGTTGTGATATTTCCTTGTTCATTCCGAATTTTAGTGATTTGGGTTTTCTCTCGTCTTCTCTTTGTTAGTGTGGCTAAAGGTTTATCAATTTTGTTTATTTTTTCGAAGAACCAACTATTTATTTTGTCAATTTTTTGTATTGTTTCTTTTGTTTCAATTTCTTTGATTTCAGCTCTGAGTTTAACTATTTCCTGTCTTCTACTACTTTTGGTGCTGTTCTGTTCTTCTTTTTCTAGGGCTTTGAGCTGTAGTGTTAGGTCGTTTATTTGTTGAGTTTTACTTCTTTTATTAAATGTGCTCCATGAAATAAATTTCCCTCTAAGTACTGCTTTCATAGTGTCCCAGAGATTTTGATATGATGTTTCTTTGTTCTCATTTACCTCTAAGAATTTTTTAATTTCCTTCCTAATATCTTCTGTTATCCATTCATCATATAATAGCATATTGTTTAATCTCCAGACGTTGGGATAGTTTCTGTGTTTTACTCTTTCATTTATTTCTAACTTCAATCCATTATGATCTGATAGAATACATGGTAGTGTCTCTATCTTCTTGTATTTGCTAACATTAGCTTTGTGGCATAATATATGGTCTATTTTGGAGAAGGATCCATGCGCTGCTGAGAAGAAAGTGTATTCGCTCATGGTTGGATGGTATATTCTATAAATGTCCGTTAAGTCTAAATTATTGATTGTGTTATTGAGATCTATGGTTTCTTTGTTCAATTTTTGTCTGGAAGATCTGTCCAGTGGTGAGAGAGGCATGTTAAAATCACCTAGTATTATTGTGTTATGGTGTATTTGGTTTCTGAAATTGAGAAGGATTTGTTTGACATACATGGATGAGCCACTGTTTGGGGCATAGATGTTTATGATTGTTATATCTTGCTGATTTATGCTTCCCTTAAGCAGTATGAAATGACCTTCTTTATCCCTTCTGACTAACTTTGGCTTGAAGTCCACATTATTGGAAATGAGGATGGATACTCCAGCTTTTTTGCTGAGTCCATGTGCATGGTATGTTTTTCCCCATCCTTTCACCTTTAGTCTATGGGTATCTTTTTCTATGAGGTGAGTCTCTTGCAGGCAACATATTGTTGGATCTTTCTTTTTAATCCAATCTGCCAGTCTATGTCTTTTGATTGATGAATTCAGGCCATTAACATTCAGGGTTATTATAGAGATATGATTTGGTTTCCTGGTCATTTGGTTCATTTTTTAAATTTTATTTATTTATTTGTTTGACACAACTTGTTTCCTCCTTTATTTGACAATTCCTTTAGGATAATTCCTCCCTTTGCTGATTTGCTTCTTTGCTTTTCATCTCTTCCTCATGGAATATTTTGCTGAGAATGTTCTGCAATGCTGGCTTTCTTTTTGTAAATTCTTTTAGCTTTTGTTTATCATGGAAGGATTTTATTTCATCGTCAAATTTGAAGGTAAGTTTTGCTGGGTATAAGATTCTTGGTTGGCATCCATTTTCTTTCAGGGCTTGAAAAATGTTGTTCCAGGCCCTTCTAGCTTTTAGGGTCTGGATTGAAAAATCTGCTGATATGCGTATTGGTTTCCCCCTGAATGTAATTTGGTTCTTTTCTCTCACAGCCTTTAAAATTCTGTCTTTATTTTGTATGTTAGGTATTTTCAGTATAATGTGCCTTGGTGTGGGTCTGTTGTAATTTTGTGTATTTGGAGTCCTATAAGCCTCTTGAACTTGATTTTCCATTTCATTCTTCAGATTTGGGAAATTTTCTGATATTATTTCATTGAATAAATTGTTCAGTGAAATTGGCTTGTTTCTCTAGGCCTTCCTCAATCCCAATAATTCTTAAATTTGGCCTTTTCATGATATCCCATAGTTCTTGTAGTTTCTGTTCATGATTTCTTACCATCTTCTCTGTTTGTTCAACTTTGTTTTCAAAGTTAAATATTTTGTCTTCAATGTCTGAGGTTCTGTCTTCCAGGTGTTCTATCCTATTGGATATGCTTTCTATGGAGTTCTTAATTTGGTTTATTGTTTCCTTCATGTCAAGGATTTCTGTTTGTTTTTTTTTTCAGTATCTCTAACTCTTTATTGAAATGATCTTTTGCTTCCTGCATTTGCTCTTTTAACTGTCGATTGGTGCGATCATTCAATGCTTGCATTTGCTCTTTCATCTCATCATTCAGTGCATGCATTTGCTCTTTCATCTCATCGTTTGCTTCTCTGATCATTTTAATTATGTACATTCTGAACTCCTTTTCTGTCATTTCTTCTGCCATGCTGTCCTTGGGTTTTATTGATGTAACATCTAGATTTGTTTGCAGCATTTTCTTTCCTTGTTTTCTCATATTGTTCAGGTATCAGAGGACCGCTGAGATATTGCCGATTTCCTCTATTGACTTACAATGTCCCTGAAGATTTCTATATATATCCCCCCTTAGCCTTCAGTAGGCTGAAGTCTTGGAGGAAGTTGATAATGCGGTGCTCCAGAAGGAAGCTGCCTCTCTAGGAGTGGTGGCCTTCAGGTGGGGTATAATCCCTGCTAGTGGGCAGAGGTGCCTCCACTTGTTGACCAATGGTCATCCAAAGGGGACCTAGGCTGCGGGCTGAGGCAAGGCCTGTTTGGGCCTGAGTCTCTGGTTTTACCGTCCTTGTGGGGAAACCTCACCTGGTAGGGAAGACTCACCCGGTGGGGAGGTCTCGCTGGTCAGTTCCCTCCTAGAGGTTCCCCTCAATTTACAGCTACCGCCTGGGCTGGGCTGCCTTCCTCTGCAAAGTTCCCAGGGGCCCGGCCCTACCTCCTGGGCCTGGGAGCCTCACCCTTCGCAGATGAATCTCCTTAGGCTGCCCCTCCTCAGAGAATCTGCCCGCAGGCCTGGAACCTTCGCTCCGCCCTAAGCCTGTCTCTGTGCGGCTCTTCCACCCAGAAGCCTCCTAGATCCTGGGACCCTGCTCTGCACCTAATCGCCTGGCTATGCGGCCCCTCCTCTGAGCAGCCACCTGGGGCCCCAAACAATCGCTCTGAGTCCCAGAGACCCGCCACATGCCTCTTCCTCCAGACAGCCGCCCAGTATTCCGGTGGGGTCACTAGGAGTCCAAGAAACTCACTGCGTGCCTCAACCTCCCACCAACCACCCATAGCCCTGGGCAATCAATCACTCCGAGTCGAAGTGACCCTCCCCGTTCCTCCTCCTTCTCCAGATAACCCCCCGGGTGTTCAGGAGTGGTCGCTCTGAGTGGCTCTGAATCCACGTGACCCGCTGCACGCGTCCTCTGGGCAACCGCCCGGAGCTCTGGTGCGGCCACTCAAGACCAAGCGTCCCACCACGCTTCTCCTCCAGGCAGCCCCCCTGTGTTCAGGAGCTGTCACTTTAAGTCCAAACAACTCACCACTCGCCTTTTCCTCTGAGCAGCCGCCTGGAGCGCTAATGCAGTCACTGCGAGTCCAAACGACCCGCCGCGCTCCTCCTCCTCCTCCTAGTCCTCTGGGCAGGCCCGGTGTTCAGAAGCGTCGCTCTAAGTCCAAACAGCTCGCCGCGTGGCTTCTCCTCTGGCAACCGCCTGCAGCTCCGGTATAGCCACTCCGAATCCAAGTGGCCGCGCTCCTCTTCCACCTCCTCGTCCTCAGGGCAGGCCCCGGGGTTCAGAAGTGGTCGCTTAGAGTCCAAACAGCTCGCCGCGGAGCTTCTCCTCTGGCAACCGCCTGTAGCTCTGTTGCAGTCACTCCGAATCCAAGTGGCCACGCTCCTCCTCCTCCTCCTCAGGGCAGGCCCTGGTGTCCTGAGTCCACACAGCTCTCCTCACCACTCCTCCCCTGGGCAGCCGCCGGAGCCCCAGTGGTTACTCCGAGTCCCAGCGCTGTGCTGAGCGGCCTCCTTTACGGCGCTCCCAGTTGTCCGCGTTCACTGCTCCAGCGGGGGGAGGGGCGTCTCGCCGGCAGCTCTACTTCACAGAGTTCCCTGCGTTCCGGGACCACAGTCCCATCCGGGATGCCTTCTCAACGGGTGAGAGTCACCCGGCTGCTTTGAGTTGGTCCCAAGTCTCTCAATATCTCCTCTTTTGAATCCTGAGTCCTGGAGCAACATGAAATGCAGCCACCCTCTAGGCCGCCATCTTGAAAACCCTCACATTTATTTTGAGAGTAAGTTTCAATCACTTGATTGAGAATTTATTGACAATATTTTAGGTGTCCATACTTGTATTAGGTGATGAATGAGACTTTCCCTCTGTCCTTGATGAGAAAACTTTTTGGAGATGGGAGTATTAGGGAATTGAACCCAGGACCTCACACATGCCCTACCGCTGAAGTACATCCCTAGCCCTTTTTTAATTTTTTTAAAAAATTTGATACAGGGTCTGGCTAAGTTACCCAGGCTGACTTCAAACTTGCAACCCTCCAGCTTCACCCTCCCAAGTAGCTGTGATTATAGGCATGCACCACTGAGCTTGGCTGGACAAGATATTGTAATGGGAGATGGACATAAACGGATAATAAAATGTGATAAGTGCTGAAATAGACACTACAAAAATGTGATATGGAGAACGAACCCCCCCAAACCTATCACCTGACTTCAACAGTTATTAATTCTTGGTTATGCTTGTTTCACCCATGTGTCTACTTCCCTTTTCATGCTGAAGCACATCTAAGACAATGTCATGTGGTGGACATTTATAAACATTTGAATGGTGTGCGCTCTGAGAATACATTGGGAAATAAATTATACCCAGGACATTGGGAAGAACTTTAGAGAAAAAGTCACATTTGAGCTCCATTCAGGTGTGGGGAAGGATGGGATGGGAATCACCAATTATTGCAGCATCTTAAAAATGTGTGTGTGATACTTTTTTTTTTTTTTTTTTTTTTAGTACTAGTGATTTAGCCCAGGATTGCTTTACCACTGAGCTACATCCCCAGCCCTTTTCATTCTTTTATTTTAAGACAGGGTTTCACTAAGTTGCACAGACTGGCTTTCAGCTTGCCATCTTTCTGCCTCAGCCTTCCGAGTACCTGGAGTTACAAGAGTGCACCCCCATGCCCTGCTGTTTAGTACTTTTCTATTCCTCTGAAACGAGCACCCAGGATATAATTTCAATGATTAGGAAATAATTTCTCCTGGGAACTTTGTGATAATAATTTACTTTTAATTTTGATAAACTAGGAGAATCTACAAGTAGTGGTAATAACTAATCTGTTCTCTTTTCACCCCAGTGACTTTCTAGACTTTGTACATTAGAATCCACCCCCTGAAAAAGTCACTGTTCTTTGTAAGAAGAGTAACAGCCATCCTTTGTCACCTTTATTTTTATCTTTGAAAGAGGAGGAATAATCAGTTCCGAAACATCATGAATAAGTAGAACTTAGTGATCTGAATTTAAAACCTCCCTGTAAACCGGAGGAGAAGGAAACCAACTGGTGTGGACACGTAGGTTCCAAGGGACTTTTGATTAGCTACACTGTGAAATTCTTCAAGTTTCATCATATATCTTCTCTCATTTTCCTGTTATAAAATGAGGTTTTCAGCATTATTTTTCTTATCTGTTTTCAGATCACAGAACTGTGTGGTGCAAAGCGGGTTGGTTATTTTGGTCCCACACAGTTTTATGTCGCCCTGAAATTAATTGCTGCAGCACAGTCTGGCCTGCCTGTGAGGATAGAAAGTATTAAATGTGGTGAGTATCTCACATTTTATATTTTTTATTGTCTGTGACAGGTTTCTTGTTTATGAGGACAGTTTTTAGTGGGGTTAAGGCCTATTCTGTAGGCTTTTGTGGAATTTCTCCTCACTTCCTCCAACTTCTCTGTAAAATAAAATAAGAAAACTTAGCAGGTGGCTTAGTTCCTTTCTTTTTTAAATGGACAAAAAATTCAGAGAGTGACCTGAGATTAGTTCCATTTAACTGACTTGCAGTTAAAACAGATTTTGTTATTTAGGATGAGACTGGGGCAGAACTTCTAGAGCCTGTGGCAAAATAATAATGTTCAGTTTAATTTTCCACTTGAGGTACCTATAATGTCACTTAAGGTTCTCTTAGGGATTAGGGGTGGAGTAACGGGGAGAGTTGAGTGCAACTGTTCCTTTTCTCTCTCTTCCATTCCTTTTAGTCACATCAGATATGCTCATCCTTTACTTTCCAGTTCCAGAAGCACTTTACTAAAATTTTGGTAGAATGAATCTATCAGAGTTCTGATTTATTTTTCTCTTATCTTTCCATCCCTGTTCCCAGCCCAGTAATATGCTTGAGTTCTCTCCATAGCTCAAACAAAAAGCAAAGACCCCAACTATTAGCAGTATTTCGACTGCCTTAGTAGGAGTTTTAAAAATCCATATGAAGTAGGTGATTATCAGAGGAAGGCACTGAAGTTTTTTGATAATTCACTCTGATACAAATTACTTTCATATATCCACACTGTTATGCAGGAACTTTGCTTCTTTTCTCCATTTTGAGATAAAGATTACTCAGCTGCTCACTCCTGTCCTGTGAGGGTTGTGGTAGACATCTAAATGGGTTAAATATTTATGATTAGTCCTTAGAGACTCTGTGGACAATCCAAATATCTGAGAAGATTGCCATCACTGGCTGTGGGAGACAAAGCCCTTTGCACTAACCATCATGGGGCTGCAATCATCCTGTTAATCTTTTTCAAGGCTTTAGGGTGCCAGGCACTGTCATATTTAATCCTCAGAGCATCTCACTAAATTAGGTGCAGTGCTTATTAGGTTTATGTTGCTTGGGATAAACTGCAGTAACACATGCCACCACAATCTCAGTGCCTTAACTGGACAAAGGTTCTTGTCCCACTTTGCAATGAGTCAGGGTGACCCTCCAGAGCAGCTGCCCTCCATGTGGTGGCTCTGTAATCCTGTCTGCTTTACCTTATGGCACCTCCATCACAACACCTGTTCCCACAATTGCCACAACAGGGCAAGAGTTTCTCATCCTAACTGTTAAGTTATTTTGGCCTGAATGTAACTCATATTATTATTGGTGCTCACAGCGCATTGGCCAGAACTTTTCACGTGAATCTGTGTCACTGCAGAGCAAACTGGGGAAACACAATTCTCTCAGGTGCCTGTGAGGAGAGGAGAACTGGTTATGACTGAACACTAGGTCTCTACTGGGGTTCTGTTATTGCCCCAATCTTAGAGATTTGGAAATTGAAGTTTAGGGAGATTGAGTAACTTGTCTGCATACACCCAGGGTTAGTATAATTTAGAATCAGGAGCTCTGCCTCTGGTCCCTGTGCCACACTGATATGCAAAATAGCTTCTTCTCCATTCCTCTTTCCTTTTAGTAAGGTGCTAACTATAACCTGTAACCTTGGAATATTTTCCAAATGGGGGAAAATAATTGGTCACAAAAGGCATGCCTTGGTATTACAGAATTTGGTCCTTTGACATAGGTTTTATGATGTAGCATCATTTTATCAGCTGGTTTGGTGTCCATTTCTATAAGGCATTCTGCCACAAGACCACTGCTGTGAGACTGCATTGACTACAAGACTGCATTGTGCATTGACTGCCACAAGACCACTGCTACAAAGCAGTCATTGGCTTTGACAGTTCAAAGTTATATCATATTGCATTTGGACTTGTCATCATTTTTATACCATTGTAAATGGGTATTAAACTTCGTTGTAGTGTTGTCCAACTTTACCTCCTGAAAAGTTAAGAGCTGATTTGTTGTATACTAGAATAAACTTATGGTCCAGGCATGATGACGCATGCCTGTAATCCCAATGGCTCCAGAGGCTGAGGCAGGAGGATCAAGAGTTCAAAGCCAACCTCAGTCACTCAGTGAGATCCTGACTCTCGTTAAAATACAAGAAAGGGCTGAGGGTATGGCTCAGTGGTTAAGTGTCCCTGAGTTCAATCCCCAGTACTGAAAAACAAAACAAAACAATAAATAAACTTGTGATATGTTTGTTGTCTATTTTAAATTAGACCTAAATCCTTTACCTGATTTGTGCCCAGATCTATAGCTTAGTTTTCTAGGGGCTGTGAGAAGGATTCTCAAAGTTACCGTTTGTCTAAAAGATTAACACCTTCTCGCAAAAAAATAAGGTTTTCTTGTTTGTATTTTATAAACATCGATGTAGCCTTTTTTCTTTTTTTATACTGGGAATTGAACCCAGTGGCATTTAACCATGGAACCACAACCCCAGCCCTTTAAATTTTTTTTTTGTTTTGAAACAGGGTCTTGCTAAGTTACTCAGTCTCATTAAGTTGCTGAGGCTGGCTTTGAACTTGCAATATTCCTGCTTCAGCCTCCCAAGCTGCTGGGATTACAGGCATGTGCCACCATGCTCAGCTTGATGCTGTCTTTTACCTCTGGGCATTTAAGTATATCCAGAGTTAATTCTGAATTATCTTCCTTCATTTGAAGGTTTATTAAATAAAAGTTATTTGTAGTTAGCATATTTTGATTAAGAATAAAGGCAAGATTGGACCAAACTTTGAGCTACCATTTAGAATTTTCTAGTTTGTTGCTTGCATCTTATTAGTTTAATGTTTGGTGACATAAACCTTGAAGGCCTCTGTGAGGACCTAAGCTGAAAGTCTGTGGTAGCCCTGTCATGTGCAGTCACACCCATCGAGTTGTGAATGCATTCCCTTATTTTGTGAATGGCACGCATATTTGTGTATGTATGTGTTAACCTCTATCCCTTAGTTTTCCCCATTTTGGCAAATGACACCACCATCTCTAGATGTTCATGCCAGAGACACAGAAGTCTTCATGGATTCCTCCTTTTGCCTCACTCCCCAATGTAGTCATCAGTAATGCTGGCAGTATGGCTCTAGTGTCACTGCCTATTGCCTCCATCTCTTTTGTCTCCACTAGACCAGGTCTTATCCTACCATTTACCTGGATAACACAGGTCATTGTCATTGTTTTTTTAGCCTCCTCTCTTCTCTTCTCGTATCTCATTTCCCACTTGAGAAAGAGTGATCTTTCCAAATAGATGTATAAAATTTCATATTCCTCCTTAAAACCCTCCAGCAACTTGCTTATTGTGTGTAGTATAGAATTCAAAGTCCTGGCACTGATCTGTAAGGCTCTTCATACAATCTAGTCCCTGTTTACTGTTTCATTTTCATGTTGGAGCTCTCCCCATCACTTACATTTTGTTCCTTAGTCTCATGGCCTTTGAGCCATTTCTGGGCAGTCTCTTCTGTTGCAGGACATATTCCCATGCTATATTGAAGTCTTATGTTCCTAGGGGTCTCTTTTTCCCTTCTGAGTCTCATGGCTGGCTTGTTCTCATCCTTCAGGATTCAGAGACTGCTCCCACCATCCTGCCTAAAGTAGGTTTTGTCAGATTAATTTATTAATTATGGGAGTAGCATATGATAAAGCTGGTTTTAGAAAGTATAGAGTCAGAGGTATTTATAGTCATAGAAGGAAAGGATGCTGGAATAGGATTGCTATATTACATATAAAACTGATTTAATGCTCTATAGGACAATAAAAGTTGGATTTGGCTATTGTACTCTTTTCTCAGATGAAATTCATTTGCATTGCTATTAAATAGGAGTTATTTGTTAGCTAACAGTTTTCTACAATTTATTATCTACCCTTTCAGAATTACAAAATGCATCATCACAGGTAAATAGTAGCTGGGTGCAGTGGTGCATAACTGTAGTCCCAGCAACTCAGGAGGCTGAGGCAGGAGGATTATGAGTTTAAAGCCAGCCTTGCAACTTAGTGAGGCTATAAGCCTTAGTGAGATCCTGTCTCTAAATAAAACACACACAAAAAAAGGGCTGGGGATGTGGCTTAGTGGTTAAGCACCTCTGCATTAAAAGAAAAAAAAAAAGTAAATAGTAAGTTGTAACAGAAGTCCATAAGCCTAGGGAGTTGGGTCTTTCTTGGATGGACCTGTTAGATAATTCTTTGCGGGGGTCCCCTCCCTACATTGTTTTCTTTCAGGATCTGTTTCCTTATAGCATTTATCAGAGTTCCTAAATTACAGGTTTAACTAATATTTTGGTCTGTCTTCCTCACTGACCTATAAACTTGACAAAGGTGAAGGGAAGAGAATCTAGTAGTGTCTGCATTGTGGGGCATTGTAGGTATTAAGTGCATATTGGTTGAATGAATGGATGAATGAATGAAGAACTTAATACTTATGCATGGGAAGGTATCTTGTCTTCTGTCGCTCTTTTTAAAATTGTAGTTATTAATATGTTAATGGTACAAATTAGTATGTTTCACTGCCATGTTTATGTACATGCATATATAGTGCCTTGATCATGTCCATCTTCCCATTTGCCCTACCTTGCCCTTGCCTCCCTCTCATTCCCCTCTGCCCCCCAGATCCCTCCCCTTTTCCACTTTCAAGTCATCTTTTTAAAAAGTTTATTTTTAAGTTTTCATGTATTAGAGAAAATATGACTGGAGATGTAGCTCAGTGGGATAATGCTTGCCTAGCATGCAGTGATGCCCTGGGTTTGATCCTGAGCACCAGAAAAAACGGAAACAAACTTGAAAGAAAACATGTGATACTTACCTTTTTGTGTCTGGCTAACTCTGGGCTTATTTACTTCATACTTAACATGATATCCTCCAGTTCCATTCATTTTTTCCCCAAAAGACCTGAGTTATTTATTTTTTATGGCTGAGTAATACTCCATTTTAACACACCTTATTTTCTTCATTCATTCCTCTGTTGTTGGACAACTGTGCAGATTCCACATCTTAGCTATTGTGAATGGTGCGACAGTAAAGAGGGGTATTCAGGTATCTCTTTGGTATGCTGATGTCATTTCCTTTGAATGACCCAGAAGTGGGACATTTGGATCATATGTTCTGTTCTTTGTTTGTTTGTTTGTTTGTTTGTTTTTTGCGAACCTCCATACTGTTTTCCATAGTGACTGTATTACTTTATATCACACCAACACTATATGAGGTTTCCTTTTTCTCTACATCCTGGCTAGCATTTTTAATTTTTAATTTGTTTATAATGACCACTTTGACTAGGGTGAGGTGGAATCTCAATGTATTTGGTTTGTGTTTCCCCGATGGCTAAAGATATTGGCCATATATCTATTGGCCATTTGTATTTCTTCTTTTAAGATGCTTCTGTTCAGATCACTTGCTCATTGTTTGATTGGATTGTTCTTTTGCTAGCTATTTGTGTTCTTTATATATTCTGGTTATTAATCATTTATCAGACAAATCCCTGGCAAAATTTTCTGTAGGCTGCCTTTTCACTCCAGTGATTGTTTTCTTTGGTGCGCTGAAGCTTTTCTATTTTGATGCAATTCCATTTATTAGTTCTCGCTTTCGTTTCTTGAACTGTTGGAGTCCTATGCAGGAAATTGTTGCCTATGTCAGTATCTCCAGTGCTTCCCTTACATTTTCTTCTAGTACTTTTAATGCTGTCACTAAGGTCTTTGATTGACTTTGAGTGGTTTTTTGTTCTGCGTGAGAGAGAGTTGTGCAGTTTCAGTCTTCTGTATGTGATGTCCAATTTCCCCAGCACTTTTTGTTTAGAAAGACTGTCTTTTTCCCAATGTATGTTTTTGGCACCTTTGTCAAGAATCTATTGTCTGTAGATATGTTGGCTTATTTCTGGGTATTCTATGCTGTTTTGATCTACATCTGTTTTTATGGAAATACCATGCTGTTTTTGCTACTGTGGCTCTGTAGTACATTTTGAAATCAGTTATTGTGATTATCTTCAGCATTATTCTTTTTGCTCAGCATTGCTTTGGTTATTCAGGATTGTCTCTGATTTCATATGAAGTGTAGGATTGTTTTTTTCAAGTTCTTGAAGAATCTTTGCCATTGGTTCACTGAGTAGGATTGCATTGAATCTATATGTTACTTTTGGTAATATGACCATTTTAACATTCATTCTCCCAATCTAAAAGCATGAGAGGTCTTTCCATTTTTTAGTGTCACGTTCAGTTTCTTCAGTGTTTTGTAATTTTCACTGTAGAGTTCTTTCACCTCTAGTTAGGCTTATTCCTAGATTTTTTTTTTGAGGCTATTGTGAATGGGATTACTTTCCTGATT
Source organism: Sciurus vulgaris (assembly GCF_902686455.1). Taxonomy (NCBI): domain Eukaryota; kingdom Metazoa; phylum Chordata; class Mammalia; order Rodentia; family Sciuridae; genus Sciurus; species Sciurus vulgaris. The sequence goes on along the minus strand of NC_136471.1, from coordinate 125,429,001 downwards.
CTTTTTCAGTGAATTCATTATATATAGAAAATCAACAGATTTTTGTATGTCAATTTTCTATCCTGTTATGTTGCTGAATTTGTCAGTTCTAGGAGTCTTTTGGTAGAGTCTTTAGGGTTTCTAAGTATAGAATCAGGTATAATTTCACTTCTTCCTTTTTTGTTTTTATCTCTTATTTCTTTCTCTCTCCTAATTGCTCTGGCCAAAATTCCTAGTACTATATTGAAAAAGAATGATGAGAGTGGATACCCTTCTTTTTATCCTGATCTTATAGGAAAACATTTCAGTTTTCCCTAGTTCAGTATGAGGTTGGCTATAAGTTTATCACATATGGCTCTTATTATGTTAAAGTGTGATCCTTCTATACCTAATTTATTCAGGATTTTTATCATGAAGGAATTTTACCAAATGCTTTTGCTGGGTCAGGACTCCATGACCTCAAATTAAAAAAAAAAAAAAAGAAAGAAAAGGGATGGGGATGTGGTTAAGTGCCCCTGGATTCCATTCCTGGCACCAAAAACAAAACAAAACAAAACAAAAAAACCCAAAAAACAAAAACAAAAACAAAAAATAATTTTTCTTCTACATCTGTTGAGATGATCATGTGATTTTTGTCCTTAATTCTATTTGTGTAATGTATTGTTTGTTGATTTTCATGTATTGAACCATCCTTGTATCCCTGTAATGAAATCAGCTTAATTGTGGTGTATGATATCTTTAATGTGTTATTGAATTCAATTTACTCCTTTTTTTTTTGTACCAGGGATTGAACTCAGGGGCACTCAACCATTGAGCCACACTCCCAACCCTATTTTGTATTTTATTTAGAGACAGGGTCTCACTGAGTTGCTCAGCACCTTGCTTTTGCTGAGGCTGGCTTTGAACTTGGGATCCTCCTGCCTCAACCTCTCCAGCTGCTGGGATTATAGGCCCGGCTGCCCATATTTTAAAAAGGATTTGTATTTATACTCATCAAGGAAATTGATCTACAGTTTTTTTTTTTTTTTTTTTTTTTTTTTTGGTGTGTGTCTGTGTCTGTGTGTGCGCGCACGCGTGCACTCCTGTGTGTATATCCTTATCAGGTTTTGGCATCAGGGTAGTGCTGGCTATATAAAATGAGTTTGGAATAGTTCCTTCTCTTTTCTATTTTTGTTATAGTTTGAGGGCCATTTCTTTTAGTTTTGAAAGTCTGGTAAAGTTCAACCATAAATTCATTCAGACCTGGGCTTTTCCTTATTGTGAGACTTTTTGTTTAAAGTACTGCTCCAATCTCATTACATCCTGCTGTTCTATTTTGGTTTTTAGATACACTGTTCATTCAGTTTGGGCAGGTTTTTATGTACCCAGAAATTTGTTCATTTTTTCTAGATTTTCCAATGTATTGGCATATAGTTTTCCAAATAGTCCTAAATAATCCTTCCAATTTCAGTGGTATCTGTTGTATTGTATCCCTTTTTAATTCTTAATTTATTTGGGTCTTTTCTCTCTCTTGGTTAGTAGCTAAAAAGTTGTCAATTTTGTTTATCTTTTCAAAGAGCCAACTGGTTGTTTCATTTGTCCTTTTGTGTTGTTTTATTATTATTTATTTATTTTTACTTATTATTATTTTTATTTATTATTTTATTTTTATTTATTTATTATTTATTTATCTTTCATTATTTATTTATTTTTTACCAGAGGCACTTTACCACTGAACCACATTCCCAGGAGTTTTTTATATTTTATTTATTTATTTATTCATTTATTTATTTATTTATTTATTTATTTATCTATCTACCTATCTATTTCTTTATTTCTTTCATACCAGGGATTGAACCCAGGGGTGAGTAACCACTGAGTTACATCCTCAACCCTTTTTATTTTTATGTATTCATCTATTTTCCTATTTATTTATTTGGTACCAGGGTTTGAACCCAGGGGCACTTTACCACTATATCCCCAGTCCTTTTTATCATTTTTTATTTAGAAACAGGGTCTTCATGAGTTGCTTAGGGCCTTGCTAAATTGCTGAGGCTGGCTTTGAACTTGTGGTCCTCCTGCCTTAGACTCCCCAGCTGCTAGGATTATGGGGAGCAGCACCACCATGCCTGGCTTACCTTTTGTTTTGAGACACGGCCTCAGTAAGTTTCTGAGGCTGGTCTAGAACTTGCAGTTCTTCTTCAGCCTCACAAGTTCTGGGATGACAGGTGTGCACCATCACACCCAGATGTGTTATTTTTTTAGTCCCTATTTCACTTATTTCTGCTCTGATTTTTATTGTTTCTTCCTTCTACTGATTTTGGGTTTGTTTTGTTTTTGTTTTTCTAAGACCTTTAGATCATCATTATGCTATTTGCAGGTGCCTTCTCTCCCTCTTAATGTAGACACTCATTGTTGTAACCTTTCCTCTTACTACTGCTTTTTCTGCATCACACAGGTTTTTTGGGTACCAGAGGTTGAACTCAGGGGCATTCAACCACTGAGTCACATCCTCAGCCCTATTTTTGTATTTTATTTAGAGACAGGGTTTCTCTGTGTTGCTTAGTGCCTTGCTTTTGCTGAGGCTGGCTTTGAACTCACAATCCTCCTGCCTCAACCTCCTGAGCCACTGGGATTAGAGGTGTGTACCACCATGCTGAGCTTTGATTCTAGGAGTTTTTAATGCCTCCTTCCCCCTGGCCAATTTTTTCAGTGACCCACTGTTCAAATGTGGGTTGTTCAATTTCGATGCATATGTATAGTTTGTTTTGTTGTTTGTTAGTTTTATTCCATTATGATCTGATGAAATGTAAGAAACTATTTCAATTTTTTCAACATTAACTCTTACATGGCCTAATATGTAATCTCTTGGAAAAGGTTCCATGTGCTAATGAAAATAATTTGCATTATGCATCTGTTGGACGGAATATTCTATCAATGTCTGTTAAGTCCATTTGATCTATAAGTGTTGTTTAAACTCTGATGTTTCTTTGTTGATTTTCTGTTTTGTCTGTATGATCTGTCCATTGGTGAGAGTCGAGTACTGAAGTCACCCACTATTGTATCGAAGCCTATTTCTTCCTTTGGGTCTAGTACTGTTTGCTTTGTAATGTTGGGTGGTCTGATCTGCAGTGCATTTGTATTTATAATCACTATCTTCTTGGTAAATTGTTCCCTTGGTTAATATGTAATGACCTTCTTTGGCTACTCTAATTTTGGCTTAACATCTGTTTTCTTTTTTAGTTGTTGATGGACCTTTATTTTATTTATTTATATGTGGTACTGAGAATCGAACCTGGTGCCTCATACATGCCAGGCAAGCACTCTACCACTGAGCCACAACCCCAGTCCTCAACATCAGATATAAGTATAGCTACTTTTTGCCTTTGCAGTTCATTTGCTTGGAATATAATTTCCCTCCCTCCACTTTTATTCTGTTTATGTCTTTGCAAGTGTGGAGAGTTTATGGTGGTCACATATCATTGGGTCTTTTTTTTTTTTTTATCTGCTTAACCAGCTTGTGTCTTTTAATTGGAGAATTAAGACCATTTACAATCAGGCTTATTATCAAAAGATATGTAGTTGTTCATATCATTTTGTTGATTTTTAAAGTTGTTTCAAATATTCTATATTTATTTCTTCCTGTCTTATTTATCTTTGACATTTAATATTTGATTCTTTCCTGATTTTTTTTTTTGTGTCTACTCTTCTAGTGAAATTTTTTCCTTCCCATGCTGTTGTGATTATATTAATCTTTCTTTATGTTCTCAGTGTAGAAGTCCCATAAGTTTCTTCTGTAATACTGGTCTGTTGCTTTAGTTTGTCCTTTTCTTGGAAGCTCTTTATTTCTTCTTTGATTCTGAAGGATAACCACGTTGGGTATAGTAATCTTGGTTAAAAGTAATTTTCTTTCAGGACATAAGGTACATCTTTTCATGCCCTCCTGGCCTTTTAGAGTTCCTACTGAGAAATCTGCTGTTATTCTGATGGAGTTTGCCTTTAAATGTGACGTGGTGCTTCTCTCTTGTAGGTTTTAATATTTGTTGTTCTGTACTTTTGGCGATTTAACCATAATATGTCATGAAGAGGTTCTTTTCTGGTCGTGTCTACTTGGCTTTCTAAATTCTTCTTGTACCTGGATATCCATGTCTTTCCCAAGATCTCGGAATTTTTGTGCTGTTATTACTCTGAATGTTTTCTATGCCCTCAGCATGTAGCTGAGGTATTCCAATTATTTGAACATTTGATCTTTTAATGGTATACCAGAGCAAAGCCTGGGCTTTCACCACCCTCCTCTCCTTTCCTTTGTGGTGCTTGTCAGATGGCTAATGGGAGTCATTTAGAATACCTCTTAGCTGTCTTGCTTGCTGGAACAAGCTACAGTGGAATGAAGAACTCTCCAGATAAAGATTCCCTCTGGGACTATTTGGATTGCACACTCAGAGTAGGGAATATGCCAATGTCACAGCATGGTAAGAAGCTAGTGCAGTATGTGGAACTTCCTACAGATTCTCTGTGGAGGTTTTTGTGCTGTGTATTTGGAGGGCAGGTCAGTGGTCACACTAACTCTGCAGTATGACCCCTGTAGCCCCTGAGGGAGGAGAGAGACCATGGATTCTCAAGGATCAGTGCTGGTGGTATGGTGATTGGTTCTGTGTCATCCACTTCCCATGATTCTGGTGTTCCTAGTCCTGCCTCCTGCATGCAGTCACATACAAGTGCTCACTCTGCTAGACCCTGATAACTGGCTTGTCAAACTACTGATTTCAGAGGAAAGTGACTTTGTTCACCTAAGCACTGAAATCCTGTCTCTCACTGCCTAGAACTCTCAGTGAATTTGTTTCAGAATCTTTTTCCAGGCCAAACTGACTCTCACACCTACTGTCCACTGAGCCAGAGTAGTGACATTGTCATGGCATCCCAAAGAGAGATGCCTGGGCCTTTGACTCCAAAAGCAGTAAACTCAGACAATAGGACCCTTCTCAAGATGGCTCCCAGTTACAGTTCAATGACGATATGCTGGGAATTGCAGAGAACTTCATAGCTAGTTCCCCATGCAAATCCCATCTCCCTTGACTGTGTATGCTGTATTTCTGCAGGTGTTGAATCCTGTGCCAGTGGTCCTTACTGGGACTCTCCCTCTTTTACCTCTGCTCCTACCACAGGGTAACTCCTGCTCCTTCTGCTATGCTTCCATGTTATGGGTAGTGGGGCTTTTAATTTTACCCTCTATTCCACTATTTAAAGTCTCTTGGTTTCCTCAAGTTTCCGACTTTGGCTATTGAACTCCAGCATTTTCCCATGGTCACCCATCTAAGTAAGCAGGTACATTCCAGTTATTTCAATTCTGTCTCATGCAGAAGTAGGGGAGGGCTGGGTACTTCTAATCCACCATCTTGGGAAAATCTCATTTGTCACTCTTTAAGCTAGAGCAGTTGAAATTTTGTAGGGGATATTGCAGAAGTCCTTCCATTGCCTGTCATCTTTCTCAGGTCCTGGTTCCCAACATTGTCTGCCCTTGAGAATCACCTAGAAAGCATTAAATGCAAAATAAAAATACAGGTCCCTGGGTTCACATCCAGATCTTCTCATTAAATGAGCCTGGAATCCAGCCTGAGAGTACTTTTAAGATCTATTCAGGTGATTCTTATATGGAGCCAAGGTTGAGAATGACTTCTCATGTCAGTCATTTTCAAGAGTTTTTCCTAAATTGAAGTATATATTTGATTACACTGGCATTCAGGGTGCATCACTTATTTTTTAATTTTTATTAAAAAATTTTTTAGTTGTAGATGGACACAATACATTTATTTTATTTATTTATTTTTATGTGGTGCTAAAGATCTAACCCAGTGCCTCACACATGCTAGGCAAGTGCTCTGCCACTGAGCCGCAACCCCAGCCCCCATGGTGCATCATTTAAGAGGGCACCTTCTCTTAGGGTTGTATACGTGCTGATTCTACATTTACGTGACCCTGAGAGCAAATGTCCCCTCATATGTTGGCAATGACTAGCCTCATCCTAGTTGGAGCTGAGGTTAAACAGATGGTTAAATAGGTTACTTGGCGGGTGGAAGGAAGGTGGGTGAAAATTGAAGACCAGAAAGAATTTCTGATGAGGAAACCACATAGTAAACATTTGCCCTGGAAGCTGCTGTTACCTTTTTTCTTTTTGGGGGCTTGACTTGAGCATGTGTGCAGAGTAAGAACGCATACAAAGGTACACAATTATAAAGGAATCCAATTGTTTTGAAGTAACTACCAAGAGTTTAAAAGAAATTATTATATAATGATATACTGACTTTTTAATTAATGCATTAAGTAAAAGATCTAGCAGTGTTCAAAATCACTACCATACTTTCAGAGTAGTAATGAGTACAAATAATACATCAAGATGTCTATAACAATTTTCCAGGTGTGGTGACTTACATATGTAATCCCAGCTACTTATGAAGTTGAGGCAGGAGAACCACAAGTTTCCGGCAAACCTAGGCAACTTAGTGAAAATTCTGTCTCAAAATACAAAACTAAAAAGTCTGGTAATGTAACTAAGTGGATGGTAGAGCACTTGCCTAGCATGTGCCAGGCCTGGGTTCATTCTCCATTATTGTAAAAACAAACAACCAAACAAAGGCAGTATCTATCTACAACAACTGTAATATGGTATTAAAGTACCGGATTTGGTGAGTAACAAAGTCACAGGTACTACTAGTGATGTAGTGGTTTGTTGCCTACATTCATAACTGAAAGAAATGCTTAATTTCAATTAGGATAGGGTAAGTAAGGATTTTTTTTACCTTATCCAAGGTGACAGACCCCTTGATTTCTTTTTGGAAATCCCTTTGGGGGTTTCATGTCTATTACAGTGGTGTGACTCATGTGTTCTCTAGAGCTGTTTTTCCCCAAACAGGTTCATAACCTGGTGATAGTCTGGCATAGCTTGCATTGGAAGGAGAAAGAATTAGAACAAAAGAATGAGATTTTTTAAAAAAAAATAAAGTTTGTATAGTGAATTCTAAGATGATATTTTTGGCCCTATTGTCATGCATTGTTTTATGAAATTGATAATGGATTATATAGTTCAGAATAAAATTCTTGGCCAAATAAAATGTTGGCAACTTTATGTTGGTCCTCTTCATTTTGGGGGGCTGTTGGGGAGTTTTTTATTGTTTTGCGAAATTCCCAAATTTGTGAACCACTGTTGGATTCACAAGTCTACCACCAAGAAGATCCCAAAGGTAAATCATATAACTCCTTTTGACTCCTTGCTTATCTGTAAAATAGTCATTCTCAACTCAGGTCATTTTTTTTATCCCTTCTAGGGACATCTGACAATGTGTGGGAATATTTTTGTTTGTCAAACTGTGGAGAGGGTGCTACAGGCATCTAGTGGGTAGCGACCAGGAGTGCTGCTAAACATCTTACCTTGTATGGGAAAGGACCCTCTCTCCTTAACAACCAAAATTTATTCAGTCCAAAATGTGAGTAGTGCTGAAACTGAGAAAGCCTTTTGTAAACTAAAGTCAAGACGTTTTAGGAATGGTAGGGACTGTAATCCTACTGCCTCACTCCTTTTGCTTGAGATTTTTTAGATCCTATGATAGATAAGAAAGATTTTTGCAACAGTGAGTCCTGGTTTCCATAACTTCCTTTCCCAAACAAGAATTGTTTTATCCAAGGAACAGCAAAAGCAGAGATTCTCTGAACTGAGTAGATTAATTTGGTAAACCCTTCCGGTCTCTTAGGGCTAAGAGAGAAATCTTTCAAGTGTGACAACTAGTTTGATGATTTATAGAAAAGACCACCCCTTAGTATAGACCAGAAAGATGTAATAAGCCCAGGAGGTAATGGTATAGCTGACTGTGGACTGGTATGTGTGTGTGTATATGTGTGTGTGTGTATGTATGTATGAGAGAGAGAGTGAGAGGGGGAGACAGAGAGAGAGAGAGAGAGAGAAGAGAAGAGAGAGAGAGCACATACATGCACATATGTTAATAAATCTAGAGAGATAGAATTTTGAATACTAAATACTATGTTGGGGTCTCCCATTCAGCTGAGGTCACTTAACTTTTTCAGATAATATTCATCTCAGTGTTCCTTTCCTTTTTTTCTTCAGGGGTTACTTTGGCAGTATCCTTCACACTGTCTCTCCTTCTCAACTATGCTTCAGGAACTCACCTGCTTTGGAGATAGTTCACTTATGAAGTTTAATCCCCACTATACAGCTGGCCATTTATGTTCTTCTAGGGGTTCCTTTCCTCTACCCCATAACCATAGTCTCAGCTCTTTTCTTGCTCTCTCCCTCTCCAAAGGTTTTCTTCAACCTTATGAACAGTGGTTTCCAACTTATTTGATTATCAAAAGAATCCCATAACAATGATAATCTAGTAAAGATTCTGGATCTCACTGGGAAATACACATTGATGACACATAAAAAATGTTACCTTTAACTTCAAGGGTTTCTGGACCCCCAGAACACACTCATGGACCCCTATGAGGAGCCTTTTCACCAGCGCAGTACAATATATGGAATGAACACAGAGGATGTAAGTTGGAAGAGACCAAGAGATGATCTCATTTACATATGGGGAAATTTAGGCCCAAGGAGGTAAATAAGAGGGATATTGCTTGGTAGTAACAGAATCCAGTAAATTGTAAGTCTCCTAATTCACTCTTTGGTTCTACTCATGGTATGGCCAAAAAATGTAACTTACTCAGCATCTTCTGTCACAGAAATTTACAACATCACCCTTTCCCCTCTGACCTCCACTTCTCCATCCTAGTTATCTAGCTGCCCATTTCCAAACTGACAAAGTGTTTTTCAAATTAATGAATGAAAAATAGAGTGACAGTTGGTACACTGGGTTGATAAGACTGGCCTGATGTTATTTTTTTCCATAGTAATTGTAGAAAAATGTGTGGGGAGGGATTCACTTTTTTCCCCTCTCAGGTATAGAACACTTTTGTCATAACTTTTGGTAAACTTGTAAGTAGCTGATATAATTCAATAGACAATGAAAAGTAGTAGGAAAGAAGGGAGGCAGGAGGCAGCAGTTATGTGGTCATCATAGCTCTGCTGTCGTATTGCTGTGTGACTAAGAGAAAGCAATGTGAATGTCTGAATGGGTTTTGCACTAGATCATTTTCTGGTTCTGAAGTGCCACAGTTTAATGCTGAATGTTCACATCTTCAACAGAAAGAATTCTAGTTTTCAGGATGGCAATGTGGCCTAATGAGCAAGAGTATGGGACCTAGTTGTAGGCTACCTTATTTTAAATCTTTACTTTCTCTCTTTTTACTTATGTTACCTCTGACAGTTTCAAATTGCTCACCTGGGAGAAGGGGTGCCTTATAGTGTTGTTATAAGCACTTTTTTTTTTTGGTACCAGGGATTGAACCCAGGGGTGCTTAATCACTGAGTCACATTCCCAGACCTTTTTATCTTTATTTAGAGACAGGGTCTTGCTGAGTTGCTAAGTGCCTTACTATTCTGCTGAGGTTGGCTTTGAACTCGAGATTCTCCTGCCTTAGCCTCCCAAATTGCTGGGATTACAGGTGTGTGCCACCATACCCGGCTGTTGTAAGCACTTATACAATCAGGGAATCCCTTGCCAAACATTTTGGGAAAGCATCTGGAACTGTGTTATCTAATGTGGTAGCCACTAGACACATTGCTCGCTATTAAATACTTGAAATGTGACTAGTGTGACTGAGATTGAATTTTTAAACTAAATTATTTAAAATGTGAATAAATTTAGCTCAGTGGTCCAGTGCTTGCCTAGGATGCACGAGGCCCTGGATTCAATCCCTAGCACCACAAAAAAAGAAAAAGAAAATAAATTTAAATAAAACTGTGAAATATTTTTCTGTTAAATGCCCCTTTTTAATTTAGTAGGACTACATTTCACTTTAGCCTTTGCATTGTATAACACAGGGGTCAGCAGAGTTTTTCTGTAAAGGGCCAGATAATAATTTAGACTTTTGGACCCTGCAATCTTTGTCTCATCTACTCATTTTCTCTAGTATGAAAGTAGCTATGGACAATAAGTAAACAAAAGAGCATGGCTGCGTTCCAGTTAAACTTGATTTATGGACACTGAAATTTGAATCTCATAACTTTCATGTTATGAAGTATTATTTTTATTTTGTTTTTTTCAAACATTGTACTCATAATGTACAGAAATAGACAGCAGGCTAGATTTGGTTCTTAGGTACATCCTCAAGATAAATGAATTCATATCCATCAGAAAATGGAGAATGTTCATAGTGGCCCCAAAGTGGAGCAGTCTAAATATTCATCACAGAATGGTGTATAAAATGTCAATATATTAATAAAAACAGATTTCTCCATAGCAATGAAAAAGAATGAACTATGTCTATGTACATTGCATTGGATGATTATCACAAAGTTTTGTAAAAGAAGATAGTCACAAGGATAAATATTGCATGATTCCTTTGTATGAAATTCTACAATGGCAAAGATAAACTGTGGGTATAGAAATTAGTACAGAAGTTGCTGGTGGGACATAGGAGATTAAAGGGAAAGGAATTTGATGGAAAATTCTTCATCTTAACATAGGTGTAAGTTTTATATCCATATTTGTCAACTTCAAATGGTACATTTAAGGATCTATATAAATTATCACTCCATACAAAATATCCTTTACATAATTTAAAGACAAAGCAATTAGTTACATTTAACATTGTACTATTTCTAGTACAATACATATTTCTGACTACAATGACTCATGTTCCCCTCATAGCAACGGTCAACTTCTGGTATGGTAGCCAATAACCATGTGTGGCGTTGAGCACTTAAAGTGTGCCTAGTATGAATTGAAGCATTTAGTGAGGGTAAAATGCATATGTGAGTTTGATACTTAGCATGAAAAATTGATGTAAAATCTTTCATTATTTTTTTCGCACTGCTGGGAATCCAATCTAGGGCCTTTTGCATGCTAGGCTAGTGCCTTACCTCTGAACTATATCCCCAGACCTCATTAACAATTTTTTATGTTGATTCTATGTTGAAGTGGTATTGGGTTAAAATAGATTATTAAGATTAATTTCACCTTTTACAAACTTTAAAATTAAAGTTTTATTGTGATAAAATGCATATAATGTAAAAAATTTCCATCTTACTCATTTTTAAGTGTACAGTTTAGTAGCATTAAGTATATTGACATTGTGGTGCATTCAGTTTCTAGAACTTTTTCACCTTGCCTTTCAAAAAGGAAGCTCTTTACTCACCTCCAATCCCCTGGCAACCATCCTTCTATCTTTCTAATTCTGTTTTTTTTTTTTTTTAATCTGATATCTGACTACTCTTTTTTTTTTTTTTTTTTTTTTTTTTTGGGTTTGGTACATGAGCTTGAACCCAGGGCAGCTTAAACACTGAGCCACATCCTCAGCCCTTTTTGTTTTTTATTTGGAGAAACAGGGTCTTTCTAGGTTGCTTAAGGCCTCGCCAAGTTGCTGAGGCTGGCTTTGAAGTTGTGATCCCTCTGTCTCAGACTTGCAAGTTGCCAGGTGTGTGCCATTGCACCTGGCTCTGAGTCTGACTATTCTCAATACCTCATATAAAGGGAATCATATAGTATTTGTCTTTTTATGAGTGACTTATTTCATACTTTAAAAAAGCTTTTAATATGACTTCTACAAAAATGCAGTTATGTATGTGGCTAACCTTCTATTTCTAGTGAACAGGATTGAATGACCATAAACATGTTAGATGGAACATGGGCTCTTTGTCCAACTTTGACCACTCCCTGTTGTCTGTAAAATGAGGCCCAGTATCACTTGCCATTAGTATTGTATTTATGCTGCTTATATTTTTTCTAGTGAATCAAGGAAATTAAAAAAAAATTTTAAATCCATGTCTCCATCAAATATGGAAAAAGAAGATTTTCCCTTACTTTATAGAGGGCTCCATGTTTGAAAAACGGGAGGCATTGCTTCCCTTGTGGAAGGGAAAAGCAGTCATTTAATATACAAAACATTTCTACATTCAAAGAATATACCTAAGATACCACTAGGAAACAATTGTTGCTTTAGATGGTTACTCATTAAGTTTGGGAGACAAGATACTAATGAACTAGTATAAAAGGACCTTGTCCTATGATTTTTTAACATACATCACTGTGTAGCATATACTTTATTGATTAATTTTCTAAATAAAGTTTCACTTTCAAATTTGGTGTGTGTATGACCAGGAAAAACATTTAGACTGGAACTTATAAACTAGAGTTTTACCTTTTTATTTTTAAATAGCTTCTAGCAGCTTAAGGGAAATGGCACCTTCATGAGAATTTTCAGTGATAAAAATGTTATTATGTATGGTTACAATTCTGTTAAGTGATGATTGTTTAAAACCACACGACTGAAGAAAGTATAATAGAAATTTAGCTATATTTTGTCGTTTGCTGTTTGATGGCCATCTAGGAGAGTGTGTTTATTTCTTAGGCGAACAGTTCTGGAGAAATGCCATAGCCAGAGTGGGAGAATGTTTGAAATGACAGTGTCCTAAAGGGCATCTGGTACCCCTGTTTAAGTCCTAGTAACAGCACAGGTCGCATTGTTCCCTAGAGTGGTCTTTCGAATGCCAGTAAAACACTGTTCAGGGAGCTTATAAATCCTGAGTATCTCTTGCTTTTCTCTCTCAAGAAGTACTTGGAAGTAGAATCATTCTTTCATGGGCAGATCAGGATACAAAATATTTTATGTGATCTTTTTCCATCTTTTTAGATTGTTTTTGCAGAGTGTGCTGAAACACTTTTCTGAGAATAGAACATAGATTGGCTTATATTTGATTCACTAAGACTATGCAAGACTTTTGAAATCCATTTCTCTTGCAAGACTTTTGAAATCCATTCCTGCCTTGAGTGCTGGAGAATTGCCCAAGGTTGGGAAACAATATAACATTAAAAATGGCGACTCTCCTCTCTTTAGAGGAGAGTCTTGGTTTAATTTTCCAGATTGGTTCCTCTAGTTATGTCTCTTGGGCCCTTGACTGATTGATCACACAGGGATTTGTCATATTGCCTGCTTCTTTGAATCAAATGTGGACATAGCAACTAAAAATAAACATGATGTGGATATTGGAGAAACAGGGGCCTTCTTTGCCTGGGGAGCTGGGATACTTGCTGTTGCTAAGATGTTTTCTGGCTTTAGCACAGCATCAATCATTGGAAGTACAGCTGTGTTTTTGGAATGGAGGGCTGATGGAAGCTCAAAGCCAGTCTGATGAGTATTATACTGAACAATGGATACAGATGCAAATCATTATGCATAATCCATAATACTATCCTCATGTTTTATGGGTCTTTGTGCTATGTGATTGTGTGTGATTTGCAGTGCCCAGAAGTATAAGTATGCCAAAGTATCATTTCCATTTTCAAAATAGTTTTGTTAGAAATTTGAAAGATAAGTAAATATACCAGACTGGTGCAATTCAGTTCTTTGTAGCATTGTGAGTGGCTAATGGTTTTGACATTAGAATATTGTTGAACTTTAGATTGATTGCTTGGACTTGATACCATTTTCCTTATTATGTTAAGTAAAGACAAACAGAGATTGAGTGTGAAAGTTCCTTAAAGAATTACATTAAGTGAAAAACTTCTACCCAGTAAGTTCGCCCAAGGAATGGGAGACCTTGATGTAGGGTCTTGCTTAAGGACAAACTTGCTTGGGTTCAAAACGTGGTCCATTCAAAGATGAAGCTCTGTGATCTTGTCAATATTATTGAGCTCCTTCTTGCCAGTTTCCATATGTGTAAAGGGAGTTGGTAATGATGGTTTTATCATCCAGAGTTGTGAGGATTAAATGAGTTAATATTTGCAGTTCCTGAACACTGCATCTGGCATATTTAAGCATTGTGTAAGTTCTACTTGATACCATTTGTCACTTACTGTATTTATACAATGTCAAATCCATTTTTCTTGGCACTGAACTATAGGAAAAAGTAGGAGGTCATTTTCAAACCTGAATTTGTCTTGCAGTGATTCACCAGCATTGAAAAGTGTTAAGCCAGAGCACCTTGGTTAAAACCATAGCATTTTTCTACCATGATATTATTCTGAATCCTCATTGTGCCTAATTTAATCTATATTTAGTGTTCTGAATTTTTTCCTCAAAAATGATTCATCTTTTGGCCATTGAGTTCCCCTTTTTTTTTGCAGTTTAAAATTAAAGCCTCACTTGAGCTTTTCTTATTCTGGTCCTAAAGAACTGCCTCTGCCTCGCTTTATGATGTCAAAGAACGATGGTGAGATACGATTTGGGAACCCAGCTGAGCTGCATGGGACTAAGGTTCAGATTCCATATTTAACCACGGAGAAAAATTCCTTCAAAAGAATGGATGATGAGGATAAACAGGTAAACAATCTGATTAGGTATGTTCATTTGATTCTGATCATGAAACTTCTTGTAGCAGGGCCTCATGTCTGTTGTTAAGCTTCCAGCAAGTCTCACCATCTGGAACACAATTATAGACTTGGAAGTGAGCCAGTAAAGTTTCCTTGTAGCAAAATAAAGAGAATGACGCATAGGAATTACCGTGAGTCACCCAGGGGCCCTTTAGAGCCTACTTAAGTGTAGAATTGTATCTAAAATAAGGCTACTGAATTAATACACTTATTTTGCTTTCTCTAGGTCATTGGTTTTCTTACTGGGTTCTTTGAAATGTAACTTTTAGGAGTTAATAGACCCTTTCTTCCAAAAAAGAAGTCTATAAAAAAGGTTTTGCTGGGTAAATATGTTTGGAGAATGCAGATTCATATCTCAGTTTTTTGGGGAAAGTTTTAAATCTCAGTCTTGGAAATTCATAGTTAATGTTGGCACAGTACAGGTCCTGAGAAGTCCTGCTGTGAAGAGACCTGGAGGTCTGTGTTTAATATGCTCCTTTCACCAGGGAATCCTTCCAAGGGAACATGTTTGGAATGCCATCTTGGGTAATGCTACTATTACCCTTTTAGTAGGTTTGGAACCAGAATTGGGAGAATGGGCTTTTAAAATCAGGCCACTAATTGCAAGTCAGATGTTAATTGGTAGAGACAAAAATATGAAATCCCAGAAGAATGGGCCTATTAAGAAGAGATAAATAGTCTACACATGAGTAAACCCAGAGGACATCAAGGCACAACTCATATTTCTGATAAGGAATCTGAACCATATAGAGAAGTCAAATTATATTTGACATAGTGTCTTCCACAAGTTAAAGAAATGTAGTATATTTTAGGAAGACTTGAATGAAAATGTTTTTAAATTTAATGGATATCAAAGGATTATATTGGAGAATTAACATATGGCTCACATTGATGATGTTGAATATCTGAGGCATTGCTGCAGAAACTTTATATTTATAGTTAAGTGAGGTGTAGCACATTGTTAATTACATGTACTGTTGCTTTCATCATTCTGACACATTTTAAACTAGCTCTTCAGGGATATATTAAAAAGGGTGGTGCATGAATTTCTAGTTAATATTCTTTGTCATATTTCCCTACCAACATTTGGAGAGGAATGAAGATCCCCAATACCACAGTGGTTGATAGCAAGGGAAATTTCCAGGCCTGGTCCTGGGCTATGTGAATGAAGACCCATCCTTTCACTTGAGGCTGGGGTCATAACCATTCTCTGGGTATGAGTGTACACTTCAAAGCAAATATATTTTTCTTTTTTTAAAAAAAGAATATTTTATCAGTAGCTCAGATCACATATTTCTCTTTAGACTAAAGAAGCCAGTAGTCTCTGTGTTTTGTAAAAAAACAGTTTCCTTATTACTTGGGTACCCCAAAGTTACTACTCTATTGGTAGTGTTTGAGAGAAAAAAATTAAAAAAGAAGAGGAGGAAACCCAGCAGCACAGGTGCATATTTGAATTGGGATTCAATTTATGGCTTGTGAAGGCTTCATCTTAGTATTTAGGAGTAGGCTAGTCAGAGTGGTTTAGCAATAATGTATCGTTTTGTATTGTTTTGCAGTCACTTAGTGTAAAAGAAAGCAAAAATCCTAACATTTTACTTTGGCATAGCATTAAGGATTTAAAATATAAATTTAAAATAGAAGGGAGATCAGTGGAGTCAATGAAGAGAATAGAAGGGGAGGGAGCAGGATAGGAAAAGGGAGGAACAGTTGAATGAAATTGATCAAGTTATGCTGTGTACATATATGAATATGCCAATGTGAGTTTCACTTTCATGTATATCTATAAAGTACCAATTAAAAAATATAAATAAATAGAAGGAAGACCAGTAGTGTAGAGAAAGGGGAACAGGAGGAGGGAGGAGCAAAGGGAAAGAGGAAGGAACTACTCAAAACTGAGCTGGAGCAAATTATATTCCACACATGTGTGATCATGTCAAAATGAACCCCAGTAGTATGTATAACTATAATGTACTAAGTAAAAAAAAATATATATATACATACATATATATATATATATATATACACATATATATATATATATATATATATATATTTAATTACTCACATTTGGTGGAAGACTTGATAAGTGTTAAGTCCAGGAAATAGAAGTCTTTGTTAATGAATGAACATTGAATCTATCCACAAAGAGATCACAGTTGGGGAGAATGAATATTATTTCATGTGGTCAGTATCTTTCATTTTTTAAAGGAAAATATTAGAATAACTGAAGGAGTTTCAGGCTTATTTCAATAATTTAGGTGACACCGGTAAGACTTTGTTCTCTGCGAGACTTTTGAATCCTCAGATACTACCTTTTAACCTTGCTGCATTTTATGAGGGAACATTCTCCCCACTTGTTAAATTAGCCAGGTCACTGGCTGTAGAGTTGTGTTATGCTTCCTAACTGTGACTCAGAATGCCAGGCTTCTCAAGTGGTTGCCTCTGAACTCTGCTCTGGTTCTTTGAAGCAGGAAGCACAGTCTCCCACGATGTCACCCCTCGCCTCCCCTCCTTCTTCCCCGCCTCCTTATCAGAGGGTGCCCTTGAGCCATGGCTACAGCAAACTGCGGAGCGGCACAGAACAGATGCATCCAGGTAAGACGCGACCTGGGGGTCAGCAGTCCCAGGCAGTGTCTTAGAGGTTTTTTTTTTTTAATCTACCAGGCAGCAATGCTACCAGCTGCTTAATTTCCTGATTTAATTACTCTTGTCTTTGGAAACATGGCTCAATTTAATTTTATATTCTCAAAAAGCAAGGTTTTTTTTAAAAATGAAATTAAATATATTTCAGTAATGGTTCACTACCTGTCCTAGAAACTCATTCATCTTTAGACTTGTAAACAACTATTTATATGATTTAATCTTTCATATACAGATTTTGTTAAATAGGAGCAGAGCTTGCTAAAGGTTTGCAGTTTGGGGGAATTGTTATTCTTTTTTGCAAACATAACAAACATTTTAATATAATAACTACCTTTATGAAATTTCTTTAAAACATAGACATGCAAAAGCAAAGGAGTTGATCCACCCTTTAAAGACTGAGCACATAAATGAAAATATTTAGCTCTTGGATTTTGGAATAAAGATAAGGGAAATGCTAGGGAAAGGATTTTACTGAGAAGCATGCAATGCACACCATTGTGGGGCTGCCTGCTTGCTCACACTTATGCTCCGCTGGCGATGTTAGTGGTAAAATATGTTAGTTGGTTCTGAGGATGACTTGCAGAGTTGGCTTCCTGGACTGCAATGTTTAAAGCTTCATAAATTCACCACAACATCTTGTCTGTCTGGGGTTCAGGCTTCTAGTTTTATGATAGGACCAATTTAAGGTTTTCTTGAATTGATGTCCTATAGCGCCCCCCCTTATTTTGTGGGTGGTGACTGAAAATGACCCAGTTTCTGCAGGTTTTTTTTTTTTTTCTGCATTGAAAATAGTAGGACTTCTAGAGGGGCACAGAAATAAAAATATGTGCTACGCTGAACTAGAGAGAGACTATAATCTGGCAGAGAGAAGCGGGGATGACATGATGGAAAGAGTTTTGGATTGGAACCAGAAGGTCTGGGTTTCTGTGAGTAGCTTACATGACTTTGGGCAAGCCATTTAACTTCCCTGAACCATGGTTTTCTTGCCTCTTTTAAAAATACAGTCACAGTGTCCTTTAGGGATGTTATGGGTATTCAGTGAGAACATGAGTATGAAATCTGTTGGGAAATGAAGTCCTGTGTAAATGCAAGATGACGTTGCTAATGATTGGTAACAAAATAATCACTTTCCTGAAACTTGAATATCCCACTGGTATTGAAAACTCAACAGGACTGAGAATTCTTCACTATCCTCTTATTGTTTTCCTTGCCTAATTTCTCTATTTTTAGAAGTAGGCCTTTTTTTTTTTTTTTGTTTGTTTCTAATATTATCAGAGGTTTGGAAGTTGGTTTTTAATTCATAGGTCAATTTTAGTTTCTTATACTGAGTCAGCCTGTCACTAAGTTCTACCTTCTACATTGTCTAAAAAACTTGTCTGCACTCTTATTTCTTATTCTATCCAAATTGGGCTTCTATGTCCTCCAGTGCAAGCAAAGCAACCTGCTTCTCTCCATCTTTCTGGACTATTAGCAGCCTATGCCAAGACTATCCATGCATCCATGCCTTTTTATACTTTTTTAAGTGAGGTGAAATTTACATATGATAAATGCACACTTTTTTTTTTTTGTGGGGAGGGGATATGGAGGATTGAACCTAGGGGTTCTTAACCACTCAACCACATCACTAGTACTTTTTATTTTTTATTTTGTGGCAGGGTCTCACTAATTTACTAAGGGCCTCACTAAGTTGCTGAGGCTGGCCTCAAACTTGGTATCCTCCTGCCCCAGCCACCTGAGTTGCTGGGATTACAGGCATGTACCACTCACTGTGCCTGGCAGAATGCACACATTTTAAATCATCGATTTTAACAAATAGATATGCCTGTGTAGCTACCACTTAAATAAAAAAATACAACATTTCCATCATGCCACAGATAACCTCTCCAGTCATGGCGTACTCCCCGATGCAAACATGTTTTCATTTTCTGTCACCATTTTGCCTCTTCCAGAATTTCATACAAATGGGAACATACAGAATGATTGTGTTTGCTGTCCTTCCCTCAGCATAATGGTTGAAATTCATTATTATTGTTGCATTGGTATTTCTTTCTGTGTTATTTTCAGTAGATTCCATAGTGTGAATATATCACAATTTGATGACCATTCTCTGAATGGACATTTTACTTGTTTCTAATGTTTGGATGTTATGAATAAGGATACTATGAACGTTTTTGCATGAATATTTTTGTGACATATGCTGTCATTTCTCTGACACATAAGAGTGGAATCTCTAGGTCTTAGTGTTGTAAATAAGAAACTACCAGAGTTCTGATTTGGTACTAAACTTTGGAGTGATGAACTCTTAAGGTATTTTTTTTTTAATATTCCTATCCTTGGAGCAGGATGGTAGTTCTATTTCCTTCCTAAACCTCCTGTAAAGTGATTGAAGAATTACTTTGTTTGCACTGAGTTGAATGTTTTGGATTTCATTTGAAAGCAAAGCAAGTCAGTACAATAAATAACACCTACCATTTAAGTTCCTGAGTTCAGGTCCAATTGAGAAATGATGCAAAAGTCAGATCGATGACAAACTGATTATCACCTTTCTTGATTATACAGCTGACTGGAGCATATGTCATAGATATGTGGCCTGATGGACTTCAGACACTCATTTTTTTTTTCAGTGCTGGGGATTGAACCCAGGGCCTTGTGCTTGCAAGGAAAGCACTCTACCAACTGAGCTATATCCCCATCCCCAGACACTTATTTTTACAGTCATAGGCAGGGTTGGCAAGCTCAGACTTCCCATACAGTAGGAAGAGGACATCTACCTTCAGAATGAGACCCTCTTTACCCCACCACGTGCAAATGTGTCATCATCTAGGCCTTACTGATGAAATATCTCCCCTTCTCTCCCTCTCTCTCTCTTTCTCTCTCTCTCTCGCTCTCTCTCTCTCTCTCTCTTTCTCTCTCTCCTTCTTTCTCCCTGCCCCTCCCCTGTCTCTCTTCTCTCTCCCACCCTCCTTCCAAGGGAAGGCCTTGGAGGTGAGGGACTGGAGGTGAAGGCCAGATAATACTTTCCTCCCTTATATCTCCCCCTGGAAAATAGGAGTCTCTTCCTTCTTATGGGAAGCAGAGGCACGTGGAATTCATGGGCTTTGCCTCCCAGGTCAAGTTTATGACCACTACAATCCCAACCGTGCTGTGGTTAACTGTTTTAAATCTTTTGGCAAGCATGGTACATGCTTGCCATCCAGTGACACACAAGTTTGAGGCCAGCTTTGGCAACTTAATGAGACCCTGTCTCAAAATAAAATAAAGGGCTGGAGGTATAGCTCAGTGGTTCAATCCCTGGAACCATTAAAAAAATCTTTTGGCAGAGTGCAGTTGATATTAAGTGTTGAACTCAGTATTTTTTTTTTGTTTTTTTTTTTTTTGAACTCAGTATTAAATCAACATGGAATAACTTAAAAAATCCTACTTGTAAACATACAATGCCTACCTACCAGCTCACTTACTTTTCATGATTTGAATTGTGTGCTCTCAATGTATGGTTTTTTTTTTTGCAGTTTTTCTATTTGTAGCCATTCCTTGTACATTCTGAAAATCTGCTTAATGGGTTTGCCAGGCAATCATTTTGAGATTTTAATGTGTTATAATATTGTTTTCCAGTTGCTAGGAAGAAATGCAGAAAGCAGATGTGAGCTCAAGAGTGGTTTGTTCTTGATGTGCTGTTGTTATAACTTCTTTATTTTAGAAAGATCAAACCATGATAAACTGATGCTATAAGAGGCTGCTCTGTTTTCCATCTAATTTTATTTATAAGTAAACTACAGAAAGAAAGTATTATATGTATTTATATTCTGTCCAGAACTTCGGACTGTTAACCCACAGAGATGAGAAATGGTTTCAACCTGGGTGATAATTTCTTTTTCTGTTGGAGCTGAATACTACCTGGTTATGTTGAACTGTCTTTCTACCACATTGACAAGGTTATTTTTAAGTGTTCTGGAAATAAAATAAGTAAAAAAATACATTCTCTTTTGGGCCTTAGAAACTTTTTTAAAGGTAGTGAAATCATTTTTAAAGTTTGGCTACTGAATTGTAGACTAGCATAAACATAAAATACATTTATTCATTTTTGTACTTGGTTTTGTCTTCTGTATAATAAGGAAGACAGTGCCATATATTTTTAAAAAATAAATGATAATGTTAATTTTTAGTGTTCAAAATGCATATTGATTTTCTTCTTTGGGGTTGGATGGTGAATAGGAGACATTTAAACGGGGGCATATATAGAATTTACCACATATCTAGAATGTGAACACTTACAACATGGTACTTATCTAGCTACTCTTTTTTTTTTAATCACAGTTGAGGTTCTCACTGTTTCACTCTCACACTCTATTCCTTAATGGTAAGCTGATGTAAATATTTTTATGCTGTAGTGTGAATTGATTGGATGTCTTTAGATTATTTAGTGAAATTGTGCCCAACAGCATCAGGATTCATCTGTCCTAGGTGACCCTGTGGGCCTGTGCTCTAATTTGCCAGGTCTTCCCCGAAAAGCAGATGCTGTATCAGTTTGAATGTACAGCCATCATTTTTGGATGGAATTGTTACGTACCATCTAACTTTCTCTCCTGCTCTTTCAGCTCCTTATGAAGCTAGACAGCCACTTGTCCAGCCAGAGGGACCCTCGTCTGGGGGTCCAGGAGCCAAACCCCTTCGGCATCAGGCTTCCCTTATCCGGGTAAGTGATGATATGGAACTATGCCAGTGAAAGAGTAAAGACAAACTTTGAACTTTGGGGATGTGGCTTTTTGATGGGCCCTCTTTCATCGCAGGGAAGATATGTAACTACCTTCTTGTACAAAGACTGCATTTCTTGTTCTGTTGCTTGTATATATTCTATCATGTTTACATCTACCCCTTTTCAATGTCTTTAGATAAACCAGGCTGGTTCTTGATTTTAGTTTTTGATCTTTAGCTCTAAAACATCCTTCCACCTTTATCTGCCCAATCATTAGGTAACTCCTTCAGGAGAACTTCACTTCTTCTAAAGCAGTTGGTCTTGTCTATACCTTTTCTTTGTTATAATTAATTCAGTACATACTTGTTTTCCATTTGTTTTGTGCTTTCAATTATGTGGCAAACTTTTGAAAGGCAGCAGTACTTCCATATTCTCTCACTGCTTAGGACATTGCCATTTGGAGAATAGTTATTTTACAAGTGGCAAAACTACTGTTTTTATATGTCATAGATACAAAAGAACAGGTGATATTTCATTTTTTCCTGACCACATCACAACTTTAGACAATTTCAGTTTATCTTGTCTTTTCCAATAGCTAAAGAGCTCTTACTTTTTTCTATGTCTACAGCTGTTTTCTTGTATAGTTATCTCTGAGTCCCGTGGCAATGTCACATTTCAAAACAATGATGTGTGTGTGCTTGTGTGTGTGTCTGCTTGCAGAGGATAAATTACAAAAAGCTATGCTTATTATTTAACACTAAATATAAGAGGAAGTGGGGTAAATGTTTGTATAACATTTCAATTGTATGATTCACGAAGAAGGATCATTTACTCACAGAGAGTTCTACTTAAAACAGAAGAGTTATATTGAGCACTCTCATAAAGAAGTGGACTGCTAGACTAGAATGGAATAGACAACATCTGAGGAAGATCCTGGAGTTCACTGAATCCCTTCTGGGGATGGGATGCTGTGTTAGGCATTGTGCAGTACTTGATCTTCTAAAGTGGTACTCTGTGTATAAAGAACTTTCTTAAAGATAATAATTTAGCCATGTGAGATGTATTTCATGCCTCCTATAACCATAAGCTCTAGGTACTGCTTTATTAGTTTAAATGAGTTGACTGTGGCTGAGGAGTTCAAGCAACTAGTCTAATGTTTTATTCATACGTAGTGAGTGTCAGAGCCAGAATTTGAGTCAAGGCCAGTCCAGTGTCAAAACCTGCCCTTTGAAATAATTTGCCCAAGTGGGTGATTAGCTCGGCCTGTAGAGCGCTTGCTGAGCATGTGTACAGGCTTGGGTTCGAATCCCCAGCACCTTGGAAGAAAGCAAAAAATGAAATAATTTGCCCATTAGAGTTCTATATTATAAGGCTAGGTTCTAGAGTTGCCTCATAAACAAACTTCGGGTATAGTAAAAAGTATCCTTTTAGTGTGCTTGTGTGGTGTTTTGTTTGGAACCTACAGCCTCACACATGCTAGACAAATGCTTTACCACTGGGCTACATAACCAGCCTAAAAAGTATTCTTTTTTAAAAAAAAAAAAATTGTAGCTGTAGATGGATAGCATACCTTTATTTTATTTTTTAATTTTTATGTGGTGCTAAGAATCTAACCCAGTGCCTCACATGTGCTGGGCAAGCACTGTGCCACTGAACTAGAGTCCCAGCCCCTAAAAAGAATTCTTGAAAATCCCTTATTGGTACCACATTGGATAATTAAGATGCCATTCTCTCCCAAGGTCTACGCAGCTCAATTTTACCCCCAACTTGGAACAGATAGTTGTTTCTTCAGCTGAGCCCCAGATGTAGTAGTTGGCTGCATTTAGAGATCCTGTGGTACAAAAATATGTGCTTCTAAACACGAGGATCACATCCATTGTGGAGGCATATTTATGTTGGGGACAGCATTGGAGGCATTGGGATTCATCCCAAAACTCTCCAGGTTGTGATTGTGCAGGTTCCTGCAGAGTATGTTCTGGTTATATGGAGATTAAATCTTTAATGTTTAGGATGATGATCAAACAAACAGTGAATTGTGAGCTTTGCAGTGGCAGGACAGGAGTTCCTGAATGCCTTCTACCAAGCCCCTGGAAGAGATGACCATGGGTGCTTACTTGGTTTGGTGCCTCTGACTTCTCTTCTGATCTTCAGGTACTCCATTCTGCTCATAAACATGCTCCTTGAGCTATTCACTCATAAGTGCTCTGTGTACTGTGTTGAGGATACAAAAATGAGGTCTAACACTAGCAGTCCCTGCCCTCATAGAGCTTACAGGCTATTGGAGGAAATGTTTATTAACCACACCATCCCAAAGTGAATATACGATTATTGGTGGGCCAAAGCAAACTCCTTTTAATAATGGCCATATCTTTGGGCCCCTAGGTCAAAATTACAGCAGGATGAACAAACCAGCACCTGAAAAAGTGAAGTAGGGCAAAGAGACCCCAGCAACAGTTATGATATGTGATGTGAACAAAAATTATACTGTGCTTCTAGGATGAAAAATGGGGGTATGGGGGTGACGTAGGCTGGACAGACAGGTACTGATCAAGTAGTGCTTCTGCGGGGGAATAGCATTTGAGTTGAAATTAGAAGAATACAGAGATATTAACCAGGTTGGTTTATGGGGGCAGGCAGGAGGACAGAATTGCCCATACAAAGACATTTTCCATGTGCTTAGCATTTTGTGCACATTAACTCTTTCAGTGTTACAACCATCTATATTTTGAGTTAATTACTGTTATCCAATTTTTAGGTAATAAAACCTGAGGTTTAAATACTTAAGGTTTGGGCTGGGGCTATAGCTCAGTTGGTAGAGTACTTGCCTTGCATGCACAAGGCCCTGGGTTCAATCCCCAGCAACACCAAAATAAATAAATAAATAAATAGATAAGCAAAGAAAGAAAGAAATTTAGTTTGCGGAAGGTCACAGTTAGGAAGTTGTAGGATCAGAATTCAAATACATTCTCTTGACCAATTGCTGGTTTAGGAACTGGATGGATGATGATGTCATTTTTGAACTAGGAAGCACTAGATAAAAAACTGGTGGTGGGAAAAAAACCAGTGTCATAGGTCAGTGTTGGATGTTAGGTACTGACTGAGCTTCTGAAAGCATGGAGGAAGTAACCAGGAGTTGGTAGGTTCAGTGGATCTGGAGATTTGGTGAGAGCTGAAGCTGGATGTATGTATTTGACAGCAATTGGCCATCCGAAGGTCTTGTGGTATACTATAGAAAACTTCCCTGGGAGTCATGACAAATGACTCAGCATGGATTTAACAATGCATTGTAACAATCTACCACAGTCTGATTTTCTTAATGTTTGTTTGGCATCAGTAGAGATTCTCCTGCCTCCTGTTTGAAGCATGGCCTTGTTCAAGATGAGAGCAAGGGGCCTTTCTTATTCAGGATAGCAGTCAGTGGTTTTTGTGGCTGATGTATTTTTCTTTCTTCAGTTCTTAGGTTTCCTTATGCCTGTTAACTTGGTTTGGCTGGACTCCATGTTCCAGAAAACGGAATGCCAACCTGAATTAGTCATGGAGATGAGGAGATTTGAAGTGAAGGTTCTTGGTGGTAGGGGATTAGTATTTATCAGGCATGGTACTAGGCTAGCTGGGTTTACTAATTCCTCTCACTTTGTCATATTCCTGTGCTGATGGCAACCCTCTCTCTTTCTTCTAGCTTCCTTTATGATCTGGTATGCAGATCCTTTCTGCCTGATTAGAAGGATACATGGCCTCTAGGGTCCTAGGGGAGACCTTTAGGGACCCCTGACTAGTGCCATTACAGATCATGGATGTGGCATTTTACAGGGGCTTATATGCCAAAATTAGTATCCAAACATCAGAATGATTAGTCTTTTTTTTTAATTTGTAGTTATAGATGGACATCATGCCTTTATTTATTTTTTTAATGCAATGCTAAGGAATGAACCCAGTGCCTCACATGTGCTAGGCAAGTACTCTGCCACTGAGCTACAGCCCAGCACCATGATTAGTCTTTTTACTTAACATTTTGTGAATTTCACTTTTTTGGGGGGGTTCAGATGTTAGATGATTTTACCTCTGACATTTCAGGTACAAAGCATAACCTATGTTGATAGATGGTTGATAGTGGTTTGTAAAGAAATTAAGCCAGGAATGATGTTGTACACCTTTAATTCCAGCCATGCTGAGGCAGGAGGATCACAAGTTCAAGGAGAGCCTCAAAAACAACTTAGTGAGACACAAAGGAGAGAGAGAGAGGAAGGGAGAGGAAGAGAAGGAGAGAGAGAGGGAGGGAAGGGAGAAGAAGAGAGAAGAGAGAGAGGGAAGAGAGAGAGAGAGAAAAAAAAGAAAGAAAGAATAAATAAATCAACCTTAGGACTAAAAAGAAGTTAGGAAGATGTAACCAGGGAAGCAGGATGAAAACCAAGAGAGCATGGCATGACAGACACATAATGATGAGAGCATTTTAAGAAGGTGGTCAATGCCAATAGGTGCCTAGAAGTCAAATAAGACAAGGACTTAACATAAGATAGTTTCTAGTAACCCAGGTAAACACAGAGGCTGGGATATGGAGTGAAAGGAAAAGATACACTTCAAAATCCTATGCCACGCCAGGCACAATGCCACATACCTGAAATCCCAGCGGCTAGGGAGGCTGAGGCAGGAGGATCACAAGTTCAAAGCCAGCCTCGGCAAAAGTGAGGGCTAAGCAACTCAGTGAGACCCTGTCTCTAAATAAAACATGGAAATGGCTGGAAATGTGGCTCAGTAGTTAAGCACCCCTGGGTTCCCTTATTGAACCAAAATATAATTTTTTATACCAAAAAATTTTAAATTTCCTTTCCTGCTTCATCTCTTATCAGTTGTGTAGAGATCATTTTGGGGTTTGTTTTTCACAAATTATACTAAAAATTAAGACCCTGTAGTCATTTGTAATTTTGCTGGCATAGGATTTTTTTTTTTTTTTTTTTTTTTTTTTTTTTTTTTGGAACCAGGGATTGAACTCAGGGGCACTTGGCCACTGAGACACATTCCCCAGCCCTATTTTGTATCTTATTTAGAGACAGGGTCTCACTGACTTGCTTAGCCCTCACTTTTGCCGAGGCTGGCTTTGAACTTGTGATCCTCCTGCCTCAGCCTCCCTAGCCGCTGGGATTTCAGGTATGTGGCATTGTGCCTGGCGTGGCATAGGATTTTGAAGTGTATCTTTTCCTTTCACTCCATATCCCAGCCTCTGTGTTTACCTGGGTTACTAGAAACTATCTTATGTTAAGTCCTTGTCTTATTTGACTTCTAGGCACCTATTGGCATTGACCACCTTCTTAAAATGCTCTCATCATTATGTGTCTGTCATGCCATGCTCTCTTGGTTTTCATCCTGCTTCCCTGGTTACATCTTCCTAACTTCTTTTCAGTACTGAACTTTGTTTATTTACTTATTTATTTATTTATTTTCCCTCCCTCCCCCCAAGGAGGCTGATGACCATATATCAACAGCAGCCAGATATCCTCACTCAAATGTCTGTCTCATTGTCACTTTCAACTGAGATGTCTAACTCACAAAACCAACCCTCACTGTTCCTGTCTTGAAATCCTCAACCCATTAGCACAGACCAAGCCAGGTGCAGTGGTGCATGCCTGTGATCCCAGAAGCTTGGGAGGCTGAGGCAGGATGATCACAAGTTCAAAGCCAGTCTGAGAAACTCAGTGATGTCCTAAAAGTAAATTAGTGAGACTCTGTCTCATGATAAAAATATAAAAAAAAGGACTGGGGATGTGGCTCAGTGGTTAAGTGACCCTGGTTTCAATAACCAGTACAAAAAGAAAATAGCCATTAGTGTTACTGAAAGCTTGGTCCTTGTCCCCAGTGTCAATCCAATAATGAGGACATATTTTTGAGAAAAAAGTAAAAAGGTTTTATTGCTTTGCTAGCAAAGGAGAAGAATAGGGAAGTCCCGTCCCAGAGGCTGTGATTCTGCCCATCAGGGGAACAGAAGTTATTCAAAGGCTACATTCCTCGTGTGTTCTGTGGTAGGAGTTGTAATTCACTTTTTTTGGGGGCGGGGGTTGGAGACAGTCATTTCTGAGATCTGGTACCATCCCCCAAGTCTGAATTACTTAGTTTCTGTGGAGGGTGTGTGCTCAGGGACAGATAACTCTGCCTAGGAAAGGGAAGAATGGTAATCCTGTTTCCTCTGAGATTAGGGAGAGAGAGAGATTAAGGAGAGGCAGGGAGAGAGGAAGAGAAAGAAGCATGTCCATTTTAAAAATAAATTGTGCTAGTTGTGGTGGTGCACAGCTGTAATCCCAGTGACTTGGGAGGGTGAGGCAGGAAGATTGCAAGTTCAAGACAGCCTCAGCAACTTAGCAAGACCCTGAGAAACTTAATGAGACCCTGTCTCAAAATAAAACATTAAGGGCTGGGGATATAGCTCAGTTGGTAGAGTGTTTGCCTTGCAAGCACAAGACCCTGGGTTCAATCCCCAGTACTGAAAAAAAAAAAGCATTAAAAAAAGGCCTGCAGATGTTACTCAGTGCTTAAGAGCCCCTTGATCCAATCCCTGGTACTAATAAATTCATAAGTAAAAATAAAAATATAAATAAGTTGCAGTGGCAAAGCAGCAAGAACTCTATTCAGAGCATAAAATGGACCACTGCTATAGCTTGGATAGATGTTTCTTTAACTTGGTTGTGTCCCTCATTCCCTCCCTCCCTCTTTTATTTGCTCTTTCCCCCCTTCTCTTCCTCCCTCCTTTTGCAGTACTGGGGATTAGTTATCTCTCTTCTTCCTCCCCAGTTTTACTCAGTCTCAGGTTCTTGCCATTTTCCTTCCTCCTGGCTTAATTTTAGGTACATAGGTCAGTCAGTGGATTCTCTCTGCTCCTTGCGTACTTGTGGAATGATTCTGAAGCAAAAAGCAAGTGGGTAAAGGAAAGCAACAGAAACAAATACTGCAGAGTGTCTGTTGGAGTGCTGTTGGCATAAATCAGAAGAGTATTGCTGGTCACTCAAGGAAATTGTTTATTCTAAGAGTCTTTCTGAGAGGCTGACATTGCACTGAGAGAACTTTTTGTGCTATGAAAATATTTTGTGAGTGGACTAGAACAGTATGCTGGCAGGATTAGGAGAACAGAGAGTAGAGAATGACTGAAAGACGAGGATGGGAATGAGTTGAGTCATGACAGTTAGTGCTATGAACTGGGAAGAGTAGAGAAGCAGGCCAACAAATGAGGCATTCCTGGTACTGTCTTACCCACTCTGATTTTCTTACTACTTAGCCAAGTAAGTGACCCACAAAGCAGCTGGGGACCGCCAGGGCTCCTTCAGACTTTAGGGAATTCTCTATTGAGGCACCAACTGGCCTCTGTGTATGTGTGTGCATGTGCGCATGTGTTTTGAGTAGTGCCTTTGGCATTGTCTTTCTTATTTTTGAATCTTTACCCTCTCCCATTGCCTAAGAGCACTGATCTTAACTCTGTCACAGTATCCCTGTGGTTACTTCAGCATAATGTCACTTCCACATTTAGTTCTTGCACTTTATTTTTCATATCTGTTGGACATGCAGGCTAATGATGAGCCATTTGAAGAAATGTAGATGGATGTATTTGTGAGTGACTTCAATTAACCCACTTGGTGAAGAACAAAACACCTCATGATGGTCTTTCTCCTTACAGAACCACAGGGAAAGAACTCTTAAGGGTTTGGTTGTTTCACATTATGCAGTGAACAGCACAGATGTTATTATTTTTGGCTGTGAGTTGTGAGCTTTCAAAGATTCTTATTCTTCAGAGCAATTAGAGATTTAAATTTTTTTTCCACAAATTCTAAAGGGTACAGAGTGAAAAGTGTCTCTTCCACCCCCTTACCAACACTTATCTCAGAAGTGATGAATATAACCTATTTCTTTTATATAGTTCTATACAAATATTGTGTATATATATATATATATATATATAAATTGTGTGAATCTTAGTGATATGGAAATATAATTATAGGTAATATGTACATAGAATTCAACCCTTTTATCCATAGGTAGCATACTATACATTTGTCATACACTTAGCATTTCTTACTTAAAAACAAGTTTTACTAACATTCTGTAGTGGTACACAAATTGCTTGCTCATCTCTCTCTCTCTTTTTTTTATATACACACATTATTTTGTTGTATACATCTTCCATAAATCATTTAACTAGCTCCTTTTGCTTGGAATTATAGCATTTTTTGCAGATATATAAGATTCATTCCTAGAAATGGAATTATTGAGTGAAAATGTGTTCATAGTTCTAATTTTTTGTAGCAGTTTTCAAATTGGAGGCTGTACCAATTTGCAAAGTTGGTAACAATGTATGGAAATGTGTATTTCCAATACACTTGCAAATGCAATGTGCTAACAAAATTGTGGACCTTTGTTAAATCTCCTAGGAGAAAAAAAATATCTTGGTATAGCTTAATTAGCATATCTCTTTATTACTGAAGTAGAAGATCTTAACGTTATGGTTCCCTTGTAAAATGTCCTTTTCTGTGAATTGACTCTTTACACTGTTCTTTTTTTCTTTTGAGTTATTTGCATTTTCTGACTGGTTTGCCATTCTTACTGGACTGAAACCAGATGCTATGTCTCTTTTCCTTTGGACCCAAGAAACATTGCATTGTGTATGGAAAATTGCTCCTTGTGTATCCATGTGCACCTGAAGTGCTGGAAGGAAGATAGGAACTGGTGTCTTTCTTCAGTTCTGGAGAACCCCTTGCCTGCCTGCCTCCAATGGGAGTTTCTTGTTATATGAGCATGACAATACAATTGAATTATTTAGTTTATGGGTGCAGATTAGGGCTTAAAAAATCCTTGGTTAGAAATGTTCAGTGTCAACACTGTGTGTGTGTGTGTGTGTGTGTGTGTGTGTGTTTGTGTGTATGTGTTTAGGTTTATGTGTCTTGTTCTCTTAATATTGCTTAGATAACTAAGTTTTCTTCCTATGACTGAAATATAATGGAGGGAAAGAATTAAGTGTGTGTTTGCATGTAACAGGAAGAACTTGTTTTATAAGTATGTATGTGTTTTACTCTTGACTTTGGATATTGTCTACCAGACTCGTATCCATTTTATTTTAAACTCTAGCTGGAGTTTTATGTCATCTCCTACAGAGTAAGCAGTTTATGTACCCTGTGTATATTCTACTTCACCATGTCTACTATAGGACCCACAGGTACCCAAATGGCAGTATTCCTGCAGGAGGCCCTATTTTTCATAGGATCAGGCCTTCTCCCTGTCTTATTTCCTTCCCCTGTTTACAGATCTTTTTCTGATTTTGTACTATTGTTTTTGAGGAAGAAATCATTTTTATTCCAACAGATACTAAAGCCTGCTTTTCTCAGTCATATCCCTTTTTACCTGTTCATTTCTGTATTCCTTAGGTGCTTACTAGCTACTGTTTTTCTTGAAAATTGAAAACAGTGTATATGCTTGGTTTGTTTTCTTGCAGGCATCTCTACATTAAAGGCAAATATATTTTGTTTATAAGTGAGAGTTCTAAAGGAATAGTGAGTCTCTGAAAGAGAGAATTCTGAGATAGAAATTGAAGAACGTTTATGGGGAAAGACATTTATTCAGAAATATTGCTTTTGATTAGGGTGTTGCTTCAAAGCCTTGCAATATTTATTCTTAGATATAGTGAGGTATGGGGGGAGGCTCCAATAGTAGGCATTGATTTAGTGGTGTTACAACTGTTGGGTGACTGCTAATGAATGCAAATAATCATATCCGATTTATGGTGTCAGTGTTGTTGCTTTTCCCCACCTGTGTGGGGCATTGCAATAATGGCTTATGGTAAACAGACCTTTCCTGGTAATATTGCCTAAATCAATTTGATAGACAGGAGCTCCCCTGATTTAGCCTCTCATATGTAGCTGAAAATACCTGATTAATTACATTGTCTCAATTCTATTTTTTTGATTGTTTCTTGGTATTGTGAATTGAACCCAGGGGTGCATTACCTCTGTACTACATCCCTAGTCGTTTTTTCATTGAGACAGTATCTCATGCTAAGTTGCTGAGACTGGCCTCGAACTTGTGATCCTCTTGTCTCAGCCTCCTGAGTTGCTGGTATTACAGGTTTGCACCACTATGCCCAGCTTGGGCTATACTTTGTAAAACTGGAAAGGGGAGTGGTTAGTTTTCTAGTATATACCCCAGAATCCCTGGGTCTCAATTATAGACTAGGTTATCAATATGTCACCATTTCAGCCTTTGAGTTCTTCAGTATTCCTCTTCATGCCAGGTGAGCAGGTAGTGTTATGCTCCCAATTGCCTATGCCAACAACAGTAGTGTTTACTAACTGACTGACTGTTTGGTCTCAGGGCTGGGCTAGCCCTTTTCAGTCCTTTCAATAGTCTTGTGTGGTAGGTATTATATCCTACATTTGTTCATTGGGAAATACTAAGTGACTTTTGTGGGCTAGCCACCATGTCAGGGATACACTGAAGGCTACAAGCTTGCTCTGAAGGTACTTGTAGTCAAGTGGGGAAGATGGATTAGAATCAGATGATCCCATCTATGCATGTAGAGTTGAAAACCAGCAATTGCTGCAATGACAAGGGAGTACTCTGGTAGCACATAATGGGGAAACCTGACCTCAGGCTGGAGAGTGGGGGAAGGCTTCCACAAAGAAATTACTCTAGAGCTGAGCTATGAAGAATGATTAGGACTTAAGTAAGCAAGATAAGAATGGAGCAGGGAGGTGAGGAGAGGAGTGTTTCAAATAGAGGCAAGAGCCTAGACAAAGGGCATGTGTTGGTCAGGATTCTTTTTTTGTTTTGTTTTGTTCTTTTTAGATATACATGATGGTAGAGTGTATTTTGACATATTGTACAAATATGGATTATAACTTATTCTAATTAGGATCCCATTCTTTTGGTTGTACATGATGTGGGGTTCACTGGTTGTGTATTCATATATGAACATAGGAAAATTATGTCCAATTCATTCTATTGTCTTTTAGGATTCTTAATTATGGACGACAGAATTTCCTTTGAATGGCTGAAGAAAATAGTGATTTATAATAGGGAGCATGAATAGACTGCCACATTTTTGGAAGAACCGAAGATAAAGACTCCAGAATAGAGTTTGCAGGAACAATTTCCAAAACCCCACAGTTGAGCAGAGATGCTAAGCTAAGATAGTTTTGCCTCTGCCACAGTCATAAGGCCACAGAATTGGGAAACTGCTGCCATAACTTCATTTCCTGTTCCATGCCATGAGTGACCTCGGTGAGCCAAATGAAGGCTTCTTTTGCCTTATATCTCAGTTCTTCCGAATTAAACTTCCATGGGTGTTATTTGTTTAGTGGAACCCAAGTTCCATCTGTAATTTTAGCAGCAAAAATATGTGGCAGTATAGTTTTTAGCTAGCCAGCCTGTGCAGTGCAGTTATGTGAGAGGGGTGGAATGGATTTTGAATGAGCCAGTCTTCCACATATGGCATGTAGAACAGAAACATTTGAAGACCTGGAAGTAGGTTGGTATGGTAAGATCCTGGAGTGGGAGGGAGGTGAACCTGGAGTGAGAGGGAAGGCCCTGTGGACCCTGGGTGTACTTCTGACATGAGAAGCTGATGGCTTGGAAGTTAACTTGTTAGTAAGTGATCATCCCAGATTTGATCCCAAGTCTGTTTGCCTTCAGAACCTGTGTGTTATTTGTACCTCCAATCAGTGGTCTCATTCTCTAAAGTATTTCTTTTATTCAACCAGAGTTCTTGGTACATCTGTTTCCCACCTGACCTCAGGCTTCCTTGAGAACAAGAGGGAGAACATACTGCAGAAGAGATAGGCAGCCTTGACCTATCCAGCAATGATGGGTGTGGGAACATCATTATAGCATTTGTGGAGGTCCATAGCCTTGACAGTCTTCTTTTAATGCTGATTGCTTATTTTCTCCTGGCCTTTTCTAAGAAGGGCATAATCCTGAAAAATTTGAAGGAAAAATCCCTAGGGGGCCATAGTCTTTGGTTTTTGATGGAAGAATTGGAGATAATTATTACCAAAAACATTTCTTATGTTAATCAATGTAGTGTTAGTGCCACATACAAAAAAAAAAAAAAAACCAGTAAAATGATTGAAGAGCTACATTGTAGGCTATCTGCAGGATTCTTTCATGATGTCATGATGTGAAAACATGCCAGATGCTGCTTACATGCAAAAATTATCTGAGGAAATAAGAAGTGCTCTGTCTGTATAATTTAATAGTCTACCATCCAATATCTCAAACTATACCAGATGATGGGGAGGAGGGTGAAAATATAGTAGAGTCATTCATATCTCAAGATCAGAGCATCAGTCTGCAAAATTGCTCCAATGATTTAGGCATTGCATAAGGTTCTTTCTGAAAAGGAAATGTTTTTCTAGGATGGATGGATAGATAGAACAATAACCATAGAGCTTGATCATCAAGAGTACATACTCGGGATTCAGTTCATATTCTCTTTTTCAGTTTTTATTTACCAGGTGTGTGGTCTTTATTACTTTCCTTCCCTAATCTGCAGTTTCCTGTTCTACCAAATGGGAATAATGGGTCTTACCTTGCAGAGTTGTTGTGAAGATGAAAATAGATTATTGTGTATTGGGTACTTACAGTGCCTGACATTTAGCAAAATAGTGAATACATGTTACCTAACATTCTTTTTTTAAAAATAGTTTTAGTTATAAATGGACACAATACCTTTATTTTTTTTTAAATTTTTATATGGTTCTGAGGATTGAACCCAGTGCCTCACATGTGCTAGGCAAAGTGCTCAACCACTGAGTTACAACCCCAGCCCCTACCTAACAGTCTTTTATGTCTATGGTGATAGTTTTTAAAATTTAACTTCTCTTAACAAGCAGCAACTATGTTTTTCATGTTAGGCCCAGAGAGATTCCTACAATTTGACAATCAACCTTTTAGCCTGGTGAAATTAGAACACTAAATTAGTTTGGCAATATGGAATTAAAGGCATCTTTGTGAGTTTATTTCCATGAAAAAGACAAGTTATTTATTGTAACTTCCTGTGAATTTATAATTATTTCAAAAAAAATTTTTTAAAAAGTTCTCTAACTCCATAGGTATGTTGAAGACAGCCCAGTCTTTACAGTATTGGGTGATAGCACTTGATGAATGCACATAGGTTCATCTTCAGTCATTTTAGGAGATCTCATGTTAACTTCTCTGTCTTAAGATTGGGATTGACAATTTATCCAATCATTTTTATTTGTTCATTTAGCAAATACTTATTGAGTGTTTCCTATGTGCTAGATACTTTTCCAAGAACAAGAGATATAGCACTAGTCAGAATAAATAAAATTTCCTTGTGGTGGGGAGGGGTGAGAGAGCATAAACACATGTTATTGGATGTAATATAGAACGGTTTACCAATGAGACAGAATCACTGAGCTCTATCTCCTTTTCTAGCTCCATTTATTCATTCCTCATATAACTATTTTCTCTCCATTTCATCTTAGCTCTCTTTTCCTAAAAAGAACTTTTAGGAAAGTTTCCTTCCCTGGGAATATCCTTCAAATTCATGAAAGATGGACCCATTTTAACCAAATAGAAATACTTCTATAAAAATGAATCAGTATTCTGCTTCTACAGGTAGTGAGCCTGGACAATCAAATTATAATAGGAAAGTTATTTGGGCTCAGAATGGTCTGTCATTAGTTGGTCCAATTACAAAAGTAAGCCCCAGGCTTCTGTCTTCAGTGCAGGACTGGCTGTGCCAATTGAATGGGGCAGATCTTCATTTCCTTTTGATTTTGTTTAAAGAATAGATTAATTGGAGGAACAAGTGCCATAACAAATGTGCCCTGCATTTTAATGACTTACCAGAGTAGATATATTTCTCACTCATATAACAGTTTGGAAGGTGACTTTCCTCCCCATGTTGATTCAGCAGACTTTTTTTGTGTATGTATGCTGGGGGTTGAACCCAGGAGTACTTTACCACTGAGCCACATCCCCAGCCCTTTTTTATTTTTAAATTTTGCAACAGGGCAAAGTTGCTAAGACTGACCTTGAACTTTCGATCCTCCTGCCTCAGCCTCCTGAGTTGCTGGGATTATAGGCATGTACCACTACACTTGGCTTCACATGGTGATTCCAGTATCAGAACTCCTTCTATTCAGAGACTACCATTCTCCCTTCAGTGGGCAGATGGGGCCCAGAGAGGAGTGCCAAAGGGTACTAATCCTGCCAAGGTCACTGGTGCTTACATTGCAATGAGTATGATTCAGTTAACGTGGTTGCATCTAACTGCAAAGGATGCAAGAAAATGTCATCTCTGGCTGAGTAGTCACTCAATGACACCTGTACACCAGGCATAGTTGGGAGTGAATTATCAGAGGATGTTAACCATAATCTCACGTACCAGCACTGCTATTGTTTGCGTCTATGTTTTTTAGCCCCATGACTGACCAATTGCTATGATCTTCCTTTAGGCAGATTCATATTCTCTTGGGCTGTATATAGAGTTGTCTTACCAACCAGGCAGCCATTCTTTCTTTTGAAGGTAATTGAGGCTTCTGACATTTTTATGTATGAGATCACATTTTGATTAGTGATCATCCTATGGTAGTCTTATTTCCAAAGTATTTTTGGCGAGAAGTGTCCTCACATATTCATTGTGGCCTTGGTATGGGTTTTATTTCTCCAGAAGGTTTGATTTTGCTAATGTACCAAAAGGACATTGTTATAACTATACCTTCATAGGTGAAATGGCTGGACCCTGAGACAGCACATTTACTGGATGTCTCCAGGTTGGGTTTATATTCTAAGCAGAAATGTTTTATGGTTGAAACAACATACACACCCTTCTTATATTCTGCCTAACAGTACTTCCTTGCAATTCATATTATTGAACTTTACTTGATTTTTAAGATACTGTGTTGGTAAATGCCACCTTTTGGGATTTTATTAATAGTATTACTTTTTAATGAGTCTTTTGAAGTGTTTTTCATTATAAATAGCCAGTTTTCCCTAGAGATGATAACTTGTAGTGCCAAATATTTGCATTTCACTTGAAACAAAACCGAGGGATTGAATTTTTTAAATATAAGCAAATCTAATTCTCCTGTGTCTAGAGAAACTGTATAATGAACCATATGTATATGGCTTGAGCAGACAGATGTGGAAGATTTCTTTCTCTCTCCTCTTACTTTTTTTTCTTAAAACACTTGCAGAGCTCAAAATTGGCATCAAGTAGCACATATCTGTGCTTAGCTAGCAAAACCATTAGAGCTGGAGTTGAACTGGGGAGGCCTTTTAGGGTGTGTGCAAAAACAAAGCTTTTCCTTGTTCTGGTTTCTACTTGAATAGTGAAGGCTCCACAGAGCAGTCACCCTCATCTTTACCTTCAGTCCTTGTAACTAGCCATTCTGTCTTAGGTGACTGACTTTTAGATTTTTTATCCAAAAAGTTGTGTTGACTGTTGTGCTTGATTTTGGGATTTGGTTAGAGGACATTGTTTCATGCTTGTGGGACCTGTGGTGAAATGGTCCCTAGCTGCTGAGAAAAGATACTCAGCTGCCTGGAATAAGCCTTCTGCTATTTGAGGTCATGTGTTTTTTCCTTCTCCTGTTCCTGCATAGCCCTCTTTACCTCTGGGCCCCATTGACCTCTGGTCCAGGTTGCTGATATGGCCATAACTGGTCTTCCTGTCTTTTTAGTTTTCTGCTTCTTTCTCCTAGCTGAGGAGATCTTTCTGTAACTTGAATATGATTGATTATCTCATTTCATATTTACCTATAGCTTTCTAGTGTCTTCAAGACATAACCTAAGCCTGTTAACTCTGGGCTCTGCTTTCTGTCTGTCTCTACCATCTTGAGGCAACTGCACTAATATCCACACTTTGCTGACAGCTTACTTGGTCTGTATTTAGCCCAAAGGAGCTACTTTCAAATGGCCTTGTTCTTTCATGTTTTGCTGTCTTCCCAAATGCCATTTCCCTTCCTTGCCTTGTCATCCATATTTTATGGTATTGCTTTTCAAACTTTAGAGTACTTAGAATCACCTAGGTGGTTGCTTGCTCTATTTCTGTAAGGTACATCATTGGGATTTTAATTGGAATTGCATTGAATCTGTATAGCACTTTAGGTAGTATGGCCATTTTGACAATATTAATTCTGCCTATCCAAGAACATGGGAGATCTTTCCATCTTCTAAGGTCTTCCTCAATTTCTTTCAAGCAATCATGAAGTTCACCTGGAAGAATAAGAAACCCAGAAT
Source organism: Sciurus vulgaris (assembly GCF_902686455.1). Classification (NCBI taxonomy): domain Eukaryota; kingdom Metazoa; phylum Chordata; class Mammalia; order Rodentia; family Sciuridae; genus Sciurus; species Sciurus vulgaris. Next base: position 125,391,048 of record NC_136471.1, on the reverse strand, counting down.
AGCTAAAACAATCCTTAGCAGGAAGAATGAAGCAGGGGGTATCGCAATACCAGAATTTCAACTATACTACAAAGCAATAGTAACAAAAACAGCATGGTATTGATACCAAAATATACAGGTAGATCAATGGTACAGAATAGAGGACACAGACACAAACCCAAATAAATACAATTTTCTCATACTAGACAAAGGTGCCAAAAATATGCAATGGAGAAAAGATAGCCTCTTCAACAAATGGTGCTGGGAAAACTGGAAATCCATATGCAACAGAATGAAATTAAACCCCTATCTCTCACCCTGCACAAAAATCAACTCACAATGGATCAAGGACCTCGAAATCAGACCAGAGACCATGTATCTTATAGAAGAAAAAGTAGGTCCAAATCTTCACCTTGTTGGCTTAGGATCAGACTTCCTTAACAGGACTCCCATAGCACAAGAAATAAAAGCAAGAATCAACAAGTGGGATAGATTCAAACTAAATAGCTTTCTCTCAGCAAAGGAAACTATCAGCAATGTGAAGAGAGAGCCTACAGAGTTGGAGAATATCTTTGCCACTCATACTTCAGATAGAGCACTAATTTCCAGAATCTATAAAGAACTCATAAAACTCTACACCAAGAATACAAATAACCCAATCAACAAATGGGCTAAGGATATGAACAGATGCTTCACAGATCTACAAGCAATCAACAAACATGAAAAAATGTTCACCATCTTTAGTAATAAGAGAAATGCAAATCAAAACTACACTAAGATTCCATCTCACCCCAATTAGAATGGTGATTATCAAGAATACAAGCAATAATAGGTGTTGGAGAGGATGTGGGGAAAAAGGTACACTCATACATTGCTGGTGGGGCTGCACATTAGTGCAGCCACTCTGGAAAGCAATGTGGAGATTCCTTAGAAAACTTGGAATGGGCCCACCATTTGACCCAGCTATCCCACTCCTTGGCCTATACCCAAAGGACTTAAAATCAGCATACTACAGAGATACAGCCACATCAATGTTCATAGCTGCTCAATTCACAGTAGCCAGACTGTGGAACCAACCTAGATGCCCTTCAATTGATGAATGGATAAAGAAACTGTGGTATATATATACAATGAAATATTACTCAGCCATAAAGAATAATAAAATTATGGCATTTGCAGGCAAATGGATGAAATTGGAGACTATCATGCTAAGTGAGATAAGCCAATCTCAAAAATCCAAAAGGTGAATGATCTCACTGATAAGTGGATGATGACACATAATGGGGGGTGGGAGGGGGGCAAGAATGGAGGAAGGAGGAATTGTATAGAGGGAAAAGAGGGGTGGGAGGGGTGGGGGGGAAGAAAAAAGTAACAGAATGAGTCAAACATCATTACCCTATGTAATGTATGATTACACAAATGGTATGTCTTTACTTCATGTACAAACAGAAACAACATGTATCCCATTTGTTTACAATAAAAATAAATTAAAAGAATCACCTAGGTGGCTTGTTAATCAGTCCTAGATCCCCTCTCAGACTTTCTGATTTTCTAGATGTTGGGTAGGGTCTGAGCATCTGCATTTTTCAACAGGTCTTTTCCCATGGTGCTGATGTGAATGGGGACCACACTTGGAGTAGCAAAGCTCTAGAATGTCTTATATTCAAGCATTTCTTACTGTTTTGAGGTTATCTGTGTGTCTTTCTCCTTCCCTGGACTTTAGATGTTCCAGGAAAAAGAATCTGTTTGCCCATCAGTGTATCCCTAGTGATTAAATGTCTGGGATATGATTGCTATTCCGTATCTATGTTGCTGGCTCTTTGTGGTACAAAATCCGTGGATATTTGTCACCGCTTGCAGCAACAATTTACATGGGTCTTATGGGTGGTGGACTGGAAACTGAGCTACTTCTATCTTTCTCTTTAGTGCACTGCTTCCTTGCTTGCTTGTTTATAGAGGATAGAGGAAATGAGGCTTACTTGCTTTGAGAGGAGAGAGAGAGAGAGAGAGAGAGAGAGAGACTTTGCTTTCAGAGATATCTATGTCTTCTTAGTTTTCTGCTGCTTCTTACTGGTGCGTCCTGCATCCTGTGAACTAAGGGTACGTCTACCTAAGGTGCTTTAGTGATGCGTCTCAGTTCTCTGCTCTGCGGTCTGCCTTCCGCCGCTGCCCCTACTCGCTGCTGCGTTTTTTCTTTACTAGCAGCTGTGTGTTTTCTGCTGAGTTTTGCTGTCTCGCTCCACCTACACTTATATCACCTCCAGGAGGCGGAGAGCAGGGCCACGCCTCTTATGCAAAGATTAGCAAGACGCTAGATGTCCGAGCAGGCACAATTAGGAGTGCTTGAGAACACATGCGCATACATTGTGTGTGTGGACGATAAATCACCTGAGTGTGCTTATGTCAATTAACCTCCTCGCTGCCGATGTGATCTGGTGCCGTCAACATGGCACAGCCCCCAACAATCTATGGAATGAATGAGTCAGTATTGATCGAGTCAAGTTTAAAGGAATTTACTTCTTGTAGTAGATCAGCTTTCTTTTGGCATATTTCAGCTTAATGGTATGTGGTATGTCATGTACTCCTTCCATATGCCCTTATTTCATTCTTGAAATACTTAGTGGATATGGAACTTGAGTACCCCCATGAAGATTAGATGATTGCTGAAGTACACGAAGATAGACATGGTCTTATTTTAATAGATGCCAAACTTTAAAATATAAAATGGACTCAGATGTTTTTTTTCATTCAGAACAACATAGAGCAGTTTCCATCTCTCTCGCAATGTATGACATACTCCTGAACTTAGTCAAGCCTGTCAATAAGTGGACCTCACATGCTTTTGAAATCTGTGATGTACCCACTAGGGAGTATATGTGAATTAGAAGCATATCTGAGGTGATTCTAGCCCTCTAAGCTGAAACCTATGTGAAGATACTTAAGAACAGTTGACATGTTCAAACTATGTAGTGCTCACTCACCGTGATTATCAAAAAGATACATATTTTTAAAGGATATACAAATGATTTTTTTAACCAATTTAAAATGTACATTTAGAAGCCAGGGGAAAAAGAGGGTGGTAGGTTAGCACACTTAGTGAACATGACTCAAGGATCACAATATGTATGGATTACACAGTATTCATATGCCCTCTCTCTTTGTCATATGCCTTTTCAGTTCTAGGGAGTAGGAGCTTTCATTGCTAGCTTAAGTTTTCTTGAAAAGGAGGAGGATTTGGGGTTCTCATGGGAACCATAACAAACAAGAGATAAGGAGTGACCCAGTGGTCCATAAAGGCAGTATTTTTGATTGTTCATGTTTGTTCTGCCATTATGAACCTTGCCTAGTTGCTTTGAGTTTGCCTTCCTGTCCTCTTACCTTTCAGCTGCCAACAGCCTTCCTTGCCCCCTCCTCTTGTATTGATTGCTTCCTTACTTACCTCACAGGTTCTGCTGACCGTTGGTTCTAACCCCCTCATGAGACCCACCTGATCCTTTCTCCACATCATGTCTCACTCTTCATTTGTTCAGGTTCTTCTTTTACTACTTGTTAACCTTTATACTTCTTGTCTACATCTCTGAGAATGAGCATCTGTCCTAAGTCATTCTTGCAAGAGGAGAGCTTTCTGTGCCAGAGTACCTCAAAGGCCAGTGCACTGTGTGCCCACCCACCCTTACCCTAACTCAGTCAGGTGAGACCAGGCATGAGGTAGATCATTTGGTCCACGTCTGGGTACTGGCTCCACCTTTGTAGAAGGGCCAGGGAATGGGCAGTGCCCTGTGTTGTCTCTGCGGGCACAGGAGGTGCATGGAGATTGGGGCACTAGAGCTCACAGAATTTGAGAAGACTTGGATCAGAGGAAGAGTATCCTGGGAAGAAGACTTACATTTGACCTATAAATAGTGAGTACATGGGCAATCAGAAGCCTGCTGAGAGTGAGCAAGGGGGGAGTTTGGATTATGAGGGTCCTGAAGGCCAGGTAGAGGAGGTAGATTGATAATCTGTTTGTAAGCAGACAATCACTCTGTCCTGTTCATTTCTGATTCTCACTCTCAGAATAGCCTTGAGACCTACTAAGAGACCTCTGAGGCCCCCTCAAGTGTGAGGTGATATGGAGAAGAAAGAGAGAAGGTGGTCATGATACTGGAAAAAGAGCAAACACTGACTGACATTAACCACTGGGTAGGGTAGTTTCCTTACCAGGAGGGAAGGGGTGTATTTAGGGGAATAAGGAGCTTCCATTTTACAATCAGGGAATGTAGTGGGCCAACACTCAGCATGGAGACTTCTGTGCCTTCATTCCCTGGGAAGTATGGGAACTAAACTTCCGACCTGGGTCCTGTCTGCTTCATGAACTATCACTGCCCACTTCATTGTTCACTCCTAAGTGTTCATTTTTGTCTCTTCTGTCTATGCCCCGCTGTTCAGGTTCCTTTGCTCTTGCTCTTTCTGTCAGAGGTGACTTGAAGGGCAGTACTCCTGTGAGTTCTCCGTGTTATAATGTGATCTGTAATCCAGTTCAATTCCAGCTGGCATCCCTCCACCCTGCATTCTACCTCTGAACCCTGTTAAACATCTGGGTTCATTCAGAAAGTGCTGCTAGGGCATAGCTTTGGAATTTGGTGGGAGCATTTTGGAAAGTTGTGGAGTCTGTTGAGCGCCCAGATTGACTTTTAATCTTTCTTTATATTGTTTGTTTATTGTTAGAATGATAGGGATTTCTGAAAAAAATTCAGATAGATGCAAACTAGTTCAAAACGTCCTGATGTGCAGAACCAGAGATTAAAAACAGACGATTATTTGCTGTGTGCAGGGGTTCACTAACACATGGGAAAGTTCCTTAAGCTCTCTCAGGAAAGGATAATAAATAATACTTGCTATGACTACCTTTTAAAAATCTGGAGAGACTTAAAAAGAGGGGTGTGTGAAATTCTTTATAAATGTTAAAGCACTCTGTGAACCTAAGGTATTAACTTGTGAACAGCAACTTCCTGAGCATTTAAAAGTGGTTTGATTTACATTTGGTAGAAATTAATCTAGTATGACAGTGACATAATGATTATTAATATCTAACAACCACGTATCTCCCATCTTCTTTATGTGACCTTCCTTGTGACTGTCCTAAAGGAACAGATGCTTTCTTTCAAGAGCAGCCCCTTTGCTAGGTGCGTTCCTGCTTAGCGCTTCTAGGAATATCCATTCTTCTGGTGGTGTTTCGTCGTCTCATTCTCCCAGCACTCTCAGAGCACCTTTAGTCCAAGGTTTCAGGTGTCCAAATGATATTTTACTTCAAAGATGACATCACAAGGTTATATCACAGCTCAAAAATTTATGCATCTTCATTTCTTCTCCATACATTGTGGAGAGGGAGACAGGTGTTCCTGGGAAGCATTGATTTCTGGAATGTTGTGTGTTTGGGGGCTTGGGGTAAAGGAGGTGGTTTGGTTTCTTTTCTGGGGATAGTGAGTAGAATACCTTCCCAATGATTAGTTCCTTGACAGTGTGTTCAGAAGTAGGCAATTGGATGACTGCTCAGTGTAATACCTCCCTTTCTATCCTAGTCTCTCTTTGTCCTAAAACTTACCCTTCTTGTGTTCACTTCTTGGTTCCATGAAAGTGGCCCTTGGCAAGTAGCACCTTAATTTTGGAGTAGATGGGAAGGATTAAACAGAGCCATTGCTATTTTTCCTCCTATCATCGAATCACCATTTTTGTTTCTTTCCCCAAGACCTGCCAAGCTTGTTTTCTCCTGTGCTGCTCTGATTTTCTGGGCTCCTAAATCTTCAAATTTGACATGCCCGCCCTCTAGTGGCAGGTCTGATGCACCCCTAGTTACCCTGTTTATTGTGGTACCATGACAGCTGTTTTCTTCACTCACCTCTATTAGTTTTGTCCCCAACTTACACATGTGGAAAGACAGGGTCTATGATGTTGACTTGCCACTCATGTAGGACCTGGGGACACGGGATTTCAATTGGAGCTTTTCACTCCTGGATTTACACACTATGAATGCAACAGAAAAAATGATCATGTGGTTATAGCTATATGGGTAGGTTTTGTTCCTGGTTTAAAAAGAATCCAGATTGTTTTATCCTCCACTCAGTTGATCTGAAAGGATCAGAGTGTGGTGAATAGTTGGAGATAAGAATGATTGACTTTTTAAAAAAATCCTTCCTTCATCACATTGGAAAATTTTCTTTTTATTCACCAGGAGTTCAGTATTTCATGTTCAGTCCTGTTAATAGCATTGAGGAAAACAAAATGTATAAAACTTGATGTCTACCTATAAATTTATGTTGTAGTCACATTATACTTATGAGGCAGTTAAATCTATTCCCTTAGGGAAAAAATTAAATATAATGTCTGATAACTTTTTTTTTGTTGACGTACTTTACCTCATCTCACTAAGAGCAGGTTCTTTGAGCATTTCCTTTTTATTTTTTAAAAGTCCTTTTCAGTGGAGAGAGAACTGCAGGATAACAACAGTAATTACCCAGATGAACCCTGGAGGATAACAGAAGAACAGCGGGAGTACTATGTCAATCAGTTCCGATCCCTTCAGCCAGACCCAAGTTCCTTCATTTCAGGTGAGAACATGGAATCCTTGGACATTGTTCTCTTATGAATTACAGTAGCCATCTTGAGAGAAATAATTCATTCAAAATGATTATGACAACCTTTTGTGATTTCAATTTGTTTTCCTCTAAGGTGGAATTTCTTATCAAGTATAAATCACACAGAAAGAAAGTTGGCAATAACTTTGGGAAAATTATTTTTCCATTTCAAAGAGGTTAGATGGGATTTTTGGGGGAAACTGGTCCAGACCCTGCACTTTATTAGCTGAAGCAGTACAATTTTTTTCTGGGTGCATATTAATTGTACATAATAATTATTTTCATTGTTGCATACTTGTACATGCATATAACAAATTTGATCAGGTTCACTCCCTAATACCTCCCTTTCCCTTCCTTCCTCCTCTGACCCCCTTTCCCTACCATTAGTGGTCTTCCCCATCTACTTTCATGAGATCCCTTTTTTACCCCTGCAGCAGTTCTTAAAATGGCAGATTGTAGCACCAAGGGGACACCTCAGACTGCTTATTCATTATTTTAGAGTCAGAGCAAGGACAAGAGTGTAGCCTTCTGAGGAGTCTCCTTATGTTTTATATACCCTTAGAAACTCAAATTCTTGCTTGTTTTCTTTAGCTTAAGTCTTTTGCCTCTGGTTTTTCTGAGAGAAATTAAAATATAGGAGGAAAATTGGCTAGCGTTTTCCCACATGTAGTTCTTCTTGTTTGTCTTCAGATATATGTATTCCTATTGAGTTCTTGTGTAAAATTCAACCTGAGAGGAATTGATTTAGTTCCTGTGTGTATATATTTTACAAGACTGAAAACTAAGTAGTGACTAGTAGAATTTGGGAGAAAAATTCATAAACTGTCTTTTTGTATGTCAATTTAGAAGAATAACAGTATGTTCTTATAATTGTAACCTGACATATTTAAATTTGGACTAAGATTAGTCTTCTATGAAATAAGATGTGTAATGGAGATACATGTGTGTAAATAAATGTAAACGTTACTTGCTGACTGGTGGTAATGGCTTTATTGAAGGTGGAATAATGTAGCTATAACAAATTAATGTTATCATGATTTTAAAAAAGTAAGGAGAAACCCAGATTGTATGTATTGACCATTTGATAACCTTACCCCCTGCTCAGGTGATTTCCTTCACAATGTATGTAGATATTTAGCCAGATACAAATAGGTACTTGTTAGAAATGTTTTTATTTACTTTCAAATTTTATTTTTCAAAATTTCAAATGTAGATACAAGTAGACAGACTAGTACCCCTATGTACCTATCACACATTTTATCTGTATTCCCTCTTAGCCCAGATGATTTTCAAATGCAGTTATCATACCATTTCATTTAAAAATATTTCAGGATGTATCTCTAAAGATAAGGTCTCTTTAAAAATACCATACTTCATTGGCACATGTAAAAAAACCCCCACACATTCCTTAATATCAAGTCTTCATTGTTCAAATTTCCCTGGTTATCTCATAAATGGCTTTAAAATGAAGTTTAATTACAGTTAAGAGATGTTAATACCTTATGACTAGGTTATCTCTTAAAAAAACTTTATCGAGATATAATTCATATACCATAAGATTTATCACTCCAAGTGTGCAGGTCAGTGGTTTTAATATTTTCTCAGCCTATATTCACAATCTTAAGTTTAGAACATTTTCATCACCCACCAGTAAACCAGCTACTGGTTGGCAGTTATTCCCCATTCCTGCCTTCCCCACCTCCTAGTCCTAGATAACCACCAATCTACCTTCACTCTGTGTAGATTTACCTATTTTGGACAATTCAATTAAATGTAATCTCTTTTTGTGATGGTGTGGTGGTGGGGCTTGGGTTTATACTTCTTATTAGGACAGAATCAAAGGCAGGAGCTCTCAGGCTTTCTTCTCATCTTCGTCCTTTACTGGTGGCAACCAGGGCACAGTTCAACTTCTTAGCTGTTTGTTTCCTTGTGCGTTCTACCTAACTTCTCTGGGATAGTATGGTTACCACTAATTCTCTACTGTCTGAAGGCTAGGCCAGGCCAGGTCTTTTAAAATTTTTAGTTGTGGATGGACACAAAACCTTTATTTTATTTGTTTTTATGTGGTACTGAGGATCGAACCCAGTGCCTCACTTGTGCCAGGCAAGCGCTCCACCATTGTGCTACAAGCCCAGTCCTCAGGCCACATCTTGAGATGTGAATTTGAGTCTAGTGATGTTTTTTGTTTTTTGTTTTTTGTTTTTGTACTGCGGATTGAACCCAGGGGGCGCTCAACCATTGAGTAGCATCTCCAGCCCTTTTTATTTTTTATTTTGAGACAGAAAAATATTTTCCAAGATATCTATCTTTGTTTGGTGGGATTAATAGTGTTAATATTCTTATTTTTGCTTGATTTTTCTACCACAATTGTGTATTACTTTTTCACCCTTTATAAATAATTTTGAAATTTGTCTTTTGAATTTTTAGTAAAATTTTGTAGATTTTTGATAATAATGAAGCTTGAAGAAATTATCTGATTTGCATCTGTCACGAGCATATCATTGCCGCTTTCACCTTTTCTAACTAGTATATTCTTTGAAAAGCTTTTCATATATTACATGCATCTATCTGTCTCTGTCTGTCCATCCATCCATCTGAAGGATTGAACCCAGGGCCTCACTTATGCTAAGCAAGACATATGTTGCTTTTAGTCCTGTGATTTGTAGTTGTTTTGAGGAACAAGTGTGTTTGTGGCTATATGGTAGAGGTTGCTGAATGAAAAATGGTGATTCACTTGCATATAAATATAAAAGCTGCTCTTGATTAGTAATTAATGGTTTATTTAAACAATGACTCCTTGACAGGTTCTGTGGCCAAGAACTTCTTCACCAAATCAAAGCTTTCCATCCCAGAACTCTCTTATATATGGTAAGTACAGTTAATGCCAAAGTGTCATATTATCATACACATTCACTCTTTAGCCTTTTTAGTCTTATTTTTTGAATTTTTTTTAACACAGAGTGAACAAAACTCAGATTTTTGTTGCTATGAAGATTATCATATGAAAAGCACATGAACAGTATCTGCTACACACTCTGCACCTGAAGTCTTAACTATTAACTTCCTAATTATTATCCCTATCTCAATTCCTTTTCATTCTAGGCAGTTGTGGGCATATGAGACTTTCTTATATATTTTATTTTCAGATTTTTCTATTTGGTGTGAGACAGGTAACCAGAGGACCTTGAAAGACTATTAGTTACAATATTTTATATGGCCAGGTGAATAGAAGGTCCAGGAACATTGTGGAATTAAGTTATATTTGACTATCCTAGCTGCCTCTGAGCATTTTAAATTTGGCCAGTGTTTCTCAGCTGGGCCCTAATTCAGCCTTGCAGCTGCAGCATCCACTTACTTTGCTGCTGAAGCTGCTGCAGCTTTTGTTCCAGAAGGGCTCTTGCAGGGATGGTCCAGATGGCTCTGTTTGCATCTGTGAAAATGCATGGCACCATAAACTTCTAGCTGTGTGTGGGCTAGTTTTCCCCAAGATTGGGCAAGAGACCATGCTGGTATAAATATATAATTAAAACACTGGAATATTTATGTAAAGTTTTTTCATGAGGATTCATAAAAATTATGATAGGATTTATGATTGCATGTCATGTTTTGCTCATCTTTTTGAAAATTTATTTCAATAATACACATGCATGCCAGTGTATCTAGGATTCTGAGCTGGATTTAGGTTTTTTGACAATATACACTGGCATTATTTTTTTTTTTTTCAAAAAGCCTTATATTAAGTTTTGAAGCAAGGGGAAAATAAATTATCATTTTGAAAAGAATACAGTCTATTTTGGCAGAATTCCCAGGCTTACAGTTATTGGTGTAAGGCTTCCATTTTGGGGGGGCTGGGGGTGTCAAGACACATCCATGAAGTCCAAATGGCATTTTTTCCATCTAGCATTTGAAGAGTTCTCTGACTCCTAATCCTGGGGAACAATTGTTTCAGGGTTTCTACATTTTATTGGAGGAGGAGGAGGAGGATGAGAAGGAGTATGTGAATGTCCAAAGGACGATTATGTAGCTTATCTTAGAATATGTTTTTCTTTCCAACAGCAATACCTTTCTAGTACAATTTTGTATAAGTCTTTATCTCTATGCTTCTCCTAATGCAAGAATACGTGCCTCTGTACACCTAACAGATGCTAGAGCTTATGGGGTCTTAGTTCCTTTGGCAAGGAGATTTCTTTTGTGCTGAGTAAAAAGGTCTGTGCCTTTTAGTGGGAACTGTGACTGAAGCAAAAATAAGTCTTTTCAAGACTCTCCCTTTCTTCTTTTTTGTCTTATCTGGTTCCAGCCTTCCCTAGTTGCTAGTTTTATCTTAAAACATAATTCAGTCAATATTTATCAAGCATATTTGTATTTTCCCAAGAGGGAATTTTCAAGCAAAGAACAGTTTGTTACAAAAATTTACATGATTTAAAAAGTTCAAGGCTTTCCCTTAAAGCTGGAAAATGAAACACCTATTTCTGTGCTCTGGATAAACTGCATAATGTCTGGGTATACCCTTCCTCTGCCTGTTTTGAGCAACAAGTCCAGGGCTCTTTATGCCATGCAGCCTGCATTTACTGAATGATTGTCATCTAAGTGTGGAATTCTAGGTATCACTTTTCTTTTTGTGCTAGAGTTTCTTGTGCCATGTTTACAGTGTTGTAAAACTGAACTGTCAGAGAACCAGAAGAATTTAAACTTTTATTTATAAAATGCAACAGATGCCAATGCTGTTGATTAGCTTTTTTCTTCCTCTGAGTGGCCCCGAGATTCAAATGAGTTGAGCCAGTTTGAGTCTCACCTGTGTTGGTATAGCAGTCATCAAATGGGTTTAGCCAGGAGGGCTTGGGAATCTTACAGGACTACCACCAGAGAGCCTGGGAGTTGTGTTTGCATGTTTGAGCCTGAAGCCTCATGGTAAGTATTTCTGACATCTGCTATATTTAGGGAACTTAGTGATGCTGACTGCGATGGAGCCCTGACTCTGCCTGAGTTCTGTGCTGCGTTTCATCTCATTGTGGCTCGAAAGAACGGCTACCCACTACCTGAGGGCCTGCCTCCAACTTTGCAACCTGAGTACCTGCAAGCAGGTAAGGCCTCATTGTACATCATAAACTTTAGGCACTTTCCATGGAGGCCTAATTAGAAACTTTTTATTTCTTGAACTCATGTCCAGACACTGGGGAGTCCTTGGTGTCTGTGGTTTTCTTTAACTTGTATTAGACTTTCATATCTTATAATATGAGTAATGGGGCTGAACTGCTTAAGTGTGAATCATTTGTTCTTCCCATGCTAGTACCTTATAGATTGGAACTGAAGTCACTTATCCTTTGTGTCAGTTGTGGAATAGACAAGTACCGCACCTCCCATCTGATATACAATGAAGAAGATCTTGTAGAGCCAAGTGGCAACTTGGCATCTTGAGACTTGTCCTAGTATCTCTAAGTGGCCTTTGTTAATGGAATGGTGTAGAACTTTTATACCTAATTGAAAAAGTTAAACAATGATACATAGTGAAATTAGAAAATGTACACTTAGTGAATTTTTATATATGTATACACCCATGTAATGATAAGTATGTGAACATATAGAGCATTCCAATACTTAGAAGGTTAGAATAAGATTCTGTTTTTATGCCTAATAAAATAGTCACCCCCAAACAACTGTTTTGAACACTTTGGATAGCAAAGAGTCAAGGTGAATCCAACATTTGTATCAGTTCCTTTAAGAGATTGAAAAAAATAATGTGTCTCTTGCCCTTATCAAAGGCAGTGGGCACTGGTGTGATTTTCATTATTTAGAGAAGTATAGTTTCTTTTGAAAAGGTCTAGCTGTTTAGCTAGTGCATTCACCTTTCTTATTTTTTAGGGAAGCCCCTTTGAAAAACAAGAGCTTAGTCACAGGTGATTATTGGTAAGAGGGAGTGGTGTCTAAAGAAATTAACTACTCGTGACTAGAGAATTCTTTCATGAGTGGTTCTGGAAAAGGTCTTATATTGTGTTTCCTCTTCATGATGACACCAAATTCAAAGGGCAAATGTCTCATCTAAGTCAGTTTTGGTGTCTCTGACTCTTCAATAAAAACTCTGTTATTATCTGTATTAGGTAGTGGGTAGGAACTCAGTCAAAGGAAGGAAACTATGTATGTGTGTTGGTGCTAGTGATAGGTAAATATAATTGGTTGAGTGACACATCCTGGAATTTTCTTCAACTGCCCCATAAAATGTATGAAAGGAAGAGATCAGAGAGTAAAAATAAGTACTGATTTCAGGGTGGGGACTTTGCTAATAATGGCTGCTTTCTGCATTCTCTAGCCTGCTGCCCTTCCTTCAAGGAAGACCATTATGGATCCCCAGGGGTTAGCTTTTAAGGGGGTAGTATAGTAAACTGCTCTTTGCTCTTTGGTTTCTCTCTCTCTCCTTTCTTTTTGATTGTGACCCAGAAACCCTGATATTCCTGAGGTGTGTTTGTCAGCTTCTCATTGCTATGGCCAAAAGTCCACACATGAACAACTTAGAGGAGGAAATTTTAATTTTGGCTCATAGTTTCAGAGGTTCGGCCCATTGTGGGCCAGCTTCATAGCTTTGGGCCTGAGGTGAGACAGAGCATCATGGTAGAAGGGCATGATAGAGGAAAATGGCTCAGTTTATGACAGCCAGGAAGCTGAGAGAGCTTAGCTGAAGGATCCAGGGATGATGTAATCTCCAAGGGCACACCCCTTGTGACCTACTTCCTCCAGCCATACACCCTACTTGCCTACAGTTACCACCCATTAATCCACTCACGTTATTAATCCATCAAATGGATAAATCCACTGATCAAGTTATAGCCCTCATAATATAATCATTTTACATTCCTGCATTGTCTCAAACATCAGCTTTGGGGGGATTCTTCATATCTAATCCATAACATGGGGCTGTCTTGGTAACTACATAGATCACATTATGAAGGAAGTACAGGGGTATCAGATATCTGCTTCTCTTAGGAGTGGGGTCACCTGGAGCTTTTGCCTCTAATGGAGCTCAACAGCTGGCCAGCGGCCATGATCTGCTCCATGGTTATTTAGTTACATTTAGTACTTTCATAGTTTCCTCTTTTGATCCCTGGGAAGAGTCCTAGGGATCATCCTTGCCCATGTTTTTTTTTTAATTAATTTTTTAAAAAAATTTGAGACAGGGTCTCATTAAGATACCCAGCTTTGCCTTGAACTCTCAATCCTCTTTCTTTAGCCTCCCAAGTAGCTGGGATTACAGTTGTACAGCACCATGCTGAGCAGCTTTTCAGTGTCTTGATTAATGCTGTTTTATTGTTCTGATGCCATGTGGCCATGGAACCTATGCCATATATGTCTCCTTGTTTGAAAAGTCACTTTGTAGGTGTCTCAGTATTTCATGGACTCTTTCAAAATTCACTGATATAATTTTTAGAAATCAGAAATCTCGAAGTTACAAGTTAACAGAAGATTCCTTTATTGCTGTAAATGGCATCTCATGACTTGCTTATTCAGTAGAGATGAGGCTATAAAAAAGAGTGCCATATTTGGGAGGCTGAGGGAGGAGAGTTGAAGGTTTGAGGCCAGCTTGGTAAGTTAGCAAGACCCTGTCTCAAAAAAGGTTTGAAAGTGTGCCTTAGTGGTAGAGCACCCCTGTTTTTTTTCTTTCTTTTTCTCTTTCTCTCTTTCTTTCTTTCTTTCTTTCTTTCTTTCTTTCTTTCTTTCTTTCTTTCTTTCTTTCTTTCTTTCTTTTCTTTCGTGCTAGGTATTGAACTCAGGGCCTTGTGCATGCAAGGCAAGCACTCTACCAACTGCGCTATATCCCCAGTTATATCCCCAGCTATATCCCCAACCCCTGGGTTTAATCCCCCAGTATCTAAAAAAAAAAAAAAAAAAAAAAAAAAGATTTGGAATGAAGTTCCTGGGTTTTTTTGTTGTTTCTTTAATGAAGTCTATCAGCATTAATTTATATAGAAACAATTGAAAAATTCATCACATAACCTCCATTTAAACAAAAATCATCCATAATTTCCAGGGATTTGGACTTAATGTTGAATAATTATATAGTTCTAACAGAAAACATGAGAGATCTCATAAACCTCCATCATGCCCAGTAACAGTATATTTTAGGTAAATTCTGAGGGTTTAGCAGTTAATTTTTAAACACTTTTTAGTCATGTTTATCTTTGTATGAAGCTCAAGAAAAGTTCAGAAGCATTTAGGTATTCTTTGTGCTTTTAGACTCTGCAAATATGAGTGGTCCTGTTCATTATTTTGGAATCCCACTTAGCTTTTTTTTGAAACTTAGCTCTTAACTCATTCCAACATTTTCCTGATTGATTTATATTCAGTCTTTTAAAACATTAATCCAGTTTTTGACAAGATTATTGAAAACTGTAAATGTGGTTGCTATTTTCATGCATTTGATACTATATAAGCTCGTTTTAAATGAATAATGAAACAGGAATTGTTTCTGTCATTTTACTTGTAATTATGGAAATAATCCTATTTCTCTAACAGCAAAAATTAAAGGGCAGAATTAGAAGGATAAATTGAATTGTTTGGCAGATTACCCATGAGCTGTTTGATACTCATGTTTGGGTGATTGGGTGAATTCTGGTAGAAATTTTTTGCCATGTAGTTTTTTAACAAAATATTGAGCACTTATGTGAGTGGCACTCTGTTATTCTGTGTAATCTGAATGCTATATAAAAGAGTTCCTACCTGCATGGAATGTGTGGGCAGTTAGAAGATAGATGTTAAATAAACTCATAAACATGTCACTGGAGCCAGAGCTAAGTGCTGTGAAGGGGAAATACAATTATAGCAAGAGGATTGTAACTTTAGGGAAGATCTCCTTAAATGTTTGAGCTGAGATGTGAAGAATGAACTAGGGCTGCCTAGGCTAAGAAGGAGGAAGGGGCTCTGATAAGAGGGAACAGCAGGTATGCTGAAGGCACCGGCAGGTAGCTTAGAGCACAAGAGCAATGGAAATTGCAGGCCTCTAGCTGGAATGCCCAGAGGAATAGAGGCTAGGATGAAGCTGAAGAGGAAGATAGAGAACAAATTGCGGGCAATAATATTGACGTGTGTTTGGCAGGAAGGTAACAGAATCCTGTTTGAAATGATCCTGCTGGTTGCCCTCCAGAGAACAGGTTTTGAGGGGGCAAGGGTGGAAACTAAGACCCAGGTGAGGTAGCAGTCCAGTCAGGAGCAGGAGAGGTCTTGTACTGGGGAGGTGACAGTGGAGATGGAGAGATGTAGACACATTGGAGAGAGATTTTGCAGTTAAGTGTTGTCATTTATAGTTTTTGAAAATGTTAGTTTTCTGCATAAGACCTTTCATAATAAGGCATTGATCTTAGAGATCTAGTCAGAGGACAGATTGGTAGACTAGAAAGACAAATCTTGTGTTGTTTAAAGCTGTTCTTGGTGCTGGATTAAAGAATGGTGCTTTGAAAGGTGTTTTGTTGAGTTTTTATCAGGAAACAGACCACCAGCTATGGTCAAAAAAATCCTCAAGGCCCATGGTTTGCCCCATTTGAAATTCAGTGACACTCAGAATAGAGTAAGCAAATGAACAAGTTAAAGTGCTTATATTCAACTTCCTGTGGTAACTGAGACCTAGGCTGGTCCTTTATTGCAGAGTGATGTTTGCATTTCAGTCCCTAATGGTGCAGAAAGGTGGGTAAACATTAAAAACAAGACCAATCCATTTGTCACATTTGATTAAAAAAAGTCTTTTTAAAATGTTGCATTAAAATTTGACTTCCTAGTAGCTTATCTTGACGAATTTGATTTGTAGCTTCTGTTTATTATCTACCCCAGTCTCTGCTTTTCCTCTTTAGGATATTGACAAATTTTCTACCTGTTATCTATTTCCTAATTACTTTGTGACAAAGTGGCGAAGCAGATTCTGCTCCTGAGAAGTACCCTGGCTGTTAGGTAATTAGCTTACCCCAAGTAGCATGGTTTTTCCTGATGCTAATTAACTTGACTATCGAATTAACAGCCACTGTCACTGTTGTATGTTAGAACAAACCCATAATGTGATTCTTCTTTCCTTGTAAATCACCAAGAATTTATGCCTTTTATTTTTGTTGGTTCTGCTAAACAAAGAGATAAGTATTTCACAAATTTATCTTAGACAAAGTGTCTAAAAAATTAAGTGAAGTTCAATAATATGATCATTTTATTTCCAGTAATAGCTAAAATGAAGTATTTCCTTATGTTTATAGTATTCAAACTATCACTGTAGTTATTACACTTAAAAATTATGCTAGTGGCATAGTTAAAACAATGTATTATGATAGTGATGGTTAAAGTGGAAAATAACTACACAGTTATAACATGTAGTGCTAAGAGTATGAACTCTTGCTGGACTTCTAGGAGTTCAAGTCCTTGATCTTCATTTATCACCTATATGAACTTGAGTAAGTCACTTCACTTCCCTGTTCATCAGTTTCATCATGTGTAAAGTGGGGATAATAGAAAGTACTGGGTTGTATTTGTAAAGAACTTAAAATACTACTTCAACATGATTGTGCTGTAGGTAGTACATAGGAGATAACAGGTTTTGTTGTTACACTTAACAAGTATAGAAACATGATAAGAAACACTACTCTGACTATAGTAAATGCTCTTTTTCTTTCTTCTTAGCTTTTCCTAAGCCCAAGTGGGACTGTGCATTATTTGAGTCTTATTCCGAGTCAATGTCAGCAAACCAACAGCCACGTGACTTGAATCGGATGGAGGTAAAAAGATCTTCTGATGTTAATAAATAAAGATGTGTATAGAATTAAATCATTAGCCTATGTTCTTTATAAACTCTGGAAAATGAACTTTTATAACATTTTTGCTTCACACTTGGTAACTACTTTGAGAATTGGCCTTTCAAATCTAGAAACTGGCTCTTCTTCCTCTTCTTCTTCCCCTTCCCCTTCTCCTCTCTTTAATTTTTGTTGTTGTTGTTATTATTATTATTATTATTATTACCAGGGATTGATTTCAGGGGCATTCAACCACTGAGCCACATCCATAGCCATTTTTTAAAATTTATTTTGAGACAGGTTCTCGCTAAGTTGCTTAGGGTCTCACTAAATTTCTGAGACTGGGTTTGAACTTACAGTCCTCCTGCCTCAGCCTCCTGAGTTGCTGGGATTACAGGCATGCACCACCATACCCGATCCTATAATTATTCTTTTCTCCCTTAAACTGCATTTAGTGAAGTAAGCAGTATCTCTTGATCATTTAGAGATGAAATTTAGATATAACCAAACTAAGCCAGAAAATGTTAGCCAAGTTATTTACTTTAACCTAGTAAATAATTTGTGTTTTTAGTAACTAAACATTATCAATGTGTAATGAACCAGGGTAGTTTGAACCAAGGTTTGAGATGTATATTGGTCCACAAATCACATTCAAACTCCCTCAGGGTTTTAAACTTTTGGATCAAATGAGCACTGATTTGGGTGATCCCCAGAGAAGCTTGGGATTCCCACAATATTGAGCCATGAATGGAAGGACATAGCCACAAATTTAGTGATCTTTAGCTATAGATCAATAAATTGGAATTGTTATGGTTATTGTCAACATTACCAATATGTTATCATTTTCATAACCACCACCACCACCACCATCACCATCACCATCACTATTACTATTATGATTGCTATTTATGATACCTGTAGTTTCCTTTCTAACAAGCAATCTGGAGATGGGGCTTAGGATGTAGCTCAGTGGTACAGTTCTAGAATAGTACACACAAAGCCCTGGGTTCAATCCCCAGCACCAAACAACAACAATAATAAAACAAAGCCCAGGAGATGTTTCTTTAAAATTTTTAAAAATTTAATTGACACATAATAGTATACATATTTATGAGGTACAGTAAGATAATTCAGTACATGTATATAATGTAATGATCAAATCAGAATATAAAAACATCTAAATAAATGAAGTTTATTTACAGACTCCCATTAGTCTTCTGATCCTAGTTGGAAACACTACAAGATGGTGTAAGTCAAAGCAGGACACAGGACATTTCTTTGATTTCTTATGACTGTGTGTGATTAGCTACTCTCTTATAGGGCTCTTGTGCATGTAAATGTATGTTATTGATTTCATCCTTTACTCCCTGTGACCCAATCAAATATGCCTCTCCAGTCCCTCTGATGAACATCTCTTTTTGCTGCTCTACTACACTTTCTTTGAGTTGTACCCTTCCTGGTGCTTTATTCAGTAGCCCCTCTTCTATAAAATTATGGGGTTGATTGATAGGTGATTTTAAAATTTTTTGTGCATAAGTATATTGTTCCAGCTTACCACGGTATTAGATGGTCTTTACCCTTCCAATAGAGACACTACTGTTTTCGGTAGAAATTATGCTGCTGACTCATGTTGATTTCCCCACATAGTCACTTATTATTTGTCTAAAAGTAAAGAAGAGCAAATATACACACGGCTATAAGGTTTGTTTCACACACATACACACTCATTCACACAGACACTCACACTCTGTCCTTCATGACATTATGTATATTTGTCTTTATGGATGTTATGTGCAGCTAGCTTCATATCTTTTTGGTACTAGGGACTGAACTCTAGGGTGCTTAACCACTGAGAAATATCCCCAACCCTTTTTTATATTTTATTTAGAGACAGGGTCTTGTTGAGTTGCTTAGGGCCTCACTAAGTTGCTGAGGCTGGCTTTGAACTTGGGATCCTCCTGCTGTGGCCTCCTGAATCACTGGGATTACTGGCATGTGCCACCACACCCAACAAGTTTTGTATACTTTTATATAATTTATCTGGTCCCTTTGGGGAGAAGGGGTTAAAAACTTCCTAGTCTTTTTTTCTTTCCTTGTCCAAATAAGAAAGCAAAATGACAAAAGCCACCTTCCCCTTTTCAACCAAATTGTTATTTTTGAAGATGAGGTGTTTTTAGATAATGAACGTAGTAAATAGAGTTCAAAGATGAAGTAATAATGTTAATTGGTGGTTTGGCCACTCAAGAATTATAGGTCGGATTTTAAAAGCTAATGATTAAATATTTTATGTTCTTCTAGACTGTTACTCATTGTTATTTCTACCAGTCTTTTAATCTATCATAAACGCATGGAGTTTAAATAGATTTTGGTACCAGCCCCGTGAGTGATGAGTCTAATATAGGTATTTTTGTTGTGAACGAATGCTGATCAAGGTCTCAGGTTATGAGAGGTTTTCTTACAGTACATCTTTCTCTAAGGACAGGATAGCTATACTTATTTTCAATTGTAGATTTATGCTGTGACCATCTATGAATATAGCATACTAAATCCTGCTCTCATATAATTATAATGCACTAATTAAAATAATAATAGTGATAATGATAATATAATTATAACAGATCAGTAGAGAAGAGAAATTAGATCAGAGGGAGGTAGGAGGGGAAGGGAAGGTACTGGGAATGAGATTGACCAGATTATGTTATGTGCATGTATGGATATGGCACAATGAATATCACTGTTATATATAATTATAATGCACCAACAAAAATAATTATAGATTTAATTTCAAGTATATTCCTCCTTAGCAATATTTTTTTAGATTACTCAATTTCTTTGTTTTTGAAAACAGCTTTATTGTAAAATAATTCACAAACCATACCCATCTGAAGTATATAATTGAGTAGTTTTTAGTGTATTAACAGTTATTTACCCAGCCTCTACTAACCACTAATGTAATTCCTGTTTCTGGATTTGCCTCGTCTGGACATTTCATATAAATGGAATCATATAGTATGTGGTGTTTTATGATTGGCTGTTTAACTTAGCAGTTTTTAAAGATTCACTCATGTCTTAGCATGTACCAGTGCTTCATTCCTTTTTGTTGTTGAATAGTATTCATTATGTGGATATACCACATTTTCTTGTTTATTCAGTAGTTGGTGTACATTTGGATTGTTTCCTCTTCTGGCTAATATAAGTAATACTGCTATAAACGCATTTGTAAGTTTTCATGTGAACATATGTTTTCCTTTTCCTTTGGAGCATACCTGAGAGCAGAATTATTGGGTTGCACTATAACTCTGTGTTCTTGAGTAATTGCTAACCTGCTTTGCAAAACAACTGTCCTATTTTATGTTCTTGCACCAACTGTGTGTGAGGGTTCCAATTCACCCCCATCCTTGGTTTCATTTGTTACTGCCTTTTTTCATTTTAGCCATCCTAATGGAATGAAGGGGCATCTCATTGTGGTTTTAATTTGATTTTCTGAATAACTAATGATGTTGAGCATCTCTTCAAGTGCTTATTAGCCATTTGTGTCTCTTCGGTGAAATGTCTATTCAAATCCTATATCCATTTTTAAATTAGTTTATTTGTCTACTATTGATTTGTAAGTGTTCTTGTACTTCCATGTCTTGTCTAAATAATTATTGCCTAATTCAAAATTTTGAGGACTTAATACTATGTTTTCTTCTAAGCATTTTATAGTTTTAGGTTTTATGTTTAGATCTGGGGTCCATTTTGAGTTAATTTTTGTATAAGCTCTAAAGAAGAGGTCCAACTTCATTCTTTTGTGTATGGTATGGAGATGTCCCAGCACCATTTATTTAAAAGATAGTTTTCCCCATTGAATTGTTTTATACTCTGGTTGAAAATAAATTATCTGTAAATATATAGGTTTATTTTGGAATTCTCAGTTCTATTTCATTTATATCTGTATGCTAATGATTATGCCAGTACCACATTATCTTGATTTCTGTAATTTTGTGGTAAGTTTTGAAATCAAACATGTGATATTTTTTCTTCTACTTCATGAATATTTTGGCATTCTGGCCCCCTCGTATTTCCTTATGAATTTCAAGACAAGCTTGTCAAATTCTGTCCCCCTGCAAAAAACAAAATAAAACAAAACAAAACAAAAACACAACAAACCAAAATCCTCCACAGTAAAACAATAAAAATTGTAACGAGTGTAGAACAGTTTGGAAGATACTGCCATTTAGTAGTAAGTCTTCTGATCAATGAACATGGGATGTCATTCAGCTTGTTTAAATTTTACATTTTCTAACCAACTTTATGGAATTTAAAAATCTGTATTGTCTCCTCACATATCATTTTGTTCTTCAAAGGTATCTGATTTATGATTCACATGGGAGCAGACAATAAAGAAGGCACTGTGAAGATACATTGTCTGTTCTCTTGGAGCTAGTTGACTTTGATTAGAAAATTTTATCTGGAGGCTTCATTGTAGTGCCAGGAATTACTTGACTGAGAATTATTCAAATCCTAGATCAGGTTACCACAAGTAGTACTGTAACGTCAATTTTTGGAATAGTTTAAAAGTAGATGCATTGCTTATCTCTCTGGGATTGCTCAAGTTTCAAGGGGTAAACAAGTCAACCTTTTTTTTTTTTATAAAGGAAAAGGTTTCTTTTTAAAAAATCATTATTTTATTCATTTATTTATTTTTGTTTGGTGCTGACGATCAAACCCAGTGCCTCACACGTGCTAGGCAAGTGCTGTACCACTGAGCCACAACCCCAGCCCCACCAGTTAACCGTTTCGAGCACCAGTTTCAAGAATTTAATTTCCTTCCCTTGAATTTTAAAGTTTCTTTTTCATTTTCTTTTTAATGTGTTCAAAATGTAAAGAATACCACAAGGTGTTTATTGATGAGTCTCCCGATCATTCCTTTCCTGCTCCAGTGAGTTGTTAACCTTCCATTCTTAGTTATCTTTCCAGAATTTATATATAAAAATAAAGCAAATATTATTTAATTTTATCAGAGGTCTTAGAGTACATATTTTTCTAGTCTTATTGAGATGTAATTGAGAGAATTCATATATATTTACAACATTTTGATAAAACATGCTGAAATCATTACCATAATCAAACTAGTTAACATATCTATCACCTCACGAAGTTCTTTTATTTTGGGTGGTGACAAAAGATCTTCTCAGCAATTTTCAAGTATACTATGCATTATTATTAACTATAGTTAGTGTGCATGTTGAGAGTTTATAAGAAGAAAGTTTATCCTAAGTAGATTTCAAACAATTTAAAATTAATTTATACTTGATCAATTTAAGTACTCATAAGTGAGAACTTCCCTCATATGTGAATTAGGAGAAAAATTTGATCTGTTCATCAATAAAGTAAACTAAGTGATGTAAAATTTTAATCAGGGTTGAACATCCTCTGCATGACATGTTGTGGGGCCACTTATCAGAACCTCTCTCTGCTTGTGAAAAAATACATAAAGGCCAGGTTCATGCTTAACTGACTGGACAAATGCTATTCAATTCTCTAGCTGAATCCCACTCTAGATTTGAATTTAATGTAGGATTCATACATGTCATCTGAATCATTCTTTCTTTCCTCTGTATATGAAAAAATTCAATAGAAATTATATCTCACTAGGAACCTAAAATAACCAAATAAATATATTAAATGTTATAGATTACTGAAGACAGAAGTTTTGGCAAGAAACATAGCTTTTCAAACATTTTCATTGTATGTGCACATCACTTAATTTCTGTTCCAACTTGTATAATTCACTTGCTTTTCTTTTCCAAGAAGACATCTGTTAAAGATGTGGCTGATTTTCCTGTTCCTACCCAAGATGTGACTGGTGATGACAAACAAGGTACGAAAAGAATGAGTTTTTTTTTTTTTCTTTCAAGGACATTCTTCCTTTATTTCCTTATCTCCTTCTTTTGGAATGGTTGGCTTCCAAAGCACATGAGAACAGTTCTCAGCATGTAAACTCATTTGGATAGATGAAATAGTTCAAATTGTTTTTCTTTCTTTCTTTTTTTAAATATGTTTTCAGTGGTTGATAGACCTTTATTTTATTCATTAATTTATATGTGGTGCCCACACATGCTAGGAAAGTGCTCTAGCACTGAGCTACAACCCCAGCACCATCAAATTGTTTTTTTTTTTTGTTTGTTTGTTTTTTTTTTACAAAACTGTAGTTTTATAAAGCAAGAGCTTGAGCGTTTAGATCCCCTCATCCCATTAACCCTTTGTCACTGTTGATTTCAAGCTATTCTGACACTTTAGGGTAGAATCTGTTCCTATGAATCAGAAAATGAAGTGGAAATAATAGAGAACTCAGTATCTGCGCTGGCAGATATGATCCGAAAAAATCAATGTACATTTGTACACAGGTCTAATCCATGAGGAAGTTCTCTTTTGGACCAAGCCTCTGTACCAGCACTTTATCTTTTTTCTCAGTGACTCTTTTGGTCTGGAGGTCTGACATGGAGCTCAGCCACAATTTGCCTATCTCATTGAGCAGCTGAGAAGCCATGCAGCACAGTGCTCCATGTTAGAGCTACCATCAAGCACAGGGATGAATTGGCTTGCAATATCTAGAAATGTAGGAAGGACCCTCCCCTCCAACCCCCATACTTTGTATAATGCTTTCATAATCTACCAGCACCTTCCTCATATAGTGTTTTATTTGGTTCTCACAAAATTGATATGTTCCATCACCTAAAATTTAGAGAAAAGTTAAATGAAGTTCATGTAGTGCATATTATTTACTTGTACAAAAAACAAAGAAATGGGTGCAAGAAGTAAGCATTTCTAAATCTCAAGCCAGCATGCCATCTGTTATCTGATAATGATTCACTACCCGTGATTGAGAAAGACTTATCTGAAGTGGAGCTATTTTAGGTTTTATTGTTGAGACTTGCCATTGAGTCAGTTTTTTATAGGGGCTAAACATGAATAATAAATTTTCCATTAAGCAACAATAATTTCATGCTTTTTATTTAAATATTTGCTTAAAAGAAGTAGACAAAATAGATGTAGCCCTGTGTGTTCTGATCACTCTCCTAACTGGCGGATCTTAACCTTGACTGCATAGTGGAATCACCACTGGGTAAGCTCTGAAAACACTGAAGCCTGGGTTTCACCCTCAGATAGTCTCATATCATTGATCTGGCTGTCAGGAATGAAAGAGGGGAATTTCTTGGAATTCCTCATTCTTTCTAGTGTTACCCTGTGTATGAGGAGAGCTTATATCCATGCTCTAGGAGGTCTTTATTCTAATAAGTGCTGTAGCAACTTTTAGAGGTTTGGAAGACCCGTTTTTATAAGTGACAACTAGAGATTCTTTATTTTAACAGAATATACCTCAGAAATAAAATTTTATAGGCTTTTTGTTCTTTTCTCTTCCTTCTCTGTGTTCTTGAAAATGAAACAAACATCGCTAGCCTTGAAAAATACTATCAATGAAGCCTTACCAAAGGATGTGTCTGAGGATTCAGGTAGGAGAAAACCATTTTAACATACTTTCTATATTATTTCTACTTAAAAAAATCAGTTGTGAGAAGATTGCTCTGTCTGCAATAGTATGTCTGTTTCTCTCTAAATATTTGTCTTGTGTTTGTTATAAGGAGAACTTTTGGCCTTCTACCCTTTTCCTCTTTTTAGATATGAGAAGAGGTTGACTTGTTTTTAAGTGGTGAGTTTAGGTTTCATTGATAGGATAACTTACTTTGAATTTAGGATTTTGCTAAAAAGTACAAAACTGAGAAGATTTGGGGTTGAGATAATTTCAACATGATGTTGTACTTATTGTGTAGAGCAAGGAACTGTAAAATAGATCAAGTGGAGGCTCAGAGTTGGTATTTTCCATTTCCAAACCAAAAATCTCAAATATTTTCTGTATACTTCACTATCAGGAAGGCAAGTATATGTACTTATACATGGAGTGGATTCCGAGGAGAAAAATAAAATCCATGTTGTCCTTTCTTGAAAAGGTAGAACTGTGTTTGTGGAACCATGTAGAATGACTGGGCCTCTGTCCTCAGCTGTCTTCTGATGGAGCCATCGTTGAACCAAGGTGAACCCAGTTTAAAACTGAGTGACTACAGAAGGCATTAATAGTTGGAGATCTGGTTATGAGGACATGAAAGAACTTGCTGCTTTCTCTTTTACTAGTATTTCTCTTGCCCTTTTAAATAAGTAAATCATGTTTGTTGTGATTATCTGGCTATCTTCCCAGGCTTATTTGTTTAAATTTGGAATTGATTCCTATCAATATAATATTGAGAATTAATGCTTTAATAAATATTCCCAAACATTAAGTTCATTCAAGGTTTATAAAGAATAGTGGGAAGAAGAACGAAGAAGTAGTAGGAGGTGGGATCAAGGGAGGAAGAGAGAGGGGTGTAGAGAAAGAGAGGGGGAGAAATAATATGAATGAGAATACATGTTTGATTTTAGTGATGAGGGCCTGAGAAAACTGTATTTTTAGTCAGCTCTGAGGTGATTCTAGTATGCAGCCTATTTGGAGAACCACTAACTCTAGAAAGTGATGTTACAAAATAGAAAATTAAGAGTGTAGATCAGTCATGACTCCAGAAGTGGTGTGAATTCCCAAGCCTAATTTTGATTTTTGAAACTCATTTGGATTCTTTCATCATAGGGGGGGAAGCCCTATTTGTATAGGCTAAATGCTTAAGGCCAATTCTTTCCAGCTCTAATTTCTGGTGCTTAAGTGGATGCTTCCCAATCTTTGTAAACTTCATGTCATGAAATTAGTAAAAGCTCTTTAAATTTAGATGGATGCTTTTCCAATAACCTTTGAGCATCCTGACTCTTCCTGTTTTTTCCCCCAGGGATTTTAGCATGAGATCAAGTGCTCTCTGAGGGATAAGCTTTAGATCTCATTTTTAACGTTCCTTGATTAGGACTTGGCATCACCAAGCAAAACCTAACAGGTGTGCCAGACTACACGAAGTGTATCTAAATTTGTTTCACATTGTGCCTGGGAGCATGCTGTGTGTTTTCTGATTCATTCTAACCACTGCAGCCCCTTTCTGGATGTGATGGAATTCCTCATTTCAAACATACTTAATATCCCCTTTCCTAGGAAATGTTTGGTTTCCTCATGGGAGACACAAGAGTCTCAAGGTGGTAATTATAGTTCTGGTTATCAATCCATGTCTTGAAACAATTCACCTCAGTTCAGTTGCTGCCTTTTGGAGGGTTAATCTTTAGATTTCTCTGTCCTCCCATTCCCATTTCCTGGAAAGATGGTATTCCTGGAATGTTCCAGGAAATTGTCATTTTTCCCTTTCTCCAGCTAAGTGAGAAACTGTGATTCATCCATTGACTTTTTGAATCCATAACACATTGAACCCTTACCATTTTTGCAGATATCCACATGCACTGAGTCAGGCCTTCAGGAGCTTGGAGACTGATGGAAGAGCTAACTATAATAGAGTAGTCCAGCCTCTTCTAGTCTGAAACCTGGGGAGACTTACCATGACTTGCCCTGGATATACTTTTGCAGGTGGATAGGGACACATCTCCCTGCTCTGCTCTTGATGATTTTGGTAATGATAATGATAATAAAGACAATGCAGGTGATGTGGTGGGTAATAGATGAGATGGTAGTGTGTTTTCAGGGAATAGGGGCATTCCTTGTTAATATTTTTCCATATTCCCTTACCCTTGTGATTGCTTAAAGTGTTTATATTTGTGGTGTCTAAGAGATTTCTGTTCTAACACCCTGTTCCAACCTAATTCAACCAAGCACATTACACAGTGGCAGTCTTTGTCTTGATGTCTCTGGATCATGCTGAGGTGTTTTAGGCTGGTTTGCTTTCATAATGTGGCCTTCAGATTGCTTTTGGTGATTTTAGGGGCTGCTCCATGGCCAGCAGTCACCCCATGGTCTTACTGCTGTAAAGCAGTTCTCTACTTCCATTACCTATACCAACTTTGTTGTCCTGGGAGGAACTAAATTTAGAAACTGGATTTCTAATATTGAAATATTAGGAAACTGTATTTCTATTTACGTATTCTATGACAGTAACAACTTGCAATTTTACAGTGCATTCAAGTTTTTTAATGCCTTTACCTTCTTATCTGTCCCTGTGAGAGAGGGGCTCCATTTTTATTGCCTTTGCTCCATAGGTGATGAGACTGAGGTTCAGGGAGGTGATACCTAATTAGTGTCATGGTAAGGAGGAGCACAAAGGTTTCAGGACTCCTAACCTGGACTCTGGTCCTGTCTCTGCATTGCTCATCCACACCCTCAGCCCGTGTGCCTGTCTTATCTTTTACTAGCAGGGCTCACTCCTACTTTCACACCCATCCCTGCACCAGCAAAAAGACAAAGATAATGACAGTTGACAAAGGAATTAAGAGTTACCATGGTCTGGTTTAAGGAACAGTATTTTAACATGATCAGGATTTCTCTACCCAATTTCTCCTACCCATTGGGAAAAGAGAAATACAGAGCCAGTGGTAGTGAACCTGCTCAGAGGCTTGTCCCCAGCTATGTGGTGAGTATGGCCACACGTTGGCTTCCCAGCCCCAGGCCTGGCTCTTTGACTGGGAGAGGGGCCCCTTTTATGTTGCCTTTGCTGCCTAAAGTTTGAAGGAGGGAACGAGGCATTTTTCCTTCTATATCCAGGTGTGGGTACGCAATATAGGCAAGAAGGAACTCAAACTCCATAGGGTTTCCATACTTTTGGGGGCTGTTGTAGTGTTTCAGTTGTTTGAAACTGAAAAATGCCCATGTTCTCACTACAGGAAGCCAAAATGCTTAAGTCGGAGAAACATGTCTCTTCTGCAGCTGAGACACATGTCTCATCTAAGGGGAATATCTCTTGGTAGTTTGCTTTGTGCCTTGTTAGCATTTATGAGGACTTTCAGCTCCCTTTTCTGCCCTGCTTATTTAACTCAAGGATTTTAATGATCATCATCAATTCAGCAGGCTGCTTCAAACCAAGGAGGATTTTCATCTTTGGAGCAATGTAAGAGGATGGAATAATGCAATGAGACATTTTCTTTTTTTAGAAAAATTTGTGAAAACAAATGAACAAATTATATTCTCCTTGTTCCTCATTAGTAGCACTCTTTGTATGAATTTTTATGACATCATATGATGAAAAATTTGCAATGTTTGCAAAACTTTAACATAGCTACTGGTTTCTGAAGTTGTCTTCCATAAAGGATTGAAAACAAAAAAAGAGTGATGTTTTTGTAAATGTTTCTAATTACTTCCATAACCTTTGATGGCACAGTAGGCTCTATTGGTATTTAGTGAGCAAGTTAGCTTATGATTTAAATTTGATGAGGAAAAGTTATATGGTTGAAAAAATATTTCAGTGATTTTATTCCATAATGTTTTTTGTCTGATTTGTTCACAGAGACATGGGACATAAGACTATTTTCTTATGGGAAAAGCTGCATAGCTTCATTTAACTTACTTGTTGGAGCTTTGCTTTATTGTGACCATGCTGCTCTGGTAGTATATTTTTAAAAAAATGGGTACCTGGATAGGTTTCTTCCTAGTCCACGGGGGATCCTAGTTCAAAATCTATTATTAGGCTATCATAATAGACCAAGAAGCCCTCAAATATGGACCCATCATATAAAAGATAACCCTTTGAAAGAGTTGTCTTTTTATCCTGGTATGTTTTCATTAATCAACTTAGGTTTGAAGAATGGCTTCTCCGATAGTGTTCTGACAGAAGAAAAATTATACTGGTTTTTCTTTCCTTTTAGTTGTGCCTTTAGCTTTAAAATAAAATTGGAAATTGTGAAAATGTGGAAACCTTCAAGTTCTCCACATGGACTACTTTACCTCACATTTACCTGTTGATATGTTCTGTATGAGCCCAGGTGCTGCATATAACCCTGTTTACCTGCAGAAATGAAACCCAACCAAACAACAAATAATCTTTTGTTTCAGCAACTCCTAAGGATTCCAACAGTCTCAAAGCAAGACCAAGATCCAGGTAGTATTCATTTAATTTCTGCTTTAATGCCTTTTGTGCCCTGTCCCTGTCTAGCAATAAACCCCCCATACCCAAACACTCATCTCCTTTGCCTTTAGATTTGAAGCTAGAGATATGGACCATTTCACTAGGTGTAAGTGACCTGGTTGGAACACAGAGTGTTGCTAGGGAACCTCTTATTTTCTGTGGTCTTTAGTGCTAGACAATAGTGACTGATCCTCTATAATCCCCTGAGAGGAAGTAGATTGTGTGAGATGATCCAGTTGGGGCAGGATGATAAATAGTAGGAGGAAGTGGTGTTGGAAAGAGGGGAATATGGTTAATGGGTAACTAACAACTGAAATTTGCTGTCATGAGTAGGTGAATACCAAAAAGTGAGAAATGTCTGGAATAAAATATAGAATAGGGAAAAATGATTTTGATGATTTCAAGAAGGTGTAAAACTTAAGGTAAGCAGTGCTTAATAGTCTTTTTGAAATTATCTTAGTGTCTCTTCTCTGCTTCATTTTTAAAATAGTCATTAGTGGAAGAGGGAGAACCAGTAGGGCAGAATTGTGGTTGATATCAGACTCAGGAATAGAAGAGAAATACAGAAACACTAAAAGCATTAATCCATCAAAGAGGAGAAATGGTATTGGGACTATTTCAGAGCAGTTGAACTGCTGAGATAGAAGTGAGTAGGACTTGTGTGAGAGAGACTACCATGTATGTTTTCTGAGTGTTACTTTGGTTCTTAGTGACTTGTTCCTCCTTTGGCTCATTCCTGAAATAGGGAGTTTAAGCCTATGGTAGTTAATATGCTTGAAATAAATGCCTGTATTTTTGGAAATTTCATTTCATTTTAAGAGAGTTTAGCCCTTAGTTTAACTTTAATGTCTACATTTTCCAAATTGAAGTTTTGCTTCCTTGTTTATAGAAAAGAGATACCTATATTCCTATATACCTATTTGTTATTTAAAAAAATAATTTATTTTAATAGGAAGAAAAGGTATAGTCACTCTTTATCTCCAGTGTTAACACATTTACTTATTCTTTTTTATTTTTTAAGATTCTTTTTAGTTATATACAATACAAGGATATACCCTGACA
The DNA here is from genome assembly GCF_902686455.1 of Sciurus vulgaris. NCBI lineage: Eukaryota > Metazoa > Chordata > Mammalia > Rodentia > Sciuridae > Sciurus > Sciurus vulgaris. The sequence goes on along the minus strand of NC_136471.1, from coordinate 125,360,628 downwards.
TTATCACAAAGGCATGGGACAAAACCCACTCCAAATCAGTCCCCAGCACCCCCACTTCCCTCCCTCCACTCCACTGGTCCCTCTTTAATCAATTTACGGTTTAAGGATGAATGGATATTTTAGAAAGTAGACTATACTAGCTTTGGGATATGGAAATAGTAATTTTTATCTGCTTTCCTAGTGGGAAAACCCACTATGAATTGCAGAAATCTGCTTACATATTATGTGTTAACCATAAATTGAACTTCATAGTTCTAGCTTTTGCTGACAACTTCTCTTCCCCAAAGTCAGTGCAATTATAAAATTTCTTAGACACATACTCTGTTATTAATATGTATAGTAAATTTTTAATATTATTCTTTCAGAGATTGGCCTCCTGGTCTAATTTGGATGATTTTATTTTCACTATTTCCAACTGGATCTTTACTGTGAACAAGAGAATCAAATCATTTTTATTCTTCTTTTTACAGTAGTAAAGCTTTGTAGAAATATAAGAGAAAGAGGGAAGATCATTCTAATTCCATTGTGTCTATTGTTTTGTCAGTTCCCTGTACATTTAAGTTTTAATTGGTTGCTGTCATGGTTATACAGTCTCACTTATTTGATATTTAGTACTTTCTAAATGAGCATATAAACACACACTGTTATGTATGGACATGAAATGGAAATGAGGCTTGTGGCATGGGTTAGTGTACTTGTGTGTATACCTACAGGTGCACACACATTTTTTAATACACACACATTATTCTTTCTTTCTTTTTTTTGTGGTGCTGGGGATTGAACTCAGGGCCTTGTGCATGTGAGGCAAGCACTCTACCAGCTGAGCTATATCCCCAGCTATTCTTTCTTTCTTGAGTGGAAGATGTTTCAAAAGCTGTATATGACATAGAAAGTTCTTTAAGTTTTTACCTAGGGTTTGTAATTTCTTTGTTAGAGCAGTCATCCTTGCTAGTTCCTGCCTGTCCTTGCCTTCCCTTACCTGTCCTGCCAATTATATTACAGGGACCACCCCAGAGCATGTCAGATGTCATGGTGGCCTTATTAAAGATTACAACCTTGCAAGACAGATTAAACTCTTAACTACCACAAAGAAACCTTGAGAAACTTATTGAGGAAAATGAAAACTTGCTATGTCAAGAGCAACTCTGCTAAGAACTTAGGGGCCTAATAGTCATTGATAGATTCTAATTTTGTAAGTACTACTCTAATAGCTAAGGCCAAAGAACAGTTTCCTGAGGTTAATTTGTCTCCAGGACACATCTCTGAATCAGAGGTAATTTTCTGCTTTGACATGAAGTTAGTGGAAAAGCTGAGTAGAAGAGACTATGCACATCCACCTCCTGTATCCTTTTTGTGATCATCATGTTGGGAACCCATCCTTTGACCTATTCCTAAGCAATAGGTCAATGTATGCAGTTGAATTAATTTAGAAAATAAGTAGGTCTCCAATAAATATTCTAGCTGCTACTGCCTGGCTCATAGGCCATATAAAAACATTTCAAAAATGGAATTTTTAAGCAGAGACTGAAGTTTGAAAGAACCTATGTAACTCCTAGCAGTGTGACCTTTGGTAATGGTAAGTTATTCAGTTCCTTTTTCCTTAAATGTCATTATTGGAATTACAATCTCAGAAGTTGCACCTTGCAAAACTTTAAGGAAGAGGGTTAAGTTGAAGCTTTTGCTTTGAATGTTTCCCTAAACGCCTTATTTCTTAGGACAAGACAATTTGAATCCCTCAGCTTATTGATATATGTTTTTTCCTAAATTTCATTTATGGCATATTCCTTTGAATATTTGATTCTTGCTCTTCAATTCCATATGTGCCTGTTATCACACTTGCTAGTAAACTGTAAAACATTCTGCAATCAGTTAATACTAGGAAGCTCTTCTATTAAAACATGGAAGAACCTAAGCTGAAAGTCTTGTTACTATTATTAACAATTCTAATAGAAAGTTATTTGAATCTACACAAAGCTTTTGGGGGACAAAGTTAGGTATATGGTATAATAAGAGCAAAGAGGTAGAAAAGACTCCAATCTATGGTTGGATTTGGACAATTATTATACATAGTGGCTTCTAAGAGATAATAGAATTTATGGCTACTTTTGGCAGCCTGTCAGCCCTTTGTAGTCACTTTGACTTTGGGGATATTTTCCATTTCAACTCAACTTTGGGAGTAAAGCTTTGCTATTTCCCTTCTGACCTGCCCTTATTTTGCTGCAGATCTTACTCTAGCACCTCCATAGAAGAGGCCATGAAAAGGGGCGAGGACCCTCCCACCCCGCCACCGCGGCCACAGAAAACCCATTCCAGAGCCTCCTCCTTGGATCTGAATAAAGTCTTCCAGCCCACTGTGCCAGGTGAAGTGCTCCTTTGCCCCTTGAGCTCTTTCCTTTCCTGTTGAAACTAGTGGGTATGTCTCCCACAGAGGCCTTTGTGAGTTTGGGGAAAGAGCAGATCTGGCAGTTTCCCATCCCACAAAGGTCTTCATGTTGCTGTGGTATTTTTGGGCAGGAAAGCAATCCTAGACAGATATATAACACATGTGTCTGGAAGTTTGCCTACTCTGCTGTGGATAAAGCATTATGAAATTCTCTACCAAGAGGATAAAAATACTATAACTTCAGGGAGCCCACTATGTGCTTAGCTGGGGTCTTGTTCTCTGCATCATGGTAATTTGTAAACAAGATCACTGTCATTTCTTCTGACACTTGTGTGATTCTTCCGTGCAAGATCTTGGTGGTCTGTGTCTGGTTAGAACCTTCTGCAATTTATCCTTGTGGAGAAGATCCTGTGTATTGTAGGGTTTAATGCAAAGGGGGCTTTAAATTCACCTGGTGTTTGGGTAGTTGATAGAGGGGATATAGAGCAAGGATCTCTTCAAGTAGGCTGCCCTGGGACTTCTGAGAATGGGACTTTCTTAACCTAACAGCTGTACTGTACAGTTGGGCCAGAAGTGGAGGAAGCCTGAGGGGCCTGTCTGCTCCCCTGGCTTCCTGCGAAGTGGAACATGAACTCCTAGGGAAGCTAAGGAAAGAAGGCGAGAGACATGCCTTTGTTTTCATGCAGATGATAGGATACAGCACAGTTCCAAGTATTATTATTATATTATTTGAATATTTGATTCTTCATCTCAATTTATCTGCTCAATTCCATATGTGCCTGTTATCACACTTGCAAATAAATTGTAAAATGTCCTGCAATCAGTTAATACCAGGAAGCAAGGGCCTTTCCACTGATTCATGCAGGCAAGCTATAAATACAGTGATTTCCTGAAACGTTTTCTATGTCTATGTGCATTTAAAATCAAGCCAGCCTCAGATGCTAGTGATTTGCAGATTATTATCTTTTCTACTAAAGCAAGAAAAGACACTCCTTGGCTCACACATTTGTGTGACCTCTGTGTTTGGGCAGAGCTCAGCATGTTTTATTTGTTCTAATAAAGTGCTCTCTTCACCGTAAAGTTATAGATTGTTTTTTAATATACTTGACTCTGAAACTCTATGAAATTTGATTCTCTCAATGAGTTCATCAGGCAAAAATTCCTCTTGAATTGCTCCCCATACTTTGATCTAAATTGTGGAATAATTTCATAGTAACTGGTATTTAGAGTGGGAGTAGCCAGGATGTTGATGCTCTAAAAACTCACATGGCTGGTGGATTATGACCTAGAAGATTTTTCTGTGGATTTAAGAGGATTAAGACAATCTGGGTAGCTATCTTAATACCTTTCCCTTGCAAGGAGGGAAGCCAGAAATGTTTGTGCTTCTCTCAGGCCGTGTGACCAAGCAAGAGATGCCAACTGTTTTTGAGAATTGACTTGCTGTGGCTTTTATCACATTGCATCATATAGTGGAAGAGGCAGAACTGGATTTAGAACTCATCTCAGCTGATTTTTAACTGTTGAATTTTAGCAGCTGGCTTAATCTTTCTCTTCTACAACCCCGTTTTGCTCTTGTTTATATATATATTTAGTTGTAGGTGGACACAATACATTTATTTTATTTTTATGTGGTGCTGAGGGTCAAACCCAGCACCTCACACATTCCAGGCGAGCGCTATACCACTGAACTACAGCCCAGCCCTTGCTCTTGTTTTAAACGAGGCAGAGGTTATCAATGATTTCATATCCATATCTTTGTTTCCCTCTCTAATTTTTTTCTTGCACTATTTTATCCTCTATGTTGGAGTTGTGGGGTCAGAGGCTGTAGATATTGGAAGTATAGTTGTATATTGCCAAACAGTGGCAAAGAAAACCTATCTACTTACCCCATTGCTAACATTGTTTGAAAATGATTCCTCACACTTTTGCCATTACTGTTTCATGTTCATCTTTTTAATCATTATCTGTATGATAGGCACAAATTTGCATTTTCCTGATTTGTAGTAAGGATAAGCATCTTTTCATATCCTTATTGGTCATTATTATTTCTTCTGTTTTGAGTCACTTGCTCACAAGGCTCAGCCAGCTTCTGTTGCTACATCTGTCTTCACCTAACCTCAGACACTATTTCTGAACTTCCCTTATCCCAGGCATTTGGGAATGTGAGGGTGGCCTTGGGAAAGCTAACCTAACCTGTTGCTCTCTTGGGTCATTGTTCCTCCTGCCCCTCCTTCTGCCAACTTTATCATTTTAGACAACCTCTGCTTGGGCTACTCTGTTTATAACAACAAAGGAATGAGGGAAGGTAAGGGAAAGAGGGGAAGGTATGTGAGTTGAGGCAAGATGTGGACTAGAGTTGAAAGGAAAAGACAGTGAATTCCATGTTTGAAAAAGTGGGACTGACAAGATGAATGATGCTAAGGTTACTGAGACAGAGTGGCTTAAAGTGGAGTGATAGTGTGGAGAAGAAATTGGATGGATAGAACATGCAAAGAAGCAAGAAGAAGAAAATGAAGATAAAGATGGTATGGTTGTTAAACAAGAGTCATGATGTTTATACATAGTAAGAAGCAACAAATAGCACCAAAGACTGTACAATGAGGGGAAGGAGTGTCCGCAGACTCTTGGTGTGAGATTCAAGTAGAATTTAAAGGAATAGCTTAGAAGTGGGTGGCAGTAATGTCTTCAAATTTATCAAAAGAGTTATCGTGATTTGGGAAAGAAAAATAAAAGACTGATTTAAAATGTAAATCTATAAAAATGAATAAGGCCAACTTTGAAAATATGGGACAGTTGACTTCAACTCTATCTGTAAAGCAAGTGTGGATGTGTGATTTACAGGAGCCTGGACTATCCCAGGGTTCTAGGTATGAACATCAAACCTAGAACATGGAGTTTTCATTGGGAGAAGTTGATATAATCTGATCATTTTTGTAATAAATAAGGAGATCACCATTTGTAATAGCTGATCCAGGTCTTGGAGCCCCTCACAGTACCACACAGATCCTGTATTTGAGAGATGACAAAAATGCACAAGGAAATCTTAAGTCAGGGACAATGACAGTCTACAAAACCTGGAGGTAATCAAACCTGGGACTTGCTCAGTGATGCTTAAGTTTTGTAACTAGACTTTCTTTTTTTTTTCTCTCCACATTTTTTATTGGTGCTGTAACTGTGCTTTCAACCATGAAACATTTTATATTACTGAAATTCTTATAAGAAAAATTATACTGTGAAGCCAATCCTTTCTAGGACCCAATCTCTTTTCCCTCATTAAAACAGTTTTCATAAGATGACTTTTTCTTCACCATAAAAGTGGAATTGGCTCGGAATTTCCCTCCTTCCACTCTTGACTCTGACCCACCTCTTCTAAAGCTGTGCCTACAGTTTGCAGCCTGAGGTTTCTGTGGTGATGGTAAGAAGATTTAGGTCTGCCTCTGCCACAGCAGCCCTGTTGTCATCATTGAGTATCTTGGCAGAAGGGACAGAGATTGTGTAGAGGAGACATGGCCAGTTATTTAAAGTTTCAGACCAGGAATTTTCATCTCTTCCACCATGTTCACTCAAATATAATGGGGAAACTTAGTCCCATGGATATATCCTGCTGTCATGCAGGGCAGGTATTTCCTAATGATACCTTTTTCCTTTAAAGGATGAGAGTGTATGTTGATGGACTGCTTTTTCTACCACACCCCAAATGGCCAGATACATTGAAATCTATATGTGAAAAACCATTGTGATGACTGAACAAACATCTATGGGTAGTGTCTGCCTAACAGTGGCTAATTTCCTTTGTCTGCTTTAGACTTACTGAAAATAATTATTCATTCCATGATTAAGAAATGATGGTACATCCATACCATGCAATCTTATGAAGATGTTCAAAAGAATAATGTATGTGCACTAAGTGGAATGTGAACTGAGGTAAATTACTGTAGAATATGTAGGTTTGCAAATTTATACACAATTTCAGGAAGAATACTGAAGAAATGGTAATGATATTTGCTTCTGGGGAAAGAAACAATATGATGGGTCAGGCCTGGGAAACAGACCTACTTGTCATTTAATAACTATTGGTATTATAAAATTTGGTCTCACAATACAGATATTACCTATTACAAAAACTTTCCTTTTCACCCTTTAACTGCAATGATGGTATGCGAGAGTTCCAGACATGTTTTTCCTCCCTGAATTTATCTGTCTCAAACTTGCCTATAATTCTCTATCCAGGGTATCTTTATGACCATCTGCTACCACCTCCTGGAATGCAGTTGAAATGACAGAGGCATTCCAGAGTACTCTTTTAGGCTCTGATACGTTCTTTGGATTACTTTTTGGTGTCCTTACAACATTCAGGTATAGTTTTGAGGGACTTCCCAAAGCCTCCATTGTGGAATGAACAGTTGGGTAAAGTGACATGGTAAGGGCTCTGGTATAACTTGGGAGTGTAGGTGTGTTTATTGAGTGGTGAACTGAGACAAGTCTGTCCTGGGTTTCCTACAAATGAATATTATTTCTCTCTGTAACATGAGAAATAAGTAAACATCTTGGGAGTAAGAGATGTTCTCAAGACCAAACTTACTGTTCAAGTACTCTAAATGATGAGTTTGGCCACACAGCTCTGCATGCTATATTCCTATGTATCATTCCTGTGAGAGCTACTTGTTTCTCCTTTTTAAAATCTATCAGGATTTAAAAATTTCATAGGATTATGGGATTCCTGCCCTACATCCAAACTTACGGGTCCACAGTGCACATTCATTCAAAGGTTCAATCTCGCAGTCTGGGCAGTTTTATTTTATTTTTTAATGAAAGCTTTTTAGAGACATAATCCATACACTATAAAAACTACCCTTTTAAAAAGTGTACAATTCAGTGGTTTTTAGTATAATCGTATGGACCATTAGCACTATCTAATTTCAGAACATTTTCATCACTCCCCCAGAAATATCCTATATCTATTAGCAGTCATTCCCCATTCCCTGCTAGTCCTTGCAGTCATGAACCTACTTAATGTTACTGGGAATTTGCCAGTTCTGGGTAAAGTAATAGACTCATACAATGTGTGATTTTTTTCTGACTGGCTTCTTTCATTGAACATGATGTTTTCAAGGTTCATCCATGATGTAGCATGAATCAGTACTTCATTCCTTTTGTGACTGAATAGTCTCCCATTGAAAGGGTATACCACATTTTGTTTTACTTTTTATCTGTTGATGGATATTTGAGTTGTTTCCACTTTTTGACTATTTTAAATACTTCTGTGATGTACTTTTATGTCCAAGTTTTATGCAAACATATTTTCCTTTCTCTTGGGTATATATACAGGAGCGGAATTTTTGCTTTATAGAGTAACTCTCTGTTGAACATTTTGAATATATACCAAACGATTTTCCAAAGCAGCTACACAAATTTACCATCTCCTAACAATATGTAAGGGTTCCAGTTTCTTTACATCCTTGAAATATTATCTTTTTTATTTTTGTCATCTTGGTAGATATAAAATAGTATTGTTTTATGGTTTTGATTTGCATTTTCCAGTGATGTTGAACATCTTTTCATATGCTTCTTGGTCATATTTATGTCATCTTTTGAGAACTGTTTGTTCAAATCTTTACTCATTTAAATTGGGTTATTTGTCTTGTTATTGTTGATTTGTAAAGGGTTTTTGCATATTTTAAATGCAAATTCTTTTTCATATATATGATTTACATGTATTTTTTCTCATTCTGTAGGCTGTCCTTTTACCTTTTTGATGGCATCCTTTGAATTACAATATTTTACAATTTGATAAGCTCCAGTTAACATATTTTGTTTTTGCTTGTGCTTTTGGTGTCACAGGTACTAAATGATTGCCTAACACAAGATTAGAAACATTTACTCCTTTTTTTCTTCTAAAAGTTTTACAGTTTTAGGTCTTACATTTAGATCTACAGTCCATTTTGAACTAAATTTCCTATATGGTTTGAAGACAGGAGTCCATTTCTATTTCTCCCTGCATATGGATATACAGTTGTGCCAGTAGAAAAGACTATTGATTCCCCACTTAATTTTCATGGCACTATTGTTGAAAGTCAATTGATTTTAAATAGGAGGGATATTTCTGGACTCTCAATTCTATGCCTTCTGACCTTATGTCAGTACCACAGGGTCTTGATAATTACAAATTTGTAGTAAATTTTGAAATCAGGAAGTATGAGTCCTTATACCTTATTATTTTAAAGATTATTTTGATTCTCTTTCATTTCCATATGAAATTTATGATCAGCTTGTCAATTTCTGCCAAAAAAAAATCCAGGTGGAATTTTGGTAGGGATTGCATTGAATCTGTAGATCAAGTTTGGTTAATATATTTTTTTTCTTTTTTTTTTTTGCGATACCGGGGATCAAACTCAGGGCCTTGTGATTGCGAGGCAAGCACTCTACCAGCTGAGTTATCTCCCCAGCCCAATATTTCTGTTTTAATAATATTAAGCCTTTCAGTCACTGAACACAGAATGTCTTTTCATTTTTAAATCTTATACTTTTCTTACATTTATTCCTAGAAGTGTTATTTTTAAAATTTTTTTATTGTAAACAAATGGGGTACAACTTGTTTCTCTGTACATGAAGTAGAGGCATTTGTAGCTATCAGGGACTACAATGGTCATGTTAGACTGGGAGTTAAGTGCTCCAAGGAGGTAGCCACTGCTATCCAACGGCCCGTCATCCTGGTCAATCTCTCCATTGTTCCTGTGTGGAGAGGTTACTGGGGAAACAAGACTGACAAACCCCACACTGTCCCTTGCAAGGTGACTGGACGTTGTGGTTCTGTGCTGGTGCAGCTCATCCCTGCCCCCAGAGGTACTGGCATTGTCTCAGCCCTTGTGCCCAAGAAGCTGCTGCTGATGGCTGTACTGATGACTGCTACACTTCTGCCAGGGGCTGCACTGCCACCTTGGGCAATTTTGCTAGGGCCACCTTTGATGCCATCTCCAAGACTTACAGTTATTTGACTCCCGATCTCTGGAAAGAGACTGTGTTCACCAAGTCTCCCCACCAGGAATTCACCGACCATCTTGTGAAAACCCGTATCATAGTCTCTCTACAGATTACTCAGGCTCCAGCTGTGGCTACAACATAGGGTTTTTATACAAGAAAAATAAAGTAAATGAAACCTTTTTAAAAGAAAAAAGAAAACTCCCTCTCCAGTTTATTTTTAAGCAAATTCTAGATATATAATTCCATATACAAATGCTTCATATATATCCGTAATAGACAAAGCTTAAAAAAACCCTTAACCACTATTCCTTTATCATACATAATAAACTTAACAGTAGTTACCTAATATCATCTAATATTTAGCCAGTGTTCAGACTCCTTGATTTGTCTCAAGTGTATGTGTTTTTGTAATGGCTTGTTCAAATTAGAATTCAAACAAGGGCTATATGCTCACTGTACTTGTTTTGACATCTTGTCTCTTTTAATTAATAAGTTCCTCTCTTAATCTTTTTTCTCCCTTTACATTCATTCATCCATCCATTTACTTATTCATTCATACATAATAAAATCATCCATCCTGTAATTTTTCTACTTTCTGTTTGGTTGTTCTTCCATCTACTGTATTTCCTATAAATTAGTAGGTATGTCTAAGCTTGATTAGAATCAGATTAGATATTTGAGAATAATGCTTCTAATGATGCTGTGTACTTCCTGCTGATATTACATTATGAGATAGATTCCTGATGTTTTAGTGCTTTCTTTGGAAATTGTTCACTTGATTAGCGAGCTCATGTAGTACTAGCCTAATCCATATGTTAGGATAAAGATCCCCAACAACATTTCAGATAATGGTTTTATCAGCTACTGATCATCATTGCCTACATCTAGTGATATGCTGGTAAATGTTTAACAATCAGGCATTTGCCATGGCTGTACCCACCAAGGCCTGGAACACTGGCTCAAGTCAGCACCCTAACTTGGAAATGACACAAAGGGAGAACTAACCTCTATTTTGTGCCAGACCTGGTAGCTCAGGAAAATGATGTCCAGAGAAATTAAATATTTTTGCAAATTGATGTAACTGATAAGGGCCATGCACAAAACCAAATTGGCTCCAAAGACTTTGCACTATGCCACATTAGGTATATATGTAAATATAAATGAAGCAAGTACAACAGATTATACATCTATGTGTATATATATATATATACATGCTTTTAAAATAAAATTTGAACCTGTAGTAGGAAAAAACCCAATAAGCCACTTGCCAATGTTCATGTTGTAAATACTCCTGCAATGCTAATTTCACTCTTAGTGATATGTCACTGAATGTAGAACTGGGAACAAATACACACAGGTGGCTTTTACAAGGTGGTGCGAGCTGTTTCCAGCAAACTGCTGCTTAAATCCACTAGTTCAATGGTAGTTTCAAAATGGTGATACTCTATTTGTTTGACCTTTATTAATTGTGATCATGGTTCATTTAACTATTTTCCTGTTATTGGGCATTTAGCTGTGACTACTAGAAAACTTATGAAGTGACAGGGACCATAAAACAACATAATTCCAGGGATGCAAGGTTGGTTCAACATCAGGAAATCAATAAACGTAATTCACCATATTAATAGACTTAAAGTCAAGAATCACATGATTATTTCAATAGATGCAGAAAAAGCATTTGATAAAATACAGCACCCCTTCATGCTCAAAACACTAGAAAAAATAGGGATAGTGGGAACATTCCTTAACATTGTAAAGGCCATTTATGCTAAGCCCATGGCTAATATCATTCTAAATGGTGAAAAACTGAAAGCATTCCCCCTAAAAACTGGACCAAGGCAGGGATGCCCTCTTTCACCACTTCTATTCAACGTCGTTCTTGAGACTCTGGCCAGAGCAATTAGACAAACCAAAGAAATTAAAGGGATACGAATTGGAAAAGAAGAACTCAAACTATCCCTGTTCGCTGATGACATGATTATATATTTAGAGGAACCTGGAAATTCCACCAGAAAACTCTTAGAACTCATAAGTGAATTCAGTAAAGTAGCAGGTTACAAGATCAATGCCCATAAATCCAACGCATTTTTATACATAAGTGATGAATCTTCGGAAAGAATAATTAGGAAAACTACCCCATTCCCAATAGCCTCGAAAAAAATAAAATACTTGGGAATCAATCTCACAAAAGAGGTGAAAGACCTCTACAATGAGAACTATACAACACTAAAGAAAGAAATTAAAGAACACCTTAGAAGATGGAAAGATCTTCCATGTTCTTGGATAGGAAGAATTAATATTGTCAAAATGGCCATACTACCTAAAGTGCTATACAAATTCAATGCAATTCCAATTAAAATCCCAATGACGTACCTTACAGAAATAGAGCAGGCAATTATGAAATTCATCTGGAAGAATAAGAAACCCAGAATAGCTAAAGCAATCCTTAGCAGGAAGAGTGAAACAGGGGGTATTGCAATACCAGATCTTCAACTCTATTACAAAGCAATAGTAACAAAAACGGCATGGTATTGGTACCAAAATAGAAAGGTAGATCAATGGTACAGAATAGAGGACACGGACACAAACCCAAATAAATACAATTTTCTCATACTAGACAAAGGGGCCAAAAATATGCAATGGAGAAAAGATAGCCTCTTCAACAAATGGTGCTGGGAGAATTGGAAATCCATATGCAACAGAATGAAACTAAACCCATATCTCTCACCATGCATGAAACTAAACTCAAAATGGATTAAGGACCTTGGAATCAGACCAGAGACCCTGCAGATTATAGAAGAAAAAGTAGGTCCAAATCTTCACCTTGTTGGTCTAGGACCAGACTTCCTTAACAGGACTCCCATAGCACAAGAAATAAAAGCTAGAATCAACCACTGGGATAGATTCAAACTAAAAAGCTTTCTCTCAGCAAAGGAAACTATCAGCAATGCGAAGAAAGAGCCTACAGAGTGGGAGAATATCTTTGCCAATCATACTTCAGATAGAGCACTAATCTCCAGAATCTATAAAGAACTCAAAAAACTCTACTCCAAGAATTCAAATAGTCCAGTCAACAAATGGGCTAAGGAAATGAATAGACACTTCACAGAAGAAGATCTACAAGCAATCAACAAACATATGGAAAAATGCTCAACATCTCTAGTAATAAGAGAAATGCAAATCAAAACCACCCTAAGATTCCATCTCACCCCAATTAGAATGGCGATTATCAAGAATACGAGCAACAACAGGTGTTGGCGAGGATGTGGGGAGAAAGGTACACTCATACACTGCTGGTGGGGCTGCAAATTAGTGCAGCCACTCTGGAAAGCAGTGTGGAGATTCCTTAGAAAACTTGGAATGGACCCTCCATTTGACCCAGCTATCCCACTCCTTGGCCTATACCCAAAGGACTTAAAATCAGCATACTACAGAGATACAGCCACATCAATGTTCATAGCTGCTCAATTCACAATAGCCAGACTGTGGAACCAACCTAGATGCCCTTCAATTGATGAGTGGATAAAGAAACTGTGGTATATATATACAATGGAATATTACTCAGCCATAAAGAATGATAAAATTATGGCATTTGCAGGCAAATGGATGAAATTGGAGAATATCATGCTAAGTGAGGTAAGCCAATCTCAAAAAGCCAAAGGACGAATGATATCGCTAATAAGTGGAGGATGACACATAATGGGGGGGAGGGAAGGGTTAGTGTTAGGGTTACAGTTAGGGTTAGGGAGGGGGCAAGTATGGAGGAAGGAAGTACTGTATAGAGGGAAAAGAGGGGTGGGAGGGGTGGGGGGAAGGGAAAAAATAACAGAATGAATCAAACAACATTACTCTATGTAAATTTATGATTACACAAATGGTATGCCTTTACGCCATGTACAAACAGAGAAACAACATGTATCCCATTTGTTTACAATAAAAAAAAACAATTCTCAGTATATCAGTGAATTCCTTATATTCATCTAAGTTTATAGAATTATATAAAAACTGAAATAGACTTCATTGATGGCGATTAAGAAAGATGTGCTATCCATTCCACCAGTATTTAATGAGCATTTACCTGGTACTTGGCACTATGGAGAAAGTCCAAGAGGAATATGGATATGGCTCCTCCATACTCAAAACTCTTTAAGACCTTCTACATAAATGCCAGATTCCTAGTGGGTCTGAACCTGAAACTATGTGAATACATGAATTTAGTAAAGGATGTAGTACCATGGCCTGGCATATCCGGGGAAGAATGTATTATAAAAAGAAAATGGAGGGCTGGAGATATAGCTCAGTTGATAGAGTGCTTACCTTGCAAGCACAAGGTCCTGGGTTCAATCCCCAGCACCACACACAAAAAAAAAAGTAAAAAAGAAAATGGAGACCAGAAGATTCAACTCTGTTGACTGGCCAAGAAAAATGGAGATTGAAAGAAGGGCATTTATAAGGATTTAGGAAGTCTTAGGAGAATGTTCCCGTAGGAGTGGTAGGGTTAATCCAGATTGCAAAGGTTGTGGAGTGAGCAAGGAACTTTGGTATGGAGTAGTTGTCATCACAAGCTCATTTTGAAATGTTTAAGACTCAGCAATTGGTTCGACTATATGTCATATTTTAAAAATTCCTAGTAGAAAAGACAGTTCCATGATGATAGAATATTTTTCCAGATTGCATTTCTCTCTTTTCCTTCCTCCTTCCCTCCCTCCCTCCATTACTCAACTATAATGAAAATGTCTCCTGGGTAAAAGATATGTTTACTTCTTTAAATTTTAGTTTGATCTTAAAATACACAGAGATGCACAACTAGTGATTTTAACCAGTTCAAGGAATTTAAGAGCAAAATGTTCAGAAGAAATGAATTTATGTAAATGTAATATGAGAAATGAAACCAGAGACCTACCTTTGACCAAGATTAAATCTCATGCATTTTTGTTGCTAAATCGTGCCTGTGTCTCTACCTGGGACCTAGTTAAGTCTTATTGTATATCCCATGGTACAGAAAAAGGGAATTATTGGTAAATACCAGAAAATAAATTAAGAGTGACAGTGCTAAAAGAGAATGTAAATGTTACTTGACCAACTCTCACTTATTATGGATTAGGAGATTTAGATCCAGAAGATGTAATTGTTTGTTCTCTATCAGAGTCCTTTGAAGATGGGAAATCTTTCTTCAGATCTCTGTTGCAGCGGTTTTGGTACAATATCTATTAATTTAATTTGAGGGACATACCTTATTATTTTTCCACAGGTAATAACCCTAATTTATATCTAAAGTAAAAAGATACATTAAAGAATAAATATGGTACCCTCCATGTGTAAGAAACTCTGTAATATCTTTGTGATTTGAAAGGTTGGCAAATTTCCCCGAGGCATTTCAGGTAGATAGGTGTGTTAATCAACTTTTCCTTGCTGTAACCAGAATGTGAACAAGAACATCTTAGAGGAGGAAAAGTTTATATGGGCTCACGGTTTCAGAGGTTTCAGTCCTTGGTTAACCTACTCCATTGCTCTGGGCCTGAGGTTAGCTGAAACAACATGGTGGAAGGGCATGGTGGAGGAAAAGCTGTTCAGCTCAAGACACCTGGGAAGCAGAGAGAATGCAAAGTGCCAGTGACAAAAATATGAACCCCCAAAGGCATTGCCCCCCCCCACCATGACCTACTTCCTCTAGCCATATCCCATCCACTTATAGTTATACCTACTTGGTTCGTTCAAAATAGGATGAACCAATTTGGTCATAGCTCTAATAATGTAATCATTTTACCTCCTGTATTAACACAGGAGCTTTTGGGGGGATACTTCATCCAAACCACAACACTAGGAAAGCAAGTTTTGCCTTTATAAATACTTGGACCTCTTACAACTATATCTATTTCTTTTTTCTTTTTCAATTATCAAAAATTAAGTTATAAAAATGTAAAATATAGGAGGACTAAAGGGGATAATACACTGAACTTCCATTTTAGTGTTTATCAATGATGACTTTTCTTGTTTTGTGTATATTCCCACCCACCCATTATACTTTTTTCTACCCTTAGCTTATACTTTACTGAGGTATAATTTATAAATTAAAAAGTTTACCCATTTTTAGTATACAATTCAGTGATTTTTATTAAATTTATTAAATTGTACACCTGACTTCATAATCCAGTTTTAGAACATTGTCAGCACCTCAGCAGTATCCCTCTTACTTGTTAGACCTCTAATCCATATTGGTTTAATTTATGCTGAGGTGTAAGGTAAGGGTCTTTTGTATGAGATATCCAGTTTTTCCCAGCACCACTTGTCAAAAAAAATACTCTCCTTTTCCTATTGAATTGTTTTAGAAACATTGTTGAGAATCATTTGACTACACACACACACACACACACACACACACACACATATGGGTTTATTTTTGATCTCTCCATTCTGTTCCATTAACCTTAGTTTATTTTTTAAGGTAGGGGAGTCATGCAGTCTTGTGAAGAGATGATCATATGACTCTGTGCCTAAATATTTGCTATAGTGGCATATTTTTTGAGTGTATAGCATCTTATTTAGTTGCATTTGTGATTTGTATTATATTTGGAAGCATCCTTTTAGTTCCTTGAAGTTTCAGGGCTTTCTTGCTTTGAGGTCTTCTATAATGCTTGTTCATTGAATACAGATTTCCCCCTTTCTAGCTGTTTACCCCCCCACCTCACTACACTTTTTGTCTCTTTACCACTGCCGTCCTGTAGGCTCAAAACATGAAACTGATTACTGCTCCATTGTAGCCTTATGACCTTAGTGATGCCATTTTATTTCTCTAGGCATTAATTTTCCTATCTGTAAAGTGAAAGAATTGAATTCACTTTGATTAATTTTTTAAATTCAGTCATTAATATTATCCTTATTGAACAAGGCATGTGTAAGTTCATCTTTTTCAACCGATGAAAAAAATTTGTTCTGTTCCATAGAGAATTTAGTAGGCTTGTGCTTTGGGTATGTGTGTGGAAGTGATCATCAGGGGACAGAGGTAGCTATGGTTGAAAAGGTACTCCTTTTAAAACTTCTGCTGAATACACACGTGTGTATGACATATGCATCGCTGCATATGACTGAGTGATCAGCAGTAGGTATAAGGTCATGCATACTTTTGTGATTAGAAATAAGAAAGAATGAATAATTTCTATTACAAGGGAATAGCTGTTTTTATGAACTTGCCAAGAAGAGGAATGATCCTTGCTGATGAAATCCTTGAAACTTTGCATATGACTAACTCTCTACTGGATTGATACTTAAAAATGTAGGTCGCACTGGCAGGCTCCTTTCAACATTTTCCATTTTTTGAATTTTTTTCTTTGGTATTCAAATGATTTTATCTTATTCATAAAATACTCCCAGTTAGTGGGGTTAGGAGCCCCTTACCATAGCTGAAATTATTCCAAGTTTCACTCTCCTAAAGAATTGACTTTCTGTTCCTGAAGCTTTCCATTGCCAGATCTTTTGCCTTATTTTTACTCAGAAGTTGGAACACGTTTTCATTTAGTCATTGATTTGAGACTTTGTAAAAATCTGAAGGAAATTAGTAAACAGTAATATCTATGAATAATATTTTGCCTGGAAATTTCTAAGCATAATGAAGTAAGAGAATAAAAAATGTTAAAGATTAGCGTTTTGGATGACAATACCAAGAAAGTTGAGATCCAGTGCATCAAGTGCACATTTTTCAATAAGCTTGAGAAATTTTAAACACTGAGAATTATTACTGTGTCTTCTGAATCTAGTGTTAAATTGCAAATTCTTTACTGAACTTCTAAACTGGTGTTCAGAATTTGGGTATTTATTATTTTTCTCCTGATTACATTTATAAAAATTTTTTGCCTTGACAAAGGCTTGCTGATATCTGGTGTCCTACCTTATTAACTGTATAGAGAAACCTGCAATTGCTTCCTGATTATAATACTATTTGTGTAGAAAGAGCATTTCCTCTCTTTTATTTTCCCTTCCAGCTGTTACTATTAACAGGTACATTGGCATTTTTTGTCACATATTATTCAGTCAAAATATTTGTTGATTCATTTTATGTGAAGGTGTACTTGTACTTTTACTTTTGATTGAATAAAATATTTGAATTCAATTTTAAGTGAAGAATGGACTGAAAATATAAGACTTTCCCCCTAAATTCATTTCTAGTTGTTCAGCCACTGTGTGCATCCCTGCTAAATATGAGACAGTTGTTTAGGTGCTATGGGAGAAAAAAAAGATGAATTAGAAAAAAATGGTAGCAGGAAGGTTGGGTTAATATCTCCTACCATTAAAAGAAATGAACAGATAATCATAAACATTAGGAAGGGATTTTTCAGCAGCAACCAAAGAGGGAAAGGCACATGCTATTTTGCCTGTGAGGAAGAATGACAACTGAGGGTGAATCAGAGGCTGTGGGCACAGTCCCCACTGTACTAGCTTCCCTGCAGAAACCATGTGTGTGAATGAACAAATCTTGATACTTCTCACTCAGATCCTAGATCTGGAGTGAAGTGAAGTGAAGTGAAATGAGTGAATATTTTTGCTTTCTCTTCACTGAAGGTTAGTGGTAATGATTTCTGGAAGGAGAGGGAAGAAGCTGGAAAAGTAACCATAGCAAATATCCTGACATGGTAAAGGGAAGGTCCAGGGTTCCATGCTGAACTGAGAGGACAAACTGAAGTCTGAAGTTCCTCCATGACCATTGATATATCCCAAAGACTTAGAAGAGCATGCTCTACTGCGAGATTTTTTTGTTGATTATTTTGGTATTACCCTCATATTTCTAAATAACATATTTGTATAACCTCTTACTGTCTTTTCAGTTTGTTATCATCCACTGTCTTCTCTCTGTTCCCCATTATAGCTATATCATATTAATATTTTAGTATTTATATTATTATGGCAATATATATAAGCCATATAGTAAATTCTATTTCTTGTATAGGATTTTATTTGTCCTGGAGTGAATAATAACTTGTTTTATTTTTTTTGTTTCAATGTATTTGCCCCTGATTTAACCACAGACTCTCCCAGTTTTCTAGAGCTTCTTTTATGAAATTTGAACACTTCAGGTATTCTATCAGTTTCATTTTTTTAAAGAAACCTAAACTTACTGTCTTCAATGTCTGGTACACAGTTTTCATCATGGGATATCTACACATTGACATCCAAGGATTCCCTCCTCTTTCAACCATTTTCCTTTTTTAAAAATTTTTATTTTGATTCATTCTGTATCACTTACCTTACTCTTTCTTGGTTTACTTTCTTGTTTTGGTGGAGTAAATTGTATAGTAGCTTCCTTGGAAATGATACATTCATGGAGTTTAATGTGAGAGTTAAATATCTTGAAAATATCTAAAAATATCTTTAATTATTCTGTTATTCAAGGCTGGTAATCTGGGCATATACTCATCAGTGAGAAATAATTTTTTTTTCAGAAAATGTATTTTGGGGGTGCCAGGGATTGAACTCAGCTGCATTTGGCCACTAAGCCACATCCCCAGTCATTTTTTTGCATTTTATTTATAGATAGGTCTCACTGAGTTAGTTGCTTAGTGCCTTGCTTTTGCTGAGACTGACTTTGAATTCACGATCCTCCTGCCTCAGACTCCTGAGCCTCTGGGATTACAGGCGTGTGCCACCATGCCCAACTTTTTTCAGAATTTTGATGGAGTGAATTCTAGCTTCTAGTAATGTATAAGAATTCAAAAACTATTTGAACTTTTAATCCTTTGGATGTGGCCTGCCTTCCTCTCTCATTCCTTACTGAAAACTTGTAAAATCTTCTAACTCCATTATTTTCATGATGATGTGCCTTGTAATGGGTCAGTTTTCTTTCATTGTCCTTGATACTCTTTTAACTTAGAAATTCATATTCTTTATTTCTGGGAAATTTTATTGAACCACTTAATTGATTTTTTTTTTTTTTTTTTTTTTTTTTTTTTGCTGTTTTCTAGCTCTCTTTGTGGATCTTTTATTTGGACATTACCCTATTTTCTAGCAAATCTCCTCAGATCATTTTTGAAGCTTTTTATTGCATGTTCTCTTTATGCTATCATATTTTAAATTTCCATTTACTCTTTTTCATTTTCTGAATGCTTCGATATTTTCCTGATATCTCATCTTTCTGAACAATGTATTTTAACACTTTCTCTGATGACCCTTTAAAATTTCACCTCTTACCCTCACCCCATTATCTATCTTCTCAGTAGAGTATACACTTCATAAAAATAGAGCTTTTTATCTGGTCCCCTTGCCCCATTTTCACATCACCTCAAACAGTGGCTGGTACATATTAGTGATCAGGTATTTCTGAAATAAACTGAATGATAATAAGCACTTTCAAGTTTTCTCTAGCATAGGTCTAGTCTATTTATTTCTGGTTACTTTTTTCTATTTTTATTTATCTCTGCCTTAGGTTAGAACATTTTCTGTGATATCTGCTAATACTTAATCATTTGCTTATATTTAAGAATGGGAGGTAGCAGGCCAATTGGAGTATATGAACAAATGGGTGGTACTTGCCACATGTGGGTTTCATGGTAGAATGATGATGTGACTGGGACATTTTGTTGGAGATACCTTGATGTCAGTATCTTCAGATCTCTCTTGGCTGATCTGATTTCTTGGAATATATTCTTTCAATCTTTGGATGTAATAGCTTGGAGGCAGAAAGGAAGAGGGCTGGCAGAGTCTCAGCATCCTTAGTGCATACATTTACTGAATCCCTCTGTTTTCAGTGGGGCCTCTGTGGCTTCATCTGGGGCTGGTGTCCTCCCTGGAAAAGAAAATTAGATCTAGCATTTTATTGGAGTGGGAAACATGCCCAAACTGTGCAGAATGTGGAAGGAGATTTTAGGATCTAACTGCCTCTAAATTGCTTCAGTTGTTTTTTTTTAATGAGATGAAATATAGTCCTGTACCTCTTGTGAAAGTTCAAAAATGTTTGTTGTTTTCTGAGTTATCAGATTAAGCAGGGGTAGGGCATGACCACTTTGCTTTTCATTACTTTCTTCAGCTTATTCCTACTTCCAGAGGAGTTTGGCACCGATCCTTGAGAATTGGGGAGACTTCTGTGGTATTTTTTGATTTTTGCAGACCTGCTCAGGCATCTATCCATCACTCATCTATGTTCTCAGTTCCAAATTTAAACAAGAGCACTCTCATATGCCCTTAGGGTTTATATTTTGTCCTTGCTGAGTAGATCTCTATCTCTCTTTCCTGGTTGCCATGTCCTGAGTTGCTTTCCTCTATCCTGCCCTTCCTCCATGATGTCCACCTCATCTTGGGCCCAGGGCAATGGAGTAGGTTGACTGTGAACTGAACCTCTGAAAATGTGAGCTAAAATAAACTTTACCTTCTGTAAGTTGTTCATGCGAGGTCTTTTGGTCACAGTGATGCAAAACTGACTAAAACAAGCACTTGAAAAAAATTCCTTAACTGTTATGTTAGTAAGGGTGCATTTAGTTTCATGTATTTGATCTATCTATGCTCAAAAGTCATTTCACATTTCACACACTCACAAGTCAGATAGCAGAGGTTATGAATTCTACATGGTATCAATCCAAGATTTTAGTATAAAGTAATTTCAGGTTGTCTCTAATGTCAGGTTTCTGGAAGAAGCAAGAAAGAGCAGGGAATGCCTTTCCACCCAGACCTTAAGTATCGTTATAGGTAAAGTTCCAAGGAATATGAATTAATTGTTAAAGGTTGCCAGTCACACTAGGAAGTGAACACAATGAGGAAGAGTCAGCAGAAGCAATAAATAATAGAAAATACAAAGCCCTTAGATACGGGGATTACATAAATGTTTAATATGTTAAAAGAACAGGAGATGATGAAAATGATCAAGTTCATTTTAAAAATGAAACAACTATTTGAAAAAAAGACCAAATAGTCCTTCTAGAACAGAAAAAAAAAATGTAGTAGACACTCAAAGACTGAACTAACAGGATATTAAGTACACCTAAAGAGGAGTTTGATTAATTGGACAATATCATAGAATATTATCCAGAACACAGAATACTTAGACAAAGAACTCCTGAAGGAGAGGTGAGAGAAAATGGTAGAAAGTCAATGTTCAAAGAGATACTAAGAACTTACCAAAGTTAATGGAGATGCCACATGATTCAGAAATTCCAAAGAAGCTCAGACAGGTGATGAAAAAAGAAGATGATGAAGTAGTGCTTGTACAGAAACACGATAAAGTTTAATATTTTAGAGTACCAAAACAAAGAGAAGATCTTAAAAGCAAATGGAAAGAAGACATTTACTAACAAAGAACAGTAGGTTGAATGAAAGCTGACTTCTCAACAACATTAATGGAAGTCAAAAAACTGAAATGCTGCCTTCAGTGTGCTGGGAGAAAGTAGTTATTTCAATAAGTTTGGTACTAATAGACTCTCAATTAAAAAAAAACCTTTAAAGGATATACTTAAGACAGAAGGTAATGTTGGAAAAGAAATAATAGTGGAAATTAGGAAGTTTTAGCACCAAATGATAATATCACATGTAAAATCTTATGAAATTTTAATAAAGAGGTACTTAAAATTTATAACCTTAAATCCTTGTATTAGAAAAGAAAAAAAGGTAGACATTGATGAAGACAAGCCCAAAGGACATAAATGGGAAGATTAATGAAACAAAGCATATATGCAATATAGAGGCTCAAAAAATTTTAAGTTGGGTTTTTAAAAAGAGTAACATAGCTGATATATGCCAGGAATGAAGGAAAAGTAGAATTATGACAGCTGGAAAAGATAATTACATATGCAAAGATTAATATCATAAGAAGGGGGTATGAAAACCATCATGATAATAAGTTTGAAAATTTAGGAACAATGAAAAATGTCCAGGTAAGTATAATTTATCAGAATCGACTTAAAAACTAGAAAGTCTAAATAGTCCTATAACAGTCAAAGAAATGGAATTATTAACCAAAAATCTTATTTAAAGAAAATTTCATTCCAGATGACTTTATTGGCATGTTTTTACCTGGTATTCAGAAAAAACGTTCCAATGTTGTATAATATATTTCAGAGTACCAATAATGGGAATGCTTTCCAGCTGAGTCAAGCATAACTAAAGCCATATGAGAAAGGAAAATCATGATAGTCATTGTCACTCATGAATATAGTTGCAAAAATCCTAAACAAAATATTGTAACAATCCTACATCCAGTAAATGTAGCTGATGTAAAAAACCTGCACAATTTAGATTATCCCAGGCCTATAAGAATGCTTAGATATTGGAAAATCCATAATGCAATTCACCATATTAACAAATTATAAGAAAAAACATCATACCATATTCACAAAGGACGGAGTTGCATCTTTGGTTAAAATTTAATGTGAAATTATCATGAAAAAAAATCTCAAAATAAGAATAAATAGAAATTTTCATATTTTAAAGCACACCTACAATAAATCTATATAGCAAATACTATAGTTTATGGTGAACTAGTGAATGTTTACTTTTGCAATCCGGCAAAGATAAGCATGCCCATTATTACCATTTTAATTTAGCTTAATAGTAGATCTTCTAGGTAAGTATGTAAGATCAGAAAAAAGTGGTGAAGGTACCAAAAAGAGGAAACAAAGCTTTTGTTAATATTTGTGGTATAATATTTTGACGACCCCCCAATCCTCTTAGAACTTAATGAGGAAAATAATCAATATTAACTCTTAAAAGATTCAGAATGAACAATGGACAACAGCCTGTGATACTGTTTTGTTTCTGAAACTTCATGAGAAACTGAGACAGGGTTCCATTTTAAATGGTCTTAAATTGAGTTTTATCTTACCTTTCCTTTATAGTTGGGGCAACTTTTTTTTTTCTTTTTTGGTACCAGGAATTGAACTCAGTAGCACTTGACCATTGAGCCACATCCCTAGCTCTGTTTTGTATTTTATTTAGAGACAGAGTCTCACTGAGTTTCTTAGAGCCTCACTTTTGCTTAGGCTGGCTTTGAACTCGCAATCCTCCTAAGCCTCCTGAGCCACTGGGACATAGTTGGGGCAATTTCTAATGAACCTAATAAATGGTGATTTGGTGATATGATTTTATCCCAAAGTGTATTCAGAAATAGACCCACACATCCTTTTTTAACAAAAAAATAATAGTAAAAATTTTTAAAAATTAATTGTAAAAAATGAGCATAATTAGATCTGAATCTGGATATAGGTCCTGTTTCTAGTAACTCTCAAGGTAGTGGGCAGGGACGGTTACATGACTTACCTTGTTTGTTTCCTATCTCTCAGTGATCACCATCTTTGTTGCCTGATTTTCTGGTGTTTTGAAAACTCTTTTTGTATATGTTTTGTTCTAGTATCTTGAAAACATTTTTCATATGGTTCTCTTTTTTTTTGTTGTTTCAAATAGGCGAGTAAATCTGATCTATCTCCATCTTGGTTGCAAGAAGAAGTCAATTTAACTAAATTACTTATTTCATGGTAGTCATTAATAAAATGTTGTTTTACCACACTTTATTCTTATGCAATTTTGTGGCCTTTCTCTTAGAAGCATGCATATTTTGCTTATTTATTTGTTTTGTTTTTGAAGTAACTGGTAATTTAAAAGCCCAATCTGTGATAACTTTTAGAGTACAGACCCTGAGATGGATAATTCCTGAAGGCTTTCAGCATTCTCTTCTGCTGGTTACCTTGTTATTATTGGCTGTTCACCCTCTAGTGTTTTGACCTACTGATGTGTTTTAAAAATTTTAATGAAAGACAGATTGAGAGAAGTTGTAGGAGCCCACATGGCTGTATCGTATCCATGCACTGGCTCAGAATGAGCAGCTCTGTAATATTACTCTGAGTTACATTGGTGGAAAGCACCAAACTCCAACTTCTAGCTTGTCTGATCCAGCTAGGTCAAATCAATCATTATTTTCAAAAAATTCATGTTCTTGGTATGTTGCTGTTATTTAATGTTTAAGGCACAGAAGCTTGTCCAAATATTAGTACACATATTATAGATTTTTGAATAAACTACATATAGTTATATATATACATAGGGTTTTCTAAGGAGTTTGTAAAGAATATGGTTTTTAACTTGCCAGTATGTGATCCTAAACTTATTTCCTGTGTGTGATTATGAGCTTTATTTATAATTCTCTAGTAGCTATTTACTTGCATTGTTAAGTTTATTTCAGATGTTCTTCACTTAACTCAAATATTCTCTGTATCTCATAAAATTAAAAACATGTTATGCTGCAACTTTCTTTTAAAATATCCTTCAAACGTGACCAGATTATTTTAGAAACAGACTTTGTTATTCCTGATAATAATGATCAGGGAGAGAAAGAAATTGAGATCTTTCAAATAAGCCTATCAGTCATTTCAGGTCATCACTTTTGGCTTCCCCCACTGCAGGCAGATCTGATCACAGGAACATATACAGGTTGGCAGAGGTGTCTGATTTGGGTTTCCTTTCCCTTCCTTTTGACAGCCCATGCATTGAGTTAAACAGCAGTAATGACTGATTTCTAGAGAGAAATATGGGAGAAGCCAAAAGAAGACTCTTTATGACTTTGGCCTGGATTATTTGAAACTAAATAATTAGCATCAGAATGATGAGGAATTAACCACCTTTCCCATGCTGAGTTCCAGGCTTTTGATCAAAAGGTGTTCTTTTCTTACCATTTTATAATGTCTTAGTCATAAAATAAACCCAAGTATTTACCAAACAACCTTTGCAAATATTTATATTTGGGGTAGGATGGAAATGAAAAAGGGATTAGAAATAGCATGCACTCTTTTTAAAAAATTAAGCCTTTAGAGGGATTTTAAATACAAATGCCATTGCTATTCCTAGTTAAATACAAGAGTTTTTTTAAAAATTTTTTTTAAATCAGGTGGTCCTTAACAATATGTGTTTTTCTTTTCAGCTACTAAATCAGGATTGTTGCCCCCACCACCTGCACTCCCACCAAGGCCTTGTCCATCACAGGTAGGAAACAGATTTGGTTTCTGTAAACTGTTTCATTGTACACAACTTTCCGACTAGTGTGCTTCTTTGCAAGGGTTGATCACCACAGAACTGGTCTATCAGATTCCCAGGAAAATATCTGGATGAAGTGAGCAGGGTGGTTTAATTTGTTTTCATCTGGTCAGCCCAACCTCACATGGAACAGGGAAAGTTTCTTCAATAAGCCAGCAAGCAAATGTGTACTAGTTAATTCTTGGCTATTGAGAGTTGCATGTGGTTTTCATAGAGAGTAGAAGGGGTGTCTCTCCAACTGGAGGTGGAGGATGTGGTTGTTTTGTATAGTATGTGCAGTCTGGGTGATTATATTTTCATCAGCATTTTAGGAGTTATGTTTATTCTGCATACACTAAAAATAAATGGTCATCAACCCAAGGTCTGTGCTATGGTTTTGGCCCACAGTGCTTTCTTTAGTATGGTATTTTCCTTCAGAACAATAAGCTGAAATGGTAGGAGTGGGAGAAAGTGTCAACAAAATCTCTTTCACCTGTAAATTAATTCTGCTTTATTTCCATGTGCCACTATGGCCTTATTCATCAACACTTTCTGTGGAGTTGAAAGTGAGAAGCAAGCAGCAAATCCATGGAGTGTGGTATACTGTGCTATAGATCTTTCCTTTTGCTAATTGCTGCTGAAGACACTTTCTATCTTTAATGACCCTTTCCTACTTTTGGCAGAAAATGTTAGGAAATTTCTCTGCAGACAGTCCCAGTTTCTACTTCACTGGTCTGGGTAGTGGCTCAGAGCATACCATTGCATATAGTGCTTCTTAGGACTTGAGTCACTGAAACCACTTTCAACATTTACCATTCCTTTAGACAATTAGATGGTTTTGAACATCCACTCAACCACAGGATGCAAATTCCGTGAGGTATTGACTTCCTGCTTCAGTTTGAAGGGTAATAAAAAGCCCAGTTCTTCTTGACTTGCATATAAACAAGCAAGAACTCCTTTTTCAGAATGCAGTACTGGATTTAAGAGGTACTGATCAGTTAACAAGTAGTTATCAAGTCTGCTGTTTTTCTAGTACCAAATCTTAGTTCTACCCTAAGGCTTTTCTTGGTCATAATTTTTGCTCATTCAAAATTACTAGTTATGTTAATTGAGCATCTATTACAGACCAGGCATTATACTAACTACTTTCAATGTATAATTTAATCTTCACAAAAACCTTATGAAGTAGGTACTAATATCCCTTTTCTTTTAAACAAATGAGGGAATGGGAGCACATAGGAGTTAAGCAAATCACCAAGGTGGAGTGGCTAGTAAATAGTAGAGCCAGTTCCCAAACTGAAGTCTTTAGGTCCTTCCTTTCTCCATCAGTCGAGTCTAAGTATCTTTGTCTACAGCAACACAGCAGAACCATTATTCTTGTAACTGTGGCTTTCACCACATCCTCCATGAAAGACCTAGATGAGTTGAGGCTTTTGCTTTGCACCAACAGCAAACTTAGACTGGATCACAACAAAATTAACAGGCATTCTGGGAGGGTTCATCTACTTGTTTCCAACCTAGACTTGAGGGCCACCTGGATGAATGTGTGGAAGACCCATCCAAAACCGCTTTTGTAACAAACTTCCCTGTTGCATGAATGACAATAGTGGCCTGAACTGTGCTGCTGCTATTGCAAGTCCTCATCTGAGCAGCCTGAAGTGGGCTTCCTTTCTGCTTTTGGGCATGGTGACTGAGGATCTGATAGGGGGACTGGGAATTCTCAAGTCCCTGTCAATGGATGAGTTGCTTCTTTGTCCACCAGATTGCCCAGCACTCAACCCAGGTCTCTAGCTCAACTGCCTAAGTATGGAGATTTCAGACTATAGGAACAGGTGTGTAAGAAATGGAGGCAGAAAATCTCTAGGCCACTTCCCTTGTCCCATTACCCCCTTTCATTCACTGTAAGTGGGACAAATATATTCGGTACATGAAGTCCTAGATAATAAGAACATGATTGTATTTAGTCTTTTTGCATGTCAAATTCCTAATATTGACCCTAGAAGAATCTCACCACCTGTGTGGAATATCGTAGTCTTTCCCAAAGTTCTTGTGAAGCAGCAGTCTCTGGAAGATAGTAGGGTTCTGTGGTAAGACAAATTTGTACGCTGCTGCCTCTATCCTCCATTTGGGAGATTCACAGTGTATACAAGCCCACTAAAGGTTTTGAAGTCCTGTGGCAAAAACAAAGAAAAAACAACAACAAAACCAACAAAAAACTGTTCTATTTTGATAAAGCAATTTTGTAGCTTGTGTGGCCATTCATCATTATATTTATAAAATACCTATCACTATCCTGAGGGCTTAGGGGTTAGGAAACACTACTAGAACTCCAGCCTTAAGGTGTTGCTAAGAGCATTTCCACTTCATTCTCATGGGTCACCTGATTTCTGTATTATGTGATTAAAGTTAAGTTTTATGTTATACCAACAGTCTTCTCTAGAAGAGTTAAACATTAAAGTTTACTGCACATTAGCTTGGGATTTCAAATTTTTCCGGTTTTCAGTGTGTTCCCTTTCTTTCATTGCTTTTCCATTCCTTCTCTCTCACTCTCTAATGAGGTCACTTTTGCCATCTCACAGCAAATTTTATTATAGAGAACTTAAACACTCTGAATTCTTCTTTTGCTCTGTTAAATATTTTGAATACTTGCTATATTCAGACCATCAACTTGACTTTGGAAATATACCTATATTATCTCTATCTACAGAGACATTTTCATGGGGCTTAGACTGTAGTACCATTACCTGGAGACTTAGGGGAGAAACCAAGAAGCCTGGTATAACTAAAATCATTATACTTATCAGTAGTTGTGGAAGAGGTTAAACTAAAGTTTATGTATTATTTTTTGGATTTAAATATTTCATATTACATAACTTGATAAATGGGCAAGACTAGTTTGCAATAATGAAAAAATGTTCTGTTTCCTACAGAGAACATGATTTTAAAAGCTATGTGGGGAGGCTGGGGTTGTGGCCCAGTGGTAGGGCACTTGCCTAGCACATGTGTGGCACTGGGTTCGATTCTCAGCACATATAAATAAATTAAATAAAGGTCCATCAACAACTGAAAAATACTTTTTATAAAAAGTTATGTGGCTAATCAGTCATGATATACTTCCAGTATCCAAGTATGTTAGATAAATGAGTTTGTACATTTGCATATATATCTGCATATAACAGAAACGTATCTACTTTTATCAAGTGAGAGAGATGAAGTATAGGTTTTCAGCATAAATTGCAGTTTAGATGGATTCTGCTTATACCAAGTACCACTATGATATGAACATCTGGATTAAGTTATACAAATGGGGCTCCAGAGTTAGGGAAAGGAATAAATTAAAAAAAAAACAGATCTTTTATTTTTCATGCTATTAGGTAAGAGCAAGAAGGACCAAGTGAATAAAGAATCAGGCATTTTTTGTTCCACACTTTCCTGTGGAAAGACTAGAAACCAGAGCATGGTCTTTTGGCTCAGTTCAGAAGTGTTTTTTTTAAGGACCAATTCATAGCATAAAAAACCTAAAAGCAATTACAGCAAACTTTCATATGGAGCAGAGTTAAAGTGAGAGTTAGACTAATCAGCTGTTTGTGTGTAAAGAAAAATGCCATTTACAGAGTTTGTGCTTGTCCTGTAGGTCAATTCTCTGTAAAGAGACAATTTGGTACTTCCATAGCTAAATCCCTATAATAGCATTGATCTCATGCCAAATTTCTTACGGCAATTGTGATAGAACCATGGCTTCAGTGTAATTATGTTTAATAAAGAAAAGATTTGCGGGATACAAAGTATTAACTTTTAAGTTTTATATTGGCACCACATCTGATGAATTAGGGCTTCCTCTCAACTAATGTGCTCAGAATTTTCCTGTTTATGCCACTCATAGCAAGTACTCCTCACTAGCAATGTTATGAATACTAAGATAATAGACACTGTGGAAGAAGCATCGTATTAATACTATTACACTTAGAGAGACCAAGAAGGCTCATGGGATGGGTGGGGTAATCAATGAAATGACTTTTAAAGAAACAAGAGACTCTTTTTTTTTCTTTTTAGATGGCTGAGGGATACAGAGATTTCCTGTAGGGTAAAAAATCAAATGCATTGAAACAAATATGCATGAGATCTTGGTGTGTTTGAGGAAGTACCAGAGATTTGGAAAGCCCAATTTGAGGGAATATTGAGTGTTCTGGAGGTGGCAGTGAGGAGCAGGCCACCTCCTCTAGTCCCAGTGGTGCCAGAACTGTGGGAAAGAAATAGTCTGCCAATAAGAAAGTCATGAGTGTACTATCATGAAAGAAGGAACCCAGATGGCCTTGAAAGGAAACTAGATTCACTGTGATCCACTCAGCTAATTTCTCATCTAACTTTTCCTTCTGGCTAGAATCAGAGCTAAAGCCCAGGGGGAACCCAGTAGGAATATGCTGGTCATGCTACTCTTTTTCAAAGCCAAACTTCTTAGATGCAACTTTTTATTAGATGCTAACTTGTTATATTTGGAAGGAAAGATCATATCTTACTTAAACTCAAATGGCAGTTGTGAGGCTCTGAACTTGTGAAATTTTTGCCGGACGTGCTAATGCACATTTGTAATCCCAGCCACTCAGGAGGCTGAGGCAGGAGATGGCAAGTTCAAGTCTAGCCTCAGCAAATCAGCAAGACCTTGTCTCAAAATAAAGATAGAAAGGATGGGATGTAGGTCACTAATAAAGGTCCACTGACTTCAATTCCCTCTAACTCTTCCATCCCCTGTCCAAGATCTTATTTTAAATATAGATGAAAAAAATCATAAAACACAATCAAGGGAAAAGATGCTTAGACCAGTTTTCAGTGCTCACGCATACTAAGTACAACTGAAACCCTGGAGATGATATAACAGAAAGAGAGCTACTGTCTACCGTCAAATAATTGGCAGAAGTTTAGCTGTTTGGGCATGGAAACGATGCAGTTTTCTTTTAAGAATATCCTCTTATAGTTAAGGATTAGGAAAAAGTGCCCTGTGATATTATAAGAATAAAAAAGTTATTTGAAGCTTCATCAGAATAAAATGATCTTTGGAAGCTACTTTTGAGAAAATGTTCTCAGAAATTGGGATAAGACATATATAACAGCATATAGTAACATAGTTATGATGACTCTAGCAGTTGTGAGATTCAGATAAATATGTCATATAGTAATTGTTTTTCATCCATGTTCTCTGGATGGTAAACTCTGTTGCCCTCCCTCTTAAATGGTAATTTTGTAGCCTGGTGCAGTGTCACCCACCTTTAATCCCAGCAAACTCAGGAAGCTGAAGTAGGAGGATCATAGTTTGAGGCCAGCCTTAGCAATTCTGTCTCAAATAATAGATAAAATGGGCTAGGGATGTAGCTCAGTGGTAAAGCCCCTCTGGGTTCAATTCCCAGTACCCAAAACAACAGGAAGGTAATTTTGCTTTGTACCAACTTCTAGACTAAAAGTTAATTTCCCTCAGCATTTTGAATGTATTAAACCTCCTCCTCTTCTGACATTTATTACTACTATTACTGCTGCTGCTGCTGCTGAGGAGTCTACTGTCAATCTATTTGGTTCATTTGGAGTGATTCTTTTTTTTTTCTCTACAGGGGCTTTCAATACTTTATTTTTTATGTTCTGTTTATGTCACTGTGATGTGTCTAGGCATAGATTTAAGTTTATTTATTCCAGGTGACACTTGGTATACATTTCCCATCTGGAAAATCATGTTTAATTTTAGAGCACTCTCAGTCATGTCTCTATGGGTTTGGTTTCTCTACTAATTTCTTCTCTTTTCTTCTTGAACTGCAATTGGCTATGTATTTCTATGTCTGTCAACACATCTTTTACTTGTAATGGTTCTTTCATTTTTTAGTGTTCTGATCATTCTGTGCTAACCCTGGATGAAATCTTCATCTTCCAAGTGATTCTCTGTATAACTGTGTTTAGCCAAAATTTTTCTGTCTTGTTTAAAAATCTTTATCACTATTCTTTGATTCTAGGTTTTATAATCAATTATTTTTTGAGTCAATCTTTTTCTTTCATGTTGTCCCATTTTTGTTTCATGTTTCATCCCCTACATTTAATGTTGAGGATTATAAACATACTTAATGTATTTTGATGTTATTTTCAACTTGTTCTATTTTCATTTTTATTGGGAGTGAATTTTTAGGGTTTTTTTCTTAGTGTTAGGTTTTGTCTTCCATGCTTTGGGAAGTTTGTATTGCGGGCTTATGATCATTGAGTTGGGGTTTAAATTGTATTCTCATTTCTCTGGACTTTTCCCTATCTAGCAGTTCAGTGGCTGTCTCTACCAGCTGTACCCCATAGCCCCACACCCCTATACCCCATGCCCTTTAGTCTAGAATCATTTCTTATCCTTGAGGTCCAATACTTCAATCTGGTGTGGATGTCAGAGTTCTCAAAGATGGCATCAGATGCTGGCTTAGCCCAGGACCAGCTTGTGATGTTATACAGATGCTCCTTGACTTATGAGGTTATGTCCAGTAGACCCACTGGAGACTGAAAACACTGTAAGTTGAAAATGCATTTAATACACTTAACCTGCTGAACATCAGCACTTAGCCTCGCCTACCTTAAACACGTTCAGAGTACTTACATCAGCCTATAGTTGGCAAAATCATCTAACACGAGGCTTATTTTATCATAAGTGATGAATATGTCATGTAATTTATTGAATATTCAAAGTGAAAAAAGAATGGGTATTGGCTATGTCTTCGAAGTTGAACCCTTGTAAGTCAGGGACTGCCTGTTATACTTTCTGTTCTTTTCCTAAGTAGGCACCTCTGAGCACTGTCACAGGCTTCATTCTGCCATTTCAGCTTTACAGGTAGTGAAGCACCACCTTAGCCTTTGGCTTCAGGGAATGAGCTTGGTACCAGTCCTCCACCTCATATGGGGCATCTTAATCCCTGTTGTTTTGCTGCATGTGAGCTCCCAGCTGCCTCTGCATGCTTCAGAACCCCCAGCCTGGCCTACTACTTTGTGTTTTGACCCCTGATAAAACTTTATCTGGCTTATGAGTATCTAAAACTTCTAAATTTTGATGCTTGTGTGCTCATGCTTTCACATCTGTCATTGCATGTCATTTTTTGTTTGTGCATTATATTTATGCAATATTGTGGTTCATTTTGACATAATTATACAAGCATGGAATATAGTTTGCTCCAATTCAGTCTTAGTACTTCCCATTTCCCTCCCCACATTCCCTTTCCTCTATTCTACTCGTCTCTCTTCTATTTATTTGTAGTTTTTTTTTAAATTAGTGCATTATAGATATATGTAAAGGTGAAATTCACTGTGTAATATTCTTAAGGAAGAGAAAGTTGAGTTTGGAGAATGGAAACGAACTGCTTCGACTCTCATAGCTAGTAAGTTACCCAGCCTGCTCTTGTAGAAGAGGTGATCTGGAAAAGGTTTCTGGGGAAGTGCTAGAAAATGAATGATATAGAGAAGGGAGGGCAAGGGAGAAAAATCATCCCCGGCATGTCACAAAAAATTAGCTATAGATCTGCTAAGCAAAAGTTGATGAGAATTTCCAGTCTCTGTGCTTACCAGTTATTTTCTAAATGTGAAATCTTTTCTACATCAATCTAAAATACTAATTTTTGTGTACTGGGGATTGAACCCAGGTGCACTTTAACACCGAGCTACATCCCCAGCCCTTTTGGTTTTTTATTTTGAGACAGGGTCTTGCTAAATTGCTTAGTCTAACCTCCAATTTGTGATCCTCCAGACTCAGCTTCCTGAGTCGCTGGGATTACAGTTGTGCACTGCACCCAGCTAAAATGCTTATTTTAAAGTGCCCCAGTGTGGACTAAGTCCAAAAGAGCCTGTTTGTCTTAGTTCCATGTTTGTTGTAGTAAAAGGTCAAGTATCACCCTTATCCTGCCTTCTGAACTGGAAGAAGATAGAACTTTTGCATAGTAAATAATTATTTTTATTCATTTCAAAATTGATTTTAAATGTATATAAGCTATAGAGGTTCTGTGATTTTTAATTCACTCATGAAGCACTTTTAGCATGCTGTTTGCCAGATGCTCTTCTAAGTGCTTTACAAATACTAACTCATTTAGTCTTCATAACAGTCCTGTGTGATAAATTCTATTGCTTGCATCATTTTGCAGATAAGTAAACTAAGACACAGAGAACTTTAGGAACTTGCCCAGTGCTATGCATGGCAAGGAAAGGCTGTGAGTCTAACCCTGCTGTCTAGCCCAAGGACCAGCTTTTACTATGATGCTATTCTATAAATCCATGTCTCAGAATTATTTTCCCAACCACCAAGCTGACATAATATCTTTTTTAGGGATACATTTTATCTTATGAAACCTCTTAATGAGTTAGCTTTACTCCACTACTAGTGACTTGTTTTCTTTCTTAGATTTCCTAATTTTTATTACATTATGCTTGTGATTTTTGTCTTGTGTAAAGCTCACATTGCTGGCATCATTCCTCTGGACAGTGCCATCAGTTCACCTTATTGGTTCATCAGGTGTTAATGGAATGTGCTTACTATAGACCCACACTTTGCTAAAAACTATGAGAGTACAAAGATTGTGATATGATCCTTATCTTGTAACTCCTTTATATTTCCTCACCCTCTGAAGACAGTCATGCCTAGCACCATCCATTCCGTAGTCTCTCATGGCACTTACATATAACTATCATTTTCCATGTGTCTTGTTAAACCTATTTTCATATGCTTTATTGGTAAAGGCTGTAGGCAGTAGCTGGCCACCATGTTTCTGATAAGTAACAAGATAGCTCAGCTTCTCCCAGGAGGGTTAGTTGTACTTGGTTTCTCTCTTTCTTTTTTTTTTAATTTTTAAGATGTTGCTAGACCTTTATTTTATTCATTTATTTATATGTGGTGCTTAGAATCGAACCCAGTGCCTCACACATGCTAGGCAAGCGTTCTACCACTGAGCCACAATCCCAGCTCTTTTTTTAAATTTACTTTTTTTCTTTTTTGGTGGTACTGGGTATTAAACCCAGGGCCTTATGCATGCTAGGCAAGCACTGTACCACTAAACCATGTCCCCAGCCCTTTGTATTTTTAATTTTGAGACAGAGTGTCGCTAAGTTGCTGGGGCTGGCTTTGAACTTGCGATCCTCCTGCCTCAGTCTCCTAAGGTGCTGGGATTACAGGTGTGCACCACTTCACCTGGCTAGTTGTGCTTGGTTTCAAGATAACTGAACAATGGAGTCCTTATTCTCTTCTCAATCCCTCACCCCTACCACACACTCACAGAGAACAGAAAGCTCTCTTGAGGGTCAGGGGAGAAGTATATAAGTAGGGAAGGATAGGCAGGCAATTATAGTGCTATGGTGTTAATGGGAAAGGACAGTGGAGGAAAACAGGAGTTGAGCTCAGGGAGACAGCCTGACGGTGGAGTCAAGAGGATCAGCTTGAGGTTCAAATCCCGTTACTACCTTTTATTGACTTTGTGACTTTGGGCAAATTACTTAGTCTCTCTGTCTCAATTTCATCATCTGCAAAATGGGGATAGTGTTAGTGTTCATTTTCATAGGGTTGTCATGAGAATTAAATGAGATAAGATCTGTAGAGTACTTAGAACGGTGCCTAGCATATAGCCCCCCCTCAACAACAGGAAGCTGTTACAATTATCACTACAGGCCCAGTGAAACAAAAGCAGGATCCACTTTGAAAATGCAGAAGACCCAGGATATCCAGAAATTGGTAGTAATAAGCCCAGAATAAATACTAGAGTACTTACTCTGAACTACTTTTAGTAGAATCCTTTTTTAAAAAATTAACCACTTCTGTGATATTTTGTGGATCGACTTTCTGCCTACATCAGGAATAGACAAACTGTAGTCTTATAGGCCCAACCCAGATCATCACTTGTATCCATAAACAATGGGAATTTGAAAGAGAAGAACCAGTTGGCAAGAGGTATGCACAGGACATCTTTTTTCAACCTTCTCTCATGGGGAACACGAGTCTCAAGAGAATTCTTCCATCAATCAAAATAATAGAAATGAGAACAAGAATCAGTGGGAAGAAGGATAGACTTTCCCTGTCAGCCTTTGAACCCACAATCTCCTAAACAATGTGTGTCTGTGATTTCTCATTTTTCCTTAAAGACCTTTATCTGACCAAGATGCACTGTCTTTCAGACTTGATTAGCAAAACTCAGAGCAAATATCCTTTATTCAACTGGCAGCTTCAAAGACTTGCTGTGGGTGGGCCTTTCCAACTGTTTCTCAAGCATAATTAAAACAAACCAGGCTCGGCCTCACCACAGCAGTGTACTGTGGAGATGAGGAAATAGGAACATGGCTGCCCAGAGAAGTCAAGTGTAAAGGAATTTATCTTTCCAACACCCTCCTGAATACTCTACTCTGCCCAGAAAATTTTGAAGATGTTGCCTGGGAGTATGTTGGTAAAACCTTTCTCTGAAGAATGGAAGGTAAACCTCAGTTTGTAGCCCGTCTTGTAGACATTCCCATCATGCTGATTCCAAGCAGAGTTGGGAAGAGATATGCACCGTGAGCACACTAGTACCAGCTAGCTCTGTAGTAGACAGCTTTACTTGCCTCACGATCCTTCTGTTGGGATTCTGTGTGCCTGGTAATGGCATCTCCTTCCTTCTTCCCTCCCTTCCTCCTTTCCTTCAGGTGAAACTTCTTTCTTGTTTACTTCAACTTGTACCACTAGGTGGCACTTTAAGGACATTACAGGAAATTGTCTCTATGGGATTTATTTTTTTTTTAAACTTTTTATTGAACTATATGAATGTGCAACTCAGTGAATTTCTACAAGCTGAACACACATGTAATCTGCACCCAAATCAAGAAACAGAATATAGTTAGCACTCCAGAACTGCCCCTCTGACCTCATGCTATTTTCCCTATCTCCTGTGTTCAGGGTTAGCACTATTCTGACTCCTAACAGTATAGATTGGTTTTACCTATTTCCTACTTTATGTAAGTGGAATCATGCAGCATGTGTTCTTGTATCTGCTTTTGCTTGAATGATGTTTGTGTGATTCATCTATATTTATGTATGTAGATCATTGCTGTATAGTATTCCATTGTATGTGCACATATATCACTATTTCCTACTGTTGATGGATATTTGGGTAATTTTCAGATTTTGGCAATGATGAATTGTGCTGCTATGGGCGTTCCTGTCCAAATTCTTGAGTGGATGTGTGTTTTCATTTTTCTTGGGCATATGCCTGAGACTTTTAAAAAAAATTTTTAGTTGTCAATGGACCTTTATTTTATTTATTTATATGTGGTGCTGAGAATTGAACCCACCCAGTGCCTCACACATAACCATGCAAGTGTTCTACCATTGAGCCACAATCCCAGCCCCATGCCTTAGACTTTTATGGGTCATAGGGAAGGTATTTATTCAGCCTTAGCAGATGCTGCCCAACAGTTTTACAAAGTGTTTGTACTGATACAGTCAGTCCAGCTCCACATCCTTATCAGTGCTGAATTTATTTTATAGTTGCTTCATAACTCTTACATAATTTTATAGTTCCCTCTCTAGCAAGCTATTTCTAATTGAATTTTTAAATGCCATATTCCCCTGATGGACATAACTCATGCAGGAAGGACTGTGTCAACCTAAAAGGAGACATTTCTCACAGTTTAGGTGTGAACATCAGTAGTTGGAAAGAATGTTATTCTAACACTCCATCCCTAATACAGAGTGATGGAATGTAGGAGGGAATTCAGTTTGTTTTTTGGTGGTACTGGGATTAAATTCAGGGCATCACACATGCTAGCTCAGTGCTACATCCCAGCCCCTATGGAGGGAATTCAAATGATGAGTGTGGTAAAATATTGCATGAGGCTAGGGCTTTGAGGCATTTTAAAATGTATGTATACTTTTATTATTGCTAGACAGATTTATGTATATTTATATCTATATCTATATCTCAGTGGTGGGGGACCAGCAAGGAAAATTTCTAAAGTCCTAGTTATGAGATGCTGTTGCCTAGTGATAGTGGTAGGTGCCTATTTGGTTGGGCAGGAGACACACATGGGGCGTTTTTCTTCATCTTATTCATAGGGCATACAGATCTCAAGAGAATCCTCCCATAGGTCACATTACCTGTGAGGACCATGTTATTGACTCTGCAGATGAGAGTGTAAAATGGCTATAAGGCTTAAAATATGAGGTATAGAGAGTGGGGCTCAGACACAGCTCAGATCTTTGTTGTTTTAATAGAAATTGGAAGTAGAAGAACGAAACCCTGGTCATGGTCAAAACACTTGTATTTTCACCAAAATTAAGCTTTCAGAGTCCTTTAGTTATAATAGCAAGTCTGTTGCATGGATATTATCCAGTAATCAAGCAGGTTTTGGGAATCCCTAGGAAATTCTGTCATGTGACTGCTGAATCCAGGGACTACTTCTCCATTACAGTTGCTGAATACCTATTCCCACCAAAGTTCTTCCTGAGCTCCTCTTTCAGTGTTTTCCTGGGTATTTCCAATATTGGATTGGTTTCCCATTGGGCTGGGGAGAAGTGGGTGGTGGTACCAGAGATGTTCAGTGCAAACTGCCTGTCTGTGCTGAGGTAGCCTTGAAATCTGAAAGCCTGAAAGGGCTTTTATTTTTTAAAATTCTCCCCTCCAATATTGATAGCAGTAATATCCAGGGGCTCAGATTTGGATTGTGAATCATCTGCTTTGGGGCTTGTAATCTGAATCGGAGCCAGCATTTTCTCAGGCTAGGTTTCCATCTATTTGTCAAGGGGAAAAAGTCTGTTACACTGAATTGGCTGCTGCCTTCACTAGCAGAAACTGCCTGGGAAATCAGTCACACTTTTTATCACAATAGCTGCTACCATTATTGAACAATTATTATGTAGTTGTGCTTTGCACTCTAGACAGATATTTTGCTTAATTCTCACGGTGCTCTGAATGAGGTGAATTATCCCCATTTTTCAGATGAAGAAATTATAGCTCAACAAGTTCAAGTATGTGGCCAGCTTATACACTGAGCAAGGGCGAAGCTTGGATTTTGTTCTAAAATCAGCACCCTGTAACTGCTATGCCTGTGCCTTTAGGTACCATGGGATGAGTTCTTAACCTCTTTTCAATGGGGCACAAAACAGTGTTGGATTCATTGCTGGCTCATTCTACATGTTGAGTAGAGGACCTGCTGTTTGTTGGTGTTCACTTTAGGCACTGGGAATATAATAGCAAAGCAAGACACAGATCCTGCCTTCTAGATGCTTACTATTCAGCTCCATTTCTGTCTTTTTTTCACAGGTGACTTGGGTCATGGATTTTGGTAAACAGTCTTTTAGTGAATTGAGTCTTTTGGACCCTCTTGAGGCTGGTTGTGGAATGATGGGGTTTGCTGTAGCCAGTATGGTACTGACTGTTGTTTCTGCATCATACATGCCTAGGTTTGACCACATGGCTTTCTGGTGTACCCATGCCTAGCAGAGATGAGGGTCAGATGAAAATCAGGCACCAAATGACATTTAGTATCCTGATAAGATGCTGGAAAACCCCAGCAGGATTGTCTGATTATCTCCTTAAATTTTAGCCACTGCCTCTGTGATCCCTGGTTTTGGGATCCATCCTGACTCTTTGGTATTAAACAAAGGTCAAATTTAGTTTTACAATCTGTCAATAGTATGAATATTGCTAAATTTAGATGTGTCACCAGTTACCCACACCTTGGCAAAGTGATGTAATTAAACTTTATTTTTTTAAAATGAGATTTGGCTTCTTTATGAAAAATGACTTTTTAACAAACTTTTGTTAGTTACTGAAAATTTTGTCCTGCTACAAATATTTATATATGGAACCTTTGGGGCATATACCAAATTCCACCCATGATAAATGGATGAGCAAATAGTTAAGAAGCCTAGTTAGTCATTGCAGGAACACTTGTGGTCTTGTCCAGACTAAGGTCCCTAGAGACTTGGTTTACTCATCTTTTAAGTGAAGAATTTGGACCATCAGTGGTCCCCAGTTGGTCTGGACTGGCTATGTAAAAATTACCCAGGGAGCTTGTTAAAGTACAAGCTTCTCATGCTCCATTCCTAGGAGATTTTGATGAGGGAACTCTGGGGTGCTGTCTAAAAATCTGCAATTTATAAATATCTTCCAGGTAATTCTACTGAGCTAGCTATATGCCAGCTATATTTGGGAACCACTGGGGTAGAAGGTTTAGAACAGTTGATTTGGGAAGAAACTTTTTATGAGTTTGAAGATTTAGGGAATACTTAGGTATCTGGAGTAGGCTCCAGATGGATGAACTAACCCTGTTATATTGCAGTCATAAATTGGAACCAGGTGGTGGAAGAACTTTAACCGGCTGAGGGGTTGTGTTGTGTGCCATAGGCCTTGGGGACACACTAAAGGCTTTGAGATCAAAGAGTTTCCATGAGATGGTGTTTTACAAGATTATTTCTCAGTGGTGTGCTCAGTGGGTCAACCTCAGTGGGCAAGAAAATGAAGGCTGGAAAAACACCTGCTGAAGTTTTTGTAGGGCCCCAGGTGGGACGTGTGGTGAGAACTTGAACTCAAATGGGGTGGGGAGCAGTAGGTCCTCTTGGTAAGACTAGGCTGCCTCAATAGAACTATAATCTGAGACACATTGTTTTAAACTATTTAAAAATGCATAATTTATTGTTATGTTCATCTGTCTTGACTATTATCATGAATGATTTCTTTTGTGTTTTTATCCAGGAAGTTGTTTTGTTTTGTTTTTTGAGACTGGGATTTTTTTGGTACCTAGAGGTACTTTATCTTTGAGCTACATTCCCGGCATTTTTTACTTTTTATTTTTAAACAGGGTCTCACTAACTTGCTGAGGGTCTTGTTAAGTTGCCCAGGCTGGCCTTGAACTTGTAATCCTCTTGCCTCAGCCTCCAGAGTTGGGATTACAGGCATGTCCCACCACACCTGTCCAGCAGGTTTTAAAGGAACCCATGAAACAAATTCATACAGAAAAGTAGTAGCAGCAAGAAGAACTGTTACTGCAGCAAAGAAAGGAAGAAGAGAAGCAGGAAGGGAGCCCTTTCTTGACTGACAGTAACCCCATCCACACGCTGCCTCCATACTCT
The DNA here is from genome assembly GCF_902686455.1 of Sciurus vulgaris. Classification (NCBI taxonomy): domain Eukaryota; kingdom Metazoa; phylum Chordata; class Mammalia; order Rodentia; family Sciuridae; genus Sciurus; species Sciurus vulgaris. The sequence continues at coordinate 125,320,204 of NC_136471.1, read as the reverse complement.
TAGCCAAATAAGAAGGGGAAGGGTGTGCAGCAGGGGCCCCTAGAGTTGGACCTGCCAAGCATTGTAGAGATTGCTCCTCTCCTAGGATTGGGTGTGGACCTTCGTATTTGGCAGGAATGTTCTTTCTTTGTTCATCTAAAACCCAGCCTGTAGTCAGCATTTCCTACAGTGTGCCTCATGGAACATTATTTCTGCTGAATATTGATAGGAGTTACATGAGAATAAATAGTCGAAGTCAAAGAAGTCTTAGAACTTATGCCTTAACAAGCAAAGGCAAGTGGCTTCCATTACCCTCCAGACTTTCAGAGCTATGTGCTCAGTGAATCACCAAGAGGAAGATGGACAAGTCAGCACTTCCTAAGGTTATCCAGAGATTATTTTCCCTTCTAGGCAGTGACTGGCAAATTATGGCCCATAGGGCAAATCTATACCATCCATCTGTTTTTGCAAATAGAATTTCTTGGAACACAGCTATGCCCATTCGTTGTATTGTCTATGGCTGTTGAGCACAACAATTGAGTTGCAGAGTTGCCACAGAGACTGCATGGCCCTCAAAACCTAAAAAGTTTACTGCTGTCTCTTTACAGAAAACATTTGCCAATCCCTGTTCAAGATAATTTATAGAACTGGTGTTCTCTGATACCACCATTTGAGACTGCCTTAAGGAAATATAAGTGGATTGTTCAAGCACTGCTTTATGATGAATTTGCTTAATTTTATTCAGTTTCTGTATGGCCATAATTCTTTTCTCTTGCTTTAAACCACTTTTTTTTTTGCTCTCAACCATTTATCCAAGGTCAGAACCTGAGTTCCATGTGTCCTCATTCTTTTTCTTTCACTTCCCATATTCCATCAATCACCAATGATGTATCCAGTTTCCAGACTAAATAGCTCTCAAACATACCTGTTCCAATTCCTACCAACCTAGTTTAAATGACCACCATCTCTTTGGTTTTTTTTTCCTTCAAAAGTATTCTAATTGGATTACTTTCCCCCAGTGTGGGTTGGTTCCAGTCCTTTCTACTCACGGGATCTAGAATAATCTTTCTAAAATATAAAGCAAAACAGACCACTTTTCTTCTTTGAGTCGATCAGTGGCCCCTCTAGCCCTCAGGATATGCTCTGAATATGCAACATGGCTGTGTTGTCTGGTTAGGAAGGCAGAATCTACTGTGTGGTATTTCATAGTAGAAGACATTTAATTCAAGGGAATTAGATGCTTACAGAAAGGACTAGACATTGCCAGGCTTCTCTCTGCTGCAATGTAGTGAAAAGCATAGAAGTGGGAAATGTGCCGAACGGTCTACAGACAGTCCCGTTCTGCATAGCCATGTATGGTCTACCCTCCTGCCCATCTCCAGTTCCAGCCTGTCCCCCTGTTTTTCTTCCCACACCTTAACCTCACTGTACCTGACTAGATCCCTAACTCTTCACACATTATAGTACCTTTTAAAAATGAAAATAGAATGATTAACATGTAGTATCTCTCTCAGGAATTTGGGAGTGGCTTGGCTGGGTGGTTTTGGTCCAGGGTCTCATGAAGGTGCTGTCAGGATGTCATCCAGGAATGCAATCATGTGAAGGCTCACCTGGGGCTGGAAGATCCAATACTAGGAGACTTGGCAGGAGGCCTCACTTCCTTGCTACATAGACACCTTGTTAGGATTGGGTGGACTTCCTCACAGTAAGGCGGTTGGCTTCTCCCAGAATAAACAGTATATGAGAGACAGAAAAGTACACACAGAAGCAGAGACAGAAAGACCAAGGGAAAGTATATTAGAATGTTTTTTAAATCCCCTCTTCTGGTACCATGTTGTGTAGTGTCTTGGTCAGGCTCCCTAGAAGCAGTAGGGAAGGGGAAAGAGCCAAGGAATAATGGAGTCTCAGGTAAAGCTTGACCTGGCCTGATCCACATAGGCAGTAATCTGGTACATAAGTTACATCACAGAGTTATCCCCCTTTGAGTTAGAGGACTGGCCTTTTATATCCTTCTACACATCAGTTATTGTCTGTGGCCTGCCGGGGGAAGGGTTGGGAGGTGGGCTCCCTTCAGTTGAGGATTATTCTCTAGAGAAAGAGCAGCTGTGAGTCTTTAGTAGCCAAACCTCAGAACAGCTGGGGGATGGATGTGTCAGCCAGGTAAGGGTGATCTGAGTGGGGGGCACTATAGCATCTTTGACAGATGCTTCTTCCTGCTTAAGTTTGAAGTATCTACCAAGGAACCTGACTCATCAGAGGTACAAAATAAATCTCTCTTAATTGAATAAAAATGAATGAACAAAAGTGCTTAGCCTTTTTGGGCCTGTGTCCATTTTTGGAAAGCCAACTGAGGAGGGGCTGTGTTGTTCCATCTACCATGGAAATGGGCAAAACCACAGGACAGTTCTCTGCATCCCGAGTGGCAGCACCTTCTACTACTATGTGACCTATCCAGGCTTCTCTTTGCAAAATTGGAATGGAAATGGCTTCCATTTGCAGTTAGGGAAGTACTGACGTGTGTGTGTGTGTATGTGTGTCTGTGTGTCTGTCTGTTTGTATATCTCTATCTGTATTAATATCTGTATCTGTATCTATCCAGGTCCTTGCATATAATTTCAGGAAGGTACTTCTGTAAATGAAAAACTTCAGACACATCTTACCATTGCTTCCTCATCTTTCCCAACCTTACCTGACTGTTGCTTGTGTTTTTAGAGGTATTTAAGGGAAAAGGTGGTGGAACAAAGACATTCTACTCCCTTTCTGTGTTCAGAATTGTCATTTCTGTTGAGAAGAAGGTCAGTATGTCACCGCCTTCATTTTTTCCATGAGAAGACTTCACTCACCTCTGCAAGGAAGGGAGTTGTAGAACACACACTTCTCTGTATGCCTGAGGAGAAGTGACCAATAAAAAGGCAGGGTGCCTGGGTCTGTCACTCCTCTTCTCTCTGCCTTCCTGGTGGGATATGTCACTACACACCTGTGGTCCCTGCAGGGGGCTGCATGCACAGACTTGGAGCCTGAACAGATGCTTTCAAAGTAATAGATTTGTGGGTGGAAGGAAAGAAGGGGCCTCAGGTCCAATTTGCATTCTTCACCATTGTTCACTGGAATCTCTGCACTCAAGCAGTTACTGGGCCCTCACTCAGCTATTAATTAAGTTGACATTTGACTCTCAGATCTTGGAGTATGACTCCCATTTGTCATAACCCCCAAGAAAAGTGAAAAGAGAACTGCGTTTTCTGTACTCCTGACCATGAAAGCTCCTGGGGAGCTTTGGTTGGGTGTTTCTCAGGCACTTCAAACTCTCTATGCCTAAGAGTGGGCTCCCCTCACTGCCGCTTGTCCTGTGCTTCCTGTCTTGGGAATCGACCTCCATATTCTTGTGGTGTCCCAGGCTGACGTTGTAGGTCTCAGAGCATATAGGCCCTTTGTGAGTTTATTTTTGGAGCCTCCTTTCCTACCATCCCCACACATTGCTCCTGTAGTTGGCTGCATCCTGCTTGTCACTCAGGCCTCAGCTGAGTCTTTGCTGCTGTACATGGCTGGGTGTTTCTGCAGTCTGCACACACACTTCTTCCAACCACAGTCTCATGGAGCATGATTGCTTGGCCATTTCTGTCTCTCCCCTAGACTCCAAACTGCTTATAAGCAAGGTCTGTACCTTGCTTATCCTTGGATAACAGCACAGGACCCACCTGCAGTAGCAGTTTAATAAACATTTCCTCAAATGAATAACTCTTAGGCTTAAGAGGGCCTGAGGCTGTATAGCATTGTGGCCTAACTTTGGAACTTGAGGCCTGGATTTAGGTCTTGCTATTTGTGTGATCTTAGGTGAGTTCCTTAACTTCTTGATGTTCAATTTCTTCACCAAGAAGATTGGGAATAATGACTACTTCCTAGGGCTATGATGATGGAATGCAATAAATAACCCATGCAAAACACTTTGAGCAATGTATGACAGATAGCTCATGTTCAGTGTGTCATAGTATCTAACAATAGTAACAAAAAATAATAAAATAGTTATCCTGGAAGGAAGGGAGAAGACCGTAAAAAGTACTCGGAACTAGAAATCAGGTGTGTTGAGTGCCTGCATAATGGGTTTAGAAGAGATGGAGTGTTTGGGATAAAAGATAGAAGCAGATGGGAAAGAATGAACAGGGAGAGAAAAATGGGACAGGGGAACTGAAGACAGTGCCTTGAGAAACCCTATATTTGAGGGATAAGAAAAGAAAAAATGATCACAAGTAGGAGATTGTAGCTTCTTAGGTGCCAAGGACAGGAGTTTGAAAAAAAAAAGCGGTCAAGGGTGCCATGTTAGGCAGAAGGGGAAGGAGGAGATTAGATGAGGCAGCCAGAATCTGCTGAATGAGAAAACGTTAGTGTCCTGGGTACCACACCTTTCAATAGAGTCAGAAGAAGAAACCTCACTCTATAAGTGGTTAGAGAAGGCTGGATTAGGGACCCAGTGGGCACATCAAGCCGGTTGGTTGTGCTACAGTGTGTTGCTGTAGTATGAATTAGTTTGTGAGTAAATGGAAGACTGTTAGTAAAATGTAGAAGTCACTTATTTCCTGTGTGGATTCTTTTTTTCCTCAGCATGTTAACATTTTGCATCAATGGCTAATAGCAGCTGAAAGCAGAGTACTCTAACAGTCAAAAGAAGCAAGCCTCGAGAAATAGAGGGCCACATGTGACACCCAGTTACCCTTTGTTCTGACTGCTGTGTATTGAAGGGCTTGGGGACATTCCTTGGCAATCTTTGTGCATTTTAGTCATTGATTCCATACCACTTAGCAGCCTCAACCCATCTGATGACTCCTTCTACCACATGCCTCCTTCCTTTTTAAATGCAAAAAGCCAAATTTACTAGAGTGTTTCTTTATTAGGTATTTAACATTTTTAAAAAATTCAGTGTTTTTAAAATGATAATGATTGTTTTTCTTAGCACTCCAGTTAAGATCTTAAGTTCTTTTCCCCCCATCGGCCCTGTTATTTTTGGAATTTGATTTTGTAAAGTATTAGTTTTTAAGCAATATGTATGTCAGTTATAGTAGAAATTCCCATGATTCCTTTTCCTATGTTGAACAATACCAGAAGGAGAAGTGGAAGGGATAATGGTCTGTGGAGTTTCCCCCAAGGATCACCAGACTTAACCTCGCTTGGCTGCAACTTGGTCTAAATCAGTTTCCCTGAGTGACTATTTTCCTAAGTACTCTGTTATGTGTTTAGGTGGTGGGATTGCTTCTTGGCCTTTTGGCTAAGATCAAATGTAGTTTACATTTAGGTGGTTGTAGTTTTGCATTTATATCATCTCTCTGATCTCTTGCTACAGTCTGAACAAGTATCCGAGACTGAGTTACTCCCACAACTGAACAGAGTCCCTTCCCAGGCTGCAGAATGTAGTCCAGCAAAGAAGGTAAGGCCAGCATGAGGATGCCGTTATGGTGGCATTCTGAGGATCACTCCTGGGCTCCTTGCCTCTGTTATCAGATCTACTGCTTTAATGTTTCCATGTTCTGAAATGAATGCAAATGATGCACTTTCCCTAAAATGTGGATTCTTTGTGAAGATAAGGCTCTTGAAGCTTTCTGGACTTGACCCTTGATGTTACTGAGAGTTCATATTCCCCTCCTCAACCTCCCAACTAAAAGATGGTGGCCTTGCTTTTGGCAAATCAAATGGCATGGGGAGGAATATAGGTATTTATTGAAACCCTACACACCCGCCAAGCCTGAATGAACATTTCTTGGAAGTGGAATAGTCTTCCCTCTTGGCCTTTGTACAATATTTCGTCTTGCATTTCACTATCTTCACCTCTGCCCAGCCACACCATTGAGTTCCCTGTCATTTGCTCAGTTAGTACCATCTACTTACCATGTTTGTTCTCCATTTGTCTTATCTTTCTTTTCTTGTTCTTCCCCGTTCTCTCCCGGGCCCTTCTCCCAGTGAAGAGAATGAGCCTTGGGCTTGGGAGCACAGATGATGCAGGGTCCTCCAAGGAAGCAGACCAGCTGTCTCCTTCCAGAATACACTGTGGCTTCTTTGCCTAACTTCATGTGGGCATTGGGAGTAGGAAAATTATAAGCATATGACTAAGACCTTTACAGACTTCAAAACTTTTGTTACAAAAGGCTCCAAAGTCAGACAGAATGAATTTTGTCTTCAGTTGGAAAAAAGTTTCTATGGTGTTAGATGCACAGGATCTATGTGAGTTTAAATGACAAAGAGTAATAGATTGCTTACAAGGAAAGGCCACTAGAATCTGATTCCTATGTCCTTCCAGATGACAAAAAACTTAGAATAGACTGGAAGCATTTAAAAGAAAAAGAGAAAAAGGCAGACAGGCAGGTTAGCTGGCTAGCTGCTGGAATCTGACACCTGTATCTTTCCCGTTCTTGCAGAGCTAGGAGTCAGCCACTTATCTTTGGTTATGAAGTTTGAATAGCATCATCTTCTGATCTTGGGGACAGAGCTAGCATGTTGGTGGCAGGTGGGGGCATTTGTTTTTAACTTTTTGGTTTTTCATTTTGCTTTTAATTCACAGGATGTATCATATTCTCAGCCCCCGTCAAAGCCCATTCGTCGGAAATTCAGACCTGAAAATCAATCTACAGAAAACCAAGAGCCTTCTACTGCTGCAGGTGGGCCAACTTCTGTAGCAACTGTGAAACCCCATCCAACAGTCCAAAAGTAAGTAGAATTGATCAGAGCAAGGTGAGACTCTCTTTTGCAGTTTACACTCACATATATATGTTTACATTTACACTCACATCCCTGGAATGGTCTTAAACGATTGACTTATTCACCTCTATGATGGGATTGAGATCTCCCAGTCATATAGAAGGCTTTTAAACTATAGAATTGAACTTGACCCAAAGGGGCAGGTGAGTCCTAGGCTGTGGTGGTTTGGTTTTCTGCCCTTTGTCTCTCCTTGCCTCCCTACTGTTCTTTATTGTGCTGACCTAGATTTTCCTAGGAAGAAGACAATACTACAGGCAATTTTCCCACTTTTCCTGTCTTATCTCAGTCCTTCAGGGTGTATAGCTAGCTCCATGACCATACATCTTTCAACAAAAGTGGAATGTGGTTTCTTAAAATCCCCATAAAGAGTCATTAGTCATTCCAGCACCAAGTGGGCACAGTCAGAACATCTATAATATTTATCTCTTCAGCTAAAACTGATATTGGAGAGAGCATGGAGGCATTTGTGGACATGGTCGGAGACTGAGACAACAAAATTATGGACAAATAATCCTTCTCTAGAAGACTTTGGCTTTGAGAAGAGCCTTCACTTTCCCCATTTTTTTTGTAGTGACATTGGGTGAGGTGTCAAATGCAGAAACCTGCTGTTCTCACTTCATTTTATATGAGCCCGACTGGTCATGAATGTGGGGGCTCAATAACTATCATGGCACATCTGTAAAGACCTTATAGGTCCCTGGGGCTGCTGTGGATTTTATTCCACTTTACAGTGTTATGGAAAGAAAAGCAACAAGTTTGTGGGTGGTATCAGCAACTTGCCTTATTTTTTTTTTTTTTTGGGGTACTGGGGATTCAATTCAGGGGCATTCAACCACTGAGCCATACCCCCAGCCCTATTCTGGATTTTATTTAGAGACAGGGTCTCACTGAGTTGCTTAGTACCTCCCTTTTGCTGCGACTAGCTTTGAACTCACAATCTTCCTGTCTCAGCCTCCCAAGCTGTTGGGATTACAGGTGTGCACCATCATGCTGGCAGCAACTGGCCTTTGTAGCTGAAGTCCCATTCTGAATTTCTGCTTTTCTCTTCTTCAGATGATCCCCTCATCCCCCAAAGGGAAAATTCCCTGGTAGTATCAGCCCATAAAAGAAGTGTGTTTGGTCCATCAGGTTCACTGAGATCTTTGACAATCTTTCAATCTTAAGGGTTGGATCCCTATCAGGGATAAAAATGTCTAACTTTTCTCCCATCTTCTGTCCCAGCATTTTATTTTAATGTCAGCTTTATGTGAATTCTAGTTAGTTGGTGGTGGCTACAGTATTATCCAAAGGTGATGGCAGGCCATCTATTGAAGCTCACTCAGAGATATCTTTTTTCTCTTTTTCTTTTTTATCAATTTCAGTTTTATTGAAATAAGATTTACATACAGTTCCTCTTTTAAATCTACAATCCATTAGCTTTTAGTATATGCACAAAGTCATGCAGCCATCACTACCATCTAATTTTAGAACGTTCTTGTCATCCCCCAAAGAATCTCAGTGCTCTTTGACCACTATTCCCCAGTGTCCCTTCTGCACCCAGCCCCTGGTAATCACTAATCTACTTTGTTTCTATTTTGCTAATTTTCCCATTTCATATAAATGGAATCATGCAACATGTGGTCCTTTGTGTATGGCTTCTTATTGTGGTGTTTTCAGGGTTCATCCATGCTATAGCATGAATCAGAACTTAATTTCCTGTTGCCAAATCATAACCCATTGTGTGTATATACCACACTTTATTCAACCTTTCATCAACTGATGGACTTTTAGATTTTTGCTTTTTGGCTATTAGAAATAATGCTGCCACACTATTTGTGCACCTGATTTCTATGTGGGACCTATGTTTTACTTTTCTTGAGTATATACCTAAGCACAGAATTCCTGGGTTATGTGATCTCTGTACATTTAACATTTTGATGAACTATCAAAATGTTTTTCATAATGATTTTAACATTTTATGTTCACATTAATGTGTGAGGGTTCCAGTTTTTCTACTTCTTCATCATTTCGCTGTTATTATTATTATTATTACTATTATTATTGTAGCCAACTGAGTGAGTGTGAAGTGGTATCTCATTATGGTTTTGATTTGTGTTTCTTTAATGACTAATGAGGTTGAGAATCTTTTCATGTGCTTATCTGCCATTTGTATATATTCTTTGAATAAATATCTATTCACATCCTTTGCCTTATGTGTATATGAGTGTGGTACTGGGGATTAGACCCAGGAGTGCTCTGTCACTGAGCTACATTCCCAGCCCTTTTTTATTTTTATTTTGAGGCAGGGTCTCACTAAGTTGCCCAGGCTGGCCTCAAGCTTGTGATCTTCCTGCCTCTACCTCCTGAGTCATTGGGATTAGAGGCGGCACCACTGTGCCTGGCCTTTACCCACATTTGATTGTTTTTAATCTTTCTTTCTTTTCTTTTTTCCTTTTTATTTTTATTTTTTTGGTACTGGAGATTGAACCCAAGGGTGTTTAACCACTGAGACACATCCCCAGCCCTTTTTATTTTTTATTTTGAGACAGGATTTTGCTAAATTGCTTAGGGCCTCACTAAGTTGCTAAAGCTGGTCCTCCTGCCTTAGCTTCCTAAGCCTCTGGGATTATAGACATGGGCCACCACGCCCAGCTAATCTTTCTGTATTGAGTTATGAGTTCTTTATATATTTTGGGTACAACCCCCTTGTCAGATATATTATTTTCAGATACTTTCTCAAATTCTCTGGGTTGTCTTTTCGCTTTCTTGATGGTATTATTTACAGAACAAAAGTTTTTAATTTTGACATAGTCCGGTTTATTTTCTTTTCTGAGTCTTATATTTTTGTCTAAGAAACTATTGCCAACTCCAAGTTCATGAAGATTGGCTCCTATGTTTGCTTCTAAAAGTTTTAGGTTTTATACCAATGCCTGTGGTCTATTTTGAATTTATTTTGTGTATGGTATGAGGATGGGGTCCAACTCTATTCTTTTTGTATGTGGATAGCCAGTAGTCCTAGCACCATTTATTTAAAGGAGATTTTTTAAATCTTCCTCTTTAAGGAGTATCCCTCACCATGATATTCTCTTGCTAAGTGAGGTGATCATGTGATATCTAGCTGAGACAGACAACTGCAAAGTGGTCATAAATATACTCCATTTATGTATGATGTGTCAAAATGCATTCTAGCAGCACATTTCATAGTATAAATAGCAGGGACTTAGGAAGCTTAGGCTTTGAGGTCAGGATATTTTACATAACTTCTTATTTTAGTTCCCAGACTAGTTTATTTTGGAGTGATAAGAGGTAACTTGAAACAGATAATACTCATAATTTTTTTGTATCCAGGGGCACTTAACCACCGAGCCACAGCCCCAATCCTTTTTCTTTTTTGTTTTGGGACTGGGTCTATCTGAGTTGCTTAGCACCTCACTAAATTCTTGAGGCTGGTTTGAACTTGTGATCCTCCTGCCTCAGCTTCCTGAGGCACTGGGATTATAGGTGTGCACCACCACACTGGGCTCAATATTCATAATTTTTTAAGCTCTGAAGAAAGAGCAGACACATGATGGTCAGCTTATAGTCCTTTCTCAGCCAGGGTTTTGCGAGAGAATTAAGCTCTGATGCCCTTAATCATCCATTGTATATAGTAAGTTAATCTGTCTCTTATGCATCTAGAGTAGTAGTTGCTATGTATTGTCTTTGGGAAAATTGAGAAAAGACTCCCAAATCATTTTCTTTAGTGCTTACTGCTATAATAGAACACTGAGAATGGCTAAAAAGTAGATCAACTGCAAAGTGGTCATCAGCATTTTGAGAAATTAATGTCAGAATTGAACCACTAGGATTAGGTAGAGGGGAGTGAAGGGAGGGGAGGGAGCATTGGGGTAGGAAGGGCAGTAGAATGAATCAGACATTATTATCCTATGTGCATATATGATTACATGACTTGTGTAAGTCTACATCATGTACAGCCAGAAGAATGAAAAGTTTACTCTATTTAAGTATGATGTGTCAAAATGCATTCTACTGTCAGGTATAACTAATTAGATCAAAAAAATAAAAAGATTCAGTTTTAGGCATTACCATTGTCTACTCTATTTAGCACAAAGAAACTAATAAAATTTTGTCTCCAAGTGAATTGCTGAGTTCAGGTTATAAGTAATAAACTGATTTCACACTGTATCTTCATTAATAAGGACAAAAGTAGATTTTTTTTAGAAACAATTTGGCTTGGTTGGTTTTATCCTACATCTTGTGTATCTGCTAAGGGTGGGCTTTTGGAAAATAGAATTATTTGAGCAGGTTGGAGATGGAGGATGTCCTATGCCTGTACCATGACTGGCCTGAATCTCTCCTCATAGCCTCTGTTCTCTGTAACCCCAGGAGGTGTCCTAGACAACCATGGGACATTCTGGTGGTAGTGTTTGCTTGCCTGAATGATAATAGTTTAAGGATGAAGGGACATCCAGTTCTCAGTGTGGTTGCAATTCTTTTTCCCTTCCCTCTCATGCTTGGTGTTATTGGGTTGTTCTTGGGATTCACAATTGACATCTATGATGAAAACCTCCCATTTCAAAGTAGAGAAAGGCAATAAAAGTTCGGTTCTTAGAAACTGTAACCAGAATTTCTTTAGGAGAAAGCAGGGTTCAGGGTGAACACTAAGTAGATTTCTCTTATTCATATTCTTTAAAATATTAGTTCAGGTGCTTGAAGAGAAAAGAGGTAACAGTGGCTCAAAGAACATGGAAGTTAACTTCTTTCTTATGCAGAAGTCTGAGTTGGTGAGTAGTCCGGAATGGTAGAGTAGCTCTGATCACGAATCCACGTGCCCTTTGTTTTCCTGTTCTAGATTCCCTTGAGTGTTGCCTTTATCCTTTGTGGTTGAAAATACCTCACCACCAACATGTTCACATTCTAGGCCACAGGAAGGGAAAAAGAAGAAATGGAGGAAAACAGGCACACATCACTTCTCTCTGAGCCATTGCCCCCAAATTTAGTCATATGGTCACACTCACCTGCTATGGAGATGGAAATTTAGCTTCTTGTTGGGTGACCACGTGTCCAGCGCAAACTGAAAGTTATATGTTACTTAAAACAAACAGTCATAAGAACAGGTTTTGAGAGATACTCTGCCATAAAACCTTGCATGGACAGTGCCTCATGGTGCTGCGGTAGTAAATCAATAGATTGCATGACATGAATGGAACTGGGCACATTACGTGTTTTAACTTTTACTCTCCCATTTTTCTCCTTGGAAACCAGGGAGTTATAGCCTAGCCTGAAACACTGAAGAAAAAGTTAGAAAAACCTATATGGGCAGGCTCTAGAAGCTTTTTTTTCTTTTTTTTGGTAATGGGGATTGAACCAGGGGTGCTTAACCATTGAGCCACATCTCCAGGGCCTTTTATTTCTATTTAGAGACAGGGCCTTGCTAAGTTGCTGAGGTTGGCCTTTAACTTGTGATCCTCCACTCTCAGCCTCCCAAGTCATTAGGATTGTAGGTGTGTGCTTCCATACCCACTGCAGAAACAATTCTTGAGAGGCAAATTAATGCCTTGAAAGGTGTTCTGGGCCTGAAACTGATGTCTGACTTGGGGCCCCACCCTCTCTTTGCATTATTTGGGACTCCTTCAGTAGCAAGTAATAAAAGGCAACTTGAATTAGCAAAACTGTATTCTTTCTAAGGATATAGGGATAGTTTGTGGTAAACAGTCACAGAAATGGATTAAAAGAGAGGACTGCAAAACCTTTTGGGCTCCTGATTTTTCTTTATTCTCTTAAAATGTATTTGTCATTTTTCTCTGTGAAGAATTCTACCACCTTCAGCTCCAGAGTAATTACATTCTTGCTGTGTAGGGTTTAAGCTGAACTGAACTCTTAACTATAACCCACATCCCTGGGAGAGAGAATCTGGTTAGCTCAGCATGGGCAAGCATCCCTCCAAGTATGAAAATGGTGGTGAGGTTTCAGGAAACAAACAGGACTGCCAGGAGCCCATCCCTGTAGAGGTGGAGGAAAGGGATGGAGAAGGGGTGACTTAAAAACTAGCATAGTAATGGTTTGAGGGTAGTGGAGCATCCATTTCAGATCTATATCTTTTTAAAAACATTATTTTTGAAATGATTATAGATTGACAGAAAGTTACAAAAATAGTACATAGAGGTCTTGTGTATCTTTTACCTCATTTCCCCCAGTGATTGCATTTTACCTAATTATCATACAGTATCAGAACCAGGATAGTTCTGTTTTGTCACATTTTATCATATATGTCGATTCTTGTAACTACCACTGTAGGCAGGATAACCGAAGTCACACCTGTCTCCTTCCTCCCACCATTTTTAACTCCTGGCAACCACTAATCAGTTTTCCATTTCTATAATTTTGTCATTTTGAGAATGTTATATAAATGGAATCACACAGTATATCACTTTTTGAGTTCTGCCTATGTTACTCAGCATAATGCCCTTGACATCCATCCAGGTGGTTATGTATACCAGTCAATACTGTTAAGCAGTAATTTGTAGCATGGATATACCAGTGTTTAGCCATTCATCTGTTCAGAGATATTTGGGCTGTGTCTAGTTACTGGGTATTAGAAATAAAGCTGCTACAACCATCTGTGCATGGTTGGTTCTATATACACAAGTTTTCCTTTCTCTGGGACACTTGTCCAGAACTGTGATTATTGGGTTGCAAGTTAAATGTATGTTTAGTTTGTAACAACACTGCTAAGCTATTTTCCAGAATAGCTGTACCATGTCACATCCCCACCAGCAATGTATAAAGATGCAGTTTCTCTACATTCTTGCCAACATTTGGTAATATTGCTTTTTAAACTTAGCTGTTCTAATAGGTATATAGTGCTATCACATTGTGGTCTTTATTTGTGTTTCCCTCAAAGTTAGTGATGTTAAACATCTTTTCTTGTATGTATTTGGCATCATATATCCTCTACAGTAACATGTCTCTGCCTATCTCTGGCTGGTTTTCTAACTTAATTGATTTTTTAACTGTTGAGTTTCAAGAGTTCTTTCTATATGTCAAACACATATCCACTGTTAGATATGTTGTTTTCACATATTTTCTTTTACTCTTTAGCTTGTCTTTTCACCTTCTTAGCAGGGTATTTCTTAGAACAAAAGTTTTTAAATCTTCGATCAAGTCAAATTTATTGATTGCTTTTTCTTTTGTGGATTGTGCTTTTGGTGTCATATCTAAAAACTTCACCTTGTCCCAAAGATTTTCTCTTATCTTTTCTTCTAAACAGTTCATAATTTTATACTTTCCATTTAATTCCATAATCCATTTTGTATTGAGTTTTGTACAAGGTGGAGACTTAGGGTTCTCTCTCTCTCTCTCTCTCTCTCTCTCTCAGTATTCACTTGCTTCAGAATCATTAGTTGAAAAGCTTATTCTTTCTCCATGGACTTGTTTTTGTACCTCTTGTCAAAAATAGTTTGGTTTTACATGTCTTATTTCTGGGTTCACTGTTCTGTTCCATTGAACAATGTGTGTCTCCTCCACAAATACCACAGGGCTTCATACATGTTAGACAAATGCTCTATTACTGAGCTACATCCCCAGTCCCTTGATGGCTATCTCCATTACAGGATTACTCGATACTGTAAGGGTATAATATGTTAAATTTCCCCCACTTTTATAAGTATTTTTCAAAATTCTTTTAGTTATTTCAATGCCTTTAACTTTCCATATAAATTTTTAGATAATTTTGTCTTGAACTACAAAAAACATTACTGGGATTTTGATAGAAATTGCATTAAGCCTGTGTATCAATTTGGGGAGCATTAATATCCTTACTGTGTTGAGTGTTACAATCTATAAGCATATGTGTCTTCATTTGTTTAGATCCCATTTAATTTCTTTCATCAGTATTATATGGGTAGTTTTTAACATGCAAGTTCTATACATGCTTTGTAATATTTATATGTAAGCATTTCATTTGACATCTTTGGAAATGATAGTCATTTTATGAAATTTGGTTTCCAAGCATTCATTGTTAGAATACAGAAGCACTCTTGAATTTTGTATGCTAATCTTCTATCTTGCAAACATACTTCTATCCTTACTGAAATCACTTATTTGTTTCAGTAGTTTTTTGTAGATTCCTTGCAACTTTCTGCATACAACATTATGTTTTTTGCAAATAGAGACTGTTTCATTTCTTTCTTTCCAAATACACACCTTTTATTTCCTTTTCTTAACTCACTATGCTGGTCAGTACTTCTAGCACTATGTTGAAAAATAGTGATACATGCAGATATCTTTGCTTTGTTCCCAATATTAGAGGGAAAACAGTTTTTTAAAAAAATTAAATATGATATCAGCTGTAATTTTGATGCAAATATTCTTTGTCAAGTTGAGGAAGTTCACATCTCTTCATCATTTTCCAAGAGTTTCTATTATGAATGGATGTTGAATTTTATCAAGTGCTTTTTTTTTGCATCAGTTGATATGGTCATTTTTCTTTTTTTAGCTAAAGATGGAGGATTACCATTACCCTATGTAAATTTATGATTACACAAATGGTATGCCTTTACTCCGTGTACAAACAGAGTAACAACATGTATCCCATTTGTTTACAATAAAAAAATAACATATTATTAAAAAAAAAGATGGAGGATTACAACACAATGTGTATATGTGTTGAAACATCACATGGTACCCCATAAATATGTACAATTTTTATGTTTTCATTTGTTAGTTAAAAATAAAATGGTAGGTTATATAATATTTTTGAATATTGGATCATTCTTGCATTCCTGGAATGAACTTCATTTGGTCCTGGTATATACTTCTTTTTATATATTGCTGAATTATTTTTGCTAATAAATTGTTTATGTTTTTTGCATCTATGTTCATCAGGATATTGTGCTTAATTTCCTTATTGCCTTTTTGTACTGTCTTTGCCTACTTTTGGTATTAGTGATATTAACCTCAAAAAATGAACTAGGAAATGTTCTCTTCTATGGTTAAGATTATAGAGAATTGGTATTATTTCTTTTTTTGAAATTTGGCACAATTCTCCAGTGAAACTTTCAGGACTTAGAGATTTATTTTGGGGAGTTTTAAAAATACATTTTTAAATGAAATTTGAAAATTTCAAACAATTTTCAAAAGCAATGCAGAATAATGGGTGACTTTTGGTAATTTGTGCCTTTGAAGCAATTGATGGGTTTCATTTAAGTTTTCAAATTATAGAAAACTCAAAAGGGGAAGGGAAAGTTTTATTATATTTACCATTTTGTTGTTATTTCTTCCTTCCTTATGTTCTAAGATTCCTACATCCCTTTTTTGTTTCCGAAATTTCTTTTAGCCATTCTTTTAGCGTATATTTACTGGCAATATGTTTACTCTCCTTTATCTAAAAATGTCTCAGTTTTCTTTTAATTCCTAAGTTATTTTTACTGGATCTAGAGTTCTAGGTTGGTAATTCTTTTCTTTTGAACTTGAAAAATGTGTTATTTCCTTCTGGCCATCATGGTGTCTGATTAGAAATCTGTTGTCATTTGAGTTGTACCCCTACAGATAAGTTAATCATTTCTCATTGCTTTCAAGAATTTTTTCTTTTTAAATTTGTTCTAATTAGTCGTATGTGACAGTAGAATGCATATATGCACTTCGATATATCATACAGAAATTGGGTATAATTTCTCATTTTTCTGATTGTACATGTAGAATCACATCAGTCATGCAGTCATATATAAGGTACCTTATTACATAAGGTAATAATGTCTGTTTCATTCTACTATCCTTCCTATCCACTTTGATTATAATTTAAGCTATTTGGGGTTTTCAGTTTCTTGAATTTATAGGCTATGTCATTTGCCAAATTTTGAGAAATTTTCAATTATTATTTCTTCAGATGCTTTTTCACCTTTTTCCCTTCTCTCCTGGAAGTTCAATGAGGAAAATACTAGATCTTATTCTCTTATAGGTCCTTGAGGCTCTGTTCAGTTTTCATTCCAGTCTATTTTCTCTGTTCAGTTTGGATAATTTCTATCTTCAAATTCACTGACTTTGCCTTCTCTATTCAGTAGTTGAGTCCATCAATTGAGATTTTAATTTTAGTCATTGTATTTTTCAGCGATAATGTACCCCTCCATTCCCAACGGTGTAAATGGAGGTAAAATATGGAAACTGGATTTCATCCTCACCTGGAAAAAACAAGATGGCAATACTCTTCCCTCCCTAGTATAATGTCAGAGGAAGCATTCATCGTATTTTTCTTTTTTTCTTTTTTCTTTTTTCTTTTTTTTTTATTGTAAACAAATGGGATACATGTTGTTTCTCTGTTTGTACATGGCGCAAAGGCATACCATTTGTGTAATCATAAATTTACATAGGGTAATGTTGTTTGATTCATTCTGTTATTTTTTCCCTCCCCCCACCCCTCCCACCCCTCTTTACCCTCTATACAGTCCCTCCTTCCTCCATACTTGTCCCCCTCCCTAACCCTAACTCTAACCCTAACACTAACCCTTCCCTCCCCCCCATTATGTGTCATCCTCCACTTATTAGCGATATCATTCGTCCTTTGGCTTTCTGAGATTGGCTTATCTCACTTAGCATGATATTCTCCAATTTCATCCATTTGCCTGCAAATGCCATAATTTTATCATTCTTTATGGCTGAGTAATATTCCATTGTATATATATATACCACAGCTTCTTTATCCACTCATCAATTGAAGGGCATCTAGGTTGGTTCCACAGTCTGGCTATTGTGAATTGAGCAGCTATGAACATTGATGTGGCTGTGTCTCTGTAGTATGCTGATTTTAAGTCCTTTGGGTATAGGCCAAGGAGTGGGATAGCTGGGTCAAATGGAGGGTCCATTCCAAGTTTTCTAAGGAATCTCCACACTGCTTTCCAGAGTGGCTGCACTAATTTGCAGCCCCACCAGCAATGTATGAGTGTACCTTTCTCGTCACATCCTCGCCAACACCTGTTGTTGCTCATATTCTTGATAATCGCCATTCTAATTGGGGTGAGATGGAATCTTAGGGTGGTTTTGATTTGCATTTCTCTTATTACTAGAGATGTTGAACATTTTTCCATATGTTTGTTGATTGCTTGTAGATCTTCTTCTGTGAAGTGTCTATTCATTTCCTTAGCCCATTTGTCGACTGGATTATTTGAATTCTTGGAGTAAAGTTTTTTGAGTTCTTTATAGATTCTGGAGATTAGTGCTCTATCTGAAGTATGATTGGCAAAGATATTCTCCCATTCTGTACGCTCTTTCTTCGCATTGCTGATAGTTTCCTTTGCTGAGAGAAAGCTTTTTAGTTTGAATCTATCCCAGTGGTTGATTCTAGCTTTTATTTCTTGTGCTATGGGAGTCCTGTTAAGGAAGTCTGATCCTATCAGGGATTGAACCTGGGGCAATTTACCAGTTAGGTGAATTCCTAGCCTTTTTAAAATTTTGAGACAAGATCTTGTTAAATTGCTATGAATCTTGCTAAGTTTCTGAGACTGGCCTTGAATTTATAATCTTTCTACCTCACCCTCCCCAGTTGCTGGGATTATGGGCATATGCCACCATGCCTGGCTGGTTCTTCTTTATATCTTCTATTCATTTTCTGAAATTTTCTATTTTTTAATTTGTTTTAGATGCGCTTAATCTTAATTAGATAATTCCACAGTTGCATCATCTAGGTGTTGGCATCTGTTGTCTTTTCTAATTCACATCATGATTTTCTGTTTCTTCATTTGATAAAGTTTTTTATTGTATCCTAGACATTTTGGGTATTATGTTATGAAACTCTGAATCTTATGAAAATCTTCTGTTTAATCGTGCTTTCCTACTTGACTTCCTTTTACACCCTTGGGATGGAGGGGTGCATTGTTACTGCTGAATGCGGGTGGTACTTCAGGCTTCCCACTGGACTTCCACTGATACCACCCTGGCTGGGAAGAGGAGAGGTGTTTGGTTATTGCTCCTCATGTGGCCTCTACAGTGAAAAGAGGGTTCTTTTCCATGAGAAAGTAGTGAAGGTCCTTTACTTCCTACTCAACATTTTCTGACACTGCCTTGGTGGGACGGGGAGGCCTCATTAGGGGTGCCCAGAGGAGGAAGTCTAGTCTTCCCACTTGTCCTTGACTGATGAAGATTGGATTTGGGGGTCATAATGTTTTTTTGTGGTGTTTGGTTGTAGTAGAGTAGTTATTGACTAGAAGTTTCTATATTACTTGGCTACCCCTTTCCAGTTCCTTTGGCTAGAGAAAACAGAATTTTGGGGGAAGGGTTCTTTTTTTCTGATCTCACTGTTATTTATGGATTACTGACTGCTACAGTATCCAGTCTGGGATATACAATGCAAAAGAAAACCCAGAGAATTCACTATTGTGTGTTTCGTTGGATATTAAGTTCTCTTTTTGGTTTACCTCTTTACTCCATCTTTTAGAGTTGTCTTATGTTTATCTTTGTACATTGTCCATATATTTCACTGTACTTAGCAGAAGAGTAGAGAGAAATGTGTCTACTATATCTTATTCTGGAGCCAGAAATCTAATCTAGAAATATATTTTTTCTCACTCTCATGGAAGTAGAGAGTAGAACAATGGTTGCCTTACTTCCTTACATTGAATTTTATTGGTTCTTTTTAGTTAAACATGACAATAGAATCCATTTTGATATAATTATACAAGCATGGAATATATCTTTTTCTAATTAGGACCCCAGTACCTCTCCTTCCCCCTCCCTTTCCCCATTCTGTTCCCTTCTCTCTATTGTCTATATTTTTAAAAAGCAGATTGGAAGCTTCTGCCTGCCACTCTATGGATGAGAAAGTAATCTTTAATTCTGAACTTACTGGGAACAGGATTGTGTCTTCTACAGATAAGCAGAGTGGCTAGCATACTGTATATCCTCAGTAAATATTAATTTTATCTATATAGTGGTCATAGACCATTCTAGTTCAGTTGCTCCAGCCTAGAATCCTTTTCCCAGTAACTGCAAAATTGTTGTTTTTCTAGGGAAATATAAATCACCCTTTTGTTCTAAAAATTTTGTAATTTTTGCTATGGAATAAAATTTTGTAGGTTATGCCTGTGATGACCGTGTTGATTTATCACCCTAACCATGGGCAGTTTTGAGAGGTAAAGCAGGTAGTAAGAAGAGTTATGACCAAACAGTTTAGGCAGACACTGTAATGAGCAAAGTAGAACACATAGCCACCCAGTTACACCTGTTCTCTGAATTTACAATTGAGTTAACTCAGGAATATTAAAACATTTTTTTCAATTGCCACAGATTCATGCTGGTGCATGCACATGGACACCCCAGCACACACACACACACACACACACACATACATACACACATATACACACTATGTATTAAAAAAGAAATAAGGGAGAGCTAGGCAGCTAAAGAGAATATTCTTCTATTCTTTTCCTTCAGACTTGTCTAAAGAGGCCAACTGCTATTAATGCTTGCACAAAAGGACATTCCAATAAATAAGATTTTTTAGAAGAAATGCTTATTAAAATGTCCAGAATAAATGGAACACTAATGTTTGTAAAGACCCAATTCACAGCTTTTATTCAAGTTATAAAATGGGAATGATTTCAGGTGTAAATAATGCATCCTGACGAATTTGTTTCATTGGGTGCATATCTGCCTACCTATGAATATGGGGTTTTATTTTTGGAGCCCTGTGATGTTAGCCCTTGTTATTTTAGCGCCTCTCATAAATTAGAGTTCTGACCTGCAAGGGTCCAGACCTCTAGGCTCTTTTCACCAAAATGTTTGTACTTTTCTATAGGCAGTCTTCCAAACAGAAGAAGGCCATTCAAACAGCTATCCGCAAAAATAAGGAGGCCAATGCAGTTCTGGCTCGGTTGAACAGTGAACTCCAACAGCAGCTTAAGGTAAGGAATGCTCCCAAGATTTGGATTACTAGGCTCTTCCATTACTTTTTAATTTTGCTTTTTATTGACCATTGGCTGCCCATTCCTGTTGGAAAAAGTTGCCTCTGTTCTTTCATGCTTGGAGGGACCAGCAAGTTTTATATGTAGGCTGTGTATTATGTGTGTTAAAAGGAAAGATAAATCTATCACAAAGTCTGTTTGAAGCATTTGTTGTCCAAAGCTTCTGAGTTAGTGCCTAATCGTTAAAATCCTCTCTGAAAGGTGATGCATTGATTTCTTTCAAAGGAAGTGACGTGGGTACTATCAAAGGGCAGCCTCTCTCCTGGTACCATGAAAATGGTTCCATCTCACCTTCTCAAGGACATCAGTGCAATTCTTATCACCTGTTTCTCTTAATCATTACTCTCCTCTGCATTAGTTTCCCATAACTATGTGCTACAAATTCAGTGGCTTAAAACTGTAGCAATTTCTTTTCTCACAGATCTGGAGGCTAGAAGTCTGAGTGTTGGCAGAGTCACATTTTTTTTGAAGGCTCCAGGAGAGAATTCTTCATTTCCTCATCCCAGCTTCTGGTAGTTTCTGGCAATCCTTGGCATTCCTTGGCCAATAGCCACAACACTCCCAATCTCTGCCTCCACTGTCAAATAGAATTCTTCCTAGATCTCCCTGTATTATTGTCCAAATTCCTCTTCTTATTGTATGCTTCTTATAAGGACACTATTCATTGGATTAGGGCCCATTGTAATATAGTATGACCTCATTTTGATTTGATTCCATCTGCAAAGATCCTATTTGCAAATGAGGTCACATTTACAGGTACTGGGGGGTTAGTACTTGAATTTATCTTTTGGTGAGACAAGATTCTCTTCTGGATCATTTCCTGTTCATCCATAAACATGCTCCAGTATTGTCCATTGCCCTTGACCAATTACTGCTCCATTTCTTTGGTCCCCTTCACCACAAAATTTCTTAGCAATTGTTTCCGTTCACTGTCTTATTTCCTCACCAATGGTTTTCTCTCCCCTTTTCAGTATGGCTTTGTTTTGCTCCACTCACAACCCTCTTATGGCCAAACCCAACAGGCTTGTTCTCATATTATTTGCATTTTCAGGAGAATATACACAACGAACCATTTCCTCCTCAGAAATCACTTTTCTAACTGGATTTTGGAATACCACACTTTTCTGGTTTTCCTTCTCCTCCATTGGTGTTCCTCCTTCCTCCTTTACTGTCTCTTCCTTCCCTGACTTCTCTTTTTTATGCTCCCCTTGCCAAAATATTTTGCTATGAAAATTTTCAAATGTGTAGGAAAGTTGAAAGAGTCCTATAATGCATATTCACATAGCCACTACTTTACTTCTACCACTTTTTATTATGGTCTATATACATCTCTAGCTATTTATCTCTCTCTTCTATCCATTAATCCATATTATTTTTAACATATATTTTTGATACATTTCAGACATCTAAGTACTTCTAAATATTTTAGCACACATATCATTAGCTAGTGTTCAATATTTTTACAGGTTTTTAAAATTTATCTTTTAATTTTTTACAGACTGCATTTTGATTCATTGCATACAAATGGGGTACATAATTTTGTTTCTATGGTTGTACATGATGTAGATTCATACCATTTGTGTAATCATACATGTACATAGGGCAATGATGTCTGTCTCAGTCCACCATTTTTTATACCGCCCTCCCTCTCATTTCCTTCTACATAGTCTAAAGTTTCCCCATTCTTCTCTCCCTCCCCACCCCCCACCCCCATTATATATCATTCTCCACTTATCAGGGAAAACATTTGACCTTTGTTTTTTGGGGATTGGCTTATTTCACTTAGCATGATATTCTCCAATTCCATCCATTTATTTGCAAATGCCATAATATTATTCTTTTTTATGGCTGAATAATATTCCATTGTATATACATATATATACCACAGTTTCTTTATCTATTCATCTGATGAAGGGCATCTAGGTTGGTTCCACAGTCTAGCTATTGTGAACTGAGCTGCTATAAACATTGATGTGGCTCTGTTACTGTAGTATGCTGATTTTAAGTCCTTTGGCTATAAACCAAGGAGTGGGATAACTGGGTCAAAAGGTAGGTCCATTCCAAGTTTTCTAAGGATTCTCCACACTGCTTTCCAGAGTGGCTGCACCAATTTGCAACTCCACCACCAATGTAAAGGTGTGCCTTTTCCCCCACATCCACACCAACATCTATTATTGTTTGTGTTCTTGATAATAGCCCTTCTAATTGGAGTAAGATGAAATCTTAGAGTTGTTTTAATTTGCATTTCTGTAATTACTAGAGATGTTGAATACTTTTTCATATATTTATTAATTGCCTGTATGTCTTCTTCTGTAAAGTGTATGTCCAGTTCCTTGGCCCATTTATTGATTAGGTTCTCAGGTTTTTCTTATGATATAAAATTTGCATACAGTGAATGTACCAATCTGAGGTGTTACATTTATTGAATTTGTAATAAATATATATACTCTTGGAACCAAACCCTTGTCAAGTTAGAGGATATTACCATCACTCTAAGAAGTTTTCTTGTGTCCTTCCCAGTCAGTTCCTAGCCCAGCCACACACAGGCAACCTCTATTCTGAAATTTTTATACATAGTTTTGCCAGTTCTATAACTTTATGTAAATGATAACCTGTAACATACTTTGGTGCAGAGCTTCTTTCACTTGGTGTTGTTTTTGAGATTCATGTGCTCTGTGTATATCAGTAATTTTTTCCTTTTTATTGCTGAATAGTATTCCATTGATTGAATATGCCACAATTTGGTTGTCAGCTCTATTCATGGACATTTCGAAACTATTGCCAAGCATGGTGGCACACATCTGTAATCCCAGCAATTTGGGAGGCTGAGGCAGAAGAATCCCAAGTTCAAAGCCAACCTCAGCAACTTAGTGAGGTCCTAAGCAACTTGGTGAGACCCTGTGTCAAAATAAAAATATAAAAAGGGCTGGGGATGTGGCTCAGTGTTGGAGTGTCCCTGGGTTCAGAAAAAGAAAAAAGATGAAGCTGTTTCCTTAGGACAATTTTCAATAAAAAAGCATTTTAAACAAGTTTTTCTGTGGAAATATTTTTTCCTTTCTCTTGGGTAAATGCCTAGGTTTAGGATTTGTTGCTTTTTTCCAACATGGTTGTAGCATTTGACATTCCCATCACTACTATATAAAAGTTCCAGTTCCACAGTTTTTACCAGCATTTAGTGTTACTCTTTTTAATTTTAGCACGTCAGTGGTGATGTAGTTTTGTCATCGTTTCCTTGATGACTAATTATGTGGATCACTTTCCTGTGTGGTTATTTATCTTTTGTATTTTATGAAGTATCTTTTGGCCAGTTTTTTAATTGAGCTTTTGGCCTTGATTTGGTGTTGAGTTGTATGTAGGAGCTTTTTACATATGTTGATTACCTGTCATTAGTCAGATACAAATTTTGTGAATATTTTCTTCTAGTCTTTGTTTTGCTGATTCATTTTCTTAACTATGTGTTCATGAGCATAAGTTTTAAATTTTGATAAAGTATAAATTGACCATTTTTATAGTTATTACTTTCTTCCTATAGTAGGAATCTTTGTCTATTCCAAATTATAAAGATATTCTCCTGTTTTAACAGCTTTGTTTTTACCTTTTACATTTAGGATTTTGGTCCATCTTGATTTAAATTTTGTGTATGATTAATGTTAGGGTCAAGGTTCATTTTTTCCCCATTTTAATATTTAATCCAGCACAATTTGTTGTAGCAATTAGTTATTCATATGTAAAAAAGCGAACCTTGATCTAAACCTTACACCTTAACAAAGATTAACTTAAAATGGATCAAAGATGTAAATGCTAAACATAAAGCTGTAAAACTTTTAGAAGAATATATAGGAAAAAAGTCTTTATGACCTGAGGTGAGAAATCACACCAAAAGCATAATCTGTAAGAAAACAACCCAATAAATGGGCCTTCATCAAAATTAAGCACTTCTCTGCCAAAGACACTGTCAAGAGAATTAAGAGGCAAACTACAGACTGGGAGAAAATATTTACAAACCACATATTTGACAAACAACTTGTATACTGATTATATAAAGAACTCTTAAGAGATCAGTGAAGTAGAGGAAGGGAATCGAGGAGACAGGTGGAGGGAGAAGTGGTAGAATGAAATTGACCCAACTAGCCTATGTACATATATGAATATATCCCAGTGAATTGTACGTCTTCCTTTAATAACCAAACATTCATTTTTTGTTCTCTGTTTATTTTTCATTACTACGAAAACATTTTTTTTTGCAGTGCTGGTAATTGAACCCAGGGCTTCACACATGCTAGGCAAGCATTCTACCACTGAGCTACGTTTCTAGCCCAGTTAAGATGTGTTCTTGTAATGGTAGTTTTTTGTCTTCCTGAATAGGTGGGGTTCTGTTGTTGTTGTTTTATTGTGTGTATTTCCTCCTAGGTGTTTTCCTTCAGTATCTGATGACCCTTCTTTTCTCATAGTTAAGAGGAATTTGAATTATTGACTGGAAATGCATAGCACATTGGGGGCTTGTCAACTTCGTATTTTTCAGTGACCTGGTTAGGTCATATAGTTGGGGAACCTGCAAAGGCAGTTTCATTGGCTCCTTCTTGGTCTGGTGAGAGACTCTAGAGAGGACAAGGTTTTGGTCTCCTATGTGAATGGAAAGACCTGGTTCATTGGAGCAAGAGGACTGTAGTTACCAATATCCAGGATAATTATTTACTCTCCAGTATCTTTCGTCCTCACCTGTGCCTGTTTCTCACTTATCCAGATATTCAGTTTTACCATTTCAGTCAATAATCTCCAGTGTTCTTCTCTCCTGGCAGGAATGATGTGGAGGTCTAATTGCTTATGAAACAGACTTCCAGTTGACACTATAGACAGTCCTCCTTCCCTCGTTCACTCTCGCTTTCATAGGTATCTGGTGCTGCCAGTTGGAGTCCTTCAGGGACTCTTCTGTGCAAAATCAGATTGGTTCTTATGTTCTCACCATGCTTAGCTTGTGGTTCAGCTTCCTTTCTTTGATCTGTATGTGTAGTAAAGTTCTAGGTCTAGTGAACAGATGTTTGGAGAATCACCAAAGCAGAGGTCTAGTCATAGCCCTTTAGTCAGTTCCTTGACTAAGCTAATTGACAAATCCAAATGCTCCTTGAACAAATGACCATTGTGAGTTTCCTTAATGAAGGGCTCCCCTATGCTGCCAAAACTTTAAACTATTAATCTTCTAGCACTTCCCAGAAGGACCTGTGGCCATTTACCAGGGTGACTGTGTATTATGGGAATGACTGGGCACTGCCTCTGAACTGGCACTAGTTTTAGGAGACCAACGGTTCCTGTGGTCCACCAATCAGAATAGGGGCTTATGGAGGTCAGGTCCAGCTCACAGTGGGTGCAGTGCATTCACAAGCCCACACTGTGGCTATTTCCTCGACCCTAGAATGTATACTCGGAATAGATGTACTTAGCAGCTGGCAGAATTCCCACATCCCCTCACCCCACCCCACATTTGCTAAGTCATTTACCATTTATCTGTTTGCCTTTCAGCTTATATATTTCATTGCTATCATTTCTTCTTCTCTTTTGTTTTCCCAGTCTTGTGACTCTATGATTTTTAAAAAGTTCCTATGTTGCTTTAGTAGAGTTCCAGGACTGTGTAAGTGAGGACCTAGTATAGCATAGCCTTCCACCTTTATGTGAAAATCTCTATCCTGTTTTCTAGGATGATATTATATCATCCCAAGGCTTTGGAGATCTTCCATAAGCTAGTGACAGGCAAATGCTTATGTGTCAAGCCTGCTTCTTTTTCCTCTAATCACTAAATATGCATATATAATTCCTCACTCAGCTTTTTCTTTCTAGATACATAATATACATCTGAGATAATTAATTTCTAAACCTCTTCTTGAAATGCCTATTCTTATCAAGTCTTCCTACCACCAGCTATCAACTTAACCTAAAATCACAGTCATCCTTAAATTTTCCCTCACTCCTATTTTTTTTTATTGTAAACAAATGGGATGCATGTTGTTTCTCTGTTTGTACATGGCGTAAAGGCATACCATTTGTGTAATCATAAATTTACATAGAGTAATGTTGTTTGATTCATTCTGTTATTTTTCCCTTCCCCCCCACCCCTCCCACCCCTCTTTTCCCTCTGTACAGTCCTTCCTTCCTCCATTCTTACCACCCTCCTTATCCCTAACCCTAAACCTAACCCTAACCCTAACTCCTCCCACCCCGCATTGTATGTCCTCATCCGCTTATCAGCGAAATCATTCGTCCTTTAGTTTTTTGAGATTGGCTTATCTCACTTAGCATGATATTCTCCAATTTCATCCATTGGCCTGCAAATGCCATAATTTTATCTTTCTTCATGGCAGAGTAATATTCCATTGTATATATATGCCACAGTTTCTTTATCCATTCATCAACTGAAGGGCATCTAGGTTGGTTCCACAATGTGGCTATGGTGAATTGAGCAGCTGTGAACATTGATGTGGCTGTATCTCTGTAGTATGCTGATTTTAAGTCCTTTGGGTATAGGCCGAGGAGTGGGATAGCTGGGTCAAATGGTGGGTCCATTCCAAGCTTTCTGAGGAATCTCCATACTGCTTTCCAGAGTGGCTGCACTAATTTGCAACCCCACCAGCAATGTATGAGTGTACCTTTTTCCCCACATCCTCACCAACACCTATTGTTGCTTATGTTCTTGATAATCACCATTCTAATTGGGGTGAGATGGAATTTTAGGGTCCCTCACTCCTATTTCAACTTCACCAGCAAGTCTTGTCATTTCTATATTCCAGATATATCTAGAATTCACCTACTCCTCTTTATCTTTATGACTACTACTCCGATTGAAGCCATTTTCATTTCTCCAGCTGGGTTCATGTAGTGCCCTCATAATTGCTCCCCTGCATGCACACTTACACTGTTGTAATACATTGTCTACACAGTAACCAGAGTGAGAATTTTGAATTATAAATTGAGTCATGTCTTCTCCTTGATTAGAAGTCCTTGATTCCATCCCCCAGTACTTTAAATGCAGTCCACACTCCTCCTTCCACACACAAGGCCCTATAGAGTATGGTTCTACCTAAATCTCTAACTTCATCTCTTGCTACCATCTTCCTTGTTCCCTCTGCTCTGGTCAAATAGATCTTTTTGTTCGTTAAACTCACCAAACTTGTTTCCTCCCTTGGGGCCTTTGCAGTTGTCCTTTGACCTCCTGCATATCCTTTCTCTATATCTGCATATGGCTCAGTCTTCATGGCACTCAAATCTCTGCTTGAATAGCATCATCTCTGAGATGCCTTCCCTGGTCACCCTCTCTGCTTTCTCCCAGATTCTCTTCTGTTACAACATCTTATTCATTTCCTCCTGCAAGTATCTTGTCAGTTTATTTTACTGTCTTTCTCTAGGTGTTTGAATATAAGCCATGTAAGGGCATTGCTTTGCTCTGTCTTATTCTTTGCTGATACCATCATGACTGAAGCAGTATCTGGCTGGTAGTAGGTAGATAGTAAAAGACTTTTGGTTGAGTGAAAAAGAGGGTGGGTGAATAAACACTTGTACTCTGTGCTAATTATTAGTGTGTTGGTTTCTCTGAAACATCTCAGAATTGAGCCTTTATAGAGAATTCTTTACCACCTTACTAATTTGACTCAAGAATGCCTGTGTGTGCTCCCCTTCTCTTTTTCAAAAAAATTATTTTAGGCCTGAAAGTTTGATTTCCCAAACAGCAGATTGCCGATCCTCTCTTCTGCCTTTTGCCAAGAAGTCACACATTAAGCATATTTTGTGCAGGAGCCTGGAGAAAACTTTGGTAGAGGGACAATGAGTGTTCCTTATCATCCCTCAGACCTGAGTATGTTCCTGGATTAGAAGCCAGAGATTGCAACTAGAAATTTAGCTCTGATGGCTTACCTCTCAGTATTAGGAACTTGCTTTTGCTTTATGGTCTTTCTGAATCGGCCTTTTAAGTTTTAATATCATTCTTTGGTACCTGCTGATCCTATCAAAACAAGGTAAGACTAAGGTGGGGGAAATGGAAGAAGGTTCATGAGTTTCGTTTCATCGTCTTCAGAAAGGAGTGGAGAGATTAGAAATTGTGAATCTTCCTTTGTGTAATCATCAACTTTAAATTGGATCCCTTCCAACACTTAAGAATTTGTGGATCTAGTTATAAGTTTCCTTTGAATATCTGATAAAGTAGAGATAAACCCAGGAAATAACCCCTTTCCTTTATGTTTTTCTTCTCCCTGTTTTGTATAACTCAGGAGGTTCATCAAGAACGAATTGCATTGGAAAACCAATTGGAACAACTTCGTCCAGTCACTGTGTTGTGACCTCCACGTTTCAAGTGACAGTGGGTGACCTTGTCTGCCAAGATCTTTCTTTTGAATGTTTGAGCCTAACTACTTGTCATAGATATCTGACTGTGTCAAAAGGTGTGAGCAGCAGAATATAATCCATATGACCTTTTCTCTTGCACTTCACTTGTGTATTTTACTGTGGTGGAAAAAATACTTCAACTGATTATCACACTTGAAATTGTAATTATCAGTGAAATTTATTTCCCATTCTTAAGTAATTTGTCAAGTTATTAGATGCTGCTACTTACCAAAAATCAGTCTTTTAGCAAATAATTTAGAGCATTATTTATTTAAAGAATTTATGATTTGTATAAACCTTATAACCAAGTACCTTCAGGATGCTTGTTTTATTTTTATATGTATATCACATGCAGTAGGTTGGTTTCCTGAATAATTGGGATTCCAAGTGGATAGTCTTTGGCATGATGATAATAAAAACAAAAGCTAAGATAAAACAAAAGCATCAGATTTAGACTGGCGCTATGCCCTCCACCACTATATGCCAAAAATTGCTTGTCTAGTGCCATTTTGATGTTATATCTAGCTATAAATAATACATGACTATTGTTCTCTATTGAATGTCAAAGACTTATTGGTCTTTACACCTCTGTGAAGTGGAGATTTTGGCAATGAGCTATTTAACTTGGCCGATCTGGGCCGTCAACTCAGATAACTCAGTCCTTTCATGTAAATTCTGGGCAAGAGCAATCTACTTTAACTGCCTCGCCCTATCAAATTAAATAAATAGTTGCCAGATCTCTACTTTTATCCTGCATGGGACAGCATATCTGTAAATGCATGAGTTTGGAAACCACCCATCAACTATTGAAAGCCAGATTGATAAACATTTGTTGTTTGAACCCAGGTATCCAGACTGGGGAGGAAAGAAAAAAGGTTACCAATAACCCGGTAATCTCTGGTAGTTATTTTTGTATTTATTTGAACCTGGACCATGAAAGTATTGGATATGAAGAAGTAATGAAAGAAAGTAGTCCTCACACTGGCTATGACTAGTTGGTCCTTTGTGAAGTGTACCCTTGAAAAGTAATTGGTTTATATTCAGTTAAGAGGAGCTCACCTGACTCCAGGGTAGGTGGTATGTGTAAATAGAAGCTCAAATTGCAGAAGCCAGTACGCTAGAGAAAGTTAGGTAACTACTAGTTCTCCTGAAAGGCCAAGTTGACAGTGGGGATTGACCAACCCCTCAGGGTCCCAGACCCTCACAGGGCTTGCCAATTTCACCCACTTTGAGAGACTTATATAATAAGACATAATGTCTCTTGTGCATTTTGCTAATTTACTCAATTTTTGGATAGTGGGATAGGGTGTTCCTGGGATCCTTTTTGAAATGGTTTTGGATAGGTTTGCTACATTGGGATTAAGCCATTGATTTCAACAGAGCTGAGAACTTTTAGAAAAAGTAGGCATTTATCTAATACTTCCTTGTTCCACTGGCAAGCTTTATCAATAGCTTAACAGCAGAAGAGAAATGCTCAAACAGATGATGTTTTTCCAAAGAAAAACAAATTGTTGAATCTATTCCATGCATATTTAAGGATTTTGAAGTGATTCGATTTTGAAAGTCCTGAAACTTGAACTCTTTCTCTATTTCCTTTTTTCCTTTTGGCTGCCTTTTTGGTTCTTGTGGGGAAGGGTTGGAAGTGAGTTTAAACCCTTCCTAAGATTATGAATGGGTCAGTGCAAATTTTTGGTAACTTGTTTCCCCATGTTTGGAGATCTGGGGGCTGCAGCAAATTTTATCAACAATGTTCTTATTGCACATGTTTCACAGCACGTTTGGCTTTTGGTACATTCAATCCAGGAAAGACTAGCATATGCACTTTATCTCATAATCTTCCAGTACATGTGCAGTCACTCAGGATAGTACTTCATATCCACCAACCAGACATATAAACTAAGGAATGTTAGTTTATACTATGCATTTGAAAAATATTGACATGCTGTTTCCCCCATGAAGTCATTGACAAAGTGAGCCAGATTAGGAGGTTGGGGCTTTGTTTAGTTGGCTTCGTTTTCATTAAAGGAAAAATCTTGCACTGGACAATCAAAGCCCTCCAAGTTTCTCTCATATATAAAATTTGGGTGTACTGGGGATCAAACCCAGGGCCTCATGCATACTAGGCATGTGCTCTACCACTGAGCCACATCCCCAGCCCATCACCAATATTTTAAGATAGGCATTGCATCAAAGCACACACCAGTGATGTCTATACCCTGTCTTCTTAGCTGGACTTAATTTTGGTCACAATTTATTAGTGCTTAGAAATGAATTTTTTAAAAAGGATTAAATATTTGTGTGTACACACACACACACACACACACACACACACACACACACATACATACTACTATTATCACCTAACTAGTGCTTATCCTCTATTTCTCTGTTTCTTAGGATGCACACTTTTAATTTAGGGTTATAATTCCTGATAATGTTTCTGTGAGCTTTATGTGATTTTTAGACAGTCTGACTTATTGAAACCACCATTATACCTCTTGTATACAACTGCCCCAAAATTAGTCTAGCTTATTGGGTAGAACTCTGCAGACAGAAGGTTAATGTTGCCCTCATTTATGGGGGCTTAATTACCTTGTTGTTCAGTGGTCTTCCCCAGCAGGATCCTCCAGTCTCACAGATAAAAGCACAGTAGGAGCTGGTAGTGGACTTGTTGGGTCCCTCAGCATATCTTGTATGTGGCATAGTGCTTTTGCCACCTCTCTATGTGGCAGATCTGAAGCCAAACCAAATGGTAGCTATCTGGAACAGATGTGTATGTTGTAAATCAAGGCAGATATTTGCCTTAGTAACTTCTTTACAAATATTACATAAGTGCTTGGGCCTAATTGTGAGAGGAGTCAGCTTAGGTGGAAGCTGTGCCCGTCTTGTTAGTCACTGGAGAATAGGAAGTCAGATCTGGGCAGGACTGGTGCTCATCTCCTGTGGTTTGCATGTGGGGAAACCAAAGTCCTACAAACCAGCAGTTCCTGGCCCAAGAATCCATAGAAAGAGGTAGCTAATGGTAGAGTTGGGATGCCAGCCCTTTTATGGATTCCAAGTTAGGTCCTCTATCCTCTGTCAATATAAAAAAAATATTAATATTAGAAGGGTTTTTCCTATTTACCATGTTGACTTTTATTGATTAATTAATCATTAAATATGAAAACATGTTTTCAATCTACAAATTTCTCTTGGATTGAAAAATAAAATCTGAAAGAAAAGAATATTATTGAACTGTTTGCTCTTCTGAACACCTCACCTTTCATGATGCAATAAGTTACTCTGAATTTCTTGGCAGAACTTTTGACAGCTGTTGCTTTGAATGGATTCCATTCCCATATCCCTTCTGGGAGTTTGTTTTTTAAAATAGACTACTGTGATTGAAATGAACTCAATATGTAGTAAGTTATAGTTTTCTTCAATATATCTTTGGTTACTTGGGTCTAAAATGTTCAATTTTAGCATACTTCAGGGTGAGTGATCAAAACCATGGATTTTTCCTTTGATTTCTTACCAATGTCTGAACTATCATAAAACGTTTTTCTCTTTAGATGTGATTTGATTCTATAGTCTGTTTCTAAATAGTTGTCTGTTTCTTAAATGATTTCACAGCCACGGTAATAATAGATGTGTACTTAGATGATCAATAAGTTAATATCTGGAATTAATGTGTTTCTTGCAATTTAGTCGGGCATTCTTCTAAGCAATAGTTGGAAAGATCTCAATTGCAGTATTAACACCTCAGAGTTCAAAGCATTTGTTCCATGCAAACTAGAATTACACATTCTGACTAGAAATCATCAAGGAAATATGATTTTAACAATATAAGAATACAAATTTAACATCTCATAGCAACCACACCTTCCCATATTTTTGGCAAGTAGCCTCATTAGGTTGTGGTTTGAACATAATGAAAGCAAACAAAATGAATTAACAGTTGAGAGATCTTTTTTTCCCTCTACTTAAATAGAACACAAGTAACTTTGGTTTCTCTTTCCAACTGGTTTACTCTGTTTCAAGTGTACTCTTTTAAAACACTGATTTCAAAGATCAGTTGAATTTTATCCTTTAGTTATGGGTGTTTTGTTATGGTTTTTGCAGCATGACTCAATGTGGTTCAAGTTCCTAGTGAGAGGTGGGGATTTGGGTGTTTGAAATCCTCAGTCTGTCTATCTCGGTTATTCTTCAGTCCTGGCTAAGGGAGACTGCTCACCAACACCGACAGATCAGTCACTGGTGGCAGTTTGAATTACTCCACGGGCCACCTGCTTTGCTTGTTTGTGAGGAGAAATGCATCTAGTTATGTGACCCTCCAAAGAGTAACACAAAGAGCAGAAGGCAGAGAGAGACAGACTCTAAAAGCAATGCAAGCAGATTCTAAGAGCTGCTACCCACCCCAGAGCAGGCTTTCCGAGGCTGTCTTGAAAATATTCCCAAAAAAGCCAATGTGTTAGCATGAGCTAGACAGCATGGGTACATAGTTGCTTTTAGGTTTGCATAGTTATTTCACATGGATACTAACATATATGATGGTAAAGGAAACTTTTTGAAGAAGTACTGCAGGGTTTCAATTGCTAGGACTTGTTCTAGTTATAGAAGCCATGCTTCGCTGTCAACAATTGGGGAACGCTTATTTTTCATGTCTTATGAATTTTTCAATCTTATTTCAAGCAAATTTCATGGCTGAGAGAGGTTGGAGAAAGTGGGTTCATGATTCTGAAGACTAGAGGATAGTAGATGTTAAAAGGACATAAACTGGAATTTAGGAACTACAGTAAGGAAACCTTGA
Organism: Sciurus vulgaris; assembly: GCF_902686455.1. Taxonomy (NCBI): domain Eukaryota; kingdom Metazoa; phylum Chordata; class Mammalia; order Rodentia; family Sciuridae; genus Sciurus; species Sciurus vulgaris. The sequence goes on along the minus strand of NC_136471.1, from coordinate 125,286,394 downwards.
GGTACTAGTTCCATCCTAAAGCACTCTATTGAATAACAGGACTAGATCCTAAAGCTCCTTCAGGGAGCTCTGCCCTGGTACTGAATGTAATAACCCCATTGTATTTAGCCTGGATCAACTAAGTTGTGTTATTTTTGTTGTATGTTAACTTGTGCCAGTTTCAGCTGTACCCTTCTTGGGAACCAGGTATATTCTCTTTTTTAGCACTGCCATTCTTTTTGTCTTCAGCACAAATAAGATATTTAAGTGAGCCAGAGGCCAAAAGAGCCATTTTAGTTTTCATAGCTATTGGCAAAGAGAGAATGAGCTGATGGTCTATTTTAATCTCGAAAGTAAAAAAAAAAAAAAAAAAAAAAAAATGTATATTTTTTCACTTCAGGTACATTGATCAGTAAAAAGTGTAACAGCAAAGTATATATTTGATGCCTTCTGTCTTTTCATGATAATGTGCTAACAAGTTGTGTTAATATTTCACTCAGCCAGAGTTTCATTCATTTGCTAAGCATTGGGAACATTATGTATACTGACCTTAAATAAATCCCTGAGAGTGTCCTATATTTGGATTGTGACTTGTAGACTCAAGCTAACTTTTACTGCCTCTTTTTCACATTTGTTGAAAAATCTGTGAAGAACATAGTAAGTTAAGAATCTCCAACTTTGGAAAATGTACATGATGTGAAACTGGGGTGCTATGTTAAAAATAAATGTATGATAACTAAGTGGCTCTTATAGAGTCTTGGTGTCAGTATTTTGTGATTTCCATTTGGTCTCATGTGCACTTAATGCAAGTGATGTAACAAGGAGGTGGTAGTCTTCCCAATGAAATCAAAACCTGAGATGTGATTATTTTCATCTGATGATCTGAGACAGGTCCTTCAATGTTTGCACACAGTAAACACTTGGCAGTCACGGGGTGTCATGGCTGACTCGCAGTATATTTTAAAGGTCCTTTGAACTGAAAACATGGCTTAGTGTGGGGTCAGTTTATTCACTTTATCTTTTCAATGTTTTTTTTTTTGTTGTTGTTGTTGTTCAAGAATCTTTCTATCATAGTATACTTAGCTGGAGTGGTGTGATAAGGAAAGATCAGGAAGTATTAACTCAAAATCCTGACCTCTTGCTTGCACCCCAGTTGCAGTTTCTTACCTGTAAAATTTGAATGATTTTAGGAGGAACCAGTCTCCTATTGAGTGGATTTCCTGCTCCTTTGCTGCATCCATCCATGAGTTCTTTCTGTCCCCTGGCCTTCTTTCTATAGGTACCGTGTCCTAACTGTGTAACCAAGCACTATATGTTAGGAGCTGGAGATGAGACCAAGAAGACAGAACCCTTTTCTGAAGAAGCCCACAGCCCAGGGGAGCAGAGGCCTACAAATGAGTGGCAGTGCAGAGTGGGATAGGTGCTGCAAGGTGATCAGGATAGGCTCACTGATGAAATGAACACCACCAAGAGTTCAGTGAGTGTCACTCACCTGACAATCCAGGGTTGACGTTCATAGCTGGGTCATTTTCCTTGTGGTTATTCAGAGACTGAGATTCCTTCCGTGTGTGACTTCATTGCCCTCTTAAGACTGGGGAATGTTCTCCTAACCAGTGGGTGGTAAAAAGACAAAATGTGGAGAAGATACATTTTCTCTCCACAGAAATGACACACATAACTTCTGTGCATATTTCACTCCCTGGAACTTGACCACATAACAGTGGTTAACCATAAGAGAGACTAGGAAATGTAGTCTAACAGAAAGTTTAGGAATATACAAGAAGGGCATCTAAACCAGGCTGTGGGGATCTGGGAAGACTTTGTAGAAGAAGAATCTTTTTTTTTTTTTTGTACTGGGGATTGAGCCCAGGGGTGCTTAACCACTGAGCCACATCCCCAACCCTTTTTTGTATTTTAGTTAGAGACAGGGTCTCACTGAGTTGCTTAGTGCCTCACTAAGTTGCTGAGACTGGCTTTGAACTTGTGATCCTCCTGCCTCAGCCTTCTGAGCTGCTGGGATTACAGGCACATGCCATCTCGCCTTGCTGGAAGAAGAATCTTAAAGAGGGAAAAGCATACACTAGGAAGAAGAATGTGTTCCCAGTAGAGGGAATTTCATGTGCTAAAGCAACGTAGGGTGAGAGTACAGTGTATTCTGGGAAATGCAAAGAGATTCTACGGTGGATGGGATGGATGATGGACATAGAATGTGGAGGAGAGGAGGTGGCAAAGATTGGGCACAAAGCCAAATGGGGAAGTCTTCCAATGGGAAGGCGTAAATGACCCTGAGATTAAAGTTACTTTCAAGATTTAAGAGCAAATGAATTAGCGCACACCTGTTATCCCAGTGGCTTGGGAGGCTGAGGCAGGAGGATTGCAAATTTAGAGCCAGCCTTAGCAGCTTAGCAAGGCCTTAAGGAACTTAGTGAGACCCTGTCTTAAAATAAAAAATGGCTGGGACTGTGACTCATTGGTTAAGTGCTCTTGGGTCTTTCTAATCCCTGGTACCAAAAAGAAAAAAGAAAACAAAAAAAGAATAAATGCATGTAGTTTTTTACATCATTAGTATTCAAGGAGTGATTCATATTCTTCTGTTTTTCCCATTCCCTAGAATATTGTAAACTAGTGTTTCTAACATAGACCAAATCTGTTAGTTTGAGTTGTTACACATATCGTGGTGTGTTTTGGGACAAAGGACCAAAGCACAGAACACAAGAGACTAAACCTTTGTAGACAGGAGTTCTATGTGAAGATGAGACTTTTTCCTTTTTGAAAAAGGGGCCGTGAGATGATCGAGAGGTGCTATCAAAACACGTCTTATCAGGAAGGCTATCAATGTGCAGAAATGAAGACTTTGGAAATAAAGGTAAAATATGAAATTCCCCCCTTTTTATGGTTTTCATCAGTACATTATAATAGTGGGATTTCTTGTGACATATTTGTACATGCACATAACATCACTGATTACTCTCATTCCCCACTTCCTCCTCTTTTCTCCCCTCCCCTCTTTCCCTGATCCCTTTCCTCTACTGGTTCCCCTTCTATTATTATTTTTAATTAGTGCATTTAGAATTTTATATAAAATGGGATTCATTGTGGTATATGCATACATGAACTTAGCATAATTTGGTCAATTTCATTCCCCAGTACTTCCCCAAACCCCCCTCCTGCTTCCTTCCCAATTCCCTTCTACTTTATTGGTCTCCCTTCTAAAGGAATGAAAAAGGGATTGCCATATCCTTTTGAACAACAGTGCTCAATGAGTTTATTTAATAGTTCTGAAAAATCATGAAGCCTAAAGGAGAAAAACTCCAAGTGGAACATCTTCACGGCAAACTCCAACTCCAAAGAGTCCTGTCATATTGTTTTTTAAATATGAGATGTTTGGGAAGTGTGAACAGCAGTATTTGCAGGCATCTGAGTGGTGTTTCCCTCATTGTATTTTTCTTTCAAACACAAAATGAAAAGAACCTGGTATTAGATTATAACCCAGATATACCTTCCTTCATTTGCCCTGAAATCCTCTTAACACACTTGGTAGAAGGAATTGGCACAGAAGCCATGTAAAATTGTCAATATCCACATGTGAGAAAAGCATCATCAGAACGTATAAACTGTGTGTGTGTGTGTGTGCATGTGTTATATTTAAAACTCAGCAACAGCCACAGTAATTGTTTAGAACATTGAACAATAAAATATTTTGAGGGGAGAGCATTTTGTCATTGACATTGTTTAGAATTCTTGGTGCATGGTGATAATAAAAACTGACTTTTACTCAGTTTTATTTTTAAATTTTGTAGGAAGAATGTACCTCCTATTCTTATACTGGGGTAGACTACTTCCATCCTTGGTAGCACTACAGAATGGGGTATATGCCTCCACCCCATATTAGAGTTAATCAAAACTATAAGGCCAGGTTTGGTGGCACACACCTGTAGTCCCAGCTACTCAGGAGGCTGAGGCAGGAGGATCACAAATTCAAGACCAGCCTGGAAACTTAGACCTGGTCTCAAAATAAAATTTGAAATAAAGGGCTAGGATTGTACTCAGTGGTAGAGCACATGGCTAGCATGCATGAGGTAATCCCCATTACTGCCCAACCCCCCAAAAAAGGTTGAAGGAAAGTCAAGGAAGAGAAAGATAATGCTTGGAGAAAGGAATTAAGGAGAGCAAAAAAAAAAAAAAATTGAATACAGATAACAGAGAATTGTATCTGGAGGTTCTTTGAAATTCAAATGAAATTAACTTGGACCTCACCCATGTGTTATGGGAGCCTACATCCTGGACTTTCTGGAGATTCTGAGAGGCAGAGGTAATGGTAGAGGGAGTGATGTTCTTATCCTCAATTACCTAGAGCAATTTAGCCACCTCCTCACTACAACCAGGGATACCCCTTCGTGTGTCCAAAACTTCATGAAAAAGGTCCACTAAATTAGTTCATTAATCCAAATACCTCCAGGGCTCAGGCAGCAATATATGTGAGGGAAGTGAGTCAAGAGTAAGATGAAAAGTGGCACTGGCACATCTGCTTCAGTGACAGGAAATAGTAGGGAATGGTGGAGACTATGGCAAATTGGAGCCTGTCTACCTGCTTATAAAGGCAGCACTGTATTACTGCCATGCAGACTCCTTTGTTGCTAGATTTTCAGTTCCTTCAGTTGCTAGATTTTCATCTCCCTTACCACCTCCGCAAGTCCTGTGCGTGTTTTTTGTTGTTGTTGAGTTGTAACATACATGCACAAAGTTTAGGTGTTCAACCCAAAGAATTGTCCAGATAATTTTGAAGAAGAACAAAATCAAAGGACTTAAGACTAGCAGATTTCAAGACTTATAAAGCTATGTTAATGAAGGCAGTGCAGTATATATTGTTTGAAATGATAGATTAATGGTATAGAACAGAGAGCCCAGAAATATATCCACACATATGCAATCCCTTGATTTACAATAAAAGCCATCATAATTCAGTGGTGGAAAACATGGTCTTTTCAATAAATGGCACTGAAGCAATTGGATATCCATATGGAAAAAAATGAACCTGGAATCCCTACCATGCACAAATATTAATTCAATATGTATCATACTTATGAATATGAAAGGTAAAACAAAACTTCTAGAAGAAACCATAGGCAAATATCTTCATGAATTTCATGTTTTTTTTTAAACTAGGGCACCCAAAGCACTTACCATAAAAGAAAGGATTGATAAATTGTATTTCATTAAAGTTCTTAACTTCTGTTTATCAGAATTCATGACTAAGAATTTTGGCAAGCTGCAGAACAGTAGAACTTATTTGCAATACATCTGTCATAGGATACTTGCTTATTTTTTTTTCTATGTTGGCAACTATTTCCAATTTTAAACACTGAGGGAAAAGAAACCGCTGTGCAGGCTGACACTATGCAGGCCAAACAAAACAGGTTTGTGAGCCAGCTCAGGCCCACGCCTTGCCAGTTTGCGACCTCACCTTGAGCAGCACAGAAGAGTGTGGAAGCTTTAACATTTCTGTATTTTCTTTTTCTTTCCTTGACCAACCTTTTTGAGGGAAAGAAACAATATAAAGATCTATTTCTCAATATTTTCACTTAGATGGCAAAATGGTTGGTTATACTGAGTTTAGGTTTTAAATAGTACTGTCGTCCCTGCTGATAGACACAATAGTTAAAGAAAATATTTAAAAATATGATTCAATCAACTTTTTTCTATTACTCCTCGCTGTGTGTTCAGCATGGCTTAACTGTGAATACCACAGCTGATTCCCTTTTCACTTTGCTCTCTGACTCTAGAATTTCTCGGCATCCTTGGTTGATAGTCTAGAGATCTGGGAAGTCAACTTTGAGCTGCAATGAGACCAGAGACATGAGGAAACAGACTGAGTTTAAACATTTAGCAGTTAATGTCCAAATTTTACTTTCTGCCTCTTTTCCAAACTCTGGTTTTGGTCTCTCTCTTCTCTTATGGGTGGAGTTGGAGGTAATGGGGTAGGGGGGGAAACTTCCTCTTGTCAGCTGTCCTAACCCTATTAAATGAGAGGAGGTGGCCTGAAGGATGGCACTTTGCTAGCATAACATAATAGTTAAGAGTTGTGAGATCTGGAGTTAAACTGTGTGAATTCTACCTACATTCTGGCTCTAATCCTTAACAGCTTTGTAATCTTGAGCAAACTCCTTCTCTGTGCCTCACTCCTTCATCTACAAGTTACCAATTATAGTGTGTGTATTACTTAGGATAGTGCCAAATAATGGCTAGACATGTACTGGTTAAAAGAAAAGTTGACTGTTGACTGGTTGTCTGTCAGGCCTTGAAATTGTGCCAAGCATTGGGAACAAGAAGACAAAGGGGTCGCTGTCTCAGAGACCACCAGCCCACTCCTGATTTCAAGAGAAGCAAACAACTTGACTCCTCCCCCTTCTTTGATCTGGCCAAAATGTGACCACTGGGTGGTTTAATGACATTCTTCTTCTTATGAAATCTGGTAATGGCTAAAATCTGAAGCCACTCAGAGAATGATTAAGATCATTCTGGAGTACCCCTAGAAATTGAAACTACAATTATTGTGCAGATGTGGAAGCCTTGAACCCTATGAAGTGTCATTAACTTACAACATGCCAACATGATTGAAAAAAAGCCTAGATTTCCTTGAACAAACTATTAGTTGAAATATGGACATGGAGACTGTTGGTGAGGGCTCAGGAGGATTAAGAAGAATTACAGAGAAATCTTAGAGAAATCACTTTAGAGAATGCCTAAATAACATGAAGAGATTTAGTAGAAATCTGGACATGGAGAATACTGATGGTGAGGACTTCTGAGGAAGTGAGGGATGTTTTTGGAAACTGGCATTAAGGGGATTGTTATGGTGGCAGAAAACTTAGCAGAATTGGTTCTGAAATTAGTAGAACTTGTGAAAAGATAAACTCAGATATTGAACTGAGAAGATTTCCCAGGAAAATATTGAAAGCACAGCTTGGTTTCTTCTTCCTATAGTAAAATGTGAGAGGAAAGAGATAAATGGAAGGAGGAATAATTAGACAAAAATGTGCTTGATGATTTGGGAAATTCTCAGCCTGTTCAGATTACAAAGGTCAAAGTATTAGTCACATAAAGGCTCTCTGAAGAGGTTAAAGGTGTGACTTACAGATCATTGCAATCAAACTAGAGCCTCTGTGGAAAGCTTAAGGGCATGATACGTCAGCCATTTTAGCAAAAGCCAAAAACAGGAAATAGACTATCTCAAAAAGGTTTATAGACCTGACTTCTTTCTAATGGAGTGAATTCCTATGACATTCACAGGAGATTTCATAAAGTTCTTGAGAATTTTACACTAATTGAAACACTATTGCCAGGGACCACAAGGAACAGTGAAAGAAGAGTGCTGTAAGATTCACCAAATTCTGCTAGAAGGAAGCAAACTGATATGAATACTCAGGTACAAGCATGTACTAGCTTTCATGAAAAAGGAAGTATGACTCAGAAAGGGAAACAGGAGTGCAGAAGGTGAAGCTGAGAGCCCAGAAGGTAAAATTGAGAGCCAACACAGGATTATTCTGAATCCTTGAAACTTAATGGAGTTTGGATTGAAAAATGTTTTGGAACAGTGATTGATTTTTAACCTTCCATTTCCCCCATTTTTGAAGCATAACTTTATCCTATGTCTGTCTCATTATTTTATGTTGAAGGCAGATTTGTTTCTTTAGTTTCACACATACACAGATGGAGAGGGACTGTGCCCTAGAGTTGTGCTTAAGAGATTATACCCAAATCCTCATGTGTACCTAATATAAATGATATAAATGATAATATGTGGGACTTTTGAACTAATGAGATTAGATGAGATTTTTGGACTTTGAATTGATGCCATAGTGGGATGATATCTTTGGGGAGCTTGGGATGGAGTGATTGTATTTTACATGTGTAGTGGATGAGAACTGTGGGGTCTACCAGAAGGCAGACTGTGGTAAGCAGAATTTTGGCTCTCATAATCTCTGCCCTCTGGTATTACTCCTATGGTTATACTATGTTGTACAGCAAAGATGTAATTAAAGTTAATAATCAGCTAACCTTAAAATATGGAGATTATCCTGGATTATCCAGCAAACCTAATGTAATCACATGAACCCTTAAATGCAGAAAGGATGCAGCAGAAGAGGAATTTAGATTCAAAGCATGAGGAGAGCTTGAAGGTAGAGGGAGCAATGCAATGAGGAATGGAAGGAAGCCCTAAGGACCTGAGTGTCCTAGCTGACAACCAGCAAGGAAACAGAGACCTTAGCCCTATAGTCACCAGGAACTGAATTGTGTCAACAACCTGAATGTGCACAGAAGTAGATCCATCCCCAAAGCTTCCAGGAAAGATGATAGCCTTTCCAACACCTTGGTTTTGTTTTTGAGAAACTCTTAAACAGAAGACTCAGCTGAGCCACATTGTACTTGGACTTTTGACCTATGGTCCTATATGGTCCTGTTAGATAAATTTGTGTGGTTTTAAGCCTCTGTGTTTGTGGTAATTTGTTATGGTGGCAATAGGAAACTAATGCAAAGTCCTTATTAAGTTTCCAACATTATGGTGTCCACCAGGAGTTTTCTGGGATTGGAATAGGGAAGGGTAGGGGAAAGGCCAAAAGATAAAGGGCCCTTTATGAGCTCTGAGCATTTATACTTTTTATGAGACTGCCTTTTGGAAAACAAAGAGTGTCATAGAGGTACAGTGGGTGCTTCTGGTGGGTTTCTAGATATTCTGTTCTTGATATCAGTCCTGCAGGGCAATTATTTCCTCCCCAGTTCATGTACTTGGCCATGAAAGCAGTCTTTCTTAGAACAGTTGCGGAGAGAGGCTGTAATGATCAGGTTAAAAAAAGGAACATCAGACAGTCTGGACTTCAGGCATGGAGGTGGGATGGGGGACCTTCTAGAGGGGACTGTGAAGGCTAAGTACTGGCACCCGGGCTCCATATATCTGCAAGAGGACAAAAAGATAACCAAAGATATGAGGTGAGAAAGTCTGGGCTACAGCCCTGGATGCTGCTTCTGGACTGTGGCTCTGTGAAAATCACTCTTCCTAACTTCTCTTTGGCTTCCAATTATAAAGCATGGAACTTGAGGAACTGCAGCCCCAACTAAATAATATGATGCATTCTGTCAGTTGAGCAGCATCAAGTAAGTCCTAGTTGGGATTTGTTATACCTGACACCCAAGTCAAATCAACAGACATCAATTGAGCTCTTCATATAAAATGTCTTAGAGAATGCAAAGGAGACTCTGCCTTGGTTCCTCCTGAATATCAGGTATAGATGCCTGTTTTAGTCACCTTTTTTGCTGCTGTGACCAAAAGATCTGACAAGAGCAATTTTAGAGAAGGAAAAGTTTATTTGGGACTCAAGGTTTCAGAGGTATCAGTCCATATATGGCCAACTCCATTACTCTGGGAACAACGTGAGGCAGAACATCAGGGCAGAAGGGTATGGTGGAGGAAAGCAACTCAGGACATGACAATCAGGAAGCAGAGAGAGAAAGTGAACTCCCTTCACCACAGGACAAAATACAAACCCCAAAGGCACATCCCCAGTGATCTACCTCCTCCAGCCACACCCTGTAACTTGCTTATAGTTACCATTCATTTAATCCCTATCAGGGGATTAATGTGCTGATTAGGTTAACACTTTCATAGCCCAATCATTTCAGCTCTAAACTTTCTTGCATTGTTTCTTACATGTGACCTTTTGGGGGACACTACATATCTAAACCATAACACTGTCATTGTGGGACTTCTACAGGCATGGCTCCAGTATCCCTGAGGAGTCATCAATCTAGCAAGCTGCATAGGCAGGAACTGGCAATCTGCCTTTTTACCTCTTTTCTACTTCCACAAAGGTAATTTTCTTGGAAAATGGAATGGAAGAGGCTGAGATAGAACTGTATAGGGTTTTATGGCAATATGACTTTTGAATGATTAAAAACAATTTCTTCAGGAATATTCTATGAGGTGTGAACATTGTGTGTGTGTGTGTGTGTGTGTATGTGTGTTTACATGCACCTACATGTGGTGGGAATGGAAAGAGGCTCCCGACAGCATATAGGGAAACATTAATATTAATTGAAGTGAGACTGGGACTAAACAGAGATATTCATTCTGTTGAACATCAGGTTCCTTCTGATTGTGGAATCTGAAGTGTCTGTGGATTGCAGATAAGATCTGGACAGAATGGAACTGTTTTCTCCAGGTCTGATCTCCATTTATGAAAGGTCTGGAATGGTTAGGCTCAACACAGGGCTTGACTTGTATAGCAGCAGGAATGGTGCATGTCTGCTTTCTGCAAGTAAATATGAGTGCTTTTGAAAGCTGTGGTGCCTCAAAATGATTATGGGAGTACCTGGAATCTTTCAGGGAATTTTCAGAAGCCCAGCAGCTTCCCAGAAGCAAACATAAATAAAAGAGAAAAAAGAAAAGCATTTGGTTCCATCCCTGAGACTTCTTGATAAGAGAACTTATGATTTCACAAAATAAAAAGTCCCGGGATGGGGTGTAGTTCAGTAGTAGAGAACGTGCTTTAGTATGTGCAAGGACCTGGGTTCAATCCTCAGCACCAAATAGCAACAGCAACACAATAATCCTATAAAGGAGTGGTTTGTATCATATTTTATTAAATGGCTTGATAACATATGCAGAACCCAGGTTCCTTCTACGTTTTAGTTCTGCCATCCTACAAGGTTGTCCGTTATTCCTCAGATTGTCTCTGATCACCAGGTGGCTGTAGTAGTTGCTACTGTTTTATTATTCATAATGACATCTAAAGGTAGGAAAAGCTGTTTTTTTCCTGTAGTATGGAAAATTGAATCCAGTGGCACTCTACCACTGAGCTACATCCCCAGACCTTTTCCTTTTTTGATACAGGGTCTCACTAAGTTGTTGAGGCTGGTCTTGAAATGTGATCCTCCTACCTTAGCCTCCTGAGTAGGTGGGATTACAGGCATGAGCCATTGCACCTGCCCAGCTAATTTTTTAAAAGATTTTTTTAAAAATTTCAGAGTGATTCACATAAAACTAACCATTTTAAAGTGGTCAGTTCAATGGCACTTAGTACCTTCACATTGTTGTGCCACCACCACTTCTACTTAGATACAAAACATTTTCATCACCCAGATCATATCCATGGAGTAATCACTCCTCATTCCCCTACCCTACCCAGTACCTAGTTCCTGGCAACCACTAATCTACTTTCTGTTTCTGTAGATTTGCCTAGATTTCAGATATTTTCTGCAGCAGCTGTACCATTTTACAGTCTCAACAGCAGTATGCAAAGGCTCCAATTTTTCCATGTCCTCCTCACCAACACGTGTTAGTTTCCTTGTTTGGGGAAAATCCTAGTGGTTGTGAAGTAGTACCTCATCATGGTTTTGATTTGTATTTCTCTAATGACTATGTTGAGCATCTTTTATGTGCTTGTTGGTTATTTAATTATGTCTTCTTTCCTTTTGTGTTAGTTGGCTTTCTATCACTGTGACAAAACACCTGAGAACATCAACTTAAAGGAGAAAAGGTTTTGGTTTTGGTGCATGGTCACTTAACTCCATTGTTTCTGTGCCTGTGGTGATACAGAACATCATAGTGGGGAGGGCATGCTCCAGAAAAGCTGCTCAGCTCATGGCTGAGAAGCAAAAACTATAAAGAGAAATAAAGGGTCAGGGACAAAATATGCCCTTTAAGGGCACACCCCCAGTGTTTCTCCAACTTAGTCCCACTTGCCAAAATTTCCACCACCTCCCAATAGCACATTGTTATTAATACACCAATGGACTTCTACATTGATAAAGTCAGAACCTTCATGATCCAGTGACATCCCATCTCTGAATACTACTGCATTGGGGAGCAAACCTTCAACATTTTAGATCCAAACCATAACACCTTTAGCACTTACAAGATTGTTGAATGTTAGGAAGATGGCAGAAGCAAACTAGGCGGTGGGTTCTGGTCTCCTCACATCACAGAAAGGAAGGAGCAAATAAAAGCAGAATTGAGCCATGAGTGACAAAATTAATGCTTTATGACTTGATACTGCACAGTCTGAGACCCGCAGAGAGTGGAAGGTAGGTTACCAGAGTAGAAAACAAATTCAACGCCCTGACCAGACCCATGGATGAGGGGTGGGGGAGGGCCCCAGAGAGAAAGAAAGAGGGGGAGCAGGGGACATTCTCTTAAGCTCGTCCAATTAAAAACTGTTGAAAAGACAGACAAACTTTAACACTCAGGAGTCTCCTTAAAATGGCACAAACCACTTAAAGCCAAGTCGTGAAAAGGACACTGAGCAGGATTCCTGCAGTCATCTTGTGGAGCCTCAGCTGACCAGCCACCCTCTTCATCAGCAAGGCAGCTCCCCACACCCAGACGGCTGCAAATTAAACCACAGGGAAGCCCCCTTCAGTGGGCCCTCTTACATATCCAGCAGAAGGAACTTCTAGAAGGATCACACTACTAGTGTAAATCTCCTCAACCACCCACCCCTCTCCCCCTCCCCATGAACAAGAATGGACTGGAGGGGACCTGGGCCAAAGGAAGTGGTGCAGGTCTAGCCCCACTCAGCCTCTGTGACCCAGGCAAGAGCAAAAACCTCTGGACACTCTGAAAGCAGTTCTAAGAGGAAAGTTTGTAGCATGAGTTCATACATTAAAAGAACGGAAAGAAACCAAATAAATAACCTAGCATTATACCTCAAGGTCCTAGATAAAGAACAAACCAACACCAAAATCAGTAGAAGATGGGAAATAATTAAAATCAGAGCTGGAATAAATGAAATTGAGATTTAAAAAATAATTCAAAAGATAAATGAGTTGAGCTGCTATAAACATTATGTGGCTGCATCATCACCGTATGCTGATTTTAAGTCCTTTGGGTATAAACCGAGGAATGGGATAGCTGGGTCAAATGGTGGGTCCATTCCTAGTTTTCTGAGGAATCTCCATACTGCTTTCCATAAAGGTTACACCAATTTGCATTCCCACCAGCAATATATGAGTGTACCTTTTCCCCCACATCCTTGCCGATATTTATTGTTGCTTCTATTGTTGATCATTGCCATTCTGATTGGAATGCAATGAAATCTTAGAGTAGTTTTGATTTGCTTTTCTCTCATTGCTAGAGATGGTGAACATTTTTCATATATTTGTTGATTGATTGTTTATAGCAGCTCAACTCACAATAGCTAAACTATGGAGCCAACCTAGGTGTCCTTCAACCGATGAATGGATAAGGAAAATGTGATACACACACACACACACACACACACACACACACACACACACACACACACATATATATATATATATATATATATACATACATGATGGAATATTGCTCAGTTTTGAAAAAGAATGAAATTATGGCATTTGCTGTTAAATGATGGAGTTGGAGAATATCATGCTAAGCGAAATAAGCCAACCCCCCCAAAAAACAAAGGTCAAATGTTTTCCCTGATTTATGGATGCTAATTCACAAAAAGGGGGCAGGGATAGGGAAGAATAGAGTTACTTTAGATTAGGTAGAGGGGATTGAAGGGAGGGGAAGAGGTATGGGGTAGGAAGGATGGTAGAGTGAAACAGACATTATTATCTCATGTATGTACATGACTGCATGATTGATGTGATCCTACAATATGTACAATCAGAAAAATGGGAAATTACACTTCATTTTGTATGATTTACCAAAAATGCATAAATGTATTCTATCATGTACAACTAATTAGAACGAATTTTATTAAAAATTTTAAAAAAAGATCAGTGAAACAGTTGGGGTTTTTTTGAAAGAATAAGTAAAATTGATATGCCTTTAGTCAAACTAATTAAAAGAAGAAACAGGAAATATCACCACAGGTGCTACTGAAGTCTAAAGGAACTATATTGAGAATTTATACTCCAATAAGCTAGAAAATCTTGAAGATATGGACAAATTCCTATATGACATATGACCTACTCAAATTGAACCAGGAGGATATAGAAAACTTAAACAGATCAATTTCTAGTAATAAAATTGAATCAGCCAGCCATGTTTGGTGGCACACACCTGTAATCCCAGTAATTGGGGAGGCTGATGGTTAAATTTCCATTAAAAAGAAGAAGGAGGAGGGGGAGGGGAGGGGGAGGAGGAGAAGGAGAAGCAGGAGAAGGAGGAGAAGAAATTGAAGCAGTCATCAAAAGCCTTCTAATAAAGAAAAACCCAGGACCAGATAAGTTATACCAGACTGTTAAAAAAGAACTAATATGAATCTTCTTCAAATTATTCCATGAAATAGCAACGGAGGGAACTGTGCCACACTCATTCTATGAAGCCAGTATCACCCTGATACCAAAACTGGACAAAGACACATAAAGGAAAGAAAACTTCAGACCAATATCCTTGATGAACATAGATGCAAAAATTCTTTTTCTTTCTTCTTTTTTTTTTTTTTTTGTGTGTGTGGTGCTGGTAATTGGACCCAGGACCTCTTGCAGACCAGGTAAGCACTCTACCACTGAACTACATTCCCCAGGCCTAATGCAAAAATTCTTAATAAAATATTGGCAAATTGCATGCAAAAATATGTCAAAAAGTTAGTGCACCATGATCAAGTGGGATTCATCCCAGGGATGCCAGTTTGGTTCAACATATAGAAATCAATTAATGTAATACACCTCATAAGTAGACTTTAAGGCAAGAATCATGATTATCTCAATAGATTTAGGAAAATCATTTGACAAATTACAGCATCTATCCATTTCTAAAACACTACAAAATCTAGGGATAGAAGGAACAAGACAAGGATGTTCATGTTCTTCACTCCTATTCAATATAGTCCTTGAAACTCTAGCCAGAGCAATCAGGCAAGAGAAGGAAATTAAAGAGATACAGATAGGAAAAGAAGAGTTCAAATTATCTCTGGTTACCATGACATGATCCTATATTTAGGAAACCCAAAAAACTTCATCCAAAGATGTCTAGAGCTCATAAATTAGTTTAGCAAAGTAGCAGGATACAAAATCAACACCCATAAATCAATTGCATTCCTATACTCCAAGGATGAATCTGCTGAAAAAGAAATTAGGTAAACTATCCCATTCACGATAAACTAAAAAAAAAAAAAAAAATACTTGGGAATCAATCTAACAAAAGAGGTGAAGGACTTCTACAATGAAAACTATAGAACATTAAAGAAAGAAATTGAAGAAAACCTTGGAAGATGGAAAGACCTACCATGTTCTTGGATAGGCAGAATATATTGTCAAGATGGCCATACTACCAAAAGCACTATATAGATTTGATGCAATTCCCACCAAAATTCCAATGATGTTCTTCACAGAAATAGAAAAATCAGCCATGAAATTCATTTGTAAAAATAAGAGACCCAGAATGGCCAAAATATTCTTTGGTGAGAAAAGTGAAGCAGGAGGCATTACAATATTGGCCTCAAATTATACTACAGAGCTATAGTAACAAAAACAGAATGGTACCAGCACCAAAACAGGCATGAAGGCCAGTGGAATAGAATTGAAGACACAGAGACAAACCCACATAAATACAGTTATCTCATGGTAGACAAAGGTGCCAAAAACATATTTTGGAGGAAAGATAGCCTCCTCAACAAATGGTGCTGGGAAAACCAGAAATCCACATGCAGCAAAATGAAATTTAACCCCTATCTCTCACCCTGCACAGAACTCAACTCAAAGTGGATCAAAGACCTAGGAATTAGACCAGAAACTCTGCACCTGCTAGAAGAAAATGTAGGTCCAACACTCCTACATGTATGTTGGCTCAGGAACTGACTTTCTTAAGATTTCTGTATTGCAAGAATTAAAATAAAAAATCAATAAATGGGATGGTATCAAATTAAAAAGCTTCTTCACAGAAAAGGAAACAATCAAAATTATGAAGAGAGAGCCTACAGAATGGGAGAAAATCTGTGCCACCTGAACCTCAGAGAATTAATTTTCAGAATATATGTGGAACTCAAAAAAACTTAACACCAAAAAACAAACAAAACAAAACAAAAAAACCCAATCTATAAATAAGCAAAGGAACTGCACAGACCCTTCACAGAAGAAATACAATAAATCAACAAATATATGAAAAAATGTTCAACATCACTAGCAGTTAGAGAAATGCAAATCAAAACTACTCTAAGATTTCATTTCACTCCAGTCAGAATGGCAATGATCAAGAATACAAGCAACAGTAAATATTGGTGTGGATGTGGGGAAAAGGTACACTCACACATTGCTGGTGGGAATATAAATTGGTGCAGCCACTCTGGAAAGCATTATGGAGATTCCTCAGAAAACTTGGAATGGACCCACCTTTTGACCCAGCTATCCCACTCCTTGGTTTACACTCAAAGGACTTAAAATCATCCTACTACAGTGATACAGCCACATCAATATTTATAGCAGCTTAGTTCACAATACTTAAACTATGGGACCAACCTAGGTGCCCCTCAACAGATGAATGGATAAAGAAAATGTGATATACATACACAATGGAGTGTTCCTCAGCCATATGGGATTTGCTGGGAACCGGATGGATCTGGAGACTATTACGCTATGTGAAATAAACCAATCTCCCCCCAAATCAAAGGTCTTATGTTTTTTCTGATATACAGAAGCTAATACAATATAAGGGAGCATAAAAAGAAACAACAGAAATAAGATCAGAGGAATAAACAAAGGGGAATGAAAGAAAGGGAGGAGGGATGGGATAGGGAAACACATATGGGATATGGGATAATGAAAGACTTTCCTATGTATATATATGAATATACCACAGTGAATCTCACCATCAAGTACATTCACAAGATACTAAATAAAAGAGCAATAAGTAATACCAGAAATATTAATGGAGTAGAGGGTAGGGAACAGGGCTAGGAAGAAGGTAAGGGGAAATACTGGGGACTGAAATAGAACAAATTTTATTCCATGCTTCTATAATTATGCCATAGTATATTCTATTGTCATGTATAACTAAGAAGAACCAATAAAAAAATAGTGACAACAAAAAATGCTAGTGGTCTGCCTACTATCACCACAACTTGCATGTATTTTTAAATTAAAATTTGATTTTAAGATAAATCTAAATGTATATGCATTTTTATCTTTCTGTAACTCTTCCTGATCCATAATATGTGTTCAAATTTTTTTTGTTGAGTGTGTCAATGCATTAATTGATAGTATAAAGAAGAATCTACCCCAAATTCACTTCAGTTTCTGGTTAAAATTGAGTAATTGTTTTCTTAATCTGTCATTTATTATAATCCCAAGTACTGGGGAGACTGAGGCAGAATGATGGCAGGTTTGGGGCCAGCCTGGGTAACTTGGTGAGATATTACCTCAAAAATTATAGCTCAGTGGAACAGTAGCATTGGGTTCAATACACAGTATGGGTGGGGGTGGAGAGCAGAAGTAATCTGCCAGGAAGATACAGAAGAAACTTAAATCCATATTGCTTAGTGGAAAAGACAATCTGAAAAGGCTACATATTTGTCAAAATTTATTAAATGTACAGCACAAAGTACCCTAATGTAAACTGTGGCCTTTAAGTGGCAATAATGAAACAATATTGATTCGTTGATTATAACAAATGTATAACACTAATCCAAGATGTTAATAAAAGAAACTGGGATTGTATATTTAAAAAAAGAATTTACTAGGCTGTCATGTTTTATTTCTCTGGGTCAAGGGGAAATTGTTTTCTTTCCATACATGTTATTTGTGGAGCTTTCATATCCAGTGCTATTATGGTTGCAGGTGCAAAATAAATGTTGAATGAATGAATAGACACACACACATACACACGAAAATCACTGTGCATCCATCTCTCCTGTTATTCCTTGCTTCTAATGAAGCCCAATTTGGTTCAGCTAATGGGGAACCATGTCATTCAGGGGAACCTACAATATTCATACACTGCTTGGCACAGTACATAAACACTTCAGTGATAGACCCAGAGAGGAAAAGTTATGTCAATAACAGGGCCAATTTAGCTTAATATTAAAAAAACCAAAAATACTATTCATGCATTTTAACCTAATAATTGCACTTTGGAGCATATGTCATAAAGCAAATAACCAAAATGAGAGAAAAAGTTTGTGGAGAAAGCCTAGGGAGTAAAATTTTAATAATCCAGTTTTCCTTGCCAATGATTCATTTAGGGTGGACATATTACCAGTTCTAGTCAATGGGATATCAAGAGAGGTTTGTTAGAGACTTCTGGGAAATGTTTCCTCACAGTTCAAAAATATATACTTTTGGATGTCACCCTGTAGGGATTTGATGATTGGAACTGCTTCATCTATCTTGTGACCAAGTAGAGACAAGCCTGGGGAAAAGAATACTCTAAAGAATGGTAAGGAAGGGCTGGGGTTGTGACTCAGTGGTAGAGCACTTGCCTGGCATGTGTGAGGCACTGGGTTTGAGCCTCAGCACCACATGTAAATAAGTAAAAGATTCATTGACAACTAAAAAATGGTAAGCAAAAAAATAAAAAGAACATGGATGCTAGATGGAGTCATTGAGCCATTAATTAGCCTTCTATGAAACCATACTACCTTTTAATGTCTTATTGTGAGAGACAGTAAGTATCCCTATATGCAAGTCAGTTTGATTCACTTGTGGTCAAAAAAACTTTCTGAGACACACAGCAGGAATTAGATGACTCCTCTCTAGTTTTCATCCAGAAATTTAAAATTTAGGATATAACAACTGCTTCCTGATTTTCACCTAAGTTTTTACTTGTTCAAATAAGTGCCAAGATACAATGGGTTTGTAATGTGTCACTTACCTAAGTTGGTATTACATTGCCCAAAGTTCTCTTCTCTGCGTGTTTCTAGTTAGGGTTGGTCATAGGAGAAATTTGAAGGAGAATTGCAAAGAAGAGGTGAAGCCATACCAGTTTGCTTGCAGGTAAGGGCAGGTTAGATCCTGTTACAGCTTATGCACATTTTCACAGATTCTATTGGTAGACCATCAGACAGGTTTGAAGTTTCAGTTTATTCAGGATACTTTCCTTCCACTTCTCCAAATTCTAGGCCAACTGTGAATGTGACTTCATGGCAAGAGTACCATCTCCTGCAGGTCACCCAAGGCAGCAAAGTTGAAGACTTGGAGATGGGGAAAGGCAAACACCAGTTCCAACTTGTCCCTCTCAGGTTCTAGCTGCCCCTTTTCTTACCTTCTTCATGTTCACCTGACTTCAGGCTCAGCACCAGAAACAGAAGAAACAACCATACGGAGGCTCTGTAACCAACTGCTTTTTACCAGTTCCTATAATTGTTTAAGGTCAAATCCCTATAGTAATTTTCTACTCTATCATTCTAGTGATTCTGTTCCTCTGACTGAACCCTGACTGATATACTGAGTCAAGTTTTCCTGACCCTAGGACTTACTTTTAGATTTTACATCCAATTTACAGCAGGGAAAAAGTTCAAATAAATAGAGGTAAACTGTCTAATATGTACTCAAAAGAGGACAAGAAATCCTGCCTTCACTCTTCCATTGGAACATATGTCTAGACTGAATGTGGACAGTAGGTCATCTGTTTGCAACTTTTGCTCTTGGTGTTTGTTTTCGAATGTCTCATTTCTCCAGATATTTGTAAGTTCTCAGATGACTTGCTGAATTTAGCCACTTTAATGTTAATTTTGGGCCTTATTGCCCCAGGAAAGGATATATCCAATTTTGTTATATTTAATTATTTATGTCTGCCAAAATGCTATGTAACCAAACCACTGCAAAACTCAATGGTTTGAAATATAAGTATAAGTTTAACTAATGTGTCTGTGGGGTAATGATTTAAGTTGGACTCAGCTGGGCAGTATACCTGGCTTTGTCTGGGCTCAGTCACATATCTGGCAATTGACTGTCAGCTAGTCCAAGATATCCTTGGCTAAAAGGAGTAGGATTACTTAACTTCCATGTCTTTGATCCTCTAGAAGGCCATCCTGAGCATGTTCTCATGGTAATGGCAGAGGGCAAGAGTGAGCTAGTCTAACCAGAGAAGCTCCATTCAACCTTCTACCTATTATCCTCTTTTACATCCTGTTGTCCTAAAGCATCCACATGACTGAGCCCAGAGGCAGCAGAAGGATACTGAAAAGTTACATGGCAAAGGAGTTATGGATACTGGGAAAAGTAAAAAATCAGGGGCAATTTTTCCAATGTATCACACTTACCAACACTCTTCACAGTGGTGATTAGTAATCATGTCACTGTTGCTATTTTCAGAGCCATTTCATTTCCAATGTCTAGTTTTTTTAGGGTTTTTAATTGCCATGTTTATGTGACACAAATCATTCATTGACAACCTATTGTGTTCAAGTCTTGAGCTCAGCACCCTCACTCATTAGGATAAGTAATTGCCTTATAAAGCTCTGCAGTTTTGTGCTATGAGCTTGCCCTTCCCCTTTCTTCTCAGATAGCTTATGAAAACAAACAAGTAATGGGTATAAATAACAAAAACCCTAGGGGAGAAGAGTTGCTAAACAGTGATAGGAAAAATATATACTTTGGGGCTGAGAATAAACTGAGTCATGGCTGAGATTGCCTGAGTTACCCATCAGAAATGTTGAAAAGAAGATCAACTTCAAGCCAGTTGTACATATTATTGCTTACTTTTAATTCTTTTGGTTTTATAGCAGTAATTTTAAAGAATATATTTAGGATTGAATGGCAAGAGTTGGGCTGGAAATGTAGCTCAATGGTATATGCTTGCCTAGCATTTGTGAGGCTTCAGGTTCAATCCCCAGGACAGCCAAAAAAATCTCAGTGTGTAGGTTCTTAGGTTCTCACAATTCATGGTGGTTTTCTATTTGAGGGGAGTGTGTTCCTTGGTAATTTTTTCTAAGAAACAATTCATTTATTCATTTAAATTGCCTACTATGTATTTGTCTTAGGGTTCCCCAGAAGTCAGCCCTGAGACAAGGAATCAAATTCAAGTAGTTTACTTGGAAGTAGAGGAAATATCAGTAAGGAGGTGAGAAAAGGATGGTAAGGCAGATAGTAAGGAATATATAATCAATACAGTTAGCTCTGTGGGCAACTGGAGAGCATAATTCTGTTATAGAACTCTGGGAAACTGTAGAACATGTGTTCCCTAGTTACTACACCTAAGGCATGAAGAAACTGGGATATTTATACACCAGCCAACTCTCAGCAGTCACTTACTGAGGGTAGCTTCTCTGGGGCATTAGTTCCCTGGTACCTCTGGCCTGACAAACAGGCAGGCAAAGTGGGCTTCAGCAACCAATTCCCTCAGGCAAATGCAAATGCTAACTGTGAGAATTCAGGACAGTACCTGACCATGGAAAGGATGAGGGTGTAAGACTGTAAGACAAGAGCACAGACAGAACCTGCTATGGTTTCCTGGCATGGGCTCTGATACCTCAACTACAGGTATTAGAACATTTCTGCCTACTTCACTAACCTCTACTGAGTGAAAATCCAAATTGTTATGTTTTCATTGGAGAATAAAGAGCAATATAATGCATACATTTTCAGCTTTATTAAGGTATAACCGATGTACAGTAAATTGCACATATATAAAGAGTGCAATTTAATGAGTCTTGACATATGCATACACATCAGTGAATCTTGCCTGAAGCATTTATTGCTGCATTGTTCTCAGGGTGACTTTTCTATTTCCCTCATTCTTTTTACATTTGTTAATAGGAATTCTTCTGTAAGGATATTTGTCTTTTCTTCCCCATTCATTTGCTCAATCATTTATTTATGTAAGTATGGATTCATAGATATTTATTTCATCCTTTAGATTATAAAACTACAGTTACTTCACTTGTTACTCAAATTATTTTACCTTTGATGATTGGAAGCTCTTTCAGCTCTTTATCTTTAAGACTATAATTTTTTGAGTACCTCTACCTATTTCTTTTAATACAATACCTGCTGCATTCATTAGGAGTTATGAATACTTTTATGTTGATTAGCATTAGGCTTGGCTGCATGTAACAAAAAACTCTTAAGTAGCATGTCTTAAGACTGTATTTTATTTTTCTCTCTTGATATACCATGTTCATGGACCAAACACTCAGTTTTGTTAGGTTGTCTGTTCTTCCCAAATTATCTGTAGATTCAAAGCAATCGCAGTCAAATATACCAGAATTTAGTTTTATAGAAACTGAAGGCTCTACAACTTATATGAGCCTAAAACTTATATGTAAAATTAAAGGAGCTAAAATAAAATAGCCAAAACACCTTTTTAAAAAGGAGAAACTTGAGGGACTTTCACTCTCTGGGTTTACTATAAAGCTATAATAATCAAGACAATATGGCATTTGCATAAGGATAGACATATAAACGAATGGGAGAAAACAGAGGGTCTATAGATTCATTCAGTTAATTTTTGATAAAGATGCAAATATTACTCAATATGAAATGGACAGTCTTTCAACAAGTGGTATGAAATGACTAAATAACCATACATGGAAAAGGTGAACTTCAGCCTTCATCTTGTACCATAATGTTCAAGGAGAGAAATCCTGAACTAGGGCTGTGGTATAGTCTTCAGGGACATGCTGCTAAGACTCGTGTTACTGTGAAGTACCTGTCTTCAGCCTAGAAAGAGCACTACAGGAAATGTCACTTGTCCTACTCAGCCTCCCTATCCAGAGAGCTACACTGCAGTGACCATGCCCTTCGGAGGAAAAGTAGCCATGAGAGTCATGCTACTTTTACTGGTTTCACAACTGGAGGCTCAATTTGGCTGCAGGAATGCCCACAGCTATGCCAGATAAGATGGCCTTATAGGGGACAAATTGGGAGTCTGGTTGTGAGGAAAGTGACCACTCTGCCCTGAGTCAGCTAACGAACTGTGCAGCAAACTTTAAGTACCTGAGTGTATGTATAATTTATTGGGTGGTCAAGCCTGGGAAAGTTGTTGGAATGAGTATGTGAATATGTGACTTCCTTTGAAATATTAAAATAAAGATTTTTGTATGGGAAAAAAAGGAAGGGTTAAATGAAAAATTCTGACACTATTAAGTGCTGATGAGGATGTAGAGCAATTGGAACTCATACACTTTTGGTGGATGATACAGGTTGGGAAAATTCTTATAGAATTAAACATACATTTAAAACACCACCCATCAATCCCACTTGAGAAATGAACAAAGTCTACACAAGGACTTGTACACAAATAGTTATAACAGCTTTATTCATAATTACCAACTCTGGATACGACCCAAATACCCACCAACTGGTGACTTCCTGTGAAAACATTATCAGTATTATTTGTTTTATAATCCTTAGTACATGGCTTAATTTCTCTAAGTTACATCATGGTCTAATATTGTGGTTTGGATCTCCAGTCATCCCTTTCATAGGTTAAAAAAAAAAAGAGTGGCTATCACAAACTCAAAAAAATAAAATTGTGAATCTGCCATATGTTGCAGGTGTCCAAGCAAATATTTGTACTTGGTTTACTCCTTGGTTCCCAAGAAAGTATGTTTCTCCTTCATTTAGAAAACCAGCACCTCTTTGATGTATATAAGCCCCTTTTGAATGGGGTTTTGTAAATAATACATGTCTTAAGATTGAGGACAGAGAAATCAAACCATGAACTCCTGGATTTTAACTTTCATGTGTATATTTATTCAACAATTTATAGCAATACTCTTCTTTATGTCCAGAAAATAATTAACTGATTCTTCTATGCTTACAACAATCTTTAATATTCCAATGATCAATAAATGACCATCAAGCATGATTAACATCAGTAAATGAAGAGTTAC
The DNA here is from genome assembly GCF_902686455.1 of Sciurus vulgaris. Taxonomy (NCBI): domain Eukaryota; kingdom Metazoa; phylum Chordata; class Mammalia; order Rodentia; family Sciuridae; genus Sciurus; species Sciurus vulgaris. Next base: position 125,262,656 of record NC_136471.1, on the reverse strand, counting down.
CTACTGAAGGTTAAAAATTTAACTGAGCAAGAGACTATAGTCAACAGATAAAGTGCCAGTACTTTTTTAAACAACCATAAGGTTTACCAAGTACCTTCACATCCTTTCTCCAACAGTCTATTATTCTTAGGACCAAGAACCTATAGGCAGTTGACCAAATTTTGACCAGAAAGATACTGAGCCTGGAAACATTTTCCCCTACGATAAAGTAAAAAAGGCAGGAAAGCGTGATCCCAAACTTCGCTGAAGGAAATACCTACTTTTCTGGAGGAAAATCTTTGAAATGAAAATTAGAGTTTCCATTACAGCTTTCCCTCTTTTAAACTATTTCCTCAGAGAGAGAATAGAACATTTTTCTTTTGAAAAAAAAAAAAGTGGTCTTTTGATGTTGAGTTTGTGCTTTCTGTGGAGCGATTTGTTGGATGCTTCCCTGAGAGGTGGAAATTGGCTTGAGTGTGTTTGACCTAATACATTGTTGCCTTTTGTACTAGATATTTATTCTATAACTGTTGAAAGTCTAAAATGGTAACTTAACCCACAGAAGAAAGAGCAGCAGTAGTACAAATTATTGTTAGATATATTCAAGGTCCAACTCTTAGAATAGGCACTCTTAAGAATGTAATCAATGAATTTGTTGATCTATAATTAACATAATTACTAGTTTCAAGTCTAACATTTTTTTTGCAGTACTGGGGATCGAACCCAGGGCCTTGTGCTTACAAGGCAAGCACTCTACCAACAGCTATCTCCCCAGCCCTAGCTGGATATATTTTCATGGCAATGGCAGAAACAAAAAAGATATGAGTGGAAACACCAGCTACTTTAAGTTCCATGTTCAGACCTGACACACTAATTTTTCCACATTATAGATGACCAAAGAAAGTTACATGGCCAAGAAGCATGATCAGTGAATCAGGGAAATATACCCCACCTCTAAATGGAAGAATTGCAATGTTACAGAGCAAAGAGCATGGGAATAGAGGGAAGGATGGACAATTTAAAATGATAATTCATACCTACTGAGAAGGAACAGCCATATTTATTTTTATACTATTAGCTAATCTATCTCCTGCCCAGGACTGTAGGTGCCAACTGTCTGAGGGTGGGGGTAATGCCATTGGGAATGTCAGAGAAAGAACTTCTTAAAGTCCTTTTTTCCATAAAAGTAACAAGGACCCTGGAAAATATGGTCAAAAGAAGCATTTTTAGACCCTTGTAAATTAACCTCAAGTTTATAGCAACCCAAAAAGCATTTATTTCTTTAAAAAAAATCACTGGATCCCCTGAAGAATACTGAATTTTTTGGTATTATTTTATTATACCTATCCTCCTCTCTCCAATTTTATGGTAGCCTTGAAATCTAACAGCCTGCAATTGCAGTGATAACCAGCAGCCTAGTAGCCACTGTGTGGGTCAGAATAGAGTTGGAGCTCTTGCAAAACCACATTCCTAGATTAGCAATAATATTTGACCTATTTTACAGTTCCTTAGAATATTCCACTCACAAGGATTGTCTTTATTTGACCTGACTCAGAGCTCATCCAGTGTGAAAACCCTTCTCCTCAAGGGCATTTGTCAGAAACAATCAGTAGCAATTGTTTAAAATCACAGCTGCCTGAGGCAGTGGTAAAACTGGGACAAATAACAAGACAACTAAAACACTTATATGAAAAAAACTAGGGGATGAAATATTCATAGGAGCTTTGAAAGCTCTGGCATATTCCTGGAAATCTAGAAGGCTACCCACATGTATGAATCTGAGTTCCTGCCTGGGGCTGCATATATGCTTAAGAAAGAACTGAGAATGCCCTGAGCTCTCATGTCTGGCTGACCTAAAGTTTCTGCACAAGCATAATGTTAAGGTTAAGGCAGAGTTCTAAAGTAGTTCTGTAAATTAACCAATGGCTTGGAACAATTCAAGAAATGTGACTGAATATAGATAAGAACATTGAGAACTTCCAGACTGGTTGAGTGTTAAAAGTGTGTCCCAGCATGCACAGAGAGTCCCTCAGGAAAGATTCAGAGAATTATTCATTCAAGGCACTTAAGTAGATGTGTGTGCAATCATCAGCTCACCAGAAGTTAACCAAATAGAGACTTCAGTGGCTCCATGGGACAAAGAATACAAACTTTAATCAGTTCAGGAATGCTACTAAAAAAAGAGCCACCACAATGAATGGCAACAACAACAAACTTAGGGAGGAATCTAGTTCTCAGAGTTGCCAGACTATACTATAAAAAAATCATTTTTAAAAATTACAAGACATACAAGAAACAAGAAAGTATTGCCCATATAAGAAAATAAAAATGATCAATAGAAACTGTTATTGAGAAAGCTCAAATATTAGTTTTACTAAACAAATAATTTAAATCAGTTATTTTGCATATATTCAACCAGCTAAAGGAAACCATGTCTTAAAAACTAAGTGGTATGCCTTTACTCCATGTACAAATAGAGAAACAACATGTATCCCATTTGTTTACAATAAAAAAAAAAACTAAAGGAAAGCATGAGAATGATGTCTCACCAAATAGAGAATAACAATATTGAGGGAGTAATTATAAAAAGTGAGTAAATGCGAATTCAGAGTTAAAAAGTATTAGAAGGGGAAAACAATAGATTTGACCAGATTGAAGAAAGAATTGGTAGTCTCAAAAATGGGTGAATTAAATTTGTCCATTCTTAGGATGAAAAGAAAAAAGAATGAAGAAAAATGAACTGAGCTTCAGAGACCTATAGTACATCACCAAGCATTCCAATATACAATGAGAGTCCCAGAAAAAGGAAGAGATAAAGGGCCAGAATAATGACCAAAACATTCCCAAATTTGATGACAAACATTAATCTACAAAGCCAAGAAACTCAATGAACTCCAAGTAGGAGAAACTCAAAAGAAAGTAATTCTTAGACATCTCACCACCAATCTATTTGAAAGTCAAAAATAATCCTGAAAGAAGTAAGAGAAAAGCAATTTACTGAGGGATACTAAATAAGATTAAGAGATTATTTCTCACCTAAAACCACTGAAGCCAGAAAATAGTGGAACTACATATTTAAAGAGCTGAAAGAAAAACTATCAATGGAAACATATATTCATTGACACTGTCATTCAAAAATGAAAGAAAAATCAAGATATTCTCAAATAAACAAAAATTCACTTTGTCACTGACAGACCTATACTGTAAGAAATACTAAATACTACAATTAAAGAGTACTAGATGGTAAGTTGAATCCACATGGAGAAATAGAGCACCAGTAAAAGAAGTATTTTATAATTATTGGATAAAGCAATAATTGTAAATCTGTGTGGATGAACACATAATGCATAACATGTAATTTGTATGACAATGACAGCAGAAAAGAGGGAAAATGGAATGGAATTATGTAGGAGAAAATTTCTTAAATATTATTGAAATTGAGTTGATATTCATCCGAAGTAGATTTTTATAAGTTGTTGATTATAATACCTAAGGTGAGCACTAAAATGTGACTCAGAAATACAGTACAAGAAAAAGTATGGTACATTAAATACATAAAACACAAAAAAGTCAGTAATGAAGAAATATAGGAACAAAAATAAGACATAGCAAAAGCAGATTTGAAATGAGAAACACAAAACCTAGAGAACACAGTTAAAGCAGTGGTTCCAGGGAAATTTATAAGCTCTAACTGCCTATATTAAAAAGAAAAAAGATTCTGATCAATAACCTATCCTTATACTTTAAGAAACTTAGAAAAACAATGGTAAACTACCCCACAGAAAGAAGCTAGGAAATAAGAAAGATTAGAGTAGAAATTAATGAAATAAGAAATCAAAAAGCAGTAGAGAAATATCAATGAAACCAAAAGCTGGGTCTTTGAAAAGATCAACAAAATTAACCAACCTTTTTGGGGTCAGTTCTATGGTGTGTTTTTTACAGTTGATTATGTGTCGTCCTTAGCTTTTGTTCTTCATTTACTATAGAGGTTATTTCTAACCTTTTCTATTTTCCTCAGTATTGCCCCACCTCCAGCACATGCAAACACATTCTTACACCCATGTCATATGCACTAAATTTATAGGAAATTTATAGGAAATGAATGCGTCATGATTTTTATGGAGAAAATAGAAGCCATCAGGTGGGAAATTATTTAATTTCTCACCACGAAACTTATTAAGAAGCCCTGTTTCATTCCATGGACTTGGTGAAACAGTCAGACTGAGAGAAGCCCTTGGTGATGACAAAATTCTGCACATTTAAATGAGTGATGGACAAACCAGGTTGAAACTAAGAGGACCTGGATCTTTGCCCATTTCCACCAATGAAACCAGGATGGATCCTGGCTAAATTACTTAATGGTTTCAGCAATGAAGTGCCTATGTGTTTGCTGGTTAGAAATTGTTCTCAGTGCCTTCTTTCCTTGGGAAATTTCTCCCCTTGGGAATTTAAAGTGGGTTCAATATTTTCACACGATTTCCCCCCAATTCTGTTTTAAGAGATATGTTGCTCTCTTTATGTTCTATCCGTGAGGAATCTGGTTGTGAACCAATTTGTACCCTGTTTATTTGTGTGAGGGAGGTGCAGAATGCTTTTGAACAGATTCTGCTTTTGAAATTACTTGGAGTCTGCTTTTTGCAATGCCCTGGACTAAAGTTGAAGTGTCATACCAGGGAGATTGTTATTCATCACTCATTTATTTTTAAGCTTGGGAAGTGGGAGTACTACAAAGGGAGGAGAGGTTGGGTGGAGGAAAAGAAAGAGGACAGCATGTGTAGTTGTGTGCTCATGGTAGTGAGAATGTTATGGCCTGTTCTTATTCTTGAAGAAAAATTAGGCCTAGGTTTATACAAGTAAACTGATCCCTCCCCACAAAAGTGTGTTCAGGCACTGAGTTATATGTGAGAAGAAAAGAGATGTTCTTGTATTTACAGAAAGAGAGGAGAGAGAGAGGGAGGACAAGGAGAGCGAGGCGGCAGGAAGGGAAAGAGAAAAGAAAGCAAGCTATGGTTCTTTCTAAAGCTCTGTTTCTAAAATTCCTTTAAGCCTTCATGATTACTATACATAATTTTTATAAGACTTTCTTGGGTTCCAGCACAAGAGGGGGTTAAATAATTCCAAAGCTCTCTTTAGATGCTCTGATTTTCTAGAACCTGGCATGGGTAATAATGACAGTGGAGGGGTTCGCAAGAGAGGTGAGGGAAGTGTGGATTTTCTTGCTCCCCATAGAGTCCCTGAATGTATTTCTCCTCTCATGACAGAGGGTTTGTGTTGTCAGTTAAACCCAGAAGATAGATAATCATAGCAGCCAAGACACAGAGAGACTGGATTTATCTGTGACTCCAGTGACCATGGACTGCTCCCCAGGAAGGACAGTTGTTTCACTGCTGCTAATCCACAGCCTGCTGTAAAGGGGGAAAATAATAAATGAACCCAGAATGTTATGTTAGGTTTTAGCTCATTGACTTAAAAGGCTGAGGTATAATTTCCCTGAGATTTTTACAGTCATGAACATCTGCTCACAGGAGCCTGCAACATCTGCAGCTCTTGTAGTCATTCTTTGCAAAAGACCATAAAGTTTATAGAAAAATGAGTCCACCCAGACACAGAGGAGACCTGGCAGAACCACCTTCCTGGCTGAGAAGTTTGTTGTTTTATATTTCAACATGAGCTATGGAACACTGTGTGCCTATACTTGAGGATATTAGGAGAAAATAGAGCTGGAATTTCTTCTCTGCCCTTCTCTACACACAAATGCACACCCTATTCCTGCTGTATACTGGGTGTTCTCTGATTTATGTTTTCTTCTTTAACCCTCACCCAGCGGCCCTATTTGTAACCATTTGCTCTTTCCACAATAATGTATGCTTATGTAGACAGTTTTAAGTGAATGTGTTGAATTGGAAATTTTTAAGCTGCAAACATAAGTTTCTGAAGGCTGGATTCACAATAATATGGCAAGAAAGGATTGCTAACTAGAGGCAACATCATATCATAGACTGGATTGGGACTGGGAGATCTTCATTCTGGTCTCAGTTCTTATATATCACTTGGTTTCTTTGGGAATTTCACCTGTCATTTATATAGTGAGGAAGTTGACTTCAATTTTCTGTCTCTTCTAGTTCTTATGATACATCAACTAGGAATCAACATCCAATATGACTTCAACCCTGTAACATAAGTGAACAGGGCTAACGGGGGGAGAAAGCAAGGAATAATTATTCTAAAATATTTTCAGAGGTGGTAGTATTTTAAGGCAGCACTAACTTTATTTTTGTTCCTTTTGACATCTTCTAAATTTTCCATAATGTGTGTATATCTTTTTTGTGTGTGTATATCTTACTTATCATATAAATCATGCAAAAATAGTGACCTATTTGGGGGAAGATGGCACCATCTTTATATTGCATTATCTCCTTCAAGTAGGCCCATTATGGCAACCAGACCGGCACCTCCACTGAGTGTTCCCTACTTAAATATTGTCTTCCCAAATCGATTCCAGGACACTGCCTTAGCTGTGCTTACTTGTTGCGTTGGGTGTATTAGACATTTTGGTGTCTATGTGTGGTTTATAAACTCAACTGGATTAAAGACTTCTGAAGATTGGGGAGTGTGTATCTTCTCTTTTATCATTTTGAAACTGCTTTGGCACTGCACATTATAGGCATTTACAGTTACTTGTTGATGGAGTGAATGAATAAAATATGACATTCCAATGTCTTGAATCTAGGTGTTTCTTTTCTTAGTCAAAAAGACTGATAAGGCTTTGCACAAGGGGCCAACTTAGAGTTCTAAAAAGTTCTATTGATGTGACTTCTGTCCTCCAAAAATCCCAAGGAGATTATACACATCTGCGAGTGTCTGCAATGAAAAGTTTTATGATGGGTACCCATAGGAGTGATGGAAACTTCAGAGTACAGGATTTCTAGGATGGAGAATTTGTTTTCAATAAGACATCAGGGAAATTATACCTGACATTTTTGGTACCTTAAAGAACATTCCTTGTTCTTCCTCTGATTTTGGACATACCTGCAATGGATAGTTCCAAGCAATTTCAGGGTGATGCTGACAGCATCTCACCTCCAGTTGGCACATGTGTTTTTTTGCCTCAGGATTTTCTGTAATGCTGTGGGAGCTGGGTTGATTCTTATACAACAGCAGCCTAAAAATGCAAGAAATATACTGTCCTCTGGATTAACTTACAACCAATAGAAGATAGGAACTGGTAGATTAAGTCTCCAGCCTCCAGTTCTTTGAAGGATGGACAGTTCTGAGAGGATCCCTGTGGAATCAATCTCTCATTGCCTATATCAGTGATCTCAGTAAACCACCTTATACTGGATTTCCCCCATCTGTGTTTTACTCTTTTCACTTCTTTACTCAATATCTGTACTCAAGTCCTTGTTTCAGGCTCTGTTTTTGTAAGGAACCAAATTAAGGCAGAAGCCATTATGGTTATGATGGATTTGAACCAGGCCTTGTCCACAGGCAAAGACAAGGTAAAGCGGGGGGTTAGGTAGTGGCACATTGTAAGGAAGGCATTGAGAGCTCAATATAAACCTGGTATAGTAGTTATGAAGTTCCTTCTATAAAGATGAGGAATTTATTCCTCACTATTTGAACCTGAACTGACCTTTGGCTTGTTCTGTCCAATAAAATGCTGTAGAAGTGAAGTTGTATGACTTCTGAGCTTAGGCCTCAAGCAGCTTGGCACAATGGTGCTCTATTCCTATAACTGTCATAACTGCCATGTTTACAACCAGGGCTAACCTGCTGGAGGATGGGAGGCCACATGAAGCACAAGCTTTTTTCAGCTGACGACCCCTCTAGATACTCTGGTCACTCCAGAAGGTGACCACAGACATATAGTGAGAAAAGCTGGACCAGAGAGTTCAAGGCAAATCACCAACTGGAAGAACCGTAGGCTAACAAATGGTTGTTGTTTTAAGCCACTAAGTTCTGGAATGATTTTCTATGCAATGAAAATTAACTGATATATCAGGAGAAACTGGGTCATCCTGATTAGCCAGGAGATGGCATCCATGACTTAGATTAAGGCTAGACTGAGGTAGGTTTTGAATGCCATCCTACAGGTTGTAAGTGATTCATTCAGTAGGTAAGGAGGCAGTGGCGGAAATGGCTGACTGATTACCAAAGATTGGGCTCCCTATTCTATAATGTACAGTTATTGCTGTGAAGGGACTGGGGCCCCAGCTAGGGACTATATTTCCCCACCTCTTTTTGCATATGACTAGTTCTTTCCAAAGGGATATAAGTGGCAGGGATACGTGTAACCTTTAGGCTGAGATGGTTAGGTATTGGTATGGGATTCTCTATGTTCTCCCTCTGCCTCTTCTGGCAGTCAGAAGATACTCAGACAACCTTGAATCCACAGAATGGTAGAACCACAAGATGAATGCAACCTGCATTCTTGAGTCTCTCCTTAGAGATTTAATTGAAGAGACAATAACCTGGATATGGGCTTGGACATGACAGCAAAAAGGAAAGCACCAAAGTAGGAAGTCCTTTTGTGGTAGTTACCTTCCTTCCAGGGGAGGAAACTGGTTAAATTATGGATAGTTTCATTATTGAATAAGAAAATATTCATGCCTAAATTTGTTTCCACCTTTGTTTTTTGGTTGTGAATTAGAAAACTGGCCCCCCCCCCCAACATTTCAGGATAGAATCCTGAGAGCCCAGTTCTCAAAAACCTCTAAAGTTTCTTTTTAAAAGATAATAATGATGATGATGTTTATCTATGAGAAATGCCTGGTCCCCTCTCTTGAGTGTGGAACACCTTGCAGCTTTCTCCCAATGCTCTACTGAGATCCTAATCTAAACAAATGCTGCCATTTGGTTGCTTTATTTTTCTTTGTGAATGTGAACACAGATCCTCCTGAGGAAACAGGAAGGTTTTAAAGAATTTCCTTGGAAACAATTTAGATGAATTTCATTTCTGTTCACTGTGGGAGCAATCCTGGGCTTGTGTGTGGGAGTGTTTTAGAGCCACATGCTTCTGAAAGAGACTCATCTCTTAGAATTGCTCCTGGGGACAAAAACCATCCTTGGCATCTCATAACTGTGGCACTGCTACAAGTAGCTTGGCTTCCTTGCACCATTGGTTGGCTTGGCTGTGTCTCTTCCCACAACTCTCTGCCTGACTTCCAGGATTAGGTCTGTTGCAGGCAGTGAAAACTTCATAGGACATCCCTGAACCCAGCTGCCTGTCTGGCTGAGCATTTGCTTATTGCCTGTGGCCACACCACCAGACACTCAGCCTAAAGGTCCCCTGGCATTGGTACCTCCCTGGCTCCAGCCTGTTTGTCAAGTCTCCTTGACCTGTCCTACCCGAGCCAAGCCCAGATTTTGACACTATCCCAAGGGCATCTGTAGTTCTTCAGCTGTGCTTCACGGTGGCCTTGGAGTTCTTCCACCTCCCACCCAGCTCCCAGAGTCCCTGGAATGTTGAGAAGGAGCTTTGACCTAGACCTGGCTCACCTCACACCATAACTAATGAGTTTATTATAGCATGCAATAAACCTCAAACCAGCTTGACTCAGATTCTTAAAGGGCCAATTTCAAACATCCCATATCACCCTAAGCAGAGCATAGTGCTAATTTTATTAAATATCTCTTTCTTGTATTGTAGTGGGTAAAATGTGTGTTCAGTATCCCACAACATGCCACTTTAGGTGTTTTAAGGGATATGAGATTTCTTCTAATACCTGAAGTAAAATGCCATGATTACAATTCTTATGTTTTCCTTCTGCGCATGTTTTAGGAGTTGAAACTAAGATTGACACCAAGACTGAAATACTGGCCACCCCTATAATGGGAAGTTGGTTAATGATAATAATACAAGAGGTGATAATAACATGAATCAGCATTTACTGAGCACCTATCACATGTCAGGCTCATTTAAAACTAAATTATATAGTATCTTATTGAGGCCCTATGATACCCTTGCCCTGTGAGGTAGATATTATCGCATTTTACAGATGAGGAAACAGAGGTACAAAAGTGAAATGATTCACCACATTTCATAAAATGCAACAATTGGGTAGCTGCAATGTATGCCATGTGTTTGTGCTGTTAGCTCTGTGTTGTCTTGTATCTCATATGTGTGGCAGAAGGTCCCAGTTACCTGTTTTTTCCTCTTAATTAAATATGGGAGCAATGATGGTGGAATTTTTTTCAATAATTGAAAAAAACTGTTGGGAGTTATCCTGTGTAATTATACCAGTCAGGGTCAGCTCTTCAAAGCAGGACAATTTAAATTACTTTCTAGATTTCTGGAATATAAAATTCAACCATATTTCACCATCCAGAGATAACCATTAATACTTGAATATTTTATTTAGTATTTTTATTTTCAGTGTTTTCAAATATTATATTAATAATAAAAGTCATTTTAGAAAGTACAAAGAATCTTAAAGAAAGAAATAAAAGTCATCCCAAATTCTACTGTATTATTAGCTTCTTAGAGTCTGTGTGTCTGTCTCTTTCTCTATGTTTGGAGCATACTGTTTTATAATCTGAGTTTTGTAATTCAACAATATTTTGTAAATGTCTTTCATGACACTTCTATTAGATTTTTTTCTCCTCTTTTCTGATTTTGGTGCTGGGGATTAAACGTAGGGCTTCGTATATGCTAAGCATGTACTCTACCATGTTTTCTATTTTGAAAATTCAGTGGCTTAAAACAACACACATTTTGGGGCGGGTACCAGGGATTGAACTCAGGGGCACTCCACCCCTGAGCCACATCCCCAGCCCTATTTTGTATTTTATTTAGAGACAGGGGCTCATTGAGTTGCTTAGTGCCTTCCTTTTGCTGGGGCTGGTTTTGAACTCCAGATCCTCCTGCCTCAGCCTCCTGAGCCACTGCGATTATAGGTGTGTGGCACTGTACCTGGTAAAACAGCACACATTTATTATCTCATGGTTTCCATGGGTCAGGAGTCCAGGCTCAGCTTAACTTGATCCTCTGCTCATGGTCTCAAAAAGATCTCATTGAGGTGTTAACCAGGATTCATTCTCATCCAAAGATTTGACTAAGGCAGAATTAACATCCAAGCTCATCCAGGTTGTTGACAAAATTAATTTCCTTGAGGCTGTATGACTGAGGGCCTATCTTCTTGCTAGCTATAGGCTGGAGGTTGAGCTCAGGCCACAGAAGCTGCCCACAGTTCATTGACATGTGGTCCTCCCCATGGAGGTTCACAATATGGTGGCTTGTTTCTTTAAGGTCTACAAGAATATATTCTCTCTCTCTCTTCCCTCCCCCTGCCCCCTTTCTCTGGTACTGGAGATTGAACCCAGGGGTGCTTAGCCACTAAACTGCATCCCCAGCCCTTTTTGATATTTTATTTAGAGATAGGGTCTCACTGAGTTGCGTAGGGCCTCACTAAATTGTTGAGGTTGGTTTTGAACTCAGGATCCTCCTGCCTCAGCCTCCTGAGCCATTGGGATTTCAGGCATGTTCTACCACGTGGCAAATATTATATCTGTCTCTATCATGATCTAACCACAGAAGTGGCATCCCATCACATTTGCTATTTTGTATTTGATAGAATCAAATGCTAGGTCCTGCCCTCACTCAAGGGAAGGAGATTATATAGGTAAGACCATAGGGCTATTCTAGGGTCTGTTTGCCACACACTATTTAAAACTAAGTCATGCTATTTTAGATTTTTTAAATTACTTTGAGAGAAGGTATTGTTTTATTAACTGACCAGATTACAAAAATCCCATGGTAGATACCTTACTTCATCCTTCTAATAAGCCTGTTGATCTGGTCCTCCCCGTTGCCAGCATCTCCACCTTCTACAAAATGGGTGGTCTTTTTCTTTATTCCACCTCTTGGAGAAGATAATTTGAAGGGCCATGGGAAGTTATTTGTTTATTCAAGTGTTTTCCAACAGTGTAGATCTCATGAATCAGATCCTCCATGTAGATGATGCCATATTTACCAAGAGATCAAGCAATCAAAGCATTATCTGTCAAGGCAATTCATTTTTTACTGATTTTTCCATAGCCACACTTGTAGATTTGTTCATTCACTAACTTCAGGTTTGGGTACCCCATGCAATATATGGTTCTATGATCCTCAGCATGTTAATTGATGCCTTGTTGAGATTAATGAAGGTCCCATTCAAGATCAGTGAAGGCAAAGAAGCTTATGAATCTTATGAACCTTTGGGATCACACCATTGATACCTCTGATCCTGATGACAAATGCCAATTTGGATTCTGCAGGTACATAGAAGTTGCCAATTTTTCTTTCCATCCTAGCCATTTGAATCTCTGTTCTGTACATCTGCCTATATTCCTTGTGGTCATGATTGGCTTTTTCATAGAAAAACTTCCTTCCTTTTTCATAGAAAAGCATCTTTTAGACAAACTTCTTTCTCAGGCTCTTTACCTTCATCTCTGCAAAATTCCTTCCCTTTTTCTTAAGGGTTTTTGCACAGCAGGAACCTTCTTTTTCTTCTCTTCAGCACCCTCCATGGTTCCAGCCAGTAAGAGGACTATTTTAGCTTTTTATATGCCATAATTTCTTTTTCTTTCTTTTCTTTCTTTCTTTCTTTCTTTCTTTCTTTCTTTCTTTCTTTCTTTCTTTCTTTCTTTCTTTCTTTCTTTTTCTTTCCTTCTTCTTTCTTTATTTCTTTTTTCTTTCTTTTTCTTTTTCTGTATCAGTGATTGACCCCACAAGTGCTTAACCCCTGACCCACATTCCTAGCCCTTTTAATATTTTGAGACAGGATCTTGCTGAATTGCTTAGGGCCTCACTGTTGCTGAGGCTGGCTTTGAACTTGTGATCCTCCTGGCTCAGCCTCCCAAATCACTGGGATTACAGACATGCACCATGCCCAGCCATGCTATAATTTCTTTAATGAATGCCTTATATTTGGACCTTAGTGTTTCTATGCTTTTTGTCATTATAAATAAAACAGCAGTGATCATGTTATTAATAAGATTTCTGTCAATATAAAAATACCCAATATAATCAAGTTGGAAAGAGAAAAGTTCTATGTTGGCTCACAGTTTTGGAGGTTTTAGTCCATGATTGGTCAGCCCTGTTGATTTGGGCCTGTGGTAAGGCAGTACATCATGGTGGCAGTACATGGTGGAGCAAAACTATTACCTCATAGCCAAGAAGCAAAAGAGAGAGAAGAAGGGGCTAGGGTCCCACAATCCCCTTCAATGGATGTCCCCCAGTGACCTAAGGCCAAACTTCCTAAAGGTTCCACTACCTTCCAATAGCACCCCAAGCCTTTAACACATGGATCCTTGGGGGACATTCAAATCCAACTATAGCAATTATCCTTGTGGTTAAATCTTTTCATAGGCCTTTAATTACATACTTTTCATGAATTATAGGAAATTGATTTTTCTGGGTCAAAAAGTTCATGCATTTTCAAGGCAATTAATAGTGTAGTGTATAGAGACAGGAGGCATTTTAATGAACTAATCTGGGTTAGTATTTATAAAGTGCTTGAATATTGCTGGCCACACTGGAAGGACATATGCACATATTAAGTAAAATGAATAAAAGATAAAATTGAGTTATTTCATGTTCACATCAACACTATGAGGTAGGTACTAAAGCTATTTGCATTTTATAGAAGAGGAGGCTACAGGATAAGGAGAAAGATTACCAAATTGAATACCAAGAGACCTAGGTCATGTCCCAGTTCCTCTACTCATCGAGCATATGACTACAAAATAACTATAAAAATAACTGCAGTTATTTTTCCTAAGTTTACTATCTCCTCTTCCACCACTTGCTTGGGCAACTACTCAGAAGCTATAGACTGATGATTCTTACCCTTGGCCACACTGTGGAATCACTTGTGGAGCTTTAAAAACTAGAATGCTTGAGTCCTGGCTTTGGAAATTCTGATGTAAGTGTTCTGGGCTGTGACCTGTGCATCAGAATTTTTTAAAGCTCCCTAGGTGAGTCTAATGTGCAGCCCGAGTTGAGGCCTACTACTAGAGCTAGTATTCTTGCAAAGGATTATTGAGGAAGCAACATTGAGTTCTTGCTTTTCTGTTCTTTCTACTATCAGGAAGTGTCCCACTAGAGTCAGGCTGGATCAAACCTCAGTCTTAAACTCCAGTCAACCTGATCTGCAAAGTTAGTTTGGGAAGCCATCAATTACCTGCTGTTTCACCCTCCAGTGTGAGTCCCCGGGCAGTGGGGCATGAGCATCAGCCCTGCTAGCAGGGCTGCTTTCCAATGGAGCCTGCTGCTGTACTGCTGCTATTTTTCTAGGAGAAAAAGCAGATCCTCACATCAGAGCTTCAGCATCCTGCTGCTTGTCAGTCACAGCTGTATGACCGAGGCTGAGGGACCAGACGCCTGGCTGCCCGCCACTGGAGCTGGGTAGCAGATTTGCTGAGGTGTCTTTGGGGCCAGGCCAGCCTTCCAGCTCACCATGAAGACTGGGAATAAATTTCTTTAAGCAGCCAAAATGCAGTTCAAAATGAACACGATCAATCAATGAAAGTAAAGCCTTGGTCAAGTTTCCCCAGCATGACAGAGAAGGTCTGCTCCAGTTCCTGTCTTTATCCTGCATCTGGTAAATTGGGAGAAGTATGTGTCTGCCATTTTGCTGAAGTCAGACACTACCCAGTGATTATGGGGGAAAATCGTGGTGTAGAGAAGTTTTCAGAGAAAAATAATGAGGAAAATAGAAAACACATACTTAAGGCAGGCCTACTGTACATCAGGCATTATGCTGGGTATATCATATGTGTAATCTCATTGAATCTGAGTATGACAACTGCAAGAACTAGATGTGGTTAACTCCATTTCACAGATGAAGATATTGAGCCTTAGAGGTGAAGTATCCTTGTGAGGTCATATAACTAGCAAATGACAAAACCAGAATCCATACCTTGGTCTCTCAGCAATCACTTGTTGTTGGCACATGATTCTTCGCAAATAGGGAAGGGAAATTTTTGATTGAAGCAGTTAATTTTTTTGCTAACTTCCTTGCTTTCTCTTAGAATTATTGCCATCATGGCCTGTCTTTGGTCCAATTTTGAAACATTGAAGATTGCTTTTAATGGTCCATCTTACCCACTGAATTAGTTCAGACAATGTTAACTGCTATAATAGGCAAACCCCAAAATCTCAGAGACCTAACACAACAAACATTTAGTTCTTGATCATATAAATTCCAGCTGGTCATGGAGGGATGAAGGTTTTGCTCCATGTTATCATTTAGGGACTATTATGGTTTAGATGTGAAATATCCCCTAAAAACTCATATGTGAGACAATGCAAGAAGATTTAGAGGTGAAATGATTGGATTCTAAAAGTTTTGACCTAATCAGTATATTAATCCCCTGATAAGGATTAATTGGGTGGTAACTGTAGGCAAGGTAGGGTGTGGCTGGAGGAGGTGGGCATTGGGGGACATGACTTTGGGGATATATATTTTTTATTTGGTGAGCAGAGCTCTCTCTCTGCTTCCTGGTGCCATGTCCTGAGCCACTGTCTTCCAGCACGTTCTTCCACCATGATGTCCTGCCTTGCTTCAGGCATTGAGGAATGAAGTTGGCCATCTATGGACTGAGACCTCTGAAACCGTGAATGCCCAAATAAACTTTTCCTCCTCTAAAATTTTTCTTGTCAGGTCTTTTGATCACAGAGACACAAAAACTGACCAAAACAGGAACCCAGGTTTCTTTCATCTAAGGTTCTACCCTCCCCAATGGTTTTGCATCTGCATTTTGTTATTCACTAGGGCCTCTGCATCTGCAAGGCAGGTGAAGGGAGTGTGGAGAATCCTGTAGGGTGTTCCACAGACCAGGTGAGGATATGATTTACCTCACTTTTGTCCACATTCCATTAACCAGAAGTCAGTCATATGTCAATGCCTAATACAAGACAGACTGGAAAATGTATTTAGCTGTGTGCTAATGGAGACAAGGACAATGGCTTTTAGTGAATATATAGTAGTCCTGTTGACAATATGCCCCTGAAGTCCCGAGATCTCTTCATTCTCAAGTCTTCACTTTCTTGACCATATCCACACTCTCTTCAGAAATTGGTTTTGTGCTTCATTTCAGCTCTCCTCTGACAATGACCTCTACCAAGTTTCTACCCATTGTGTGTAAGTCAGGGCAGGAAAACCAAGGGTACTTGGCCATGCATTGCTAGGAGTCTTTCTGGGGCTACCTTACACCAAAGTGGCACTGGGTCATAAACCATGGGCCTTTTAAAGATATCTGGCTCACCTTCTCCCAGCTCTTCAGAGCAGGGAATCAGTGACTTAACTCTTCATTTGACTAAAGTTGATGACTGTCAGCATGTCAGACTCTGAAAGCCCTATTTTGCTCTGCCTCTTTTTCCGTCTCTCTCTCTCTCTCTCTCTCTCTCTCTCTGTGTGTGTGTGTGTGTGTGTGTGTGTGTGTGTGTGTGTGTGTGCAGTTTGTTTTTTTTTCCCAGTTCTGCTAGCTTCAGACCCCAGGGAGAAGATGAATTTTATAGTGATGGACGGCAGGGATTTTTCACACCTGCCAATTCTGCTAATGAGTCTGTTAAGCCCCTTCTTGATTATTAGTGGGATAAAAGTAAATGAATTGTGCAATCTGGCTTAAATGTAATAATTTGTGATAATATAAATGGATCTTTTAGAAGATATTGAAATTCTCATTTGGTGAAAATTTGTTTCTCAGCACTTCCCCAGCACCATGAGGAAAATAACACGCAGCTTCCTTAGCCTTCAGTGGATACCAGGCTGATGTCTTCACTTGGTGCATTTTGGGTGCCTCTTGGGATCTGACCTCTCTCTCCATGTGAATAAGTCATGTGATGCTCCCAGGATGACCAGGCATTTCTTGGGCTCCTGAAGAATGAAGGCCTCTGGTGTCTGCTGAGGCCTCTCCCCACTGCAGGTTGACGATGTCCCATTGAGGTAGGTTTGTGGCAGAACCTCTGGCTCTTAACCTAAGCATCATATCCTACAGGGATTGAAGGCAGCTTGGAAAGACCAGGGACTGCTTTGCTCCATCCCACTGTGCCAACCAGTTGAGTTCAAGTTGACTGCTTCAGGTTTGTTGGAGGCTCTCTCGTCTCAGTGTGGCTACCATTCATCCAAGAAAGGAGACCTTAGGGCACATGTGTACTTCTGCTTCTTTGCCTCACACTATCCTACCTCCCACAAACTCATAGGAGGGAAAAGGGGTGGGCTTTTCTTTTACTTCTCCTTTGTCATAGTTCCTTCTTCCTGACTGCATGGGCCCAAACCCCTTGAATGAGGGAGGAATGGACATTTGGAACTCCATTAAGGGGTTTGCTGCCAACCTGTCGGGGATGGGGTGAAGTTGGAGGATGCAAGGTAGAGGTGGGAATTATTCTTTAGAGACAAACTATTCAAAGCTTAGTTAAGTACTAACCCCCTAAAATAGATGCAGTCACAAAGCAATGGCATGGTTTATATTTGGGGTAAATAAATGAGGCATTTAAGTGGCAGAAATAACCAAGACCAACAATCCAAGGGCAATTTAAAAAATATAATATTTTGAATGCACTCGTGGCCTCACTTTGCACAATAACACACTTAATGCTGGGGCTTCATCTGAGCACATAACCATGTTCATTTATGTGGTAGCTAGCTTTCCTGCCCAGCCAACCTTTTGTTTTTACACTCTCCTTATTTGAACTGCTCCTTTCTGTTCAAACAAAAAATGTGAAAAGAAGAAAAGTGTGGAGGAAAAAGCAGAACTGAGATGATTTAAATTTTTTTCTGATGATAATACTAATGTACTGAGGCTGAAGGATGACTCCTTTTAGGGATAGGTGGTCAATAATAAAAGGGAGCAGCAGTGCTAAACTGCTATCTTCTGGATGGAGGTTGGTTGCCATGGTAATTAGGAAGACACAGAGTGTCTCTGGCCCCCTTCTCTTTATCCTTGCAATGCTATGGGCAGAGAAGTATCTCACTGCAGACAGGGGCTCTTGAAGTGATTGGACAATCCTGGTATGTTGATTTCCATAAAGTTTAGTACATGGTTGGTTCTCCAATTCAGTCTTTTCTTGATTTGATTTGCATGCTCCAAATCCAGCACCCAGGAGATGACTCTACTCACATACTAGTGAAACAACATCATATTATGGAATGAAAAAAAAAAAAGACCAAGATTTAAGTCTTAGGTTTTTTATCACTTACTAGCTATATGATCTTGGTATAGAAAGACTATATTTTCCAAAGGTAGCTGTAACAATATCTTTTATCCTGCATATTCTTCTAGAGCCTTGCCTGCCCCCATCAGAAGGCTCTAGCTCCCCTCTTTTTGAATCTGTGATTATTTTCACAAACAGAATATGGAGGAGGTGATACTGTATGACTTCAGAGGTTAGTTTATAAAGAGATTATTCAACTTCTGCTTGGTCCTTTTCAGATACTCACTCACAGAACCCAGATCCATGTTGCAAGAAGCCCAAACAGCCTGAGTGGCCTAAGTGGAGAGGAACCAAGGCTACTGGTCTACAATCTGACAGAGCTCCCAGTCAATAGCTGGCACCAGCTTACTATTCATGTGGGAGAATCATCTTTTTTAAGCCACTAAGTTTTGCTTATTGCATGGTAATAGGTAATTGCAACATTTAGAATCCAAGAGTCCCTCCCACATTTCAGAATATACTCTATAGATAAAAATAACCAGTACATAAGTAGATCTATAAGGGTGTCTTTGTGTGTTTGTTGGAGGGAAAAAAGAAACCCCAAACCTTGAAGCAATTATAATACCACTTAGTAGAGAAATGGTTGCATAAATTGTATATCCCATCTATAGCACAGACTGAAGTTATTATAGAGTTAATTAGATCTATACTGAGTACCTTAGAAAGATGTCTGTGATATATTTTTAAGGTAGAAGAACCAGTTGCAGAGTAATTTATAATATTCAATTTGTGTAAAAATGAACAGTAGTTAACTCTACACATGTGTATTTATGTTTACAGGTGTTTGGAGAATTGTGTAGAAAGATATACACCATACTGATAATACTGAATAATTTAGTAATATGGGGGGTGGACAGGCAAGGCTCCTGGTCATAGTGTGTGACATTAAAGAAGGTCTTGGGCCAAGTGTGGTGGTGCTTACATGTAATCCCAGTGGCTGGGGAAGCTAAGGGAGGAGGACTGCAAGTTCAAAGCCAGCCTCAGCAACTTAGTGAGGTCCTCAGCTACTTAGCAAGACCCTGTTTCAAAATAAAAAAACATAAAAGGGGCTGGGATGTGGCTTAGTGGTTGAGCATCCTTGGGGTCAATCCCTGGTAAAAAGGAAAAAAGAAGATGACTTTATTAACATACATTTTTGGATTGTTTCACTCAGTACAGTGATCATGTCTTGCCTTTGAAACAAAAGAAATATAATAATGGAAATAACAAATAACATTTTCCTATTAAATTTAAGAAAGGAAGGACATGGAACCTATAGTGAGACTGATGTAGATTTGAATCCTGATCCATCACATATTAAGTGATGTTAATTAAGCAAGCTACCTGACTTTCTTGGGCTTTTGTTTCCTCACCTATAAAGGAAGAATATTACAGCAAAACCTAATGTTACACATAATTTCTGTAATGGGAGTCATTGGAAGAAATTGATGTGATTATTCCCATTGCTACCCTAATATTGGTCCCTGTTCTATAAATTAATTTTATTCATATTTTGTATACTCAATCTGGTCATAGGAAATGATTAAATGTATCTACATTTTAATAAGACCTTTGATTTTCATTCATATGTGATACTAATTTATAAAAGGAAATTAGCACAAATGTATTAAATAAACAAATTTTGAATACAAAAATGGAAGAATAACAGTGACTACCTTGCAGAATAATTGTGAGGATTAAATAAGAACCTCATTTTGCATGTGTAATCCCAATATAAGCCTTTGCTCCCCATGTCCAGTCTTGGTTAACATCTGGTCTGAAGAAATATAGTCAATAGACAAAAAGAAATGAGTACTTCAGGCTTCTATATATTCAGTCATTCTCATTCTCTCTCTGTCTCTCTTCCCCCTCCCCTCGCCCTCTCCCTCTCCCTTTCCTTTCTTTCTCTTTCCCTCTCTCTCTCTTCCTCTCTCTGTCTCCATCTCCCTCTCCAAAATGGAATTGGGGGGAAAGTGAAGTGTTACCAAACTTTGTCAAATTCTTTCTCCTACCTTTTTCCTTCTCAGTAACCTTCACATAGGTGATGGTGTTGGTAATAATGACAACAATGGTGATTCACTGAACCTTGATCATGTGCCAGAAACTTTCTGTGTTTTACATGTATTGTCACATCTCAGTGTCAAAAATAAGAAGCAGAGTGCCAGGATTGCTACCAAGTTAGTCCTGCTGCAAATCCAGTCTTCTTAACTATACTGTTGAAACGCAGGGAAAACCTTGTTGAACCCTCTAGATTCTTTTGCTTCACCTACTCTTAGTTAACTTCCCATCGCATTTACCCCTGCCTCATTCCATAAATACTCACAAACCCTATTAACAGGGAGGGGTTTGTGAGACCTGCTTTTCCATCTCCATGCATTTGGCCACCTTGAGAATTAATTCTCTTTTTTGGTAAAACTTCTCCTTAAGTGATTTCCATACTGCACAGTGGGCAAAATAAACCTGGTTTAGTAGCACTGTCTCTCAGTGGCACCCCAAAATTCATTCTTTCTGTATCTCTCAGATTTCAATACCTCAAAATTTCTCATCACTCTTCTCCCATTCAGTTTTTCCTTGCCTCAAACTACGCTGACTTTGTTCTAGATTGGATGTGGTACCTGCTCGTGGACTATGAGGGACTGCGCTGGTAAGACTTAGAAGTTCTGGAGACTTCTTGCTCCTGCTTCTCCCTTGCTTCCCCAGGGGAAGCATAGAGAGTTTTCAGTATGGTTCTTATCTACTTAGGACTCTTTTCTGTGAAAAATTACTGCAGACAAATGAATGAACAAAAGTTTAGTTCTCATGCTATGGTACTTTGAAATATGGTCAAACATTCCTCTCTTCCTTGTATTTGCACTCTTGTCGTGTTTGTAGATCTAGTTTGGCCAGGCAATTTGATTAAGTCAGTGATATAATGGCAGTTGTGATGTAAGAAGAGACTTGAAGAGTTCCTGCTTAATGCAGTTTGTGCTCTTAGACCCCTCCACTATATGGAGGCTGGGCTAGTCTGCTGGAGGATGAGATGCCCTATGGAAGAGAACCAAGGTGCCTCACCTGTCAGCCAGCCTCTAGTTGAATGGGCAACCACTGATGCTGCTCAGGTCAGCCCAGCAATCAGCTGAGCCTGATACAGATTAGAAAAAACTACAGTTAAATTCATTCAAATTGCCATCCCACTGAATCAGTGCTGAATAGTTGCTGATCTGTAGTTAACTATGTGTAAAGTATTCAGGGCATAATGTGTGCTTGACAAATGTGAGTTTCCTTCTTCTCCTTTCTTTTGCCTCCATAATCATCCTATCCCTTAAACTGAATTAGGTAAATCCCACCAGGTCAAGTTACAAATTAAACCATTACCTATGATGTTTTTATTCACAAGGATATTATCTCCCTGGCCAGTTCAAGTCATGCTTTGACTGACTTGTTCTTTCCATTTGTGGCAGAGCTACAAAAAATGGCCATAATACTTCTGACCTCACTTGATCTTCCAGAACTTTGCCACAGCTCCATCAAGAGGTGGAGTCTATGTTGCTTCCCCTTCAATTTTGCGTGGGCCTTTGTGATAACCTTAAGGAATAGAACACAATATTAATTGTGACTAATATGTGACTTCAGAGGCTAGGTCATAAAAGGAAATGCATCTTCTGTCTGATGTGTGTTTGTTCTCTCTCTCTGCTCCCCCATCCAACTTAGGACAAGCTCCATTGGACCCTGAGCTGCCATGTAAGAAGTCTGCCCACCCTGTGGCTTCCAAGTTGGAGAAGCCACATGGTGTGATCACACAGGTAGAGATCCATGAGGAGCCCAAGTTGTTCAGCTGACAGTTGTTTACATATTTCCACTAGACATATGACTGAATAAGGTGGCCACATGACCTCGGCCTCAGTCCCTCTCTAACTGAAACCTCATGAGTAACTAGCACATCATCACTTTTGGAGAAACATGCACCTTTTCCACCACAGTGTCTGACATAGTTTCCATGCGTTATGCAGTTGACATGTTTCTTTTCTTACATATACAACTCACAATTGAGAACACAAAGGTGGTGCTGGCTAAGGGGACACTTAACATGAGAGCCAGTCAACAGAGGACAACAGAAGCAGTCAGAACTCACAGAGACAGAAAATTAGTAAGGAAATGTTGAATTAGTAAAAATCTGAAATATGATTTTTTGTTGATTTTTAAATGAAATGTGATTGCCCATCTTCAGATAGTCACATCAGAAAGACAAGTAGCCCAGTGAGTGGTGTCCTAAGGGCATTTGGTGTTAATTAATAATAGCTGGTTCTGAGCACCTGCTGTGTACTAGCAACTATACTGGGTGTTCAATCATCACACCACCATATGGGAGGTACTATTGTTGCCTGATTTTCATGAACATGCCAAAGATCACACAAGGAATAAATGGCAGAATCAAAATTTGGACTTGGCAGACTAAAGCCACAGCCCATGATTTCAATCACCAAGCTATACTGGTTCTTCATAATTGTTAAACAAATGTTTCCAAATGAATTTTTAGGAAAAACAACATTTTAAGTAAGTAGTTTTTAAGTAAATGTGGAGACTATAATAGGGATTCTGGTTTAAAATATTCAAAGGAGGAATTTCCTTAGAAAGAGTTTCTGTCTTCTGAGAAGTTACTAGGGAAAATTTTAATCCTGTTCATAAATTGTGAAATCAAGAATTCTTTCTATGTTCATACATGAATACATGACCAGTGAAACTCCACATCATGTACAACCACAAGAATGGGACCCTAATTAGAATAAATTATACTCCATGTATGTATAATATGTCAAAATACCCTCTACTGTCATGTATATCTAAAAAGAACAAATAAATAAAAAATAATTCTGAACCAAATACTCTACAATATAATTAGATGCTGGATTTATGTTTTATCTACTTTTTTTAAGAATAAGGAAATTCTCATGCACTTATTGTACCCCACAGATATATACAAATATTGTTTGCCAATCAAAAATAAAATAAAACTTTTATAAACTCCTCAATAAAAATTTTGGAATAAGTATATAAATAGTAAAGTAATACTAATGATGTAAAGTTTGTTAGATACATGGATCAAATAACAAAAGTTGGGTTCAAGCCAGCATATGTGCTGTAAAGAAGATTTCCCTCTAAAATAATTCCAGCATCTTCTTGCTTCCACCCAGCCTTCTACAATCCGTCCTTCACCCTGCAGCCAGAATGACCTTCAAAGGTAGAAATCTGATGGTAGGTGTCTTTGGTTTAAAAACTTCCAGTGGTTTCTTATAGCACTTGACCCACCTCTCTGTCTTCCCCTGTGTCCATGTTCTTCCTCTCTCACTGGGCTCAGCCACACTGGCCTTTTCTGCTTCTTGAAAACAAATGTTAGAGGTTTTGACTAGCAGTTTTCTTTGCCTTCAAGTCTCCACCTAATTGACTCCTTGTCCTCAACTGGATCTCAACAAAAACGTCACCTCTTTAGAGAGGTCTTCTCTGACTCTCTTTTTCAAATTTGTCACCCACTGTCATTGTCCCTCACATCACATTATTTCCTTTAGCATACATGTCACAGTCTGTGTTATCTTGGTTATTCATTTGTTTTCTTCTTTACTTTCTGTCTCCCCTATATCAGTCTTGCCTTTATCAATTTTCTTATGTTCTGAACTACCTCAAAACTTAGAGGTCTAAATCATTATTTATTTAATTACTTACAATTTTGATTTTGTAGGTTGCCTGTTTGGCCTGTGCTCCACTGAGCAGTTCTAGACTGGTTGGATGGACCTGCTTATATATATGCTGTTTGCTGAAGGATCAGCTATGGCTGGCTGGGTTATAATGGCCTTCCCTGGGAAGACTGAAACACTGTGGCCTTTCTCTATATGTTCTCTCATTCTCTAGCAGATTAGCTCAGGCTTGTTCACGTGGCAGTTGTAGTGTTCCAAGAGATTGGGAATGGAAATATTAAGTATTCTTGAGCTCTAAGCTGGGAATCACACGGTGCCATTCCATTGGTCAAATAAGTCACAAGACCAGTCCAGTTTCAAGGGATGCAGGGATAGACTCCATTTCTTCATGAAAGAACCTGCAAAGTGTCAGTGGCCATTATAGCATTTTACCATACCCTTATTGGATTATAACTCCATGGAAACAGGGTCTTGGCTGGTGTTTGGAAACGACTGCTCCAAAGCCAAGACTGTGCTACATTCTGGTCAATCCCATATTCAGTCCCCACTTTGGTTTAAGTTATTCAAGATGTGGCAATTCTGCCTTTTACATTAACCAACTCTGGAATGCAACCACCAACTGAGAAACTGTCGCTTTAGAGAAAAATTACCCAAGCTGGAATGGCGGGAGGGGAGGGGGTAATATGAGAAACTTCAGATTAAAGAGTGAGGCCGAAAATCTGTCAAGTTCTGTAAGATAAAAATCTTCTCGAAAGGGCACATCTGCCAAGACTGCATTTTCACAGGCAGTCTTGACTGGAAACGAGGTCAGTATGAAGCTGGTGTCCTCCCTCCCAGCCAGGCCTGGGGAGAGAGCAGAGGGATTTTGATGAGAACTAAATTGGATTCCAAAATATGGAGCCCTGCATCCTATCTTTAAAAAAACTTCTCTTAAGTTGATAAGAGATGCTGGCAAGGACAATCTCATCCCTATTGTGGGCTTGGAATAAGTCTACGTGGAGTGCTTTCTTTCTCTTACCTGAACTGTTTCAAAGAATACTCCATTGAAATGTATTCCGTGTTTCAAAAGTAAAGTCATTAAATTAGCCAGTCCATCCTTAAACACTTAGAGCTGACCTGCTATACTTGCAGTGTTGTGCTGAATATCTTGGGGATACCAAAAAGTGGGAGGTTCTGCCTCAGAGAACTTAAGAGGGACACACAGTCCCTGAAGACACTAACTATGAATGTTGTCTGCTGGCAGTGCTCCCTGAAGCTGCAGCCATGAATCTTTCCTTGAGGGAGGATTTGTGGGGTGCAGCTCCATGTCTATTACAACTATCCTTTATTGAGCAAGTCAAATATGCAGGCATTCTGCTCAGTGGTTATGTTGCCACACAATGGAATCTTTACAACAACCCCCTCTTGAGTATGTTACTATTAGAGTCACTGTTTCATCAGTGGAAACTGAATCCCAAAGTGATAGGACTAATTGGTGTCCAAACAAGGATTTCAACTCATGTTTGTTTGTCTAACTCCAAGCAAGAACTCTGTCCTGGCCTTGCAGTTGATTATTAATAATAAACAATCAGTAGCATTAATTGTGTTCTTATCACATGCCAGGGCTTATATGCATTATTTTATTTAATCCCCACCATAACCTTAGGAGATAGCTACAGTTACTATGTCCATTTCACATATGGGGACACTGAGGCATGGGGAAGTTAAGTTCTTGCCCAAGGTCACAAAGCAGGTCAGAGTGGCCCTGGATTTCCTTATAATTTCAGTAGCTGATGGTGACCTTCCTGTACCTACTTAATCTGGGTACCTACCTGGGTCAGTGGTAGGAGACCTGCCATGTCCCATTCACCCATGAGTACATCTAAGACACATTGAAATGGAAACCATGGCTGTAAAAAAGATCTTCCCAGTGACCTGACCCTATTCATAGTGGGCCTGTCATGAATTCCATTCCTCATGCTACCCTAATCCCCTCCCTGCTGGAATCCTGACAAGTCTTCTGTTTTGTGCTTTCATTGTAGAAGAACCAAGGACGGCTCTGCAGAAACCCTTCCTTCCCCCTTTGTCCTTCCTGATCTCCCCTCCCCAGTGAGCTTCGGGGCCCAGGGCATGCAGCCAAGGAAGGGGCCTTCCTTAGAAGCTCTTGAGAAAAGAGATCCTGAGCAGCTGACAGAGAGGAATGTGCCCTGAATCCAGCAGCCTCCTGTCGGCTTTATTTCAGGCAAATTAAAGCTGACTGCAGAAGAAGGGGGCCAAAGAGGCCCCACCCTTCACACTTTCTTGGACATAACACCCAGCTTCCATCTGAGAAGATTCCAGCTGGAAAGGCTCCAGAAATTACTACAACAAACACTCTGGTTTTACATAGGATAAGGCTGAATGAAACTCAGACAGGTTAGTGGCTGGTATAAGGTCATATTGCTCTTTAGTGACAAAGTCAGGCCTAGAACACCCTTACCCAAGTCACTGTTCTTTCCAACCACTGTGCATCAGGGTCTCCAGCCTTCGATCCTTTGGGGACTGAATTTTTGCCATATCCATGTACCATCTGTGCCATTAATTACTTAAGATTTTCTTGACATTGACTAATGTTTTAGACACAAATTTATGGAAGAGGGAAGCTTCACAAATCACTAGTTTTCCATTTTTTCTAATAAACATATAAGATGCAAAATCATATTTTTTTCGTTCCACTGGCAGTATACCTTCCACCTTTTTGGAAACAGAGCCTTAAAGATAACCACGATGAAGTAGAAAGAACTTTGAGTTGCTAGCTACAATGTCATGGGCAAGCCCCTTCACCTTTCTGAGCCTCGGTTTTCTCAGCTGTAAAACTGAGTGAATACTAACTCTCATATCCTTATAGGGTTGTCATGAGAGCTTAACATGGTAATATACTTGAAGGAGCTTTGTTCATTCACACAAGCTAAACCAATGGGAGTTTTCTTTACTACTACTCTTATGACCTTTATTATTTTCCCATTCACAGCAGAAATATTTCTTCAGTTGCTCATCTTTCAAGAGACATGGAGGTCTTTTGGTGCTTACCCCACCCTTTTCCTGAGAGAGTTTCTCTCAGAAAATCCCTCAGTTCCACATGTTTATCTATTCTGTGGGATCTCTGTGTACTCAAAGACAAAGGCAGGCAATAAGTGAAGGGTTAGTTTTATGTAGCTCAGTGAACAGAATTTCCTAAACACAGTGTAAATCTCCAAAGCCAAAGAGAAAAATCTCCTTGGAAAGATTCATGTGGTACATCCAGCTTTGGTTAGTTCTGGAGAGGGAAGCAGAACACTGACTTATGGTTAGGAAATCTGATCTGAATTTGTAAAGTGAAAGAAGGAGCTTCAGCACTTCAGGGTCAAGGAAATGGTGAAAGGATAGCATTGTCAATTTGTAGACTTTGCTCACTGAACCAGGTGTAAATTTTACCAGAAACAACTCATTTTCTAGTGTTTTTCCTATCCAGTCTCTGCATTTAAAATTCTCAAGGAAAGGAGTTATTTGGATGTGTGCTTGTGTGTGTGTGTGCATTTTACCATTCATAGCATTTATGAGCCAGGTACTATTCTAGAATTTTCCAAATGTTAACCCATTTAAACCTCTCACCAATCTATGAAGCAGATACTATTAGTAACATTTTATTGATGAGGAATACACAGAGAAGTTAAGTGGCTTGCTAAAGGTCACACAGTTAGTGCTGGTCAGATCTGGGATTTGAACCTAAACAATCTGCCTCCAGAATCACTGCTCTTAACAACTAAACTATATTATGAAATACAAACATATTCAACATCTAACTTCCACCATCTTTCAAGGTCCAATTTTGAAGGTTCCAGTCACTTAAGGCCTCCTCTGAGCTCAAACAAGGGAAACCGCTTAACTCCAATTTTACTTTTTCCTTATCTATCTAAAGTCACATACTACTTTATTTCTTGAATTGGAATGGTGTTTAAATGTCTTATTTTCCCCAGTGTGTGTGTGTGCGTGTGTGTGTTCCTTAATAATTATTAGTACTCTTCACCAAGTATTTATGGCTCTCCACTTTCAGACATATGGCAGACTTGCATTTCCTAGACCCTTTGTGGCGGGGTCATTGTGAGTCATTCTGGTCTATGATTTGTGAGTAAAATACATGTGAGTCACTTTGGGGACTAATCATTGAATTGTCTGTGAAAAATCTCTAGAATTCTTTGCTTTGCTATAGTCACAGGCAATATTTAAGATAGTGGCTGGTCCATCTGCCTGGATCCCTGAGAGACTGTGATGGGCAACTTTCATGATGGGCATGTACTATAAACAAGATATAAAAATTTTGGTTTTCTAAGACATTTGAGTTGTTGTGATATTGGGGCTATTTGTTTATACAGCAAAGCCTAACCTATACTGGCTGATGTAGTCCTGTTGATCCCTAGTTTTAGTTATCAGTTTGTAATACAAAAGATGAGCAACATCTTAAGAACTGTGAAGTTTGAATTTTGGGAGGGAATTTTTTTTTTAACCAGGGATGGAGTTGAACTCAAAATGCATATGTGAAATGCATCCAGATTGGAAAGGAAAAATTATTTCTATTTATGAAAGATATAATTATTGACATAGAAAACCCCAAAATATCTGCAAGGAAGCTCCTTGAACTAATGTCAGTTTAACAATTATCAGGCCACAAATGTACAAAAATTTATTGCATTTCTATTTACTAGCAATGAAAGGACTGGAATTCAAATTTTACAAATAATAATATTTACAATGATACAGATGTGAAACATTTAAGTTCTAACAAGATGTGTGCAGAATCTTTATGCTAAAAGCTACAACACACTGAAGAAGTGAACTGAGGAAGATCTAAATAAATGGGGAGATATACATATTCATCCACCAGAAAACTCAATATTTTTAAGTGTCAATTCTCTACAAATTGATCTATAGATTCAATACAATCTTAATAAAAACCCCAGCAGGATTTTTTTGAGGATAGACATTGATAAGTTGATTCTAAACTTTATATTTATATATCAAATGAACTAGAATAGATAAAACAACTTTGAAAATGAGCAAAATTAGAGAACTGACACTATTTGATATTAATATTTACTTTAAATCCACATTAATTAAAATAGTGTGGTATTGGTGAAAGACTAGAAACATAGATCAATGAAATAGAATAGGGGTCCCGGAAGTTAACCCACTCAAACATAATCAATTGATTTTCATCAAAGTTGCAAAAGGCAGTTCAATGGGGAAAGGGATAGTCTTTTCAATAAATGATATTGAAACATTTGCAAAAAGATAAACTTTGACCCACATTCACATAAACCAAAATTAACTCAAAATGGAAGATAGTCATCATAAAGCAAAGCTACAAAGCTTCTAGAAAAAGAAACAGGAGTAAATCTTTGTGACCCAAGGAGTTAGATATGACACAAAAAGTTTGATCCATAAAGAAAAAAAGGTGATAAATTGAACTTTATTAAAATTTCTGCTCTTCAAAAGACACTGTGAAGAGAATGAAAAGCCACGTCATAGATCAGGATAAAATACTTGCAAATTACCTTTCTTATAGAGCTAGTGTCCGGTTGGAAATGGTCGTGCACGCCTGTAATCCCAGTGGCTTGAGAGGCTGAAGTGGGAGAATCTTAAGTTCAAAGCCAGCCTCAGCAACAGCGAGGCACTAAGCAACTCAGTGAGACCCTGTCTCTAAATAAAATACAGAAAATATTTGGGGATGTGGCTCAGTGGTTGAGTGCCCCTGAGTTCAATCCCCAGTACCTTCCACCCCCCAAAAGAGCTAGTGTCCAGACAAAAGAACTCTCCAAATTTAGTAATAAGAAAATAAACCCTCCATTAAAAGATGGGCAAAAGATTTCAATAGATACATCGTCAAGGAAGATAAATTGATGATAAATAAGCCCATGAAAAGGAAGCTTACCAGCATTAGTCATTAGGGAAATGAAAGTTAAAATCACAATAAGATAGCACTTCATTCTTATTATACAGTAGCTAAAATATTTAAAAAGCACTAATACCAAATGTTGGTGAGGATGTGGAACAATTGAAACTCTCCTACACTGCTATGGAAAAGTACACTTTGGAAAACTTCTAGTGTCTTATAAAGGTAGGCCTTCACTTATAAATCCTACTTGTTTATTTGTCTAAGAAAAGAAAACATGTTCATACAAAAACCTGTACATAAGATTTTATAGCAGCTTTATTCATAATTGCTGACAACTAGGAACAACCCAAGTGTCCTTCAACTGGTGAATGGTTAAACAAACTGCTACCTGTATAGCAGGGAATACTACTCAACAATAAAAAGAAATGAAATATGATACATATAATTACATTACATGGTTGATTCTTGAAGGCCTTATGTTAAGTGAAAGAAGCCAGACCTCAAAGGCTACATATTGTATGATTCAATTTATGTGACATTGTGGAAAAGGTAAAGCTATAGGAATGGAGAACAGATCAGTGTTTGCAAGGTTTAAAGGTAGGACAGGGAGGTGATTACAAAGGGGAATTTTGAGGGAGTGGTAGAACTGTTCTGTGTCTTGATTCTGGGTGATTATACAACTATATGCATTTGTTCAAGCTTATACAATTATACACTGGGAAGAGTGAATGTATGCAAATTGGAAATTAGATAAGTAGAAATAATAAATATATATGTTATGTGAGCTTGGTACACCTGCTAATTTTTCTTAAATCTCTGTCTCTCATTTTGAGTATTTAAATTCCTTTGGAATCAGTGTCTGTCAGAGGTAGATCAGTGTATGTGTGTGTGTGTGTGTGTGTGTGTGTTTCTGTCTCCTGAACTCAAATTTCCAAGGGAGCAGAAATCATCCATGCTCAAATAATTCCTCCATCTCCGCCTCAGCATGAGTCACCCTTTTGTTAAGAGGAGACAGAAAAAGTCTTTGGAGGCATTTTAGCATGAAGTGCTTATCCTGCCTCAGACTGCAGTGCCAACCTCTCATCTATTTTCCTCCTAATTATGTCTACTATTGCATCAGTCTGGCTCCCCCAAATAATTTGTTGGGTGGAGCAGTCACCTGGCTCTGTCATATGTCCTGGTGTCCACGGATGATGATGAGGGGGAGGACAGGAAAAAAAGGTGGCCTGATCCAGAGCTGAAAGGGGGGAGCAATTCCCCTTTGTTTTTTTACCTTTAAGAATTTTGGCATACCATTTAACAGTACACTTTATGTTCTTTACTATGAAATGGTATGCCAAAATTATTAAAGGGTGACCTGAATTTTTACCTATGTCTATACTCAAGTAACCACCATCCAGGTCAAGATAGAGAACCATTTCTAACACCCTAGATGATTTCCCATGTCCCCTTTTACTCAGCAGCCATCTCCCACTCACTCCCAGAGGTAACCACTGTTCTGATCATCATTATTTATTTTGCCTGCTCTTGAACTTCATATAAATGGTACTATGCAGTGTGTACTCATTTGAATCTGACATTTTCCCCTTAATATTTGTAAGATTTATCCATGTGGTATGTATCAGAATATTTTTTGCTGTGTAGTATTCCATTGCATGAATATTCAACAATTTATTTATACATTGAAACATCAATGAACATTGAGTTTTCACAGTTTTTGGTTATTGTGATTAAAGCTTCTATGAACATTTTTGTGCATGTCTTTTGGTACACATATGCATTCCTTTCTCTTGAGTTTATCTCAGGAGTGAAATTGCTGAGTTGTAGGAGGTACATGTGTTTAGTTTCAGTAAATATTGCCAGTTTTCTAAAACATATCATTCTGTGTTCAGACCATCAATTTGTGAGCATTCCTATTGCTTTGTACCTTATTAGGACTTCGTATTGTCAGTTTCTAGTTTTAGACGGTGTGGTCAGTGTATGGTCCCATCTTATCATTGTTTAATTTACTCCTTGAAATGTACATGTGCTCTCTTCTTGGTGACCCATGGAGGAAAATTTTTTATTGGTTTTAGGGGTGTCAAGTGGAAGTGACAATTGTAGGTGATGAACTTGTGGGAAAACCAATTTCATTAGGACAGAGTGCTTAACAATTGTCACAGACTTGCAGTCCCAAAGCAGATGGTATCCCTATGCCTATTTTCCTCAGGGCTGTCTGCACAGAGGGCTGGCTCATTATTGACAGGCATACTCATTTCTCCAAAAGACTGTGCTTGAATTATGATATAACCCTTCACTGGGTAGATGGGCTACTCTGAAGTTTTTTCTGGGACTATATGAGCTAATGTGGCAGTTTCAGTCTTTTGTTTTCAGAATGACAATGTGTCAGTTTAACTACCCTCCTCTGACAAATTTGTCAATTGGAAAAGAAAGTAGGAAAAGTGCACAAAAACCAATTGAGTGTTTATCTAGGTGAGGGAAACCAAATCTCACCTAAACATTTTTTAAAATTTTGTTTGTGGATGACCCTTTAAGCACAGGTATCTCTGAAACAGAAATCCATCAAGTAGGTGAGCTGCCAGGTATTTTACTCTGTGATTCCCCAGGTCTGTCCTGATTTATGGTGGGAAAATAGTGGAGGACCCAGGGGATGCATAAACAGCTTTGAATGCTTTCATTCTGGGTTATGACCATTCCCAACCTTAATACCTATGATAACCCAAGGGAAAAAACTATCAAGTAAACTGACAACTAGCATACATGGGTTTGGGAATTGAGTATCTGACTATGAATTCTGACTTTGCCACTTGCCACTTGTGCAATCTTGGCATGTAGATTGGCACTGTAGACCCTCAATTTCTTCACCTATAAACTGCAGTTACTAATATTTATCTCAGAAGTTAAGTTACTAATATTTATCATCAAAAAATATTTTTGGGGATAAAGATAAAATAAATAAAAAAAACAAAGGTTAAATAAAAACACTTTCAGACAAAAAAAATTACAAAGTAAGAAGCAAGTTCAAGCACCTCAAAGCAAATATAATAATCCAAGCAATTTGGTTTATTATTTCAAATGAGAAACAATAATAAAGGTGGCAGCCAAAGAGAGAAAAAAAAAAAAGAAAAAAGATAAATTGGGAGAGCAAATATGAAAATACCTAATATATGGAGTGAGTACTCAATAAATGTTACTGATCTAATTAATAGCCAAAAAGTGGAAACAACTCAGATGTCCTTCAACAGATGAATGGGTAAACAAACTATGATACATCCTATGAAAAACTGCTCAACAATGAAAAGGAAGGACCTACTGACACAGTACAAAGAACTTTGATGAATCTGTAGAGAATTATGTCAAATGAACAAAATCTATCCTAAAAGACTATATACTGTCTGCTTGCATTTACATAACATTTTGGTAAAGACACAATTTTAGAAGTGGAAAACAGATTAGTGGTTGTCAGGTTTAGGGATGGGAAGGTGGATGGTATATGATTGGATATGATTATAAAAGGGCAATATGAAGGGATTTTTATAGTGATGAAAGTGTTCAGTATCTTGACTGTAGTGGGAGATATACAAATTTACACAGGCAATAAAATTGCGTAGAAATAAAAGCACAAGTACAAGTAAAACATAAAATTCTATATAATCTATGGATTGCTAATATCCTGGTTGTGATATTGCACTATAGTTTTGGAAAATGTCACCTTTGGGGGAAATTTGATAAAGGTACATGAGCTCTCTCTCTACTATATCTTATGACTTTGTATAAATCTATAATCACCTCAAAAATTTCAATTAAAAATATTAGCATTCTCTTCAAGTACAAATATGTCATGGATTATAATAAGCACTATTTAATAACAAGCTCAATTTAATAATTTTAAAAAGGGGAAATGCAGTGCCTTATTAAGTCTATTTATAGATCATAGGATAAATCTTGACTTGAGAAATATTAAAATGTGGGTGTGAGGGAGGGAAAATTGCTAGTTAAAGGAAGGAAATATCATAGTTCTTAGTAGCTGCCTCCTCAACCTCCATATTCTATTTCTCTTCCCGCTCTC
This sequence comes from Sciurus vulgaris, assembly GCF_902686455.1. Classification (NCBI taxonomy): domain Eukaryota; kingdom Metazoa; phylum Chordata; class Mammalia; order Rodentia; family Sciuridae; genus Sciurus; species Sciurus vulgaris. The sequence continues at coordinate 125,228,871 of NC_136471.1, read as the reverse complement.
CTTCAGATACCCAAATTTCTCATAGGCCTAATTTTCAAAAAAAGGAAAAACTAAGTCACACCAAAGTGTTTCTAACTTAATTAATTGCTTCTTCCTCATCTCTGCCTCATCACCAACTCATCTTTGAGCCCTAGCATAGTGACTTGTGTATAGTGTGCATGACATATTTGATGAAGCTAATGAAAAGATTTAAAAAAAACCACAATTGCTAGTTAGAGTCATTCCTAAGTTACAGGAATATTTCTCTATGGTTCAGTACCTTGGTGATTAGGGATGGGGATCTTTTTTGGCCCAATTCAAATAACCCAACAGAATGCCCTGCCCACTCTAATCTTGTCTTCATAAAAGCTCATCCATTCCCCAATGTATGTTATAAGTTAAAAAAAAAACCTACAAATTTAAGGGGATGTACACATTTAGGAAATGAAATTACCATTCACACAAATGTAACTTCTTGTGTGTGTTCTAAATCTATCAACTGATGATTGATGATGAGAATTTTGTCTTCTAAATTCATGACCTTGCTTCTTTTATCCTGGGGAAACCCTTTAAAATGTTTTACTTGGTGTAGTTGAGGTAATATTTAAAGGTTTCTCCATCTGGCTTCAAAATTTCCTTCTGGATAACAATAATTAACTTGAACTCAGATTTATGCAAAATGCAAATAAAATTTACTCAATATTTTAATTATTGGCAAACTGCTTTTCATCTTGGAGTAGATATAATTACAAATAGAAGCCAATACTCCACAACTTTCCATGATTTTATTCTTCAACTTAAATTAGATATTAGGATAACGTTTTCATAATATTATCCAAAAGTGTTTTCTACTTTTAGTAGATAGTTTTATTGAATAAGAAGAAGAAGAGGGAGGAGGAGGAGGAGGGATATAAAGGGGAGAGAGAAGAGAGAGGAAGTAGAAAGAGGAGGAAGAGGAAAAGGAGGAGGAGGAGAATCACTTGCTGTTCTTCAGCCACTGAGAGTTTGCAGAAGAAGGAGACTTTCTGTCCCGGGGGAGGATAGATACAGTATAGGACAACATAGTCCTTGTTTAGCTTTAAATGTCCACTAAATTTTAAAACATCCCTTACTCTGACAATAGTCTTGAAAACCAGACTAGTAAAGGGAAAGGGAAGATTTTTTTCTTGGGACTCCAAGACTGGACTCTTATATAACAGAAATCAAAACTTAGAAGGCTGCTAGGGTCTGAACATTTGTGTCCCCTCAAAATTCATGTTGAAACCTAGACCCCAGGGTGATCATATCAATACATGGTGCCTTTGTGAGGTGATTAGATCATGAGGCAGAACCTTCACAAATTCGTATAATGTCTTTACAAAAGAGACCGTAGAGAACTGCTTTGCCTCTTCTACCATGTGAGGAAAGAGGAAGAAGTTGAACCAGGATGTGAATTCTCACTAGACACAGTAGCTTCCATACCTTGGTCTTACACATTTTAGCCTCCAGAAATGTGAGAAATAGAAGTTGTTTATAAACCACCCAGACTACGATATTTTGTTATAGCAGAGCAAACAGACTAAGACAAAGTTGGTCATAGAAAAGCCATAGAGTAGGAAGGACAAGGACACAATGAAAGTAACAGAAAACCTCTACATAAGAAAGGGAACAGCTTTCCAGGTCTGGGAGGTGAACATGGGCACAGAGAAAGGAAGAAGATGCAGGTCCTCCCATATGCCTGTTTCCCACCTTCAAATAGTACAAGGGCTTAGAAATTGGAATGGTAGGAACACTTAGGCTTGGAAATGAAAGCAGTGGGGTGACCACCTCACCAGGTATATCCCTGGATTAATACAACATCTCAGATAAACCTGCAGCAGCATTATGATTTCTGCTCCTTGATGAGGGATGAGTGAAATAACAGCAGTGGAGAGAGGCACGCCAGTACCCTCTTTGGCTTGTATACTCAAGAAGACAGTAGAGAGTTCTCACATGCCTAGTGGAAGCATCAAAAGCACAGGTGTATTTGAGAAAGTTTGAGGACAGGGAGGCTGCATAATTTGGAAACCTCACAATGAAGACAATGGCAAAGTCCGTGATCAATAGCAGGGGATGTCAGCACAATGCCAGAGAGACTCAGTGGAGACCAGGAAGTGATGCCAAGTGAACAGGTGGGCCAGGCTATCCCCAGAGGACAGCAGGAAGACCAGGCCATATTCCCCACAATCATATAAATGCACTTAGTCACTGTGTTGAAGAAAAGAGGAGGAAGAATCCTTGATAAGGAGGCAAAATTCTGAGAAACTAAGTAACCAGCTGAGATTAATGCTAGTAAACTGAGATGACTAGTTAGTATTATCAATTGGGATGTGAGCCTGAGAGTAAGAAATAAAGTTATATTTCTATACACCCAGTTTGTGGACTTTAAATCTTGACACTGACACACTTTTTTAAAAAGTAAGGTTTATTCAAAGAAGAATAGGAGAAAGTAGTTGTGGCTAATGCTGTTGATACCCCACCTATATACCCTGACATTTACCATTTCATTCAACTGCCAGCACCTGCTATTCTTTGCCTGAGAGGTTTCTCTGACAATTAGAACTTGCTCTCTCCCTGTTCTGGGAAGGGTGGAATTTGTGGGGAATTAATACCCTCCAAGAAGTAACTGTTAGTCAATGACTGACGGGGGTTGCTGGGCGGAGTGACTCTAATGTGTGTGTGTTCTATACTGTCTTCCACGTTTCCTCTGTGGAGTTAAGCTCTAGTTGACCACAGTAATAACTAGATTGACAATGCACACTTTACTGATTTTTTTTACCATCCCTTCTCTCTCTTGATTTCTTACTCCACTCTTGGTGTTTTCTGGGATCACCACCTAAATAAATGACTTGCATTGGAATCCCTTCCTCTGAGTCAGCTTCTGGGGGAATGCAAACTAAATTAGGAAAGAATATGAGTGGAAGACTAACCAAGGATGGGTTTGGCAAACTTTTCCTGTAAAGAGCCAGATAGCAAACATTTTAGGCTTTATGGGACACATATGGGTCTCCATCGCATATTATTTTTATTTACAACCTTTTTATAAATGATTACTCTTAGCTTGAAGGTCATAGAAAAATACATTGTTCACCAACTTAACATAAGAACCTATTGGAGAAAAAGGTTTTAGATTCCAAGGGAATTCTTTTCTAGCTCAATGTCTAAAATTTCATTTCTAACATATATTTAGATTTGTTTTCAGTCTCCCTTTGGGAAATGCCCATTAAGTGAAAGAATATGAATGGGACCAAACCAGTGACAAACACTTTGAAATATTAAATTACAAGTTCAAGATTGAAAAGGTCAGCAATGGCTAGTAAAGAAAACAGAGTCAGATATATAGATGTTTGTAGAGATGGGGCTGATACTGCTGACACAAAAGGCAGTATTGAATTCCCTAGGACTTCTGGTACTAACCCTGTCATTTTTTAGCAGAGTATCTTTTGGTAAATTATCTGACATCTCTAAACCGCAGTTTCCTTATCTACAGTATAAGTATGAAGATGATTATGATAGTGGTAATGTATACCTAATAGGTTTGCCATGATATTGCAACTTCTTGACCACATAGTAAGCACTACTGAAATGGTAGCTATAGTTGGATCATAGCGCCATCATGGAATGTAATTTAGTCATTTATTTCAACATATACTGATACCTATTATATGCCAGGAAATGTCCTAGATTCCAGGGGAATAAAGAGAATAGGTAGAAGGGATATTTTTATTAAAATGGCCTTTAAGAGAAGAAACCTGGAGAAATGTAGGAATGGAATGTTTTCATAGAACTGAGTATAGTAGAACATGGATCAATGGTAAGTTAAGAGATGGGGAGGGGTAGGAGGTGAAGAATTCTGGGAAATAATGTTGGGACTAAATTTTAAAGAGCCCTTAATTATTTCTATGTCTACAAAGGTTGATTTTATCCTGTAGTTGATTGGCAGTTACTGGTAGATTTTAAGTATGGAAGTAAGAAAAATCAGATTTGAGGTGTTTATGTGTCTTGCAGAATGGATGCTGTGTTGGTGATGGTTGTAGGAAAAGATTTGTGACCTTGGAAGTAGGGAGATTATTCAGTAGGCCATTGTCTTATATATCAGTTAGCTTTTGCTGCATAACAAACAACCTCAAAATGTAATGCTTTAAGCAAAAGTTATTTGTTCAGCTCACAAATTTGTGTGTTGGCAATTTGGTCTGGCTCATCTGTGTGGTTCTGGTCTCAGCAGGGATCAGTCATACGTTTGCTATCAGTAGTTGTATTCCTTGGGGACCATTTGGTCTATGATGATGTCAGACGCAATGATTTGTTTCTGCTCTATTTGATCTCTCCTCCTCCAGCAGACTAGCCTGGGCTTGTTCATATAGTGGCTAAACAAAGTTACAAGACAGAAAGTAGAAATGCATGAGACCTCTTGAGGCCCAGGTCCAGAACTGGCACAGCACAACTTATGCCTTATTCTCTTGGCTGATGAAAGTCACAAAACATCAGATTTGAGGGAAAGAATATAGATTTTATGTCTTAATGGGAAGAACTGCAAAGTCACATTGCAAAAGCTGTGGACACAGGGGACTAATTGTAGTCAATTTTACAATGTATCATATACCATAGTGTAACAAGGCAATGTTTATGGCCTTAATTGAAGCAATGACACATGGAAATGAAGAACAGGGGTTCAGTTTTATAAGGATGCTACCCAATTTCTAGTTTAGGTGGCTGTGTAGTGCTGCCAATCTAAGTCAGGAAATAAGGAGGAAGAAAAAAGATTAGTAGGAGGAGAAGGTGTGACATCTAGACTGGTGTGATGGGTAGAGATGTCACTTAGATAATGAATTCAAGATGCTGAGAAAACAGGGTCCTTCTTTCCCTTTGCCTACATGATATAACTGTCCACTGTTTGCAGGCTCTGAGCCCAGCTCAAGAATGTTGTTATGCTAAGCCTGCTTCCTGGGTAAATCTGTGCTATACACTCCTCAGGTAGGTTCCCCTTAACTGAAAGCTCTTCATTACTCTCTAAAAGGCTCCCTGTCACTTCCCCACAGCTCTATTTAAGAAGGCTTTGCTACTTTCCAGCATTAGATGGTTGTGGTCATCTAATTACTGTATAAATTACTCCCAAAATCTCAATGACCTAAAACAACCATTTATTGTGTTCAAGAATTCTTGGGTCAAGAATTTGGATAGGGCACAGCAGAAATGGTTTATCTCTGTTGTACAATGGGACTCAGCTGGTGGACTCAGGTTGCTGGTGACTTGACAGCAAAGGTCCAGAGTCATCCGAAGGCTGTTCGCTAACATGTGACCAGCTAGGGTTGTTAACTAGAATACTTACATAGGACCTCTGCATGTAGCTAGGGCTTCCTTACAATATGATAGCTCAGTTTCAAGGATGAGCATCTCAAGAAAGAGCCAGATGGAAGATAGAGTAGCTTTTTAAACCCAGTCTTGAAAGTCATGCATCATTTTCTGCTGCATTCTATTTGTGGTTTCTGTCATGATGTTCCACTCAGTTTCAATGGGAAGGAAAATCGACTTAATCTCTTGATGGGAGGGTGTTCAGTTTCTGGAAAATCATGTAGAACTTGAAATATTGCTAAGGTCATTCTTGGAAAATATCACAAGTATATTGCCTTTCTTGGTGAAATACTAGAGACCATTAGTTATCCTTCTATTTCTTCTCCAGCTCTCATTTTATAACTTATTCCCCCTTCTCCTCTTTTTTTTTTTTTTTCAAAAAATAGGGTTCTACCTCTCAAGGTTCCACTCCCCTTTACATCTTTTTAAAAAAAATTATTTATTTTTATTTTTACAGACTTCATTTTGATTCATTGTACACAAATGCGGTACAACTTTTCATTTCTATGGTTGTACAGATAGGTGTTTCTAGAGATGGGGCTGAAACTGCTGACATAGATTCACACCATTCATGTAATCATTCGTGTACATAGGGTAATGATGTCTGTCTCATTCCACCATCTTTCCTTCCCCCCTCTCCCTCCCCTCCCCTCATTTTCCTCTACACAATTCAAAGTTCCTCCATTCTTCCCTTACTCCCCTGTCCCACTCCCCATTATGTATCATCATCTACTTATTAGAGAAAACATTCAGCCTTTGGCTTTTTGGGATTGGCTTATTTCACTTAGCATGATATTCTCCAATTTCATCCATTTGCCTGCAAATGCCATAATTTTATCATTCTTTATGGCTGAGTAATATTCCATTGTATATATATATACCACAGTTTCTTTATCCACTCATCAATTGAAGGGCATCTAGGTTGGTTCCACAATCTAGCTATAGTGAATTGAGCAGCTATGAACATTGATGTGGCTGTTTCTCTGTAGTATGCAGATTTTAAGTCCTTTGGGTATAGGCCAAGGAGTGGGATAGCTGGATCAAATGGTGGCTCCATTCCAAGTTTTCTAAGGAATCACCACACTGCTTTCCAGAGTGGCTGCACTAATTTTCAACCCCACCAGCAATGTATGAGTGTACCTTTTCCCCACATCCTCACCAACACCTATTATAACTTGTATTCATATATAACCATTCTAATTGGAGTGAGATGAAATCTTAAGGTGGTCTTAATTTGCATTTCTCTAATTACTAGAGATATTAAACACTTTTTCATATATTTGTTGATCCATTACTCCTTGCCCCAACCTATCCAGGAACTTTCTTTGTCTATTTTGTATCTTCCTCATCTCTCTCTCCACTGGACCTTTACCCTTGGCTCATGAGCTTTTCCACATCTTTTTTTTTTTTTTTTTTGGCTATGGATCAAACCCAGGGCCTTGTGCTTGCAAGGCAAGCACTCTACCAACTAAGTTATATCCCCAGCCTGCTTTTCCACATCTTTTCCATCCTATGAAGCACTTTTCTGGAAACATTCTGCCTAGAACCAAATTCAAATATTTGCTCTTTGGTGAAGCTTTCTCAGCTTCTTCTGCAGTTGGTTTTTCTTCCTATGAGTTCTTCAAAACACTTGGCTCTGACCTCTACTTTGGAACTTTCTTCTTATTGCTAGAATTGAGTAGTTTCCAACCCTTAACTATACTATCCTCAAAGTCTGTGGTCATTCTTGACTTATTTTTGTATCATCACTGCCCAGTCTAGTGTTTGGTACAAAGTACGTGCATAATAATCATTTCTCAAATAAAAAAGGACACATAGTGTATGTTCAACAAATACCTATTTCATAAAGGAATGGAGATAGTTGCCATTTGTTGGATTCTCTCTATATGCCATACACTTTATTCTTGTTAGTGTAAAATGTGGTATTTAGTAGCTTATATTATGATTTCCTTTTGACAGACATGGAAATAGAGGATCACAAAAGTTAAGATATGACTGAGGTTACCTAACAGGTGAATGTCTGAGTTAGTATCTGAACCTGTCTTTATGACTCTAAAATCTTTTTTTCACAGAATGATATTAAGTCTCATCTATAAGAAGGATGTATGTAGCCTTTATTTCTTGAGGTCCTGCAGATGGGGTCAGTATAGAAGCCAGAGAAATGGTTACTGTTCTTTATCATCCATTTCCCATCTCTATTGCCAGCCACCATTTATTGAGAGTCTGCTTTTGGGGAGGATATTCTCTGTGGTTCTCCCTTATTTCTGTGCATCTTGCAAGCAGAGGTACTGACTGCCCTTTATTCTGGGCTACCTTCTCAAGGATGCCTGTGTAGCAAACAGCCTTGGAAGATAGACATAGTGTTTTCCTCCAGAGCAAAGGGTCACCTGGTTTACCATCTAGTATAGTAAAGGTAAAAAGGAGCAAAAGGAAAGCATGCCTCCTGTCCATTGTAAAAGATTCTGGTTTCCTAAGCTCAGGGTTCCTTTCCTGTAGTAAAACTCATTTGTATATGCAGTTGTCATCCGACCCTCTTTGGATCACCCTGTGTAAATTGAGACTTGGAAAATATGCAAAAGACACTGACAATCTGGCTACTATCATTGTTATAATAAACTGTCCTTCATCTATAATCCAGGGGTATTGGCTGCCAGCATCCACAAAATGTGGCAAAGATTATGATTTCTTTGACAAATCAGGCTAGCTTGTTAGTAAGAGGGTAAAATCTTAGACCCTTTGCAGTTCTTGACACTTTCTTTGTGCCAGTTGTTTTCACATATAGTATCTCATCCTCACAGTAAACCTATATCTCCATTTTCAAGAAGAGAAGACAGATACTGAGATGTTTAGAAACTTGCCCAAGAAAGGGGAAGGGTTGGATTTGAACCCAAGACAATGTGATTCCCAAGCTGCGTTTCTTCATGTTTCTGAAGTAATTCTGTGACCATAGCCCCTCTTCACTTCAGAAAAAGTATAAAACTTAGTTACTTAATCACCTTTCAGTGTCCTAAAGATTGTTCATCTACTGTAGAGGACAAAGTCATTCCAAGAATAGTTTTTTACTTGATTTGTGAAGTCTTTGGAGATTCAGGGTTATTTGAAACAAAAATCTGACTCTTCACCATATTTCATTTCTCTGTTATTGCAAAGTTCTACATGGAATTTGAGATTCTGGCAGTGCTGATTTTTTTCTCAAGGAAAAGAAACATTAAGACATTTGTTCTTGGAAAAATAAATCTGTGTATGTGACATGTATGCCCACATGTATATACAATAGAGCAAGCTATTCAGGATTTATTTTTGTAGAGAGGACTGCTGTTATGCAAATATACACAGAGTCATTCTATGTTTTAAAGACATTTTCTGTATGGAGAACTAGGGATAGCAGGAAGAAGAGGTCAGACAGAAAGAGACTGCATAGACACATAAAGCAAATCTACTTACCTTAGGCTTTTAAAGATGTCTTTGGAATAAAGATTGTATGATGGTTTGAAAGAGGGATGAAGGGGGAGGGGATGGAGAAGTACTGGGAAATGGAAGCATATTCAATATTTTCTACCACAGAGGTAGAATTCCAAATGCTAATGAATGTCTATTGTGGCTTTTTGAGGGCCAAATTACTGTAATTCCACAATGGTATTAGGGCCCCTTGGTTTAAAAAAACTGAGTAAAAATAGTAATAACATCTGCAGACCTCTAGACCCCAAACATAGTCTCAAAACCCTCTTAGAATGATTGGTGCTGACAGATCAGATCCACAGTGATGGCATATCTTGCTGTCCACCACTCTACGCTCTGGGGTATGTGTGGTTTCCAAGGCCCAGGTGTCAGGAAAATAAAAGGAAGATTAGGAGCCCATTAGCCTCAGACTTAAGCCTTGAACACAGAAACAACTCTCAAAGCTGCCAAATGCTTTCCCATTCTCCTCCGACTCCAAGACTCAAGTCTGATTTCACCATGTTCACCAGAGCCCCCTGGTTTAATTAGCATAACTGTGGCTTCAAGAGCACATGGCAAAGATTATGGTTTCCATGACCTCACTGATTCTGGAAAACACACTGATATTTCAGAAAATATATGTATTCTTTCCTTCTGGGATTAAGAATAAATCAAATAACACATACAGAACACCTCCTCTGAAACTTCTCTCCTTACCATCCCTTAAGTACAGATTCTTTTATTCTTTTTCTGAAACCAAATTCAGCTATCCATTTAAATGAATTCAGGGTTAAGAGATATATACATGGACTGTTTATCAATACTCTTGTCAATAGATTGATTCATTATCTCCTGCATCCCCTTTTTGGAAATGATTGTACAGAGCCTAAACTAAAGTGTATAGTATTTGCATACTTTTCTCCCAACAACTCCAGTTGGACAAATAGGTAATTTTTTCTGCATGTAATTATCATCTTAGTGAGCTTTTATAATGGGAAGCAAAAAAAGAGCTCCTTTTATTTTTATTTCAGCAGATTCTCTTGGTTCCCTGTCCATATCTCTTGAATGCTACCATTTTGAAGTACTCCTACTGATATCTAATGGCGGCATTGAGAATGTGTGCCTGATAGCTGTTTTCTGATGTACTAGAGGCTACTCTGTACTTACATATGGTAGGTTTGAAATGCTAAGGAATTAACACCACTGGGAGCAGCTGTCAATCAATGCCTCTTGGCCATTGGTCTGTAATACTTCAACTCCCTTTCCCTTTATGTGGGATAAATTTGAAACCTGTGCTTCTCATCATCCCTCTTCATTTCCTCATGGGATTAATTTCCAATGATCTATTGTGGGAATAGCTTGATAATGTATTCCTAGTTGAATGTCTTTTTTCTGAATCACTTTTCCACTTTCCTACTCATGTTCTCATTACCTCCCAGATAAAATACTTGCAATGAATTCTAGAGGGACCCAAACTAAGATAGCCAACAAAGGTTATATAAGACCACTGAAGAAGTTTCCACTAACCCATTAGCTGAAACTTCAAAGAAGCATGGGGAAATTATTCCAACAACTGTTAGAGGCTCTGACAGAGCAGGGAAACTGACAAATAAGTTGTATATGAGAAAATACATTAGTTTTGCATTTCTGTTGGTCAATTATCCTCAACACAGCTCAAACAACTCCTGTTGAGTTTGGTAGTTTTCAAGTGCTTGCTCATCAGTTAGCCTGTCTTCATTACTTACTTTCATTTCCACCAATAGATTATTTCTATGATGGAAGATAAGGAACCTAGGTTTTCATCCCAACTCTTTCATTTGTGGTATATTTGAGCGTGTTTTAAAGTTCTTTCAAACTTCAGTTCACTTGTCTCTTAATTTAGAGAAAAAAAATGCTCATTACATGGAATCATCCATTCAACAAATGTTTCTGAACATCTACTATGTGCTGGTTTTACACTAGCTCCTTGGGTATACAGTCATGAATAGTTAGTTCCTTCATTCTTGTCAGACAGAAATTGTGGGCTCCGGAATCAGAGAGATACTTCTACTAGCTCTGTGACCTCAGTAAACCTTCATTATCTTCATTGTAAAGTAGAACCAATTTTCTCACAGAGTTGTGATCAAAGTTAAGTTCCATTGTCCCAGATGTGGGACACCTATAAAAACTTAAAATTGAGCAACAAATATTAACACTTATGGTAATTTTGAAATGAACGTTATCTTTTTAGAGCTCTATTCTTTTTTGAGAGAAAGGAAAAAGAATATTTATTAGTTTGTTTGCAAAGGAGAAACACAGGAAACTCCTGTCTCAGAGGCTGTGATTCTGCCCATCAGAATGAATAGGGGGCTGTTAAAGACGTGATTCAGAGCATACAGTGGACCACTGTTACATTGCCCCACTGTCAATTTCTAGCTTCCATTTCTATGGAAAATGGGTGACCACATCTCTAAGCTGCTTCCTGATAAAAGAGGGTGAAGTTGGGGAAGTAAACCAAAGTCCTTGTTCTCTATCAGATGTGGTGTGGACAGTTAAGTGTATTCAGAGCAGTTCAGAGGTCCACAGTGACAGATGGCAAGTGACCTGACAAGATATACATAGGGCAGGGATCATGCAGATGGCCAAGGGTATCACAACTTTACTGAGTTTAGTATCCTTTTTCTCAAAGTTGACCACGATGGAGCAACCCAACTCCTAACTATCTTGCAGTTGGATCTCAACAAATCTGCCAGTCACCTTGCATCCTCAGCATGGAAGTGGGGTTCCTTGGAGAGCCAGGCCTGCCCAAGGAATCTGGAATAGGGGCTTCTCTCAGGTCCCATCTCAGTTGCCAGATCTGTTACTGAAAACTCAGTCCTTGTCCTAGATGCCAATCTAATAGCAAGGACATGGTTTTGAGGAACAGGAAAAATATTTATTGCTTCGGTGGCAAAGGAGAAACACAGGGGACTCTTGTCCCAGAGGCTGTGATTCAAGAGTTCTTTTCTTTTGAGCAAAGTGATAGGTGAATGATTAGAGCATTTGAAAATATATCTTTCATATATATGCAGGAAAATGTATAAGTGATATATAAGGTGCTACTAGAGCACCTTTGGTTCAGAAGGTCTGGACCATAGATAATTCAGTAAAATATAATGTATTTTATTTGAAAGTCATTAGTATGTAAGTGCTCAGTGGACACTAAAACACCTTCCATTCCATTGTGAATGTGAACATGGAGCAGTGAATTGTTAAGGCCTACCTGTTTTCGTGATCATAGCTGCACCAACAGTTGCCAGTGGCTTTAACTAATTCTGCATTTGTCATTGGCCATAAGACATTGTTGTTGACAGTCATGTTCTCTTTCATTTTGATGGTTCAGGAAGGAATTTGCATAGGCATAATTGTTTTGTTTTCTTCCCTTCTTTGTTGTCATGGTTACTCAATTCATTTGCAGCTTCAATCCTCTTTCACATTAACCTGAAAGCTACTCAGAGCATCTCCTTCATGGAGGAGAAATCATACATGAAGGGGGAGGAAGAGTCCTAATTCCTGAGTGTCTGAGTGATTGGTTTTATATCAAGACACCTCTAAAGTAAAAATAACTTGTAAAGTTCAACCTGAAATTACAATTCATCTGGAGGCCTCCTCTTCAGTTCCAGGGTTGGAAATCTGTATCTCAAGTATGTGCATGTTTCGGTGGCAAAGAATGTGTCCTGCAGCAAAATATAAGTCATTATCATAATGTGACTCAGTGACAAGACGATAGGGAGAAGGTACATTCCCCAAAGCAATTTCATTTTTCTAGTTGCTCAGGGGAAAAGTTTATTATCTTTGATGGTGTAGGTTGTAAATGAAACCCAAAACTCTTTGGTCATCCCTCACCTACCTACCTTAGTCCTCGCCTGACTTTTTGCATCCCTGTTTCAGTCATCCAAAACACCCAAGTCACTCAAAAATGTAATGGCGTTAAATATTGTTTTATCATTCATGATTCAGTGAGTGAATGGGTTCAACTGGACAGTTCTTTTGCTCATGATTTCAGCTGGGGCAGCAGTCATCTGAATGCTTGATTAGATTAGAATGTCCAAGATGGCTTATATGCATGGCTGGCAGTTGATGCAGGCTTTTGGTAGAAAGTACCAGTGGGAAGTTGACCAGAATTTTTTGGTTACCATCCGTGTGGCATCACTGTATGGCTTAGATCTCTCATGGAATGGTGGCTGAATTTCAAAGGGAGTATTCCCAGGAAAGAAGTCCTCTATTGGTTAAGAGGAAATACTGATTTAAGGGGAGAGTATTTAGGACTTGTTAGGGAATCTTTGGTGACTAGCTGACATAATCCTCCTGTATTAGCCAGTGTCTTCTAGAGGAAAAATCCCAACAGAATGTATATATAAATATGAGGGATTTATTAGATTGGCTTATATGAACAGAGGCTGGATAGTCCCACAATGGCTGTCTGTAAGCTGGAGAGCTAGGGAAACCAATAGTTGCTCAGTCCAAGAAGTTGGAAGCCTCAGAACAAGAGGAACAAATAATGCAGCCTCAGTCTGAGGCTGATGGCCTGGAAGTTCCCAGGAGAGTCACTAGTGCAAGTTCACATGCAAACACTGCAGAAGCTGGAGCCTGATGTCTATAGGCAACTGCAGCAGCAAACAAAAACACAAAACACTTACTCAAGAAGAATCAATCTTGCAAAGTTGGTAAAGCTTTTCCTTTTTGTTTCAACCTGGCCCACAGACTATTGGACATTGCTGCCCACATTCAAGACACCTCAGTTCACTGATTCACTTGCCAACCATCTCTGGAAACACCCTAACAGACACACCTAAAAAGTGTGTTTTTGCCAATTTTCTAGTAGTCTCTCAATCCAGTCAGGTGAACAAGACTGTTTTACCCCTCTTTCTGATCTTTTTTGTCCATATTTTCACAAGTTTGAAATTTTCTACTATGCCCTTGGGAATGATTATTCAGTCACCACCAAAATTCCCTCTGACCTAATTTCTTCTCCAAATGTGTTCTTTATTGTCTTACTCTACATGAAATCTAAGGACAATTTCCTACCAGTTTTGGAGGTGCTGGCTATTTTATTTCCCATATTCCTCATATTCCTTGACTGGAAAGTGAGATGGGTGCTTTTTTGTTGTTGTTTCTAGTTTCCAAGACCATTCTCTAGTCCTCTTAGTAATAGCATGTCTCTCTCCCCATCTTTGAATCTTAGGTCATCATGCTATATCATCTATTGCTCCTCTTGTTAGAACCATCTGCTGTCATTTTCTTTCCTTTCCTTCTCTAAGATTTTAGATCTCCCTCCTGTTGCTCTAACACTGCTCCTGTTATGATTATTGGAGATTTCCATACCATGTCAATATTCTGCCTCTCTGTACCTTGACTTTCCTTCTTTCATTTTGTCTCTCTCCCCCTCAGTCACACATTCCCATGCCCTGGAATTATTTCCAATACTTTTACCTTCTTTATAACCTCTGTTCTCCAAAGGCATTAAATCCAAGCAGGCTTTTTTGATTCTATAAAAAGTGGAGCTGAGACATGACAAATTTGCCCATAATAATCTTAATGTTGTTGTGACAAATACCAGTTTATTCAAAAGCTGCTTAAGAGATAGGTAGCATTCACCAATAGCATGTTCAACACTGAAATTAAGAAACTTGCTAAATCCACTGAGGCACAACATAATGTACGGTACAATACACTGGGGATCATGATGCATTTATAATCAAAATAGTCAGTTTGAGATCTATTTCTGTTTCTTGGGCATCGTGATTTATTGGAAAATTCACTTAATTCCTTTGAGCATTGGTTTCCATATATAAAGCCATTAAGACATTCAGTGGAAACCACCTCAAAAGATTTTTAAGTAAAAAAAATGATGTTTAACTGTAAAGGGACTTACAACACAAGGTGCCAGATTTTGGTGTGAAGAATGTCACAACAAGTAGAGATCTAACAAAAATACCCCCATTTTTAGAAGAAATAAAGGTGTGTTTGAGAGTTTTTTTTCAGGCACAGTTGTTTGTTGGAATTTGTTTACTTCTGATGCATTTTAATACCTATTCCTAATGTTTAGCACTGCCCCTTCTGCTTCATCTTATGACAAAAATCAGTTTTTAGAGATTTATAGAGCTTTGTAATATTATTTCTTTTAAATTAATACTAAATATTATTATATACCAGACACTGCTAGTTGTTGGGAATCATAGGCAAAAGTAGATGTAGTTTCTAACCTCACAGAGTGTTTAGCTAGGCTAGTCAATAACCAAACAACTGTGACAAGAGCTGAAAGGACATGCTTAGTTCAAGGGGACCTGTACTAGGTATAGTTGACCTGGTCAGAATGTGGAGAAGGTCTTCCTGAAGGACTGTAGCAATCAATTAGATGGAGAAGAGAGGTATTTTAGTTTCTGACTGCTACTGTAACAAATTATCACAAATTTAGTTGCTCAAAACAACAGATTTATTATCTTATAATTCTGGAAGTCAGAAGTCCTAAGATCAAGGTGTTGGCAGGGCTGCATTCCTTCTGGAGGCTCTAGGAGAAAATCTACTTCCTTGCATTTTCCAGATTCTAGAGTCCACCTATGTTTCTAGAGGTCACCTTGGTTCATGGCCCTTTTTTCATTTTTAAAGCCAACAACATAGTATGTTTAAATATCTCTTCTCTTTGGCCTCTGATTCCATCATTATGTCTGTCTCTGACTCTGACTCTCTTGCCTCTCTCTTTCCCTTGTAAGATATTTGTGATTACGATGAGTGCATAATCATTGTAATAATCCAGGATATTCTGTCCATCTCATGATCCTTACCATAATCACATCTACGAAGTTGCTTTTTCCATATAAAGTAATATATATTATGAGTTTTGGGGATCAGGACATGAACATCTTTGGTAGGAGACTGTTTTTCTATTTACTACAAGAAAGAAGAACGTTTTAGGAAAAAGAACATGTGCAAAAGCCCTGGAATTGAATAGAACATCTCAAATAGAAAGGACTGATAATAGATCAGTGTGGCTGAAGCCCAGAAACTAGAAAGAGGGTGGAACATGAAGAGCCTAGAGAGTAGGGACTAGATCATATAGGACCTTTCAAGTCATGTCATATAATTTTGCCTTGGTTCTTGAAGCCATGGGACAAACACTGTAGACTTTAAGCAGGGGAGTTGAGATGCTCATATTAACACTTGGAGGAGATAATTTTGCTGTAGGTTGTGGAGAACAGACTGGAGGATCTAGTAGTCGATATGAAAAGTAATGGTAGTTTGTACTAGCTGGAAATGGGGAAAAGTTGAAGGACAGAAGAGAAAGATAGGAGGAAACTCAATAGGACTTGATAATGCTTGGTTATAAGGCTTCAGTTAGAGGCAGGAATGAAAGATGCCAAAAATAACAACTGGCTTCAGTCCTGCATCCCTTGGATGAATGATGGTGAAATTCACTGAAATAGAGAACAGACCATGGATAAAGACCAGGTTTGTTTTGGACTCTCATGAATTTGGTTTGGAATTGCTTGGTTTGGGGCACCCTTGAACCATCCATGAAGAGGTGTCAAGCAGGCTGCTGGTAAAACTCTAGAGAGGTATAGGTTGGAGATAGAAATTTATGAGCAATCTTCATATAAATATCTGTAGTACAGGTATGGCTGAGAGTTTTTTAGGGAGACTTGGAAGGGAAGATGGCAAAGGGTGAAGGACTGAGGAATCCCAAATCTAATACCTGGGTGAGTAGGACAAAATTACCCAGGAGACAAAAACCCCAGAAAGGTAGGAAGAAAACCAGGAGAGCATTGTTTTCTTCAAGCCAAAATAAGTGAATATTTTAAAAAGCAGTGAGTGGTCATTAGCATCAAATACTTTTATGAAGTCAAGTAACAGGAGAATAGAAAGGTATGTTGAATTTAATGACATTGTAAATTCCTCAAAAGTGTTAGACTAGTTATGTCTCTGTATTTCCTTTCATTTTTTAAGATGAAGAAATTGTGTCATACTAGAAAAAAGTCATAGAAACTTGTACTGGATGAAGCCACTTATTTGGGGGATCAATGTCATTCTATCACCCCAGGTCGAAAATATGGTCCTCCCTTTTTCTTCATCAGAGTCCAAAGGAGCTAAAAGACAAGTAGCACCTTATACACAAATGGCACTCAAATATTTGTTGATTGATTACATGAACAACCCATACATTTGCTCCTGACATACATTAATATTACCCACAGGAATTAGCAGTTCTTACTCACATACTGCCTCAAGGTCCTGATTCATAATCAAATAAAACTTCTGTCCTATTCATCTAAGTGTGCTTTTTGAAAAACCACAATAGCTCTTATATTCTTACATGCCTAAGAGATTATTTTCCTATTGTATGCTCTTTGTCATTTCCTTCTTAGGTGTGAAAATGTTTGAGAATGGTTCTTTGTGTACACAAAGCAAAAGGTATTTTTTAAATGGAAAGAGGACGTTTTTACTGTGGGAGAGATTACAGAAAGGGCACCAGAAGTTTGAGTTCCCAGACTGCCTCTGAAAAATCGTCATGAACCAGTTTCCTTCCACTTGTCTTTTCTTTTTGAAAAATGGGTCTGCAGTACTTGTTGCAACTGAAGGCAACAAAGAGAAGTTATGAAAAATTCATGTGTGTGTAAATAGTTTGGAACATTAAGAATGAAGCAGACTGCCAGTATTTTTGGTCCTAAATTCAATAGAACTGCATATACATGTGGATAAGTTGTGTAAAAGTCAAATCAAAGTGGATCAAAGACCTAGGAATTAGACAAGAAACATTGAAACACAGGGTTTCAATGTTAGAAGAAAACATTGGTCAACACTCCATATTGGTGCAGGCACTGTCTTTCTTAATAAGACTCCTAAAGCTCAAGAAATAAAAACCAAGAATCAATAATTGGGATGCCATTTAATCAAAAAGCTTCTGGACAGAAATGGAAACAATTAAAAGCATGAAGTGAGCCTACGGAATGGGAGAAAATCTTTGCCAGCTACTTTTCTGACAGGGGATTAATATTCAGAATATATAAAGAACTAAAAACACTTAATATTAATAAAACAAATAATCCAGTCAATGAATGGGCAAATGAACTAAACATTTCTCAAAAGAAGAAATACAAATGGACAAAAAATATATGAAAAAGCATTCAACATCCTTAGTAGTCAGATAAATGCAAAATAAAGCTATATTGATATTTCATCTCACTCCAGTTAGAATGGTAATCATTAAGAATACAAACAATAATAATTGCTAGTGAGGGTATAGGGGGAAATGTACACTCATGCATTGTTGGTGGAACTGCCAATTAGTACAACCATTCTGGAAAGCGTTATAGATATTTCTCAAAAACTAGGAATGGAACCACCATATGACCCAGCACTCCCACTCCTTGGCATTTATCCAAAAGAACTAAAATCAGCATATTATAGTGATATGTGCACACCAATGTTTATAACAGCACAATTCACAAGAGCCAAGTTATGGAACCAGCCTAGGTGCCCATCAAGATGAACAGATAAGGAAAATGTGGTGTATATATATACAATGGAGTTTTCTTCAATCATAAAGAATAATGAAATTATGTCATTTATGAGTAAATGGATGTGATTGGAGATCATCATGCTAAGTGAAATAAGCCAGACTCAGAAAGTCAAGGGTTGAATGCTTTCTCTTTTATTTGAAAGTTAGACAGAGAGGGAGAGGGAGAAGGAATAAGGGAAGGGGGGAGAGAGAGAGAGAGAGAGAGAGAGAGAGAGAGAGAGAGAGAGAGAGAGAGAGAGAGAGAGAGAGAGAGAGAGAGAATTTAATAAAAGGGATCTCATGAAAACAGAGGGGAGACCAATAGAGTAGAGGAAGGTTAAAGAGAGGGAGGGAGGAAGAGAGGGTATAGGGAATTACTGGGGAATTAAATCTACCAAATCACTTTATGTTCATGTAAAAATAAGCCACAGTGAATCATATTTTGACCTATTTATACAAACATGGAGTATACCTTACTCTAATTAGGATGCCAATCTTGTGGTTGTACATGATGTGGAGATTCATTGTGGTCTATATGTACATAGGAAAGTTGTGCCAGATTCATTCCACTCTCGTTCCTATTCCTATTGATTCTCCCTTCTCTTCATTCCCCCCAAGATATCTACCCCTGCCTTCCAAAGTGGTGGCATATTCACAGCAATGAAGAACTGAATCTCTGTTCCCTTTTCACCACATGAACCGTAGAGTGAGGAAGAGGCTAAGATGGATACTTCAAAACCTCTGCTAATGGAGTATTTGGCCCACTTTGTAATAAAATATAGAATAATTAGATGTGGTGGTGGCTGTTGTTCTTGGTAGAGACATAGATAGCTAAATATTGTTGCATAATATTATGATGGGAATAAAATTTTTAGGAGAACTCTGAGATGACAATCCCCAACCTGTGTATTCAAGAAACTTTAGAAGATAAACAGCATGACTAAACAACATGGAAGTTTGACCTAATACTTTATGAAGGTAAAAATGTCTTATATTCAATTTCAAGCTGTTTGGCCTTGTATAAACTCAAACCTTAAGTGCAGTAAACTTCACACAAAAATGTCTTCAGGGAGTGGACATTTTTAGATCTACATACAAGTTAGGACAGAGCAGAGCTTCAAGAATGAAAGGAAAGATAATAAGGGAGATACCAAAGACTTGTGGGAATAGAACTTAAAGCCAGAGGGGATCAAGGTAAAAGGGAGACTTCTATTAACACATGAGAGCACTCTGACACTGAAGATCTCAGTACATGGTGAAAGGCATCGTTACTATTATGTAATTCCTTTCCACTTTTAATGAGTAGAAGGTGAACGTGGAATCATTAAGGAATATTTTGGTTCATGTAACAGGAACTCTAACTAACATTGTTTTAAATAAAAACTGTATGTAACAAGATGACTGAGGGCAGAAATTCTAGTATTTTTCTTTGACTCTACCAGGTGAGGAACTGGGTTGGCATTGTATTATTCTCCTGACATTTTCTCCCTAAAATTCATGGGATGGCTGCCATAGCTTCAAATAAATCAGCCTTTAAAATACTTTAAAACTTAGGGTAGGAAGACAGGGAAGGGAAAAGTGTTCTCTTTGTATTGGGGAGAAGAATCTTTTCTAGGATTCCCCAGGAGATTTTACCTTTCTTTGGACAAATCTGACACTCATTCTAGCCCCAGCTATAAACAGTTGACAGGGGACAGCTGAGAAGCAAGTATGCCCATCCTTCACTTAATTAATTTATTTTTGAAAACCTTCCTACAAAGATGAAAGTTGTTTTTAAAAATTCCATTAATTTGTATAGGAAAACTTATACTGCATTCTATGCCTTTCCAAGATATCCAAATAATTTTCACAGATAAGAAAATATATCAAGTGAACAGTGAAATACATTCATATAAGAAGCTAAGAATAATTTGAAGGTAAATAAATACAGTTTGTACACAAAGTATAATGTATTGAGGGGAAATAGTCCTGATAGTGATGGTGGAGGAGAGGGTTAGAGGTCATTTTAAAAAAATATATTTTTAGTTGTAGATGGACACAATACCTTTATTTTATTTATTTATTTTCATGTGGTGCTGAGGATCAAACCCAGTGCCTCACACATGCTAGGCAAGCGCTCTACCACTGAGCTACAACCCCAGCCCATTTCAGGTCATTTTTTGAAAGGTGAATTCTCTCATCTACGTTATTTCCTTCATTGGGTTTTCAGCTTTGGGGAGAGGTTTCATGATTATTTTGTAATCTAATTGCACTTCGATATAAAGTTATAGCTTTGAAATCACTTTTAGGACAAAATGAAAGCTAATGAGAGTGTTTTGAAACGTGAAATTGCACATGCATAAACACTAAGGAAATGTAAGCAATACCTCCCTATCCCTTTCACTTGGCATCTGTATGCAAAGCAGAACATTTTGTGATCATTCAAACATGATGCTCAATTCAAATTTGTTCCATATGATATGCTCTGACAAGTAAATGTATGTCAAGAAAAATTGGTGAGCATGACATAGCCTGAAACAGAAGTGATGTCATATGACTTCTTATAGCATTTTTGTTTAGTATGTTTTGGGGATGAAAAAGTCAATATATTAGAGAAAAAAAGGGAGTCATTGTTCAAAAAATGCTACATTTCAAGAGTCATTATGACAAAAAGTCATTAACTGAACAGTCCTTATGTGAGGTACATCTGAACCAGGAAAGGGGAAATGAAATTGTCTCAACTGGTGTCTCATTAATCATAGTCACCCTTTGAGCCTGGGCACATTTCCAACCCAAGGCAAATTGGAGTCTCTTCTCCTAGAGAAGGGGAGTGGCTATTAGATAGGCCACTAAGCATGTCTGTCACACAGTATCTGCTCCCTTCCAAATAGCTTGGAAAATCTGCATTGTGCATGAAGTTAACTGGAGGTTGGTATTAAGACTTATATATAATTTTAATCACAGAATTAATAGGTCATTGTGGTATATTATTTTTCAATACTGGTATTGATGTTCAGTTTCTGGTGCAAAGAATCCTCAGTATCTCAGAGATAGGCAATAACCACCCTCCACACTGCAGAAAAAATGGGATATATGGCAATTGCATTAAAACTGAAGATCTATTTGCATCACTGTCCCTTTAGCTATCCAATGTGGCATCTGCTCAATAGGCTTCGTGAAGGATTCAGTGACCATCTTTTGGTGCCTTCCATCATAGGTATGAGCCATACCTCAAATCACTTTCTAGACAGTTAAAGTTGGAACTTTTTTTCCCTTGGACTTGCTTACATTGAAACTGAGTTATTGATTCAATAACCCCTTACTGAGCATCTATTGTAGATTAGGTACTTTGCTTGGTGCTCTGGAAAATTCAGTGTAAAATCAAGAATGACCCTTCCCTTAAGGAGCTTATAGTTTAACAGTTTCATAGTTTCTGGAAAATTAGAAATATTAATATCTATAAAATTTTTCTATGCATTGACCTAGTTATTTAAATATACCTATTTAAAGAATCCTTAGACACCCTAGAAAATTCACATATGGATTTCAAGTGACTGCCCTTCAAGTGTATGCAAAAGTGTGTTTATATGTTTGATTGTATTATTTTCGGGAGAGGATTCGTAATGTTTTGTCATTCTTAAATGAAAACATTGTTTAATCCCTTGTTTAATCCACTTCTAGAAACCTATGTTAAGGAAATGTAGGCAAATATTTATTATTAAGGATGTTTCTCACAGCATTATGAATAATAGTATAAATAATATTTGGATGATATTTGGAAATAATCCAAATATCAAACAACTGAGAATTAGTTAATTATAGTACTTCTGCACAATGGAATTTACTTTCCTGTTTAAATGAGACATCAAAAAATTAACAACATGAAAATATGCTCATGTTAAAATGTTAAGTAAAAAAGAAACTATCTATGGTATGGTCTCAATTATGTTTAAAAAATCATTGAAAAATCTTTGGAGATAACACAAGAAAATGTTAACAATGATTACCTTGGTGTATTGTGGGATTAAAAATGGTTTTCTTCTTTAATATTTTCCATAGTACTTAACTTTTCTACAATGAGCATGAATCACTTCACAAATGAGAAAAAAAATAAAGTTATATGGAAAGTAGTAGAGATAAAATACCTTAACAGCTTTGCAGTGAAATGTCTTTTATTTGAAAGGAAATCAGAATGGCCTCTTAGAGGAGGTGACTTTCAAACATAGCTTCAAATCATGACCAAAATCTTGACCTTCTGAGGGCACTTGAAAGTAGGCAACCAAAGGTGGAGGGCAGTTGAAGATGTCAAGAGTTGAAGGAGAGAGCTCCATGTAGAAGTTGAGATGTGGTAATGACCTGATCACTATTCTCAGAGGTCCTGGTACAGGGAGGGCTGGCCCCTTTTCAGGAAAACAGCAGTTTTGGAGTGTGGGCCAACTCCCAGAGCCTTTTAAGGCTCCAGAGATGTGGCTGGAGCTGTGGATGTATGCTGTCCAGAGACCTTTCCTATTCTATGATAGGGAGTTCAACATGAGGTTACACTGGAAGGGTAGGAGTAATCTAAAGTTTGGCAGATGGACTTTTTTTGAGGGATTAGAAAAAAATTCTGAGTGGGATCATAAGACTTAGGAAAGAAGGGTGAGAAAGCAAAAAAATGTATATTGCTTTGTGACTTAAATTGTTTTGAAGCCAGATGTCTTAGTGTGAAGCTGTACTTTTTAATCCCTTATGTACCCAGAGGAAAACAAAAGTTAGTAACAGATTGATTAATGCCATATGGTGTAAGATTACACTGCATAATGTTTATTAGTACAAGTTACTATTCTATGTTAGCTTTAACATGACAATAGCTTTAAAGGAACTGATTATGCATTTTGACTCACTAATTCATTTGCAGAATAATAATTAATTAACTTAAAAAAGAAAAAGTAGCTATTTGTATAAAATAACTGCTTCTTAGAGGAAAAATATTAGACATCCACTTGCTTAAGAACTCAAGGGTACTTAAATATATTAAATAAAAAACTATTGCCATGAAAATCATCAACTTATAGGTTTAATAGTTATATGAATGCAATGATAAAATCAGGTTAGAAAACAAAGCACAAAACTAGTTATGTATAGATCAATTTCATTTTGTTAAAGATAAATCTATACAATATTGGTTGCAGTCTTAAGAATAAAAGATGCTAAAATTTACAATAGCCAAATTCTGGAACCAGCATAGGTATCTGTCAATGGATGAATGGATAAAGAAAATGTGGCATATATACACAGTGGAGTTTTATTTGACCGTCAAGATGAAGCTATGTCATTTGCAGGAAATTGGATGGAACTTGAGAGCATTATGTTAAGCAAAATAAGCCAAACTTAAAAAGTCAATGTTTGTATGTTTTCCCTCATATATGGAAGCTAGAGAGCAAAAAGGAAAAGAAAGGTGGGAGGAATTTAATGAAAATTGAAGGGAGATCAGTAGAGTAGAGGAGAGGGACCAGAGGGAGGGAGGAGTGGAAAGAAAGGAGAAGTTATATTGGTCAAATGATATTGTTAAATTGTGTACATGTATGATTATGTAACAATGATTCCTACATTATGAATAATTATAATGCATCAACAAAAATATGGAAAAAAGGATAGTGCAGACTACAAGGTTAAGAGGAGTTGGGGCATCTATGCTGGACGATTTTATTTTGGCAACTGGTATTCATCCCAATTTCTTTATATGATATCCCTGCTCCTGAGGGACTAGAAACCTAGGAACTACTTTTCCCAGAAGCTCTTATCAATAATCTTCCTGGATGGAGTCCACAAATGAGAGGCTCCCATGCAAGATATGGAAGGCAGAAGAGAAGTAGAAGCCATTATAATAGCAGCAGAAAGGTGTGTGGGTTTTTCCAGAAAATAGATGTGAGTTTTTTTAGCACCTTCCATGCATTCTCTTGTAAATCATCTACTTCAGTGTGCTAGCGTCTGAGACTATTAATGGAAGCTTCCTACTGATATCTTAAAAGCAGGAACAGCTGGAGATGTTGAACATTTTTTCATATATTGACCATTTATATTTCTTCTTTTGAGAAGTGTCTGTTTAGTTCTTTTGCCCTTTTATTTATTGGGTCATTTGTTTTTTGATGTTAAGATTTTTGAGTTCTTTATATATTCTGACTATTAATCCCTTGTCTGCAAAGCATGTGGCAAAGATTTTACATTGTGTAACTCTCTTTTCATGCTCTTAATTGTTTTCTTTGCTGTGAAGAAGATTTTAATTTTATTCTGTCTCATTTATTAATTCTTGGTTTTATTTCTTGCATTTTAGGAGTCTTGTTAAGGAAGTTGGTGCCAGTGCCAGTATGTTAGAATGTCAAACCTGTTTTAACATCTATGCCTCTAACGATCAGGGAAATGCAAATCAAAACTAAATTGGGATTTCATCTCCCTCTAGTTAGAATGAAAATTATCAAGAGTACAAATAATAATAAATGTTGGGAAGGTGAGGAAAAAGGAACACTCATACATTGTTGATGTGACTGCAAATTAGTACAACAACTCTGTAAAACAGTATAGAGATTCCTCAAAAAAACTGGGACTGGAACCACTATATGATCCAGCTCTCCCATTCCACAGTATTTAACCAAAATAACAAAAATCAGCATACTGTAGAGATACAGCCACATCAGTGTTTATAGCAGTACAATTCACAATAGCCAAGTTATTAAGTCAGCCCAGATGCCCATCACAGATGAATGGATAAGGAAAATGTGGTATATATGCACAATGGAGTTTTCCTCAGCCATAAAGAAGAATGAAATTATGTCATTTGCTGGTAAATGGATGGAATTGGAGAACATCATGCTAAGTGAAATAGGCCAGACTCAGAAAGTCAAAGGACAAATGCTTTCTCTCATAAGCCAAAGCTAGATCAAAATAAGCAGGGAAAGGGGGAGGGAAAATCCCATAAAATAGAAGAGATATCAGTGGAGTAGATGAAGAGGATTAAGGGGAAGGGAGGAGGGATAGGATAAAGGAGAAACAGTGGAATGTAATTAATCAAACTGTCTTATGTACATATATGAATATCCCACAGTGTATTTTACTTTTTTGTGTATATATATATATATATATATATATATGGAACTGATTTTTAAAAATATAAATAAATAAAAGGTAGACCAGTAGAGTAGAGGAACAAGAACAAGGGGAGAGGGAAAGAGAGAGGGAGGGAAGTAATGGGGACAGAATTGGAGCAAATTATGTCAAAATGAATCCCCCATATTACGTATAACTATAATGCACAGTCAAGCTAGGGACAGCTTTTCCTGACCTTTGTTCCATAAACCCTTTTAATAGTTTTGTTAAGTATTTAATTTTTTAAATTGAAACAACTTCTTGAAATACCTAGAGTGGTTTTTGTTTTCCTGACCAAATTCTGACTGCTACAGGGTCTTGGTAATCCCTTGGTTTGCTTTCCATTATAAAATTAATTAAACATATGACAAGTGTTCAACCACCATCTTATTATGTCCCTCTGGGCTAAAAATTATTTTCAAAATATATATTATGTACAGTATCCCTACCTAGAAAGATTACACAAGACCTCTTCCAGCCATCAGCATTGTTTTTGTAATCTCTAGTTTCTATTCCTTATATAAAATTGTCTAAAGAGTAGATCAATAGATGTTGCTGCAAAAATTAGAAAGTAAAAAGAAACTCTTATTACTTTTAAATACTGGTTTGGAAATATTGAAAATGTAATGAGTGTGTATGTGTGTGTGTATTATAGGAAATTACATGGGTCAGTTTACAAATTAGTGTTAAAACTTTCTATTGCTATCAAATGAGTAAGTCAAGAATGGAACTATACATTTATTTGACCAGACTCTGTTCTAACATGCACAGTTACCAAAGGAACATAGTATATATTTGTCTAGACATAATTTGTATGTGTAGATACATATATGTGTATATATATGTATACATATATGTGCATATATGCACTTATATATGTACTCAGATGTATGTATGTGTACGATTTTGTTCTTGTAGAGATATGGAAATGTACTTGAAACAAAATCCTCTGGCAACTTTTATATCTTCTCCTTTGTCTCCTCCAAACCATTTCATTTTAACCAAACACACACACACACACACAGAGATAAAAAAAAAACAACAACCCATGAAATATGAAATCCATTGTCAGCCAGATGCAAGAGTCCTTACATGGGCTAGTACCTTGAATGACAACAAGGGTGTGGTAGATTGTTTATAAAGAGTTTGTCTACTCTTTGTAACCCTGAGAACACCTTTTGTATTAATAAACTTGAGCCAGCCTAAGATATGGGGTGCAATTATGCACATTATCTCAACCACTAGCTGGCACCAACTAACAGCCAGCACTAACCATCAAACGTGTGAGACCACCCTCGAGTAATCAAACTCCTTTAACTGACTGTGGCTATATACATAATTCCAGGTGAGACCACCACAGAGCCATCTAGCCCATCCCAGACCAAATTGCAGAATCATAAGTTAAGAAGTGATTGTTTTAAGTTAGAGTTTTGGAGTGCTAAGAATTAAGCCAGGTATAAAGTTGTGAGCCTTGGCCAGAAATGAAGATTCTATTCCTTGCCTTCTCCCTATGAAACAAAAAACA
The DNA here is from genome assembly GCF_902686455.1 of Sciurus vulgaris. Lineage (NCBI taxonomy): Eukaryota > Metazoa > Chordata > Mammalia > Rodentia > Sciuridae > Sciurus > Sciurus vulgaris. The sequence continues at coordinate 125,201,944 of NC_136471.1, read as the reverse complement.
AAACAAAACAAAACGAAACAAAATGAAAAAACCTCCAAAACCCCCAGAAAACTATGGTAAAGACACCTAACTGGAATTTATGGCCTCTTCCTTAGAGGAAAGCAAACAAACAAACAAAAAAGCAATGTTGAAGATTCCTTTTCTTTCCTTACTAATTAGAAAATTCTGACAAATGAATAACTCATCACCCAATTATCATCAAAGTTCAGTGAAGTGAAAATGATTTTGATGCACTGAGAAATTTTAAAAAATTGAAATGAACCACAGTCTGTATTTTCTCTTCATTAAGACTGCCATGGTTTTGTCTGAGATTAGTTCATCAATAAGCCTTGACATGGGCTCTTAGACCTTGCCATACCCCTGACCTAGTTTCTTGAAGTTTAGCTATTGTTGAGTGAGATATAGCCCAGGATTATGGAATAGGAAACATTCTTCCTGCCCAAATAATATTCACTGACCTATCACAGAGTTTTTCCACCAACCCATTTTGAGAATTTTGTAGCTAAAGGTTTCTAAAAGTCTCACTTTCACCACCCAGTGGTCACTTTCTTGGATTAAGTACAGCTGTCTTCCCATGTGAGAAACTTGTCATCTTGTGTCATTTAAAAGGAGAGGGGGCTATGCCAGGTGCTAGGTGAGAGGAAGGGACACAACAGCCAGGGCCTGACTCTGCTCTATTTATACATGGTCACCACTGCAAGATCCATGGTCAAGGTGGATACTCACATTTCATTTTTCCCCTTTTCTGCCAACACCTTTTCCTGATCTTCTGGAAGTACAGGACCTGAGGTTTTATTCTGGACTCTGCGGAGTTGTTTGGTACTGGCTTAATTCCAAAGGTGAGAGTGAAAATGCTTTTGGTAGTACATAAAGGCTGAGGACTGACTCGGGGGACATATTTCAAAGTGGACCACCTATTTACGATGCTGTCTAAATAGCTAGACTCAAGAATATTTTTCTTCTTATCCCACTACTCCATTGACTGAATTCTGAAGTTCACTTAAAACCAAATTTGTCCTTGGAGACAGAGGTTAAGGGATGAGTGAAATGTAGACAGGAGTTGGGTGGATTTATTTCAAGATATTCGCCTCATTAAGGATTCATCTCACAAAGAACTTTGTGATATATTAAAGAGCTGGAGACAAGGTTGGGGATGAGCTTGCCCAGTTATAAAACAGGAACATGGAAATATATCGCTTTGTGACACTGCTTATATTCTTACCTGGAATTGTGACACAGCTCTTGTATAAGTATTTAATTCCTAGTATGCTTGTATAGTAAGATTAATCCTCCTATAGAAATTGGGGTTCCTTGAGGTTAGAAAACTCTGTTTTCTCCTTCTCTGAATTTTCTATATTTCTGAGCACGGTGTAAGCTACATGGCAAGGTGTGTAAATGCAGGTAATATAATATACCTGACTTTCTTACTGTAATATCTCCAGGATGTAGAAAGGATCTGGCACATGGTAGCTACTCAATAAATATCAAATGAATGAATGCGGCATCAGACACTTAGAGCAGCTGTTGAATGAGTGAACTGCTGAATAAATGTATGAGAATGGATAGTCTTGAAATCTGGAGCTGGTATGCTTGAAGAGCCTAGGGTCATGCATGCAATTGAAATACAGTTCACAAGAAAAGCATACCTAGGTTTGCATCTTTCATTTGCAGATGCAGATGGTTTTTGTTGCCTTGATCGTCACTGCTTACTAAGTCTGATTCACTTGGTTATTAAAAATTGCTTCATTTATTTTCAATTCATTTCACTCTTTTGCTCAGCTTCTCTGCTTTAGGGTTTCATTTCCCACTAATGGGGCTTGCTGTCTCTCCGTTCAATGTGACACTACTCTGAAGACCTTGGTTGGAATGGTTTCCATGGTTACTTCTGGAATTCTCCCTTTGGAAACCTTGTGTTCTTTCCTTACCTTTAACTTCTCTCTCAGAAATTTAAATATATACCTTGGGGTTCTTGAGAGTGTTAACACTTCCTAGAAACACTTCGAACCATAGAATAGAGAAATCAAGGACTTGACATTCGTTTTCTTCTGTTATATTTGGAATGAGAGCAGATGAGTCAATGCTGAAACTCATTGAAGGAGAAAGAAACCCAGAGTTTCCACTTGCCAGAAGAAGTCTCCCCAGATCACCAAAGCCACAGTCACCTTATTTCAATTGGATTCATAGCACAAAACTGGGTCTTGACACCAACATCAAAGTTTTTTCTTCTTCTTTTTGATGAATCCCCATGTCAAACTTATTACTGATATGTTTTTCCTCAAAGTGCCTTAAATGTGTTAGTAACTGAGAAGAAAATCAGAAGAGTATGACTAGGGGAAATTGGGAGGCAAAGGCAATTTTTTTTAGAGGAACCTTAAAACAATTGATTTCTAATTAAACGACTTTCTAAAATCTGCCACCCTTTCTCCTTTTTTATTATCTAAGGTCTGAATAATGAAAAACTCCTAGGGAATCAAATTCCAGACTCTTGTTGGGTGCACCTGGGATACATCCCCATGGCTCCAAAAGGACTTAAAATAAATTTACGAGCTATGCAGTCAGTCATACAAAAACACCCCAACGGGAGAACCTGCTCCTTTGTGGCTTCCCTCCACCTGTCTGTGCAGTCTTATCTCTTTGCCCTCATTTCCCCCATAAAACCCCTTATTCTATCTTTAACCAGCTCCTGGCAAAGTCTTTCCCTAGCTTCCAAGGGTCCACCCGGCAAGAGTAAAAGAAACTATGCCTTCTTCTTTCCTGTGCAGGTCAGTTTACTTGACTGATCTTCAGGTCCCATGCACCAGAGGTGTGCTTGGTTCTGAAAAGAGCATAAGACAGTCAATCTTGTCACTGGATTTACTGCTTTTGCTTAAACTTCAGGAGGTTACACTGGATCTTCCTGTGGATATTACTGCATTTGCAGATCTATACACTGTGGTCAGTCCTTATTCAAGGTCTATTGTGGTAGCTTGGGCCTATCTGTGGGCCACTTAGGAGCCCTCAGAGAAGCAGCATCTGCAGCAGTGGAGTTGTTATCTGATAGCATTTTGTTAGCCATTAAAGTACTGTAGTTGCTATAAATGTAGGTTTTGAAGCCAGACTGCATGGGTTCATGTCCTTGTTTCTTGCTTACTAACGAAGTGATCTTGGGCAAGTTGCTTTCCCTCTTTGTGTCTATTTCATCATCTATAAATTGAAGATGATTATAATAATCATGCCTGGTTTTTCTGAGTATCAAATTAGTTAATCATGTGAAACACTTAGAATAGTGTGTGGCAACTAGAAAGAACCCCCCAAATGCTAATATGACTATCCACATCAAGGTTTCTATTCTTAGTGAAACAAGTACTGACCTGTCTTGCTTCTGCTGCTTTGGGATTGTGTAATGTGAGAGCCACTCACATTTTACCTCTTCCTTGTTGTCCCCTCCATGGATGGGCAAAACAGAAGCTGGATCTCATTTTCCCCAGGAGAGTAGAGAAGGTTAAATGGGCTAATGGGCAAGCAAGCAAGCACCTAAGAAACAAAAATGGTATGTTTTCCTTCTTGCTCCTTCTGACCACATTTGGATGATATCTGACATATCTTTTTTTCTTTTCTTTATTTTTTGATTCTTTTCCCCTTTCTCTGATATTCAATTATTTTCACACACACATGCACACACACAAAGGAGAATATTTTATTATTTTGTTTCTTTTATATCACATTTAAGATGAAATGATGAAACCCAGAAAAAAATAAACAGTCATATACTAGTTCTAAAAACAAAAAATGAAACATCCAGTCATCTACATCTCTCAAATTCCTAACAACAAGGTTTGTGGAACTGTACTCTCAGAGTGTCTATTTGACACAACACCATTTATTGACCCAGCACCACCATTTTCCCCTTCTTTTGCTTTTGTCCTTCCCTTTTTCTTCCCTCTCTCCCTCCACCACGTCCCATCCAATAATACTTTTTGACATTTAAGTCTTGATTTTCTCTTCTCTTGCTTAATCTCTCAAAACAAGGGCCTGAGTAACCCTTCAAAAACTTTTGGTAGATGGAGTGACTGTCAGCTACCCATACACATGACTCTGCTTCTACAGATTGACAGGCTGCAGGCTGGGAGGATGGATGCAACTGGATCACATAGTTCTCATCATTCGACAAACTTACCCAGGTTTCTTCACATGGAGATGGTGGCAGGGGCTTCAGGATCAGTAATTTAAGGAAAGCCCCAATATAGTATTTTTCAAGTTTCTGCTTCTGTCACAATTGCTGTTGTTCTTTTAGTTAGAGCAAGCCAATCAACCAAGCTCAGGGTCAGTATAGGAGGGGACTGTTCAAGGACTGGATACAGGGAGGTGTGGAAAAAGTTGAGGCCATTACTACAACAATCTACCATACCACCTGAGTATGCAGGGCCCAGAAACTAGTTCCCAACTTCACTTTATATATTTTTTCCCATAGAACTTATGGCACTCATGAAAATAAAGACATCTGGTGTGATATCTCATAATTCACAAATTGGATATGAACATTGGTTCCTCAGAATATTACATTAGCCTTCTGTGAGATTGCCTTCAAATATAAGAGTCTGCTTCTTTAAGAAAATTCAGGCTCTGGAAACAACTACCTTGGCAGTGCCTCTTAACTCCATTTTTTTTTTTTTTTGGTTGTGTACAGGTAGTAACAAACTCCTTTCAGAACTTGAAGAAAGTTTAGTGTCTCTTCCTCATAGAAATTCATATTCGTACATAAACAGTAGGCTGCTTATAGTTTCACAGGACCCAGTTTCCCTGAAACCAAACCCCAATTTAAGAAATCTTTCATCAGAGGGAGAATATACATTTATATAAAAGAATTCTTTGAACCCAAATGGATTTGCCATAGGCTTGCTTATTTAAAGAAAATCTTACTGTTTAAAGTGATTCATAAACTACTACTACCTCAGGTTTATCCGGAACACTTCTAAACACATTTGGTTTGGTTGTTTTCCTCCTCAGTGTAGGAAAAATTCAATTTGCATCTGACTTTTCAGAAATTTCATTAATTACAGGCCAGATGTACTCATTTAGGTGTGTTCTTGTGTCTGTTCAGTCTGATTCTTTCAGACATTACATACATCATGATGCTAATGCTAGAGAATGTGGCCAAGGCCAATGAAAATATATGAGCCATTATTTGTGAGCAGATCATCTGTGTAGTAAAATTATTCCTTCATAGGCATTTTTTAAAAAAATGAAGTCTAAGGGCTTTGTCATATATTTTAAGGATGACTTTTGTTGCAAGTAAAGGATGATACAATTAAAATAGGCTTATAAAATTAGTAAACTGACTATAGGGTGGAATAAATGGGTCAACAACATGGTGGATCCTGTTCCATCTGTCTACTCTTCTCTTGTATTTCCCTCATGGCTGTAACATGGTTATGGAAATTCTGGGTATTACATGCTAGTGACAATATCCAGAGGCAGAAGACAAAAGAGAACTCTTTTCACAAGGAAGGCAAAATTTTCCAGAAACCTCCATTGAAAATTCCATAGGTCTCATTGTCCAGAGTACCTAACCTGACAATATCTAAATTAGTCACTTGCAAGGTAAAGGCTAGCATCCTGATTATTTTTGACCACAGAGTATAGCATCCTGATTATTTTTGACCACAGAGTATGTCCTCTGGTTCTGGGGAGAGACTTAGTTTCCTCTGAAGGACATGACTTCTCCTTCAAGGTTAAAAACATCATTGTGTAGTTGGCAAAAAAAAAAAAAAAAAAAAGCAGACAGAATGTCCATTGGCTGGTTCTAGAGTCTGTCACAGTACTTTTTAACTTGATACTCACTTTGAATGGGTAACCTGACCTTTTATGGAGAAAGAGAGAAAGACAATCTTTTGCTACCAAGTCATGGAAGAAGTGGCTTCTGAAATATCACATAAGGCTGATTCCTAACAGTTGGGAAAGAAGTTGATGGTCTATGTAAATGGGGAAACGAAGAACAATGGCTCAGAGGTGAGGGAGCTGAGTAAGAGTGTCAGAAAGAGTAGTAATATAGACTGGGGGAAAGGTGAATGTGGTATAAAAAAGAGTAAGAATGATGCATTAGGATTTAATAAGAATATGATTATGAAAAAGGAGAATGGCAAATGCTTCACATGCAAAATGGCAGAAGAGAGACTTCAAAGGGGTGTGGGATGGAAAAGGGGTAAGAGACTGGCACCAGCATATTGACCAACTCCTCTGTGCCTTGCCCAGGCTGGCTACTTAGATCCCATGCTGTGGTTTCCTGCTTGTATGGCCTTTCAGGATCCTCTGGCCCACTTTTGACTACCAGTGTCGTATCTTTTTGCCTGAGGGTTCATTCCTGACTCCTCCCACCTGCACAAAGGTGTGTAGGTGGAAGAATTAACATCCTCCTGGAGCAGTATTCAACTAATGACTCTGAAGACTTGGTATATAAATACCCCAGTCCCAGAAACTCTGGTTTGGGATAATTTTGAGCTGGAGGTTTGACACTGTTTTCAAGTTTTTCTTGCAGGATGAAACCAGTCGTTCATTATGATAACCAGCCTAACAATGCACTCTTTATTGACTGTCCTCTATTCCCTGCTTGTCATCTTCTGCTTCTCTACCAGTCTTCTGTGCATGGCCTAAATAAAGTAGTTTTACCCAAAGCCTGATCTCACAGCCTACTTTAAATATATTATTCAATCACCAAAATGACCCTAAGGGCAGTAGATATTATAAGCTCCAATTGTTAGATAAGGTTAACAGACTCAGGCAAGTTGTTATGGTTTGGATATGGTTTGAGTGTGTCCCCCAAGGGTTTGTGTGTTAGAAGTTTGGTACTCAGTGTGACAATGTTGGGAGGTGGTGGCCCTTTAAAAGGTGGGGCCTAGTAAGAAATGATTAGGTGCTTGGGGTGCTACCTACAGGGATCAATTGTTCTCAGGGTACCTTAAGCACTTTGGATGAGAGTGGGTTGTTATAAAAGAGCAAGATTGGCCCCTCCCTACTCTCTGTGTTCCTGTCTTGTCACTTGATCTCTCCTCACACATACTCCCACCATGATGCCATCTGCCATGATACAGCTATAGGGACCCTCATTAGAGCTGGTGTCATACTCTTTACATTTTTAAAAATATTTTTAGTTGTAGATGGACACAATAACTTTATTATTTATTTTTATGTGGTGCTGAGAATCAAACCAGTGCCTCACATGTGCTAGGCAAATGCTCTACCACTGAGCCACAACCCCAGCCACACACTCTACATTTTTGACCTCCCATACTGTGAGATAAATAAATCTATTTCTTTTTAAGTTAACCAACTTCAGGTATTTTGTTATAACAATAAAAAACAGACTAATATATAGGTCAAGAGATCTTCTCAAGCTCATTCAACTGGTAAATAGCTGAGTTCAGATTGAAATCTGGGTCTGTCTGGTGAAAGCATGTACTCTTTCTCTAATATTGAGCAAGGTACTAATGCAAAGACTAGAGAACCTCAATAAGTCCAAGAACTGTGAGGCTGCTGTATCACATTTTCACAACCTGTCCTAGGCAACAGCTGGTTGCTTTAGGATTTCCATCCATCAGGCATTTCCAGGCTAAAGCTAAAAAAACTGATGCAACATCTTTGCTTGTGAACATGGTGAGATGAAATAGACCAAAGACTATAGTTACCCATAGTGAATCAGGAGATCCATATTAATACCTGGGCCCTGAGTTCAAATTATAGTCTGAACAAGAACTGATATGGGAGTTCAAAGTCTAACTGATTACTGTTAGAACTCTGACCACACAGAAGAACTGTCCATGCAAGAACTTGACAAGTGATCTGCCTCATATATGGCTGAGCTATTGAGACGGTATAATTGGGGTGAATTAGGAGATGGATTTTGGAGTCGAACATACCTGGATCAGAATCTAATTCTGGGAGTGGCAGGTTTTCTCCTCAGGAGCCTGAATCTGTATTTTTCTTTTCTGAGTGTCTCCTCTGATACCACCAGAGCCTGCTCAGTCACAAGCCAGAACAACTCAAAAGTGTGTAGTTAACACCCTGTGGGGAACCCTCAATCAACGAGGAATGGAAGTTGGTAGATAAATGCTGAAACTTCTCAGTTCGCCAGTGGAATAACTCTGAGGCATGTTCCAAATGGTTTCCCAAAGGATCCCCAGCCCAGCTGAGCCTCAGTTGCCTAGAGTTGTGACACTGATGAATGCACTCATTTATTGTTTGCATCTTATCCCATTGTCACCATCACCAAGTCGCCTAATTTTCTTAAACCTTTGAAATTCTATACTTCTGTCATCATTGGGTCATCGGGATTAAAATAACTCTTATGTGTAGAGTAGTCTGCGTGTAATAAGCATTCCAATAAGAACATGGTTATTACTATATTGATCCCTTGTTTTCTCTTTAAGCTTCATCCCTGCAGCCCCAGTTCTTCCACTAGGTGGCGGAATATCAACATTCATCATTCGTGGAAAGCATGTCTCTTAGAGTAAGTAAAATAAGTAAATTAGAGACCCTGAGGGACTATGGTCAGTGTGACATGAGAAGGGCAAGCCTACAATTAAAAACTAACCCAAATAAAGAAAGTGGTGCCCTGAAATTCCAGCCTCAGTCAGATTGGTGTCTGATTCAAGTCTTTGAAAGGTAGAGATTGTTGGATGAATTCCCAAAGCAACATGGGGAACCTGTATGAGAGAAGCAGGTGGAGTCTGTTTGCAAGAAATTACTGGGTGCCATTTTCCCATGCCTGGGGTAATCCGAAGTCATAGGAGATGACTAGGAGGTGGAGGAAAGGCAAAGGGCCGGGGAAAACCCAAACAATCACCTGAACAAGGTAGAACTTGAGAAGGGTCATTGTAATCCAGAAGGCAGTTTTGGGACAGAGTCTTTCAGGATCATTTGGTATTCTTTTTGCTAAGATGTTTGTATTGTTGGACAAAACCTATCAGCTGAGGACTCATCAACTCCATTGTTAAAGGATGAGAAGGACGGGGCATTTATGCACTGGCTTCCATCCCTAATTGGTTGAGAGTTCACCCTAGAGTATTAACCCCACTATACACACTAGGAGTTAGATGCAGGCATTTCAGGCAGGATTTTTTTTTTTTTGGCATGTTTGAAACTTTCTATCACCCCTGTTGATGAACTCAGATGGGCAGATGAGATATGGGTGGGGACTTGTGGGTATATACACATCACCAGAAAATCTTGTTAAAATGCAGATTCTCAACACGTAGCTCTTGAATGATGACTGAGATTCTGAATTTTTAACAAACACCAAGATGTTCATGCTGCTGGCCCATGGGCCACATTTTGAAAATTAAGGGCTACACTATTCTTTAGAACAGTTCTATGGTTCCTTCATCATCTTGCATTATTAATCCTAAACAACACTAGGGGCACCAGGATCCCTGAAATTTGGTCTTTCTCTGGTCTTCATCTTTAAAAGTGGAGTGGGAGCTGGGATTAGATGAGCTCCTCCCAATTGGAGTGGTGGATTGGAGTGGTGGAAGGAGGGATTTTTGAACATGGCATTTCAGTATTTAGGAAACATGGAAGTTTAAAAAAAATTAAACCACACAAAAAAGCAAAGAATAAGCAAAACTTCTGAGCTGGCCAAGATCCACAGAAGGCAACTCTAGTTCCTAAAAGGGTCATACTTCCTAGGAGTGGGGATGGTAATCCAGTTGCCAGAGAGGTAGCTTAGAGATTTTCTTTTTTCAAAATTTTATTTTATTGATTTTCATTTAAAAAAATTTAGCTGTCAATGGATTTTTATTTTATTTATTTATATGCAGTGCTGAGAATCAAGCCCAGTTCTACACACATGCGAGGCAAGTGCTCTACCACTGAGCTACAACCCCAGCCTAAGATTTTTGTTTTTATGTAAAGGAAGATACTGGTTTAAAAGGTTGAGAAAAATCTGTATTCAAAGATCTATATGAACTCATCTATGTCTAATATCTTTCTACTGCATTTTATATAAATCTATTACATTATTATGTCAAATTGCTGATGTCTACCTGTCTTTCCTACTGGCCTAGAATATTCTCTAGCCAGGGATTCACCTCTATGCCTGTCATTTACTGTAGTGCCTGTCACATAGTAGATGCTTAGTAAATCCTTTAATGTGCAAGTAAGCTTATGAATTTCTTACAGTTCTAAAAATATCATGACACTGGCTCTTTTGGGAAGGGTCTTTCAAGATATTTTCTGGCCTATATAGTAGTATAACCCCTTTGAAGTTTTATTGTAACAAAATTCTAGCCACATACAACTTCATGTCCAGTATTTAATAACCCTATTAGTTAATGTTTGTTGCCTCTGAGAAAATACCATTTAGTGACATCCCAGTGACAATTCTTTGGCAGAAGAAATGGTTGAAAATGGTGCTTTGGAGTAAGAAACATCTGCCCTGGTTGGCCATGGAAGAGGAGTCTGTGGAGTACATTTGGATGGTCTCTGCCTGATTGAGCTTGCCAGAGAGAGGCGGAGGTACCGCTAATTACATGTCTTGCATTATGGGTTGGAAATAGATACACAGAGCAAATGCTGTGGCCCACAGAGGCCCAAAACGCAATGAAAGCAACACAGACTTCAATTTCATTTTCAAAATTCCCAGCATTTCAATGCAGAGCCAGCCATACAATTTTTCCTCTTTCTTTCACGTGGCACTTAGGACACAAGAGAGTAAACCAACTGAGTATGTGGAAATCGACTTGCAAATTCAGGAGAAAAACAGTGGGAAAAATATACAGAAAGTGACAATGTTAACACAATTTTTACTGGAGGTATTTAATTAGTAACTCCCTTAGGTCTTTGGTGTCCTTGAAACGGGTCAGCACCATTACTTGACTTTATATAAACTGGATTGCACTCAGTTGAAATTGCTCTTCTCCAGGTAGGTCATAGTTATATGACATCCAAAGAGCCTTGCTGAAAGGGAGGAAAGCAAGCACAATGAGAGGTCCAAATGCGAAGTGAGTGGGATCAAAGCAGAGCCCTGCCCCTGGTTCAAAAGATGAATTCTATAATTCATTGTTCTATAATTACAGGAAGGGAAGGTCAGCTTAGCAGCAGCTCATTAAGATACAATCTAGTAGGATTTAGGCAAGCTCAAGAAAAACCAGCAATGGGATGCAGGTGCCCAGTAGCTAAATATCCGTGGCAGAAATGCTTGCACTACTTTCCCCAGACTTCCTTGCAGTTAGGTATGACCGTGTGACTGAGTTCTAGCCAGCAGAACATGAGCAAAAGTGAGGACTTCTATTTCCAGGTGTGACCCACAAGTACACTCATATGTGATCTTCCATATTCTTTCCCCTTCTGGCTTGACACAAGTAAAAAGGGTGACTTTACAAGCTGTGTGTTGAATATAGCAGAGCCACAAGATGGAAGGAGCCTGTGTCACTGAATCACTGCATAGAGGAGAGATCTTTGCCAGTCAGGGTTTTTTCGTTTGTTTGTTTGTTTTTGTTTTCTTGGTACTAGAGCTTGAACTCAGAGGCACTTGACCACTGAGCCACATCCTCAGCCCATTTTTTGTATTTTGTTTGGAGACAGGGTCTCACTGAGTGCTTAGCACCTCGCTTTTGCTGAGGCTGGCTTTGAATTCGTGATCCTCCTGCCTCAGCCTACCAAGCTGCTGGAATTACAGGGGTGCTCCACCATGCCCAATGCCAGTCAGGTTTTTATGTGGGAAATAAACTTCATTGTGTAAAGGAAAGGTGGTGAGATGCTGGGGTTTATCTATTACAGCAACTTTTATTAATTAGATATGTAGATTTGGCTATATTAATAGAGGGATTATAGGAAGAACAAAAAGTGTGTTATTTTGTGATTCCCTTGTGTACATTATCCTTTTCGACTTTGTCGAACTGGAGCATGCATATAAATGAAAGATAAGCGTGATGAGGAGGTAAGAAATGACATATGGGGAGGATGTAAGCAAGAGGGCTCAGCTTAAAGAAGGAAAAACTTTGGGGTGGAATAAGAATATGCAACCTCCATCTTCAAAGTCTTGAAGGTATGTTACAAGGAAGAAGGTTTCATCTTATGCTGTAGAGCTCCAGAGAGCGGGTCTGTGAGCAATATTTGGGCTCAGTATAAAAAAGAACCTTTTAATCATTAGCACTTTCCCAAAGTGGAATGACTTTTCTTAAAGTCTTCTCCATCCTCATTGGATAATGTTGATTTACCAGACAGCATCCATTTTTCTCTTTCTCTGGCTACAGAAACCCGATTTTATGGCCATATTGTCCTTATGTGATTATGAGAGAGGAGACCCCATTCTCAGCTCAAGGGATTCTGACTAGCCCAAGCCCTTTAGCACATAGCATGGTCTTAGTGGCTGTTACTGGTCCAGAGGTTGATGCATAGGCTAAGTTGGCCCAATCATACTTAAAGAAAGATCTTGTATTTTATGGTTGGAGGAAAGGTTTTCCCTTTCTCCTGCTGGACATATGTCAGGACACATTAATCTTGACTGTCACTGGCAGGCCTCTTCAGGAATTCTAGACTGTAGATAATCATGTGGTAGGTTGACCACCAACCCAGAATACCTGTGTTAGATGGTTACATGACTAAGAAATGTACTTCTATTTTTTAAACGATTAGACCTTGGGACTTGTTTGCTGTTGTAGTTAGCACATCTCCGCTGTGAATGGTCTTAGTAGGAGGGCAAGAGCCATCTCAGCCTCCTGCTAATATCTCATTACAGAAGCCAGAGGGGACCAGTTTCTCCTTCTTTCTGCCCCCTGGTATAGCTGAGATATAAATAGCCAATTAGACACTTGTTCCTGGGATACTGAATCTTTTTAAAATTTTTTATTTGTTCCTTTCAGTTATACATGACAGTAGAATGTATTTTGACATATCATATATACATGGAGTATAACTTCCCATTTTTCTGGTTGTACATGACGTGGAGATAGTCATGTTTTCATATATGAACATAGGAAAGTTATGTCTGATCCATTCTGTCTTTTCCATTCCCATCACACTCCCTCCCCCCCCATTGTGAGTTAGCATCCACACAGAGGAGAGAACATTGGGCCTTTGTATTTTTTTTTGGGGGGGGGTTGGCTTATTTCACTTAGCATGATAATCTCCAGTTCCATTTATTGGCAAATGTCATAATTTCACTCTTCTTTATGACTGAGTGATATTCCATTGTGTATATGTACTACATTTTCTTTTTCCATTCATTTGTTGAAGGGCACTTAGGTTGATTCCATAGCCTTGCTATTGTGAATTGAGCTGCTACAAATATTGATGTGGCCTCATCACTATACTATGCTGATTTTAAGTCCTTTGGGTAAATACTAAGGAGTGGGATAAGTGGGTCAAATGGTGGCTTCATTCCAAGTTTTCTGAGGAATCTCCACACTGCTTTCCAGAGTGTTTGCACCAATTTGCAGTCCCACCAACAATGTATGAGTGTACCTTTTTCCCTATATCCTCACCTATACTTATTATTGCTTGTATCCTTGTTAATTGCCCTCTGACTGCAGTAGGATGAAATCTGTGTACTTTTAATTTGTATTTCTCTAATTACTAGTGATGTTGAACATTTTTTCATATATTTGTTGACTAATTGTTATGGTTTGGATATGTGGTGACCCTCAAAACCTCATGTGCAAGCCAATGTAAGAAAGTTCAGAGGAGAAATAATTGGGTTATAGTCTTAACCTAATCAGTGCATTGATCTCTGATGGGATTAACTGAGTGGTAACTGGAGGCAGGTGGGGTGTGGCTGGAGGAAGCGGTTCATTGGGGGTGTGGCTATGGGGTACATATTTTGAACCTGGGGAGCGGAGTCTCTCTCTGCTTCCTGATCATCATGTGAGCTGCTTCCCTCTGCCATACGCTTTCACCATGATGTTCTGCCTCACCTCGAGCCCCGAGGAATGGAGTCAGCCTTCTATGGACTAAGACCTCTGAAACTGTGAGTCTTCTAATAAACTTTTCCTCCCCTAAACTTGTTCTGGTCAGATTCTTGGTTGTAGCAGCGAAAAAGCTGACTAAAACACTGATCATATTTCTTGTGTGAAGTGTCTGTTCAGTTCCTTTGCCAATTTACTGATTCATTTATTTGTTTTTTTTTTGGGGGGGTGTTAAGTATTTTGAGTTCTTTATTTATCCTGGAGATTAATGCTGTATCTGAGGTGCAGGTGGCAAAGGTTTTCTGGGATACTGAATCTTAAACAAGGAGTGCAAAGATGTAGGGGAGCATTCAGAATGAAATATTTAGCAGGGTAACAAATACTTGAGGAAAATGTATGATATATGTGGCAATCAGGCCTTACCTGTGGTTTCTGCTGCTTTAGGAGAGCCCTTGGTCTTACCAGTTGTCCAAGCCTTGTCCTCCAGCTTCTTAGTTCCTGATAGCCTGATAATTAATTCTTCCTTTGCTTAAGATACTCAGTTTTTTTCTTGAAATCATTTGATGGTGTTTTAATTATTTCTCATAAAAGAGGACCATCTCAAACTCATTTTTTTTAATATGTGAAGATTTTCTCTTTCAAAATTCTGCATTTGACCTGCTATCTTAGATTCATGATCTAATAGCGATTGAGGTTGGCACTACTCAATTTCCTCTTTTCATGGACCGTCTGTCCAGATAATCAAATAGTTTGCTCTTTCGTTTTGTCAACAGTTTGGTCTCTCTCCTGCTAGCTTTCGGCACTACTTTTCCTCTCTTGCCTTACTTAAGGATTGTTCACACCTGTGCATTTTTGTGGCATTTGTACTTGCTAACCATTTCTAGCACTGAGCTGTATCTAACTAGTAATCTGTAACATTTTTTCAGAAAGGGGAAGGGCAGAGTTGGCAGAGAAAGCACTGGGCCCATTGTCCCAGAGACTTACTTTGGTTACTTAAGAGATACATGTCCTTGGACTGATCATTGAATTCTCCCTGAAACTTGTTTTGCAAATGACAGCAGCTAATTAAAAGTCACATGGCTAGAGAAATACAGTTGGAGGGAAGGTAGGAAAGTGTGGAGGTAGGAAATCCACAGCTTTGCCTGGAAGTCAGGCTGTGAGAGCCAGGAGTCAGGGACTATTCATTGGTGCACGCAGACTCCCACCCACCAGCTGATGAAAACACAAAATTCCTTTTTTCTTTTTCAGCTGGTTTTATACTTTTGATTCATCCTTGAGGCAGTGGTCCTGCCTCAGTATTTTTTCCACCACTCACATATCATATACACAATGACAACTTTGAAACCCCACTACAAGCTTTTCCATTACTCAATTTAATTTCTTATCTAGGAATTCTTCTGCAACACCTCCGCTTAGCTGTTTATATTTGGGGTTGAACTGCATTAAAAACTTCATTTCACTTCCCAGAGATATCCTGGGGACCAGACGTCATGACCTCCAGCCCTGAGCCTCAGTTTTATCTGTCAAGCGAGGTGGCTTCACTGAAGATCTCAGGGTTTCCTATCCAGTCCCAACCCACTGTGATGCTTGAAGATGATCTTGTGACTCCTGAGCATCAGCTTAGATTCTGAATGGAATTAGTTCAACCTCCTCAGCCTTCTGTTTTGGCTAATGAACCACCTAGGTCGATTTTTGGTACATTGGGTACGTGGTTTCAACAAATTGACCACAAACTGGGCCTCCTTCATGAGTCCCTAGGAGGTGAAGACTCACCGTCCAGCTACTTTTTGTCTGTTCTTTCTCTTCAGCAGCTTCATGTATACTTCTGCCTTTTCCCTTTCCTTCTCAAACGCCAGGGAAGACTTCTGCCTGGAGTTTTTGTCTCCTTGAAAACCTTCTCTCCCTCCCATCACTGGGGTGGAGCTTGTTGTCATGGTAACCTGCTGAAGGCTGAAGGCTCTGAGATCCACAATAAATCCAGCCAAATGGACTCACATGGGTGGCCACACAAGGTCAGGACAGAACATTTCTCCAAACCTGGAGATTTGCTAATAGGAAACAGTATTTAGCTCCTCTGATAATTTGTAACAAAATTTCCCTTTTGTTTTCTTGCAGGTCACTTGACAAAATAGAGGACTAGTGTCAATTTATTTTACTTTGGTTACCTTTTCTAAGGTTTTTACAGATAGATGCATTTATCCTAGGCCACATTTTGATTTTGAAAATACTGTTTTCTCTTCTAAATATATTCTGAGTCTTTCCACTTGAGTCAAAAGGGAAAAAGCAGGAAACACAAGCTTAAATAACTAATAATATTCAAATAATAAATATTCTGAGCAGTATCCCTTCCCAGCACACCTATAAACATGCAGCACCTACATTTCCCCCTTATCTACCTTTTCATACAATCAGATGAACTGTGAAGAAAAAAGCAAGGTGCCCTGTAGAGTTTGGAAAATGTTGGGCTAAGTCTTCCTTTTTGATCACTATGCAAAGGTCCAAGGCCAAGTAGAGAAGTAGCTGGTTAAGGACAATATGGTACCATAGGGAGGTGGATGGTTATTGAATGACTGAGCCAGGCCAATTCTTTTCAAGTTAAGCCTATGATAATTGAAAATAAGGAGGTTTACAATGCAGAAATGCCAGCACTTTAGGTGCCACCATGAAACATGAAGAGCAGCTGGGGTCCCCAGAATGCAGGCTAGCTCTTCATCTCAGGCTTGGAATAAAAGACATGTGACCGACTGAGACAAAGCAGGAAGGAGCCACGCACACAAGGAACTGTGGCTGGGCTGTCAGGCTGGATTTGTGTCTGCCTGAGCTGTTCTGAAAAGGTCCTCCTTTCCTGAATCACTAAGACCACAGACAATAGAGGGACAGAGTGGTGACGCTCCCTGTGCTAAGCAACAGATTGGAGATGTGGGAGTGGGAATCTCCGGTCCGTTACAGATAACCACCATTGAACCTAACCCTCATGGCCTCAGCTTACTTGGCTACTGGGGTATTGTGATGAAAAGTCCAGGCATTTTGTGAACATGGTCCAAGATAATAAGTTACCACTGCAATGACTCTCCACTTTTGGGTACAAGCCATCAACCATCATCTGTCACTGGGATTTTAGCGGTAGCCTTCCACTTGGTCTCCTTGCTTTCACTCCTACGTCTCAATAGCTTATTGGCTACCTGCACAAAAGCCAGAATGATCCTCTTAAAATACCAGTCAAGATATATGTTCCTCCTCTAACTCAAAACTCTTTAGTAGCTTTCCAATATTCTTACTATAACCTTCAAGACCCTATACCATCTGCTCCACACCCTCATTACTTCTCTAACCTCATCAATAATTTCTCCTGCTCCCTTATTTCATTACAGGCATACTGGCCTCCTGGCTTAAACATGTCATTTCTATTCAAATCTCAGAGCTTCTGCACTTGTTTTCCCCTCTGCCTGGAATAATCTTTTCTAGTTACCTACATTACCTGTTGTTTCACCCCCTAAAGATCTTTATGTAGATACCATCTTCCCAATGGGGCCTTCCCTGATCACCTTATTGAAAATCGCACCTTGTGAGCTATTGCCAGAATTAGGCCACATATCAACCACCCACAAACTTGGTGATTAACAACAAGCATTTATTTCCATACTCATGAGTTCCACTGAGGTTTGATTCATATTAGAGGAGCTCAGTTTGGGCTTACATATGCTTTAGGCTGTGGATTGGGTTCAGTCTGCTCAGTATGTTTTCCTGAGGCTTTGAATGAAGGACAGCAGCTATCTGAGGTATGCTTTTCTTGTGCTTTATCATAAAAACTCAAGATCCAAGCTAAACACTCTAAGAAATTTATTTTTGCATCACATCACTGAAATTCTATTGGTTAAAGTAAATCATATGACCAAAGCTCAACATTTATGAGGCAGAGACCTATATTCTTCCCACACTGGGACAGGGAAGGTAAAGAATACCTACTTAACAATCATCCAAAGTATCACACACACACACACACACACACACACACACACACACACACAAACACACTACTCTTATCTCCCACCCATCTTCATATCTTTCCTCTATGTTTTGTCTTAGGGTTTACATATGACATATTTTATTTACTCATTTTGTTATCTAGCTCATTGGTTATAATGCAGACTCACAGCAGGGAGTTTTGTTTGTTTTGTTTACTGCTGTGTCATTGAGACCTTGAACAATGCCTGGCACATAGTGGATACTGAATAAATATTTATTGAATGACAGAATAAATAAATAAATAAATAAATAAATCCACCTATTACCAGTGAGGACTCATTAAAGAAAGTTCAGAAATGAATTCTGGGATCTTATAGCCTTCTGAATAGGGGAATAGACTGATTTTACATTATATTTACCACCCCATGTCCTCAAATACTGCCATCATCGACATCTTTATCATCTCCATCAGTATCATCATCATTATTACCATCATAATCCCCATTAATGTCACCACTACTACCATTTTCTCACTATCATCATCACTGTCACTATTATCATCATTACCTCTAGCACATCCCCACCAGCACTACCACAATCACCACAACAACTACCATTACCACCTTTACTGCATCACCATCAATATATCACAAGTATACTTCTACCATCAGTGCCAGCAATGCTATCATTATAGTCACCACCTCTACCACCTCACTGTCACCAGTCATTACCATTCCATACCTACCACTATAACCTCAACATTCTCAACTCATTACTACCATTACCACCATTACTAACATTCTTTCCATTATCTCCACTAGATAGTCGTGTTTGGCAGTGACACTGTCTCCACATAACTCTCAACAAACTAATTGCAGTACAGGAAGCAGAAGAAATGATCATTTTGTTCTAGTGGGCTAGCTGCAATGAAAAAAAACCTGAATCCAAGAAAAATTTCTTAAGAGCTCCAGAGTAAATTAAAACAATTATACAATTGATACTACAACTTCAGAAACGCTACCTACTCTTTTGGAGGTCTGCAGATATTGTCAAACCTCCAATTTCACCTCTTAAGTGGTGCTGAAATTGTCTTCATCTCCTCTTTCCTTTGTCCTTTTAGAGGGAAAAAGTTGTTTACCAAGTCATTTCTTTCACCACTTAAAGTCTAGTACCTCTTGTTGCATAATAATGAACCATGTGACTTCTTGATTAATCTTTTCCATCCTGAAACAAAATCTTTTCCTGACTTGCTGCTTCTTCAGTTCTTTGTAAACACTGACTGACAAAAATGTGTGGGTGCTGGAAGGCCCCCAAATACCAGGGGTAAGAATAAAGTCCTTTAAATCTCCACTTCAGATCAGTTTTCTCTGCTTACACAGCAAGGCAGTATAGTCTTTCTTCTAGCTCTCCTTTCAAAATATCTTTCCTCTTTAAGGCCAGATTACCTTAATTTTATCTGGCCTGCAACTCTGAAATGATTTCATAAATCTATTTATTTTTGCTGAAGGCATCAAGTGAATTGCTTTGAAATGTGGAAATATTCAAGATATTCTACAAAAAGATCTTCCTCAAAATAATATACCATACACTGTGCAAGGGTCTGTTGAGGAGGGTAGAAAGAGGGCAAATTTTATTTAATTCTTAGAAAACAATTTTTCTTTGAAGAGAAAAAAATTGCCACTGTTTGGCTTTGGTCCCGAACTTGCTATTATGATGAAATACCAAGAGTATAGTTTTTACTGTATACCTGATGGCAACGCATCTGATTTTTATTCCATCAAATACAAAGAAAAACCTGTATTGCTGGAGGAGGGGGATGGTTGAAAGAGGAATGTTTGAAAGGCTTCTGGAGAAGCCTTTCTTTTTTTGTGGGCATGAGAGAATGTTCCACAGGCAGCAGGAGAAATGAAGGAAAGGCCTATATGCTAAAAAGAGAATAAAGAGACATTTGTGATGATACCCAGACAGTTATGTGATTGAGGTCTGGTGTCTGTTGTGGGCATGGGACGTAAGAAGACATTGCATATCTCCAGGGCTGAAGTCAAGGGACATCACAGCCCTAGCTGTTGACTCAAAACCCACTAGGTCAAATCTGCATCTGATTTTTCCAATCATTCTCTGATTCCCCTAAATTATTCTCATTTCTGGTTGGTTTGGGGCTAGGCTGACTTGGGGAAGTTCCAGGCTGCTCTCTGCTGAGGGTAAGTGGGAGCTATCTCCTTCACAGGAATCCAAAAGACATCCATCCCTAACTGAAAGGAGTTTCAGGTAGTGGAAACCCTGAGCTGTAACTCTACAAATGAAGCTGGGGGAGCTGCTGGTCTGTGCCAAGGGAACCTCTGCTGAGCTCAGTGTTTTGCTGTGTGAAGCAGGACAACCTCTCAGCAGGGAGCCTGGGATTTGAACTTGGGATGCGCTCAGTCGTTAAAAGACATTGAAAGCAGACACTTCCTGTGAAGTGATTCAGTTTCAACTAAACAGTGTTCAGTTTATAGTTTCTTTGGATCCAAAGAGAATTTTCATCTGCTTGGATGGTAACAAGATCTCTAAGTAGGGATGCACAGACAATTTGTAGAGGAGTGAGAAGGAAAAGGGCAGAGAAATAGGAGTGTCTTGTGAGTGAGGCTGTGGCCCTAGTTCCTTATCCTGCGGGGCTGTTGGTGAAAACAGCTCAGAAGTGGATCTGGACTCCAATAGTATTGAATATTTTGTGGACTGTCCTGAGAAGGGCACAGCTGAAAGAGCTTGGCCTGTCATGCTTCCCAGGAAGCAGAGTCTGATGCAGAGATTCAAGAGCAGAGACTTTAATAGGGGTGCTCGCAGAAGCAACTCCTGTGAAAGAAAAGAAAGGATTAAGCTGGGGAGAACTTGAGCCACAGTGCAGTGGCAACAAAGGCCTCTGTTGATCCTATGGAGAGCTCTGGAGCATTAACCAGTTATTAGATGTGGGTGCCCCCAGTAAAAGGGCACTGCTTTTGCAGAGGCAAATTTCTTCCACCAATGGGAAAATGCTAGGCTGCTAACACTCTAGGCAGCTGGGGGCAATGAGTACTTCAGTCCCAAAGGGAGGATCAGGATAGCATGTCACAGCATCCTCTACATTGAACTGAAAAGAGAACCAAACAATTTTCTCAGGAAAGGAGCCACTGACAGATGACATACTAACTTACTCTTTTTTAATATCAATTTTAATCAATTAAAAATTTTCAGTGCTTACTAGGATCAAGGCATTGGAGATACACAGATGAACATGACAGGATTCCTACCTCTGAGAGACCTTGATCTTGTGGAAAGACAAGTATATTAGAAATTATCACTGATCAATATGATTACCAAGGCACTGAACAGGTAGAATGGGGTACAGATGGTGTTGCCAGTTTAATTAATTTGTAATACTCCAACTTTTGTACAGCATTAGCCTACTGATCATATATCACAAAATAAACACGTTGTACTTTAGAAAAAACCATTTCCTGAAATTTCCCCTTTTCCTATTCATTATGAAGAAGAAACTCACCTGAGTGACAATGCAATTGTTGACAATATCAAATAATCAAATGATTCTCAAAAACACTCAGACTATGGTATGAGTCTGCATTGTGTACAACCATAGAAACGAAATGATGTACCCCATTTGTGTACAGTGAATCAAGATGCAGTCTGCAAAAAATTAAAAGCTAAATAAAAATTAAAAAAAACCAAAAAAACTCAGACTTCCTTTTGAATAAATGAATGGGGACTGAAAATAGGAAAAAAGGAAGGGGAGAGGGGAGATGGGCGAAAATTAGGAAAGGAATAAAAAGAAATCGTATATTAATTTTGATGCTTCTCCATGTGTACAGATGTGAAAAACTATGAGTTCATACTGGCATTTCCTTCGACCCAGAACTACAGGCCTCATTCTAGTCTTTCTTATTTTCAATTCCTTTCCTCAACAGCGAGAAACCTGGTTCTCATTATTCACGATAAATTTATATATTTGCTCCATCCTAGTATACACATAAGTAGTTTCGAAATTGCTAATCCAAATTCCCGTGAAAAACAATTTGCTAACTAGAGAACAATATACAGTTCTTGCTGTCCTTAACCTGACAGTATACAATCAATCAACTGTTTAACAAAGTTACTTAAATTAGTTCTTCTCCCTTCAGCGTGATTATATTGTTCACTAGTAACACAATTAGACTCATTTGTTACTGACTGTGTTGCATTTCAGATTCTCTTCACATCCTGCATTTAATTATTTTTAAGGATATGCAAAACATTAACAGTTCTGAAAGCCAGAACTAAAAAAATGTATATTTATACAAGTGTCACTTTCCTCTCATCTCTACTTCCCTATTCCCATTCCCCCGTTTGTTCTTCTTTGTGCCCACCCACCTCCTCTGGTTACCCAATCTCTTCAATTTCTGGTATACCCTTTCTGTATTTCTTTTGCACAATTGAGCAGATACCTGGCTATTTTCTTATATCCCCTTCTTTCTTACATAAAGTATAGCATGCTAATCTTGCAATTTCCTTTTTTCACTTACGATTATGTCTTGGACATCACTCATCAGTTCCTAGAGATCTTTATCATTCTTATTTTTACATCTTCCTAGTACTTCATGAGTAGGCCCTCCACTTATTTATTCAGTCACTTTCTCATGTAGCAGTATTTACATTATTTCCAATATTTTGCAGTTACAAATGATGCCATAATAAACTTCTTGCATATGTGTTTCTGTACTGTTGAGGGCATTTCCCAGAAATATCTTGCTGGGTCAAAAGGTAACTTGCCTTTGCAATTCCGTACATATTGCAATAGTCCCTTTGGAAGGGTTGTGGCAGTTTGCATGCCTACCAGGAACGGACAAGAGTGCCTGTTTCCCACAGCCTTGCCAACACAATTTGTTTTCATACTTTTTAAGTTTTACCAATCTGATACATGAGAAGTGGTATCTTAGTGTTGCCATACTTTGTATTTCTCTAATTATGAGTGAGTTTGGACATTTTTCTTATGCTTAAGGACCATTTTTGTGAATTTGCAAATTCTCGGTCATGTCTTTTTTTAACTTTTCCATCAGAATTTTTTGCCCCTTGTCCTTCATTTTGTAATTGAGATTAAAAGAAACTTATTTAAATATATAATACAACATGTGCCATTTTAACCATTTTAACTGTATAATTAGGTGACATTAAACACATTCCTAATGTTGTGCAACCATGTTTCCAAAGCTTTTCCATCACCCCAAAGAGGAATCCTATAACTATTAAGCAATAACTCTTTTTTTTTTTTTCAAGAGTGCACGTCAATATTCAATATCAGACATTTATTGCAAACCCTTCTGCTCAAAAGGAAAATCTAATACCCAACGGAATGGGCAAAACCTGAATATTAAAAGAGGGCATGTTAAAGAACATGCAAAAGTGTGATAGGCCTTAGTGATCAGGAATAGTGTATCTGAGGAGAATCCTGTGGTGTACCATTCATGGATCCATGGTATGGACTTGTCTTGAGCACAGAACAGTGGGCTCTCTTTCTGTTACATGAGTACACTGTGTGATGACCCAATGTCTCTTGAGCCTTCCTTGTCCCCATTAGAAGTCTGATCTTCTCTGTAGTGCAGTATTTTAAACATGTAACCTGAGCAGTTGCCCGGATGTCTAATTAATATCATTGGTTCTCACTCCTTATATAAATTAATGCACTTCCTGAATAAATCGAGTCTGTGTCCCACAATCTGACTACTGGTGTCTGAATTAAGGGGCACAGTCGCACTCACTCTCTTCCTGAGAGGCCAACCCACATTTGACAATATTTTGGTGCCCAATGTGGGGCCTTAGAGGAAGAGGAGTCCCACAGAGCTGCTCGGTGAGTGACCTTCTTATGGGGAGTCTACCACTTTGGTTAGAATTCCCCAGGTGTGAGATTTACAAGGGCTGTTAAGGAGCAGACAAGTAAAAGCCTCAGAGAAGGAGGCTATAAATATATGGGACAATGTTATAAATTCACCCCATGGGTGGCATTAGATAGAATATGGGATACTGGGTCATGGGAGAGAGTTATACATTTAGCCCATAGGAAGGAGATACAGGATGGTAAAACCTACCCTCTCACTTTTTATCCAATTGTTAATGCTCTTTTTTTTTTATTTTTTATTTTTGTTTGATTCATTCTGTTATTTTATCCCTTCCCCCCACCCCTCCCACCCCTCTTTACCCTCTATACAGTACTTTCTTCCTCCATACTTGCCCCCCTCCCTAACCCTAACTCTAACCCTAACATTAACCCTTCCCTCCCCCCCTTTATGTGTCATCCTCCACTTATTAGCGATATCATTCGTCCTTTGGCTTTTTGAGATTGGCTTCTCTCACTTAGCATGATATTCTCCAATTTCATCCATTTGCCTGCCAATGCCATAATTTTGTCATTCTTTATGGCTGAGTAATATTCCATTGTGTATATATACCACAGTTTCTTTATCCACTCATCAATTGAAGGGCATCTAGGTTGGTTCCATAGTCTGGCTATTGTGAATTGAGCAGCTATGAACATTGATGTGGCTGTGTCTCTGTAGTATGCTGATTTTAAGTCCTTTGGGTATAGGCCAAGGAGTGGGATAGCTGGGTCAAATGGAGGGTCCATTCCAAGTTTTCTAAGGAATCTCCACACTGCTTTCCAGAGTGGCTGCACCAATTTGCAGCCCCACCAGCAATGTATGAGTGTACCTTTCTCCCCACATCCTCGCCAACACCTGTTGCTTGTATTTTTGATAATCGCCATTCTAATTGGGGTGAGATGGAATCTTAGGGTGGTTTTGATTTGCATTTCTCTTATTACTAGAGATGTTGAACATTTTTCCATATGTTTATTGATTGCTTGTACACCTTCTTCTGTGAAGTGTCTGTTCATTTCCTTAGCCCATTTGTGGATTGGATTATTTGTATTGTTGGTGTAGAGTTTTTTGAGTTCTTTATAGATTCTGGAGATTAGTGCTCTATCTGAAGTATGATTGGCAAAGATATTCTCCCACTCTGTAGGCTCTTTCTTCACATTACTGATAGTTTCCTTTGCTGAGAGAAAGCTTTTTAGTTTGAATCTATCCCAGTTATTGATTCTTGCTTTTATTTCTTGTGCTATGGGAGTCCTGTTGAGGAAGTCTGGTCCTAGGCCGACATGTTGAAGATCGGGACCTACTTTTTCTTCTATAATCTGCAGAGTCTCTGGACTGATTCCAAGGTCCTTAATCCATTTTGAGTTGAGTTTTGTGCAGGGTGAGAGATATGGGTTTAGTTTCATTCTGTTGCATATGGATTTCCAATTCTCCCAGCACCATTTGTTGAAGAGGCTATCTTTTCTCCATTGCATATTTTTGGCACCTTTGTCTAGTATTAGAAAGTTGTATTTATTTGGGTTTGTGTCTGTGTTCTCTATTCTGTACCATTGAGCTACCTATCTATTTTGGTACCAGTACCATGCCGTCTTTGTTACTATTGCTTTGTAATAAAGTTGAAGTTCGGGTATTGCGATACCCCCTGCTTCATGTTTCCTGCGAAGGATTGCTTTAGTTATTCTGGGTTTCTTATTCTTCCAGATGAATTTCATGATTGCTTGCTCTATTTCTGTAAGGTACGTCATTGGGATTTTAATTGGGATTGCATTGAATCTGTATAGCACTTTTGGTAGTATGGCCATTTTGACAATATTAATTCGGCCTATCCAAGAACATGGGAGATCTTTCCATCTTCTAAGGTTTTCTTTAATATCTTTCTTTAGTGTTCTGTAGTTCTCATTGTAGAGGTCTTTCACCTCTTTTGTGAGATTGATTCCCAAGTATTTTATTTTTTTCGATGCTATGGTGAATGGGGTAGTTTTCATAATTTCTCTTTCTGAGGATTCCTCACTTATGTATAAAAATGCATTGGATTTATGAGCATTGATCTTGTAACCTGGGACTTTACTGAATTCACTTATGAGTTCTAACAGTTTTCTGGTGGAATTTCCTGGTTCCTCTAAGTATATAATCATATCATCCGCAAATAGGGATAGTTTGAGTTCTTCTTTTCCTATTCGTATTCCTTTAATTTCCTTGGTCTGTCTAATTGCTCTGGCCAGAGTCTCAAGAACGATATTGAATAGGAGTGGTGAAAGAGGGCATCCCTGTCTTGTTCCAGTTTTTAGGGGGAATGCTTTCAGTTTTTCACCGTTTAGAATGATATTAGCCATGGGCTTAGCATAGATGGCCTTTACAATGTTAAGGAATGTTCCCACTATCCCTATTTTTTCTAGTGGTTTGAGCATGAAGGGGTGCTGTATTTTTATCAAATGCTTTTTCTGCATCTATTGAAATAATCATGTGATTCTTGACTTTAAGTCTATTGATATGGTGAATTACATTTATTGATTTCCAGATGTTGAACCAACCTTGCATCCCTGGGATAAAACCCACTTGATCGTGGTGCACTATCTTTTTAATATATTTTTGTATGCGATTTGCTAAAATTTTATTGAGAATTTTTGCGTCAATGTTCATTAATGATATCGGTCTGAAATTTTCTTTCCTTGATTTGTCTCTGTCTGGCTTGGGTATCAGGGTAATATTGGTTTCATAGAATGAGTTTGGGAGGGTACCCTCCTCTTCTATTTCATGGACTACTTTGAGAAGTATTGGAATGAGCTCTTCTTTAAAGATTTTGTAGAACTCGGCTGAGAACCCATCTGGTCCTGGACTTTTCTTTGTTGGTAGGCTTTTGATGATCTCTTATACTTCATTACTTGAAATTGTTCTATTTAAATTGTGTATGTCCTCCTCGTTCAATTTAGGCAATTCATATGTCACTAGAAACCTGTTGATGTCTTCGAAATTTTCTATTTGGTTAGAATATAGATTTTCAAAATAGCTTCTAATTATGTTTTGTATTTCAATCGTGTCTGTTGTGATATTTCCTTGCTCATTCCGAATTTTGGTGATTTGGGTTTTCTCTCGTCTTCTCTTTGTTAGAGTGGCTAAGGGTTTATCAATTTTGTTTATTTTTTCAAAGAACCAACTATTTATTTTGTCAATTTTTTGTATAGTTTCTTTTGTTTCAATTTCGTTGATTTCAGCTCTGAGTTTAACTATTTCCTGTCTTCTACTACTTTTGGTGTTGGTCTGTTCTTCTTTTTCTAGGGCTTTGAGCTGAAGTGTTAGGTTGTTTATTTGTTGATTTTTACTTCTTTTATTGAATGCGCTCCATGAAATAAATTTTCCTCTAAGTACTGCTTTCATAGTGTCCCAGAGATTTTGATATGATGTTTCTTTGTTCACATTTACCTCTAAGAATTTTTTAATTTCCTTCCTAATATCTTCTGTTATCCATTCATAATGTAATAGCATATTGTTTAATCTCCAGGTGTTGGAGTAGCTTCTGTTTTTTACTCTTTCATTTATTTCTAACTTCAATCCATTATGATCTGATAGAATACAAGGTAGTGTCTCTATCTTCTTGTATTTGCTTACATTAGCTTTGTGGCATAATATATGGTCTATTTTAGAGAAGGATCCATGTGCTGCTGAGAAGAAAGTGTATTCGCTCTTGGTTGGATGGTATATTCTATAAATGTCCGTTAAGTCTAAATTATTGATTGTGTTATTGAGATCTATGGTTTCTTTGTTCAATTTTTGTTTGGAAGATCTGTCCAGTGGTGAGAGAGGCGTGTTAAAATCACCTAGTATTATTGTGTTATGGTCTATTTGGTTTCTGAAATTGAGAAGGATTTGTTTGACATACATGGATGAGCCACTGTTGGGGGCATAGATGTTTATGATTGTTATGTCTTGCTGATTTATGGTTCCCTTAAGCAGTATGTAATGTCCTTCTTTATCCCTTCTGACTAGTTTTGACTTGAAGTCCACAGTATCTGAAATGAGGATGGATACCCCAGCTTTTTTGCTGAGTCCATGTGCATGGTATGTTTTCCCCCATCCTTTCACCTTTAGTCTATGGGTATCTCTTTCTACGAGGTGAGTCTCTTGCAGGCAACATATTGTTGGATCTTTCTTTTTGATCCAATCTGCCAGTCTATGTCTTTTGATTGATGAGTTCGGGCCATTAATATTCAGGGTTATTATTGAGATATGATTAGTATTCCCGGTCATTTGGTTCATTTTATTTATTTATTTATTTATTTATTTTGAGACGACTTGGTTCTTCCTTTATTTGACAATTCCTTTAGGATAGTTCCTCCCATTGCTGATTTGTTTCTTTGTTTTTCATCTCTTCCTCATGGAATATTTTGCTGAGAATGTTCTGCAATGCTGGCTTTCTTTTTGTAAATTCTTTTAGCTTTTGTTTATCATGGAAGGATTTTATTTCATCGTCAAATTTGAAGGTAAGTTTTGCTGGGTATAAGATTCTTGGTTGGCATCCATTTTCTTTCAGGGCTTGAAAAATGTTGTTCCAGGCCCTTCTAGCTTTTAGGGTCTGGATTGAAAAATCTGCTGATATGCGTATTGGTTTCCCCCTGAATGTAATTTGATTCCTCTCTCTTGCGGCCTTTAAAATTCTGTCTTTATTTTGTATGTTGGGCATTTTCATTATAATGTGCCTTGGTGTGGGTCTGTTGTAATTTTGTATATTTGGAGTCCTATAAGCCTCTTGTACTTGATCTTCCATTTCATTCTTCAGATTTGGGAAATTTTCTGATAGTATTTCATTGAATAGATTGTTCATTCCTTTGGTCTGTTTCTCTAAGCCTTCCTCAATTCCAATAATTCTTAAATTTGGCCTCTTCATGATATCCATAGTTCTTGGAGATTCTGTTCATGATTTCTTACCATCTTCTCTGTTTGTTCAACTTTGTTTTCAAGGTTAAATATTTTATCTTCAATGTCTGATGTTCTGTCTTCCAGGTGTTCTATTCTATTGGTTATGCTTTCTATGGAGTTCTTAATTTGGTTTATTGTTTCCTTCATTTCAAGGATTTCTGTTTGGTTTTTTTTCAATATCTCTAACTCTTTATTGAAATGATCTTTTGCTTCCTGTATTTGCTCTTTTAACTGTCGATTGGTGCGATCATTCAGTGCCTGCATTTGCTCTTGCATCTCGTCATTTGCTTCCCTGAGCATTTTAATTATGTTCATTCTGAACTCCCTTTCTGTCATTTCTTCTGCCATGCTGTCGTTGGGTTTCATTGATGTAACATCTAGATTTGTTTGCAGCATTTTCTTTCCTTGTTTTCTCATATTGTTCAGATATCAGTTGACCGCTGTGATATTGCAGATTTCCTCTATTGTCTTATAATATCCCTGAAGATTTCTATTATATCCCCTCTTAGTCTTCAGTAGCCTGAAGTCTTGGAGGAAGTTGATAATGCAGTGCTCCACAAGGGAGCTGACTCCCTAGGGGTGGTGGCCTTCCGGTGGGGTATATTCCCTGCTAGTGGGCAGAGGTACCTTCACTTGCTGATGAATGGTCATCCAGAAGGGAAGTAGGATGTGGGCTGATGCAAGACCAGTTTGGGCCTGTGTCTCTGATTTTACAGTCCTTTTGGGAACCTCACCTGACAGGGAGGAGTCACCCGGTGGGGAGGTCTCGCTGGTCGGTTTTCCTCCCAGAGGTTCCGTTCAATTCACAACTACCGCCTGGGCTGGGCAGCCTTCTTCTGCAATGTTCCCAGGGACCCAGACCTGCCTCCTGGGCCTGGAAGCCTCACCCTTCGCAAACGAATCTCCTTAGGCTGCCTCTCCTCAGAGAAGCTGCCTGCAGTCCTGGAGCCTTCGCTCCGCCCCTCAGTTTGTCTGTGGGGCTCTTCCACCAAGAAGCCATCTAGGACCCTGCTCTGCACTTTTCGCCTGGCTATGCGGCCCCTCCTCTGAGCAGCCACCTGGAGCCCCTTACAATCGCTCCAAGTCCCAGTGACCCGCCACACGCCTTTTCCTCCGGCAGCCACCTGTTGTTCTGTGCGGTCGCTCTGAGACCAAGTGACCCACCACGCACCTCTTTCTCCACCAGGCAGTCACCCAGAGATCTGGTGCGTCACGAGTCCCAAGAACTCACTGTGCACCTTCTTGTCCCGACTGCCACCCGTAGCCCTGGTGCAGTCACTTCGAGCCCAAGCACCCCGCCGCGCTCCTCCTCCTTCTCCAGACAACCCCCCTGTGTTCAGGAGCGGATGCTCTGGGACCAAACCACTCACCACGCTGTTCCACCGGATAGCCGCCCAGAGCCCCGGCGCAGCTGCTCCAATTCCAAGCGACGTGCCAAGCCCGTATTTCTCCTTCTTCTCTGGGCAGCCCCCTGTGTTCAGGGATGGTCGCTTTCAGTCCAAACAGCTCACCGAGCACCTTCTCCTTTGGGCAGCCTCCCAGAGCCCGGGTGGGTTGCGCCGAGTCCAAGCGCTGTGGTGAACAGCCACCTCTCCAATGCTCCCAGTTGTCTGCGATCACTGCTCCGGCGGGGGGAGGGGCGCCTCGCCGGCAGCTCTACTTCACAAAGATCCCTGCTTTCGGGGCTACCGCCCCGTCCAGGACTCCTGCCCTGTCCGGGTCGCCTGCCCAGTGGGAGACACTCACCCGGCTGCTTTGAGTTGGTCCCAAGTCTCTCTATATCTCCTCTTCTTGAGTCCTGAGTCCTGGAGCAACATGAAACGCAGCCACCCTCTAGTCCGCCATCTTGAATCCCCCCAAGCAATAACTCTTCATTTTGTTCTTCCCTCAGCACCTTCTCTTTCAATTTCTGAATTGCATTCTATATTAGGAATATTAATGCTTTTCTTTTGTGACATATTTGAAGATTCTATTCTCCATTTGTCAGTTGTCTTTTGACTTTGTTTATAGTGTTTTTAGCCATGTGAAAATATTTTTGTGTAATCAAATTTGTCAACCTTGTGAGGCTTAGTTAGAAAGCTTTTCCCTACACCCAAGTATAGATTAATTCACTCATGTTTTCTTCAAGAAAAAAATATGGTTTCATTATTTTATATTTATGTTTCTGATCTATTTGAAGCTTATGTTTGTTAAGGTATGAGGTATGGATCTAATTTTATCTTTTTCCTCATGACTAACCAATTGCCCCAATCTTGCTTGCTGATAGTATGTTCTGTACTGATATATAATACCATGTCATTTACATGCCAAGATCCTATACATGTTTGATTGTGAGTAAAATTGCATTGATTTTTACATACAGCTTACTAATTTTGACAGTAATTCTGGAAGAAGTGAATTGTTTCCTAGGCTCAACAAATTGTTTTATTGAAAGGAACTCCAGAGGTCATCTAGGTCAACCTCAAATGGCTTCTTACAATTTTCAAGATGAAGGTAAAACCCATCACCTTAGCCCAAGAAGTTCCTCATGATCTAATCTGTGCTCACCTCTCTAGCTTTTTGTCCTGAATCCTTCCACCAGGATCCTACAGTACATCCTATTGCCTTTTAGCGTCGTAACTCTATTTCATGGCTCCTGGCCCTCACAGTGCTGTTGCATCTGCCTGGAATTCCAGTCCTTCTCTGAGTGACCTAGCATTCAGATCTCATGCCATTTCCTCTAGGGAGCCTTCTTCAACCTTTCTGTTTGAAAGAACATCTTCTATGGGGTCTTTCAGTACCCAAATGTGCTACAGTCCTGCTATCATTGTACCATATTATAATTGTGAGTTTATTTGTCTATCTCCCCCACTAGAATATGAGCCCATCAAGGCTACAGACTTGTCTTAATTTTGTTATTTGAATCTCTAGATACAAAGAAAGCTTGGTAAATACACAGCAGCGAATCTAGGCTTGGCTCAAATTTTTTCAAATAACAGAGTTTGCTGCCTCAAAGGCAGCCTGTTCCATTTTTATGTTATTCAAAAGTTCTTCCTTACAGAGAGGCTGAACTCTGCCTCTCTGTAATTTCTACCTACTTGTCCTTGTTTTGTCCTCAGTAACTTAATCTCTTATTAGAGGGTAGTGATCTACTCCCTGAGCTGGGCCTTGACAGGGGATATAACTATAACTGGTGACTCTTCTTGAAACAATTCAGTGCTGCTTGTTTGAGATATGAAATCTTCCTTTCAATGAATATTTTATTTAAGGTAAGAAAGATCCAAGTTCCCCTAAAGTGTTTGTTATGCTATTTTAGTGTGTTCCTACAATCCATTCCATGAAAACTTTCTGCTACCTTAATTCAAGCAAAGTATTTACATTCAGTACAGTATTCGTCTCAACAATGATGACAGTTACCCTTTCCTTCTACCTTTCCATGCACACTCTGGATTTAACTAGATTCTTTATTCTTGGGTCCACATTGTATGGAGCTGCCTTGCTAGATGCTCTATGCACTGTCACATTGCTGCTCAATGCCTCCAGCCTTTGGCTGCAGAGACCTGGCTTAGATCTATCCACGAGTTCTAGTACCACATCTATAAAGTTCTGTGGAAATGCCACACCTTACTACAGACTGGAGTTTCTCAAAGTACTGTCTGCATTAGAATTTCCCAGTGAGTTTGTTAAAAATGCAGAATCCTGAATCTCTACTACTGATCTTCCAGATTAAAATCTCTGAAGGTGAAGCCCAATCATGTACATTTTAAATGGCCTCTAGAAGATTCTCATACAAGCTAAAATATTAGATGTTGGCAAAATAATCATCAAATACACCATTACTCATCTGCTCTTGATATTCTTTTATATTTAAGTAGATAACTAGCTTCTATCAATGTCTATGTATTCCCTTTTCTTTTTCCCTCAATTGCAAATGAGAATAATTCAATTACAATATCCTCATGTGCCCCTTAAGGTAATGCCAGCTACCATTAACAGATACATCCTCAAACCTCAGAGGCTTACCACAATTGAAGTTTATTACTAAATCACATAAAGCCCAAATGGCTATTTTTGTTTGGTGAGTGACTCTCCTGTGTGGTGGTTTGGAAATCCAGGCTTTCTCCATATTATAGAGTGCTCTTCTAGAGCCTCTGCATCCAGTTGACAGAAAACGTGAGAAGGCACATCAACTCCTGAACCACTTTGTCATGAAGACAACATGTCACTTTATACTCATATTTTGTTGGGGAGAACTATTCATGAGGGCAATCTAGAAGCAAGAGAATATACGAAATGTAGTATAGTTATGTACTCAAGAACAAAATGCATATCACTTATTGCTTTATTACAAAGCATCATAAAACAAGTGGTTTAAAACAATTGCCCTTTATTTAGTCACAATTTTGTGGGGTAGCAATTTGGGATCCGATAAGTTAGGCAATTATGCTGAACAAAGTCAGGCTTACCTGATCACAACTGGGCTCACCCTTGCAAATGAGTCAGCTGCTATGTTGACTGGGGACTGCTTGATCTAGGATAACCTTAACTGGGAAAGCATGTCTTTAGTCCATCTGTCTTTTCCCCTTCAGCAGGCCAGATCAGGTTTGTTTACATGGCAGCTAGGCAAGCTCCCAAGAGCAAGAACAGAAGTCTGCAAACACTGTTGAGATCTAGGCTCAGAACTTACACAAGGTAGCTTCTGTCACATTACTGGTCAATACCAAGAATCAATGAATGAAGATAAAGAAGCTGAAAAGAATTGTGGCCATTGCTGCAACCAATCATAAAAAGGAAGTATGTTTGGTAAAACAGGTTGTCTGTAACCAGCTTAACAGAGGATTGACAGCATAGTAAGTCCTCAACAGATATATCTATTGTCATTATTACACATATTATCTTACTTTATCACCACAACTATCCTACTTTACAGTAAGGGAACTGAGGTGCAAAGAGATGAAAACTACTGAAGGTCATTCAACTAGTAAGTGATGGTGGCCAAGTGCCTATTCCACATTGCCTTCAGTTTTAGGATGTAACCTAAGCTTGGGTTGCCAAAAATGAAGGAGGGAAAACTAAATTTGGATCCAGGATTATATTAAGAATTTAGGGATCTCCAGCATTGGCCCAAACCCCATGTGGATCTCCAGTGCTTGATGCCACAGGGCCCTGTGTGGATGCTGCCACACTGCAGCTCCCCATCTACCAAAGCATTGGGACACCTCTACCACCATTTTGGATTATCCCCAATGCCAACACTGCCATCTTTAGTTGGGACAGCTTCTAGAAACTAGAAGCTCTGGGACACCTGCCAGAGACTAGAAGTTCATTATCAAGGTACCTACAGGTTAACCACTACTGCTGCCACCAACTTGGGATTAGGCTCCTAATATCCAGGGATATCATTCAGGTCCTGAAAGATCATCACCAAGGGCTCTGAAGGCTTGGTTGCACCTGAGGTATCTTTGCTAGATGTGCTAATAGCCACCATCTTGCTGCAGAGGAAGGGGAAAGCCTTCCAAGGGATCTGTAGGGGGGAAAAGGGTTTGAGGGCATCTTGATCGGGGCTCCTCCAGCCAACGAGCCCAGCACCCACCAGGATCCCAGAGACAATTTGGGAGCACTTGTTGGAACCTGACATCAGCCTGGTCCATGACTCCACTGACCACCTGGTTCCACCAGTTTGACAACCAACAGGGCCCTCGGGCTCCTCAATCCCCAGTCTCCCAACCATCCCCAGGCCACTAACCAGCCCAGTGTCTGTAGCTATGTGGCTGGCACATAGCTTTCAATGCCTGGTCCTGAGTTGCCCAATACAGAACAAATTTCTGAGGCAGGCACACAGGTCCAAGTGCTCAGCCCTCAGGACCTCCAGGGAGAGAGCTTCCTGATTGGGAAGACAAAAGGGTGGGGGTAAGAGAGATATAATTTAGATACTAAATTAGAGACCAGGAATTGTGGGATCTACAAGTGAGAGAAGGGGCTAAGACCAGGCTCCTGCATCACATGAGTGGACCCT
Source organism: Sciurus vulgaris (assembly GCF_902686455.1). NCBI lineage: Eukaryota > Metazoa > Chordata > Mammalia > Rodentia > Sciuridae > Sciurus > Sciurus vulgaris. The sequence goes on along the minus strand of NC_136471.1, from coordinate 125,167,316 downwards.
AAATGAGAGTTCCAGGGTGCAGTCTTCCAGAGGGACTGGCAATTGCTATACCCTGCCTCCAGGATTCCCACCTCCAAGTCTAATCCTCCCACCCAAGTAACTGTCATCATCCCGAGGGTGGAGTTTCTAGCAAACTGCAGACAACCCTACCTGTCAGAAGAGAAGGGAGGCAGAAAAGATATTGAACTCCAATGGAAACAATTGTTCAATTTTCCTTTAAGATTCTCTCTTTTTTTTTCTTTTCTCCATTTTTTTCCTTTATTTCCTACTCTCACATCACCATCTTCTTTGAAATCAAGTACCCATCATACATCAGGTAACTGAAGACTGGGAAGTTTGAATAATATATTAGAGTTTTGTTGTAGACTGTTTAAAAATGATTTTTATCTTTTATTTTTCTCACTCTATTTTCCTCTTATTTATGTTTCCTCAGAGCGTCTTTCTCCCTTTTCTCCTGTTAACAACCAACTTCTTTTGATTCTGCTTTCACTCTTCCTATGATCTAGTACCTCTATATTCTCACTTGTTACCTTATTAACACTACAATCTACACCCGTTCCCATCTTCTTTGTCCACCATTAGAAATTGTAGACCTTATTGCAAACCTATTGCCTATACTGTAGATAATAACCGAATTCATTATCTCTGTTTATTATGACGATAATGTTAACATCTTAATAGGGGTCATTTGGTTTAAGGCTGCATATTGTTTGTATTTTATGCTGTTAATATTGATCTCTCCCTTAAAGGTAAGGTATTGAAAACCTGCAGGGACACTATAAACCTATAAAGGGGAAACTGTAATACCTCGAATTAGCATACTAGAGGGGAAGGTACACGAACAACATGAAAAATAAAAGGGAAGAAAGCACCCCAAACAAACCAAGATGCTATATTAATAGAATACATTGGCAGCATGGTAGAATACATGTCAGAAAAGGAGTTTAAAATGTATATAACTAAAATGATCCATGAAGTAAAGGATGATATAAGAGAATAAATGGAGGCAGTGAATGATCACTTCAATAAACAGTTAAAAGAGAAAATGCAGGAAACAAAGGATTATTTCAATAAAGAGAGATTCTGAAAAAAGAAAACCAAACAGAAACCCTTGAAATGAAGGAAAAAGTAAACCAAATTAAAAACTCAATAGAAAGCATCACCGACAGACTAGATCTCTTGGAAGACAGAACCTCAGACAATGAAGACAAAATATTTAATCTTGAAAATAACATTGACCACACAGAGATGATGGTAAGAAATCATGAACAGAACCACCAAAAATTATGGGATAATATGAAAAGATCAAATTTAAGAATTATTGGGATTGAGGAAGGCACAGAGAAGCAAACCAAATTAATGAACAACCTATTCAATGAAATAATGTCCAAAAATTTCCCAAACCTGAGAATGAAATGGAAAATAAATGCTTACAGGACAACAAATGTACAAAATCACAACATATCCACACCAAGGCACAATTTAATGAAAATTCCCAACATATAAAGTAGAGAATTTTAAAGGCTATGAGAGAAAAGAATCGGATTACATATGGGGGAAACCAATACAGATATCAGCAGATTTCTCAGTCCAGACCCTAAAGGCTAGCAGAGCCTGCAACAATGCATTTCAAGCTCTGAAAGAACATGGATGCTAAACAAGAATCTTATACCCAGAAAAACTGATTCTATATTTAGAGGATCCAAAAAATTCCACCAGAAAACTTCTAGAACTAATAAATGAATTCAGCAAAGTAGCAGGATATAAAATCAACACTCATAAGTGATGAATCTTCTGAAAGAGAAATTAGGAAAACTACCCCATTCCACAATAGTCTCAAAAAAATAAAATATATGAGAATCAATATAACAGAAGAATTGAAAGACCTCTACAATGAAAATTTCAGTACACTAAAGAAAGAAATTAAAGATAACCTTAGAAGATGGAAAGATCTCCCATGTTCTTGGATAGGCAGAATTAATATTGTCAAAAATGGCCAAAAGTGTTACACAGATCCAACACAATTCCAGTTAAAATCCCAATGATATACCTCATAGAAATAGAGAAAGCAATCATGAAATTCATCTGGAAGAATAAGAGATGCAGAATCAAAATACAGTCTGCTGTCATGTATAACTAAATAGAACAAACCAAAAAAAAAAGAATTTAGGAAAGTCTGAGAATTGATTCAGAAAGAAAGACCCTGGCTTTCTGACTGAAATATGAAGATGAAGTCTTGAGCCAGTTTTGGCAGACAACCTTCAAGTTGTTACAGAATATCTCAAGGACAAAGGAATCATGATTTCTGTGACTCATTTGATGTTATATGCTAACTGGTTCTTTCCCATTTTCACAGAGGCTGGGGAAATTCCTTTTTGATCAAAGAGCCTGTGTTAATGTTAGAAGATTTTTGGTAGGAGGAAGGACATAGAAGGGAAGTGGGTAGAGAAATGCCACCTAGGAATAGAAAGTACCAGACTAGAAAAGGAATTTGAACCCCCGTAGCCAGATATGTCTAGCCTCTTTAGGGAATGAAAACTCAGATAAGATAGAGCTTTATTGATCCTACAAACAAGGCCTGCTGAGCATCTGACAACATTTTCTGGTAACCTCAGAGTCTGTCAGCAGTTAGCAGTCCACAGTTGGAGATCCGTGGTCTAGTTTGAAAGAGTACAGAGGCTTAATTTTGAGAGCAACTCTTGTTAATTTGGTAGTGGTTACTAGAAGACTGTGTTGACATAGATTCTGAGGACATGTCTAGATGTTACAGCAAAAATTGCTATGAGTGATCTCTCCCATCAGTCTGGACAGGAATAGTAGTGGCATGTATGCTAAATGTTTGCCATCTCTGATTCAGTCCTATCTTTATAAGTGGAAACTGTGACACAGAAAGATAACATGACTTTCTGCCTGTTGCTCAGTTAATAGCAGAAGCATGTCTAGTTTCCTGATCTCTTTTTATCTTTTTTCATTTTTCTTTATTTTTATAGACTGAATTTTGATTTACTGTACACAAATGGGTACATTGATTAGTGCCTTTTCCACAACAATAAACCAATTAACTTATTTTAGCATTTATGTCCAGGCATGAAATATTTTTCAATTTTCTTTCCACATTTACCCCCCTTTTTTTTCCTGGAAAACTGCTTCCATGCCACACATGGAGCACTTTCCTTCCTTCATTTAAGAAAACAAAATTAAAGCTTATTTTGGGATTTGTCTGGTGAATATAATTAATCATTGAGACAGTGGTCTCAATTCTGTTCCATTTCCCTGTTCACTTTCCTATTATAACACACTTGTTCCCAGGCATTAGACTTTGAAATTAGGGACAAGTTCATTGTTGAAGTAAAATCTGGTGCAATTCAAGACCAGGTGAAATCTTTCCCCTCTTATTCTTTCCTTCCTCAACCTCCAAATTCTCTAAGTTCCCTTTCTGGCTTTTTTTTTTTTTTTTTCAGTTTTTTTTTTTTTTTTTTGTATTCTTAGCAAGTACACATCAGTTTCATTTGGGTCCCTTTCTGTTTTAATGTCTTTCAAGCATCTGAGATTAATTAATTTCTGCTTACTCATATACAGACCCTGTACATCCCCATCCCGTGTAACTTGTGGTTCTTATGAAACCTCAGTTCACTAGAGCTAGAATGGACTTAGGCTTCATCCCATCTATCTTCTGAAGTAGTTAAGGTTCAGAGAGGATGAAACTAAATTTTTTCAAACAAACCATTTTCCAGAATCCAGTATGCAAAGTGACCAATTTGCTGAATGTCCAACTTACACCATAGTCTCGCCTTTGTGAATTCTTTCATTCAGTTCATGGGTTTTCAGTTCATCTTCATTTTAAGGAATACTAAGTTTGCCTCTTCCCCAGCTCCTTCCTATTAACAGCTGAGCCTGGGGAGAAGAGAAGGGTGAATGAAGAGCCTGAAAGGATTGTATAAAGAATATAAATACCAATTATTAACATTTTCTATATTAAAATATGTAATAAAATGGTGGATATATAGTCAGAATTATTCTTGAATAAGACTTAATGAGTGCTGATGGAATAGCCCATCTTGGAGGGTGTTTGCCTAGCATGCGGAAGGACTGGGGTTCAAATCCCCAGCACTGCAGGATGGGGAAAAAAATAAGACAATGAAAAATACTAATAAAGCACACATTCTCTAAGTGTATTCCTCTGATGAGTCAGAGTATGAATAGAGTGACTTGCAACCCTTTGTCTCTCTTTCTGTCTTCCTCAGTCCTAGCAGCATGTCTTCTTTACCTTCTTTCAGTTCTCTCAAATCTCCATGCCCTTTCATATCTCATGACCCCTGAAGTTGCTATTCTCTATGCTTTGAATGCATTACTTAGCATCAATATCTCCCTGGTATTTTTGCAGTCTCCACTTAAATTGCTCCTTCTTGGTGGGTTTCACTTAATCACCTAATATAGCTTCACTCCTTTATACCATTTATCAGTTAGTTTTTGCCATATAACAAACTATCTTAAAATTTAGTGGCTCAAAACAACTGGAATTCATTCAATTCATGATTCTACTATGCCTGGCTGGGTTCACATCTGGATCTGAACTCAATTACTGGGTTGACTGGAGACTGTCTGGTCCTAGATAACTGAAGGGACTGGTGATTGACTGGCTGTCATTTTGGGTGACGGGGGTGATTAGGCCATGTATCACTTATCCTTCTGAAGGCTAACACAAGTTTGTTCACAAGGAAGCATAGAGTTTCAAGAACATCAAAAATACAAGCCCTTAAATGCAAGCACTTTTCAAGTTTCTGCTTACATTGCATTTGTTAGTATCCCATTAGCCAACGCATATCACAAGGGAACTCTAGATTAAAGGGGAAGAAAAAGACTTCACCTCTTGAGGGAAGAGTTCCAAAGTCACATTGCCAAGGTGGAAACACTCCACAAGGAGTGGAAAAATTTGTATTCAAATCTGTTCGTTCTCTTCCTGTGCTTGGAATACTAAAGCCAGTATATGACAAGCCTGATGGAGAATAAGACTACAGTCCTCATGAAGGTGCCCCACCTAGAAGCCTCCCAACCACCAGACATGTGAGTAAAGCCATCCTGGATCATCTGGCTTCCAGCTGATCTACCAGCTGACTACAGATAAATGAGAAAGCTAAGCAAAGTTCAGGTAAGCTGACACAGATTAAAGGAATCACCTGAGCAACTCACAGAATAATTATGAACTAAATGAAATTTATTACTTTAAACCACCATGATGTTTTGGGATGTTTTGTTATATAGCAAAATCCAACCAATACAGGGGACCTGGATCAGGACTCTGGTCCCAATTAGGGAACAATATGTGGTTAGGCCTTGCTGTGATAATCGATTGATGATATCTGTCCACGACTACCTGACTTCCAGCTAGCAGTTTCTGCATTTCTTTGCTTGAGGAATTTCTCTAGTCATTAGAATCTACTTGCCTATGCTCACAGTAGGTCACAAGTTCTGCAGAATTAATGCTTACTATAAGTAACTTTAATCAGTGACTCAAGAGAGGTGGTTTATAAATATCCCAGAAAATTGAAAAATGATTTGTTCCAAACTGTCTCCAAGAGTTCTCTAATGGGGTTGTGTTCTGGGACTTGGTAAAGAGCTCCCAGCCTCTTTCATCTGCAGACTGGCCTAAAACACATGACTAAGGAGTGAGCCTATGACTCTCATTTAGTCTCTGTCTCAGACTGAAGCTAGACATTTGCACCCAACAGATTTGGCATGATAGTTTTGATGGGCGAGGTGGGAATTTTTTATATGGTTATCAGAGATGGAATTAAGGTCAAAGATCAGATGCGGCTGAGAGACAAAAGAGAAGAATGAGATCAGGGAGAAATATGCTTTGTACCTTATAAACCAAGAAACAAAAGCTACAAGTTTAACGTGTTCAGTCATATTTTCCCTTTCAATAATATTTTTAGGAGTATGATTTTATAAAATATAAACTGCATGTAATGAAAAACAAAAATCTTCAATGCACTTTTTTATTATTTAAACAAATGGGACACATATTGTTTCTCTATTTGTACATGGAGTCAAGGCATACCATTTGTGTAATCATAAATTTACATAGGGCAATGTTGTTTGATTCATTCTGTTATTTTTTTCCCTTCACCCCCACACCTCCCACCCCACTTTTCCCTCTATACAGTCCTTCCTTCCTCCATTCTTACCACCCTCCTTATCCCTAACCCTAAAGCTAACCCTAACCCTAAAGCTAACCCCTCCTACCCCCCCTTATATGTCCTCATCTGCTTATCAGCAAGATCATACGTCCTTTAGTTTTTTGAGATTGGCTTATCTCACATAGCATGATATTCTCCAATTTCATCCATTTGCCTGCAAAGGCCAAATTTTATCATTCTTCATGGCGGAGTAATATTCCATTGTGTATATATGCCACAGTTTCTTTATCCATTCATCAACCAAGGGCATCTAGGTTTGTTCCACAATCTGACTATGGTGAATTGAGCAGCTAAAAACATTGATGTGGCTGTATCTCTGAGTATGCTGATTTTAAGTCCTTTGGGTATAGGCCAAGGAGTGGAATAGCTGGGTCAAATGGTGGTTCCATTCCAAGCTTTCTGAGGAATCTCCATACTGCTTTCCAGAGTGGCTGCACTAATTTGCAACCCCACCAGCAATGTATGAGTGTACCTTTTTCCCCACATCCTCACCAACACCTATTGTTGCTTGTGTTCTTGAGAATCGCCATTCTAATTGGGGTGAGATGGAATCTTAGTGTAGTTTTGATTTGCATTTCTCTTATTACTAGAGATGTTAAACATTTTTTCATGTATCTGTTGATTGCATGTACATCTTCTTCTGTGAAGTGTCTGTTCAATTCCTTAGCCCATTTGTTGATTGAATTATTTGTATTCTTGGTGTAGAGTTTTTTGAGTTCTTTATAGATTCTGGAAATTAGCGCTCTATCTGAAGTATGAGTGGCAAAGATATTCTCCCACTCTGTAGGCTCTCTGTTCGCATTGCTGATAGTTTCCTTTGCTGAGAGAAAGCTTTTTATTTGAATCTATCCCAGTTGTTGATTCTTGCTTTTATTTCCTGGGCTATGGGAGTCCTGTTAAGGAAGTCTGATCCTAAGCCAACAAGTTGAAGGTTTGGACCTACTTTTTCTTCTATAAGATGCAGGGTCTCTGGTCTGATTCTGAGGTCTTTGATCCATTTTGAGTTGAGTTTTGTGCAGGGTGAGAGATAGGGGTTTAATTTCATTCTGTTGCATGTGGTTTTCCAGTTTTCCCAGCACTATTTGTTGAAGAGGCTATCTTTTCTCCATTGCATATTTTTGGCACTTTTGTCTAGTATGAGAAAATTGTATTTATTTGGGTTTGTGTCCATGTCCTCTATTCTGTACCATTGATCTACCTGTCTATTTTGGTACCAATACCATGCCATTTTTGTTACTATTGCTTTGTAATAGAGTTGAAGATCTGGTATTGCGATACCCCCTCCTTCGCTCTTTCTACTGAGGATTGCTTTAGCTATTCTGGGTTTTTTATTCTTACAGATGAATCTCATAATTGCTTGCTCTATTTCTGTAAGGTACGTCATTGGGATTTTAATTGGAATTGCATTGAATCTGTATAGCACGTTAGGTAGCATGGCCATTTTGACAATATTAATTCTGCCTATCCAAGAACATGGGAGATCTCTCCATCTTCTAAGGTTTTCTTTAATTTCTTTCTTTAGTGTTCTGTAGTTCTCATTGTAGAGGTCTTTCATCTCTTTTGTGAGATTGATTCCCAAGTATTTTATTTTTTTTGAGGCTATTGTGAATAGGGTAGTTTTCCTAATTTCTCTTTCTGAAGATTCATCACTTATGTATAAAAATGCATTGGATTTATGAGCATTGATCTTGTAACCTGCTACTTTACTAAATTCACTTATGAGTTCTAAGAGATTTCTGGTGGAATTTCTAGTTTCCTCTAAATATATAATCATGTCATCAGCGAACAGGGATAGTTTGAGTTCTTCTTTTCCAATTCATATCCCTTTAATTTCTTTGGTTTGTCTAATTGCTCTGGCTAGAGTTTCAAGGACAATGTTGAATAGAAGTGGTGAAAGAGGGCATCCCTGCCTTGTTCCAGTTTTTAGGGGGAATGCTTTCAGTTTTTCACCATTTACAATGATATTGGCCATGGGCTTAGCATAGATGGCCTTTACAATGTTAAGGAATGTTCCCACTACCCCGATTTTTTCTAGTGTTTTGAGCATGAAGGGATACATTTTATCGAATGCTTTTTCTGCATCTATTGAAATAATCATGTGATTCTTAACTTTTAGTCTGTTGATATGGTGAATGAAATTTATTGATTTCCTGATGTTGAACCAACCTTGCATCCCTGGAATAAAACCCACTTGATCATGGTGCACTATCTTTTTAATATATTTTTGTATGCGATTTGCTAAAATTTTGTTGAGAATGTTTGCTTCAATGTTCATTAAGGATATTGGTCTGAAATTTTCTTTCCTCGATGTGTCTCTGTCTGGTTTAGGTATCAGGGTGATATTGGCTTCATAGAATGAGTTTGGGAGGGTTCCCTCCTCTTCTATTTCATGGAATACTTTGAGAAGTATTGGAATGAGCTCTTCTTTAAAGGTTTTGTAGAACTCGGCTGAGAACCCATCTGGTCCCGGACTTTTCTTTGTTGGTAGGCTTTTGATGACCTCTTCTATTTCATTGCTTGAAATTGATTTATTTAAGTTGTGTATGTCCTCCTGGTTCAGTTTAGGTAATTCATATGTCTCTAGAAACCTGTTGATGTCTTCAGGGTTTTCTCTTTTGTTGGAGTATAGATTTTCAAAATAGCTTCTAATTATGTTGTGTATTTCAATCCTGTCTGTTGTGATATTTCCTTGTTCATTCCGAATTTTAGTGATTTGGGTTTTCTCTCTCCTTCTCTTTGTTAGTGTGGCTAAAGGTTTATCAATTTTGTTTATTTTTTCGAAGAACCAACTATTTATTTTGTCAATTTTTTGTATTGTTTCTTTTGTTTCAATTTCATTGATTTCAGCTCTGAGTTTAACTATTTCCTGTCTTCTACTACTTTTGGTGCTGTTCTGTTCTTCTTTTTCTAGGGCTTTGAGCTGTAGTGTTAGGTCGTTTATTTGTTGAGTTTTACTTCTTTTATTGAATGCGCTCCATGAAATAAATTTCCCTCTAAATACTGCTTTCATAGTGTCCCAGAGATTTTGATATGATGTTTCTTTGTTCTCATTTACCTCTAAGAATTTTTTAATTTCCTTCCTAATATCTTCTGTTATCCATTCATCATATAATAGCATATTGTTTAATCTCCAGATGTTGGAATAGTTTCTGTGTTTTACTCTTTCATTTATTTCTAACTTCAATCCATTATGATCTGATAGAATACATGCTAGTGTCTCTATCTTCTTGTATTTGCTAACATTAGCTTTATGGCATAATATATGGTCTATTTTAGAGAAGGATCCATGTGCTGCTGAGAAGAAAGTGTATTCGCTCTTGGTAGGATGGTATATTCTATAAATGTCCGTTAAGGGGGGTTTCAAGATGGCGGCCTGGAGGGTGCCTGCATTTCATGTTGCTCCAGGACTCAGGATTCAAAAGAGGAGATATTGAGATGCTTGGGACCAACTCAAAGCAGCTGGGTGACTCTCACCCCCTGGGGAGGCATCCCGGATGGGACGGTGGTCCCGGAACGCAGGAAACTTTGTGAAGTAGAACTGCCGGCGAGTCGCCCCTCCCCCCGCTGGAGCAGTGAACTCGGACAGCTGGGAGCGCCGTAAAGGAGGCCGCTCGCCACAGCGCTGGGACTCGGAGCAACCACTGGGGCTCCGGCGGCTGCCCAGGGGAGGAGTGGCGAGGAGAGCTGTGTGGACTCAGGACACTGGGGACTGCGCTGAGGAGGAGGAGGAGGAGCGTGGCCACTTGGATTCGGAGTGACTGCACCAGAGCTACAGGCGGTTACCAGAGGAGAAGCCGCGCGGTGAGCTGTTTGGACTCAGAATGACGCTTCTGAACCCCGGGGCCTGCCCTGAGGACGAGGAGGAGGAAGAGGAGCGCGGCAGCTTGGATTCGGGGTGACTACACCAGAGCTACAGGCGGTTGCCAGAGAAGGGGCTGCGTGGCAAGCTGTTTGGACTCAGACCACTTCTGAACCCCGGGGCCTGCCTGGAGGAGTAGGAGGAGGAGGAGGAGGAGGAGGAGCGTGGCGGGTCCTTTGGACTCGCAGTGACTGCATTAGCGCTCCAGGCGGCTGCTCAGAGGAGAAGGCGAGTGGTGAGTTGTTTGGTCTTAAAGTGACAGCTCCTGAACACAGGGGGGCTGCCTGGAGGAGAAGCGTGGTGGGACGCTTGGTCTTGAGTGGCCGCACCAGAGCTCCAGGCGGTTGCCCAGAGGACCCGTGCAGCGGGTCACGTGGATTCAGAGCCACTCAGAGGGACTGCTCCTGAACACCCGGGGGGTTATCTGGAGAAGAAGGAGGAACGGGGAGGGTCACTTCGACTCGGAGTGATTGATTGCCCCGGGCTACGGGTGGTTGGTGGGAGGAGGAGGCACGAAGTGAGTTGCTTGGACTCCTAGTGACCGCACCGGAATACTGGGCGGCTGTCTGGAGGAAGAGGCCTGTGGCGGGTCTCTGGGACTCAGAGCGATTGTTCGGGGCCACAGGTGGCTGCTCAGAGGAGGGGCCACACAGCCAGGCGATTAGGTGCAGAGCAGGGTCCCAGGATCTAGGAGGCTTCTGGGTGGAAGAGCCACACAGAGACAGGCTTAGGGCGGAGCGAAGGTTCCAGGCCTGTGGGCAAATTCTCTGAGGAGGGGCAGCCTAAGGAGATTCATCTGCAAAGGGTGAGGCTCCCAGGCCCAGGAGGTAGGGCCGGGCCCCTGGGAACTTTGCAGAGGAAGGCAGCCCAGCCCAGGTGGTAGCTGTAAATTGAGGGGAACCTCTAGGAGGGAACTGACCAGCGAGACCTCCCCACCGGGTGAGTCTTCCCTGCTGGGTGAGGTTTCCCCACAAGGACGGTAAAACCAGAGACTCAGGCCCAAACAGGCCTTGCCTCAGCCCGCAGCCTAGGTCCCCTTTGGATGACCATTGGTTAACAAGTGGAGGCACCTCTGCCCACTAGCAGGGATTATACCCCACCTGAAGGCCACCACTCCTAGAGAGGCAGCTTCCTTCTGGAGCACCGTATTATCAACTTCCTCCATGACTTCAGCCTACTGAAGGCTAAGGGGGGATATATATAGAAATCTTCAGGGACATTGTAAGTCAATAGAGGAAATCCGCAATATCTCAGCGGTCCACTGATACCTGAACAATATGAGAAAACAAGGAAAGAAAATGCTGCAAACAAATCTAGATGTTACATCAATAAAACCCAATGACAGCCTGGCAGAAGAAATGACAGAAAAGGAGTTCAGAATGTACATAATTAAAATGATCAGAGAAGCAAACGATGAGATGAAAGAGCAAATGCAAGCATTGAATGAACGCACCAATCGACAGTTAAAAGAGGAAATACAGGAAGCAAAAGATCATTTCAATAAAGAGTTAGAGATATTGAAAAAAAACCAAACAGAAATCCTTGACATGAAGGAAACAATAAACCAAATTAAGAACTCCATAGAAAGCATATCCAATAGGATAGAACACCTGGAAGACAGAACCTCAGACATTGAAGATAAAATATTTAACCTTGAAAACAAAGTTGAACAAACAGAGAAGATGGTAAGAAATCATGAACAGAATCTACAAGAACTATGGGATATCATGAAAAGGCCAAATTTAAGAATTATTGGGATTGAGGAAGGCCTAGAGAAACAAGCCAAAGGAATGAATAATTTATTCAATGAAATAATATCAGAAAATTTCCCAAATGTGAAGAATGAAATGGAAAATCAAGTTCAAGAGGCTTATAGGACTCCAAATACACAAAATTACAACAGACCCACACCAAGGCACATTATAATGAAAATACCTAACATACAAAATAAAGACAGAATTTTAAAGGCTGTGAGAGAAAAGAACCAAATTACATTCAGGGGGAAACCAATACGCATATCAGCAGATTTTTCAATCCAGACCCTAAAAGCTAGAAGGGCCTGGAACAACATTTTTCAAGCCCTGAAAGAAAATGGATGCCAACCAAGAATCTTATACCCAGCAAAACTTACCTTCAAATTTGACGATGAAATAAAATCCTTCCATGATAAACAAAAGCTAAAAGAATTTACAAAAAGAAAGCCAGCATTACAGAACATTCTCAGCAAAATATTCCATGAGGAAGAGATGAAAAACAAAGAAGCAAATCAGCAAAGGGAGGAATTATCCTAAAGGAATTGTCAAATAAAGGAGGAAACAAGTTGTGTCAAACAAATAAATAAACAAAATTTTAAAAATGAACCAAATGACCGGGAAACCAAATCATTTCTCTATAATAACCCTGAATGTTAATGGCCTGAATTCATCAATCAAAAGACATAGACTGGCAGACTGGATTAAAAAGAAAGATCCAACAATATGTTGCCTGCAAGAGACTCACCTCATAGAAAAAGATACCCATAGACTAAAGGTGAAAGGATGGGGAAAAACATACCATGCACATGGACTCAGCAAAAAAGCTGGACTTTGGCTTGAAGTCCGATAATGTAGACTTCAAGCCAAAGTTAGTCAGAAGGGATAAAGAAGGTCATTTCATACTGCTTAAGGGAAGCATAAATCAGCAAGACATAACAATCATAAACATCTATGCCCCGAACAGTGGCTCATCCATGTATGTCAAACAAATCCTTCTCAATTTCAGAAACCAAATAGACCACAACACAATAATACTAGGTGATATTAACATGCCTCTCTCACCACTGGACAGATCTTCCAGACAAAAATTGAACAAAGAAACCATAGATCTCAATAACACAATCAATAATTTAGACTTAACGGACATTTATAGAATATACCATCCAACCAAGAGTGAATACACTTTCTTCTCAGCAGCACATGGATCCTTCTCTAAAATAGACCATATATTATGCCACAAAGCTAATGTTAGCAAATACAAGAAGATAGAGACACTAGCATGTATTCTATCAGATCATAATGGATTGAAGTTAGAAATAAATTAAAGAGTAAAACACAGAAACTATTCCAACATCTGGAGATTAAACAATATGCTATTATATGATGAATGGATAACAGAAGATATTAGGAAAGAAATCAAAAAATTCTTAGAGATAAATGAGAACAAAGAAACATCATATCAAAATCTCTGGGACACTATGAAAGCAGTACTTAGAGGGAAATTTATTTCATGGAGCGCATTCAATAAAAGAAGTAAAACTCAACAAATAAACAACCTAACACTACAGCTCAAAGCCCTAGAAAAAGAAGAACAGAACAGCACCAAAAGTAGTAGAAGACAGGAAATAATTAAACTCAGAGCTGAAATCAATGAAATTGAAACAAAAGAAACAATACAAAAAATTGACAAAATAAATAGTTGGTTCTTCGAAAAAATAAACAAAATTGATAAACCTTTAGCCACACTAACAAAGAGAAGACGAGAGAAAACCGAAATCACTAAAATTCGGAATGAACAAGGAAATATCACAACAGACAGGATTGAAATACAAAACATAATTAGAAGCTATTTTGAAAATCTATACTCCAACAAAATAGAAAATTTCGAAGACATCAACAGGTTTCTAGAGACATATGAATTGCCTAAACTGAACGAGGAGGACATAAACAATTTAAATAGACCAATTTCAAGTACTGAAATAGAAGAAGTCATCAAAAGCCTACCAACAAAGAAAAGTCCGGGACCAGATGGGTTCTCAGCCGAGTTCTACAAAACCTTTAAAGAAGAGCTCATTCCAATACTTCTCAAAGTATTCCATGAAATAGAAGAGGAGGGAACCCTCCCAAACTCATTCTATGAAGCCAATATCACCCTGATACCTAAACCAGACAGAGACTCATCAAGGAAAGAAAATTTCAGACCAATATCCTTAATGAACATCGACGCAAAAATTCTCAACAAAATTTTAGCAAATCGCATACAAAAACATATTAAAACGATAGTGCACCATGATCAAGTGGGTTTCATCCCAGGGATGCAAGGTTGGTTCAACATCAGGAAATCAATAAACGTAATTCACCATATTAATAGACTTAAAGTCAAGAATCACATGATTATTTCAATAGATGCAGAAAAAGCATTTGATAAAATACAGCACCCCTTCATGCTCAAAACACTAGAAAAAATAGGGATAGTGGGAACATTCCTTAACATTGTAAAGGCCATTTATGCTAAGCCCATGGCTAATATCATTCTAAATGGTGAAAAACTGAAAGCATTCCCCCTAAAAACTGGAACAAGACAGGGATGCCCTCTTTCACCACTTCTATTCAACATCATTCTTGAGACTCTGGCCAGAGCAATTAGACAAACCAAAGAAATTAAAGGGATACGAATTGGAAAAGAAGAACTCAAACTATCCCTGTTCGCTGATGACATGATTATATATTTAGAGGAACCTGGAAATTCCACCAGAAAACTCTTAGAACTCATAAGTGATTTCAGTAAAGTAGCAGGTTACAAGTTCAATGCCCATAAATCCAACACATTTTTATACATAAGTGATGAATCTTCAGAAAGAGAAATTAGGAAAACTACCCCATTCACAATAGCCTTGAAAAAAATAAAATACTTGGGAATCAATCTCACAAAAGAGGTGAAAGACCTCTACAATGAGAACTATACAACACTAAAGAGAGAAATTAAAGAACACCTTAGAAGATGGAAAGATCTTCCATGTTCTTGGATAGGAAGAATTAATATTGTCAAAATGCCATACTACCTAAAGTGCTATACAGATTCAATGCAATTCCAATTAAAATCCCAATGACGTACCTTACAGAAATAGAGCAAGCAATTATGAAATTCATCTGGAAGAATAAGAAACCCAGAATAGCTAAAGCAATCCTTAGCAGGAAGAGTGAAACAGGGGGTATTGCAATACCAGATCTTCAACTCTACTACAAAGCAATAGTAACAAAAACGGCATGGTATTGGTACCAAAATAGAAAGGTAGATCAATGGTACAGAATAGAGGACATGGACACAAACCCAAATAAATACAATTTTCTCATACTAGACAAAGGGGCCAAAAATATGCAATGGAGAAAAGATAGCCTCTTCAACAAATGGTGCTGGGAGAATTGGAAATCCATATGCAACAGAATGAAACTAAACCCATATCTCTCACCATGCACGAAACTAAACTCAAAATGGATTAAGGACCTCGGAATCAGACCAGAGACCCTGCATCTTATAGAAGAAAAAGTAGGTCCAAATCTTCACCTTGTTGGTCTAGGACCAGACTTCCTTAACAGGACTCCCATAGCACAAGAAATAAAAGCTAGAATCAACCACTGGGATAGATTCAAACTAAAAAGCTTTCTCTCAGCAAAGGAAACTATCAGCAATGCGAAGAAAGAGCTTACAGAGTGGGAGAATATCTTTGCCAATCATACTTCAGATAGAGCACTAATCTCCAGAATATATAAAGAACTCAAAAAACTCTACTCCAAGAATTCAAATAATCCAGTCGACAAATGGGCTAAGGAAATGAATAGACACTTCACAGAAGAAGATCTACAAGCAATCAACAAACATATGGAAAAATGTTCAACATCTCTAGTAATAAGAGAAATGCAAATCAAAACCATCCTAAGATTCCATCTCACCCCAATTAGAATGGCGATTATCAAGAATACGAGCAACAACAGGTGTTGGCGAGGATGTGGGGAGAAAGGTACACTCATACACTGCTGGTGGGGCTGCAAATTAGTGCAGCCACTCTGGAAAGCAGTGTGGAGATTCCTTAGAAAACTTGGAATGGACCCTCCATTTGACCCAGCTATCCCACTCCTTGGCCTATACCCAAAGGACTTAAAATCTGCATACTACAGAGATACAGCCACATCAATGTTCATAGCTGCTCAATTCACAATAGCCGGACTGTGGAACCAACCTAGATGCCCTTCAATTGATGAGTGGATAAAGAAACTGTGGTATATATATACAATGGAATATTACTCCGCCATAAAGAATGATAAAATTATGGCATTTGCAGGCAAATGGATGAAATTGGAGAATATCATGCTAAGTGAGATAAGCCAATCTCAAAAAGCGAAAGGACGAATGATATCACTAATAAGTGGAGGATGACACATAATGGGGGGGAGGGAAGGGTTAGTGTTAGGGTTAGAGTTAGGGTTAGGGAGGGGGGCAAGTATGGAGGAAGGAAGTACTGTATAGAGGGTAAAGAGGGGTGGGAGGGGTGGGGGGAAGGGAAAAAAATAACAGAATGAATCAAACAACATTGCTCTATGTAAAGTTATGATTACACAAATGGTATGCCTTTACGCCATGTACAAACAGAGAAACAACATGTATCCCATTTGTTTACAATAAAAAAAATAAAAATAAAAATAATGCTGCAAAAAAAAAATGTCCGTTAAGTCTAAATTATTGATTGTGTTATTGAGATCTATGGTTTCTTTGTTCAATTTTTGTCTGGAAGATCTGTCCAGTGGTCAGAGAGGCGTGTTAAAATCACCTAGTATTATTGTGTTAGGGTCTATTTGGTTTCTGAAATTGAGAAGGATTTGTTTGACATACATGAATGAGCCACTGTTTGGGGCATAGATGTTTATGATTGTTATATCTTGCTGATTTATGCTTCCCTTAAGCAGTATGAAATGACCTTCTTTATCCCTTCTGACTAACTTTGGCTTGAAGTCTACATTGTCTGAAATGAAGATGGATACTCCAGCTTTTTTGCTGAGTCTATGTGCATGGTATGTTTTTCCCCATCCTTTCACCTTTAGTCTATGAGTATCTTTTTCTATGAGGTGAGTCTCTTGTAGGCAACATATTGTTGGATCTTTCTTTTTAATCCAATCTGCCAGTCTATGTCTTTTGATTGATGAATTCAGGCCATTAACATTCAGGGTTATTATAGAGATATGATTTGGTTTCCCGGTCATTGGGTTCATTTTTTAAATTTTATTTATTTATTTGTTTGACACAACTTGTTTCCTCCTTTATTTGACAATTCCTTTAGGATAATTCCTCCCTTTGCTGATTTGCTTCTTTGTTTTTCATCTCTTCCTCATGGAATATTTTGCTGAGAATGTTCTGTAATGCTGGCTTTCTTTTTGTAAATTCTTTTAGCTTTTGTTTATCATGGAAGGATTTTATTTCATTGTCAAATTTGAAGGTAAGTTTTGCTGGGTATAAGATTCTTGGTTGGCATCCATTTTCTTTCAGGGCTTGAAAAATGTTGTTCCAGGCCCTTCTAGCTTTTAGGGTCTGGATTGAAAAATCTGCGGATATCCGTATTGGTTTCCCCCTGTATGTAATTTGGTTCTTTTCTCTCACAGCCTTTAAAATTCTGTCTTTATTCTGTATGTTAGGTATTTTCATTATAATGTGCCTTGGTGTGGGTCTGTTGTAATTTTGTGTATTTGGAGTCCTATAAGCCTCTTGAACTTGATTTTCCATTTCATTCTTCAGATTTGGGAAATTTTCTGATATTATTTCATTGAATAGATTGTTCATTCCTTTGGTTTGTTTCGCTAAGCCTTCCTCAATCCCAATAATTCTTAAATTTGGCCTTTTCATGATATCCCATAGTTCTTGTAGATTCTGTTCATGATTTCTTACCATCTTCTCTGTTTAAGAACCAACTCTTTCTTTTGTTAATTTTTCCGATTGTTTCTTTTGTTTCAATTTCGTTGATTTCGGCTCTGATTTTAACTATTTCCTGTCTTCTACTACTTTTGGTGTTGATTTGCTCTTTTCCTAGGGCTTTGAGCTGTAGTGTTAAGTCGTTTATTTGTTGATTTCTACTTCTTTTGTTGAGTGCGCCCCATGAAATAAATCTTCCTCTAAGTACTGCTTTCATAGTGTCCCAGAGATTTTGATATGATGTGTCTTTGTTCTCGTTTATTTCTAAGAATTTTTTAATTTCCCTCCTGATGTCTTCTGTTATCCATTCATCATATAATAGTGTATTATTTAATCTCCAGGTATCGGAGAATTTTGTTTTTTATTCTGTCATTTATTTCTAATTTCAATCCATTATGATCTGATAATGGATCAGATAATCTGAGTACAAGGTAGTATCTCTATCTTCTTGTATTTGCTAACAGTAGCTTTGTGGCATAAAACATGGTCTATTTTAGAGAAGGATCCATGTGCTGCTGAGAAGAAAGTGTATTTGTTTTTTGTTGGATGGTATATTCTATATTTGTCGGTTAAGTCTAAATTGTTGATTGTGTTATTGAGATCTATGGTTTCTTTTTTCAATGTTTGTTTGGAGGATCTATCCAGCGGTGAGAGAGGTGTGTTAAAATCGCCTAGTATTATTGTGTTGTGGTCTATTCGATTTCTGGAATTAAGAAGGAGTTGTTTGACATACATGGAAGAACCAATGTTCGGGGCATAGATATTTATGATTGTTATGTCTTGCTGATTTATGGTTCCCTTAAGCAGTATGTAATGTCCTTCTTTATCCCTTCTGACTAGTTTTGGCTTGAAGTCCACATTATCTGAAATGAGGATGGATACTCCAGCTTTTTTGCTGTGTCCGTGTGCATGGTATGTTTTTTCCCATCCTTTCACCTTTAGTCTATGGGTATCTCTTTCTATGAGATGAGTGTCTTGCAGGCAGCAAATTGTTGGATTTTTCTTTTTAATCCATTCTGCCAGTCTATGTCTTTTGATTGATGAGTTCAGGCCATTAACATTCAGGGTTATTATTGTGATATGATTTGTATTCCCAGTCATTTGACTCATTTTTGTTTTTCGACATGATTTGGTTTCCCCTTTATTTGGCTATTCCTTTAGGCTAGTTCCTCCCGTTGCTGATTTGCATCGTTGTTTTTCATCTCTTCCTCATGGAATATTTTGCTGAGAATGTTCTGCAATGCTGGCTTTGTTTTTGTAAATTCCATTAGCTTTTGTTTATCATGGAAGGATCTTATTTCATCGTCAAATCTGAAAGTAAGTTTTGCTGGGTATAAGATTCTTGGTTGGCATCCATTTTCTTTCAGGGCTTGAAAAATGTTGTGCCAGGCCCTTCTAGCTTTTAGGTTCTGGATTGAAAAATCTGCTGATATTCTTATTGGTTTTCCCCTGAATGTAATTTGATTCTTTTCTCTCGTGGCCTTTAAAATTCTGTCTTTATTTTGTATGTTAGGTATTTTCATTATAATGTGCCTTGGTGTGGGTCTGTTGTAATTTTGTATATCTGAAGTCCTATAAGCCTCCTGTACTTGGTTTTCCATTTCATTCTTCAGATTTGGGAAATTTTCTGATATTATTTCATTGTAATGGATTGTTCATTCCTTTGGTTTGTTTCTGTAAGCCTTCCTCAATCCCAATAATCCTTAAATTTGGCCTTTTCATGATATCCCATAGTTCTTGTAGATTCTGTTCATGATTTCTTACCATCTTCTCTGTTTGGTCAACTTTGTTTTCAAGATTAAATATTTTGTCTTCAATATCTGAGGTTCTGTCTTCCAGATGTTCTGTCCTATTGGTTATGCTTTCTATGGAGTTTTTAACTTGGTTTATCGTTTTCTTCATTTCAAGGATTTCTGTTTGGTTTTTTTTCAGTATCTCTAACTCTTTTTTTGAAATGATCTCTTGCTTCCCGTATTTGCTCTTTTAACTGTTGATTGGTGCAATCATTTAATGCCTGCATTTGGTCTTTCATCTCCTCCTTCAATGCCTGCATTTGCTCTTTCATCTCCTCGTTTGCTTCCCTGATTGTTTTAATTATGTACATTCTGAACTCCCTTTCTGACATATCTTCTGCCGTGCTGTCATTGGGTTTTATTGATATAGTATCTAGGTTTGTTTGGGACATTTTCTTCCCTTGTTTTCTCATATTGGTCAGATGTCAGTGGGACTTTGTGATATTGCAGATTTCCTCTATTGGCTTATAGTGTCCCTGTAGATTTCCAGTATATCACCTCCCAGTCGTCAGTAGCCTTAAGTCTTGGAATAACTTGATAATGCAGTGCTTCCCAAGAAAGCTTCCCCTAGCCTGCTAGTGGTTCCAGGACTTGGAGCTGGCTCTGTGTGGAAAGGCTATCACTGGGGGGCCTGCTCCGAGAAGCTGGCCATGTGGGAGGAGCCCACCGCAGGAGTGCACAGGGCTGCCTGGGGAAGACTCTAGCTGCCCGCCCTACTCTGATAAGCTGCCCCTATCCAGGCCTGCCACCCAGGCTGATCTTCACCAGGTGGGGGAGACTCACCCCGTGGCTCTGTTTTAGTCCAAGTCTCTGAATACCTCCCCTTCTTGAATCCTGGGTTCTGGAGCGACTGGAGATGCAGTCACCCTCTAGTCCTCCATCTTGGATCGCCCCGTGGAAAAAGCCTGGGGCTGGAGGGGGCAGGGCCACCTGGAGAGGTCTCTGGCTGCCCTGCCCTGGTCCCAGAGGCTGCTTGAGAGTCAGAGCTCTCCGCTGGCTTGGGGACTTGTGACTGGCTCTGTGTAGAAAGGCTCTCACTGGGCGGTCTGCTCCAAGAAACTAGCCTAGAAAGGCGCTTCCCACCGGAGGGAGCCGGGCTGGTTGGGGATTTCCCTGGCTGCCCTGTCCTGGTCCCTGAAGCAACCTGCGGGCAGGAACTCACCGCGTTGGCTCAGGGACTTGGAGCTGGTTCTGTGCAGAAAGGCTGTCACTGGGGGGCCTGCTCCAAGAAGCTGGAGAAGCTGGCTGTGTGGGAGGAGCCCACTGCCGGAGTGCACAGGGGTGCCTGGGGAGGATGCTAGCTGCCCTGCCCTATTCTGATAAGCCTCCCGAATCGGGGCCTGCCGCCCAGGGCGAGCTTCACCAGGTGGGGGAGACTCACCCCGTGGCTCTATTTTAGTCCGAGTCTCTCAGTGCCTCCCCTTCTTGAACCCTGGGTTCTGGAGCGACTGGAGATGCAGTCACCCTCTAGTCTGCCATCTTGGATCGCCTTCAGTGCACTTTTAAATGAGCTTTAACAAATGTTTACACCCATATAACCATCTTACAAATCAAGATATTGAGCATGTACTTAATCTTTCATGTCTTGCTTCACTCAGTGTTTTTGAGATTATACACATTGTGTATATCAGTAGTTCATTCCTTTTTATGATTGGATCATGTTTTATCATATGACTAGCATAATTTCTCATTTCTCATCATGTTGAATATTTGCTTTATTTCTAGTATGTATGTGTTCTAAATAAAGCTCCTATGAACTTTCATATACAGGTCTCCTTATGAGCATATGTTTTGATTTCTCTTAAGTATTTAGGAATGAATTTGTCAGATCATAGGGTAGGTGTGAAGCCTTTACTTGGTTGCCTCTGTGGTTGACTTATTTTCCTTAGTCCTCTGCCTGGCATGCCTTCCTGCTGGGTCTTGGATAATAAGATTCCAGTAAGCATTCTGTGGCGGGAGCTCATTTATTAAAGTTTCAGAGTAGGGATGGGGTTAGGGTCAGGAAAGTGTATAGGAAAGAAGTTGGGCATGTATGATTAGGAGATCAGGGTCTAATCTTCGTTTTTCCATTAAACAGTTCAGAGGCAAATAATTTGTGAACTTTGGGGTTTTAGTCCTTTGATTGCTTTTCACGATTCCTTCCAGATGGTTCTATGCCCATCTTGTGAGTTCATAGTAGATGCTCAATTAAAACGTTTTCCTGTGTAGGACATGGAAAAGTATTGTTATTTGTATTTCTCTTTACTTCAAAAGCATTAAGTTAATTACTATTTTACTGATTTATCTGCCTCCTAATAAGGGTGGGTGCACTAAGGATGATGTTTCATTTTTGTGACGCTGATGGTTGATAGAGATACAAAGGCACAAAGTCAAGAGACACCAGACTAGAAGGTAGGAGGAGGAGGAGAGAGTAGAGTGTAACAAAAGGTAAACTGTGTGTGTGTGTGTGTGTGTGTGTGTGTGTGTGTATCAAAAAAAAAAATGGAGAGAGAATGAGTAACACACAGAGGATGATAGTTGCCACAGGGAGTAAACTTTGGGGAGGAAAAAGATATTTTGAAGCAGTTTTACTGAGTCAATGTCAATAATTCCTTTCCCTCTCACCAAGAAAATTTCAGAAAAAAATCCCATCCATCATTCTATAGTATTTTGGGGATTAGATATATAATTAAAGTGAACTGAAGAACAGAGAAGATGCTCCCAAAGGAGCCCTACAACATTTAGATTCAATGAATGAAAGTATTAGATAAGGTAAAAAGCAAGTTGCTATAACAAAGACACCTAACGCCAGAGTAGCCTATGGCACCAGAAAGTTTGTTTTTCAGGTAACAATTCAGAGGTACATAGTACAGATCCGTGAAGCAGCACTGCTCCAGGGTCAGTCAGAAACCCATGGTCATCCTGTTGTGTAGCTCTGTCATTCTCTAGGGTATTGTTGTTTATCTGTTCAGTTGAAGGTAGGTTGCTGTAGGTTCCACATGGTGGGAAAAAGAAAGATAACATGGAGGAGACATGCCTACTGTCTTAAGTTCTAGTTCTGAAAGTAGCATAATCACTTTTTCTAACATTTAGTTGGCCAGCATCTGATCAAGCCTAATCTCAAGGGTGACTGGAAAATATAATTAAGCTGTGTGCTCAGGAAGAAGGGGAAAGAAGATTGTAATATACAATAGTAGTATGAGGAAGCCCTAAGTCACCCAAAAGGCTGCTTGGAGTATCATTTCATCCACGTTTTGAGGAAGAGCATTATTATTCAGAGCTCACAGAGACTTTTTTTTCTATTTTGGCCTATCCTACATTTTCCCTGTGGTCTAATGGGCTTTGGGCAGTAGAATTCTTTACAATTCTTTAACCCTTGCGTGATATCAAGTTAGGCTAAAGTCGAATGTGCTTCAGCAACAGTGTAAAGCAGGAGGGAAGTGAGCTGAAGGGCCTTAACCCTCCACCATATTTGTCTCCCAGTGGGAAGCTGAAACTAAATTTTTAAGACTTTCTCTTTTCCTGGAAAATCTTCCCAAGCCAGATGTGTTCTTTCCCATTCACCTCCATTATTCAACAATCTTTATTTCTTCTCTCTTCCCTCGCAGATCCCAATAGTGCTGACTGGCTATGACAGTATGTAATTGAGTACAGAGCATTTTGCCTCCACTGTGATTCAACTTCATGCCATATGCAATTGAATCACTCTTAAAAAGATAAAGCTAAGGTCTCCAGGCTACAAATTCCTCCTAAGGCAAAGAGTGGTATGTACTTGGGTGTTCCTCCCTGATGACACTGACACCAATTATATTAACTGAGCACTTTCTCTCCTCTCTCCATCTCCTCTATCATGTTGTTTATCTTTACTTCAGGATGACCATAACCTGTGAGCCGAGTCCACACTGTTAACAGGTCTTCTGGAATGGTATCCTATATTTGGCTTGTAACCAGTTTCTTGGGATATTACATGATAGTCAGCTGATTAGGGCAACAGAATTTTTCTTCAAGAGAAAGAGCTAGAGTTTAGTTAATCTCAGGGCAGAATGGTTCATCTCAAAATAAATCATATTCTCATGATGCTAGAACAGCTGTTGAACAAAACACATTTTCTAACAAGTGAGAAGAAGAATGACAACCTGCAGACCTTAAAAGAGAATTTGAAAAAACAAAAACAGGTGTGTTAGACTATATGCTAGATTATACTTTCCAATCTGGTGGCATTGGAGATCTTCACATTAAGAGATGGAATCTGTTTCTCTACCCCTTGTGTCTAGGCGGGTCATGAGAACTGGTTTGTCCAAAGGGGCATTAGCAAAAATGAAGCAAGTAGAGGCTTGAAATGTACTTACATATTGTGACTTTCTCTCTTGTGGCCCTTGGGACCCTGAAACCTGATGAATGTCAAAAAACAAAAACAAAACACGTAGCTGCCCTCCTTACCCAACCCAATAGTTTGCCTTGCTAAATATGTGTGATGCCTTTCTAGATCACCTAGTCTCTAGGTAACTCATGAGCTGATTGCAGGCAAATGAAAAATCTCAACCCACACCAAAAGTACTCACTGAACAAACCTCAGAATCAATAGGTAGTTGTTTTAAGTATCTACATTTTGGAGTGATTTGTTATGTAGCCCAAACTAATTGTTACAACTGAGTAGCCAGTGCATGTATGTGCATGTATGTATACATGTGTGTTTGTATGTGTGCTTCTTGCATCGTCTCACACACCCATAATTAATACTCCCAACATGAATGCGTATTTATGCAGTTTCTCTGTAGAAATTCCAAACTCTAAAAGTAAACACATAGAGAAAAAGTAAGTGATTAGTCTCTTCCTCCCTCACTTCTCTTTCTCCTGCCCCAAGTTCCCTGAATGTGGAGCTTGACTAGGCAGAAATTTAACAAATCTGAAAGAAGGCAGTACCGAGAATACATCATACTACTCATTTTCCTGGGAACACTACTTTTTCCTGGCAGCCCCAGAAATGGGAATGAAGAAAGATATATGTGTGCCCTAAGTTCTTCTGATCTTAGGGAGATGGATGATAACCATTGGTCTTCTTTCTTATGGGGTTTATTTTTCTATAATTATTTAATTTTTGTTCATCATGGGGTTTTTATATCAGGGTCTTACAACATTCTTCTCTGTATATCATACCTCACAATGATGGGCTGTTGCTGATGGCTTTCCTAAGACAAATTCCCTAATTGTCCTTATATATCAGCTGACTATTGGTTCCTAAAACAACAGAGGTGGCATTTCTGGAGAGGTTTGTTTTTGGTTAGACAAAGCCTATGTAAGTTTGTCTTTAGTATTAGCTTTCCATATTTGGGTAGGTATAGTTGACATAACTATTACTTGACCTCTGTAAAGTATGGTGATTTTATTTTTTAGAAGAGAGAATAATACATTTAGTTTTTTGAATCTAAAGTGTCTGGCAGTAGAAATCCTTTTCTTCATTTTCCCCCATCCCACTTCTTTTTCTCATTTCTATATATGTTTTAGCTATTAAAATCAGTCTTTTCTTTAAAACAGTTTGAGGCATAATTTAAATACTACAAAAGCCACCTCTTTAAAGTGTATAATTCATTTGGCATTTGGTAAATATATACAGTTGTGTGGTCATCATTACAATCTGGTTTTAGGACATTTTCATCACATCCAAAGATCCCTTGTGTCCATTTACAATCAGTGTCCATTCACACCCTTATTCTAAAGTAATGACTATCTATTTTCTGTCTCTAAAACTTTGTAGGTTCTGGAAAGTTCATACAAAGAGAATCATACAATATAGGGAGAAGTTTTTTTGGAGAAAAATAATCCTTAGTATAGGGGTTTCCTAAGGATAGAAAAATGTTTACAAAAACTACTCTTTCTTTGACAATTTGATCCATGAATATGAACAAGATGGCTTATCTTGGTTTGGGTTCCCTCAAAGCAGATGTCAATGCAAGCACTTGGAGGCAAGTAATATATTTGGAAGATAACCACAAAAGGCAGAAATGAGTGAGAGGGGTGGATAAGACACAGGTGAGTGGAAATAAAAAAATTAAAAGGCATGGGATAAGAATTTCACTTATTAATGCTTCATCCTCATTGCTTAATATTGGTCTGTTTGGGTTTTCTATATCCTTTTGGTCCAATTTGGTTCGTTTCATGTATCTAGACATTTGTCAATATCTTCTAGGCTTTTCTATCTATTGGAATATATTTTCAAAACTAGGTCCTAATGATCCTCTGGATTTCAGAAATGTCTGTGGTGATATCAATGCTAGTTGTTGCAGGAGGCCTCAGTTCTTACTACAAAGCCTTTTCTGTAAGGTCACTTGAGTGTCCTAACAACATGGCATCTGGTTTCCCCCAGAAAAAGTGATCCAAAAGAGGAGCAAAGTGGATACAGTGATGCCCATTATGATTTAGCAAAAGATTACATACCATTATTTCTGCTATGTTATATGGGTTGCAAAGGTCAGCTCACAAGGGCATGAATACCAGGAGTCATGGATTATGAGGTCATCTTGAAGCCTAGATGCCATATCCATTGACTCCTATCCCTCATTGGTTGAGGGTTGAGCAAGCTCCAGGAGGGACTGAACTCCTCAGGTGGAGGAGTTTGTAGGTGTTTGAAGTGAGAAGCTGCCAACCTGCAAGGAATTACTCACTATGGCTGCAGGTAAACTGAGAAATGGCCTGGAGCTTTAGGATGGAGTCTTACCAGCATCTGCCACATGCCCCAAAGCTGCCATTAGTGAAATACCTTTTCAGCTCCATTCTAGATAATTAAAAGAAAAATCTTTGACAGCTCAGACTTACAGTTAGAGCAAAATAATAGTTTGGTGGTACTGTATTTATGCCTTTGGGAGGTACTCTGGGTGACTGCTGCACCAGACTGAGCTTTGGGCTTTTGGAAGTCCATCATCCTGGAAGAAGGAGTTCCCAGAACACCAAAATTAGCCTGCTCCTTATATTGCTGCAGAGTAAAAAATGAAAGGCCAGCACTGGGCAGCGGTCCAGCTACATTCTTAAAGTATGGGAAGGGAGCTGGAATCAAAGGAAAGAGTCAAGATTTAGAAAATCAGGGTGGTGAAGGTTTTTCTCAAGGTAACCTGGGATAGGAGGAAATGATGACAGATCAATGCCTAAAAGTACTGTGCAGCATTGGATTTAACACTGACATCAGTGGGTTCCATCACTCATGCCACCTAATTATGCTACCTTATAAAGGAGCAAAAGCAGGAGGAGAACAGGGAAAGGTAGGGACAGAGTAACCAAAGAAGAGGTGGGAAAGCAGACCTATAAATAACCTAGGATCCTCACTGAATGACCAGACCTAGAGGAACCATATGTCCTGAGTGACTCAAGACAATCCTGGTTTAACCTGTTGTTCTGGAATTGTTATTACTAGTATCTCCTTTTGCTCTCAACATCCAGGTTTGGATGGTAAATCACGTTTCTCTTAATCATAGAATACTGTATTGTCTCAAACATAACACTATACACAATGAATTGTAAATGTTTAATTCTCTTCAGCTGTAATCAGTGGGAAGCTAGGGACCCTGTCTGACTTTTACATTAATCTATCTGAAGTATTGGCATTTGTGAAGTTCTCACTATATACTTTACTTACTTAATGACTGAGTGATTGAAACAATGAGTGAATGTGCTAGCTCTGTTTTAAAAGGTACAGTATGATTGGAATGGATTCAGGGGCAGTAAGGGGGAAGTCATTAAGTCTAAGATTCCAAGGGGAACTATAGGAGGTATGTTTTAAAACCCCAGGTCAATGCTCTATTCAAATGTATTTCCTCCATTTAGTTCCTGCAGCTCTGGGGCCAGATGATGTGTGCTCACAAAGAGAACTGCTGCTGGTGAAAAGTTTGGGATTGTCAAATGTTCAGAAAAGCCTCAAGTGTGAATCAACAGGCTTTGCATCTTTACTCTCTAAGGTTCTGCTCTGTCAGCAAGTGATCCTGAAAGCTGTTATTGGTGGCATGGTGACTGCTAATGCACGTTTTTTCTATTATTTCCTCTTAAGGGAGAGGGAGCCAAGCATTATGCCACCAAATAAGGACCATTTATGGACTGCTCAGTCACATTTGCTGAGAGCTGCTGGGTGATTCTAAGCATAAACCTGAGCCCATCTCACAGAACCAAGAACACGGGCACTGCATTTGGGAGAACAGAAAAATGAAAAATGAAAGCTAAATACAGAGTTCTGCAGAAACTGCTATATGGTGACTAATTTAGAAGAGAAACTTCAACATCTCTAGTGGTATGTTTGATTTATCATCCTCAGCTTGTCCAAAGACACTAAAAACTCCTTTGCACTTGGGTCTTAAATTCCCCAACAAAAGTTGCTATTGCTATTTTTCTTTTAGGTTTGGAGAAACAGTGAGGACACTTCTTAAGGAATGGTACAATGAGTCATAGAATCACTATGCTGCACATCATTATAAGATTAATACCCTCTACACTATTATTATCAATATTTGTCATTTATATTATCCTGTTCTAATCCTTTCCAAACATAAATCCAAAACATCCCCTAAAAATTTCCAACAAAAGTGGAAATTTTCTCATCAAACTATCTGATATTTGTCTAGTGCCTACTGAAATACATGTAATTATAGTGCAAGAACAACAGGCTAAGGCAGTAGTTAACAAGTAATAATATTATAATTGAAAGGTAGAAAATGAGTAGACAGGCCTGCCAAGGGGGGAAATAATATTGGTGAAGTCATAGATCAGGGGTTGGCAAACTAGGGCCTAATTCAGTCAGTCATGTTTTTATAAATAAAGTTTTATTGGAACATGGTCATGTTTATTCACCTCTGTATTATCTATGGCTGCTTTCTTGTTACCACAGTAGAATTGGTAATTGTGACAGAGGTTACATGGCCCCCAAACACTAAAATATTTACTAATATTTAATATATTTGCTGAGTCCTGCCATAGACCATAGTAGAAGTAAGGGTGATAATTTTTTTAACTGATTAAGATGATCTTTCAAAAGAATATGAACTTCAATAGAAGGGATAACATCAGATGATAGAGATTTTCAAAGCCATTTAGTAGGAGATATGGAATAGGTTCATAGGAAAAGAAAATATCTTTTCTCACCCTGCTCAGTCTGAGACTCAGATATTGAGAATGGGAAAGAATGGAAGCTGCTTAAATGTGTTGAGTGTATTTATCCTTCTATCTGTTTATTTATCCACTCATTGAGCTTATGTCTACGTATTTTTACAGAATCTGTTACTCAAGTAAAATATGGTCTTTGTAGGGAAAAGTGTTTTTTATTTGTTCTTTTTACATATACATGACAGTAGAGTCAATTTTTAAAAATACAAGTGAGTTCCCCCTAAAAGAAGAAAACCACCCATAATCCCACAATCAAGGTTAAGCCTTGATTAATCCCAAGGTTAATCCCACAATCATGGTTAAATTTCTGTTTTCTCTTATTTTTTTCCTACACAGAAAAGGAAATTTTTATTGAGTTCCTACTACATGCCAGGCAATAAGCTAAGCATTGAGGATACATAATAGTGGAAGCTTGGTTGCAACCTCAAAGACAGAGTACAATGGCTCAAATAATTTAAGTATGGGACAAGAAGTGCAATAATAGCTTCCTGGACAAGGACAGCAGGCTAGAAGGAGTGATTACCTTTTTTGATTTGTTATATTCAGGTGAGCCTTAGAGAATGCCTGGAAGTCAGCTATGTGAGCAGAAATGTCTTAGACACAGGGAAAACAATGATGTTTCTCATGTTGCTGTTACATGTCAAGGAGTTTTATTAATAGCATCTCATGTAATCATTAAGAAAACTGTAAGAAGTGGATTATTATTCCCACTTTACAGACGAGAACCCTGAGACAGTGAGAGGTTAAGACAGTTGTCTAAGTCCATTTGGAGAGCTTGAGGTAGAGGAAGGATTTGATCTTGGATCTGTTCCCAATACTTTTCCCATTTTATTGTATGACTTCCCCAGATTAAAAAAAAAATTGCCATTGATTTTATTTTACAAATAGTTATTGAGCATCTACTACACACCCAACAAATAATATATTGACTGTGCTCTCAAGGAGTTCTATAGGATCTATCATCATGCATGCATGAGTGCACATTGTGTGTGTGTGTGTGTGTGTGTGTGTGTGTGTGTGTGCGCGTGTGTTGGGAGAATCTGTGCAAAGTTAGGCTCTGCTTTAACTTCAGACAGAACTTGAAACTGATCTAGGCCCCCAACATATTTATTGTCTTTCTTCTCTCTTTGGTTGTAGGACTCTTGGGCCCTTCTTGGAAGATGTTGCATTGTTTGTCCCCTTATTGGATGATTTTAGAACCCCCAATATGGAGGTTGACAATGCATTAAGTCAGTCAACCAATGACTTGTGTTCCTGTGGGGTTGGGCTATGTGTATGGAACAGGAAAGTAACATTCCTCTATTGCTGCCACTATAAAGAAAAATGATTTCTTAATTTTAGATAGAAAACATAGGCCCGATTAAGCAATAAATACTGTCAGAGTTCTAAGGACAGAGCCTCATGGTGGATTGAAGGAATTGGGGGATTCTTCCTGGAGCAGTGACAACTCCAACATGGCTAGCTGGATAGCAAGCAGGAACATGAGGGAAGGTTAAAATCTCCCTTTAAAAACCTGGGAGGTGCTTTAACTTCCAAATTCCACTGGGAAGGGTGTGTGAGAGTTGGAGGGCAAAGATGCATCTCACTCTCCCTTTCTCTGGCACATATACAAAGCCACCCACAGAGTTAGTGAGTTGCACCATGAAATATGGCATGGCCATAAATGAAATTACAAAAGAATCCCTTCCACAGGCTTCACCTTGAAACCTTAACTTCTACATTGTGAGCACACCATTTATTACCACTGCTGCTGGGAAAGGGAGCTGTTAGTGTAATGCAGAGAAGAAAAGACAGGCAGTCAAAAGAGCAGAAAATGATAAGATTTATGATGGGTATAAAACCCTGAGCAAATTGCCTCTTGTTAAATGTGGGTGTTGGGCCCATTATCAAAGGAGTTCACTCCAGGCAAACACAACGGTCTTTCTGGAAAAAGTAGATTCTTTATACCTTTCTTTCTCTCTTTGTAGGATAACATATTAAGTGGTCTGATGGGAAAAGATTAGTGAGTGGGAAAAAATTTCATTCTCTTCTAAGTTCTTTGGTTCAATTATCCTTATACCAGTTTGCCCATGACTTCTTCACTCAGGTGACCTCCAACATGGTGATGAGATTTATGACTACCTCACAACTGTTCAACAGCTCTCAACTACTGATGAATTTGGGACAGCCACCTGAAGGATGCTTCTAATGAATATTCAGCAGAGTTTTGTTGAAGGCTTCCTGGGCTGAGAACAGAGTGACGAACATGAGATCTGATCCTTTCCTTACAGAGGTCTATCTGAGCTTGACCTCTGGACTCTTATATCTGGAAGGATGTGCAACCAAGTTATTCAAGTTAACCAACAACTTGAGAACCCATAAGAACCCCTCTCCTCCTATTTTTGGGATAAAGTACAGGGTTTCATCCTGAGCAGAGATCCTAGGGGTCTCTTCTGGCTTCTTGTCAACTACCTCTGCAACCAATGAGCTCTATCTTGGGGCAAGAGACACAAACTAACTAGATTAACATTGTCCAATAAACCTTACTGCAATGATGGTAGACAATAGCCACAAGTGGCTACTAAGCACTTAAAATGTGGCCAGCTAGAATTAGAATGAACTGCAAGTAGAAAATATGTACTGAATTGCAAAGCAATGCCTCCCCTCAAATAATGTAATACAGAATGTCTCAAAAATAGGGTTTTTTTTTGATATCTGGAGTTGACAGGAGACTTAACCACTACCACATACATAACTTTTATTTATTTTATTTTGAGACAGGGTCTTGCTAAGTTTCTTAGGGCCTTGCTAAGTTGCTGAGGCTGTCCTTGAACTTGTAATCCTCTTGCCTCAGCCTCCCAAGTTGCTGGCATTACAGGCATGTGCCACCATGCCCATCTCAGAAACAGCTTTATACTGAATACATGCTAAAAGTATAATAATTTGGACATATTGAGTTAAATTAAGTATGCCATTAAAATTAATGTCACCTGTTACCACTTACTTTTTATATGTGCCACTAAAATTTTTAAATTACATATGTGGCTTGCATCATATTTCCATTTGACAGCTGCTGTATACCTTGGTTTTCTTATTTGAAAAATGAGAAGAATAGATTAGAACTTGGTAAGGTGCACTCATTTAAAATGCCATGATTTCCCCCTCACCTGATCTATTGTGAGTTGACCACCCAACCGTGTGCATTGTGGTTAGGTTTAATGTAGTAGGTTCTGTCAGTTCTCCACTGACTTCCCCTCAGAACTTACCTTTCTAGTACATGAAGAAGGCATCCTACCTCAAGTACCTGCAGCTCTTTCTTTTTGGGTATTCTCTCGGGCTTTGGAAAGGAAGGCCAATGATGCCTCCAGGAATAGCACTCAGCTAATGATGGATGAAAGCTGGAGGGTAAATACCCCAGGTAGCATAGTCTAAGGAATATTATACACAGTTTCTCCAAACTCCTCAGCAGGATTGACGCCCAGGCACTCACAATGGTACTTTGCACAATAAAAGGTACTCTTCCCTTTATTGGCTTCTTTCCTTTCCCCGTCTTACTTCCCCTTCTCCCTGGGATCACCTCCTAAATAAATCACTGCCCTCCCATCATCTTCTCAGGATCTACATATAGGTGAACTCTACCCCAAATAGGGAATTACTAGCCCTACAGGTTGATGTTGTTTAAGGGCACTATCCCAGGAGTCTTTGAATGACTTCTGTTTTATCAACCATCAGGATCTATGGCATATTGACATACGAGTAGATGCTTAATGGCGTTTTGAGTTTGTCTTATCCCATAGAACTGTAGACATAACTACTTGGCACTATTTCCTTGCCCTCCCAAACACACTACCTCACATGAATTGGCACTTTCAGCTACATTTTGTTTGCATTAATGACTTCTATTTTAATACTAGTTTCCAATCTCAGTTTTCATCAGAATGAGCTCCTGGTTTCATTTTCTCCTAATTGCAATAAGATGCCCCAAGACATCTTAGGCATGATGGGTCCCGGGTGGGTGTAAATTGTTTGCTGCTGTTGAAGACACTCTGGGAGGGAACCTTCCGGAATCTGACAGGAAGTTGTTCCAGATGTCAGAAATGTAGTGCCAAAAAAATTAAAATAAGCTCAAGTTACTAAACTAATGAGTCTAGTATTTCAGAAATCAGAGACAAAAGGAGGAGCAAAATGTGAAATATGTGGAAATGGTCCAAAGATTCAGCAAATACATGGTTTAGGAGTATTCTGAGAGCTAGAAGATGAATTCTGTACATTGAAGAAATCATTTTCCCGTACCATATCAGACTAAAAACTATTAATCACACCCCTATCACCAAGGAAGTCTAGAGAGAACAACCAAGGAAAAGATGAGCATTTTCAGACCCATCTCTTGGCAGTGCAAGGTGATGAGAACTCATATTCAGTAGCTTCTCTAGGAGGCTTACCCAGGATCTAGCTATAGGGCTGGCATATAAAACACACTGCATTAATAATTAATCCAATGTGCTGAAACAGTGTGAGAACCAGAAGAGTATTTTTGGCACACTCTCATGAGGTTGGACTCTGTGCTAGACCCCCAGGAATTGGAATTGGTTGTAGACTTGAGCTCTGTTCTGAAACTGTTTCTAACTAAAATAGTGGAGACAAGGCGGATAATAAACCAATTCAAATATACAAATATGATCATCAAGTTTCTTTCACCAAATGGTTGAAGTCTGGCATGTGTCTAGCACTGCCTCCCACCCCTGGATTCTCCAATAATTCCATGAATATGAATTGTATATCATTCCAACACTCATAAGTTCTTTAGAGTTAGAAATTATATTTTTATTCATGTGTTTAATCATTCATTCACTCACACATTTGTTGAACAAATTTACTGAGTGCTTACTATGAGTCATGAGGGATGGAAGGGAATGTGAGCGAAGTACAACATGGAACAAAAGCTGTCTCAAACCCTCCAGTAGCTTTCCATCTCTCTCACAATACAAGTCCAAGTCATTACAATCATCTATAAGATCCGTCCTGATTGCAAAATCCTTTACAAACTTCTGGTATCTTGATATTTGTAGTGTCTGCAGGTAGGGAAGGCTGCTGTATCAGATGACTAGTTTCACTCAGTTAATTATGTTTAATTAGTTTATTCATGCATTCAGTTATTCAACACACATTTATTGATTATTACCTCTGCATCAGGAACTATGATGAGCACTGTGTTATTGGTGAAAAATGATGTTTAGCAATTCTCATGAACTTTATAGGCAAGAACTCAAGCAATAAACAGGTTGGCAAATATAATAACACATTGCAATAAACTCTCAAGAAAAACAAGGCATAGGGAAAATAATAATGGGAAAACCTGATTTATATTGAAAGAGAAGACATCTCCAGGGGAAATAATATTTAAGTTGAGGCCTTAAAGAGGGAGATTAGTCAACTGATACTCTTTGCTCTATCTTTGACTTGGGACATATCCTTCTTCAAGCATCCTTGTGATTCACTCTGCCCTCAGGAAATCAACTGAAACAAGTATGTGGAAGGGGGTGGTTAAAATATAAGGAAGGTCTGTCAAGACACAACCACTTCTACATACAAGAGTTCTGGGAGAAGTTAAAGAATGATCATAGGATATCTACTGAAGACATGTACACACGCACATATGCACACATACCCTCAATCTTGGGCACATTTTGATGGCAAGAAGTAGGTAAGATCTACTACTATTTCTCTTTAGGATGAAATGTGAAATTTTGTCTTTACTTTCTTTCTTAGTTCCCTAAGATTTCATCCCACAAAACCCTGACCTCTGTTCTATATACATGGCTTAGAACTAGAAGGCTCTCCCACTTGCTAGCTGAACTTGAAGTACTTGAAGTTGTACTTTCTTTGTCTTTACTATGGGAATACCATAATTGCACATGTTTTATGCAAAGGTTTTAGAAAATATGATACACTATAGAAATACTCTAAAAGTTTAAATGCTTTTGGTTTTTAGAGCAATTTAAGTTTCAAAGCAATATTGAATGGAAAGTACCAAGATTTCCCACACATACTCCCACGCATACATAGCCTCCCTGTCAACATCCTCCATCAGAGTGGTAAATTTATTGCAATTGATGAATCTACATTGATTCATCACTGTCATCTAAAGTCCACAGTTTATATTAATGCTCACTGTTTGTGCTATACATTCTATGGGCATTGAGTCTTATAAAAATATAGTAGTAACAAATGTGCTGCTTATTTTTCACACACAACTCTCCCAAGATGCATTCTCTACCTCTTCTGCCCTGGTCTGTGCCAGGAATGATAGACCTTATCACCCAGGCTCCCCCACCAGCTGACTTCTGGAAAGGACCAGCAGGTAATGAGAAGGAAGAAAGACAGAGGTTAGGATATTTCTTCAAGGACCCCTCTCTGCTTCAACGCTCCATTTCTGGCGAGATCTGGGTCCCTCCATAACCACAGATATTGATAGGTGACCCTTTTTCCATGGCTCAAACTCACTGGGATCCAATGACATTCTTCCCTTTTCTCCTCTAGCATAGGGGTAGTTACAGTTTCTTATCATGGTCTCTTGGTGCTTAGCATCTCTTGTTGGTTCCCTTAACCTGTCCACAAAGTAATCCCTTCATTTGAGTGAAATTTGAATGAATTTGAACCATGTGGCCTGAGTTCTGTTTCTTGTTGGATCCCTGATTCATATAAGAATAACAACAGCAGCTGTAATAGCCCAATGATAACTTTGGTGAGTGCTTACAATGTTCCAAGTACTATACTAATCCCTTCAAAAGCATTGGCTGAATTAAAAGAAGTTTCAATGAAGGTACAATTATGACTTTCATATAGATGTAAAATGAACACATGTTGACAAAAACTTTTTCCCTGACCAAACTTTAGATAGGCTTTTCCGAGTCCTCTTTTCAACTAGGTCTAGTTCTTGGGCCTTATCTTCAACTTTCTGAGTCAAGTTTTAACAAGAATCCTGTTGTCAATTTAATGAGAATTCCCTCACCCTTGATATATGACTAACCTCTGTATCTAATAAGATTCCTTATCTTCCCCCATTGCTATCTGATCATTCCAAGTCTGTCTTCAGCAAGAATACTGTCAAACAGGTTAAGCAAGACTCCTCCTAACTTTCCAATCACTGTGCTTGTTGGTTATAAATCCTAAGTTGTTTTTGCTGTATTTGGAATTGAGTCTGACCTCTCTCCCTATCATGATAGTTTTGACACCTGTTCCAGGAGTCCTGAATCATGTCTTCCTTATTATTTTAGTGTCAGAGTAATTTTTATTTTACAGTTATGTTGGCCATGACTTGGACAGGATTAGATCCATCAATGGATGTCTAGACTTCTCACCAGGATTCTAGGTATACACCTTACACCTTTTTTGTTTTTTTTACTCATGACTGATTGATTAGGGATGCATTGGTTGATCTGACTCCTGAGCCAATGCTCTGAATAACACTGCACTGTAGCACTTGAGAACTTGAGAACAGATTTTGATTCTCAAGATTCTACATGTAATTTCTGAGGCTAGATTAGAGTCTTAGTCTTGTTTATTAAAAAAGTACATCCCGGGACGGAAGTTTTTCCTGTTTTTTTACTTCTCGTGGGCATTCATTCCATGATTCTTGGACTGAAAGTTCTTCTTCCCAGTTCTTGCTTAATGTGGGGATTTATTGCATGACTTCTGGGTCAGAAATTTTTCCTGGTTCTTTGTGAGACCTCTTTGATCTGTCTATTAGGTCCTGCTTCTCTCACAGGTACTTCTCAGTCAACTGAAATTTCTCTTCTCAAAATCCTTGCTAACTCTGTGTTCTACATCTGTGGTACTAACTCTGTCTTCTTCCTTTCTTGTTGGCCTGATATTACTAAGGATAATTTGGCAGTTTAATGGCTTCCCTAGATTAGCTCCTCTAAGACCCTTCCCTTCCCATCACCTATGCTTCTCCTTCCTCCTTATACTACCTTTGATCCTCTTTCCAGTTCCCTTTAGTCTTTTGATATGTCATTTTTCAAACCATATCTCTTCCATTTCTTTGTTCATCCCTTGCCAGACTATGCCTTTCCTATTCCAGTCCCTCAACTCCCAATTAGCACTTGAACTTTAGACCTCCTTCTCCCAATGGGGGCTCTCAAAGGACTCAAAGACTCCCAATGATAACTAAAAATGAAAAAGGGCTAATTAGAAGCAGACTGGGTATTTTATCAACTCTTATGGAGTTTAGAAATACCTAGATATCCATTTGGTAGTTCTAAAATGTCCTTGCCCAAATTTTAGTCCACAACCTTCATAATATTCCATATCAGGGGAAAAAAAACTAAAAACTCTGCAAATATTGGTCAAAATAATTAGCCTTCATATTGAACAGGTAACCTTAAATTTTTCCATCTGTCAGAAATACAATTTGGATAAAAATATAAAGTGGAGCAAAGACAAGAGACAAGTATTTTATAAAATACAATGAGTTTACTATTACTGTGTTTACCTGATGCATGGTTAAAATTTTGGAATGGAAGCTATAATATTACTAGTTGTTTCCATTTGCATGTTTATATATGCATATAAATGTTATGGATCTATGATAGCTTTCCATCTCCAGGTGGTATTACCAAATTATTGAAATCTCAGGAAGAAATACTATTCAAATTGGCCTGCATATAAATAAGCACATAATGTAAATTAAATATTCTGAAAATTCCCAGAAATATAAAAACTAACTCAAATTTTTTTGAGTTCAAATAATTTAGGTAAATCTTTGGCAATTGTTATGGTTTGGATGGGAGGTGTCCCCAAAAAGCTCATGTGTGAGACAATGCAAGAAGGTTCAGAGGAGAAATGATTGGGTTTTGAAAGTCTTAATCCAATCAGTGAATTAATCCCTGGTGGGACTAACTGAATGGTAACTGGAGGCAGGTGGGATGTGGCTGGAGGAGGTGGGCACTAGGTGCCTGGCTATGGGGTATATATTTTGTATTTTGTGAGTGGATTCTCTCCCTGCTTCCTGATCACCATGATGTGAGCTGCTTCCCTCTGCTACACTTTTCTGCCATGATGCTCAGCCTCACCTTGAACCCCAAGGAATGGAGGTGGCCTTCTTTGGAATAAGACCTCTGAAACCATGAGCCCTAAATAAACTTTTCCTCTTCTACAGTTGTGCTGGTTGGGTCAATTAGTCACAGCAATGAAACAGTTCACTAAAACAGCAAGTAAGGCTGGTGTGACGTTATTGGTTTAATAAAAGAAAGTATGTCTTCTGAGTTATCAGTACTAGGTGTAATATGAACATACATTTTTATTATACTTGAATTTATTAGTCAAATATGGTAATATATCTATTAGATATTTAAGATTATAAAAGTAAAAATTCAAGGTATGAACAAATGTACAAGTAAAACTGCAGTAAAAATGAATTTTTGTTATCCCTTTACTTTGTGTATGTCAAGTGCAGCAATGAAACAAAAAATCTAATTTTTTAGGTTTTTGTTTTTGCTACTTGCCTAATGCACATGTGCAAAAAAATAGTTAACAGGGAAATAACTTGAGATGATGGCTAGTTCTGTTTAATGTCTTATGAAATTCTAATGAACAACCCAAACATAATTGTTAAATCACATGTATTGTTGATGTAAGTGGAATAAAAGTTTAATAATAAGGACAAATGGAAATTGTATGCAAAATATGCAAAGTATATAGGACATGTTTTTGCTAAGGGAAAAAGAAACTTTTTTCCATGAGTTGGAAAATATACAACAGAAACTGAATGAATATAAAAAATTGTAGAAAGAGAGTGATGTTAGCATGTTGAAGAAATAAGTGTTCCTAGACATTATAGCCCCACAGAAACATCAATTCAATGATCATCCACAGAATGAACTGATTTTATGAGAGGTCCAGAGTCCAGTTGACAAATTCCAGCACCCTAGTGGAACACAGAATCAAACAACAGCCACAATGAAAGGGAAAATAAGAAATTTCACTTTAACTGCATCACCTCTCCCCCAGACTGACATAGCTCAGTGTCAAGGAAGACCCTCTTGGCTATGATTTTTCCCATGGAGGAAGGAGCATGTACTGAACATCTAACTTCCCCAGTCCTTGAGGGTGTTGCCCAAGGGTCCACTTCTCTCTCTCCTGCACCCAGAACACTAAGGGAATTTGCATGACTAGATTGCCTGCAGGTACCTAAAAACAAAGTAAAGGGACAGATGCTCACAGCAACTGACATGTAGATCTCAACAGTTAGCTTACAGACTCTTCCAGTAAGCTTGTGAATCCCACAGTCCAGCACACCCATCGGCCTTTGCAGTGGCTAGCACACAGACCCCAGCAGCTGGCTAATTCATGCCTCACAGATGGCTTTGGCATGCCCCTGCAGGTGGTTTCCCTTGTGTTCCTGCAGTTGGCACACAGACCTCAGCAGCTGGCATGGATCTAATAAGTCATCTAAATTTTGCAGAATTGATAGAAGTTACACAATCTTGAGACAGTTCCTTCAGGAAAGAAAGAGAAAAAAATGGAGCTTATGCCAATAATTCCAACATCTTGGTGCACTGCCCCACAAAAAAGAGGTGGATGGTTCTCAGTTCTCAGCACAGCTACGTGGGATAGGAGAAGACACAGTCCTAAGACATTTCCTTTGGGAGAAATGAAAAGTGGAACTTGTACCCAATGTTTTGTTATACTGTCCTCAGTAAAAGGAATGGACAACTCTCAGAACCATGGTTCTTTAGAATTGAGAGAATATTTGCAATTTTAAGACTTTTCCCATAGGAGGGATCAAGAAGAGTGGAATGAATGTGGGTGCACAGTTTTGAAAGAGGCCCAGAATTTCTCACTGGGAGAACTGAAATTTCCCTGCTGAAGATAGTTCATTAAGATTCTAAGAGGTGACTGCTTCTTCAAATGTGCAGACACCAAAAAAAGTCACAAAAGTAACATGAAGAATCAGGGAAACATGACATAAACAAAGAATCAAATAAAAATTTAGTAACCAACCACAAAGAAATGGCAATCTACAAATTGCCTACCAAATGATTAAAAAGAATAATCTTAAAGAAGCTCAGTGAGCTATGAAATAACACAGATAGAAAACTAAATGAAGTCAGAAAAACAATACATGAACAAAACAAGAAGTTTAATAAAGAGAAAAAATAAAAAAGAACAAACAGAAGTTCTGGGATTGAAGAATAAAATTACTACACTTAAAATTCAATACAGATCATCAAAAGCACACTTGACTGAGCCAAAGAAAGAGTCAATAAACCTGAAGAAATAAAAAGATCATGAAGGACTATTATGAATAATTCTGTGCCAACAAACTGGACAATCTAGAAGAAATGGATACATTTCTAGAAATGTACAACCTGACAAGACTAAATCTAGAAAAGTAAAAATCCTGAAAAGATCAATAACAAATAGTGATTGAACCAGAAATTAAAAAATAAACTCCTAACAAAGAAAGCACAAGATTTATGGCTTCACAGGTGAATCCTACCAAACAGTTGAAGAATTAAAACCAATCCTTAAACTTTTCCAAAAACACAAGAGAAGGAAACCCAAACCATTTCATGAGGTTAGAATTACCCTGAGACAAAAGTCAGAAAGGGACAGCATAAATCACTACAGGTCACCATTTCCAATGAACATACATGTGAAAATCCTCAAAAAAATACTAACAAACCAAATTTAACATCACATTAGAATAATCATACAGCATGACCAAGTGGGACTTACCCCTCGGATGCAAGAATGGTTCAACATGTTCAAATCAATCAATGTATAAACTACTCCTAACAGAATAAAGGTCAAAATTATATAATAATCTCAATAGATGCAGAAAGAGCACTTGGAAAAGTTTCATAACCTTTCATAATAAAAACCCTCAACAAATTAGATATAGAAAGAACATACCACAAGAAAAGCCATATATGAAACATCACTCTTGATGGCAAAAAATTGAAAACTTTTCCTCTAAGATCTGGAAGAAGGCAAGGGTGTCCCTAAAACCATTTCTATGTAACATAGTACTGGAAGTCCCAGCCAGAGCAATCTGGCAGGAAAAAGAAATAAATGACATCCATGTTGGAAAGGAAGAAGTAAGCACTAATATCCAGGATATATAAAAAACTAAAAAAATTTAACACCAAAAAACCAAATAACCTAGTAAATAAATGGGCTAAGGAACTGAGCAGACATGTCACAGAAGATATATCAATGATCAACAAATATATGGGAAAATACTCAACATCTCTAGTAATTAGAGAAATGCAAATCAAAACTACTCTAAGATATCATCTTACTCCAGTCAGAATGACAATGATCAAGAATACAAGCAATAGTAAATGTTGGCAGGGATGTGGGGTAAAGGTACACTTATACACTGAAGATTGGAGGGTAAATTATTGCAACCACTATGGGAAGTAGCATAGAGATTCTTTAGAAAACTTGGAATGGAACCACCATTTGACCCAGCTATCCCACTCCTTGATGCATACTCAAAAGACTTAAAATCTGCATGTTACAATGATACAGCCACATCAATGTTTATAGCAGCTCAATTCACAAGAGCTAAACTGTGGAACCAATCTAGATGCCCTTCAACAGATGAATGGATCAAGAAATTGGCATATATACACAATAGAATATTACTCAGCCTTAAAGGAGAATAAAATTATGGCATCTGCAGGTAAATGGATGGAATTGGAGAATATCATGCAAGCAAAATAAGCCAATCCCAAAGAAACAAAAACCAAATGTTTTCTCTGATATGTGAATGCTGATCCATAATCGGAAGGGGGGCTGGATGGAGAAACTATGGATTGGGCAGAGGGGAGGGAAGGCGGAAGGGGGTGGTAAAGATGGTGGAATAAGATTGACATCATTAACCTAAGTACTTGTATGATCACATGAATGGTATGGATTCTACATCATGTGAAACCAGAGAAATGAATAGTTGTGCTCCATTTGTGTACAATGAATCAACTTGCATTCTGCTGTCATGTATAACTAACTAGAACAAATAAAAAATTTTAAAAATCAAATTACAAAGAAAATTGCATTTCTATATACTAACAATGAACTATCCTAAAAGGAAATTGAGAAAACAATTCTATTTATGATATCATCAAAAAGACTAAAATACTTAGGAATAAACTTAACCGGAGAAGTGACAATGAAACTATGACATTGATAAAAGAATAAAGAAGATACAAGTAAATGAAAAATTATCCAATGTTCATGGATTGGTAGAATTAATATTGTTAAAATGTCCATGCTACCCAAACTTATAAGAGCAGAGAACAACATGGTAGTTGCCAGGGACTGGGTGGAGGAGGAAACAGAGAGGTATTGGTCAAAAAGTCCAAAGTTTCAGTCATACATGATGAATAAGTCCTAGACACCTATTGTACAGCATAGTGCCCATAGTTACCAATACAGTATTGTCCATTTAAAAATTTTCAAGAAAGTACATCTTAGGTTAAATGCTTTTATCCTATGCAAAATATAATGAGGATGATGGAAGAAAACTTAGGTATGGATGGATATGTTCATGGCATTGATTATGGTGATGGTTTCATATGTGCTTACTTATCTCCAAACTCATCAAGTTGTATATATTAAATATGTACAGCCTCTTGTATGTCAATCATACTTTAATAAAGTGGTTTTTAAAATTTTTTTGAATTTTGCAGTAATAAAATTTTTAAAGGAAACAATCTTATCTGACATGGTCAAAATTAGCTAAGATTGACTAGATTTATTTATAAGGTTATTTTAAAAATTAACTAATATCAAAAGCATAGTGATACAAAATTAGAATTTTATTTTTTCTCTGTTAAAAATGACAAACTATTCTTGGATTGCTGGTATGCTATCAGTAAGAGAGTGTAAGAGGATTTTCTTTACCTTTTAAGTAACACTTCTAAATTTTCTTTTTCTTTTAGGTAAAAAAAAAAGATCTTATATTCCATGATTATATAATTACATCAAAGTGAACCCTAATATCATATGTAACTAAAAGGAACTCATTTTAAAAGGTTCTATGCTTTAGGTTTTTAACTTTTTATTTGCTCTTTTTAGATACGCATGACAGTAGAGTATATTTTGACCTATTATACATACACATAATATAACTTATTCTAATTAGGATTCCATTCTTGTGATTGTACATGATGTGGAGTTTCACTGGTCATGTATTCATATATGAACATAGGAAAGTTATGTCCAATTCATTCCACTGTCTTTTCTATTCTGATCCCCATCCTTTCCCTTCATTTCCCTTTATCTAATCCAATAAAATTCTATTCTCCCTCCACTCCTTATTGTGTGTTAGCATTCACATACCAGAGAGAACATTGGGCCTTTGTGTTTTTGGGATTGGCTTATTTCACTTAGCATGATAGTCTCCAGTTCCATTTACTGGCAAATGCCATAATTTCACTCTTCTTTATGACTGAGTAATATTACATTGTGTATATATACACCACATTTTCTTTATCCATTCATCTGTTGAAGGGAATCTAGGTTGGTTCCATAGCTTTGCTATTGTAAATTGAGCTGCTATAAACATTGATGTGGCCTTCATCACTATTGTATGTTGATTTTAAGTCCTTTGGGCATATACCAAGGAGTGGGATAACTGGTCAAATAGTGGTTCCATTTTAAGTTTTCTGAGGAATCTTCATACTGCTCTCCAGAGTGGTTGCACCAATTTGCAGTCCCACCAGCAATGTATAAGTGTACCTTTTCCCCCACATCCTCACCAACATTTATTGTTACTTGTGTTCTTGATCATTGCCATTCTGACTAGAGTGAGATGGAATCTCAGTGTAGTTTTAATTTGCGTTTCTCTAATTGCTAGAGATTTTGAGCATTTTTTCATATATTTTTGACCATTCATATTTCTTCTTCTGTGAAGTACCTGTTCAATTTGTTGGCCCATTTATTGACTGGGTTTATTTGTATTTTTTTGTGTTAAGTTTTTTGAGTTCTTTGCATATCCTAGAGATTAATGCTCTATCTGAGGTGTGGGTGGCAAAGATTTTCTCCCGTTCTGTAGGCTCACTCTTCATGGCCTTGATTATTTCCTTTGCTTGAGAAAAGAAGCTTTTTAGTTTGATACCATCCCATTTATTAATTCTTAATTTTACTTATTGCACTTTAGGAGTCTTGTTGAGGAAGTCAGTTCATAAGCTGACATGGTGGAAAGTTAGACTTACTTTTTCTTCTAGTAGGCACAGTGTCTCTGGTCTAATGCCTAGGTCATTGACCCACTTAGAGTTGATTTTTGGGCAGGGTGAGAGATAGGGGTTCAATTTCATTCTACTACATATGGATTTCCAGTTTTCCCGGCACCATTTGTTGAAGAGACTCTCTTTTCTCCAATGTAAGTTTATGGAGCCTTTGTTTAGTATGAGATAACTGTATATATGTGGGTTAGTCTCTGTGTCTTCTGTTCCATTGGTCTTCACGTCTGTTTTGGTGCCAATACCATATTGATTTTGTTACTATAGCTCTGTAGTAGAATTTAAGGTCTGGTATTGTGATGCCTTCTGCTTTACTTTTCTCACTGAGGATTGCTTTCACTATTCTGGACCTCTTATTTTTCCAAATGAATTTCATGACTGCTTTTTCTATTTCTATGAAGAATGTCATTGGAATTTTAATAGGAATTGCATTGAATCTGTATATGTATGTTTTATATTAACCTTTATCTTATTCTCGATTTAAGAGAACTGAGACTTTTTACTTTCTGAAAGAGTTAAGGTATTCTACAATCATGTTATTTCCTAAAGGGATAGTTAAATATTGTTTCATAGTGACATAGGATCTTACTTAATCAAGTGTTTAACTCTTGATGTTTTTCCTTCCCCAAATCAAATTCTAAAGGAAATACTCTCGATCTTGAACTGAGTTTGATAATTCCTAGAGGACTTTTCAAAAAGCTTAAAGGATTTACTCT
Source organism: Sciurus vulgaris (assembly GCF_902686455.1). Taxonomy (NCBI): domain Eukaryota; kingdom Metazoa; phylum Chordata; class Mammalia; order Rodentia; family Sciuridae; genus Sciurus; species Sciurus vulgaris. The sequence continues at coordinate 125,122,682 of NC_136471.1, read as the reverse complement.
TTCACTTTGAAAAAATATTTTAAAATAATTAGATTTCTTTGATATATTGAATTGCATGAAAAGCATTATCAATTAAGAAGGGATGTTTACTCTTCCTTAGGTTATATTTGTATGGGTAAATATTCATATAAGTGTTTCAGAAATTTTATAAACTTCCTAGAAATTTTTCAATATCCTCATTGTCCATGATATGCCCTGGTATAATGTTTTCAATCATGATTTCTTTTTTTATTTAAAAAGGTGCATACCATAGAACCAAATTTCATTTTAAGTAAACTCTTACCATATCTTTAACCACTGCCATTTTAATTCTTTCATAATCCATAGATAGTTTTGGTTTTGCTCCTGTTCTTTTCTGAGAACATTTGCAACCAGCTACAGGCCAGAGTGTTTCATCTTCAAGTGATTGTCTTGTAGACCCATGGTACGTGGGGCACAGACTTCTTGTGACATTGTTTAAATAACTTTCACACCATCCGGTGGAGTAAGGAGTTCCAGAACTCTAGAAGAGAAGCTGTTGGGTTAATAAAACTAACCAAAGATCAAGTTGAGCAAGAATTATTACATGGTTCTAACTGAACTGATGAATAATGACTATGATTTTATATGAATTTTGTTCAGAATATTGCTGGTTCTTTAATTTTCTATTTTTGAAAATTCTTTTCACTTTTGCTTAAGATATCCATACTCATAATAACTTATTGGAATGTACTTTTGTAAACAGAAGTGAAATCTTTATCTTTTCTTTCTACCTAGTCCCTCTAGAATTTGGAAATTCTTATTAAGTATGCTTGGTAATAAAATTATCTACATGAGTTCAGCAAGAAACTAACTTCCTTGGAACAGGACATAATTTTTAAGATTAGTTTTATTATCAAGGTTTTTACCAGAATGCCAAATTTAGAATGATGCAGAAAATCAGATAGGACCATACAATTTTAAGGAAACAAGGCTGATTTTATATAGCCTATGCTTACCAAGTCCTCAGGAAAAACTAGCCTGGTGCCTGGAGCACAGGATTCCCAGTCTATGGGTGAGTAAATGTTTTAGTCAGATGTTTTGTCACTGTGACAAAAAGACCTGACAAGAACAATTAGAGGAGGAAAAGTATTTTGGCTCAAAGTTTCAGAGGTTCGGTCCATGGTGAGCTGACTCCATGTATCTGGTCCCCAGGTAAAGCAGAACATCATGGTGTAAGGACATGATGGAGAAAAGCAGCTTAGGACATGGCAACAAGGAAGCAGAGAATTCCATTTACCAGGGACAAAATATAAACGCCAAAGGCATGCCCCCAGTGGCCCACCTCCTTTAGCCACTCCCTGCCACCTGCCTACAATTAGAGCCCAGTTAATCTATATCAGAGGATTAATGCACTGATTAGGCTCAAGCAGTCATAACTCAATCATTTCACATCTAAACTTTATTGTAATGTCTTACACATAAGTTTGGAGGGGGTAACCTCATATCTAAAACATAACATTAAACAAGACCACTTCCTGGCACGCCCAGAAACATTAGGATATTTCAGAAGCCTTGAGAAGAGAAGAATTCATCCAAATTTATAGGTATTGGTAGGTGAATTCTGGGGTGAGTTCTTGGCTCAGCTTCCTATCCTCAAGAGGCTTTTGAAAGTATAATCTGAAATTCTTAGTGAAAAGTTCTAGTAAAGCAAACTTTAAAAGGTCTATGTAGACAGTTATCATTATTGCTATACTTATATAAATAATAGGGCCAAATCTGAGGAAAACCAGACTTATTTTTAAAACAAGAATAATCTTATTTGGTTATTTTTAATCAAAAAGAGGTGTCACTATAGAGAGAAATTTTGTGTCATTGGGAAACTATAGCACACCCTTATGGTGTATCAGATTCTAATCCTGTTCATTGTCTTTGAGGTCTTATATCTACCTGCAAATTGAATTGGCTACTATTGTCTTTCACATTTTTTTCAGTCCTTGCCAAATTCTCAATTCTTCAAGATTCCTCCAAAATCTTACTAAAACTTTCCAATTAACATTTTTGATTTTTTTCCCACCAACCTGACTGGCATCACCGAGAACTAAAACCTACCTGCCCAGGCAGATCTTTACTGGGACTCTAGATTGTCTGTTTCTGACACTTTATCCCCATTTCCTGTGCCCATCACTGGGATCTAAAGAAGTCTTGCAAGCTGAAGCAGGTCAACAGGCAACCTTCATGCCTGGAACTTCTGCTGTGTGGGTGGGTCGCTCAGGATACTTTGAGTTCAACACCTAGAAATCTTCTCAACCAAATATCCTACTACCAAATCTATCAGATGGTGCAGCTGATCCTTCCTGAATAAAAGGCCACCAAAGGAGTAATGGGCTTTTTTATTCAAAGAAAAGAAGAATGCTACTTCTTTCCTTGAACAAGATGAGGAACTGACAAAGATTATCTTCTAGGCCAGTCTTTAGACAGGCTCCTCTGAGCCCTCATTTTAACTAAGTCTCATTCTTATGCTTTGTCTTCATCCTGCCTAGCCCAATTTTAGCAATAATCTTGCTAAGTTGTTTAGTGTGAATTCCCCTAGCCTTGATATCTGATCATCTTGGCCTGGCTTCAGCAAAAGTCCTGTTAAGCCAACTTAGCAAGAATTCCTCAACCATTGATGCCTCATTTTAGTAATTTTCCATTCACTGTACTCATTGGCTATAAATCCTCAGCTGTCTTTGCTGTATTTGGAGTTGAGCGTGACCTCTCTCCTCTATTCTGATAGTCTTGACACCTGTCATAATAGTCCTGAATAAAGTCTCCCTTACCATTTTAACAAGTGTCAGAGTATTTTCTTCTTAAAAATATTAAAAATTCAACTCATTAATGAGAGAACCAGTCAGCTGCTACAACCAACTGAAGGGAGATTCCAAAAAATAGACACATTTACAGATCAGGAATATTGAAATACATATGAAAATGAAGGCAAAATTTGTCTCTTCCACAGTGGGAGAAGGAAGTCAGTTGAACCTCTACTAGGCAGAATTTGCATGCCTATGAACAAAAATAATTTTGCAAATACAGAGTTGTAAAGTAGCTCAATGGTAATGAAAGACTATAATTACATAATCCAGAAAGATGTGCTCCAGACTGTGCCAAATGCAGTCCATTACCTGATTCTGTATATAAAGTTTTATTGTAACACATTAATTTGTGTATTGTCTATGGCTGCTTTCATTGAGTAATTTGAGCATTGACCATTACCTCACAGAGCCTAAAATATTTCCTATCTGATCTTTTATAGAAAATGTTTCCCTACCCTCCTGCTCCGGACAGTGCATAGTTTTCTACTGAAGTATAAATTTATCTTCCTACCACTGATGAGGAATATACTACTATTAGCCCCATTTTACAAATAAGGGAACTAAGGCCATTAAGTTATAGAACCAGAATTCTAACCCAACTAAGTCAAGCCCCATCATTAGTGCTATGATCCATGAGTGGTTTATCTGGCTTCCATAACAACAACAACAAAATCCTGAGGCTAAAATACACACCAAATATTACAAGCCTTTAAAAATTATTTCATCTTTAAGAAAGAAAATGTTGTAGTTAGAAATGCATGCGTGTGTGTGTGGGGGGGGTGTGTGTGCACGTGCATGCACATGTGCCCATATATATGTGGTGGTGGAGAGCTGGTTAGGAAAGGAGTGACTGCTTGATAACTAAATACCTTAACGTTACTTTTTATTCTTTGGTCCAAAACTACTTTTATAATGCAAGTGAATTAAATTGTGGCAGTTACTTGTATGAAACAGAGCATTAGTTGTGCATCATCAAACAAGGAATTCATCCAGAAACTGAAAATTATTTCAATTTTTTGGTATAGTTTTGTTTTTTACCTCTCTCCAGTATCACAACTTTGTGCAAGTTAACTTTGGTTGTCACTTTCTTAAATAGTTGACTCTTCCCCATTTATTACATTTTTCTTCTATATTAAAGCATTTGAAAGTGCTATTCTCTGAAAGGGATTAAGTAGGTTAATTAGCATTAAAAAACATTTCCTTTAGTCAGTGTTTAAAATCTCTAAATACTACCCCTGCTTTCCATCTTTCTCTCTATTTTTTTTGAATGAAAAAACGAGATAAAACACTCCAGTGATAAGAGAATGTCTGAAAGCAAGCCCATCCCAGCCAATTTCCCAGTCAGGTTTGGAAATGGTGTCTTTAGCATCAGATTGCATGGGAAATCCTTGTCAAATCTTTTTTATATATACTCATAAATAATACTTCCTAGAGTGTCACTAGTAGTCACAAGACACAGTGGGTTAATTTCAATGACAGAACTGCTGTGGAGAAAAATGAATAGACTGTTAATAGGATCACTCTTGAATAATAGCTAAATTATTACATTGTAGTGTGGTGGGTGTCACTTCCTTAGTGTGGCAAATTACATTTGAAGGTGCCAGTGTGAACATCTCAGGAATATTACATTGCACAGCACTTTAGAGGAATTTAAAACTTTTCTATAGCTTTCACTCCTTTAACAAAGCTCGTGTCTATTTCTGTTTTCATTGGCTTTCATTAGAAGGTGTAGCTGACCATATCAGTTTTCTGCCATATCCCCTCAGTATACACCTCTATGCCACAAAGTTTTTATTGCAAACAACTGTGATGCTTTCACACAGGAACCTTCCAACTCTTTTCTTGTCCCTAGGCAAATCCGAAGTGCTGAAGAACAAATCTGTTCAAAAGGTGCCCTCATCTAGTATGGATGGGACTTGGTGAATAAATACCCAGCTTCTCCATCCCTCAAATGAAGTAACTGGAGTGGAACAACCCTAGGATATGGGGTAAAAATGGGGTCTAGGAGTTCCCCAGCAGCGTTGGGCTCCTGTTGTCTCCAGATTTTGATAATGTTCCTTGTATTGACTGCCTTCCCTTCCTGTCTCATTTTCTCTACTGGTGTTTCCTGGAATCATCATCCAAAGAAATGACTTACATTCAAATCTTTGTCTTAGGTTCTGCTTCTAGAGTAACCTACATGAAGACAGAAAGTGAATATAAATTGGTTTTTTTCTTTTACCAATTATCATGCAACAAAAGAGATAATCTATAATTCCTTTCATTCCTTTCATTCCTTTCATAGACTAAGACAACCTTGCAGTCTCAGTCAGTTTGAGGTGCTGTAACAATGCCATAGATTAGGTGGCTTAAACAACAAATATTCATTTTTCAGTTGTGGAGTCTTGGAAGTCCAAGTTCAAGGTACCAGCATAGGGCTGGGGATATAACTCAGGAATAGAGCTTGTGCCTAGCATATGTGAGGCTCTGGGTTCCATCCTTAGCACAAAAAATAAAAATGGTGGCCTGTCTTTGAAAGCCTGCAAGTTGCCTCACCATGTCATCCAAGTCGTCTGTGGTTCTGGGTTATTGGGATATTCACAGGCTGGCGCATGCGATCCTCCTGCTCCGAGAGTTCACTGATACATCCTATGAGGAAAAATGGTACATTTTCAGGAAAGCTCCAGACTATGATTGAAGCCTATGGCTGGGTGTGAAGTTCAAGGTAGATCTGGACTTTCCTAATCTTCCCTACCTCATGGATGGGAAGAACAAGATCACCCAGAGTAATAAATACCATTTTGCAATACATCGCTCACAAGCACAACGTGTGGTAAAACCGAAGAAGAAAAGATTCGAGTCGACATCATGGAGAACCAAATAATGGATTTCTGCATGCAACTGATTCACCTCTGCTACAATTCTGACCATGAAAAAATGAAGCCTCAGTACTTGGAACAGCTACCTGGACAACTGAAACTATTCTCCTTGTTCCTGGGGAAGTACTCATGGTTTGTAGGGGAAAACTTATTTTGGTGGATTTTTTCACCTATGATATCTTAGACCAGAACTGTATGTTTGAGCCTAAGTGCCCGGATGAATTCCCAAATCTGAACGCTTTTATGTGCCGCTTTGAGGCCTTGGAGAAAATAGCTGCCTACTTGCAGTCTGATCGCTTCTTCAAGATGCCCATCAATAACAAGATGGCCAAGTGGGACAACAAATATATTTGCTGAGCAAGAGAAACTGCTTGTTTTGTTCCATCTTATACCCAGGGGACTGTACTCTTCTCTGCACTTTCCAATAAGTAGCACTTAGGTTAAAAAATAATAATAAAATAAAAACGGTGCAGCATGTTCAGTGTCTGGTGAGGGTTTTCTCCTAACTCATCATCAGCCTCTCTCCCTGAATCCTCACATGGTGAAAGGAATGAGAAGTTCTTTGAGATGTCTTTTATATTAGAGCATTGTAGTTATGCATAGTAGTTGGGATCATTTTGACAGAACCATACATGCATGAAATTTGATTTCATTCCCCAATCCCCCCTTTTCTGTTTCCTTCTCCTTCTGCCTATTCTCCTTCCTCTTTTTGGGGGGGGATACTAGAGATTGAACTGAAGGGCGCTTGGCCACTGAGCCACATCCACAACCCTCTTTTGTATTTCATTTAGAGATAGGGTCTTACTGAATTGCTTAGATCCTTGCTTTTGCTAAGGCTGGATTTGAACTCTCAATCCTCCTGTCTCAGCCTCCTGAGCCACTTGGATTACAGGTGCGAGCCAACGGGCCCCGTTCCTTCCTCTATTGATCTTTCTTTCACTTATGTATTTATTTATTGTGGTGCTGGGGATTGAAGCCAGGACCTTGTGCATGCAAGGCAAGCACTGTACCAACTTAGTTACATCCCCAGCTCTTATTTATTTTTGATTGTTTCTTTCTACTTATACATAAAGGTGAAATTCCCTGGGGTAATGTTTACATGATTTTGTTAAAATGATTTTATTAAAATCACATAAAATGATTTTGTTAAATTCATTCTTCATTTCCTCCCCTTTCTCATCCTTCCTCCCTCCCTTTTGATCCCCTTCTACTCCACTGATTGTCCATATATCTTTATGATATCCTATCCTTCCCTCCTTCTTTCCCTTATTTTGCTCTAGCTTCTGCATAGGAGAGAAAATATGCAACCCTTGATTTCCTGATACTGGCTTATTTCACGTAGAATTATGTTCTCCATTTCCTGGGGTCATTTTTACAAGGACACTAATTCAATTCATGATGGTCGTATGCATATAACCTAATCAATTCCTCAATCACCTCCTAATACTATCACTTGAGGGTCAATATTTCAACATAATGAATTTTGGAAAATACAAACATTCAGTCCATAGCACTTCTTAAATCTCTGGCTTCTATAGGAAGGCACCATGTTACATTGGGAAAACCATGGATTTGGGGTTTAGATTCAACCTTGAGTTCAAATCCTGCCTTTATCATTGACTGGCTGATGAACTGTGTGACCTTGTTCAAGTTATTTTGCCTTAACGAACATCAAGTTTTCCACTTACAAAGGAGGGATAATTCCTCTGTCCAGAGTTGGTAAGAGAAATAACTGCATAATGTATGTCAACAGGTCAGTACAGCACTTAACATAGTAGTAACCCAATAAATTTCAGTTGCCTGACCTCCAATTGCTGGTCACTACCAGTGGAATGTAATGTTCTTGTCCTTGTAGCATTTTTCATGGAATATAGAGCAGATAAATAAACAGATTAAGAATACATCAATATTCCAAGCTTCATGTGATGGGAAAAATAGTAGTAAAAATAACTCTGAAGAAAATCTTGTTTAGCTAAAAATTTTTCCAGTCTATCTTTTAATTAGTTAAAAAAATTTTAGCATTACAAAACTAAACCACTCTTGTAGTTCTATAACAAACAAAAAATTGTGAGCAAAAAAATCCCAAAATAAAACAAAGCAGGGAGAGGCTTATAAAACTAAATATGGAGCTCAGCACTAACAGCTGAATGGCGGAAGGAATTAAAATAATTAAAAATCACGAGTGAATGATAAAGTGTAGAGAAACTAAATTTACAGACTATTTAAAACCTGGAATTGCTGACTGTTCAGAAACTACACAGATGAATCAAGGGTGGTGAACAGTTGAAAGGGATTATGGATAAATCTACATTGTTCCAGTTGTTACCCATGCCTCCATCCCTGAGGAAGACTTGGCAGTTAGATATTGAACCAGGCAAATGTTTGTAGCAGATCCAGTGATTGTAACCTGCCTATCAATAGATCCTGCCACTGGGTTTGCAGTTTTGATATGTGTCCCAGACATCTGGTGAACCTTGTTGATCTTGGCACCCTGAAGCCCCATTAATATGGTTGGAATAATGAGTTCATGAGTAGTCATAGCAGATGCATCCAAACCTTCCCAATAACCTTTCACTGCTGGGGAATGAATGCAATGCCACTGAATCAGATATTGCCATGCAAACTAGGAAAACAAGATTTGAATTGCCAACTGGGGCAGCTCCATCAAATGAGGCTGTGGAATAGTGTGCTGTTCTTGAAATGGTAGAGGCCTCTTTATAGGAGATCTCTCCAGGTCAGAGTTAAAGCACATGGATGGGAGGTGTGAGGAAAGCTTATGACGTTGCTGCCTGTGTTGACCTGTCCTAACTACTTTCAAAGGTAACTGAAGAGCTGGGTGGACTTCATGGTTGGGAAAACTCCACTTAGATCATACAGGTCTGTTTGACACACTAAATGATGGATTGTCAAATACTAACAGTTGTGACAACCTGTTCAGTAGAGGTGGGAAGAACATTCGCTGCCACTTGCACCTGAACACTTCTACTCTCATATTTCCTTGATCTTGTAACTACAATTGCCAGGGAGAGAGCCACATTGACTAGCAGGGACCATCATGTTCAGGGTGATCAGGGTCTATTGGTTCCTGGGATTTTGTCTTTCAGTTTGTCAATGATCATAGCAAAGTTTTACTGATGGATCATGGCAAGTTTTACAGATGGAGTTTAGGGGGTCCAGTTAAAGTAGTAATTCTCTCAGTACAATTTCCTTCTGAAATGCTGATATATTCACTACGTATCTTCTTAAGTCCCCTTCTTGATGATACTGCCAAATTCCATGCATAAATTGCTGAATGGTGAAAGTGACTTGTAATTCCTCTTCAAACATATATCTCATCCATCCCCATGGTCCTTGTCATCTTCCTGTTGATTTCTATTGTTCTGTCTTTGGTATACCCTTCCCCTTTCCACCTACTCTCCTTTGCTCCTTAGTTGGCATGAGTCTACAGTTTTGGCTTGCACCACTACCAGTGACCAAAGACTTGACTACTCAAAGTCAAGTTTTCCAGAACACCACTTGACATGGAGACGGATGTGATTAAAATATGAGGCAGAAAAGGAAAACAATGGACACATTTGGTTACATTTAAATGGAGAACATATGTTAGCAAAAGGCATCATTAAGAAAGAAAAAGTAAGCCATAGAGAGAAGATATTTTCAATTCCTGTACCTAACAAAGGGCATTTAGATAGAATACATAAAGAACTCTTATAAAATAAGAAAAAATCAAAACCCAAGGGAAAAAATGAGCAAAGGAGTTGAACATGAGCCAAGAGGATACCCAAATGATTGATAAACATAATAAAACGTGCCCAAAGTCATGAGTAGTTATAAAAATCAAATTAAAATCTCCACTACACTCTGAATAGTTTTTTAAAAATTAAAATATCTGACACTACCAAGTACAATGTAGGATGTGGAACACTGAACAAACCGTCATACACTGCTGGTAGAAGTGTCAATTGGTACCATCACTTAGAAAAGCAGTTTGAAATTATTTGTTAAAGGTGGAGATAATTATACCTTATGCCCCCTGCAATACATATTGTAGAATTCCATTTATATAGCTTTTGAAAAGAAACACAACCAGTCTATAGTTTGAGGATGTATACTTATGTGGTAAAAAATTAAACACTGCAAGAAGTTATTACCATAGAGTCAGGAGAATAGTTACTTCTAGGGAGAAAGGAGGGCCTTGTGATGGGCCAGAATTACAGGGATGTAGTGGAGAGGATAGCGACATTTAGTTTCTTGACCTGGATGATAGTTACAAGAGTGGTTAGTCTGCAGTAATTCAGGTTGCTGCAAGTTTTGCTTCATGTACTTTCTCATATGCATACTATGTTTCATTATAAGCATGTTTAAAACACTCAGTGTCTGCTCTGAAAAACACTGGTTAGGGTAATTTTAATATACATCACTCACAGAAAGGCTCTTCCATGGGGGCCTTTCTGTGAGTGATGTATATTAAAATTTGTTTTGGGAACAAGGGAGTAAAGGAAGACAAACAGGTCTTTAACATGCCAAGGTATATTGTGAAATTACAAAAGGTCAAAAGTATGTAGTGACTGTGTGATCACAAGACCCTTTTTCTAAGGTTTATTTTATAGAGAACACACTTAGGAAAGTAGGTGGGATAAATATAAATCAAGTCCTAGCTCCATGAGCTAGTTGATCTGGTCCAATCAAAGACTTTAGGAGTTTTGTGTAAAACATACAAATGCAAAGCAGTAAACAAATGAAATTTTAGGTGATGCTGAGCTGGAGGCCCTCTAGGTTTTTAAAATCCTCATCATTTCAAGTGTCTACTCAATTGATCCCAAACACTTGAATAGTGAGGGATCAGCCCATAACTATGCCATTGGATAATAAATTTGACCCATATCCTAAAACTTATTTCTCTGTTTCTGCTTGTTTCAATCTTTATAGTGACCATGATAATTATTTGTCTGTGGATGGGTAGATCCCATATTTGCTCACTTTGTTATTGTATTTTCATGCCAGTCTCAGTTGTTTATAAGCAAAATCATTTTGAGGTATCCAACATCTTCCCTGATGTTGGTACTATTCTCACTGGAACAGTATGTCAGCTACTGTATAACAAAAGCATCCCAAACTGAGTGCTTTAAATCAACAACCACAATTCTGTGGTCTGGAAATTCAGGCTGGACTCAGATGGATGAGTCTTCTGTTGGTCTCAACTAAGTGACACTCACGTGCTTGCAGGCAGATGTTGAGTAAGGTAGGATACTAGTTGGCTGTTAGCTGAGGCAGCTATTTGTGTTCTAGTCATGAGTCTCTCTCATCATCCATCAGACAGCCCTGAATGAGCTTGTTCACATGGTAGCCTATAATGAAAGTCCCAAGAACAACAAGAGAAAGATAGCTTCAAAGAGCAAGTGTATTTCAAATCTTTTCTTGCATCACATTTGTTATTGCATTATATGGCCAAGTCCAGAGTCAGTATAGAAGGAGACTATTCAAGGTCATGGATATAGGGATACTTGAATAAATTGGGGGCTATTACTCCTACAACCTGCCAAAGGTACTTCTGGCATCATAACCATTTATTATCAAAAATATCTCTAAAACTGAACTGACTTATGGTGCCTCTGATACAAAATTCAATGTAAAGTTTGGATTTTTAAAACCAAACATGTTCATTGGTCTTTTAAAGGAATGATCTGAATAGGAAAGACTGATTAAAATAGAGGTCTATTACATTTTCAAAGATATGATGAAACATAAATGGTTTCCCCTAAGGAAAGTATGCAAGATGATTAGTCAAGGAAAATTTTAATTATAACCTAAAAACAGAAGGATTCTGGCAGATATGGATTATCATTAGACTGCATTTGTTACAGAAATGCAAAAGCTATGACCTATCCTTTAGTTTCACTTCTTTTTGTTTAGCAAAATCTGTTCCTTGTTCTTTTTTTTTTTTAAACATGACTCTGTCCTGTTTACAGTTTAACTTGTTGCAGACTTCAAATTATTATCCAAGACTGGACATATTAACTCTGTCTGTTGTAAGAGAAGTCTGTCATGTTGGTTAATTATGACTGTGGGAGGCAATCAGGAAAAGGCAGAACAGGCCCAGGCCTGCTTTCTGTTGTCTTCAGACATTGACAGTCTATGGCTGTGACCATGCTAATTTGGAAGAGGACCCACATCTCCAAGCCACAGTGGTATTTTAGAGGTAATTTCTCTCAGGAAAGGCAAGGATCATCAAGTGACTCCACCTGGTATTGCCAATTTTGATTCCACTGACCACCTAAAGTCACCATCTTCTGCTGCTTTTGTACTATCACAACCACAAGAAAGGATTTTCACCAAGAATTTTATACTCCCAGTCCAATCTTCCATAGTAGATATCTTATATTTCTTTCCTTTGGATAAATTTGAGCTCTGTAGATAATTTAGAACTTGATAAAGTCATAGTTTCTACCTTTTATGGGTGAAATGATGATGATGATGATGATGATAATGGTGGCAGTGATGAAACAGAGTAGTCCCTCTTGCCAAGTTCTTTATAAGAATAGTATTATTTAATCTTTGCAGCAAATCTTTTATCTCTGTATGATACAGGAAACAGCAGAGGCACCAAGAGATTAACTAACTTGCTCAAGAACTCATGGCTTATAAATGGTGAGACAAGGATTGAACCCAGGTCCAATCATATTCTAAATTTTTGCTCGTAATGACTCAGCTACCCTACTCCTTGTTCAGAGCTTTCTTTACATGTCTGAACATCATCATCATCATCATCATCATCATCATCAGCTACATTTTTGTTAGGCATTTGTTATTTGTAGGTATGTGCAGACTTGTGCTAGAAGTATGGTTTAAAACATGCATTTTGCATAGTAGAATGTGGAATAAACAATCCTATAAATAGCTCTCTTTATTGGTGGTCTTGGTGGAGAGGAAAAGCATAAATAAATTATAAAAACCTTGTCAACTGACGAATCTGTTTTTAGTTAGAGCTTTCACATCCTCCACCCTCCTCATCAAATCCCTGTAAGTGAGTTGATAACAAGCAGCAAAATGGAACCATTCAAGTACTAGCACATCTACTTCAGCATTTTATTTTTTAGTCAAACTGTGTGAAGTCAGGAAACTCAAGAGACCAAAGAGTATCCTGGATATCTCACAGCTGTGACCTTCTGATGCCAAATCATCGAGAAGTGACCTTTCAGATTTACATATCATTTGGTCTCTATGTTGTGCCAGTTAAAAGAGCAGACTCTGGAAACAGATTGTTTGGGATTAACCACAGATCTTCCAATTTACTTGTTGTGTGATTTTGGACAAGTTACTTAACCTTTCTAAGTCTCAATTTCCTCAACAAGAAAAATGAAGTGATAACAGTACTCTCTGCAATTGAATTATTGTGGGGATTGAGGTAATATATGTACAATGCATAGTGCCTAGCACATAGTAAGTACAATCTAAATATTAACTATTACTATCACTGTTTTGCTGGGCAGCTAATGTCAGGTAGAAGATTTCATTTTTTCTAAATAATTTTTTTAAATAGAAAAGCTTTTCTGAGTTTAAAAGCAATGCATGTTATTTGTAAAAATCTAGAAAATGCAGTTATGAAAATGACTTTTGAACTATTAAACATCCAAATTCTAATATTCTGTTGTCTTAGTCTATTCAGACCATAACTAAATACTTTAGCGAGGGTAATTTATAAACAACAGAAATTTATTGTTCACAGTTTGGGAGGCTGGGAAGTTCAAGACCAAGGTGCTGGAAGATTCAGTATCTTTTTAGGGATGAGATGGCACCTTCCAAGTCTCCAAGTCCTCACAAGAGCAAAAAGGCACCAATTCCATTTATGAGGGTGGAGCCCTCATGACGTAATCACCTCATAAAGCCCCACCCCTTAATACCATCACATTGAGAACTAGATTTCAACACTAGCATTTTGGAAGGACAGAAACATTCAGACCACAACACCTAAAATAATGTACCAAACTGCCCAGAGCTTAGTGGCTTGAAACAAAAATCAATTATTATCTCACTGTTCTGTGGGCTGGAAATATGGGCAGATCTGTTTATCTCTTCAGTCTTTTGGAATTTGGGAGAGGCCGATGTTCGAGGATGGCCTTATTCACAGCTGACAGCTGGCAGGATGTTGGTCAGGGCACCTCAGCTTTCCTCTATGTGACCTCTTTAGTTGGCTCTCTGGGGTTAGTCACATGGTGGTCTCAGGGTTCCAAGTGTAGCAACAGAGGCAAAACATCAAAGCACAGGCACTTTTCAGGTCTCTTCTATCATCCTTATTCTGAACACCCCAAATCTGAAATGCTTCAAAATCTAAACCTTCTTTAAAACTAACAATACTTAACAAGTTTCAGATTTGGAGTCTTTTCGAATGAGTTTTGATTTAGTGATACTTAATTGGCGAAGTCTATGCAAATATTCAAAAATCCAAAAAATAACTCTGAATGTCAAACACTTGTGATCTGAAGAATTTTGGATAAGTGACATTCAACCTATGCTGTCCCATTGACTGAGCAAATGAAATGAATAAGCATAGACTCAAGAGGTTAAGAAATAGATTTCATGTTTTGATGGAAGGAGTGCCAAAGACACATTCCAAAGGCACAGGCATATCAGGATAGGAATCATTTGAGGCTACTTCTTGTAATTCACCACAGATGAATACTATTAAAATAATATGTATGTATACATAGAAAAACATGAAAAACATACACTTAAAAGAAATCATATTAAATATGATCATTGTAACTTTTTCTATTATACACTGGGCAATTTAATATCTTCCTTTTGCACAACATTCTATTGTATGAATTTACCATGACGAATTTAACCAATGTATCTTATATGTTTTTAGGTTGTTGCCAATTCTGTAATAAACTTCTGTACATATATACATTTTATCCATTTCCTCATTAGTTCCTAGGTGTGAAGATTTCAATCCCTGACATGTTGCCACCATAGTCTATGGAAAGCTTGTATCCAGAGGTGATATTCAAAATACTTTATTTTTTAAAATACTTAACAACATAATGGATACTAACCTTACCACTGAACAAAGTTCTACAGGTTCTAAGCCTTTAGCTCTGGATTGCGGGGTGGTTCAGGTCCCAGGGTAGAAGGTTGGGAGGCTAGAGTAGTAGAGAGTTGTAGAATATCATTTACCCTTACAACAATACTGACTATATCATCCACAGAGCAGTGTATGGGAATATCTGTTTCTCATCACCCTCTCCAACCACATACATTGCCCAGTTTTTTCATCTTTGCCAATCCGATCAAGGACAATGGTGAAAATAATACCATTTTTAATATTTTCCTACTCACCCATGAGGTACTTTTTCATATTTCATCACCACTTAATATTGGTTATTGTTGCTTTTAATGACTTGCCTATTTATGTCCTTTGCTGATTTTTCTTTGAGATATGAAACTTTAAAAAGCTAATATTTATTGATACCTTACCATATGCCTAAGTCATTAGTAGGCATTACTTACATTTACTATGAGTGTATAAAGTTATAGTTATTCCCATTTTAGAGATAAGAAAACAGTGGTAGAGGACATTGGACCTAGTTATCCCACTCCTTGGTTTATACCCAAAGGACTTAAAGTCAGCATACTACAGTGACACAGCCACATCAATGTTTATAACAGCTCAACTCACAATAGCTAAACTATGGAGCCAACCTAGGTGCCCTTCAACAGATGAATGGATAAAGAAAATGTGGTGTGTATACACAATAGAGTATTAATCAGCTTTAAAGAAGAATGAAATTATGGTATTTGCTGGTAAATGGATGGAGTTGGAGAACATCATAGTATGTGAAACAAGCCAAACCCCCCAAAACCAAAGGCCAAATGTTTTCTCTGATATGTGGATGCTCATTCACAAAAAGGGGTGGGGATCTAGGGAAGAATAGTTACTTTAGATTAGGTAGAGGGGAGTAAAGGGAGGGGAAGGAATATGGGGGTGGGAAGGATAGTAGAGTGAAATAGACATTATTATGTCATGTACATGTGTGACTGCATGACCAACGTGATCCTGCAATATGTATAATCAGAAAAATGAGAGATTATACTCCATTTATGTATGAACTATCAAAATATATAAACACATTCTACTGTCATGTACAACTAATTAGAATAAATTGAAAAATAATTTAAAAATAAAAAATGGGCTCACCAGGATCTTGTTTCTCAATGCAGGTACCAGGATTCCAACTGAAAGAGGATTCCAAGTGAGATTCTCTATCTCAGGTTCTTTATCATTTTACTCTATTCTGTAGCTTCTACAATATTTACTCATAAGAGCTTTTTACATATGGTTGTTCACCCTTAGTCATATATGTGGCTCATTTTCACTAACTACTCATTTTGTTTTTAACTTCTCTTTTAGTACTGCTTGCTGTTCAGGAGATAAACTTTTTATGGATACATTTTTTCTATATGAATTTTTAAATTTCAATGAGAAGTTTACAAAACCATTTAATATGGTGAAATATCTCAAGCTTTTTTCTGAATGGATTTTGTCTTCAATATCCTTCTAAGATGTTCCCCACATAAAGTTGTTAAAAAATTCACCTATGTTTTCTTCAAAGAATGAATCTAAGAATTATCTGAATTAATAAAATACATATGCTAAGGCCCCAAATCTACTAAATCAGAATTGCAACAGTGAGGATTACATGTATGTGTTTTTAAAGGGATACTGAAACTCTCAGTCCAAGAGAACTTCTAAATAAATAAATTTACCTCTTTTTACTCCACAAGGCATATGAAATTGGCTAAAGAATAGTAAATTAAGAATATATCTACAAAATCAATTCCAGATGGGTTAAAAACTTAGTTGTGAAATCCCAAACTTAACTTTTTGAGGAAGAACACATAGAAGAGTGTTTGTATAAGTCAAGATTCTCTAGAGAAACAATAGGAGATATGTATACATACGTGTGTGTGTAGACATATCAACCAATCTATCTATAGACAGATAGAAAGGAAGAGAGGGAGAGAGGAAGAGAGAGGGAAAGGTTTATTTTAAGGAATTGGCTCACACATTGGTGGGGGCTGGCAAATCTGAAATCCTTGGGGCAGGCTGGAAATTCTGGCAAGAGTTGCTATTGCAGTCTTGAGTGTGAAGGCAGATGGGAGGCAGAATTCCTTCCTCTTTGGGGGAAACTCAATTTCTTTCTCTTAAGGCCTTCAACTGTTTAGATGAGGCCCACCCCTATTATGGTGACTAATCTGCTTTATCAAAGTATACTTATATAAATATTAATCATAACCCAAAATATCTTTATGATAATATCCAGACTGTTGTTTGATCACATGACTGGACACCATCATGTCCATGAACAAGTTTACATAACAAATTAACATTCACAACATCTTTTTGATCCTATGGGAGTATTTATGAAACAAGACACACACTAAAGGACAGGTACATAATTTGAACAGTGACAAAAATGTTGTGTTTTCTTATCTTATACAGTTTTTCCTTCTCATTTGAAATTCCTTTAGGGAGAGAAGAATCCATATTATACAATATGCTTTATGGGATCATCCTCATTTATTTCCTTGTCAGAGACCTATATTCTTTTTTTTAAATTCTGTGATTTCTGATAAACAAACCCCAAGAAACAGTATGAGAACATAAAAGAGACAAATGTGTTTTAATTTAGGTGTCCACAAACCTAGATATTAGCTGTGGTACCACAATATCCTAAGCCAAAATACCAATGATGGATTTATTGTTGCCCTAATTTAAAACAAGCCTGATTTATTTTTAAAAAATGCAACCTCAAAACACAACTTGCCAGACGTGATATGGAATGCATTATGTGCCTAACCAAAAAACAAAATGCTACGCAGTACAGTGGACTTGAAAACTATCTTGCTATTAATAGATCTCCCGAATGGCTGTGATCTGTTGGATTTGATACATTTAGGTTTTGGCAGCTGCTGAGGACTGAAAACAAGCGATTCCATACATTATTACTTAATAAAGAAACTAGGTCATGAAATAGCCCTTTGGTGAATTTTTTAAAAAGATTCTGCAGAGCCCAATTCCATCTTGAAAAGTCCCTGTCGTCAAGTATGCTTGGCAAAGCAGCAAAGTGATTAGCAGACTCCTTGTCTGAAACTGTGTTAAATTGAAAGCAACTTGGGGTACCCTGTTACCTTCATCTGGCACAAATGCCTGAAATATGGAATACCCACAACAAATATTTGCTGAATCTAAAAGGCCATTGATTCAAATGTTCGGATTGAGCAACTTTATGAACAAACACATCCACTGGACAGATAAAAACACTTTCAAGCATTTAAAGTACCACTGGTCTGTTCTGTTAGGCTCAAAATTTTTTCAATGTTCCATTGAAAGGCATTTTCACCCACTCATTCCTTTAAAAACAAGCTTTAAAAAAAGACACTACAAAAAATTTTAAAAAGAACCCTAGTGGATTGTAGTATTTAGTTTTTTTTATTTAAAGAAATACTTATTTTAAGTCGGATTCCCTCAGTAATGAACTCTGAGCAAAGAATTTTTAGTAAGAGAATGAGTGTGGAAAGGGAAGAACACTCAGAAGGGTGAGATATCAAGCAAAGTCCTGAACAGGGTAACTCAAGCTCAGTCCTGCTCTGGGACTAATGTATGTTCTCATCAGGAGACAAGGGAGCTGTCGTATTTATAGATTTTCCTCACTACCATAATAATTGATGGAGCAGGACTTACTGTATCCCACATTCCAGGCACTTCTGGTTCTTCTTGAATAGGTAAAGTGGGTTTCCGGAGCCTGAAGACTGTCCTCCAAGAAGGAGATGCAGGTGTCAGCTATGCATGGGGTAGTGGAGGGCAGATGTGGATGAAGATGGCAAAGGGCTCCAAGGGGATATGTTCAAACATTCAACAGTATCGGCCTCAGTACTCCATAGGGATCACTTGTTGAGGTCTCCTCAAATGAAGAGCAAGGAGAAAGAGGTGCTATGTGAGTAATATAAGACTTGAGGCAGGTATCCATATTTTCTTTAATGTCCTTGCCTCTTGGTTGACTCAATAGAAAAGAGGTTACAGAGGAGTTTGGTTGGAGGATTGGTAACTATGTGATACTTCCCTTGTGAGGAAACTCCATTGATAGATGCCAAAGGTTAGGAGGTATTAAACAGTGAGCAGGTCTGGAGAGCAAAAGTGGAAAAATCAATCCTAAATGGGGTACTTGGGTCAAAGACAGAAAAATTAGCTCAAGGCAGGGAAGGGGAAGGGGTTGGAGGAGCAAATTATGGTTATTGGAATAACCATAATTATAATTTAAATCTATATTGTATAACACACATAATAATGAAATATATTAATTTTTTCAGTGACTATAGTATATGATGAATGCACTACCCAGATTTCAAGTTCTTGACAGCTACATTTGGCTAGTGGCTACTGTATTGTATAATGAAACTCTAGAACTGCAGAAAATTCTGTTGGACACTGCTGGCCGATCATATTTTTTTAAACATATTTATTTATTTATTTTTATGTGGTGCTGAGGATGGAACCCAGTGCCTCACACATGCTAGGCAAGCACTGTACCACTGAGCCACAACACTAGCCATTGACTTGTTGAATAATAGATCAAGGGTTGAGATGTAATGGGTCTCAATTTCATCTCAAACTTCTGTTTCCTTTCTATCTATATTCAGCTTCTAACATGTCAAATTTTACCACTGGGATTTCACTGAAAAATTTGGAGCAGAGGAAAAGGGAGCATTTTGAAAACTTTCTGTCAGGAGTTAGCTGCAGGAACAAATTGTCACCAGACCAAGCAACTGAGTAGAATTTGGGCATGGTATTTCCAAAATCCTGGGTTATGCTACAGCTTTTGTTGACATCAAGGAACATTTGAAAACTGTAGATTGGCTCCTGGGCCATAAGTAGAGGTTCTGAGTTGAGAAGACCCTGAGATATCATTGATCACCTTTTATCCAAAGTTGAATTACAGATCGTTTTAATTTTAATAGTGCTAGAAGACCCTGGTACAATGATTCAAGTGCAAGTAGTTCATTTATGGGTGATCTCAGGAAACACTCATTGGTAGGGAGTGATGGGGAAGAGAGAGAGGAAAAGGAAAAAAAGTCAATAAAGGACACACTATCAATACGTTTCCAAGTGGGAACTCTGGGATCCAGTGTCCAGAATTGTTGTACCCAAAGGTGAGAGAACTGGTTCATTTACCAATCATTTACCAAAAGTCATTGGTTAAAGGATACTGGAGGGTGGATTAGAGGAGCCCTTTGGGCCTACTGTGTGCATGAGCAGAGAAAGCCCTTGGACAAAGAAATGCAGGTTTGTGTAATTAGGTCAGCATGCAGGGAAATGGCAAGTGAGGACAGAGATAAGCAGGGCCTCTACAGAGTCTGCTACAAGGATTTATTTTTACTTTTAAGCAGGAAAAATAGACCCAAATCTCTTAGAGTACAGCCCATCCATGACCTAGTACGGCTGATCCATTGGCACAGAGGAGACAATGAACCACTGCCAAACAAAAAAAACAAACGAATCTTTAATGGGCAACTTGACCTCTAGTTAGAACATCTCAAATAGTTGAGAATGAGGCTGGAGAATTTGGTATTAAATGCCTCTGAATTCAAAGGGTGGGGAGACGATATTCTTACTTTGACACCAAAGGAGACATGGAACAACTTATTTTAGCCACTTGTCAGGGTATGCATGGGCTGCTCGTGCATTCTAGAGTTTTGGAGAGAGAATTACCAAATGCTTGCTGCTGAGGCCGATGAAGCCAAGCTGGGGCATCTGTGGGCCAGGAATATATGGTTGCATATGTGCCACTGTATCTGTTTGCAAAACATGCCATATGTTGACAGACTGACATATGTTGAGCTATATGGAAAATCAGTCAGAGATGAGCTAGAGTATAAGAAAAGGAGGGAGAAGGAAAGATGAAAGAGAAACCCTTTCACTGTGGCTAGATAATAAATTCCTTGAGCATAAGTGAGATGTCTCAGTCATTTTTAGTCTCCAGTGCCTATAGCTGTGCTGGGCACATAGTACATGGTAGTTAGTGTGTCCTGAGAATGAAGACAGCACATGCAAAGTGGTTAGAACCTTGTCTCCTGTGTAATAATGCATGGTACAAGTACAATGAATGAATGCATGAAAGTATGCCTGGAGCTAGAAAGACCCATGGAGTTTCTTTACATCACTCTTTCTTTTACACATACAACTTAATTTTGGAGGTGTAATGTGACAAGTCAGGGCTAATTGTGATACCATTCTGTGTCATTTCTGTCATTATACAAAGGAGCTAGGAGGAAAGAACTAATGGTTTTTCGAATGCAGCCAGATTGGGATAATTTCTGTAGTGCAGCTCCTGAGCTGCCAGTGGGAACTGCAGGAAGGGCTTGTCTATCTTCATTCCTTTGCTATTCCATGTATACTTTTATTTTTATGTATTATGATCATTAATTTTTTTTTGATCGTGGGAATTGGACCCAGGAATGCTTTACCACTGAGCTACATCCCCACCTTTTTATTTTTTATTTTGAGACAGGATCTTGGTAAGTTTCTTAGGGTCTTACTAAGTTGCTGAGGCTGGCCTTGAATTTGCAGTACTCCTGTCTCAGCTTCCTGAGTTGCTAGGTTTACAGGCATGTGCCACCATGTCTGGTTCCATGTACATTTTAAAATCTGCTTGTCAAATTTTACAAAACAAACAAAAAACATGATGAGTTTTACTGACATTACATGGAATCTATAGACTTAAGGAACACTAACATCTTTAAAATGTTGAGTCTTCTGATTCATTTTGATAAAAAATAAACTCCATTCATATAAGTCTTTTTAAATTTCTCTCAATAAAACTTTGTGGATATTTACAGTGGAGATCTTGGACATATTTTGTTAACATTGTCCTTGGATACTTAGTATTCTCTGATGCTAATATAAGTGGTATCTTTTTAAAATTTCATTTTTTGTTTGTTGTTGGTATATAGAAATGAGGTGTATTTTTAAACATTGAATTTATATCCATCAATTTTGCTAAACTCTCTTATCTCTAATGAATTGTATACAGATTATTTTAGGTTTTCTTATGCATACAATCACATAATATGCAATTAATTTATTTCCTTCATTCCTTCTTTTCTTTCTTTTTTGTTTTTTTCTTTCTTTTCTTCTCTTTCATTAATTTTTTTCTTCCCCTTGATTTATGCATTAGCCAGAGTCTCCAGAATAATGTTGAACTAAAAAGCTTCTAATGAGCACACACTTCTTGCTTGATATCAGAGGGAATGCTTTCAGGTGAAGGGTACACAGGTATTCATTAGAATAATTTCTGCACCTTATGAATGTTTGAAAAGTTCCATAAAAACAAAAAAACTGTCTTTTAAAGGTAAGGCTTTCAATACTTCACCATAAATGATGATGTTTTCTGCAGAGAAAATAGAAAAGGAGTAAACCCCAATTTGTTATCTGACCCTACTATACCTAAACAGCAAGACTCCATGAGGACAGAATAGGGTGGCCATACACTTGCAATAATAATCTGAAAATAAAACCGAGACAATTTCAAAAAAAAAATCCAGTAATATATAGCAAAGTTGGCATTATCCTAGAAATGCAAGTCCGATTTAACATGAGCAAATGAATCAATGCAATTTGTTACAACAGATCAGAGAGGTTTTGGTAGATACTCTTTATCAGAATATGGTAGTTTAAAAAAATCTTTTTAGTTATGATACAACACCAGGCTACACTTTGACAATCATAAAAGCATGGAACCCAACCCCCCCACCTGCCTCCCTCCACTCCACCAATCCCTCTACAATCCATTTACAGTTTACTTTTTTAAGAAAATTAGTGTCCTGTGGATACACCAGATGCCAGGACCCACCATGCCACATTCATGCCTGCACATATGAAAGTTTAGACAAATTCATTCCCTTTCCCTGTTCCTTCTTTCCTGCCTCAATCCCCTTCATTAACTCTACTGGTCTTTCCTCTATTTCCTCTATTTTGTTGGAATTCCCCTTCCCCTCTTTTATTCTTCTCTCTCTCTTTCTCCGTTTCTCTCTCTTTTTTTTTTAATCCCCCACTCCTTATTTTGGATTAGCTTTTGCATATCAGAGAAAATATTTGACCTTTGACTTTTTGGGTCTGGCTTATTTCACTTAGCATGATATTCTTCAGTTCCACATATTTACCAGCAAGTGCCATAATGTCATTCTTCTTAATGACTGAGTAATATTTCATTGTGTATATAGGCCACATATTCTTTATCTGTTCATCTGTTGAGGGGCTAGATTGGCTCCATAGCTTGGTTATTGTGAATTCTGCTGCTATAAACATTTAGGTGACTGTATCACTGTAGTATGCTGATTTTAAATCTTTTGGATATATACTAAGAAATGGTATAGCTGGGTCATATGGTGGTTCCATTCCTAGTTTTTTGAGGAACCTCAATACTTCTTTCCAGCATGGTTGCACTAATTCATCTCTTTCTAATTTGCTAAAATCTTAAATCATAAACAGTTATACAAGTAAAGTTCTTATCTACAATTATTGAAATGAGCATATGATTTCCCTCTCTGATCTGTTGTAGCAAATTGCATTGATTCATTTGCTCATGTTAAATCAGACTTTCATTTCTAGAATAATGCCAACTTTGCTATATATTACTGGATTTTTTTTAATTGTTGTCTCAGTTTTATTTTCAGATTATTATTGCAAGTGTATGGCCACCCTATTCTGTCCTCATGGAGTCTTGCTGTTTAGGTATAGTAGGGTCAGATAACAAATTGGGGTTTACTCCTTTTCTATTTTCTCTAAAAGTTTAAGATTAAGAGCTACTTCTGGACTGGGGCTATAGCTCAGTTGGTAGAGTATTTGCCTTGCAAGCACAAGGCCCTGGGTTTAGTCCCCAGTACCACAAAAAAAAAGCTACTTCTTCCTTAATTATTTGATTGAACTCATTAGAGAAGCCATCAGAGACTGGTATTTTCTTTATTGGAAGGTTTTCATTTATAGATTAAACTCATTTTACAGTTATCAACAACGTTTTTCTATTCTTCATTATATATTTGTTTTGATAAATTGTCTTTGTATAGGGATTGTCTGTTACATCTAATTTTCTTTTGGGGGAATATAAAGATATTTATACTATCAACTTATTATCATTTTAAATGTCTACAAGACTTTTTCAGTTGTGAATTTGGTAATCTGTGCTGTCTCTCATTTTTCAAGACTAGTATCATCAGAGGTTTACCAATTTCATTAGTCTTTTAAATAAAACCAAGTCATAACTTTATTAATCTCCTGTAATATGTATTTGTTTTCCATTTCAATAGTTTTCTTCTTTATTGTTTTTCTGATACTTTCATTGGTTTTATCTTGTTTCCCCATTTATAACATATTGCAATGAATATTTAGCTCATTAATACTATGGTTTTTTTCAGGATCTAAAATATGCATTTAAGGCTCTGAAATCCCCTGCAAGCACTACATTTGTTGTATCCTCCATGTTTTGATATGTAGTATTTTTAATATAATTCAAAATAATTTTACAATGGGTAAAAAATTTAAGGACAAGGTATTGCATAATTGCCAACTACCACAATACAGATTACTTATTAATTACAAAGTGAAAAAAGTTCTCGATGTCTCCTTGATGTCTCACCTAACCTAGTGATCAAACTTAGCATCATCAAAAATGGGACAAGCACATTCTATGTCTCCTGGTGTGAAGCACTGGGAAGCACACATCATTAACTCTGGGTTTTCTCATCAAAAAGGTTTACTCTAAACCTGATAATGAGGAAACAATCAAACATGGGTTATTTTGTAAGAAAACTAGCCTGGACTCTTTGGAAATGATATTGCCCTAAGAGATGATAAAAGAAAGAAAGAAGAAAGGGGTTATTCTGGATTAAAGGAGTTTAAGAGAAACAACAACTTAAAAATGCATAATTTTATATTGGATTCTGAATACAAAAACAAAAATAGCAAAAGATTAGTATTGGAACAAATAGAGAAATTTGAATATATTCTTTATTAAATAGTATTGTATCAGTGTTAAATTTCTTGGTGTGATCATGATATTGTTGCTCTCCAGAGGAATATCTTTGTTCTTATAGGATATGTAGTGAAGTATCATGGTGTCTGCAATTTATTTTTAAATGGGTTTGAGAACACACACACACACACACACACACACACACACACACAGAGAGAGAAAGAAATAGTCAAACAGCAAAATGTTAGCAATTCATGAATCTAAGTAAAGGGTATTCGGGTGGTTTTGTATCACTTCAAGTTCTCTAAAGTTTTAAAATTTTTCAAAATACGAAGTTGGAAAATTTATTTTGTAAACTTTACTTTGATTTCTCTTTTGAACCCATAGGTTATTTAGGAAAGAATTGTTTAACTTTTAATAACAGTGTATTCCTAATTCATTTTGCTGTTCATTTTAAATTTTTTTTTAAATTAGAGAATATTTTTCAAAAATTTTTCTTTCTTCTAGAACTGGAGATAGAAGTCCGGGTGCTCTACCATCAGGCTACTTCCCCAGTCCTTTTTATTTATTTTTTTTAAATTTTGAAACAAGATCTTGCTAAGTTGCTTACCACCCACTATGTTGCTGAGGTTGGCTTTGAACTTGGGATCCTCCTGCCTTAGCCTCCCAAGCCACTAGGATTGCAGGTGGTGCCATTGTACCTGGCAAGATTTGGTTCTTCTGAAATTTTCTGAGACTTTCTTTGTAACTCAGTATATAGTCGATTATTGTAAATGTCCTGTGTGTAGTAGAAAAAATGTGTACTCTGCAAGTGTTGAATGGAATAATTTATATATATATATATATATATATATATATATATATATATTTATCCATTAGGTCAAACTTACTAGCTGTTTTGTTCAGTTCTTCTATTTTTACTGAATTTTTAAATTTGGTAGTTCTATCAATTATCGGGAGAGGGATATTATAATCTCCCACTATGATTGTGGAAATTATTTCTTCTTTTAGTGCCGATAATTTTGCTTTCTATTTTTAGGCCATGTTATTTACATATCAACTGAAAATCATTATATCATCCTGGTGATTTGATCTTTACAAGTACAAAGAATTTGGGCTCTAAAGTGTTTAGTCCGATATAAATGTAGCTACAAACAAATTTCTTACTTGTATTTGGGTGGAATATATCTTGCTATCACTTTACTTTCAACTGTATCATTTTGCTTCCAAAAGGTTCCCTATAAACAGAATTTATTTGGGTTTTACTTTTTAAATCTACTCATTTCAATCTATCTGTATTTATATATTTAAATATAATTTCTAAATCCACAGGCATTATTGTTTTATACAGGCAAGGTTATTTTACAGGTAGCCACATACATTTTCATAACTGTTTATTCTTTTCTGCCTCTTTAACATTTGATTTTGTATGATTTTCTCTTAGCATCATGCAGCATTGGTTTGCTCATGTGCAACTCTCAATTTTTGCCTGAGATACTATTTATTTGCAGGCATTTTTTAAGAATATTCATATTACATTTGGAATTCTAAATTGGCAATCACTTATTTTCAGTGCATTGGATATATTAGTCTTCTGTTTTCTGCCTTCCACTATTACTCTTTTTTAAAAAATTTTTTTTGGGGTGCTGGGGATTGAACCCAGGGCCTTGTGCTTATGAGGCAATCACTTTGCCAACTGAGCTACCTCCCCAGCCCCCACTATTACTCTTGAGAAGGCAGCTAACTGCCATTTCTTTGAAAAGTATCTGTCTTTTCCCCTGGTTTCCTTTAAAATTTTTTTTCCTTTGGTTTCCTCCAGTTTAACAATGATGTCTTAAGGCTGGAATTCACGTGTAGAGTTTTTGGTACTTCTGTCTTCTCCCCTTTGGAATTAATAAAATAAAATAATAAATAATAAAATAACAGGGACCTTCTCATTCTATCCTTTATATATAATTCTCTTTTCTGTAGTTTCCTCTCTTTGGTTTTATTCTGGATAATTTCTTGTGAACTTCCTTCCCATGAACTGATTATCTCTTCAGCAATTGATAAAGCTGTCAATTGAGTTTACAATTTTGATTATTTCATTTTTTTAATCTCTAGATTTTTGGGGTTTTTTCATATTCACTTTGTCCTATTTTACATTGTCTATTTACTGCTTTTCTTGATGAAAATTTCATGCTTTGCTTTTTTGTCCTTCAATATAACTAGCAATATTTTATGGTTTGTGTCTAACAATTCTGTATCTACTACCCATCTATAACTTCTTTCTATTGTTGTGGTTTCTGTGTTTAGATGTATTGTCTCATTTTCTTATATACCTAGTTAAATTTGACTGTGTGCTAGACATTGTGTTTGAAAATTATTCGAATATTTGTTACCTTGGATAATGTTACCTTGGATAATGTTACTTTCTTCTAGAGAGGATTTTCTTTGGTTTCTCCTTGATGCTGGAGGTGAGAATAGTCTAGGACCACCTTTGTCCAAGAACAAAGCTTGAGATTTTCAGGGCTCCCAGACCCTGAAGTTGCAGACCCAGTTAATGGCTCATTCACTTCCTCCTTGTTCTTCCTCAAAGGGTTCAACCTTGAAGATCTCAGTAAAAAGAGTGGTGCTTTATCTGCCTTATCTGTGTTCCCACATTTGATGTCCCCTAATCCCCTGAATGTGCTAGAAGCCCATCCCAGTAGCTCCTTCCAAATCAGAATGAGCATGTAGGACAAAAGCTGCTTAGAGGGTTTTTCTTAACTTTTAAGGTTTCTGTCCTCTTAGGGATCTCAATGTGATAATTGGTGACCATCTTATAGTTCCTTAAGAATTAATATGTTTCATGCAATTTATGAAAATTAGTTATTTGTTTTCTCTCAGCCCCAAATCCGTCTGTTATGAACTTAATTGTGTCCTTCTCTAATTCATATATTGAGTCCCTAACCCCCAATGAAATTGTATTTGGAGATAGGGTCTATAAAGAAGTACTTGAGATTAAATGATGTCTTAAGAGTAGCACTCTAATCCAATATGACTGATGTCCTTATAAGAAGCAGATGTACACACACAAAGAAAAGGTCATCCAAGAATTCAGTAAGAAGATATTTATTTGTAAGCCAGGGAGAAAGTCCTCAGAAGAAATCAATCATACTGACACTTTGATCTTGGACTTCCAGACTCCAGGACTGTGAGAAATAAATTTCTGTTGTTCAAGCTATCTATCGTGGTATTTCGTTATGGTAAGTCTGATTCACCAACCATCTATATTCTGTGATGCTGATGTTGAGACTATGCAAACCCACTTCTGCTTTTCAAGCTGCTTACATGTTAGGCTCTGCCAACCAGGGGTATTAGAAGAGATTAGAAGGCAGGAGAAGGAAGGACTTTCTCCTTCCTCTTCCTGTGAGCATCATATTGGAAACATGGCTTCTTGGCAGTGGTCATTCTTTCCAATAAAAGTTAAATCTAGTTTACAATTTTCTAACACTACAGATCAACTTCATTTCCACCCTCCCCTACAACCTCATCTTCTCCCCCACCAAACACCTGCACCACTGGCGGATGCCACCTCCTGAGAGGTCTGGAGCTGAGCCAATGGGACCCTCTTTCAAGCTTCTGAGTTTTAATAATTTCAACCTCTTTCCTTTGTTCCGTAGCCCCAGGACTGGCAGCTGCCTCCAGCAGGTGTTACCTCCATACCTAAGTGTTCTCTTTTGCCCTTTAAGTTACCTAATTAACCATTTTATACCTAGTTATCAATTCTTTATATTAAATTATGTTTGCTAAAATGAGTGATTTATGTCTCTGAACTAGACATTGATTGATTCATATTTCATTCAGTTTTTCAAAAAAATCTGTTTTCTGTGGGAGTGTTGGTCTAAATTACTATTACTATTACTATATAAATTACTATTTTCCTGTTACCAAAATTGGAAGTCCCCAAGTATTATTATGTTGATCCATTGCATTATCACTAAGGCCAAACCATGCAGTCTTTGCTTTTGCCCCAAGATAGATGACGGGGAGGTCTTCTTTCTTTCATATGTCATCCCCTCATTTTATTTTGGGGGATCTTTCAGTTCTACTATGAGAGATGTATACCTCTGGTCTCACAGGGGGCTGTGCCCCTTTCAAATTGTGTAGAAGGAAAGGTGGCCTGACCTACAGTTTGAGAGTTCAGGAATAACAACTAAAATGATCACTCAACCTCAGACATCATTAGCACTAGTGTGGGAGTCTCTGCCACCTCATTATGGATTTTGACTCAGGCTGCAGATGGCTCACTAAGCACCTTGGCTTCTGAAACTCACAGTAACATCTATGGACAAGACCATGACCATTTTCTGGTCTAATGTCTTCTGTTCCTAAGTGAAGAAACTGAATTCAGAGATTCCATAACCAAATTAATAGAAATCATGAGTAGGACACAGAGTTCCTGATTTCATTCCAGCTCTCCTTTCATTCTTGGCTTCCATTTTAACATGCCCACATGCCCACCCACCTCCATCCTATTTTCTGTTTTTTATTTTTTCCTCCTATTAACTCTTCTAGTCCCTTGGTCCCCTCTCATCCTTAATGTGCATTGTGCTCCAGTGTCAACATTCACTTTTCCCTGCTCACAACATCAATCCTGTTTCCTCTGGCCTTTTTGTCTCCCTTGTTTCCCTGCCTAGAATTCCCTTCCCCTAAATCTAACCATCTGCAAGATCAACTCAGTGGAATCTCTGCCTTGTGTCCTTCCCTACAATACAAAGTTGGAAGTAATTTCTCCATCCTCTGTACTGCTGTGACACCTTGTATTTCTGTTAGACCATCCATTAGTTCTGTTCCATTTTTGTGATTATTTCTTCTATGTAACATTATAATCCACTAGCATGCAAAGATTCTTTCATCTTTGACACTCCTCAGTGCCTGTCATAGAAGCTTCAATATAACAATAATAGTAATTAGCAGTTATTGAGTGTTTACTGTATGTTAAGCCCCATGTTTAAAGTTTTACATAGATTGGCTCATTTATTTCTTACAATAACCCCAAGAAGGAAATACCATTATTAGTCTCATTTTTCACATGAAGAACCTGAGACACAGAGAGATTAAGAAGATTGCCTAAGATAACACAGCTGAGGAGTCCAGTCTCAGGGCTTTTGATCCCATAGTTCAAACATTTATCTGCAATGCTACACTCTCTTCTAGAGACCATCTGGGGATTTGAATTTATTTCACTGTTGTTAAATACTGAAAAGATAGTTTTTATTTGAATAACAAATACCCAAATCTATAAGATTAGTTGCCCTCCCAGAAAGGAAGCAAAAAGGAAAAACTAAATAAAAGGTTAGGATCTCAGATTTTTATCAGTAAAAACTTAAATGCACTTCATGAAATTATTTGATCTTATAAATAATTTAAAGACTAAAGTGTAAGTCCTCTCCCAGAAGAGAATGATTTTGTAAAGTGTGATGTGGCTTATTAAATCTTTAAAATCCATGGAAGGAAAGAGAAAAACATGAGTCATTATTATTAGTTGGCTTAAATTTTATGAGAGCTCTTGTGAGCTAATAAGGACTGGAATCACCTAGGAGTTTGCCATTCTTGTGTGGGTGTGGGCTTATTTTGCTTCGTTTTCATCCCCTCAAGTAGGACATAGCTAACTGTGACAATGTCAACTCCATGGGATCCTAAAGATTTCTATAGGGTGGGTTTCCTCCCTGTGAACCCCCAAGCCACTAGGTGGTTGAGGAGATTTTAAGTATAAGGATGCATAACCAACCATTCCTCAGAACAGGACCTTCTGAAATTTTTGGCTGAAGAAAAGAAACCTGAGGAGTTAGGTCACAGTTGGCTAGAGTTTTAACTGTATTTTACTTGGAAGAAGGACAATAAGGAAGTGATGGATTAGCAGCAAGGTCGGACATAGCTTCAGATTTACCATTTACTGGAGAGCCACTGAGGCAGTGGGTAACGTGTTAAGCCTAAATAAGCTTTGGCCTCAGACAGACCTCAGAGCACTGGGCCTGCTGGTTAATAGCTCAGTGACATTGACTAAGTCACCTAGACTCTAGTTGCATTTTCCTCCTGTGTCAACTGGGGATAATGATACTCTTCTTAAAAGATTGTTATGATGGCTTAATAGCATACTGCGGCTTCCCAAACTTGAGTCATTCACATATCACTGCATCAATCAGGGTAATTCTGAAGGAAGTTTAGTAAAGGGATCTGTTACAAAAGTGTGGGCAGAGTTCAAGGAAACCAGCTAATGAACAGTTCAGGACCCAAGACTAGCAATTGTAAGGAGCTGTTATCATGCTAGGCCTGAAGTGGGCAAGAGAAAGTCATTTAGAAAATGCTGCAGGTCTCTGGTCATCAATAAAGGGTCCAGTCAACCTGCAATGACACTACTGGAGAGGAAGCAGCAGACTGAAAAAGCACCACAGCCTCACTGTTCTCCCACTCTCAATCTGCTGCTCGGGCTTCTCATTGGCTGAGAAAAGCCAGAAGCATGGGAACCTATGATTTGGTCCACATGATCAGCCTCCTGTTATAGGGCAAGGAGGAGGAGGGGATGAGTGGGTGTGAGGGGGCAAGTGGAGCCTATTGAGCACACTGCCTTGATTAGTATTGTCCCATTTTCCACCTTAAAATTAAACCTCCCTTTCATTAACTGAATAAATTTACTTTTAAAAGGAGATATCTTAAACCTCATCCTAAGAAATAACATGTACGAAATCACAGGACAGGTTTGCTATTTTTTTCTCCATAATATGAATTAAAATTAATATAAAAATACTCAATACGTGTACACACACACACACAATGCTTTGGGGAGTTTAACCTCATTCCAGGGCTTGGAACACACCAAGTACTCAATAAAGTGCTTATTTCTATTGCTGGAAATTTCAGATGAATATGAAGTGGAACACTTGGTGTATATTTGAACTAATATTTTAAATATATATGCTACTGTTGCAAACATAATCTTTGCCTGGTGTATTTTCTAACTGGGTAGCATGAATTTATAGAAAAGAATATATAAATGGATTTTGTACATTTGTTTTGTAACTGGCCCATGTTAATGAATTTGATTATTCGACCCATTGATTTTTCATTAGATTCTTTTGGTTTCTCTAGGCAAACAAGCAAATCATTGGGAATGTTGATAAATTTTTCCTCTTATTGCTGTTAATATGCTACAGTGGCTAGAACCTACAGGGCAATGTTGAACTATAATAGAACAATAGTGACTTCAGGAATTGTTTTTTCCTTTTAAAAAATTAATGCTTCTAGCTTTTGTTGCTATTTTTTTAATATTAAACATGTTGTTGGCTGTTGGCTTAGGAGAGATATTCTTTATCTTGTTAAGGAATGCCTTTATATTCCTAGTTGACTAAAAATTATTATCAGAATGGGCATTTATGTCTTATCAAATGCTTTTAAAACATCTATTGAGACTTTACATCCCTGGAATAAATCCTGCTCCATTATGATGTATGTTGTTTTGCTTTTTTTTCCCTGCAAAAGTTAGGTTGAATAAAAGAAGAGTGTATATGCCTGAAAATCAAGTTTAGGATTTTGAGGTACTAAAAAAAGTACATAAAATTAGAGTTCCTATTATTTAATCAGAAGAACAATAAATATGTCAGAGTCTATTAGTGAAATGGTATGTTGTACACACAAGAATGTTTAAAATAATAAATGAGAAATAGCTGTAGTTGCAGGTTCCCAACAATCTGGAAATAACCCTTAGCACTCTATAGGCTACTGAGTCTATCTTTTACCTCCAACACTATACCAGTTTCTCAAAGAATGGAGGGACCCAAAGTTGGACAGCTCTTAGTTGTATTTGTCCTTTCAGGATAGAATTCCAGATGGAGATTAACTTGGCCTTGTAGATAGTCCTATTTTTCTAAAAATTGGCCAGCATAATATTATTCTTTTTGTCTCTACTTAGATTAGTTTGAGCAAGGACAACTAAGCAACTAATAGACCAAAACACAACATAGGAGAGTTGCATATCTGTCTGTGGGTGGGGGGATGGCACATGAATAAGCATGAATGGGATGTGCTCCATGTTTGTAATCTGCATAAACCTAGACCACCTTCTTGTCCACCTCAGCTCAGTGTCCATTCAGAAGAAACACCATGCCAATGATCCAAAGTAATTGAAAAACTGTTTACATTTTTACTATAGTGCTTGCAAAGTGCACAGAAAAAAATTTCATTTGCAGTACCTAGTTGTTTCTATTTTCTTATCTTTCTCCTCAATGCTCCATTCCATT
This sequence comes from Sciurus vulgaris, assembly GCF_902686455.1. Classification (NCBI taxonomy): domain Eukaryota; kingdom Metazoa; phylum Chordata; class Mammalia; order Rodentia; family Sciuridae; genus Sciurus; species Sciurus vulgaris. The sequence goes on along the minus strand of NC_136471.1, from coordinate 125,089,719 downwards.
CCAACCCCATCTCTCACAAAGTCCCTAGACTTTCTCTTCAACCCAGTCTGACTGGACCTTTGCCTCATCACACCTCCTAGATCCATTCTTTTCCTTAATGTTATTGACATTCTACCCTTCTTAATGCAAACAAGTAGAGCCCTTTTTTTGGTCAACCTTTCACCCATTTCCCAGACTTGCATGTTGAGGCTCAAGAATTATCAGGAAAAAAGGCAAAATCCTTAATAGAGTTTTTATTGTATCTTCTTATAAAACATGCAGGAAAAAAATCCCAAACTTTTGCTTACCCAGGACTTTTAAATTTCCTCCTCTGGCAAATGTTTTACCATGTTCTAATTTGATAGATTTTAAATCTCCCCACCACACTGATGCACTTATGGAACAGCCAATAAACAACAAAGATGTCAAAAGCAGAAAGACCTAGGTAGCTCAGGACCTGGAAAAGGGATGCTATGAATAATGGAGTGTTGGGCCTGTTGGCAAAATTATGGTCACAAAAAGTGCCATCTCTTCTTACTTGGCCTGGTTCCCTCCAAGGTGAAGTTTCCAAAGAAGTATTACTAAGGTCTCAAGAAAAAGGTACTGGAAGAACAAGCCACATTAAGCTGTCTTTTTGGCTCTTAAATCTGGAGGGTTTTCAAGGCCTGAGATGCATATAACTGGAGAAGGAGGGCCCTGCCTGCCTTGGGCAGTTTCTGTCCTGGCCCTTGCCCTCTGCCCACCCCTTTCAGTCTCTAAGAGCCCAGAGGCTCCCTTCAGTAGAGTGATGAGTCTATTTTTAAAGAGCAGGCACACTCTGAATGAATAATGACTTCTCTTTTTCTCCACTCTGTGCCAATCAGTGACTCATCAACCATTTTCTAAATGACTATGTTTTCATTCCCCAGTTTCCTTCACAGTGCGATATTAGAGAAGATTAAACGCAGCCCCTAGCAGCCTTCCTCTGCTTTTCTGCATCTTGTTTTAGAGATGTTAATGTTCCCAAAATAGAAGTGTTTCATTGAATACTCATCATTTAGTGACAAGTGAAAACACATACACACAGATACGCACATGCTGCAGTATCAGGGAAAGGCTCTATGGATTATGGAAGGAGGATGGATGAAAAGAAAAGTAGGAACCTTGAACTATGAAAAATGTAGTATCTCAGCTGGATCCCATTGTCTACCCCTTCCTCCTAATTTTTCAGGGTGAGACCTTTTATGAAGGACCCCAGTATATTGTGTATACTGTTATGGTTTAAATATTGCTGTCCCCCAAAAGCTCATATGTGAAACAATGCAAAAAAGTTTAGAGGTGAAATGATTGAGTTATAAGAATCTTAACCAAATCAGTGTGGTAACTGTAGGCAAGTAGGGTGTGGCTGGAGGAGGTGGGTCCCTGAGGGCATGCATTTGGGGTTTATATTTTGTCCTCATTGAGCAGAGCTCTCTCTCTACTTCCTGGTGCCATGTTCCCAGCTGCTTTCCTCCACCATGCTCTTCTGCCACAACATCCTGTCTCACCTCCAGCCCTGAGGAATGGAGCCAAATGTCTATGGACTGAGACCTCTGAAACCATGAGACTCCAGATAAACTTTTCCTCCTCTAAAATTGTTCTTGTCAGGTGTTTTTGTCACAAAAAAGAAAAGGCTGACTAAAACATAGTCACTTTCTACTTTATGCTGTTCTCTTACTGCCAAATTTGTTTCCCTTTATGAGCATTCCTGGCACTTTTTCCTGCCCCCTCACTATAACTTTTCTAGTTCCCTCTGGTCCTGTTGGCAACTACAGGGAGAACTACTTCTTTGCTAGGTTTTCCTCTTCCTATTACTGCTACTAGACATTGCTGATTCTAAAATGAGACTTGCCTTTTCTCCCAAGGACCAAGAGAGAGTTGAGATGGTGAACATACACCCACTGGTATTTCTCAGATAATTGTATTTCACCTATCCAGCTGTTGATGAGCCTGTGGTCTTATGTTCTGGATAAAAACCCCACCCAAAACCAATCCTTAGCTCTATCTTCTGCACTGTGCCAGAGATCTGCTATTTACCCTTGTCTACCCTGCTATACCTTGCTCTGTGGCCTAGGAGCTTCATCTATGTGGATTGCATCAACAGGGCTCCCTGGTCCAGAGACTTCCAGTTGGGTGTGAACAATAGAGAGTCTCTGAAGGAGATCAAAGTTGGAGAGTGGGAGTTGGGAGGACAGTGAGGCCTATGTATTTATTCTGTTCAGTTCCCTCTTTTGGCAGATTTTATCCCTTGACCTAAGGCCACTGTTTCTTTCAAGGAAGCCTGCCTACATGTCTCTCCATCCTTCTGGAAATCTCTTTCTTTCTTTCAGACTAGAGATGATAACAGCTGTGCTGCTGCTTGTCCTTGTCCTGCTCTCTCTCCACTTGCTACCATTGTACAATTAGTCTCCTGGTAAAAGAAGTCTTTTCAAGTCATCCTAATTTGAATGTGCCATCTGTTTCCTATTGATATCCTTACTGGCCCTACCTTTCTCTCCTCCACTCCTTCCCCACACCTTGGCCCTACTTTGTTCTGATTTTTTTCTCACCTCCTATGCATATTTTGGCCTCCTGAGGTCTCAATCACAGTAGGCCTTTTGAGGCACATGCTGATCCTTTGGAAAACATCACGAAAGGGGTGACAGTGATAGCAATGAGACTTTCTGGAGTACGAAGCTCAACCCCCAGAAGTCTTCAGACTTATGCTCTAAGTGTGATATACATGAGCTTCAGTGGCTAACACATACTTGCTAGGAAAAAAGGAAAAGATCATTTAGAGCTGGATTACAATGGCCTAAGCCTTCCACGTTACATTGTGCATGTCCTAAGTTCTTACTCTGTGAACCTTTCCCAGATCATCTAAGGCCACAGTAATTGCTAGAGCAGCTGAATCTCAATAATCATAATTATAATCATCATAATGGCTATCAATGACTGAGTGCCAATACTGAACCAGGCACTGTGCCTACTGTTTTGCCTTAGTAAACCAAATGGAAGTTTCCATCTCTCTCTTACGGGTTGCCTCTCCGCAGTATTTGGGAAAGGAAAATATCAAATCCCAGTCCATTCCCAAGTTGTCCCCTGCATGTTTCCACTTTGTAGTCATGTGTTACTTCACACTCCACAAGGGAGAACTACTAACTTCCCTGTGGGTGGTGGTCTGGACCTCCCACAGGGCTTTCCCATTGGTGAATTTCTGTTTCCTCTGCAAGGATCTCTGGAAGCTTTGGGAAGTGATTGGGAGTCCCAGCTGTCACTTTCATCCCTACCATAGTCAGAATGATCTGTGGGTCTGTCAGTCTGTGCTGAAGGTTTGAGGTACATCAAAGGAGAAAACCACATGTGAAGGGAAAAATATAAGACCACAAGAATGCTAGAGGAATTTAGCTGCCACAGGAGGACACTTAGAGGTATACCCTAGTTCCTGTCCTGGTTCCCCTTCTCTTTCAAGTTGACTCTTTTCTGTGAAAGCTAAGTCTTATTCCACCTCTACCTGTTCCCTGTGAGAAGTGTTTATGCACTTGGGGGCAATTCCCACTCCAGGATGCATCCTTCTTTCCCCAGCAAAACCTTTCCGCCAATGTGAGTTGGTCAACCAGTGCACCTCTGTAGTCTCCCCTGGGTGGTATATATAGTCACTCTCCCTCAAGCCCCTGTATGCTGACATGAGAGACAAATGCATGTCTTTATTTTTTAGTAGTCCTCTCTCTCTCTCTCTCTGTCTCACACACACACACGCATGCACACGCACACGCATACATGCATACAGAGGTCTTCCAATATGTATGTTAATTCTTGGGGGCAATATAGTCTATACCCAGAAGGAAAAAGACAGCTCTTTCCCTAAGTGCCTCGAGGATTTGCAAGGCCCCTCTTCCACAATGTGTTTGTACCTCACATCATTACATGTTTACAATTGGTTCTTCTGTTCATTTTTCTCTTTTGAGTTGCTCAGCCTTCGGCCTATGGGAATAGGCACTTTAATGGCCACTCTTTAGCTATACAAAGTCCCAGTTAGGTGTAGAAACAACCACTTATAAGTGAAATTGCATTGCTTAGCTAGGGTCCCTCTTCTTCCCAATCTCTGTCTGGGAAGAGGAGTTGGTTTCATTGCTCCAGTTCCATATACCTTAGCTCTAGATTTTCAATCTTCCAGGATGGCTGAGATTCTTTTCCTACATTCTTTGCCTTAGCAGATAGGCCAGCATTCTTAGAACCTAGAGATTGACCTTTTCACTTTCTCTCTCTCACCTCTATATCACACCTATCACCAAGTCCTGGTCATATCTCCTTGGCTATTTCTGGAGCCCATCTTTTCATTCCTCCCTTCTTTACCACCTCTAACACTGCCTCCATGTTGGCTGTCAGTTCATCCAACCATCCTTCCCATCCTTTATCTTCCATCACTAAACTGTAAGATCCATAAGGGCTGGACTTTTGTTAATCTGGTTCACTGCCGTATCCCATGTGCCTAGTGCACTACCTGGATGGTGTTAGCTACCCAATACTTATTTGCTGAACAAATTAATAAATTCTTGCATCCAATTCACATATCTTAGAGACTGGGCAATAAGACCTCTGGCACTGTTTTGCATACAGCCAGCTGTCATGGGATACTGTTGGATAAATGAATATTTCTTTTGCTCAAGGTCATATAGCTAATTAGTGGCTGCACTGAAATCAAGTCTTCTTGCTTCAGTTGATTCTGAATCTTGGCTGCACATTACAAATACTTAGGGTATTTAAAAAGTCCTGGTGCCCAGGATGTACCCTAGACCAACTAGAACTTCTTGGTGGAAATAGGAGTGGGAGCCCGGTATCAATATTTCTTAAATTTTCCCAGGTAATTATGATATACAAAGTTGAGAACCATATTAAATCAAGGTAACCTCATACTGCATCTAACAGAGTAGAAGTCTGACAAAAATTTAAAAACCCTTACTGAGTGAATGGAACATTGAATTTACATGTCCAGAAATAATGGTAGGTGGGAGAAATGGAACATGTCATCATGTTGAGTTAGGATCATACTATAGTATGAACCAGCATGTGTTAATCTCCAAAAGTGAACCCTGAAGGCAGAGAAATGGTTTTGTAAGGTGGGTGCGAGCACTAGAAGAAAATAAGTAGTGGGAATGTATTTGAGACTGGTTACTAAGAAGCTATTGCTCAATAATCCTCTTAGACCACAGAAGAGTGACTCCAGGGATTTGAGAAGGATTCTTTGTTTGCATCATCCAAAATGGGCAAACCTCCAGCTGTATTTACAAAAGAAACTCTTTTAGACAATGATGGATTAAAAAAGTCCTAAGAGTCATTTTTTCCCAGAAAAACACTATGTTGGATAGCAGCAGCACTTGGTGGTTCATTTCATCCCAGTATCACAAGGCCCATTAATTCAAGCTTGTTTTCAGAACTGCCATATGTGAAACTGGGGATTATGGCTTGAAAGAGAAGAAAGAAAAGAAAGGATGGGTGGCTTGTCCTGGGAATACTTTAAGTCACTGTAATCTTAGGGAGAGAATGCTGTACTCCGGGTTCCTGACTTGGAGTCCTAGGCTCCACCCTTGGGATAGTATCTTAACCACAGAGGACTAATTTCATACAATTAGAACTTCTTACAAGGATAACTTCTTAAGTACATTATAGGATTTCTTAAAATATAACAAAACAGCAAGGTAAACTACCATCCAAAAGCACAGAATTGAATTTGCTTTAGTCTATTTGAAGCCATATATACTAAATAAACACTGGCATTACTATGTAAAATACTTAAGAGAAGTATTACAGCTCAATACAATGTTTAACTGAAATACTACCTTCATATACTCAATGCTTCTACTTGCAAAGAGTTGTCTGAAGGGATTTTACAGAGCTATGAAGATGCATGGATTGACCTGTCAATTAGTTCTAGATTTTAGCCATTCAATTGGCATGTGTGGGAGAACAAAGCTAAGAAGAAAGAAAGATCATGCTTATTTCAAGGCTTTACTAAGATGGAATCCTATTTTTTTTTTTTTTTTGACAGGCGGAACAATCCAGAGTAATTCTAAAGTTGATGGAATTGATCCAAATAGAAACCTGAATCAGGTAAGAAAAGCTACCAGTTCTCTCTGGTTACCTTCATTTTATATATTGTTTTATACTTGTAGAACAGACAATTTACAACATGCATTTAATATATTTTAATATTAAAAACAATAAAGTAGCATGAAAAATTTAGCTTGTATTAATAAATAAACACAAGTAGTTAGAAGTATATAATCTTAGAATTAGAAGTGTCATTTGGTTCAATTCTTTCCCTCTGGGCATTTGAATATTAAATATCAAGAAGTTGAGTTTGGAAACAGGTCATTGTAAAAGATCTTCAGGATCAGATAATTCATAAATTCTGTTCAGGGTTTCTATAGTCAAGAGACTATATTATTATTTCATACATGTATGAGTCTTTTTTCTGTTACTATATTGAAATATCTGAGACTGGATACTTTATAAAGAAAACATTCATTTAGCTCACAATTTTAGAGGTAGAAAGTCCAAGTCAATGGGTTCATTAATTTGACTTCCAGTGAGGCCTAATGGTGGGTGGCATCATTGTGGAAGTGCAAGTGAGAGGGAGAGATCACATGGTAAGAAATAGGAACACAGAGAGTGAGGAGGGACCAGTAACAAACTCTCACTATGCCCTACCTCTTAAAGGTTCCACTGCTTCATAACGTTGCCACTCTGAGGACCAAGCTTACAACACATAAACACTTGAGAGACATACTCAAACCATATCCAAACCATAGTAACATATTCTTACTTTCTTTTCATTAGTTAAACCCAGTTCCTTTTGCTTAGGAAAAAAATGCAATATAACAAGACAGGTCTTAGGACAGAGAAAAATCCCATTGGGCACTAGTTGGGATACCAATAAAGGAGTCTTTGCAGAAAGGTGTACCTTATGATTTGCAATGAACTAGTGGGGAAGAGTGGGATGATGTCCTGCCTTTGAATAGTTTATGACTATTATCCAATTGACTACTAATATAATGAAAAATAAATGGAGTTACCTAGGCATGCTACAGCTTCAACCTGAACTTATGACAGAAGAATCACAGTTACTCAGATCATATGTGACTCTCAAGTTTAGTTATCTCAACATTTCCACTTTATGGTCACTTGAATCTCTTTGAAAATGATGTATCACCTTTCCAGTTCCTTTAATGTCAAAAAATCACTTTATCCTTTTTTGAATGATCAAAGACCCATTTTAAAGCAAATATTGCTTAATTTTAGATTAACAAATAATTAAAACTCATCCTATGAAATACATTTTAGTGCAAGTTTTACTACTATTCATGTTGTATTGTCAAATTCAATATCTTCCTATATTTCAAGTGGCAGATTTTAACTTAAATTGCTTATATAAGAAAAAGTAGACTATGTTAACAAATTAATTTTAGATTGACATTGTTTTGTATGTGATTCTGGGACTGAAAGCACATCTAAATCCTGTGGAAATTTAAATCTGTGTTTCAACATCAAAATAGACAAATACTATTTTCATGACATGAAAATTAATAATTCATTTTGTGTTTATCATACATGACACACTTTAGGATTTTGAAAATGATAATATGAGAGAAAAATTTTAGTGCTATTGTTTGCAAACATAAATCACAATGTGAATAGTCTTTATTCCTAATATATGCAAATACAAAACTGATTAAATCATTATGACACTTTTTAAATTTAACATTAGCTGTTGAAGTACCAGAAACACCCTGATGTGTCCATGAGATTTTGGTCGGTTGAACACTGTCTAGAGGAAATTATAATAATTATTTTTATTTTTATGCTGCATGTTCTCAGTATTAAGAATCCTGATACATCTTTTTTTATCTAGTGACCAATTTAGGGTCAAATTAAGTGATTTATGACTAATAGTTAAACTATTAGTACATTATTCTGGTCACAACCAACATGGCGGCTAGCTGTATTTAGTTGAATGGTGATAAATTATGTGTTACAAGCAAGCCTCTCAAATTTCTACTAACCTTAATTCAAACAAAGAAGTTTTCTGATAGTTTGTTCAAAGGAGGAAGTGTAAAAAATTATGTTATATACATTTATATACATTATGTTATATACACATTTCCATTAGTAGAGCCTGAGATTTGAAATTTTTGGTGCACTTGATTTATCAAGGGAGTGCTTTCATGAGGAACTTGTGAAATGTGAAGGAAGCAGGGATAAAGGGGGAGGTTAAAAGCTACAGTGTGGATTCAGGAGGCTAGATTCAACCTGATGCCTCAGAGAGTTCTTGAGTGGGAATACCAGTCTGGGTTGTTCTTCACTATGCCATTGGGTCATTGGTCATGATCTGCTCTTCTGGGAGGATGTTACCTTTCACATGGCTCTTGCGGACATTCCCCAGAGCAAGTTGCAGTTATGAGCAGGCAACATCCACAGCAGCAAGTTTGGGTATACCAGGTAGGTGAAGAGAATCTGGAAGGAAAATCATCATAATCTGCCATATTTCATTATTTTAAGTAGAGGAACTCACTAAAACTATCTCCAAAATGTAAGACTGTTATTGAACAAATCATTGTTTGGTATTGCTTAACTCTCTCTCCCCAATTGGAAGGGAAGTTCCATGAGGGCGGGTCTTTGATTGGTTTAATTCACAGATGATTCCTTGTTTCCTAGAATAGCCCCTGGCATTCAGTAGGTATTTGTTGAATAACTTCTATGGAAAATATAAATGGGAGTCAAAACCCTGGTCTCCTGAATTTTGTAGCATTGCTCGGTAAAAACTGGATCAGTTAGACCTGCATCTGACTGCATAGACAGTGACTGACACAAATAGAGGGTTGTTTTTCTCACAATATAGGAAATCCGGAGTGGGAGGAGTCTGGGTATGGAGCAAATGTCCTGCTTTATAATTTATATTCCAGGAACCTTCTCTCCTTTGGCTTTGTCATACTTTACATGTGACTTGTAACTTTCATATTCACGTATGACACTTGACCAAACTACCTGACAAAAACAACTTAAAGAAAGAAAAGTTTATTTTGATTCAGAAGTTTGGTTTCAGAGGTTCAGCCCATAGTTGGCCTCCTCTATAACTCTGAATCCCAGGTGAGGCAGAACATCTTGACATAAGGGCATGGCAGAGGAAAACTGCTTAGTTCAAGGCAGCCAGGAAGGAGAGAGAGAGAGAGAGAAACAGAGGGAGAGGGAGAGGGAGAGGGAGAGAAGGAAGAAAAAGAGGAGAGGAGGAAAGGGTAGGGGAAAGGAGGGGAGGGAAGAGAGCAGAGGAGAAAAGAGAGGGAGAGTACTTCATTCACCAGGGACAAAATATAAACCTCAAAGGCATGCCCCCAGTGACCTACTTCCTTCAGCCACCCCTACCTGCCTATAGATACTACCCAGTTAACCATATCAGTGGATTAATACACTTATTAGGTTATAGCTCTCAAAATATAATCATTTCATCTCTGACCATTCTTGCATTGTCTCACATGTGGACTTTTGGAGGACACCTCATTATCTAATCCATAGCAGATGTGGTAACATGAAGACTTCTCTATCTCAATCTGGGGTATATTCTTCAAGGTCAAAGAAAACAGAAGAAGCAAGAAGGGGCAGCACTTGTACTGGGAAAACAAAAATGTGTCCAGAAATCTCTAACAGATTTTCATGTAGATGTCCTTGTCCAGAAATGTATCAGGCCAACCCTGAATGCAAGAGAGTTTGGGATGGTGAGCAGATTGGCTGGGGCTATTGCCACCTGGACCAAATTTGGGATTCTGTTATGAAGGAAGATGAGGATAGTTGGCAAATGTCTGCCACTGAAGCAAAACTACACGAGGCTTATGAGTGTTGAAAACCAAATACGTCCTTCCCTAACAGCAAGAATGGTCAAATTAAAATAAAAATGGAAAGCAAGTTTAAAAACTCAAATCTCTTCTTTTCACTTTTTCTGCTTCTCCACCCTTTTGTCATGGATTACATAGAAGTGAAGTTCTTCCCAAAGTCAGTAGGCAGGAAGGCAGTACTTTCTTTGTTTTTCTCATATTTTTTATTGGTGCATTATAGGTGACATACTGGTGGGACTTGTTTTTACATATTCTTACATACACATAATATAAAATATAACAACATAATTTGGCCACTTCCCACTTCCTTCCCCATCTCCCAACCCTTGGACCTTTTCCTCTACGGGTCTCCCTTTGATTTTCATGAGATCCACCCCCACATTTCTTTTCCTTTTTCCTCTCTAGCTTCTGCATATGAGAGAAAACATAGGACCCTTAACCTTCTGAGTTTGACTAATTTTACTTAACCTAATGGTCTCTAGTTCCATCCATTTTCCTGCAAATGACATAATTTCATTCCTTTTTATGGCTGAATAAAACTCTATTGTTTGAATGCATGTGTGTGTACATGTATATATATATATATATCATATATATGTGATATATATGATATATATGTATGATATATATATACATATATCACATTTTCTTTATCCATTCATTCATTGGTGGACACCTAGGTCAGTACCATATTTTGGCTTTTCTGAATTGTCCTGCTATGAACAAGGCTATTCATAGATCACTATAGTATGATGACTTTAGTTCTTAGGAAATACCAAGGAATGATATAGCTGGGTCATATGGTAGTTCCATGCTTAGTCTTTTGAGGAGCCTTCATACTGATTTCCATAATGGTTGAGGAAGGCAGTACTTTCGATGTGTTTTGAAACAGATCAAAATGAAGCTGCAACTGAGGCACTTGCTTACCACTTTTTTCTCACAACATAATTTCTAGACAACTATTTATTTTCATCCTAGTGGCCCGGTATTCCATCTATGTACTAATGAGTGAATTAGATAGTCACCTTTTAAATTCTTTTTCTCTTAAGTAGGAAATTCAGGCTTCCACCATGTTTCTGCCAGTTTTTCTGTTACTATAGGGGACTCCTAGGTGCTATCATGCCTTATAGTGAGTCTTGTGTTTCTCCATGGAGAAGCTTTCATTATTTCCAGACTCTTACTGAACCCATTATGAGACCATTGAGACAGGATGAGAAATAAAAATGACTACTTGTGCACTGGCTTGTTATTCCTGGATCTTTACAATTCAGGTGGAGAAAGAAAACACCTCCAAAAATAATTTAAGAGGCATGGCTGGTTGGTTGTCTCACATTTGATCCCAGGAGCCCTGTAGTTCATGTGCAAATATGAAAAAGGCCACAAAAGTAAATTTTGGTGACATTTTTAGTTAAAAATCTCCTGCTGACAATATCACCTTTCCCATCAAGGGTCATCTCAGTGCACAATTTAAAGGTTGGCCCTTCCAGGAAAGTGCCTTTGTGCCAAGAGTCCTGGATTTCCATTTACAGTGTTTTTTCTGAGTGGTTGGTCATGCTGGGTTTGAATTGGTGTGTTGACTTTTTTGTGTTTTTGTGTTTCCCATTCACCAAATTGACTGTATTTTTTTTTTTTTTTTGGTATTGACACCAGATCCTGACCCCAAAATACTTCCTTAACATCAGCAGCATCATTTTCAAGGGCAAGGCATCATTTCTGTAAGTAGATTTGTGAATCACATCCATCACTAGGGTATAACACTTTCTTCCAAAAAGTGAAACTCATTCCTGGCTAATTATTGTTTTGTTGTTGCTTGTTTGCTTGTTAGGACCCATCTAATGCAATATCACATATTATTATCTCAGTGAGCTTCCTATGGCAATGTTAACTTGTTATATACCCACATAAAATATTTTATACTCTGGTTTTCTTATTAGATTTACTAACATGCCATTGTTGTACCAATAACATTTAACAGCCTGGGAAGAAGAAAGAACACACTATTATATAACTTTTGGCAAAGCCGACCCTGATGTAGAGAAGTCATTAAACTTCAGGAAGTTTTAACTTTTTTGCACACAATTTCTTATCATTAATGCAAGATTTGTATTCTTCCCAGGCCCCCTGATGTTGTAAAGGAATAGAGGGAGAAAAAGGGGCAAGGGGACCAGGAAGAGGCAGAAATCAGGCAGAGTCATTTCCAGTGCCTGCACTTACATCAGTGATTAATCAAACTAATGGGGAGTTCTAATTCGGTGCTTTGCTACCTTAAACCCTGTAATTGCGGTGTCTCTGAACCCAAAGGAAACACGTTGTGCTCTGCATGCTCAGGCACATAGCTTTTAAATCTTCATAACTCTGTAATTACTACAGTGCTTTCCTTCAAATCTGGCTCAATTTCACTTCCTTAATGAGCACCACAATCTTGATAAAGTTTGAAGTTTGCTGCCTCTGCTGTTCACAAGGACTCAATCCCAGACTGATAATGTGAGTTGTAGACTTAACTTCCTCAAGTTCCTCTCAAAAAGAACTGATTTATTTCAGGACCACCACAGTCAAAAGCACTTCTTCTGGGTGGAGGCCAACCCTGGGTGTTTTCATCACAGAAGGGTGCTTGGAGAGAAAAGTCTAAACAGTTAAAAAGGAGGGGCAGGGGAAGCTTATGAATCCCCTGAGAATGACTGTTTAGCTTTATTAGTGCCATGTGCCCTAGAGACTGTGGTTCATCTTACCCAATTGAAGACTTTCTTTATAGGAAATATATTAAAAATCTCAACTTCCTCTTTATAAACTGAACCCTGCCAAAGAGTAAAAATTACAAGTCAGCTTTAAAAAAAACAACATAATTCCCACATTCTTTCTCCTGCTGCCCTGTTTTTAGGGCTTTGAAAAGACTTTTTGGAAATGCCATTTAATGATTCTAGTCAGAAGCACATCTTCTTTTGCAGCTGGTTGGAGGGTCTCTTAATTTGAGGTACTCTATTTTGCTTTTAACTATGTAGTGATGCTTAGTTTTAGCTTTCGTCTTTCTGTGTCTAAGGTGTAAGAACCAGTACTGAAGCCCAGGTTGCTTTCAGAATCCCTGCTCTAGTCTGTATTCCCCCAGACAATGCTAATCACTCTGGGATTCTGAATAGCACTTAATTTTTATCTCTACTATAGCTTGCCTGGAGTTGCACTACAATTATTTATTTACATGTCTACCCCGCTAGACGGCACCTTTTGAGAATGATATTTGTATCTTCTTTCCTTTTATATCTTCAGCATCTCACAGAGCCCTGAGCACCCAATAAACGTTTGCAATCAGTAAAAATGGAAGCATCCGGCAAATGTTTGTTGCATAACCAAAAGAGGGAATAAGTGAATGAAACTCCATTGTTGTTTGCTATCACCATCTGCTTTAACTCTGTCAGTTATTTTGAATTATGTATTCACAGTTCTGACTAGATCCAGATTTGGCATGTTTAAAATTATATTCAGTTGTAAAATGGGAGGCTAGGATTTTTGAAGATAAGAAAGAAGAATTTCTCCCACTGGAAACAATGTGAGTAATCAACGGTTCTCTGCATGGGAAGATAAAAAGGCTGGTTGGAACAGTCTTTGGATTCACAGTCTTTGGCATTTTGGGAAAACCATTTAATGTCATTATTTTTTTCTGCTTATGTTTCCTTGTCAGTAAAATGCAGAGAGAAATCCCTATCCTTCATACTTGATAGACTAAATGAGAATTTTTGAGGATGAAAAGCACAAGCTAAAAATGAAAGGAAAACTTTTAATAGCGGTACATAGTCTTTTTCTCCCTTTGCAACTATACTGATGACAGTTATCAATATACATGTAGATATACCTCTGTTTATGATGACTTAATAATCTGATATGTTGATGAATGTACTTTCCCATGTGTTTCATGGGAACACCAGCACACAAAGTAAAATCTGAGATTCTAGAACTAGGAAAAATGTGGTCTTTTCTACTTGAAAAACCAAGTTATGATGGCTTTGGATGTAATGTTTATGCCATATACCACACCTGTGGAAGAAGGTATGTTCCCTCAGACAAGATGGCATACAATCAGGGTCTTTGGGCTTCCTCTCATCATCCCAGAAAGCTAAAAGAGAAAAGGAGTTGGTGATTCTCAGAGCCAGTAGCTAACATATAACTTGGGAGGAGTTCTTGGGGAGCTTGAAGGTGGTGGCCTTCTGAAGTATGGGGGAAAGATGAACAGCTTCCTCTGCAACTCTTTTGTCCATAATGTGCATGACCTTTTCCATATATTTCAAGCCTCTCTCATCTTTAGACTTTATTTTTTCCTTACAGCATCTTTTTGTACTTTAACTGTAACTTTATTTGTGAGTGTAGTTTAAATATAGGTTAACCAAGATCTCCAAACAGTTTTTGTCTTCAGTGTAAACCACATGACTCTCCAACAATGTTCCAAGAATTACCACCTTTAACCCCTCTACCCTTCTCCACCCACTGTCAAATCTTCTCCATCCCAAGGTATTGTAACATTACATTTTATGTGCAAGCCATATTTGTTTACATCCAAATTGTTGAGTTTTACTTATATAAGTTGATATATTTTTCTATCTGTGAAATGGTTTAGGTAACTAAGGTTGGGATGGCATGCTCAATTTTTCTCAATAAAATTAATGAAAATATATTTTGCTTAACAGCTTTTTACTTAGTGGCAGGGCTTTTAGGAGTAAATTAAAGCTGGTAAGTAAAGAATAGGTGCAACCGAGTGGAGGAAGGGAGTCTTCAGTCACTATAATTAAATGATTATGCTAACACGGCCCGTGCATCTCCAGGCATTTCTTAGATAAAAGAAATGTTTTTCAAGTATAAACAATGCTGGTGCACCATTGATGCTGGGATATTGAATCAGAAAATTCGGGTGAAGGCTCTTTCAGAAATCTCTGCTTTCCTGCTCATGAAGTTCTAGAGAAAACTTGACTATAGTTTTGTGGAAGCATGTAGATAGCCAGACTGCAAACTGAGGTGATTTATGGCTCTCTCAATGTCAAGCCTATCATTTAGCAAAGCCCTACTTCCTACTGGGCTGCAGAAGGCAGGAGTGTAACTGTGGGGTGTGGTGACACAGACAGGATATTTCATTCGTTTTACAATGGCGTACGGTTTATACTGACCGCACATTTGAGTTTATGGGGAAATTGTGCTGGTTTTTGAGTTGCATGAATGACTGCTGGGGATTAGGCCACTTTTAAATGCTGTCTTTCCTTTCTATTTTGGCTATAAGCCATGGAAAATAAATATGTGTACATGGATAGTGGGGGTGGGCGGGAGAGAGAGAGAGAGAGAGAGAGAGAGAGAGAGAGAGAGAGAGGGAGAAAGGGAGAGAGAGAGGGATATATATATATATAAAACAATCAGGCTTAAGATAGCATACTTGACTTCATCAGAATTTTTTGTGGGAAACTCAGGGTGAAATGGCACAAGCCAGGATTTGAATAAGAAAGATACAGAGCTTAGGAGCTCGAGTGTGTTGAAAACTCATCAGCATTAAGACTGTTCATATATTTTATCAGGATTACATGTGAATGCTACCTTTTTTATTTCAATAGTTTCGTTTTTGTAAAGCAGGAGCTAAACACAAAACTGTGTGGAGAGGGAGAAGTGAACCACATAGGAGAGGCTCGAAGTGGGAAGGGGAAGGGTAGGTCCAGGAGGCTATATTGAAGTTGCCTCTCATAGCTTCCACACAGTTTTTATTTAGAGGGTGTTACTAATGTGTAACAATCATGCAGTTTTCTAAAAACGCTTTTATTCACACCTTACAAAGGAATAAGAATACATCAACCATTTTTTATGAATACAATTATTCACATTAGTTTTCTTTTTGGTGACTTCGAAGGAAGCTGTCTTGGAGAGGTCCCTGGGGACCACCAAAGGAAGAAGAGGGAACAGTGAGAAACAGGAGATTGAAAGACAATATCTAAGTTTCTTTATTTTTAACTAAATGGCATTATTAACATATGAGTAGGAGTCCAAGAGGTAACAGAGGGTTCTCCTTTTTGTGTAGTTGAACAGTGCTTTGAATCATTTCATAGTCTGTGCTGGTCACTTTGGGACATATACCAGGTAGCTAGTCTGTTCTTGGGCTTAATTATCCACCCTGGAATCCTCTTTCTCCTGGGTCTTTGCCCTCCCCTTAAGATCACCTCTCTTGGGCCCTGGGAGGAACTCATCAGTAATCCCAAATTCCATTAGGAGTGAGAGCCACACACCACTAGCTCATTGCCCATGTCAAGGTGCAGCTGGCCACTCCACTGACTCCCATGAATGCTATTAATAGGATAGTGCTGGGCATGGAGGACTGGGAGCCTGGGCAGACTATTGCCAGAAGGCTTGCTAACTGGAGCCTTTCACACTCCTCCATTGTTCTTCATGCATCAGTGTGTTTCGGGAGGAGTGTCTGGCTTGCCTACCTAGCAGAACTCGTTCAAAATTTTGAACATATTAAAAAGTCAAGCTAAATTAAATCACCCAGCTCTGAGCATTTTAGGTTTGTGAGATAAGGAATAAATGCTAAAACACTCTATTCAAAAATATTCTTTAATTTTTAAATTTAGAAACAAAACTAAGCTGAAAGTTGCAAGAAATATTTAGTGGACCCCAATATGCCCTTTACATAGATCACTATTTTCGAGAGTTTGCTGTATTTTCTTTTCTCTTTCTCTTTATACATACACTGTATTACTATCATCATTCTTATTACTGAATCATTTACGTGTACCTTGCAGATATCATGACCCTTTACCTCTAAAGCCTCAGCTTGGATCTTTTATGAACAAGGATATTCTTTAGCCAAAAATATTATTTTTTCAGGTAGAATAAGTCAAGGGTCTGTTGAAAACTTTATAACCAAAGTGCAGGCCAGTCCAAGGTGCTGACTGTTGGACCCTGCACAGGGTCTCCTGCTTAAGGCAGAGAGAGCAGAGGAGACAACCACCGCAGGTCTGGAGGACTTTATTGTTGCCATAAAACATATTTTTTCCATGTTCTCTTTAGACACATGAAATGAAGGCTGCATTCCCAAGATCTGGCTTGTGGCTTTAAAATAAAAAAAAAATATTTTTACAGTATTCGCTTTGGAGGGATGAAAGCATGTATTTTATTAACATTTCCCATATTCTTTAGGTTTTAGTCTGACAGCATCCAGCCTGCAAACTGCTGCAATCAAAAATGTATGCCTTTTAAGAAATTATACCTTTCAGTTAACCGAAGGGGAAAACTTTCCATTCTTCTGTGAATCATCTCTCTAATGGAGAACTTTAAAAATCCTGTGTATAATTAACACAGTAGGGTGACAAGGAAGTAATCCGATTCATCTCACCTAATGAATTTTGCAAGTACTTTTCTAGGGATTTTGCTCATTGGTAGTCTGGGTCTCATTCATAATATTCTACAGAGATCGCGCCCAGCGCAGAGTGCCACACCATGCCTGCGAAAGGGTGTGAACAGCACTCTGGCCGCTTCAGCCGCAAGGAGATGCGCTCTCTCTTCTCAGCCGTCTTTGCGCTCACAGAGCCCCGGGCACTCCGAGGAGCAACCCAGTTTTCCCTATAAGAACCCAAAGGACTTGAAGAAAACTGGAATTCGACAAAGCAACTTGCTCCAACATGCCAAATCTGCCGCATCCCCAATATCCCACCTTCCTCCCTCTGCGTTCTCTACCCTCATCCCCACTCCCAACTTGAGAACTCCCCACCCCCACCACGCTGGATGTGAGGAAATGTCTTTGCGCCAGAAGGCGCCCAGAGCGGCGAGGCCACCAGTGACTCCCAGCGGCCGCACAGGGCGCTGCGCCCCTCTCGCCCTGGCCTCCCCCGCCCTGCGTCGGCCCTGCCGCCCCCGCGCCGCCTCCTGCGCCACGGCTGGAGGCGGATTCCTCTCTCCGGGTTTTCAGAGCGCCTCTCCGAAACCTCCTCCCCGCCCAGAGAGGGGGAGAGATCCCGGGCGCAATCGCTCCCCGGAGCGACCAAGGGGCGCGCGGGGAGAGGCCTGCGTCGGGGTACTTTCAAACTGAGGCGCGCGCACACACTCACACCCACCCGTACACACACACACACACACACACACACACACACACACACACACACACACACACACACACCCGTTTATATAGGCGGCGGCGGCGGCAGTGACCGGGGCGGCGGCGGCGAGTGCAGGAACGATGGAGCTGAGCCAGCCGACCCCTGTTGGAAGCAAGTGAGGAACCCAGGCGCACCCCGAGATTTCTGTGCTGGCGCTTGTCATCCTCCCGAGGGAACGGTGCACCCGAAGGAGGACCGGTTGGACTGATTTGCTAGAGAGAGGGCGGGGAAAGGGAGACCAGGTGAGCAGAGGAGCCCCCTGTGTATCTGGACTGCCTGGATCGCGCCTTGCCGGACTCCTGCCCTCTCCTTGCTCAGGTGGGCGCGCCCGGTCCCTAGCTCACTAGAGGCGCTCGGAGGAGAACAGAAAGTCGCGGCCCGGCTGCGCGGGATGCCTTTCGCCAAGCGGATCGTGGAGCCGCAGTGGCTGTGCCGGCAGCGGCGCCCGGCGCCCGGCCCAGACGAGGATGCGAGTGGAGGCAGCGCTGAGCCGCCGCCGCCCCTGCAGCCGCCTGGCCGGCGGGAGGAGGCCGAGCTGCCGGGGCCAGAGGAACCTCCCCGAGCGCCCCCTGCGCCTCTCGGGCTGCCGCCGCCACCGCCGCCGCTACTTGCGCCGGCGGACCAGGCTCAGCAGCCTCAGGGCGAGGCGCCCGCGGCGGGCGAGGAGAGCGCGCCAGGAGTCCCGGAGGCGGCGTCCGCAGCTGGTGAGGCTTCCACCGCAGCAGCTGCGGCTGTGCTGCTCATGCTGGACCTGTGCGCAGTCAGCAACGCTGCGCTGGCCCGCGTCCTCCGGCAGCTCTCGGACGTGGCCCGGCACGCGTGCAGCCTCTTCCAGGAGCTCGAGAGCGACATCCAGCTTACCCACCGCCGTGTCTGGGCACTGCAGGGCAAGCTCGGCGGCGTGCAGCGCGTCCTCGGCACCCTGGACCCCAAGCAGGAGGCAGTGCGTGAGTACCCGCGCCGTCAACCCGCAGGGTGATCGGCTACTGCGCCGCACCCTCTCGCCTTCCCCTGTCACTGCAATCCCAGCCCCAAGGCGCCGCGCCTGCTGCAACTTGCACCTTACTCTCGCCTTCCCACCCCTCCCCTGCCCTGAGAGCCACCCCAATCCTCCTGGGGCTGAGTTAAGCCAGGCTAACTCCGATGAAGGCAGGGATGCAGACATTGGAGGGCAGAAAGTTAAAGGGCAGCCTCTGAACTCGCAGGCATCTGTGGGCTAAGAACGTGCAAAAAGGGAGCGCATTTGGGGCCATAGGAAGCAGAGAGTCTGTCATTCACCTCGTGGATTTGCCTTTCCCGTCCTTGGGAGGAGGGAAGGTTGCAACTCTTGTGGTTTCCAGCAACGCAGCCTAGAGCCCTATGACCTACCCATACGTGCTTGAGGGCTCAAGGAGTAGTGGATAACCTTTTAGAGCTTCTGCAGTACCACGGTGGTTTTGCCACTCTTTCCATGACCTTAGGGGCTGCCCCATTCCCGAACTTATGCTTCTTGCCGGTGTGCGAGGGACGTAGCGAGGCGCTCCTCTCTTCCTTGAGTGAACTCCAAAGCGCTCTACTGAAAACCCTTGGGGTCTGGAGGGACCGCGGGGAGCAAAGGGGAGCAGCTAGTGCTTGGGCTCTAGGGAGATCGAGGAGACCCCTGGTTATTTTTCTATTTTTTGCCCCAAACAACCTAGGATTCCTTCTAAATGGCTCATTCTGCCATCTGCCCTATGAAGATTCTGAGGCTGTTCTTCCCCCACCCCTGCCCCTGAGCATTGTTACCCAAATCTACAGGCATGTGTCGACTTAGGTATGAACCAGTCCTGCCAGGCAGTTTTCGAGGAGAAGGCGAGGAAGGAGGTCAGGAAAACCACTGGGCATCTTCGCTGCGCGTTGACTTCACTCTTGCGACATCCCAGAGCTCCTGATAAGTAGTCATTCTGTGTCATCTGCTGTCTAAGGGGTGCGCAGGCCAGTGCCCTGGTAAAAGCTTGCCCAGATCTAGCAGCAGGGGAATCTTTTAGGAAGGACCCTGGAGATAGACACGAGTACTGGGCTGGTACGCGGGTCCTTTGGCGCCTAGTCCCGCTGCAACGCTCACGGCGAAGGTGATGTCAGCGACTCTGACTTACGTAAGAAGCTTCCTCTGTTGCTGCAGCAGCTGCACCCGCACGGTGGCCTAGGAGCACACCCGTCAAGGCATCCTTTCCTGGGATTTCCATGCACCTCTGTCCCACAACCCAGCCCAACCTCCTTGCTCTCCCTGCCTGCCCCTCTTTTTCTCCTCCTCCTCCAAAAAAAGAAAAGAAAAAAAAAAAAAAAAAAAAAAAAAAACCCTTTGAACCCCGCCCCGGGAATTCACTGCTTTTCTGCAATAACAATAATAATAAGCGTAATGAATAAATGATGTGTGCGATCGGTTTTCGCAGCTATAAAAGACCCTGAGTTGGGTTAATGACTGGTTGTTTAAAAGGGCAATTCCAGGGATGAGTTCTGGAAAGAATTAGGACTGCCGTAGGCCAAGTCGTATTTTACTTTTGGGACTGGAAATGAGCACTTTAATCCTGCCTCCTTTTTACCCCAAACCACACAGCAGGGACAAGCCCTTCACTTTCAACAGCGCTGATATCTGGGGAGTGTGGTTGTGGGGTGCGGGGAGCTGTGATTTCACTTCAAAAGAACTGGAGGGAAGTTCTGCAGACTGTTGAGTGGTGCATACATTTCCCCTGTGTGCGTGTATGGCGGCGGCAGTGGGGGGAGGACACACCTCTCCTTAAATAGTTAGTTTTCACACAAATGAAACTCACTGCCAGAGCAGAATGTGCCCTCCTTTCTGCCCTTTCTTTAGAGGCAGCAGTAGTTAGGTATTTGGATTTTTACAGTCTTTTCATGTCCTTTTAACAGTTTGGAATATCAACTAATGGTTATGGAAATGAGAGAGGACCTTTAGTGTGTGCATACAGCAGTGAATATATACTCTATTCATGTATATTTATACGGGAATAATGAAAAGGCTAGTATAATATCCAGGGAAAGACTTAAAATCTACTCTTTTTTGTTTTTCCAAAATGCTCTCTCTACACTTTGTGTTCAGATCTCTTTTCTCTCCTTCATCTAAATTTAGATGTCACTGTTCTTATTTGATGTCATAAAAGGTATTGCCTTTGGGAGTAAAAGCACAATATTATGTGTCTTAGTTTGGGTTTCCCAGAAGGCAGAGACAAGGATTTCTATGCAAGCAGTTTGAGAGGGGATCTCAGGAAGCTCAGAGAAGGAGTGAGGAGGTGAAACAGGGAAGGGGGAAAAGCTGATACTTGGTGCAAACTGGTTACCACTACAGACAACTGCTGTTGAATCCAGTTCATGAATCCAGTTCAGGACCCTTCGTAAACACATCTCAGATGTGTCCCGCTGAGAGGTGAGGAAGCTGGAATATTGGTGCACAACTTCTGCTCTTTGCAGATAGAAGGTAGAGCCTGTAGTGTGACTACCCTGGCTTCTGAGGCCTGCCTCATGTATGATCCCAGCATGCTCCTAGGGCCAGGTAGAGAGAGCTACCAAAAACCTGTGGTGTGCACAAGAATGTGTGCAGAGGTCCTCTGGGGAAGGTAGAGGGGCTCTGAGTGGGGTACCAGTGGCAACAGCTACATTATTGCTCAGACCTGGGGGAGTTTAAAAGGGAGAGGAAGACTGAAAGTAAGTCATGTTCCCTTTTCTCCCCATTTGAGATTGTCTGAGTGCCTCTATACTCCCTGTATAGCCTTCCCACCCAGATTATCATGCCCCACACAGACTGCTCCATCTTCAGATAGCTGCTTCCTCTTGCCCTCAGACACACTGGGAGGCTTTTTGCAGGGATGACTTGATCTGAAGTACCCTTTAGAAAAGTCACCCCTGAGGCAAGCCTGGAGGCTGGTAGACCAGTTAGATAGTAAAGCTGGTGTTGGTGGCTAGAACTAGGGGAGCAGCTGTGAAGAAAGCAAAAAGTGGTTGGATTCTGATTTCAGTTTGGAAATGGAATTAATAGGACTTACTGACAGGATTGGGTAAAGGGTATGAGAAAAAATAATTGATTAAGAAATAATGACTCAGTTTCTTTGACTGAAAAAAATGTACAGAAGGTGATGCCACTTCCAAAACTGGGAAAGGATAGTGGAAGAGTGGATATTTTATTATGTGGGGGAACAGAATCAATAGTTTTCTATTTAAGCCATGTTAAGTTTGAGTTGTCTGATGTGTCTCACACAATTAGATGTGTGAGTTGAGAGCTCAGGGTAAGGAGACAGGATGGAGGAGCAAATTCAAGACATAAAACTAGAAATGGAATGGTGAAGCCTTGATCTAGGGACAGTGTAGATAGTAAAGGAAAGAGGTCTAGTATTTAGCCTAGGGGAGTCCAACTTTGGAAGTTTAATAGGAAAGGAGAAAGGCTGAGAAAGAATAACTAGAAATCTAGAAGAAAAATCAGAAGAATGTAGTATGATGGAAGCTAGGAGAAAGCGCTTCAAGAATGGAGAGGGAGCTGTGGGGGTAGTTCAATGGCAGAGCATGTGTTTAGCATGTGTGAAGCCCTGGGTTCAATCCCTAACACCCCACACACAAAAAAAAAGGAAAGAAAAAAAGGATTGGAGGGAAATGGAGGAATATCATCTTGATTCAATGCTTGTGAGAGTAAGATGGGCACCAAGAACAGAAGAAATCACAGAGTTTGGTAACCTGTAATTAATTAGAAGCTTTGATAAGTGCCATTCCTGTTGAGGGGTGGAGGTTAAGGCCCAGTAAGAGGAGTTGGAGAAAGAACTGGAGGGTGGAAGAAGAAATAGCAATGACAGAAATTCTTGTAAGGAGCTTTGCTCCCAAGGGAAGTGGAGAAATGGGCCAGTGGCTAGAGGAGAATACAGTACCAAAGGAGATTTTCTTAAAAGGTATTGATATTTTAGGCAAGTTTACATTCTATGGAGAGGAGGAAATTGACAATGCTGGGGAAAAGAATGGGATAATTATGGAAGTCCTTGAGAAGCTGAGATGAAGTGAGATGAGAGCACCATTTCATCCATGGGACCTGGAGAGAAAAATGGAGCATAGAGGCAGAGAGGCAGGTGTGCTGGTAGACTGACAGATTGAATGGGGTGTTCTTCTACTATTACATCTATTTTCTCTGAGTTATGTGGTGAGGTCATCATATGAGAGGGTGTTGGCAATGTGAGGAAAGAAGGGAAGGTGTTAATAAGTTGTCTTGGGGGAACATGGATGCAGTAAGGAAGTGTAGTGGGATTATCTGGTTGTGTTGAGAGCCTTCTGAGATTTATGGTCATAAACTTGAAGGGAGTCCAGCTTTTCAGTCACTAACACTTGATACTTAGGAATTACTTCATGGACTTCAGTGTTAAGCTAAAATGCCATCCTTAGACATTTTAATGTTTTAGCTTTGATTATATTTAGTTACTGAGTTTTAAAACAATATATATATATATATATATACATATTAACATTTCTACAGAAAATCACACAGATTGTAAGTGCTCAGCTTGATTTATTTTCATAAAGCAAATAACTCAGGAGAACACCACACATGTCAAGAAATAAAACATTACTCTGCCTGAAACACTTTCCTCTCAAGCCCCATGCTAGTCTCTATCCTCATTCCCTAAAGGTAACTACTTTCCTGACTTCTACTGACATCAATTAGATTTTCTTGCTTTTTAGCTTTATATAAGTGGATATGTATGTGTATATATACATATATATATACACACACATACACATATACATATACTTTTAGTGTCTCATTATTCACCCAACATTATATTAATAAGATTCTTCATTGTTGTTTGCATATATAGTAGATTATTCATTCTCTTTGCTGAATAAAATTCCATTGTGTGCATATGCCACAATTTGTTGATTAATTCTCCTAGTGATCAGCATTTGGATTGTTTCTGTTTTAGAACTATTTCATGAATATTATTTTTACCTTATTTTTTTGGTACCAGGGATTGAACTCAGGGGCACTCAACCACTGAACCACATCCCCAGCCCTATTTTTTGCATTTTATTTAGAGACAGGTTCTCACTGAGTTGCTTATCACCTTACTTTTAGCTGAGGCTGGCTTTGAACTTGTGAACCTTCTGTCTCAGCCTCCCTAGTTGCTGGGATTACAGGTGTATGCCACCACACCTGGCTTTACCTGCCTTTTAAAAAATATTTTTAAAAGATGTTTTTAATTTGTTCTAATTTGTTGTATATGACAGTAGATTTACCTTCCTTTTGATGAGCTTATGTATACATAACTGTTTGGCGTATATCTAAAAGTGAAATTGCTAGATGAAAAGGGATGGATATGTAGATACTACCTAAATTTTCTAAACTGGTTGTAGCAATTTTTAATCCCAGAAGTAGATGAAAGCTCTAGTTGCTTGACATCCTTACCAATTCTGGTATTATCTCTTAAATTAACTACTCTGATGGGTATGTAATATAACCTCATAATGGTTTTTATTTACATATTTTTCTGATGGCTTGTAAAATTGAACATCTTTTCATATTTTTAAAGCAATTTGGGTATTCCCTTTTGTGAATTACCCATTCAACACCTTTGCTCATTTTAAAATAAGGCTCTTTGTACTTTTTTCTTATTACTTTGTAGGAATTTTTTAATATACTGTGGATATGAGTCATTTGTCAGTTATGGATACTGCAAATACCTTTTCTCATTCTGCAGCTTGACTTTCTACTCTCTTAGTATTGAGCAGTTCTTATGTGTTTTTCTGTGGTCCAGTTTATATCAGTCCTTTTTTTATGGTTACTGTTTTTTGTTTTCTCTTCTGTTCATTCTTAAAATCTTTACCAGTCACAAGACCATGAAGATACGCTTGTGTTCTAGAAGGATTTTTTTTTGTTTGTTTTGTTTTGCTTTTGTCATTTAGGTCCCACAATTCATATGGAATTGATATTTGCAAATGGTGTGAGGTAGGGGTCAAGATTGTTTTTGTTCATATGGATGCACGGTTGGCCCATTGCTACTTATTGAAAAGACCATAATTTCTCCATTGCACTGCAGTGACATGTTTGTCATTCATCAAATGGATTGATTTTAGTTTTAGCAAAAACTTGTTGAGCTTTGCTATTTGTCAGCTCCAGTGCTAAGAGCTTTATATGCATTATCATATTTAATCTTCATAAGAACTCTAGAAGAGAGGTACTATTTTACTGAGGGTTAGCAACTTGTTCCTAGCAACAGCTAGAAAGTGTTGGGGCTCAGAATTAGGATCTAGGTCTGAGACTACA
This sequence comes from Sciurus vulgaris, assembly GCF_902686455.1. NCBI lineage: Eukaryota > Metazoa > Chordata > Mammalia > Rodentia > Sciuridae > Sciurus > Sciurus vulgaris. The sequence continues at coordinate 125,064,472 of NC_136471.1, read as the reverse complement.
TGTTATATTTACATCCACTGGACTTTTCTGCCATGCGTTTCCACATAAATCCAAGGAAATTACTATACTAAAGTCAAGGCCTTTCATGTTATAATTCTGTCCACTTGGTAAGTTTCATCTCTTACCCTCCCATTCATTGTCCTCCTTGCCTTCTTCCCCTTTCACCCCAGTTCAACTCTATGCGCCAGTCATACTGAAGTACTTAGTGTTCTCCAACTTCCAGGCTTTTTCATTCTTCATGTCCATGTATATGCTATTCTTTCCTTCTAGAACATTTTCACTAGCTAATTTCTCTTCATTCTTTGGTGCTCAGCCAACACATCATCTTCTTTGTGAAGTGGAATCTAATTTCTTGATCACCACCTCTCCGACCTCTTGAACTCCATGCTCACCTTTATCTTAACTTTTCTTATTCTGTGCAGCAGACACTGTCCATGTCCTGTGTACATTCCTTTAGACCACATCTCTAACGCTGAAGGCTACTTACTGTAAACTACTGTGTCTTTGCCTTGAGTTTTTGTTTTCGTCTGGCTAATGAATCAGGCTTAGCCTTGATGAAAGCCAGAGGTGTCAGCAAATTAATGTCCCTGAAGCAGCACTCAACCAAGGGTAGACAAGGAATCGGACAAATGCTTCAGCTCCCTTACATTTTGGAAATCAAAGTTCTAAGTCATATTCTGCATCATTTTCCAGAGTTACCCAGTAGAGCTGAGCTCCAGTTGCCCACAGTGAGAAGGAGCACAGAAGGAATGAAGTCTAATGATGAGAAAGGACACTGGTTTCTTGATGTTACATCAGCCTGCTTTTGAGAGTGCTATTTATTGCCCTGTGGAATGGGTCAGTGATGGCTAGGGGATGTACACTCCCTGTTGGAGGAGCATAATTTCAGTCAGAGCAGATACTGAAACTGCTAAATCCAGAAAGGAGCTAGGAAGTAACACATTGGGTGAAGTGGACATTTGGGGTTGGTGTGACAACACTAATCAGTTCATTCTGGTTTTGGAAGATGATCTTGTTTTCCTCTCCATTCTGTTCATTCTACCAGTTGTAAAAACCCTTTGCAGTCTGTTAATGTCCTTTCTTGAATGACTCAGTAACTGTGGTTAAGTTTCATTTCTTTCTGACTCTGCTCAGTGAATTTCTCTGAGGCATTATGAGATCCTAACAGCTCCATTGAAAACTGCTTTTAAACCCATCACAGAACAACTGAGAAGAAAGCAATCTTTCAGAGGTTAATAATTCATGGTTGTAATTTCGTAACCAGTAATAGCAACACATTTGTTTCTAGACTTTTCTTGTATTGGATTGGGCTTTTAGATAAAAGCTACCAAACTACTTTAGTGAGGAAATCCTTGGGCTTCTGCTGGACTGATATTGCTAAGATGTTAATAATGAAGATTTCTTTCTTCCTATCTGTGATGGTATTTTCTGCATGATGCCATCAGAAAAGTGGTTTTGGAATTTCTAGTCTATCTTTAATGGACATTACCTTTAAATTACTATGACATATGAAATTCTCCTATTGTCTCACATTATCCCATGAGTCTTGAGAATTCACTGACTTCATATGGCACTAAAATTCAGGGTCAATGATAATTTTAAACATGGTTGGAATTTAGTTTTGATGTTTCCATTTGATTTCCTTTTACTCTATTAAAAATTGTGGGATATAAGATTTTCTGTCACTCTGTTAAATAAAATCATAGGAAAAGTATTCCTGCAATAAACCTCCTAACACAAAAATTCCTGAAAACTTTTTTTTGCATCAAGAAATCTTCATGGATCACATTTGATATTAAATTCAAAAATAATGAGTTAAGAGTGGTTTCTGAATGTAAGGATCTCATTCTAGGATCAAAATGTACTGAAACAATATTTTGGAGGGCACTCCTACTGAACTATAAGACCAGACAGTAGGGATCCTGCCTGGCTCATCTTTGTGAATGACTAAGCAGGTATGGTCCTTTTTTGTTTCTGACATAAGGTCCACCTCTCAATCCATTAATGAACATGAGAAGGTTTGGATTTATTGAAATAACAATCTGAGGAAATGGGCTCATATGGAATATGCTGAAAAAATGCTTGTTAAGTACCTAAGTCATTCAAAGTGAAATTATAAGAATAAAGTTAATTTAACAAGTCATAGAATCTTTGGATCTTAGTGTTGAAAAAGACCATAGTATCCATGAAAAGCAACTTCCCATCCAGCTTTGGAATCTTTTTTAAGGTGTTCAAAATGTCAGCCCATCTTGTTTCTATGCCCATGAAGACTCCCAGGTATAGGAAGTGGTCAATGCCACCCCACCTTTATTGCTGGATAGTTCTTATTCTCACATAGTCCTTATTTACCTTAAGTCTCTATCTTTCTATAGTAATAGTATTTTAGTCCTAGTTCTGATGTCTGAGGAATTTCTTTTCCAGGACATCTTTTAAGTATCTGTAGGTTACTGTTGTGGTTCTTTTTAAGCTTTCTTCATCCCAGGTAAAACAACTTCAGTTCCTTCCACCAGGTCTCCTAACGGCAGCTTTCCAGTTTCTTCCCACTTTGGTTGCTCTCTGCCATAGGTACAAAACATGGATGGTCCTATTCCTTTCTTTATATGAATATCCACTTAGAACAAAATTGGCCGATGTTTTAACCATTGCACAACTCTGTGTATTTTTGCTCTTATGGCCCAATGAACCCTCTTCTTTTATAATGGTAGTTCTTAACATGAGATTTCCTTGATTCTAGGTGTACAGTTATTATTTTGAACTTCAATTTCACAAGTCTCCCATTGTCTCTGTAAAATTGAAACTTGTTTGCTTTGTCTTTCATTTCCAATCAGTGGTGATGGTTTAAAATCTTGATTCAATGTGTCAGCTACTGCCCACAGCATTTTGCTCTCTACAGACACCATAAACATGATTCTATGCCATCATCCACATCTTTGATAAAATTATTGTTTAGATGGACTCAAGACCAGAGCCCATTGCCAGGCAGTACTAGCAGCATCCCTCCAAACTGACATCTATCAATCAACATTCCTCGGGTACCACTGTTGCAGCAGCTACAAATGTAACCCCACGCCTTCCCATTCAAACCACATTTCTCCACCTTGCCCACAAGATCTATCATCATGAGTGAATGTCAAATGGTTTGCTGAAATCAAGATGTCTGTAGCATGCCTTTGATCTCCTGGTGTAATAGTACTACTCAAAAGGGAAATGAGGTTAATCTGGCTCAAACCAGATCCACTTATTACAAGCAGAGGGACCATTTAAATTTTCTTTTATACAATAGATAAAAAGTTATATGGGGGATCTGCTTTGTCATTTTTGCCATAGAATGACTGCATTGTTGTACTCTAAGGAGATTCCCTGGGTCCTAGAATTAATTTATCTGGCTCTAGAGTGTCCAGTTTGTGGGAGGCAGACAATCAGGGTGTTGTCCCTTTCTGTCTTTTAGGGTACCTGCTGAAGACCTGATGTCCTTGTTCTTTGTTACTTCAGGTTTGTAATCCATGACATTTGGAGCTTCCTTAGGCTCAGTTTGTGTAAGGTTGGGAAGGGCATGGTGTATCTAAGTGTTGGGAACCAGGAGAGTATGTGGTTATGGGTGTGGACTCTGAAGCTAGACTGTGTGGGTTCAAATCTCAGCTCCACCCCTTCAAAGCTGTATGACTTTGAACAATTTATTGAATGTTTATTTTTCTTCATCTATTATGGAATGGAGACAAAAGGGTACCCACTGAATCAGGTTGTTGAAAGGACTAAAGGAGTCAAGGTGTGTGACTACTGAGAATCCTGCTTGGTACATGGTAAGCTCCTGAGAATTATTGACTATTATTAGCTATTGTATTGATACTATCATTGGATCAGACAGAGTAGAAGGTATGCAATATTTTTTTCCAAGTAGGTGAGAACCTCTGCCTAAATCTGTAAAATGCTGGGTCAGGGGAAGGGTCTAGCTGATCAAGCAGTGCTGTGTCTCTTTGCATAGTCAAAGGCATCAATTAAGGGTCTCCTATCTTTGTGAGCACTTTTTGGTATGCAACAAAGTTTAGAAAGAGAAAAATGAGCAATAGCTTTATCATCCAGATTCATTCATTTATTATCTGTCACACACGATTCTAGGCACTTACATTTGATTGGTAAACAAAAAGTTACAAAGAATCTATGTTCCAGTGGAGAGTAATAATCTCTAAACAACAAACATAGTACATTTGAGGAAATTGTAAAGCCTGTTAGGAGGTGGCAAGTACTATAGGCACAAAGAAAGTAGAGCAGGGTGAGGGTGATCCAGAAAGTTGAGGTGGGGTCACCATTTTCAATGGGGTAGCCAGATGGACCTCATCAAGGAAGTAGAATTTAGGCAAAATTGGAAAAAGGTAAGGGAGTTAATTATGTTGATTGTAGATAGGAGAAATATTCTTCTGGCAGAAGACAACTACAGCTAGTGCAAAGGTCCTGAGGTGAGTACATACCTGGAATAATTTAGTGATAGCAAGGATGCCAGTGTGGTGGATGTGGAGTAAACAAGGAGAAGAGCAGGAGGAAAGGAGTCCAGCATGAAGGAATGGGGACAGATCACCTAGGGTCTTACAGCAAACCATTGCCAGAACTTTGCCTTTCACTCTGAGTGCAGCTGACAGTCATTGGAGGCTTTTAAGCCTAGGGGTAACATGACTGATGTAGTGTTTCAAGGAATCACTTTGACTGTTGTGTTAAGCAGAGACTTGTGAGAGGCAGTTTTGCTTTACGTGTAGGGCTGGGTAACCCAACCCATACAGAAGGGAATAGAGAAGAAAAGAAAAGGAAAACCCTCTTTCCCTGTTCACCTGACAGACTTGCTCCAAAGAAACATGTGTTATATAGCATTTTGTGCTCCTTTTAGAGGGAGTAAGAGCAAATTCTCACACATATATCTTATGTGTTTGGTAAAGCCATTGATCTTGGAGAAGTAGGCACTTCTAGAATCTTGTTGATTATTCTTATCTGCTCTTTTGGAAAAACTTAAAAAGTATCTTAATACTTTTTAAAGAAAATTCAAGGCATAATTTACCTGCAGTAATATGTACAGATCTTAAGTGTATAGTTTGATGATTTTTCACAACTGTATCCACTGTGTAATCCATACCACTATTGAGATGGAGAAAATTCCCTTCACTTCAGGTAGGTAATACTCTTTTGGATTAAAAAAAAAAAAAAAACAGTATTTGAACTCTGATGGCTTAGCACCAGCCTCTAACTGGAACTGTTCTATGAATATGACCTCAGAAGAAAATGATTCCACAAAGCTTCTGGGCTCTCAAGTAGAATTAGACTAAGAAATAACATTTCTATGTATAAGATTTCCAAGGCAAACTAGAACAGTGGGATTTCCTTACTTTTGGTCCAGTGGTGATGGGCTATTTATGACATCTTAGTGCTGGATTTTAAGGAGAATCAGGGTTTGGACAAGGATAAGAATCTGGCCTCAGAGTAATTTAGAAGTGGGAGTTTTCCTAAGATAAAGCTAAAATAACATTTTAAAAGACATGTAAAAGGACCTTGTTACTCTGAGGCAATTTTCTAAGTACCAGAGAATACTGATTTGCAACTGTATTTTCAACTTATTCTGGTGCTTAAAACCTCAGTGGAGGACAGAAAGTTGTTTAGAGTTTGATTTCCTATTGTTGTATCTAAGTACATTTAGATTTGTGAAATAGAGTTCAGTTACTCTTGATTTCTTAATACTACACATCTAAGAGAGAGAAGAGCTAGTAGCTATGGGGACAGATGACAGTCAGTGAAACATAATGTTCATTAGAATGTAATATCAATATTTATGTTTCTCTCCAGCCTGCATCTGGACTCTGTTCTCTGAGTCTGTATTTATACTTTAATAATTCAAATAAAACTGTATTTTCCTTTTTAATTTGGCACCAAAATTCTGCCACCTCAGTGGATCTCCTCCCCACCCCTGGAGTGACTCGTTTGCAAGATGGCACTTGTTTCTCAAGAGTTTGAGTCTAGAGATCAGTGTTGAGGGGGAAGAAGTACAGCAGCAATAAATGCCACAGAAATTCTTTTCCATGTGACAAGTGAAGGGATTTTCTGTTTTACAAACAGGCGAGACATAGGTTTGGATATTTGAGACAATAGTGGGGAGAAGTGGGCAAATGAAGAAGAGATATTGGAAAGGGTGCCGTGGAATGTTTTCAAAGAGTATCATTTGAGTTAAATGCCTTTGGTGTGAGAGAAGAGATGTTGGAACTTTGCTCAGGTATCAGATATCACCCAGTGCTCATCTGGCAAAATTTTAGGCTTTGCTAATTAAAACTAATCCAATTGCGTGAAGAAAAATATATTGTGTAAGGTTTCCTCTTGTGTGGCTTTACATTAACCATTTGTTTCATAGTATAAGACAGGCAGATTTCAGGCTGGTTATAGGATGGAAGGTGATAATGAATAATGAGATTCACTTATAAATAAATATATTTAATAAAGACAATGAATGGGGAAGGCTAGACTATTGGCATATAAATTTGAGTTTGAAGCCCGTTTGAATTTTCTTAATTGATTTGTCAATGCAGTGGTTTCAGTGGATGTTGAGTGCAAATGAAAATTCAAAAACAAAACCAAAATCCCTAAGAAATGACACCATCCTTTACTTCTTGACTTTGACTTTATTTTTTTTTTTCCAATTTACTTTGTGTGCTATTCTGTGGCTTGATCAGCCCAGTCAAATCAAGTCTTATGCTTATGAAGTGTAGGTTCAAGATTTTCTCCCTGAGGGACTGAGACTTTGACGTGATATGCTTGTGTTCCTAATTCAGATCACCTTTATAATAATAAAGAGCATATGTTAGCTTTTGATTTTTGGAGTTCAACCACTTACCAGCTGTGTGACCTTGGATAAATTCTTCATCCCTATGCCTCACAGACTAAGAATCTGTGAAATGGGAACACTATTAGTATTAATCTCAAAGAGTTGTGAAAATTAAGTGAATTAATTCCATGGGAAGTACCAGCAGTGTGTGGTATATACACAGTATATATAGTAAGGGTTAATACATGTTTGTCATCAATGGTGCTTTTTGTAATAATAATCATTATTATTATCAGGATGCTTGGGAGGGGAAAGTAGGTATAAAAATTGGTAAATCCACCAGGCACAATGGTGCAGGCCTGTAATTTCAGCATCTCAGGAGACTGAGGCAGGAGAATCACAAGTTCAAAGCCAGTGTCAGCCCTGAGCAATTTAGCAAGAAAGACCCTGTCTCAAAATAAAAAAAATTAAAAGGACTGGGGATGTGGCTCAGTGGTTAAGTGCCCCTGGGTTCAATCCCTGGTACCAAAAAATCAAAAATAAAAAGGGACAAAACCCAGTTCCTGTGACTCCTCAATCAGAGGAAATACTCTAATCAACCCGATGCGTGGTAAAAATAGGGACAGAAGAATGCCATCCCATTTTCTGACTTGGCTAGCCTCACTCATGTCATTGAGCACTGCAAGAGCAATTTAGCATCTGGCTGCCATTATGCCTCCATTCTGAGAGTGCAGACTTCTGATGATAGGCATGGGGAGGCCTGGGTATGGATGTGTGCCATCATGGAAATGTAGGATGTAAAGGTCCATGCCTTTTGTATCTTCACCCATAATGACTTGTCTTCTATTCTTTGTATCCAGACATTATGCATGGAATAGCTAGAAGAGAGGACATAGCAGAGAATGGCTTGGTGTTCACCAACTCTTCCCCTTTTCCTCCTGGACACATAGCTAGACTACATTTTCCAGCTTACCTTACAGTTAGATGTGACTATGTGCAAAATTCTGTCCAATGAGATGTGGGAGGAATGATTGCTTCACCTCTAGGAAGGCTAGATAAAAACTCCTTACCAATCATTTATAGTTTATTTCTTCCCCACTTTGCTGACTGCCTTCAGAGGACTCAACAGGGAACTTTGAGGCCTAAGGTATGATTGAACCACTACATAGATGGAAGGAACCTGGGTCTCTGAATCACCCCAGGAAAGACTGTCTGCCAATACCTGATTTGATTTTACATGGAGGGGAAGTATACTTCTACTGTGAGACTTGGGGGATGTTTGTCACAGTAGTTAGCTGACCCTGATTAACACATAGGCATAATGCATGGAGCAAAAGGGATTTTTTTTTTTGAAAAGGCATAGATGACAAAGTTACTCTGAAGTAACTAAACTGTAGGGTCTTCTTTTTCTGAGAGACATAAAGAGATCCTATGTGTTACCAGAAGCTGTGTGGCAGGTTTCCTTGAGTAAACAGGTGGAAATAAAAATCTGTTAGCAGAGTTCCTATTTCTAGAAAAATGTTGCTAGAGAATAGAACAAGATAATTCTCCTTCCATATATAAATGTTAAACACAAATGCAGAAATGGCACAATTCATGAATTTATTGCTCAATGAGTTCTTGCAAACTGAACACACCTTTAAAACCATCACCTAGAGCAAAATATAGAACATTTCAGCCCTCTAGAAATCCTGCTAATGTTCCCTTTCATTCAAGGGTAACTATCATTCTAACCTTGAATAGCATTGATTACTTTGACCAGTTTCGGAATCATTGTGTGATATTTTCACATCTGGAATTTTTTGCTCAAAATTATATTTTATGATCCACTTATGTTTTTGCCTATAACTGTGGTTTCATTTATTTTCGTTGTGTAGTATTTCTTTGTGTGACTATAGCATGATTTATTTGTCCATTTTACTATTGTTAGATATTTGAATAACTTCCAGTTTGGCCAATTTTGCATAATGGCACTATGAACTTTCTAGTTCCTGTCTTTTGGGTAATGTCCCTGCACATTTTTGTTGGATAAGAACTTCCCAATTTGAGTCTTACAAAACTTTCTCCCCTGATAAGACATTTCAAGGCTGTGACAGTGACTATTCTTATTCCTTGCTGTCCCTTGACTTTCTGATCTAGGCCAAGTGAAAGCTTTGATCTATCTTTCAGTAATGTAAAAGATTATCACTGATCTTTAATGGCAAAGTTTGGGTGTCTAAAATGGAGAAAACCTTTTAAGTAGATTACAGACGGAGGCTCCTCACAAGGCCGTGCTTCGAATCACTTGCAAACTCCCCATAATTGGAGTTTGACATTGGAATCTTTACTGGCACTGCTTCAGCTCTTCCGTGAGAAGGAGAATCCTTTTGGATTTTCAAATTACTTCCTTTCCTTGGGGAGGGAGTGGAGGAGGAAGAGTGATGAGTTCTCTAATCACTTGGCTGGATTAGTTTTAGAATTATCAGGAGTTGCCTTCTCCAAATAGCCCCTACTATCAAGGTTTATGCAAAATCTAAGCAAGGCAGAAATTTTCTCAGAAGGGCAAGAGACATAGAAGATGGGGGAAGGGCTTTCTATCCATCAATTGAAAGGGTTTGTTCCTTTGGTTCTGCCTTCAAGGTTTTGAATATCTGATATAAAACATATCAACTCAGCAATGGGACTTTGTGGGTGTGGGGTTTAAAAATCCTCACACAAACTGTGAAACTTCCCACAGGAGTTTATTTCATACCCCCAACATAAGCTGAGCTTCTCAGACTCCTATGGTGAGGTTTGAAGTCCTGGTGGTGTAACATTCCCAGCCCCCACCTCCGGCCCCTCAAGACTCCCTCACTGTTCAGTTTGAAATGACCATGTTTAGAGAACTGAAGTGTGATGTTTTAGTCTGAGCCTTCTCTTCTTCAAGCGTATGAGGAATATCTGCAACATCTTTGACACCGAAGCAGACCCAAGGCTATCTTGTGTTTTGACTGAACATTTGGTTCATTTCGGGTGTGAGGTGTGTGAAGTCTTCACAATTAAGTCTGAAACACAGTTGGGAGAAGCCCCCAGGGGACTATACTGCTGAGTGACACACAGCTGGGCCTTTGAAAGTGGGCTTTTATGATAAATTTGAACGTAGTTTTAAACTTACTGTAAGTGCCTTATTCCTTTTCCTAACTAGAGGATAGGTGAGCTGATTTTTCCATGAGGGAACTGCTTTAGACCATTAACCCAGATTTTCTTCAAATACAGTGGTGACTATGTAATTTTCTTTTGACTTTTAGACACTGATGGAGGCCTAGTGAGACAGCCTGTGAAGTCAGAAGTTAGACAAGGGATGCTTTTCTTCCCTCACAGGTGTGAAATACAAAAGAGCTATATGCAGAATAAGAGGCCTTTAAAAACCCAGATTTACTCTGAGGGCCTATGAAACTCTTGTTTAAGTCCATCACTTGTCCCAAGTTGACGTTCTCTTCTGTAGGGCAGTTAAGTCCATGGCCTACACTTTATTCTTCTTCGAACTCCTGACTTTTTCCTATAACCAGCCCTGCCCCCAGGTTTTGGAAGATCACTGAATATTTTTTAGATGACTGAAGGCCATCAAGGGGATTGTTCCAAATGTGTTCAGGTAGACATCAAGTAAATTCACACACACACACACACACACACACACACACACTCCTAACATTTATTGTGTGACTCCTTTTTGCTAGTACTATGCATGTTATTTTATAAGCCCCTCAATTTTAAGAACACTGTTGAAAAGTGCCTGATCCAGGATTCTAGTGGCTCTGTGTTCAGTTTGGGTACCCCATCTACTCCACCCAGCTGCTCTCTGGACTGTGCACTCTTCCTGCCATCCCTCCACTTTATGACCACTGAGATAGCATTCTGCCTTCCAGTTTATAATGGGGGGAACAGTAAAAAAAAAAAAAAAAAAAACCCAAGCAAACACGAGAACAATGTCTATGTTTGACTTTGGTGCCTCAGAAGGGCTGAGATTGGGATGTCTAAATGAAAAGGCTTATGAACCAAGAAGTATTTATTGCAGATCCAGGGTATACATATGACCATGTTTTAGGTATAACACATGTAATTGGAGTGAGGTGGTGGTGCATGCAACTAATTAATTGTTTCATTTACTGACTATCTGAAATAAATCATTTGCTGTAGTGGGAATTATTTTATATATCAAGGCCTTTACTATCTAAACCCCCAAAGTTTGTCTCATAGATATACAAATTTCTAGTTCAGTGGTCACTTTTCTGTATTCTATAATTTCATTTAAAGGCTGGTGTCAATGAACTGTAGGTGACCTCACTTCAGAAATGAATTAACCTAAATTATAATAAGTGGCTGGGTTTTTTCTCATTTATTTAGATAGACCAAGATAAAAAATGATATTGATCAGGTTTAGGGTGGGAATGAGGGTGGAATGGCCATAGAGTACTTTCAGACACTGTCGGTAGAAGTGTAAATTGGAATAATTATTTTCTGGTAGGTAGTTAGCCTTTAGGAAATTTATACATAAAAACTGTGTGCCAAAGACTTCACTTCTGAATTTAACCTAGGAAATTAATAGGGAAAAGTAAAATAGAAAATTTTGGCACCTCAGTATTGCTTATAAGAAGTATTAGCCATAGAATATTAGTTGAACAAATAATATTACTAGACCTTGACATAATCAAATACTCTACCACCATCAAAATGATAATGTAAATGGGTGTTTAATAACCTAGAAATATGTTTGTGATACATTTTGGAATAAAAAAGACTTGCTCCAAATCATATGCAGATTATTTCATGTTTACTAAGATATAAGAATATAGGAAAGAAAAACGTCTGGAATGCTATATACCAAATTGGTATTTTTAAAACATGTTTTGATCATGATTCACAGTGAGAAATATGTTTTATATTTGTGAGCCAGTAGAAACATGGAGCTTAAACCACAGTTTATTAACAATATTTACATTTTCTTTATGTTCCACATTCTGATGTCTTTATTTTTGTTTTTCTTTATTATATTATTCCCCTTTTTCCTACCCAATTCTGCTTCTTCCAAGTTATATTTCCTTTTTTCTCCTTTCTTCTGTTTTATTTTTTATAATGCTGATCATGACCCACTAAGTCAATTTCATGGTCTCTGAATGGGACACAATTTAGTTTGAAAAACATTGCTCTAAAATGTTAATCGTGGTTATCTCTAGCAAGTGGGATTATAGATAACTCTTTCTTTGAGGAGTTGAGGAGGGGCAAGTCCTCTTTCTTCTCTGTGTAACTTATGTGATATAAAAACTAGTATACAAATATGTGACAACAAATCCCATTATATTAATCTATAATGCACTGATAAAAAATGTGGAAAAAACTAATGAAAATTAAAATGATACAATAATTCCATTTATAACCAAATTGATACCCTGCAATCTTTTATGAGCAAAAATGCAGACTGTACTCCATAATTATTGTGCATCAAGAATGTTCTAGGAACCTTAAAGAAGATTGCAATAGGGAAAATACATGTACTGAGACACATAGCTTAAAAAATAGAACAAGAAGAAACTAAAACATGACTTTACATCTTCAATCTCAAAAGATTGCCAAGTATCCCTATTTATATCTTTAAACCAATCATATTACATCAGTTATCTGGAATTTATTTGTATTTCTGCTTGAGATTGCATTTTTTAATGCTCATTCCCCACCTTTAAAATAGTTATTAAATTCGACAGATTTCTTTCTTGCCAGATTATCTTGGTTTACAGTACTGTTCAAGCTAACCTCCTTTAAAGCTAAAGGCAATTTTAAAAGGAAGGTAGTCATTAAGAACTTAGAATGGGAAGCAGAAGCTTTAAGCAAGATGAGAAGGCTCCCTGGCTTGAGCACTTCCCTATGGGCTTCCTGCTTGCAGCACATTGCTGGGAAACTGCAGAACAGCCTTAGAATCTCCACTCTTAGCATGGCCACACAAAAAAGGGGTGAACTTCTCCTGAGTCTTCCCTGGGAAAACCACTGGTGAATAAGCAGTGCAGAAATTTTCATAGAAAGTTCCAATTATGTAGAGCCCAAGTAAATCTCTGGGCATATGAGTCAATTTGGCATAGGGGAGGATGATCCACTTGATTGGGGTTGGGGAGAGGCTGGTTGGCATTTTCATGGTAGGAGCATGGAGAGAGATGCTTCCTGCCTTTGAAAAGAATTAATGGTAGGAAATAACTGGGATTGCTTTTCAAGACATAGTGATTTAGTTACTGCTGTTTCAGACTTTATGCTGAGAATAAAATGGCAACGCTGAAAATACAATTTGAAGCCCCACTTTCTGCTCATGGAGAAAGGGAAACATTCTACATTTGAAACATCATGAATAACATGTCAATGTTATTCATGTTCTTCTTTACTTGTTCATTTATTATCCTACAATTATCTGTTTGTGTGTTTTTTATCCATCCATCCACCAAACATTCATTTATGAATCCATTTACATGGAATTTCTTGAGCAGATGCTCTTTATTAAGGAATGTATGGCAATCATTGGGTTGAGGAAGGAACTCCATAGGAGGAAGAGAAGTCTGTGTGGTTGAGTTGCTCACCATTTGGTGAAACAGACACGTAAACAAGTAATTACATGTACCACATTGTGTGAGTAGTGCTGCAGGAGGGTCCAGTCTGTCTTGGTTTATGCAAAACTACCTCTCCCCACTCTGTCCTGGAATCATGAAATGTTAATCTGAGAGACCTTCAAAAAATTGAATGGCATGATGTTTTCCAGACTTTATCTGCAAATCCCTGGGGTGTCATTCCAGAGAGCAGAGGTAGAGGAATGGGTAAAGAGTGAGAGGAAAGTTGAGCAGATGGGGTTCAGCTTCCTTTGGAACATGAGGTTTCTTTTCATCTATATTGTATATTGAAGTTCGTTAAAACTATCAATTGAAGAAGGGACTTGACTGCTTAACCATATTTGCAAAGTACTGAACCAGCCCACCATTTCTCCTTGTTTTCTTATTTAAAAATTAATGCTGAAAAAGTAAAGTGGTTGGTCCAAAGTTGTAAAATTGGTTAGCAAACAATCCAGGAAAAAGACCTAGTCTTCTAAGTTATGTGAATATTACCTCTGAGTTGGTTAGCTCTTGCTGTGTAACAAATAACTCCAAAATTCAATGGCTTAAAACAATCACCATTTATTTAGTCCATAATTCTGTGAGCTGGCTGTTTTGGCTGGACTCAACTGTACTCACTTATATCTATGATGAATTGCTGATCAGCTGACCAGTCACCTGAGCACTGGCTCATATAAGATGGCCTTACATCTGGCGGGGTGACTGGGTATTGGCTGAGGTAATTGGGTTACTGAGTCAATAGCCTCTCTTCATCAACAGGATTCTAACAGAACAGGGAAGTATGCAAAACCTCTTGAGGCCCAAGCTTGGAGATGGTCAAAGCAAATCACAAGACCGATTCAGAGTTGGGGGTAATGAAATACTCACTCTAATCCAATAAATTGATTACATTTGTAAAGGCTTTATTGCCAAATTAGGCTACATTCACAGATACTGGGGATTAGGAATTCAACATATCTTTTTGGGGTACACAATCAGCCTACAATAGGCATATACCTAGAATATATAAATAATTCTCACTACTCAAAAATGAAAAGAAAACCCACTTTTTAAATGGGCAAAGGATTTGAATAGACACTATTCCAAAGAAGATATAAAAATGAACATGAGCACATGAAAAGATGTTTAACATCATTAGTCATTAGGGCAATGCAAATCAAAACAAAACCACAATGAGATACCATTTCATTTCCATTAGGAGGGCAAAAAAAGGCAGATAATAACAAGTGTTGGTGAGGAGGTAGAGAAATTAGAACTTTCCTGCATTGCTGGTGGGGATGTAAAATGGTACACCTCCTTTGGAAAATGATTTGGCAGTTCTTCAAGATGCTAAACATTGAGTGACTATATGACCCAGCATTTCTGCTTCTGAGTAGAAATGCTTCTAAGTAGAATATAGCCCAGTCACTCAAGAGAATTCAAAACATATGTTCCCATAAAACTTAAACATCGATGGCCATAACAGCATTATTTATAGTAGCCCAAATGTCAAAATAGCCTAAATGTCCATCACCTGATGAATGGATAAAGAAAAAGTGGTATGTCTGTGCAATGGAATATTGTTTGCTGATAAAAAGGTGATAAAATGCAGTGAAAGCCAGGTGTGGTGGTGCATGTCTGTAATTCCAGCTACTTGGGAGACTGAGGCAGGAGGATCACAAGCTTGAGGCCACCCTCAGCAACTTAGTGACACCCTTTCTCAACATAAAAGGGCTGGAGATGTAGTTCAGTGGTAAAGTGTCCCTGGGTTCAGTCCCCAGTACCCCAAAGAAAAAAAGGATAATGAAAATTACTGATACATGCTACAACATGGTTGAACTTTGAAACATTCTAGGTAAAAGAAGCCAGGCACTCAAGAACACATACTATATAAGCTCAAAAATATGAAATATCTAGAATGGTGGGGGTGGGGATAGGGAAGAATAGAGGTACTTTGGATTAGACAGAGGAGAGTGAAGGGAGGGGAGTGGGTGCGAGGGTAGGAATGATAGTAGAATGAATTGTACATTATTTCCCTATATGCATATATGATTACATGACCTGTATAATTCTACATCATGTACAATCATATGAATGAGAAGATATACCCCATTTATGTATGATGTGTCAAAATGCATTCTACTGTCTTGTATAACTAATTAGAACAAATAAAAAAAGAAATATCTAGAACAGGAAAATTTATAGAGATAGAAAACAAATTAGTGGTTGCCTAGTGCTAGGGGAAAGGGAGAATGGGAAGTGATTTCTAATGAGTATGAAGTTTCTTTTATGGGTAATGAAAATATTTTAAAATTAGATAATGATTATGGCTGTACAATTCTGAATGTACTAAAAACATTGAATTGTACATCTTAAAGGGTGGATTTTATCGTGTTAATTATACCTCAATAAAGTTGTTAAAAATTAGGTGAAGTCCTCTACCACAACTAGGGGAGATTAGATGACATAAGAAAAATCCTGAAAATTTTGAATGAATCCTCATCCAAAAGATTGGGAGAGAGGGTTGTATTAACTATGTTAGGTGCTATAACAAATAGCCCCCAGCATTCAGTGGGTGAACAAATAAATGTGTATTTCTCTCATAAATTGTCTGATCCTGGTCAAGTGATCATCCTTAGTGACTTTCCTCCAAATGGCAACTCAAAGTCCCAGGTTTTTTGTTTTTTTTTTCCATCTTTTGTCTTTTTTTAGATCTTAGGCATCCTTTTCCATTCGGCCACCAAATGGGAAAACAGGGTAGAGGATTGAACATGGTGGGGGGGTTATTGTATGGGTTTGGGTATGACTTACTTTACTGCTAGTCACATTCTTTTGGCCAGAACTCAGTCACACTGCCACACCTATCTGCAGGGGAGACTGGCTCATACAGTTGACTCATGGCTTATGTGTCTAGGAAGAAGGGAAAAAGGTTTGCTGAACAGCTAGTCATTCTCTGTTACAAGGGTTAACCAAGGACAAAAAGAAGGATTGCAGACTCTTGAGTCCAGTTGGAGGTTTCATGTATTCGTGGCTAGTGCTGAGAGCAGGGCCACCTTTTTTCCCCATTGTCCATACTGGAACATTCCCAAGTTGAAAGGACTACTATGGGGCACATTCCTGCTGGTAAATAAAGCCCAGTCACCATTAGTAATTCCTGGGGATGGGAATAAAGACTAGGACAACCTTGAACACTTTAGCATCTCACCTGCAGAATGATAAATGTAGCCATGCTGTCCAAATTGTTATTCAAAGTGGAACAAGAGATGAATATGGGAAATAAACTGTTATTTCTTTTCACTTGGACATGAATTGGCTAAAAATAAGAATCAGTTCCCTTTTAAGGTTGTACTCTAAATAGAAACCTGCCCAGACTCTTTGTGATCTTTTTCTTCTTGGCTCCATCTCTCCCAGGATCCTTTATTCCACATCTGCTCCTTTGAGGCGTAAGTTCTGCTCAGGAACCAAACCACCTGGTGGATCCCTCAGACTGAACTCTCTTCTGCTCAGTTACTTTTTCACAAGTTTCCTGGGCTACCTTGACAGGTGTGACTATTTTAGTGATATTTCTGTAGTGATTGTGCCTGTCCTTCTACACAACTACTGCCTGTCTTTGTGATAGACTGTTTGTGTCAGACTCCTAATGTTGTAGTAAAAATTACCTCACTGGCTTGTTCTTATTCAGAGGCACTTATCTCTTGGGATAATACTGGATGTTTAATGAACATTATTTATGGAGAATGTGAGACAGAATAGTATAGCCCTCCTCCTTTGTGTCGTAATTCCCTATGGACTTACTGAAAGGCATGTTGAGACCTCGAGGACAGCCTTGCAGGAAGAGCAATATAAACCAGGAAGGGGAGGCACCAGGGCCACGGAGAAGTGATTCTGCTAAGAGTAGGCCCTCAGAAAGGATGACCAACGGTCCAAATAACAATGGCTGTGTGTGTGGTAAAGGGGAATGGGATTGGACTGGTGGATAGACATGTTTTTTTCATCTTTATATTCTTGCAGAGTGAATCTTACAAAGCAGAATTCCTGGTTCATATTCTTCCATGACTTTCTATTACATTTGTGACATCTAAACAAACTGTTTTTCAAGACCACATGAACCTGATTGCAGCCTCTCTGCAGCCTCATCTCTCCTCTGCCTCCTTAGACTCATTGCCATGGCCATAGTTCAAAGATTCTTCCTGTTCCTCTTATATGCTAAGCTCTCTCGCTCCTTCTACAGCTTCCTCTTATGAACTTGATGCCCCTTTCTCTTGGTGGCCTTCTGACTAATCCCCAGTTAAGCCCACAGCATTCTCTGTCTCTCTTCACTCTATTGTAATTACCTGTTTATTTTTGTGCTTCCCCATTAAACTGAAAACTTTATGGGATTAGGGACCATGTCTTATCTCCCATTGTACTCCCGACTGTAGGGTCAGGATAGGCTAATTTCTGTAATAAAGAACCTCAGACATCTCCCCGGATGAATACAACAGAAGTTTTATTTCTTGCCTACGGGGTGATGACAATTCAGTATGGGTATTCAGTCAATGATCTCCTACATGGTTATCCACAAATCTAGGCCCCTTTCATTTGATAGTTCTCTCACTCCCTAGAGTTGTTCTTTCTTTCCAAGTTTGCATCTGACAGGCAGATAGCATAAGAAATAATGGGCATTCTTATAGGTCATTTTTTGATAAACTATGCCTCGAAGTTGTGTACTTAATTTCCATCTATGTTCCACTGGCCAAAATGTCAGTCATATGACCACACCTAATTGCAGAGGATGTCAGGAAATGTCGTCCAGCTGTCAGCACATCTGAAGAGCAAGTAGTTGATCTCTGCATACCAGGGCTTGCCTGGTTCAGGACAGGAATCGAGTAAATATTTGTTGAATATGTGAACTTTGTATTTAGGCTCCATCTTTTTTATGGTACTTGGGATTGAACCCAGGACCTTGCACATACTAGGCAAATGCTGGACTACTGAGCCATATCCCCAACCGATTTTAGTTTTCATTTTGATTCTGAGGTGGTTCAATTTAATCATCAGGACAGACATGTGATAACAGATCATAGAACATAACCTTAGTGGATTATATGTCTCTGGAGACCTTGAAAGGGCCACAGACAGTTGCAGAGGGAAGAGCAGCCCAGCACCCAGATAATGAAGTGATACCCTCCAAGTGTTCCAGGGAAAGAGATTTTTATTAATACTTAAATTCCCTTTCTTGGAGGGGCCAGAGGAAGAGGTAACAGAGGGGAGGAAATGAGGACTTGGATTATGTAGAGTGTGATGGTGTCAGCTTTTTTCATACATTGCTTCTAGGTTGATGATAGTAGTTTGTGACATGTCTGTGCATGCACCTGGCTGCCTGTCACTTTCCTGCCCGGGAGGGAGCAGGTGTGTGTAGCACACGTGATGTGTCCACTCTCTGTTCCACAATCAGAGCAACCCTGAGGCCATGTCCCTCCAACTGAACAATATCCCCAGGCTTCTCCTGCTACCCATCCCCCTTATTTCCTATGTGGGTAGGTAGAAACAGGAGAACCACATGGTGAGAGCTATCACTAACGAACAATTTAATTTGAGAAAATTTGCTTCCAAAGACACAATTTCTGGATGAGCTGGGATGTAATAACTCCTTACCTGTGGGTGGCTCTTTAGGATTTTCAAAAGTACTTTCCCACACCTTATCTCATTTCATTCTCATAGCAACATGGTGAGGTAAGAAAGCCAAGGCTTATTATGTCAGCTTTACAGATGAGAAAACCGAGGCTCAAAGTAAATCTGATGACTTTCCCAAGACCACGTGGCTGCTCCTCTTCTCGCCATTTCTACTCTCAGCCTGCCTGTCCCACCCCAGTGCTTGAATTTGAAAACTGTTTTCCAAAGGATTCCCTCTTAGTTTACAATCAGTGAGCCTGGAAAATATGTCTCAAGGCTGACCTTACCTCTCAATGCTGGTCATTTATTTTCCTGTCTAAACAAGCAGGTCTGCAAGAAGCTACCACAAAATCCTTGCCTGTGTTTATTTCTCTGAAAGCTATGGATCCAAGTCTGCCCAGTGTCTCCTCAGAAAGTTGGCAGAGAAAACCAAAGACAGCTAAAACATTTCCCAAGTTGCAGTACCCTGCATCGGAGTTAATTACAGTAGTGTCTAGGTGGGGTTGTACCATGGGACTCTTTTCATTAAAACAAAACAAACAACTACAGGGCTAGGACATTTTAACAAATGTCTGTGTGCATGCTTGCTACTGCTGAGCACTAGTGTAGCATTCCCATGAATCCTTAATGCTCTCTCCCAACCTCAGTCAGACAGAAAGCCGACGTTACCTTGCCATGCTACCTAATTAAAGACAAAGGCTATAGTTTCTCCAGTCTATCATAGTCTGGTTTCTGCATTTTGCCATCATAGAAAAAGAAGGAGAAGCTAAAGGTTGACTGTGATGTGGGAGGATGTAGCAAGAGGAAAAAGAGGTCAGGATGAGTTCCTTACTCCACAGAACCTAAAACAGAATTTTGAGCATTAAAGCCCTAACTGGCATGAAGAAAGTATCCTTGCAGGGGCTGGGGTGTGGCTCAGTGGTACAGCACTTCTCCAGCATGTATGAGGTCCTAGGTTCTATCGCCAGCACTATAAAAAGAATTTTTAAAAAGGTATTCTTCTGGAGGAAAGACTGGGTAATATGAGTTTCTAAGCCTTCCTTCCTTCCTCTGTCCCTTTCACAGGTTCAGGTATACCTGAAAAACCCACATCTTCTGACTTTGTCTCCCAGCATTGTTTTTGCAGAAGCAGAGCATGACCGACATCTAATAGTATCTATGTTGGTATCTGTCTCAGCAAATCCCTTTCTGTATTAAAAGATTAATGCTGTAAATCCAGAGTTATGGGGAGATTGTGGTGTTTCCTCTTCTCGTGTCAGTGTTGTTTTTCTAGCACTATTTTTGGTTTTCCTTTTTTTCTTCTCCATTCTCATTCCAATAAACCATATCTGAAGCCTTTCTCCAATTTCTCACTTTTCCTAATAGCTGTAAAAAAAGTCTAGACAATTTGGATGGAATCTGTGCTACTTTTTAAGGGAAGATATCCCAGTTTTTCTTCAACAGAGGAGTTGTAGGTCTTTTGTGATCTGATCTAAGTTCTCTTGAGTGAGGCTGATATGAGGAAGTTATGCTTCATCTATAAAATTCCAAGAAAGGAGTGAAAATCACTCTTGTTTTGATGTTTCTTGTTGGGGAGATTATTTTGCCAATGTTCAGGTAAGAATTCAGACCTGCTTCTGTTGCTATTCATAACAGCTGAATGATGTGCTAATTCAGATATTGTGCTATGCAGTGAATACTTGCTTTGAGTTGTGTATTAAGAAATGTGATTATGTACCTTTTTATTTGAGCCAAACATTTACATGGTGGAGCTAAACATGTTGCTGTTACTGGTTCATCTTTAGTGAGCACCTGCTGTTTACAAGGTTCCATATTTTTCAGACTCCTCTCAGAGTTTTCCAGGGGAAGTCAGCCAAACTGAGACTAGTTCAGGAAGAAAATGGTAACAATCTGAAGATAATAGTGCTGCCATGCAGTAAGAGATCATGAAGGATTTGTTTCCCCTTAATTCACCCCCTAATTATCAATTATTCTTGTAATTGATTAGTATAGACATCTCTATGAAGAATGATCAGATGATCAATAATACATTGTCTGGTTCAACCCCCAACATGATGCTTAGTAGTACTGGTAGGTCAGAAAATGCCTGTGGTATCAAAGTAATGTGTTTACCTAATGTATTTTCTATTAGATCATGAGTTCTTTGGAGTTAGGGCCCATGTGTCACTGGACTTTGTGTCTACAGCCTCACACCCAGTGACTGGCACTTAATATATATTCATAGAGCTCCCACAGGACAACTATGCAGCTGCCAAGGATTGTGAAAATCCTCTTTCCAAATTATCCTCCCTCCTTCCTTAGGATGGGTTTTTGTTTATCCTAGTGTCTTAGTTCTGAGAGAAGTTTCTTTTAAGTAATCACCAACTCATCTATCTCATCATATGCCCATTTGACTCATCCCAAGGTATGTTAGCCTGTTTAGGGTTTCCATACAAAATACCATAGACTGGGTGCTTAAATAACAGACATTTATTTCTCACAGTTCTGGAGACTGGGAAACCAAAGATCAAGTTTTTGGCCAGTTTGGTTTCTGGTTAGGTCCTTTGATTGTTTTGCAGACAATTGCCTTTTTGATCCATCCTCACATAGGAGAGAGAGGGGGTTTTTGGTGGGGACTGAGAGGATCTTTCTGGTGTCTCTTCTTATAAGTATTGTATTCTAATTGGATCAGGGCTGTACCTTCATGACCTTATTTAACCATAAGTAGTTCCTTAGAAGCTCCATCTGCAAATATAGGCACACTAGGGTTTAGAGCATCAGCATGTGAATTTGGGGGGATATAAATATTCCATTTGAAACACAATATACTTGTTGCCCACTGTAACATGTACAGTTTCCTGATCAAAAAAAGATAAGCATAGTTCTATGTATGAAAAATCTTAAAGGAGTCAGGTAGCAGCACTTTAAAAAAAAAAAAGTCTGTGGTAGATCAAACAAGTTTTCCATGTCCTTGTCTTTTCCTTCCATTAAATGTTTTTGTTTTTGTTTAGTTGGAGGAATTCCATGGGAATTCTCTTGAGTGTGTCTATTACAGAAAAGTGCTCATGCTTTGGAGACAGGGCAGCAGTAGTAGTGAGGTGTGGTGGCACACCCCTTATAAGCCCAGCAACTGGCAGCTGAGGAAGGAGGATCCACAAGTTCACGGCCAGCCTCAGCAGCTTAGTGAGACCCTGTCTAAAAATGAAACAAACAAACAAGTAAACTAAAACTTAAACAGGTCAGTAGTAAAATAAATTGGAATAGGAAAGTCAGAATAAGCTGGGTTGTGCTATAGTAGTAAATATCCCCCAAATTCCAGCAAATCCACATAAAAATGTTTATTTCATCCTTACACTACCTGTCTAAGCACTGTCAACAGGAGTGTTCTGCTAGTTGTAAGTGTTGTGGGATCCATACTGATGGTAGCTCTATTTTGACACATATATCACAAGGGGGAACATAGTAAATTTCACACTGGCTCTCAGAGTTTTCAGCTATAACATATCTTTAATGCTACATAGCACTTTCTGCTCATCCTTTAAAAAGTTTTTTTAGTCATAGATAGACCCAATATCTTTATTTTATTTTATCTATTTTTATGTGGTGCTGAGGATCGAATCCAGTACCTCACAAGCGCTAGGTAAGTGTTCTGCCACTGAGCCACAATATAGCCCCTCTGCTCATCTTTCATTGGCTAGAATAAGTCACATGACCATACCCAACTTCAGAGAGGTGAAGCAATCTTACTAAAAAGGAGGAAAAGAGGGCTGAATTTTTTCTTTGGCAAACAGCGCTAATTATTACTATAATGGGGTAATAATTAGGCCTACATAAACCAGGATAGGACTTGAGCTAAAGTTGTGATAGAAATGAGGAGTTTTATTTGCTTAATGCCTTTTCAAAAAATGCTACTTGCAAAACACCTCCAACATCTAGAATTTCTTGCCTGGCTGAGTAGTTTTGTGCTTAGAATGAGAGTCAGAGAATGAAACCCTTTTCCATTGAGATGCCAAGAGTTGCCTTTCAAGTGTCCATATAGTATAAATAACAATAGCCTCAAAGAAACAAAAGCTCTCTGGATGACTTATCTCAGAAACACCTAGAAAGGAAAACCCCAAAACATGCCAAAACATTTTTTAACATGGTTATGTCTGAGGGTGGTCTCCTTGTAATGATAAAGCTTTCTCTTCCTCCTTCCTGAAAGTGATACCAGACTCATGTTAGCAGCAGTATCGCTGTCTGGAAAGGGGATGGCTGAATCTGGTGGGATTACTTGTGAGCTGCATAAACACAGATTGAATTAAGCATGGCGAGTTGATGATGGGGCACGTAGAAAGAGTCAGGACCATCCATTGAGATAATAACTAGTTCATTATCTGCCCAGATAAAGGTCACAAAGGCTTTTAACAACATCATGGAAAGGAGAACGGACTGACCTTTCTGACAGCAACTCTGTGCTCCATTTTTTTAAACAGATCTAAGAATACCAGTGAGTAAGGAAATCCATGTTCTTCCTGACACATTTCTTTTCCCTTCCCTGGATTCTCAATGCATAGGCTTTCAATCCCATTGATTTTGAAATGACTGCCTTCATTTTGATTATTTACAATGGCTCTTTCCTGAAAACTTTCATGTAAGTTCATGAACAGATGTTAGTAACTTACATATTCCCCCCATTTTACACACTCTATCACACCTCTTCTTTGTTCCTAAATTTTGCTGTCACATCAAAAAATAGAATTGCTATCATTTAGTGAAACAAAACCTCTTCCTTTTAGGCAGTATCTTCAGCTTTTTTAAAGATTCCATTATGAATCATTTAGAAGGAGTCAGCATACCATATTGTCTTGGTGTGAAGCTTAGAAAGCACTGTGGTGTGGGTGGGGGTACATATGCCTATAAAGATAAATAATAGTTATGAGTAACTTTCAAGGCATTAGGAATATTTTGGAATCCTAAATGAAGCAATGACAAGCTCAGGCTTTCCCAGGAGGTGGTAATTTTGTCCAAGTATCATAAAACAGTTATCCCAATGCCAAAGTTTCCAATGAGATTTCAAGGGAGTGATTTCCCCTTATTCATTTTTTGTAATTGTTTTAATCTGTCATCTAGTGCCATAATGGGCTGGCAAACTCTGGGCAATATATTTTCTTTCTACTATCTTAGAAATATTGTCAATAAAATGAAGACTAGTAATATGATTTCTTACATAACTATCCTTTTTCCCTGTAAGGAAAGTTAAGATATGTACTTTGGTAAGAGGAATGAGCTGTGTTGAATGCCAGGTCATAATGAGGCCTCCTGGCTCCAATAAATTACATTTGCTCTAGATTGACTAGCCATGGAATGAGGTCACGTACCATTGGTCCAAATCATGAATGTGACAGCCTGCATCTACATATAGTATAATCCAATCATTGCTACCTTACTATACTTCATCACTGTCTGTGTCACCTTCAGGGCATGGGTTTGGCAGAAGATGACAGTAATGATATATATTATGCTCAGTCTTTAGCCTCAAACAGTAAAAGACCTTACATTTAGATTTCTTAAAGAAAGCAATTTCATATCACCTAGGGATAATTGATGAGCTCTGTATGAGAACTGAAATCAGAATTATTGAACTTAGAAAAAAAGGAATATTCCTTGAAATATATCCACATAGCATAGAAAAACAGGTGACCATATACTGTAACATTTTTCCTCTCCCTGGCACTGTACCCCATGTTTGTATTTGACCTGAATACAATTTTTTTGTACTAGATAATTGAACTCAGAGGTGCTTTACCAGGGAGCCACATCCCCAGCCCTTTTTATTTTTTATTTTGAGACAGGGTCTCACTTAAGTTGCTTAGGGCCTTACTAATTTGCTGAGGTTCGCTTTGAACTTGTGATCTTCCTGCCTCAGCCTCCCGAGTTGCTGGGAATACGGACTTGTACCACTGTGCCCAACTCAAATGCACTTTTAAGCCCAGTTTTCATTTTCTTCATGAGAAATAGCAACGAGTAATTTTTTTTAATAGGACAATCTATTTTGTAAGGAGGAAATGGTTGTTATGCTCAGGACGTATTACACAATGGTTTACAATAAAAAAAAATTACAGGTACTTCATACTTTTGGAACAGGAGAATTGAAATGAACATTCTTCTGCCCTGGTTGTTATATATCTCCCTGAAGTTTGCACTGACAGAATGAAATGATCGTGAATGATGGTAAATGAAGTCAGGGTGCTAAATGTATTTGTTTGTATGAAATAGTGAGAAAAATCTTAGCATATATGAAGCTCTTAAAATATGGATGAGCAACATTTGTGTGGCTCCATTTAATGGCAGTTATATATGGAAATAATACCTTTATTTATTATGCACATTTATATTAAGATAATATATAGGTATTATATTACATCAAACACATAGCTCAAAAGTATTTTCAAAGAAATTAAGATTCAAAACAAAGGTACCAATTATACTAAGTTTCAAAGGTTCCTTTTATCTGAATTCTCGGTGTGTCATGATATTTAACAACCTTTTCCAATAGTTTGGAAAAAAAGTTTAGAGTTTGTTGAACCAAACTTGAATAATACATTCATGCTGATTTATGCATTGAGTTAGAAGGTATTTATTGTCTTAATCAGAAACTAGTGATTTTTCTACAAAGACTCAAAAAGTAAAAACTTCAAGCTTTTGAGGTCATACATTCTCTTTTACCTCTATTCAACTGTGTCATTGAGTGGGGAAACAGCCATAGATAATATGTAAATGAGTGAGTGTGGTGATGATCCAATAAAATTTTATCTACAAAAACAGGTATGGGGCAATTTGACTTGTGAGCTAAAGTTTGTCAACTTCTGATCTTAACTATGAAGCATTTTAACTATAGCCTAGTTAAAAAATAATTTATATGTGGCACCTAGTTTAATATACAAATGCTATACATTTAGCATATGCATGTACACACATGCATATGCACACAAGAATAAGAATTGAATGTTTATATGCCCTTTTTAGATTAGTCTGGAAAGATTCCTGTATATGTAATTTTGTCCTACAGTAAATAAATATGCTCCATTTTCTAAATAAGTATCCCGATTCTGCTGGAATTGTGGCTACCTTATCCAACTAAAGTTTATGCAGTGTTGTCATTGTTGTCTTTTCTCCTCTCAAGTTCATTGCATCATGATCATATGGGTTGCTTAATTAATACTCTTTCATGATGATTATGCTAATCTCATGGACTTTTTAAAATGTGGGCTGTGTAAGTCACTTTTGTTATGAGTCATTCTCTCTTGATGTCATCAGACAAGTTTAAATTAGGCATTAATTGAAATGAAACCACAGGATTCATCAGATTGATTAATCTTTCCAGACTATCAAAATACCTTTCTTTCTTCCCAGAAAAAAAATTATAGTCATTTGCTCAGAAATGGGAGAGAATTATGTTTTTCTCAATGAGAAGACTGTTTGCTTTGGAAAGTGGATTTATTGGGATGATAAATCTGACTTGTCCTATCTGCTCACCTGTTTGTCCTCAGGGGAGCAATTACTGTTAATCCTTTCACACTAGAAAAGTTGAAATGGTAGACAGTTTCAAACAGTGGACCAATAAAAGCTGATAAGCAGAGAAAAAAGTTTACTCTTCTACTTGGAATACATGTTCCATCAGTGTCCTGCAGCACTTCCGTGTAAGAGGATGGCAATCACACAAGAGCTTCGGCTCTTCTAACTGGGTCCTGCCTAATATTTGAGAAACTCTGTTTTACCGAGATGTAAAACAGGTCATAACCTTACCTTCTAACTCTCAGGTTCAACATCTCTTTCCTTTCCATTTTTCAAAGATTTTTCCCAAACAGGAAGAATTTAAGTTAAAAGGAAGATTTTTCATTTAGCTAAATCATTGCAAGTCATGAGTTTTTAAAGTCAAAATGAAAAAAATAAAGATATCATTTCCATTTTATTTCTAGGCAATGATATTTTGTTTTCCCAAAGACTTCTTGAATTTCTCTATTTGCAGGAAAAGACATTCTGCATTTCTCCACGCTCAAGTATAGTAGATACATCTTAGCTTTGTAAGGTAGTACAAAGTACATCAAACTTATTTTAAAAAGTAATTATAGACCCTTCTCAGCTATGTCTCCAAAAAATGCTCAAAAACATATAGAAACAGAATAATGTCTTCATTATGAGAGGTAGCTCATCTTAGCAACCTATCAACAAATATATACAGTTAGACACTTCTTGAACTGGGGAAGCCTGAGGAAGCATTTTTTAAAAATTTCTCTACTGGTTTCCTTGTAATGCACCCTGCATCTAAATTATAGACAGGAACAACAAATAACACTGGTTCATATCCTAGGCTCTTCTTCTGGGCATTTGATAATTGGGAGTACTGACTCAGTGATGAGAATATTTTCCCCCTTATTGCCTTCTGTGCAATTGCTTGTAGCATCACCACAAAACCAGTGTATTTCTTAACCTTAGTCTGCTTTGTGAAATGAGTGAATCTATACATAGTACAGAACAACAGAGAGCAAAGCTGTAAAAGTCATCTGGTGGGGGAATGCCAGAAGCATTTATGTATTAAAGAATTCTCTCAGCACATGCCTTCATGAATGTTAGCATGATACTTCGGTCATTTGAATCATTGACAGTCATGGACTTTCATGTGCAATGTACTTTTAAAAATTTGTGGGCTTTCAGGGTTTTTATTTCATAATATTTTTTCCTTCTCAGTGAAATCATTGGGTAATACTTTTTAAAAATTTTTATTTTTAGATATATATGACAATAGAGTGTATATTAATATATTATACATACATGAAGTATAATTTATTCTAATTAGGATCCTATTATTGTGGTTTTACATGATGTGGAGTTTCACTGGTAGCGTATTCATATATGAACATAGGAAAGTTACATCTGGGGTAAAATGTCTTAAAGAATTTCTCTTCTAGTTGGACATGTTGTCACATACCTGTAATCCCAGTGACTCTAAAGGCTGAGTCACGAAGATTGCTGGTTTGAAATTAGTCTTAGCAAGTTAGCGAGGCAACCTAGTGAGACCCTGTCTCAAAATAAAAAGTAAAAAGAGTTGGGGATGTGGCTCAGTGGTTAAGCGCCCCTGGGTTCAATCCGCAGTACCAAAAATAAATAAGTAAATAATAAAGAGAATGCCTTTTCTGGGCTGGAGGTGGACCAGTACAGTGGTAGAGCACTTGCCCAGTATGTGCAAGGCCTTGGGTTCCATCTCTAGTACTGCAAAAAAAAAAAAAAAAAAAAAAAAAAAAAAAGCCTGTTTTTCTTAGGGTGGGCCAGTTTTTTCTATGAAATTACTAGCAAAGAAATAGTACCTGAGTAGATTTTATGACAGATCCCCCTCCAAGGGGCCTGGCAGATGGGCCATTTGGTGACTGAGGCTTCCATAGTTTTAGGAAAAAGAGAAACAAAAACTTTTCTAGCCATGATGTTTTTCTGCAATCCCTCTGGAAACGGTGAGGATGATAAATGAATTCCACTTTGGGATAAGCAATGAAGAGAAACACATAGAGAAACACACACACACACACACACACAGAGAGAGAGAAGCTGAGGAAAGAGATTAGGGACACAGCAGCAATGCTTTTACCCATGGGTCTTTGGAGTAACTCTCCCTTAGAGCATCAGGAACAGAGAACTGAAAGGCAGAATAAAAAATGGTGATGTAGCGGGTCTCTGTTGCTCTTGGCAATGCTGGAAGGAGAGCATCATGGGTCTGGACTGCCCTTCCCCACCCTGGGGAGGTCGTGGGACATCACATAGGGGTGGAGACCTCTCTGGGAATGGTCAAACAGTATGTTGATCACAAGACTGCCCTGAAAACAAGCAAATATTGTGTTTTAGGATACTGTGACTCTACCTGGCTCCTTCTAGCACCTTCTGATCATGTTCCCTGAGACATGATATAGTCCACATATGGCTCCTGAAGATTTTTTTTATAAACGCACCAATTCATCAGAGTAAAAACTAAACAAAAATAATAGTGGGGAATGAATCAATTTCTCAGATTCTATTTTCCTCAGCCTTCCTAAGTCTCCATGGTATCAGATGGCGGGTTGTAACCATTTACTTCTGATTGAGTGCCCTGATTTCTTTAGTCTCTTATCTTCTCTTCCCTCCCCCAGTTCCTTACCCATTCCTCTCAGTCCCCCTCTCCCCACAGCTTTGGTAAGAAAGAGCCAGCCTTGAATTCAAGCATAATTGCTCAGCAGGGGGGACTTCCTTGAAAAAAACCTCAAATTTTTGGGCTGTAACAGTGGAAATCTGTTTGAACCCTTGAACTTCCTTTATTGTTGAAATGACCACCTACAGAAACATGCTGGGGGAAAGTAGCAGAAACACAGTGGTCCCTTTTATGGGAAAAACAGTAGCTGGAATTATTTCACTTTTGTAAGAATTCTCTAATGAGGAGGCATTTCTGAAGGGAAAGTATGGAACAAACATTCCACGAGATGGAGATGTCTGGGCTGTGATCAGGATATTGTAATAATCAATGTTTCTAGGCTTGGAAACAGAGTCTTCATTCTTTCTTGACCACAAGCACAAAAACTCGTAACTGTAGCATTTCTGTCTAATTTTGTTGGCATTTGCATGGGCTCTTTTCTGGATACTGGATATTTTCAGGCATACAAGCAACAATAGAAAGGGGAAGGGATTTTGCCTCTTAGGAAGTAAAACTGTCATGCTATGACTGTTCTATATATTTTTTCTTGTTCTGTATTTTTTGACCAGCAGACTGTGACTCTTTCCTTAGTTCACTCAGGCACTGGGATATCTTCCATTTGTGGATGCCTTGTTCACTCAGGGTGCTGGGGAGGCCTTGCACATGGGTGTGGATAGATATATTTTGATAAATCCAGAAACTTGTTGCTTTCAATTTCTTTTTCTTCTTTATTACCCCTACCCCATCATGCCAAAAATTTGAACATATCATTTCTATGCTTTAAAAATGCCCATAGCTCCTACTTTTAAAAGATAAAACTCAAACTCTTTAGCAAGGCACAGGTTTGAGCCCCACCCAGTTTCCCAGCTCACCCCCTTTACCTTTACCTACTTCCCCTGTTCTCCATTACATGCATGTGCAAGTCTCCAGACCTGCTATTCGTTTCATGCCATTGCATGTGTTCCTGCTGCTTAAAATTCCCTTTCTTCTATTTTTCATTGCAAACAACTCCTACTCAGACATCAAAGTCCAAGCCAAATGTAACTTCCTCTGTGAATTCATCCCAATTTCTTCATCTGCTCACTTTATTCACTTGGCTGCCAGAATATTTTCATATATTACAGATATTCCTCTTAATAGAACTTACTGTGTGGGACTATAATAATTTATTAAATGTATGTTGTAGCCCACTGCAAATCTGAGGAGGGCAGGGGCTGAGTCCTATTCTGCTTTTCATTCTCAGGGCCCAGTGTAGTGCCTGGTATCTAGCATATACAGTAAATATTTTCTGAATGAATTGATGGGGTCAACCAGAAAAATGTGGAATAATGTGTGTATGTGTGTGTGTGTGTGTGTGTCTGTGTGTGTGTATCTGTATGTGTGTGTGTGAGAGAGAGAGAGAGAGAAAGAGTGAGAGAGAAAGGGAGAGACCAACTAGAGAGTGATTTTTAGTTGGAAGAGAATTACTGTGATTGGTGTAAATCATTCTCTAGTTACAAGAGTCATCATTTTCTTCAAAAGGGATATGAAAAGGAATTATCTCCTCAAGAAATAACAAGATATTTATATCCTTTATATCACCCTTCTAGATAATGCCCCTGTGGTGTTATAGATGACACAGTACTTCTGTACTTGTAGGCCTTTGTGAATTGAAGAAAACAGTACACACACACACACGCACACACACACACACACACATTCTGAATTTCAAAAGTACACAAAGTAATATTTTTTTAAATTGAGGTATTACGTACTTGGGTCACCAAAATTTTTCTGTAAAGGATCAGAACATAAATATGTTAGGCTTTGAGGAACATTCAGTCTTCATCACAACTACTCAAGTCTCCAGTTGTAGAGAGAAAATAGCCATTTTCCCTTTTCAGAAAGATACATTTAAACATTTCAATTAACATTCAGAAGTCTGTGCTTTTAAATGGAGAACATTGAACAATGATTTTATCTTAAAAATTATTTTCCTGCAACATTTTGAAATGATATAAACCATGTCAAATGAGACTTGCAGTGCAACAGGATCAAAAGCACTAAGATTGGGTCATTGTATTGCAACCAATTTGGTTTCAGGTCAACCACAAATACTTATGATGAAACTTTTCAAGCTGCCAAAAGTAAGATAAAATGCAACACAAAATTCAAGGTTTTAGTGATAATTTTACTATCTTATTTCCTTGGTGGTTCAGTTGATCCACCAAGTGGATTAAACCAAAATTTCCAGGATTACTATTCCTTTTTGGCATTGTGTTGATCAGACCATTAATAATTGGGCATTAAAAAGACATTTGTAGACATTAGTGTGGTCATTATATTTGCATATCCTGTAACAGGGCTGAAGAATATTCTGTGAAACCATTCTGGTGATTTACATTTGGATGAGGAATAAGAGACCATGGATGTTATGCGTCAGTGTCACGCCTTTGGTTAATTTTGCAATTTTCCATTTTGTCAGCAAAGGCCTCCATTTGCAACCACATTCACAAATTTCTTATTTTAAGCAACTCAGGTCAGGATCATATTTGCCACCTGAGAGCACATTCATGAAATAACTTGAAAATTGCAAATTCTCTCTCTCTCTCTCTCTCTCTCTCTCTCTCTCTCTCTCTCTCTCTCTCTCTCTCTCTCACTCTCTCTCTTTACTAGGTACAGAACCCAGGGCCTTGTGCTTTCTAGGCAAGCACTCTACCACTGAACAACATTCCAGCCCTCAAGTCTCCTCTTAGGCATTGAGCCTGTTATTTTCATTGCAGAATGTTTGGAATGTTGCATCCTGTTCTTGCCCATCTAGGGCTCTTTCTGACAAAACTAAACAGCAAGAAATCATTGCAGTTCTTTAATACATGCTCAACACCCAGCGCCAAAAATAAAATAAAATAATAAAAGTTATCTTTGATTTCAAAAAAAAATCAATGCACAAAGAAATGAGCTGCATTACAAATGTATGTGTGAATGACCAGAGATCATTATCTTGATGTATTGAGAATTCATTCACTCTTAGAATGCTGGAGTCTTTTTATTATCGCTCATTAAAAAGAAAAAAAAAAACTAAGTTTTAAATCATAGAGATGACCTCTTCACCATTCTGGTTCCCTTCTTCACTCTTGAGAAAAACTTCATAACTATGGTTTCTTCATGGAGGCCTTCCTGGCACCTGTCCTCAGAAGTCTCACATCCAGTCTGTCAAGACACCTTGGTTTCTTTCTCCTAAATTGTTGCTGCCCTCAATACAATGCCAAGCAGGCTGGTAATTCTTTCTGCTTCTTCCAGGTTCAGGATTACTTTGTAGAAAAGAAATACCTCTATCCTCTGAGGATTTGTGAGGTCAGGTTTTTTTCCTCCATTAGCAAATCAAGGTTTGGCAACAAAACAAAAACGCATACATGCTAAGAACCTTCCCTGATGAGTTGCTGCCCCCAGTTTTGTCGCTCTTCTCAGAAAACAAAAAATTGAAGAGGAATGTGGATCCCATTGCTGCTGGGAAAGGGATGCTCCATGTAGCATTGGAGCCTATTAAACTTTCAGGAAAGCTTGGGCCAAGGGTCCTTCCTCGTGCATTTTCTAAAACCATGCCTTCCTGATGATGTGCATTCATTCAGCCCACCTGATTTTGAACTTAAGGAGAGATGGGGAAGGGAAAGAGACTAAGGAAGGGAGGGGGAGGGAAAGAGAATTATTAAAGAAAACTAAGAAAAAGAGGGAGAGATGGAGGAAGAGGAGGAAAAAGAGGAGGAGGAGAGGAGAGAACTCTAATAGTAAAGAGCAAGTAGAGAAGAATATGGATGTCAGGCTGGAGACTGAGAACCATGTTTCTTTCACAGCTGAGGCTCTCAGAGTAGAGACCTTTCCTAGTTCTTGTACACGTCTTTGTGGATAAGACCAACGAGAAATTGGATTTTTCTGCTGTAAATATTTTTGTTTCAGTTTTATCTAAGTGTCTTTATGGTTTCACATGTATTCTTTCCTTTGATTAACTGCATTTAAAACCAGCAAGCTTTACTATAGACTTTTATAAGCAGACTCTCCCACTTTTAAAATGTACAGCCTGAAAATTAAAAAAAGGCATGGTCCTTCTTGAGGGGAAACCTTTTGTTTTAAATCTTCAATGGCCTGCCATCAGTACCAGTGATATTTTAAAATTGGATCCTGAACTATTACTGTGGTTTGCATGAAAATTCTCTATTGAACCTTTTGCTTTTCAAAGTGGACCTTCTAAATTCTGATAGAAACTTCCACAATCTGCTGTGTTTCTCAGAATAATAAAATGGGAAGCTTTTGAAAGATTTTCATTTCTGGCTTGAACCAAGAGCAGAAAAGGATACAAAATGCACGTGTAGAAAACATGAAAAGAAAATAACTATTGTCTCTAATGTTGTGGAAACCCTGGGTGGTATTTGCTGTGGACTGCTTAAATTTGCATAATGTTGCTTTAACTTGGTCTTTTCCCTTAAGAACCATGTGTGTTCATGTGTGCACATACATGATGGAAAGGGAGAATATATCTAGATTTAGAGTACAAAGAATAATAGGTTAGAAGATCTAGAAGGTGAGAAACCATTAGTCATGTCCATGAGCAATCCAACCCACAGTGCTGCTGCCAAACAACTCTAAAATTATTCCCTGATGTCACTTTAAAAGGTGAGGTATATGATAGTTTTTTTCCTAGAAAGTCATCCTTTTGAATTATTAAAGTGTTCTGCTTGCAGAAACTTTTGGAATAGGTAATTCTATAAATCTTTCCTAATATTTTAGATGTTGGGAGCAAATTCATGTTTACTTTATTCATGTACATGGATTTATAGATTTCTATTGTATTAGCCTTGGTTTTCTTCAACAAATCTGGTAGCTGAATGATGACTGTAAACAAATTCTTTCACTTGTGTATGCCATAGTATTCTACATCAGCAGGCAATCTACTGATTTCTTCTCCTTTCCAAAATGAGATTATACTATAGTTTTTAAAGTTAGTATTAACTAAATAATAAATATTAACTATGCAAATAAATAATTTGAGAAACCAAAATTAGCTTGCCAAAGTATGTAATTAATTTCCTAGTTCATTCATCCATTCACCCATTAACCTGACTTTATCTTTCTATCCCTCTTTCAGTTAATCCACCCACCCAGGTACCCATTCATCCATTCATCTATTTACCCACCTTCCTATCCTTTCACCCACCTACCCACCCATCCACCCATCCACTCATTCTCTCATCTACCCCAGCCCCATCCATATATCCCATGCATTTACCTATTCTTTTATCCATCTGCGCATCCACTCACTCATCTACCTATTCACCAGTCCACTCAACCATCCTTCCACTTGTCAATTCACTCACTCATTCATCCATCCATTCCCCCACTCATCAACCCATTCACCCATCCATTCATTCACCCATCTACCCATTCACTAGACAGATGCTGAAGGCTTCTGATGGTCTTGCACTTATCATGGTATTGTAAATATAAAGTTGGAAAAAATGGTCCTGTCCTCTAGAAGCTTAAAATTCAAGGGGCAAGACAGAGCAAATAAAGTCTTTTAAAGACTTTGAACTTCCTGATAGAAACAGTCTTCAACTTCACAATGGTATGATCAAGGTAAATGTGCATTGCCATTCTTTAGTTGCAATTATAGAATTTTATAATGATCTATAATTATATGCTTTTAAATGGAAATAAGAAATATAGATACAAAGGGGAATGAAGGGAAGGGAGAGGGATGGGAACAGGAAAGAGTAGAATGAATCAGACATAACTTTCCTATGTTCATATATGAATACAAAAAGGTGTATTTCCACATTATGTACAACTGCAAGAATGGGATCCTAATTAGGATAAGTTATACTCCATGTATGTATAATATGTCAAAATACACCCTACCGTCATGTATAGCTAAAATGACAAATAAAGTTAAAAAAAAGAAAGAAATATAAAGGCAAGTGTTATAAAAAGTTAAGGGGCTACTGGAATGTAGGAATTCAATTGAAGTCCATAGATTTGAATTTACTGATTTTAGTACTTGATACCTTTCTTTTTCAGTAGCCAGAAACTACTCACTTCCTTGGCAAGGAAAAGGCAAGGGTATTTTTTTTAAAACTGTAAGTGCAATTGTTTACATTTTTAAGTATCATTGGTCCTATTATGAGCTGCCTGAGGCAGCCACATCAAAGATAACCTTGTGTGTATTTATTTGTGTATGCATGTGTACTGTGGGGCGGGGGGCGTGTGTGTGTGTGTGTGTGTGTGTGTGTGTGTGTGTGTATGTGTGTATTGGCCTGGATGTGGAGACAGACCTGATCTCTCAGACTCTCAGACCTGGATTTAATTTCATGGTTTCAATGGGAAATAAGTTAGTGTTTTTTTGTTTTTTTTTTCTGGTTGAGAGTCATTGTTTTCTAGCCATCAAGTCTGTATTTGCATTTTAATTAAGAGAGAAGACAACTGTTGGGAATGAAATTCGGATGAAAGCTGTGAATATTTACCATTTGAAAGAGCAGTGTCCCTGACTCTCTCTCTGTCTCTCTCACACCTCTGAGATCCCTTCTACTTTTCATTTTCTCCCTTCTTGTTCTACAAAAAAAAAGGGAAAGAACAGTGTTAACATAAGACTACCTATTGAAAACCATAATTTTAAACTTTCATACTATGACTGCTTCTTTTCTTTTTTGTACTTTGTACTTTTAATTATTATTTTTCTTGTTGAAGAAATATAACTGACATACACTGTAAACAAATCTTAAGTGTATGGATTGATGAGTTTTTGGGCATGTATACACCCATGCAACCACCAATTAGGTCTAAATGTAGAACATTCAAAGTTTCCTCATACTCCTTTTCAGTCAATACTCATACCCTGCCTTATACAGTAGTAACTGGTATTCCAACCTCTGTCATCATAGATTTATTTTGCCTGTTTTCAAACTTCATATAAATTGAACCATACATTATATATCTTTTATGTCCAGTTCTGTTTTAATCAATATTATGCCTATGAGACTTATCCATGTTATTTCTTTACCTGGTACACAAAAGAGAAAAGTACATATTAATGGGGTGCCATATAATGTTCAATACATGTATAAATTACATAATGTTTAAATGAAGTTAAACATATCTTCAAGCATTTGTCATTTCTTTGTGGTGAATGCTTTTAGAATCTTCAAGCTTTTTGAAATATACAGTATATATTTGTTATCTATAATCACCATACTGTGCTATGGTACCACAGAGCTTGTTTCTATCTAACTGTAATGTAGTATCCATTGATCAACATTTCTCCAGTCTCCCACCAAATTTCCCTGTCCTCTGGTAGTCAACATTCTACTCTCAACTTCTATGAGATCAACTATTTTAGATTCCACATATGACATGTATGTTATTGAGCTTTTGAAATTGCAGTATTGTATTTTCTATGACAACTGATTTTTGACCACTTCCCTGCTATGTTATTTTAAATCATAATGTGATTTACTAAAAAGTTCTATTTTTTTCCCATTTATGTTTGTGGTTTGTCTCTTTTCACCATGATATAATTGAGGTCCATTTTCATCAATTGGTTACCATTATTTTTACATCTGTTATGTACCCAGCATTGCTGGGATAAAAGAAATATAAGATATAGCTTCTGCCATCAAATACCTCACAATTTATTTAAAGTAAATAAACCCTATGCTTTTATTCAGTCTTGGGTGACAAAATTATCAAAACTCTGTTTACATTCTAAGAATGTGAAATTGACTACCTGATTTGCTTACTTAGATTTTTCTGACCTCTTGTTTTGGCAGTAGGGATTGGTCCTAGTGAAAGAGACAGTGAATGGTACAATCCATTAATCTATAAGTTTTTAAAATCTTTTTATTAAAATGTTTTTTATTTTTCCAGACACATTTTGATTCATTGTACACAAATGGGGTACAACTTTTCAATTCTATGGTTGTACACAATGTATATTCACACCATTCATGTAATCATACATATATATAGGGTAATACTGTCTGTTTCATTCTACTGTTTTTCCATAAAGAATAATCTATAAGTTTTTTAAATTGAAACCCTACTTATTATATGATTAGTATGTACCTCATCTAAATGGTTCTTTTGTAATCCAGTTTCTTATTCTTAGCACTATTGACATTGGAGGCTGGTTCACTCTTTGGTATTGGACTATCATATGCACTTCTGGAGATTTAGCAGCATTGCTGGCCTTCACTCAGTAGGTACTAGTAACATACTTATGACCCTTCTCCCAGTTGTGACAGCCAAATATGTTTTTAGACATTGCCAGATGTTGCCTGGTTGGGGTGTGTGTGTTTGAGGGGGAAGAATCACTAGAGCCACTGCCCAAACCTACTGCTACTGCCTCTGCAAACTTTTTTGGAGACTCTCTGTGGGACTCTAATAGTAAGAACCTACAGGACACTTTGGAGTGATGAGGAAAAGGAGCCCTAACTTCTCCATTTCTTACATACTTGAATACACAAAGCAAACAGATTTCACTTCTAGGGGTGGATAATATTAGAAAAAAGCACAAAGGTAGAAATTAGTAAGCTTTGATGGTAGCTATTAACAAGACAAATGGGTCAAACTTTAAAGTGGCAATTCTAGCCCTGTACAGCGGTGCACACCTGCAGTACTAGCTACTTGGGAGGATGAAGCAGGAGGATCACTTGAACCCAGGACCTCACGGCCAGCCTGGGAAGTATGGCAGGATCCCATCTCGAAAAGTGCCACAATTCTGAAGAATATGCTAGTAGTCTGAATCTTCAAGTGAGTTTTAGGTCTCTTGAAAATTCAAGAACTTCTAAGACCACCACAGTTTGGAACTATGCCTTGAGTAATAGGCCTGGGATACACACAAAATTCCTATATTGCATTTAATTATGAGGTTTTGATCAGAACTCCAGCCGGCAGTTGAAGCTAGGGTTTGCTTAGAGAAGGTCCTGTCCCATAATATGAGAGAGCTTGAATAATAAAAGCACAGTGCCAATGGCTTTCAATTTAGTTGCTTAGAACCTGCCTCAATTCCAGGAAGGATTTAAAGTAGATTCTCATCATTCTACACACTGTCTTTCAGCACTGGTTTAAAGTATGGACCAGAGTGGAGCTATAGAGAGAGGAATACCATAATCACAAGATGACTGCTCAAAAGAAGACTTGAAAAGGAATCTAAGCTTCAAAAAGGACCTCCCTTAACCAGACAGTCCAGTGAAATCATGAATTAATTACAGACTTGGAAGGGTTAGCATGAGAGCCTTGTCTGTCTTGCCTCTGGCCTTCTGTCTGCTTGGCTACCTCCTGGTTAGGAGCTTTTGGCAGGTCTCAGGTTGGGGATGAGATACCTTGGCAGCCTTGAGTGGGCATCAAAGACACCAGGAAGGATCCCAGCCCAGTTTCTGGCCGTTGTATCTGTCACTGGGTTTTATGCTTGTATTCAAAATATTCCATTTCTCCATCTGTAAAATGGAGATAATCCTTCCTCACCTTGCAGGGCTATTGGGAGGATTAATTAGCTAATGTTCCTCAAGTGCTTTGAAGATGAAAAGGCTTGTGGAAGTGCTAAGGAGTATTAAGAAAAGGCAGTGGGTGCCTGCTGGAAGTGCTTTTATTTTTCTCATTCTCTTGTCAGCAGTTGTGTTTCTCTTGACTTTTATGTGTGTTTCATGGAGCAAAATGCTGGCATGGTGGAGAGGATGAGACACTGATCAGTATAGAACAAAGACAGTGCCGCCTCATTTTTTATACCTTGGTACTAATTTGGCTTATCAGTTGGCAGGGCTTCTGAAGCTCTTAACTTCTAGTGTTTTAATCAAGTTCTGGTAGTTGCCCAAGGTGAGCTTAATCTACTTTGGGGTGGAGGGAGGAAGCTGGGTTAGGAGCGGTCAAACCAGATGATCTTAAGTTGGAAGCCTGAAAGAGAAAGATTTCTCACAATGGAGGACATTTTTGAATTATGGAAAGTGAGAAAGCTGAAGGCAGAGAAAGGTGAGAGGCAAGTGCTCTGCACTCCACTACCCACTTTTCCAAAGAGGAAAACAATTCCTACTGACCCAGTAGTAGGACCCATATCATCTTGACAGTGATATGCCTTCTGATTGTGAGATGAATTTTTGCTTCCCAGTCCAGATTTAGAAGAGGGATTCTGTGTGTGTCCCCACAACATGAGGATGAATTTATTTGTCATGTTGCTTGTACCTTGTCAATTCATCCTGTGCTACCCTAAGGTTTGAGTATCAAGATAGAGCTTGCAGTAAAGGAGCTGGATGCAGAGCTGTGTTGAGAACAATGTCTACCACTCTTGCCCTGGTGGCTTCCTTAGATAATCTTGCAATCTTCTTAGGTTCTTTTCTAGGCATGCCATTGTTTGTAATAATGCCTTTGAGTTCAAAGGGAGAATAATAATAGTACCATGTTCACTCAATTGTTGGTCTGCTTGTAATATGAAAAATCTAATTCTTTTACATTTCTCTGGTCATCAACTTTGAAAATCTCCTTGCTTTAGAGAATGATTGTACCCCTGAAATGCTGAGGATAAGTCAGTTGGGTAAATCAGGTTACTTTAAGGATCCTAGGGAAGTTTTCCATTTCAATGATGCTTGGAGTGAATCCTTATTTAAGTATCTTGTGTTCTCTATAACTTATAGGAACTTACATCTGTTGCCTTAATCAAGTATGTGGCATCCAGGGAGAGGTTAAATACCAATAGGTGATGTGGCAGGAACTCCCTCCAAGTGATCCTTTGGAAAGAGCTGTGTTTATGTCATTTTGGTGGAGCTGGGTCAGGAAACCAGGGAGAAAGCTGAAAGAATAGCATTAGTAGGTCTTTCTCTTCAAATTGGGTCAGCTTATGATCTGTCTGGTATTCATTCTTCTCCATTTCTGAAACTGAGTCCCCTGGATTCCCTTCTCTTCAAAGGCCTCTTTGGCAACCTTCTGAGGAATGCCAGAGTTCATTCTGATGGATGTCCAGTGAGTGTAGCTCAACTGTGATGGAGCTCAACCTGTCAGATTCACAGAAAAATGTCCATTACATATTCCAGTTGTTCCTTAAACATACTCCCTAAGAGCTAGTTCCATTTGTTAGCTGTCAGAACGATGTAGAGAAATTGCTCCAGACCCTCGGATATCATCATCCACCTTTGTTTATACACCAGTTTTTTCCTCCATTAACAAATCAATGTTTGGCAAAAAGAAAGTATAATCAACCATCCCTGCTGAGTTGCTACCCCCAGTTTTGTAGCTCTTTTCAGCCAAAAAAGAAAAAAATTGAAGAGGAATTTGGATCCCATTGCAGCTGAGAAAGGAATGCTTGGTTGCCCAAAGGATTGAGATAGGGAATAGATTCCACTTCTCAATGCTCCTGCCTGGGATCAGTTACCCCAAGATATAGACCTGATGAACCATAGACCAAGTAACTTCTCCAAGTGTTTTAGTCATTTTTTCCACTGCTGGGGCCAAAAGACCTGACTAGAACAATTGTAGAGAAGAAAAAGTTTATTTGAGGGCTTACAGTTTCAGAGGTCTCAGTCCATAGACAGCAGGCTCCATTCCTCAGGGCATGAAGTGAGGCAGAACATCATGGTGGAGAGTAGGACAGAGGGATGCAGCTCACATGATGATCAGTAAGTGGAGAGAAACTCCACTTGCCAGATATAAAATACATACTCCAAAGGCATACCCCCAATGACCCACCTCCTCCAGCCATACCTTACCCACGTTCAATTACCACTCAGTTAAGCCCATCAGGGGATTCATTAACTGATTGGGTTAAGTCTCTCATAACCCAATAATTTCTCCTCTAAACTTTCTTGCATTGTCTCACACATGAGCTTTTGGGGGACACCTCACATCCAAACCATAGCACCAAACTTTGATTCTCACTGGGTCCCATGGACATGGAAATTGGAGACTTTAGGATTCAGTGAATGAGAGTGTGTGCCACTAGAATTTTCCTCACAAACTTGGATAGTTTTTCTTTGTGAAGTAGAAAGTCATATCATCCTTCAACTCAAGTGATTTATTTAGACTTCTCAAAAATTCCAGTGGTATGCTGGGCCAACTTGTACCAGTTCATGAGAGCTGATAGTATATCTCTCTCTCCAACTACTGTTCCATGACATCAAGTTGATCACTTGAAATCTACCATGATGAAAGATTTTATACCACAAAAATTGACAAATGCTGCAAACCTCCTGAGCTGGTTCATAAACATCTGCCAGCACACACAGAACATTATCCTCATCCCTAATGTTCCCTCAGACTCACTTATGGAGGCTGTTTAGCTTAAAGGGAAGAGACCCTATGGTTTTGTTATGTGTACCTGTTGTGCATAGGCAGACTCCTCCTGTTCTCTCATCTCCTGGACTCAGCTTGAAAGAGAAGTGGACTGTGTGGCAGAAGATCGCCAGGGTGTTATTCTTCTCTTCACTGCTAAGCTGTATGACAAGTTATTTTACCTCTCTAGCCCTCAGCTTCCTCTTCACTATAATAAAAGTAATTTGAATCATTAGGTAATTGCTAAGTTTCCTTTTTGCTCTGACACTTCTGCAATTTGATGAGTACTTGGCTGCAGGGAAATGCCGTGTGTTTCAAAAACTTGGGATCCTTCAAAGTGCACATGCACATCATTTACAGTGACCATCTCAGTTCCCTTATTTTCTTTCTGAATCTTGGGCTCCCAGTAATTCTGTCTCTCTTTGGACTTCTAGCTCTAGCATGAATGAGTGGGGCACCTTCAAGTGACAAGCATAAGTAATTAGTTTCTTTCATCTGGAGATATCAACACACTTAAAAGGCAGCAGCCAGTACTCATCAAGTTTGCTTTCCAAGGATGACTGCATGCATGTGCATGTTTTACAAGGCATCTATCACAGTGATGGACTGAAGATCTAGAGTTATTAACTTACCTTTTGATCAGAAAAGAGACTACTACTTGGTCTTAAAGAAGTTCCAGCTTTGAGATTTAGCTGCTATATATAACCCTAGATTATTTGGCATGCTTCGCTTAGCTAACCTGCTGACAGAGCTTTGTATATTTTCTATTTTTCTCAAGTGGAAATTAACTCAAATAAGTTCTTACTAGTTTAGAAGATTTGTGGATATGTGTTTAAATAAACTTTTCTCTTTAGAATTCTTTAGAAGACCCTGGGCATGATGGTACATGTCTATAATCCCAGCCACTCAGGAGGCTGAGGCAGGAAGACCACAAGTTTGAGACTGCACTCATCAACTTAGCAAGACTCTGTTTCAAAATTCAAATAAATAAATAAATAAATAAACAAATAAATAAATAAAAAGGGTTGGGGATGTAGCTCAATGGTAAAATGCACCTGGGTTCAATCCCCAGTATCATGAAAAAAAAAATTTAAAGAGAAATGGTGTATATTTGTATTGGGTATTGAAGGTAGACTTAATGGAATGTAGAAGGGGCAAAAAAAAAAATTCACATTCGTGGGATGGATGGAAGAAAAAGTGGTGCTGATAGGGAATGGAACTGACCACAAAATTGAGCAGATATGTAACTTTGCTTAGGGTCTTGCCAAGATACATAGTGTCATATTTCAGCAGCTGCAGATGATACATGTCCATAGATCCTCACTGCCCAAATGTGCACACTGACATGTGCCAATGCATGCCAACTGTTATTATAATTTTGTTTTCTCGAGTCAAGAACCTGAGTGCTTTGATTGGTTACACACCCCTACCAGCCAACTACATTAAATGACTACAGCTGAAGATTTGAGCCATTGAATTTGCCACCAAGAGCACAATCTATGTGAAGGACTAGAAAAGAAGCAAATTCCTCTGGGATTCAGATTCAGAACAAAAGTACCGTTGTGCCCTACAAAGACAATAAAACAGTATGCAAACCTCTTTGTTCTGATCTGTCAGCAGAGGCCCAAATCAGAGGTTCATCAACTTTTCTTGTTGAATACTTCATAAAATATTTTTTAATTAGGCACCCCCTTGTACCTTTTACATTTTACATTTGATATCTGAAATTTTCACATCATAAGTTTAATTCATTGCAAAAATATATTTTCCAGTACATTGTATGTCTCACTAACCAAAGTATGATACATGAACCAACAACATCAGCATCCTCTGGGAGCTTATTAGAAATGCAGACTCTAGAATCCCTTCCTATCCCCACTAAATCAGAATCAGTATTTTAATAAGTTCCCCTGGTGATTTATGAACACTGAGAAGCACTGATATATATATATATATATATATATATATATATATAAATATATAATGTGCTTTGAGTGTATCTTCACTAAATCCTTTCAATTCATGAAAAAATTATTAGGTCAGGTTATATGACCTGACTGAAGAAGCCATTTTTTAATTGTGAAACCATCAGGTAAACCAGATTTATTTTTAGTCAGTATAAAGAACTGACTTTGTTGATTTGAGTGAATATGTTAATATATGTGCCTGGGTAATCTTCTCCCTTCTGAATTCTGATTCTAGGATGGATAGGTAGCTGGCTAGTCAGATCTATGTATAAAGCACAAAACTGTGCTATGAATTTGTTACCTGAATAAAATAACATGCTCTTTCTTATTGAAGCGTTCTTTGATATATTTTCTTGAGGAGCTCTCTGTAAACCGATATTATTTCAAATGATTGCTTTCTTTGGGCTCCATATTTTTACTTATTGGGATAAAGGACCTTGGTAAGAATGATAAGTGGATGATATCCATTTTTTTACTAAACATGTAGGGGTGTGTGTGAAAAGGGAGTGGAGAGAAGCAGATCCCACAGCCTGCAGGTCAGCTTTGGGAGGCAAATATGAAGCTGAAGACCTGGAAAGTTAATCATTTAAATCTATCCATGTGCTCACATGTTGCTAGAAAGTCTTTGGGAACCCCAGTGATAGATGAGTCCAATTTAAGAATGTGGAGTTGGAGAGTTAATATCATTTTGGAAAGTTCTGGATTCAAGCCTTTCTGTCCTCTCACCCTTTGAATTCATGTGTATGTATTTAAACAAAAGATATTAAGCCCCAGTTAACCACAAAGCTTCAGCCTATGCCCTCATCTACTCTTGAATTCCAACTTCAATTGAATTTATGAAATATTTATTTAATGCCTACTGTGCATCACCCATTGTAGCAGATATAGGAGATAAAGAGGTGACCATTGTAGACACAGGAGAATAGCTACCATTACTAACTGAGATGCACACATTTGTAGAATTCTACAGAGATTTCATAG
The DNA here is from genome assembly GCF_902686455.1 of Sciurus vulgaris. Taxonomy (NCBI): domain Eukaryota; kingdom Metazoa; phylum Chordata; class Mammalia; order Rodentia; family Sciuridae; genus Sciurus; species Sciurus vulgaris. The sequence continues at coordinate 125,020,042 of NC_136471.1, read as the reverse complement.
GATTCTGAAAGAAGGAGTGGTAAGAACTCCCAATATTATCTTAGGAGATCGACCTTGTCATTTGGGAGGAAGTTTCTAAAGAAAGGATAATGAAGTCTGTTAAAGAAAAGTAGCATCTACTTGTATGTATTGATGTGTGTGTGTGTGTGTGTGTGTGTACCTTATAGATCAAACCATTGCAGACCTGCAGTGTTATCCAAGTGCTTTAATGTTTAATTCCCTTTGATTTGGTCCACAGCAATATCAAATGTTTCTGCAGGCAATTTCAAGGCATCTGAGCACCCTTGCTGAGAATTGGAATCCAGTAAGACCTTCAGAAAACTGGAGCAGGGGAACTTATTGTTTTTTAGGCCAGTCTTATAATTTCATTCTGATTTGTTTTTGTCTGAAATGCACAAACACAAGGTCTTTTATTGCCCATTAATCCTGTTTCCTGACAAGTATAAGGTTTAAGAGGAGAGAAATAAGCAAATGCTTGATGGTGGAGAGAAGCAGAGCCATTAGAATCTGCAGACATCCCTGCACTGGGGGACAAACCTGGAATTCTTGCATTAGAAAAGAATGATGCAGAGAGATTCTCTTGTCCTTCTAGAGCTGTGGTCCATGGTAACATCATTGATTCTGATCCTGAGGTCAGGTTTATTGCTCAGTTGTTTTTTAGTTAAATCATTTGTATGATGGCCCTTCTATTTTTGTAGTTGATATAGGGTCATTTTGAGTGTTTGTGGGGACTCTTGGATTCAATCCATTCCCTCCATGCCTGTTACTGCAGCCTGACTTGCAGCACTTGTTTCCTCTCCCATCATCCTCCTTCTTTGCTTATCTTGGCTGAAGGCTGGAGAACTCATGAAAGAGGCTCAGGGATATAAAAGAACGTGGAGGTTTGGCCATCTTTGAATACCCAGGGATCTTTGCTCTAACTACCACATATATCTCTTCTCTCTTCCCTCTTGTCCTCCTTTTCTTCCTCCTCCTCCTCTTCTTTCTTCTTCTTCTTTTTTTCTTTTTCTTTCTAATTTAGTAATTTAAAATCTTGATATTGTTTCAAACTTCCAGTAAAGTTACAAGAAAAATACAAAAAGTCTTTCCATGACAATGACATTACCCTTCATGACATTGACATTTCTGGAGATTACAGGGCCATTCTCCTTATTTTGAAATTACCTGATGTGTTCCTGTTATTAGATTCAGATTATACACATTGCCTTTTCCTCCTCCTCTTCATCTTGTTTATTGTGTGCAAAACATTTATTACATAAAGAACTTATTTTTAAAACATTTCAAAATAACAGCTTGATTAAGATACAGATCACCCATTTAAGGCATATAATTCAGCAGTTTTTAGTGTATTCAGAGTTGTGTAGCCATCAGTGTGATTAATTTTAGAAAATTTTTCACGCTCAAAAGAAACCTCACCTCCATTAGCAATCACTCTCCATTCCCTCCTCTCCCTGAAGTCCCTGGCAACTACTGATCTACTTTTTGTCTCTGTAGATCTGACTATTCTAGACATTTTATATAAATGGAATCACAAAATATGTGACCTTTTTGGTCTGGCTCATTTCTCTTAGCATATTTTCATGGTTCATCCATATTTTAGCATGTATCAGTACTTTACCCTTTTTATGGTTGAATAATATTCCACTGTATGGATAGACTACATTTATCCATTTATCCATTTATGCCCTGATGGACATTTGGGCTCTTTTCGTTTTTTGGCTATTATGAATAATGCTGCTATGAACATTTGTATACAAGTTGTGTGAATCTGTTTTTATTCCTTTTCTTTTCTTTCCTTTCCTTTTCTTTTTTTTGGTACCAGAGATTGAACTCAGGGCACTTGATCACTCAACCACATCCCCAGCCCTATTCTGTATTTTATTTAGAGACAGAGTCTCACTGAGTTGCTTAGTCCCTCACTTTTGCTGAGGCTGACTGTGAACTCACGATCCTCCTGTCTCAGCTTCCTGAGCTGCTGGGATTACAGGTGTGTACCATTGTGCCTGGCTATTATCATTTCTTTTTGGTATACACCCTAAGAATGGAATTGCTGGAGCATATGGTAATTCCACATTTGACCTTTGGAGTAATAGATTATGCATTTTTTACTTGTTATTGTTCTGTGAGGCCTGAAGGTAGGAAAGGCAGGAGGCAGAAAGTCTTATAGGGGTTGATATCAGTAGATCTCAGCAGTGCTTAGCCTTGCAGTATCATTTTAATGAATATAACAAGTTTGTCTTCTTCAGTCCTTTGTGGCCTAATTTCTGAGAGACCAGTGGTTCTCCTGGGTCTGACCCTAGCCAGAATTAGGATTTCTTTTATCTTTACCCCCTCTCTCAAGGGATGCCTGTGAAACATGACCCCCTAGAGTGCCTCACTGTATCTGTGGGGAACACAAACCAGCTGTTCAGCTTGGTTAGCTGCTGTCTCATCTGGGACTGCCTCTCATAGTTCTTTTCCCCAAACAATGGCCCAAGTTATAGCCTTGTGGTTGTCAGCTCCCTTTAATTGGGTCCTTCTCTTTAGAGTCTGTTATTTGCCTGTGTCTGGCTATGATTGGAGAGCCACGCTTTTTCCTAAATTCAACAACTTAGTAAGATATTTGATAGAATCCAATGATTCATCTGTCCCATGAATAATGGGAGGAGTGTGTATGCATGCACTCATGTGTGTATGTGTGTGTGTGTGTGTGTGTGTGTGTGTGTGTGTGTGTAGTGGTGGGGAGGGGGGCATGATGCATTGATGGAAAATTACCTTTAATTAGAATCCTCAATTGAATATTAGATTAGACTCAGAAAACCTTTACTTTCCATACAGAATCCCTTACCAGGAGCTTTAACTACAAAATGACCAAAGGGTCTTACAGGGCAATTGCACTGATAAGTGGTTCCCTGGTATGAATTTCTATGACACAAGTAGTGCCATATTAGACCCTCATCACTTGTGTTCTAGGGCACATAGAACAATTTTCTCCTGTTTTGTTCAATCAGTGTAAACTTAGGATAGACTATCTCCCTTGATTCACACCACTGGCAACTCAAAAATTTTCATTTTTGTATTTTTATCTTGTGTGCAACAGTGGTTCATATTGTGGCAAAGACTGGGTTTGAAATTCCTTTCCCTGGAATTCAAGACCATTCATGAGTTAGTGTATAGTGACTAAGGGTGAGGTCCATGGAGCTAGATTACCCATCCTGGCTCCATGTAACCCTAGACAAGTAACTTAAACTTTTTGAGCCCAGATTTCTTCTCTGTAAGATGAGAATAAGAATAGTACCTACCTCATGTGGCTGTTGGGAAGGCTAAATAGTTTGACATACATAATATACTACAAAGGTGCTTAGTAGGTGATTAGCTATATTTGCTATTGTTGTTATTTTATCCTATGTTCCATCCACTCATGGCTACTGGCCCAGCTCAGATACTACTTCTCTGTGAAGTTGTGCCTGAGCGTTTCTTCCTCACTACTGAGTGCACAATACTAAGCATAGTTATCTGGCATATAATAGATGCTTAATAAATATTCATTGAATTATTAATGTATTTTCTCATTTAGGAGCAATCCACTGTTCCTCTCAGCTTTTATATCACTTTGTCTCTATTTTATGGAGTTTCTTACATTTAACCTTTATTGGAGCTAATTGTGCTTTAAACATAACTCTGTTATCCTGATGGTCAGTCCTTGGAGAGTAGCACCTGGGTCAAATTGTTTTGCATTTTCTGTGAGGCCTTGCTTGGAGAACAATACATATTTGGTAAATAATTAATCTCTTTTAGAACCTATGGTATTAGACCATCAAATCGCTGTTTTTTTTAACTGAATGCAAACACAGAGACACATTCATGCAAAAAAGACAATATCCCTCCAACAATTTAATGTCATGTTGCTTTCTTTATTTTTTTTCCCCAAAGGACATGATAAAGGTAAAAGTTGAAGAGGTTGGTAACAGTGAGAGTCAGAGCTTCATAATAAATAAAGATGTGAGTTCAGTTCAAAGAATAGGTTTGTGTTAAAGTTTTATTGGAGTTTGATAATTTCAGAAAATATATGGGCTTTATTCTGCTTTGAACTACTTCAAATGTAGTTTTTGCTTTTTTAAAAAATAACACACAAAACCCCTTTGGTTTTCCCTGAACAGTAATGGATCATTTGAATAGGGTTCTGAACTTGCAAGCTATTCACTGTTAATTGTGCTTCTTTGGTTCATGATTGGGAATGTTGTGACTGTCTAGTGGGGAACTAAATCATACATCTTGGCAGTCATGCAGAGAACAAGTCACTTGTGTAGTGGTCCAACATATAAGAGCAAGGTTAGTCCATATGTGGGTCAGGCTACTTCCTGGATACCCAATGTAAAGGTGATAAGTCAGAGGAAAATGGATGCCAATGAGTTCCTGAAGAGATCTCCCCACCTTTCTAAGTAACACTTATCTGAGCTGGGAAGTAGAGAAGTGAGTATATTAAACCATTTACATATTCTTTGGGAAAGAAACCATGTGGCTCAGAATAGAACTATGGAGTCAGGGTGATTTCTTTCTCACCTTTAAATTTATAGATTACATGTATGCTGAAGTTTTGGTAAATTGGTTCAATTATTAAAAAAAAACTACATTTCCATGGCAAGTTCACTGCTGTAATATCCCCAAATCTTAGTGGTTTGAGTCCAAAAATTTTATTTCTCACTTGTACCACAGTCCAATGTGAGTTGGCAGTAGTGGAGAAGGGTGCTATGCTATGTATGATCATTCAAGGACTTAGGCCCCATTCATTTGTCCATTTTGTGACTCCACCCTCCCTCAGAGCCTTAGAGTCCTCCATTACATCTCTGAATCCAGCCAGCAGTCCAAGAATGAGAGCAAGTTGAGTACAGGGGAATATGAATCCAATTTTCATGGGACAGGCTTGGGAATGACGTTGATCACTTCCAATTACACTTCACTGTCCAATCTCAGTTCATAGCTACACCTAACCATAGGGAAGCTATAGAATGTAGTTTGATGAAAAACTAGTTGATGTCTGCCACAAAGAGCCAAACTGGAAAACTTCTCAGTTGCCATAATGGAGGAACAGGATATTTTACTGTGGTTTCCCAGTGTTGGGGAAGGACCCAACACTGAGTATGCCAAGGGCAATCATTCACTCAAGGTGTTTTTCATTAAGCATCTGCCCTAAGTCAGGTTACACAAGCAGTACTAGAAACAGCTCCTGCCCTTTTGGAACTAGCATCTGTCAGAAGACAAGGAATTAAATGAACAACTTGTATACACTATGAGGACTGTGTGGAGGCAAGTAGAGGTGCTATGGGGCTTGTAACAAGAAACCTAGCCCAGTCTAGGGCATTCAGAGAAGCTTCTAGAAAGAAGTGATATTTATTCTGAGACCCATAAGGAGATTTAAGAAGGGTTGGCCATCGAAGAAAGGCAGATCAGTGGGAAAGTATGTGCCAGGCAGAGGGACTAGCTCAGTGGCATTTGGCATTGACTGTACTTTGGAGCAACCTGGGGAAAATTTGGCCAGTTAACTTAGAATCTTAGATGGGGTGGAAGCAACCAAGTAGACCCAGACACTAGTTTTGTCCTGTTTTTAAAAGACACTTCCCAAGTGATTTTGATGTGTAGCCAGGGTCAAGAGGTATTAGAATGACTCGTTCAAAGAGGCCAAGGAGAGGAGAGTACCCACTCAGAGTGTGTGAGGGACTGAAGGCCTTTCAGAAGTACAATTGCTGAGGGGATCCCATGGTAAATGGAGGGGCAGGGCAGAGAGAGAAGGTGCTTAGCTGAGGAGATCCCTCCCAAGTGATATTTCTTCTGTGTGTAGGGAGAAATCATTTCCCTCCAGAGCTGTCAGCCTGGTAGGGCTTCCCTAGCAACAAGGCTCCTCCCATAGGGCCTAATTATCTCCTCACCTGCTTTTGGTGATTTGAGAAAAGCCAGGACAAGAGCAAGGATGGGGTTTGTAAAATCCTGCCTCTTCTTCTGATTCCCTAAGCAGAGAAAGACCAAAGTACAGGCCCTGCTTGAGACTGACTGTTGTCTGCTTTTCATCAGGACCAGGCAAGTTGCAGTGTCAGACTTACTAGCTTTGCTTCAGCAAGCTAGTGAACAGAGTTAGGAAGAATCTATTAGAAATACTCTTACTGTGCTTACTACTCTTACTGTGTGTGTCGTGGTGAATAAACGTGAAAGCTCCAACATGGGAGATGTACCTAGGGATCACCTTGTTGAAGGTCATGTGTATCTTTGACTTTGGTGAGGGATAGCCAAATTACTCTTTCAAGTTCACACTTTTATAAGATGTTACATAGGAAAGTCCAAGAAAAAAAAAATAGAACTCAAGAACAGATGGAAGCTGACATTGGGTAAGAAAAGGTAAAACTTAAAATTTCTACCTTCTTCACTACTCCTGCCTGCCTCTTAACCCCAAGTAAACATTGTGGGTTTTCTTGACCTTGTAAATTTGCTTTTAATCTTAAAAAGAAAAAAAAACACATTTGGAAGGAAATTCCTCATCTTCCTGTTTCTCTCACCTTAGTTCAGTAAGGGGCAAGTTGGAAGGAGGTAATAAATAAGCAACCCCTTTCCTTTTTGGAATCCATTAATAACCAGTCTGAGGAGAACTGTGTCTAACCTTTGCTCTCTAGCTGCTATGAGACATTTTTCAAAGGTGGACAAAGATTTCTGTGGATCAGAGTCAATGGGGCTATCATTGTTATTTATTTTGAAAAGAAGCAGGGGTTTGGAGAACTCAAGGAGCTATCCTCCTTAGGTCCTCTCTTTGTGGAGCTGGGTCAGTTCCTGTTCTGGTTCTGAGACTCCACCAGAAAGGCTAAGCTCTCAGTTACTCCCTTTCCAGCTATGAACTGTTTGATGTCTGACTTGCACCCTATTTTCCTGGAAATGTATATTTTCTCCCACTCTGTATGGCACAAGGAAAACCTGATATTGTAAAGAATGCAGGCCTTAGAGGAAAGTGAGACCATGAGCCCTTAAGTTGGCTCCTCCTCTATGCTGGTCCCTGTGCTCTTACTAATCATCATCTCGAATCATCCTTACACACCTCATTTTATAGACTAGGAAACTGGAGCTAAGAGAGTAAGGCAACTCCTTCAGGTCAGTCATCAAATGGGGTATAATTCCTAATCTTTGTGGAGTACTTTCTACATGCTAGGGATTCTTCTAAGCATCTTAAACAAAGATCTCTTTAAATCCTTATTACATCCTAATGAGTTTAGGTACCATTATCATTTCAACTTTATAAATGAAGAAACTGAGGCACTGAGAAGGCTGGAATGTTTACTGAATTACAACCTAAGTAGTTACCTAGCCTTGTTGGCACTTGACATTTTCCATCTATTGAATGAAGGTAGTCAGTGACGCCTGTCTTGCCCTATCCTATATCATGAGTATGCTCCTTTCTTTCCTGTTTCCTTCCTTCCTTTCTTCCAGAATTTACTGGTAGTTACAGGAGATGGTCTGTGCCCCATGGGTGACTTGAGACAAATATACAGTACAGGGGAAGCAGCATGATCACAGTGACAGTGACCATGTGTAGATAAGTGCCAGAATGAGTGGATAGGGGATCAGGGGGCACAGTGGTACAACACTTACCTAGCATGTTGGAAGTCCTGGTTCCATCCCCAGCACTGAAGACGAAGTAGATGGCACAGAGGTCCAAGAAGGGGCTGAGAGAGGCTTGAAGAAAGGATTATATAGTTCATCAATGGATTTCAACTCACTGAAGCCAGCAGCTGTCAAACCTGAACATGCATCAGAATCACCAGGACATGGTAAAGCACTTGCCTAGCACAGAGTCCTGGGTTCAATGTCCAGCACTGTTAAAAAAAATCACCTGGAGGACTTGTTAAAACACAGAAATACACAAATTACTGGACTCCCCTCTTCTTCCCTCAAGTTTCTGATTCAGTAGGTCTGGAGTGAGGTCTGAGAATTTGCATTACTAACAAGCTCCTGTTGCTGCTGTTTTAGGGTCAAAACTTGAAAAATCACTAGCTTAAACAGTAGGCAATATTTTTAGAAGTGACATAAAAAGGAAATGAGTGTTATCTGTATATCAGGATAGGTTAACTGTCAATAAACAAACATAAAGTCTCTCTGGCATAACACAGTTTTAGATCTTGTTCTTGTTACAGTCCATGGTGGATTAATAGGGGAATTTCTGCTCCATACAGTTATTCCAGAGCCCAGCCTCCTTCTATATTGTAGCTCTACTACTCCCTAGGATGACAGAGTCCTTCATTGGATCATCTGAATATAGCCAGTAGATGAGGGGAGAGAGTATGCAGATTGTGCTGAAGGTTTTTATAGCTCAGGTCTAAGGGAGAAACCTATCATTTCTGTCCACTTCCCATTGGCCAGAACTTCATTACACAGCAATACTTAACTGCAAGGGATTCTGGGAAATAAGTCTAGGGGGAAAAGGAAACATAGTGAAGAAAAATAATTTTTTCTGTCATTGCCACAGCCTGTTTGAGAATCCATATGGAACATAGTTTGACTGGAGAGGAACATTCATGTTGAGAAAATAAATGAGTGTTTCATTCTCTTCCTAGGAAATTTGCTACAGACAATTCAGGTTATTATTTAGCATCACTATAGGGTAGCTGTTGGAGTGGGAGGAAGATCACTTAGGCCCAAACACTCTTCATTCAAAAGCAGGATAACTGACTATAGTTATATAACTTCACAGTACCTATTTCTTTTTCTATAGGAATGACATAAGACACATAAGAATCACTAGCCTAGTGCCAAGCACATAAAAGTAGAGAGTAGTTATTTCTGTGTTCCCTACACTCATGTAGAGAGAAACAGCCAAGCTCTTGTGACATAGTGAGCCCCTTCATGTGTTATCTGTGAGATTTAGTTTTTAAAGGACACGAGTACAATCCCCATCTCAGCAGTTGGGTGACTGGTCTAAAGGCTGCACCATTATGACTCAGACATACCATAGATACTCAGGTCAAGTCAGCAATGTCTAAGGGAATACACAGACCCACAGACCATAAGATTCATGGAGTACTTGGTTTCTGCCATGATCCTGCCAGGAATCAGCACCATTCCCCAGCTGGATAACTTTAGCCTTTGTGCCTCAGTTTCCTCATATATAAAAAGGGGCAAATCATCACCCATGTCATAGGATGGATATGATAATGGAATGTAAAAAAGACAAGGGTTATACTGAGAAGTATTTGATAAAGATTCATAAATTGCCTAGCCATGTACAACCTTCCACCATTTCTTCCTCTTGACATCATCATTTAGTTTATTTTGTTTTCTTTTTTTTAAATAGATAGATAGATAGATAGATAGATAGATAGATAGATAGATAGATAGACAGAACTTTATTTTTTATTGATTTATTTATATGTGGTGCTGAGAATCAAACCCATACGTGCTAGGCAAGTGCTCTACCACTGAGCTACAACCCCAGCCCTTGGCATCATTTGTGAGTCTAATATGGGTAAAGATTCTTTGAGCATATGAAACTGTTAGTCTTTGTTTTGTCTTAGGATGGTCACCCTGGACTTGCCAGAACTCTGTCTTCTTCCCACAACTCAAATGTCCATTAGTGATTCTGGGCACCTGAACTATTGACAGACACGAGGGCAATCTGAGGGAGGAGGTGGTGAGGGATTCTCTGAATTTTTTCTCAAGGCTATGCCTACATGTTTGACTGTGGCCCACCACGGAGTAAACCCAGAAGCAGAAAGTCTTCTGGGCTCCATGATGGCAGTAGCAATGCCCCTAAGGTCCCTTCCTCCTCATTCCAACCCAGCACAAATTTCTTTCATTCCACCTTATTTCCTTTCCTCATGTCTGAGCCCCTTTAAAAAAGCCTTTCCTGCTCCCTCATTCAAATGGTGCAATTGTGGGTGATTGAAACCACATTTTTATATGTGTCAAAATCAGTTCAGCCCTTAAAAAGAAATCATAATATAAATTGGATCATATATCCTAAGTGGATGCCACCAGCTAATTCGTTTGTTAGACTGTTCAGCTACATGGGATTAAGTGAATGTTTACTCTTAAGCAGTTGCATGTGGGTCTCATTAATGCACACACTCTGGCATGCCTTGTGCCTAATATCTTGTCAAATAAGGGAGCATATAGAAGGCCCTTGAAAACCACCAAACTGCAGGGAGCCATTACTTCCCCAGTGAAATCAGTTTCCTAGTGGCTAATGGGGTGGGGGTGGGGGAACTGGCTGACTTTCTTTGACTTGATGCTCCAGAAAACTGAGGTCTTGCACTTCCATTGGCCTCTCTCTAAAACAGAGGAGGGCAAAAAGAGACCCTGCACACCTGCTTTAGTATGAAGGGGGAATGGATTAAGAATCCCATTGTGTGTAAGTGGGCATAAGGGGCTAGGAAAAAATTTGTTTTTGAATGTCCATGCCCCTTATCAAAATGCACATTTGGTAAGTTCCTTGCAGCCTCAGACAGGCAGTGGTCTATCCCCTCTGTAGTCCAAATATGGGTCAAGAACTAGGAGCAAAAGCACCACATTCTTGGGCCCTACCCTAGCCCTATAAAATCAGAATCTAATTTTTAATGTGTAATTTATACACATAAAATTGAGACTATTTAAAATGGTCTAAACCATTTGTTCTCAACCTTAGCTGCACATTGAATATAGCTGGAGATTTTTTTGTTTTGTTTGGTGCCAAGAATTGAACCCAGGCTCTTGTGCATACTAGGAATGTGCTCTACCACTGAGTTATATCCCTAGCCCCCAAGATGGAAGGTTTTAAAAAATGTTGGTGCCTGCCTCCCACTCCTAGAAATTCAGAAGAGATTTATATAAAGTATGTCTATGCATCGCATCAGGATTTTTAAAGTTCTCCAGGCAATTCTAATATGTAGCCAAGGTCGGGAAACACTACTCTGTCTGTGCCTCAATTTCCCCAAGTTTTATGAAAATTACAAGGCATGTTTTACAGGTGATTAGCAGGATTCAGGGAGGAAGCACTGGGAACCACCCAGTGAACCCTCTTTATCGAACTTCCCATAGTTTCTGTCCTTCTTGACTTCCAATTTTCCAACCTCCTGAACAGTTTCTTTGGCCCCAAGTATAAGAGTATTGGGAAGTAGTCCTGAGAAGTGTTAGGAAGTTATTTTCATTTGGAGTTGACTTGTTGGCTTTCTGTGTGTATGTGTGTGTGTTTTGATGGCCATAATAATGAAATTTATTTATTTTTGTTCTAATTAGTTATCTTGACAGTAGAATGCATTTTGACACATTATACAGAAATGGAGTATAACTTTTCATTCTTCTGATTGTACATATTGTAGAATCACAGCAGTTGTGTAATCATATATGTAGCAAGAATATCATTTATTCATGTTTTTATCTCAAATTTTATACTATTGTTTTGGTACTACCAACAACTGGGGGCCAAAGTGTGAGGAAGAATGGGTTTGGAATGAGTCCTTTCTGGGACCTAGACTTACATTGTACCTATGAAATTTCTGCTGTGCATTATTGGGTGGTCCAGGGTAGATCAGAGCCCTGAGAGCACACCAAACATTTTATTTGGCCATCAGATTATCTTTTATAATAGGGTACGTAAAGTGTTTTGAAACAGAACACCTAAACTAGGCAGCCCACATGAGGTGGTGGAGATTCATTTCTCCCAGCTCTTCCCTGCTAAGCACAACTAGAAACCCTGGAAATGATGTAAAAAGCAAAATAATGCTATTAGTATCTACTTACTCCAAGGGTAACTACAGCTCTAACCTCTAATATCAGTGCTATGTTTGTATTCTGGGTTGATTGAATTGGTCAGTTTTTACTCTCTTGTGTCTGGCTTCTTTTTCTCAGTATTATGTTTTCAAGATTCATCTGTGGAGTTATATGTGGTTGCACATTGTTATAGAGACAGATTTTGAACAAACATTGATCTTGAAATTTGGCAGTGTTAGGACCTGAGTAGACTAAATTTTGTAGCATGTCTTAAACTTTTTTCTTAGTATAGAACCATGAGATATGTTAAATGAAAAAAATTTTCAAATAAAGATCAACAAAATATGAGTTTGGGGAAGTAGTTCAGTGGTAGAGCTCTTAGCTAGCATGAGTAAAGCCCTGGTTTCATAACAACAACAAATCAACAAAATAAAAATAATAAGAATAATCTCTAAATCTGTCATCCAGAGAAAATAACTCTTAATATTTTGTTGTATATCTGTTAGGTTTTTCTCTGTACACATTTTGATAAAAAATGAACTTATAGTCTATATATTGCTTTGTAAATTAGTGTTTACACTGATTAGAAGCAATAATGTATTTCTGTGTCACAAAATATTATTCTACTTTATCCCCTTGAATAATTTTATAGTTTCTTCTTTGTATAACAAAATTAGGGTTAATATTTTAAACTTCATTTCTTTGCATGAGATTGCATGAGATTTATGAGCTGCCTCAAATATCTTTCATCATCACAAAGATGTAATCAGCAACATTGCCAACTGTTTGGGAGGCAACCAAGCTTTCATTTTTGTCTTAATCATGTATTTGCCTCAAGCTTGTACGTGCCCATTTGTGTCTGCTAGGTAGCAAGAAGCTGAGGGGATACAGTGGTAAACTTGGGAAGGTCTCCAGGCATTTCTGAAATGAAGTTCAGTCTACTGACTACTGCTTGATCTCTGCTTATTTTCAATAAGTCAGGAGCTAAGGGATTTTTTTAATATTGATTCACCTTCAGATTGAGGTTTTTTTTTTTTTTGTCAGTCAAAAAATCAGACTGCACCTGCCAGGCATCAGGTTCACAATATTATAATTCTGAAAGCATGTCTTTTTAATTTTATGAAATAATTCAATTCTGTTTCTGTACCAGTGGGCACTAGTTAATTTATTCTCTTTCTTTTTTTACTAAAAGGAATTAAATGGTAATCAGATTCCTAATTCTTACACAACTGTCTAACCAAGGGCCAAAGAGACAGGTGGACATTGTATTATTATTATTATTATTATTATTATTATTATTATTATTATTGGTGATGCTATTAGACAACTTTAAAATGCTTTGAGCCAATAAGCTCATTAATGATCAGGAAAAGGAATAAAATTTTGTTATCTCTGAATACATGCAATAGCTGAAGTACAAGTAATTTTGGCTCATATCAACGTTTGTTGGCTAGCACTTTGAGAACCGACAGATACAGTATTAGCAAGATTTTGAGTCAACAATGAAATTTGCACTTTGGCCATATACAAAGAGAGAAAGAAAGGGAATGGGGAAAGGAGGAGAGAGGGAGAGAAAAATTTTATGGTCCTTTCATTAATCTTAAAACAAGAAATGTCTAGATCTGAAATTCTTTGAGGTCCTTGCTTATGAGTGTCCTAAAGATGTGTAACTATTTTTTCTCTAGAAAGGTCTTTCAGAGGTGGTTTAAGTTCATCACTGTTCCATCCTTCAGCCTCCCCCTGTTGTTGAGCTGATCTTTAAGACTGGATTTTGAGTTGCTTTCTTCTAACCCTCTGGTGCAGTAAAGCAGTATATATCTATCCCATGGTAACCTGGGTGAGATGCTGAAGAGAAATACGTTAGAGGATATTTGTGATTATGCTACAAATGGTTAAAGTAGGAAAATTTCTTACCTGTGATTAAAGCATCTCTGAAAATTTTCATTGCTGTCCAGAATAAAAAGCCTTTAAAGTTGTTAGATATATTTCTTTTAAAGTCAAGGGTACCTCAAAACTGCCTGATGCCACTTTCCTATTTCTCTCCTTCCTTGGGCTTCTGCGTCATTTCATAGATGTCATGGAATTCTAGAGGTGGACAGTTTCTGAGATGATTTCTGGATAACTTGACTTTATACCTACTGTTTTCTCTTGTGAGAAAGAGAATAACCCCCCTCCCCCCAAAAAAGGAGAATAACCCAACTCCCTTTCTTTTTTCATAAATACCCACTCTGATTTGGGGCTCATGAGTTAAATCTCCTACTAGTATTTTGTGGCCATTTTCTGAATTCCGGCTCACATAGTGTAATCTCAGAATGAGTGAACCCAGCATAAACTCAGGGAATGAGACCATTGCATTCTCCACACCTCCTTATGGCAGATATGTTCCTTATGAATGAGGCTTGTCTCCCTGTTTTACACTTCCTTTACTTTGATCTCTTGCCTCTAGTTTTTAATTAGCAGGAACTTTCTAAGAAGGTTACAAGAGATTTTGTCATTTATATTCTGAGAAGAGGGAAGCTGAAAGTACATGTGTGTGCACATTCATGTATGTGTGCGTGTAATATAGGCATGAACCCATATTCAGTGATATATACAGATGTGTGCACATTTGTGTGCATCTGTGAGCATGTGTTTGTTAGGTCTATATTGTACCCTCCAGATGGCTGTGGTGGTATTAAGAGTATTGTCTGGATAATAATCCTTATGAAGTACTATGTTTCAGACACTGTTCTAAGCATTTAATCTTTATAACATCTAACCAAGTAGGTACTATTGCTATCCCCATTTTTCAAATGTGAAACTGAGGCATAGAGAAATTAGGACACTTATCTGAGGTCACATAGCTAGGGAGTGGCAAAGCTAGGCTTCACCATCAACTGAAAGGAATATCCCTATGAGAAGCAAGACCTTCTCCTCTTGCTCCAGATAAGGTTGACTCTTGATGTGATGCAGCTCATTGCCTGATGTTCTATAAAGCAGCACTAGAAGTAGATTTTGGATACTTGGAAACCTAGGTAAGTAGTGCTCATGATTTAGGGTCAGAGGACCTGAGTGTGGCATGTTGGTGTGTTTGGAGATCTATCATTCTCTCTAGGGACTCTTTTCTGATGTCTGTTTTTGGTATTAGGTTATATAAATGAGAAAATTCCTGTCCTTCATCATTTTCTATTCCTTCCTTCTTTCCCTGTGTATCTCCTATAATGTGCTTTAAAATGCACCTGAGGATTCAGGAAAGTGAAAGGAAGCATATCAACTATATGAAGTTAAAAAACAGGCAAAGTTCTTCTATGGAGATAAAGGTCAGAGTGGTAATCTTGGGAGCGGCCTGAGGGAGTCTGCTGGAGCACTGAAAATGTTTCATATTTTGACCTGAATAGTGTTAACCAGTATGTAGATATTTGTAAAGATTTTTGAGCTGTACACTTAATATTTACATACTTTACTGTATGTAAATGATATCTCACTTAAAAAGTACACAAAAATGGAAGCATCTAAATTGACCCATGCCAATATTGTAAAACCTGTCCCAGGGATGCCAAGAGAGAGGAATAGATGTATCAGATTTGAATAGATGTCAGATTTAAAAGCAAAACTAGCCAGGGGTTGAGAGATGTAGTAGATTTTAGTGTGTAAGAATCAGAGGTTATTTCCAGGAAGACATAATTGCTTGCATTTGGCCGATATTAATTTTATTGCTTTTAATTTCTTCTTTATTTTCATGATTTGTATTTTGGCTTCTAATTCCCCTTAGCATTTATGTGTTTGGTTTGCCTTTATTTGATCCTGGCTGTGCCTTTTAAAGTCATTGCTGTTGCTACCTCTCCCAAGTTCAGAACAATTTACAAATGTTTCAACAGAAACAAAGACAGAAAATGGGAGACATGGTCTGGTTTGTTGCAAATGAGTTTTCCTGCCAAGTTACAGGGAATGGTATTTGGGCCAGCTTTGCTTTCCTAATTGGAACCATAGCTCCTTGGACTGCCTTTAGATCACAAACTTCAGGGTCTGCTACCATGCAAGGACCATTTCATGCTGTGACACTATGCATCAGGATTCTCACTTTTGTTGGTCTGTAAGGAAGGACAATAGAATTCCCTAATCAGTTTGGATAGCATTGAAAATAGAGTAGCAAATCTCTAGTCCTTTACAGGTCTTATACTTCCCACATCCCTGCTACTCTCTTACTATCCCTACCAAGCTATAATCATATCAGCTAATATTTCTTGACAGCTTACCACATGCTTGATGCCATTCTTAAGCATTTTGTATGCATTAATCCATTTAATCATCACCAAACTCTGGAAGCTAATACTGCTATTGTCCTGTATGAATAAAGAAATTATGTATCACAGAGAGATGAAGTTAGTTGACCAAGGTCACAAAGCTAGTAAGTAGAAAATCTAGCCTTTGAACCCAGTGTGGTTCCAGAATCTGAGCTCTTATTTATTATCTTAATAAACTTGATTTCCCTATGAAATGATCCCCTGAAATTCCACAGACCAAATTCCTATCCTCTATACTACCACCTAGCTGACCATGTACAATTAAAGCACTTTTATTTGTAAGGGGAAAATTCAAACCTTTAATGAATGCTTATTATATTACCAATTATGGCACCAAGTCCTTTCATATAATTGCATATAATACATGTAACTCTTCTATGAGGTTAGTGACATCAGCCCCGTTTTACAGATAGGAAAATTGAGACTTAGTTTAGCAACTTGTCAAGGTTTCTATTACTAATAAATGGTAGGACCAGGATTTGGTTATAGGTCATCTGACTCTAGTTTAATAGTAATTTCCCTAAATGATCTCTCACATAGTATGCATCTCATTCTTTTTTGTGTTTGAAATAGTTCTGCCTGATTTACCCTCATATATTAGTTAAATTCTTATGAGAAGGTAATGGGACCCACAGTAGGTCACAGTAAATGTTCAGTGAACTGAAGAACTTATAAAACTTGTTGTATGGAAGGCTTTAATTCTAATGTTCTCCTTTGAGGTTTGGTACCTGTTCCATTATTTTCCTCTTAATAGCTATGACTAGATCATTAAGCTCACATCATTAAATTGCTATTTTATGTCCTCCTGGCTTCCTGTAGAAATTTCATTCCTTGATTGATTCAACAAATATTTATGAAGCATATACTATGGGACATTTACTGTGACAAGCCCAGGGAATCCTAGGGAGACCAACTGGTTCCCTACAATTCCTTCTCCAGAAAGTTATGGTCTAACTTGAGGTCTGTAGACCAATGTAAATTTGTGAATACAATAAATATGGTTCCTGTGTTGATAGAAGTAGGTGACAGTTCTTGGAGGCATGTTGTTGGGGCACTTCACTCAGTCTTAAAGGATATATGAAGGCTTATTAGAGGAGTAGAAGGGAATGCAAACTTTTGTTGCAGGTTAATCCTCCTGCCCCAGTCACCCAAGTCCCAGGGATTACAGGTGTGTGTCACCCCACCCAGCTTCAGGAGGTAGAAGTTTTATTGGGTCAGAAAGTAGAGACTTACAAGAAGTGAAGTGTTTGTGGGGGCAGGAAATGGAGGCTTTATAAGACAGGAAGTGGAAATTTGACAGGAAGCAGAGGCTTGTGGAGACAGGAAGTGGAGACTTCAAAGAAAGTGGAGGCTTGACAGGAAGTTAAGGCTTTATGGGTCATGAAGTAGTAGCTTGCCTAGAAGTGAAGTCTTAGCGGAGATAGGAAGTGAGGACTCGACAGGAAGCAGAGGCTTCCTTGAGAACAGGAAGTAGAGACAACAAGAAGATGGAGGGTTTGTGGGATAGGAAGTAGAGACAAAACAGGAAGTAGAGGCTTTACAGAGACAGGAAGTAAGGCTTTCAGGAAACAGGAAGTGGAGACAACAGGAAATGGTTGACAGGAAGTGGGGACTTGGTAGGCAGCAGAGACTTTGTGAGGACAGGAAGTAGAGATTTAGCAGGAAGTAGAGACTTTACAGAGACAGGAAGTAAATGCTTTGTGGAGACTCAGTAGGAAGTGGGGTTTCATGGTCAGGAAGTAGTGTCTTGCCTGGAAGTGAAGGCTTTATGGAAGTAGGAAGTGAGGTCTTGACAGGAAGCAGAAGCTTCATGAGGACAGGAAGTAGAGACATAGCAGGATGATGGAGGCTTTACAGAGACAGGCAGTAGAGACTTCACAGGAGGCAGATGCTTTGTGAGGACAGGAAGTAGAGGCAACAGGAAGATGGAGGCTTTACAGAGATAGGAAGTGGAAATTTGACAGGAAGTGGAGGCTTTATGGGGACAGGAAATATAGGCTTGATAGGAAGTGGGTGTTTTAAGGGAACAGGAAATGATGGCTTGCTTGTAATGCAGGCTTTGTGGGGACAGGAAGTGGAGACATTGCAAGAAGTGAAATCTTTATGGGAACAAGAAATGGGGGCTTGATAGGAAAGGGAAGTTTTGTAGGGATAGGAAATAGTCTTGATAGGAAGGACAGGAAGTGGAGACATTATGGGGACAGGAAGTGGGTGTTTGAAAGGAAGCAGAATGTTCGTGGGGACAAGAGTGAAGGGATTGTGGGAATAGGAAGTAGGAATTTTTTCAAGATAGGAATTGGAGGCTTCACAGGAAGTAGAAGCTTTGTGAGGTCAGGAAGTAGAGATGTGACAGAAAGTAGAGAATTTAAAGATAAGAAGTTGAGGCATGCCAGGAAGTTTATAATATTGTCATTGCTATCATTATTATTATTATTACTGCCATCATCAAGTCACACTATTGGCTGCCTAGAAGCCATTCCTTAGGTTGCTTTTGAATCTGGTGCTAACCCTTGATACAATCAACTGTGGCATGAAAAGAGAGAGGAACATGTGATACAAAAAATGGCTGCCAAAATCACCCTCTTATACACACATCTTTCCTGGGCTATGGTAGGTTGGATAGTGTATCCAGGGATGTGTTATGGCAGACCATATCACTGACCTAGAAAGTTATTTTAATGTCTAGAAAACCAATATAATGGACAGCAAGTGGACAAGTGGTAAAATCCACAAGCCTGTCTCTTTAATTGTCCCAGGGTAGATCCCTGAATCTCTTTTTTTTGCTTTGTTTCATCATGCTTATAGTGCCATGCCCTAGATCTTCATCTTTCCTTTATTGTCAGGGGCTCAGAGTGTTATTTCAGTATTTTTGAATTCTCTTTTCCCTACCCAATAACAGATCTTTGTTAGCATAAACTTTTGTTGGTATTGATGGCTCACTCATTTCCTTTTCAGCAATCCATCCATGTGAACTCTTCTGGGGATAAGGGTCAATCCTAAGCTGTATTCCACCAGTCTCTGCCAGAGGGTCTGTGATTTGAATTCATGAGATCCAGAAAAAAATTACATCTTGCTTTCACTGACCTTGATTTGAAATTTAACACTTACTTCCATTATAAATGAAAACACAAATCATAATAGTGTGAGCTATATCTATGACAGTTAGCAATAGAAGTCACAAACATTTTTATATAATGTTATGGGTCCTATGAGATCTCAAAATTTGATCATTACTACTTTAAAATCATGATGGTAAAAGACCCACCATTAGGTCTTGTTATTTAATGTATTGACAAATGGGGACATTTATTAATCTATGACATATTTGCTGTATTTGAGTGATTGTATTTTGACACAGTTGATTTGTTTTATAATCCTATGAATTTTATTTCATACATTTAAAGAAGGGGTTCATAGGCTTCATCCAGTTTCCAAAGGGGCCACAGCTCATCAGATGTTAGAAACCCTCCAAGGACATAATCCTCTGATACACTACTCCTCATGGAGGTTGCTGCACAAATTCATTGGAACTTCCGCTACTACATATTGGTCTGGACAAGGGAAAATGTGAAGCTGAAATCCAACAGTGGTCCCAGGGAGGGTGTTTCAGGTGATTTATAGTCAAAGGAGAAAGCTATGCAAGGAGTAGAACAGTAATTTAAAGAAGATGGTGGCAGGAGGCCTTTAATTAAAGCCACCCTGATGCATGTACCCCTTGGTATGTTTATGAATGTATGCCATAAAGTGCATATCTTCTTGTCTGACATTAGTCAGCCCCACATGTTTTGTATTATGGAATGATATGAGACCTTAGGTTGATGCCTCCCTTTCTTGGCTTAAAAGGAAGTAGAGTGGGCACATTTTGTGTAGGAGTCCAAGTCTGAGTCTCTGGAGCCCTGTGGATTTATAGGCTATTTGGTACAATTGGAGCTCATTTAGACTGAGTTAGCCAGTCTTTCCCTATTGGAGATTGAAGTAAGGAAAGCTGCTGGATAGATGAGATTAAGGAAGTAACTGAGGGCAGAAGGGGCCACAGAAGAAATGAACTGGAGTAAGTTGAGAATTCCTCATGGACACCACCTGATCAGTGTCCCCAGTTATATGCTAGCTCTGAGGCTATCCTGGTACCCACACTTGGAAAAACTGACCCCTTCCCTGTTCTGGTCACAAGAGATTCATATACTTGTTCCATTGGTGGGGAGTTTGTGAACTCAATTCAGCATCTGAATGTTGGCTAGAAGACTGCTGGGTGAAAAGAACACATGTTTGGAGTAAGGAGAATGAGATTCCTTTATTGTTCTAGTGATAGCTTTGTGATCTTGTGGGAGCCATTCTGCCTCTGTCCACTTCCGTTTCCTCATTTGTTATGGGAGCTCAATTGTAAGTTGCCTATTTAGAATTCCTGTGAATGTCAGATGATATAGAAATACTTGGAGAAGACAAACTTTTGTGAAAGGACAAGAGAATCTACTAAGGTACTTGTGGGCTCCATCACAAGAGTTTCATGGCGATTTCATCTTATTGCCTTTCTTTTGGTTATTCATTGAAGAGAAGGATCTGTTCAATTAGAACAGGATCCCTATTGGTTTCTACCTTTACTAGGTTGAGCTCCAAGCTTGAAGGATATGGGTAGATTTGCTTGTTTTCATGGGTCCAATTCAACTATCCCAGCAGTCCCAGAGGGGATAGGAGTATAGGTAATAGTGAAAAGAAAAATGGAATCCCCTTTTTGATTCCTTTATCTACTACTCTGGTCAAGAACTGGCTTTTCCAGCAAATGTGTGCTGTCATCCCAAGGCCTTGGATGACTCAAATTTAGTTTCTTATCCAAAAAAGATCAAGAATTCTGAAGTTTCACAGGACCAATGGCTAGACAAATTGCTACCACTGGCTATCTGCCAGTATCTTACATCTCCTCTTCTTTCTCCTTCTCCTCTTTCTCCTTCTCCTCTTTCTCCTCCTCCTGTTCCTCCTCCTCCTCATCATCACCACTATCATTATTACCACTGCATATTCATAGCTCATTCCTGTGTGGGAGAACTGTGCCATGTAGCTTAGTTCATGGTCACACTTAGCTCCCACAATCATACTTAATTACACTTAGGCAACTGAGGTTTAGAGAAGCTAAATGGCTTGCCCAAGGACACAGCTGCTCAAATGGTAGAAATGGAAATTGAGCAGGTCTGCTTGAACTGAAAGGCCATGCCCACAAGCAGTGTGCCATATACGATTTTTAGTATTTAATAAATGTGTGATAAACACACAAGCAAATGAAAGAGAGAATAAATACCACAGGGTGAAAAAAGACTAGAGGTCATGGCAGTGGATTCATCAGGGTGATTTATTCTTTCATTGTCCTTTCATGTCCTATCCCAAATAATATTAAACCCTGTTACTGTGTTTTTGTTTTTTGTGGTGCTGGGGATTGAACCCAGGGCCTTGTGCTTGCAAGGCAAGTACTCTACCAAATGAGCTACATCCCCAACCCTATTGCTGTGTTTTTGTGATTCTCAACTCTGAACTATTGCTTTCACTTGATGTGGCAGTGAAACCCTTTCCAAAATGCTACCTTGTTTCTACTAAAAGGTATTTGAATGATCAACTGCAAAGTAGTGTTCACTTTGTAATGAAGACAAGCAAAATGAGGCTCTTATGGAATTTCCTGGAGGTATTTATAGGCAAGTAGCCACCTCTTGAGGGGAAAGAGTTTAGACGTTCAGAGGGGATGTGATGTTCATTTTGTCATTTTTCACCTCATCTTGCCAGGTAACAGAGCAGATACTGTCCTTTTGAGGTGAACAGGCTGAAGATGTCTTGGTTTTTATAAAATGTGGGCTTCTAGCCCCTGAGAGGTTTATGCTCGAATATAAAATTAAAGTCATTTGTTAACCCAGGAGAGTTTGGGCTATTGGTTTATAAATTGTGCCCATTGTGAGGCTTCTGAGACAGTTTAGATAAACAGAGGTGGCAAGTAACTGTCTGCAGATCTGAGACCTCAGACAAGATGAGGGAGAGAGGAAAGAGATGAGCTGTTATCTTTTATTCCAATCCTCCTTGGTTCCATGTTGGGGATCAATAAACTGAAAAGAATAAAAAGCTCCAGAGAAGGGAACCAGTTGCAGCTGTCAGAAGAAACCTGCCATTGAAACTGGTAATGCCATTTTAATTAGGCTAAAGCAAGAATGAGAGCTGCATTAAGACCTTCTCCTTGGTGCCCTGGGTCGCTGGGAGAGAGAATGTGCTCCCTTTGTGTGCTTTGCCAAAGCCCACCAGCTGCTGCCTTGCAGGAGAGTTACATCTGAGTCACTGGTTTCCAAAAGGGTGACAAGTAGGCTGTATGTGTCTGAATGAGAGGGGCCTGTCTTTCCTTGATCCTGCCAGCTTGGGCCTGGACTCAAGCCATCACAGCAATGGCCTTGATTTGTAAACCGGTTGGATGTTTCAAGAAGCTGTTATGAGAGTGGATTGGGGGAGGAAGGGGAAAACAAATAGGGTGGAGAAAGAAAGCTGTAAGACCTGGCTGGACTTTATGAGGCTCAGAAAGCCTGTTTTCCTGATCTCACTTCTTAGCATAATACTTTCTAAGCTAATGTATCTCATCCTAGCAGTCAGTTTTTGGTGATGAAGATAGTGATAACAATAATAACAACAAAAAGAAGAATGAATATTTGTTTCCAATCCCTTTCTTAGAATCAGGTGTATTCCATTAATGAACTCAACTAGTGTTCACTCTAGCCCTTGATAGGGGTCCTACTTTTATCCCCATTTTTGGGGTGAAGAAACAGAAGCACATAGAAGTTAAGAACTCGCTCCAATTCAGCAAACCGTGATTCAGAGCTTTGGATTGGGGCATTCAAGACAGAGTGAGATCTCAGACAAGGGCCCAGTGGACTCAGGGTTAAAGTATAGAAAGCATCATATGTAGAGAAACCTGGCTTTCAGCTTTATGAAAACAGGCACTATGTATGTCATGTTAGTTGTGGAATCTAGTGCAAAATATATCCCAGTCCTGGTACAGTCTTTGTGCATCTTTCAATGCCTTTTGACTCATTGGGATTTGATGAGGCAGAGAAACATATAACCAAAAGATGCAAAACATTATTACATACAATTCAATATATAGGTGCTTACATTTATATTTGTTCATTCATTCATTTAATAAATATTCCATTGAGCATCTACTGTGTGCCAAGCATTGCACAAGGAGTTCTCAGACCTTCTGTGAACTTATCACTTCATAGTGTTAGAAGTTGGAAAATGGGTATGATATATTTTTTGCCCATGAAGAACTCATGTACGGAAATATATGCATATAGGTGTCAATTTGTATGTTCATCTACACAAATACCACATCAGCCCAACTTCTCCTCTCAATTTTCCTCACTTGTTGTCTGTAAGATTTATCCTATTTTACATGGTATTATGGTTTTGTTTTGGTGTGCATTCATGTGTGCATAAAAGCCTCGTGTCTAGTAATTGATTATAAGCTACTTGAGGCCAGCTGCACCATTTATTCACCATTGTAGCCCCTAGAGCACTGCTACGTCAAGTTTGTTCCATGAATCTGCAGTATTGGCATTACCTAGGAGCTTTTTAGAAATGCTGAATCTGGACCCCATCCAGACCTGCTGAATTGAGAGCTCTGGGGTGGGGCCCAGGAATTTGTGTTTTAGTAGTTTTCTAGGTGATCTCCAGGTATGCTCAAGTTTGCAAAGCACTTCTAGGGTATGGAACCCAGGCCCTGTCATGTGTGAGTGCTCAATAAATAATCTTTGACTGATTGCATACATAAATTATTGACACTGAATAGGGGAAGTGGGTTGTTCTTACTAGGTCTGGGCATAACTCCAGGTATCTATTTTGCCAAGTCTGAGGAGACTGTGAGGAGGTAGGTCATATTTCTTTCCCTCTCAAAAAATTTGGACAGATGCATTTAAATGGCTGAGAAGATAGACTCCATTAGCTTCAATGTGGGAAATGGTGAGCAACTGAGCACGTGACCTGATGGGAACTGAATGAATGGGCCAGTTCATAATGAAGGCCCAGAGATAAAACAGGAAGGAGTGATGAGTTCACAGAAGATCTGGAAACTCCTTACAGATGGTTTGGGGCAAGATGCTAAAGCCACAAGTTTACAAGAATTGTATGCTTGAGACTCTTGTCTGTTCCAGGGACTTATTGCAAATTAAACCCTCCCTATTCCTGTGTATGTGGCAGAGCCTTGCTATAAATCTATTTCAAACTGTTTTTTCTTTCCAATATGATTTTCTTATTCTTTCTTTAACTCTTCCAACCCTTTCCAACTCTTTCCTTCTATCTGCCCAGGGAGGGTGTTATTGTCCAGACTTGATCAGGGTTAAAGCTTCCCTGTGGCACGACATTTGTCAAGGGCAGGGATGTGTGGGCTTCTGTGAGTAATCAGCAGCTGTTTGGGGAGTCGTGGTTTTAAGAAATCTCCCTCCCTCAATAGTGTGATCATCCCCTCCTCCAAAAATTCCCTTCCTCAAAAAAGAAAAAAAAACTTGTATAAGAGCAGTTGGCTCAATATAATAAAATATAGCTTGGCATCATGAGCTACATAAACAAGAGGCATTTAATAGACTGCGTAGAATTTTGGCAGTGGGAGGAACAGTAGCAGCCAAGGAGACACATATGGCTGTCTTAGCAGCATCCTGGACTCATGGGAAGAGGATCCCAGCTTTCAATCCCTGTGGGAAGGAAGTAGGGTGAACAAGGGGTTAGAAAGATGAGAGTGGTTCAGCATTCAGGGGACACTGCTAGACCCAGGTTTGCCCAAGTACAATGCTTATCTATTTTTAATAAACATTTACAAAGTGCTTATCCTGAGCTAGACACTGTTCTCTAAGCCCTTTGCATTTTCTAAAACAACTTTATTAAGACATAATTTACATACCACTATTTTAAATGCACAATGCAATGATTTTTCAGTAAGTTTAGAATTGTGCTACCGTCATCATAATCTGATTGTAAAACATTTTTTCCGCTTCTTGTGCCCACTTACAGTTAACCCCTAATCCCACCCTAGCCACAGGCAACCATTAATCTACTTTCTGTCCCTATGAACTTGCCTTTGCTGGATAACACATGTAAATGGAATAATATATGTATTCTTTTGTAACTGGCTTCTTTCATTGAGCATAATGTTTTTCTGAGGTTTGTTCCTTTTTATTGTCAAATAGCATTCCATTATATAGATGTACTTATTTACATTTATTACCTTAATTCATCCTCATAACAACCCCATTAGGTAGCTGCTTCTATCATCACCAGTTACAGATGAATAAACTTGGGCACAGTTAGTAAGTTGAGAGTTCATGATTCAAACCTAGGGGTGACCTCAGTGCTTTTGGACCCCCTTGTTATGCTGCCTCCTCTTGAGTACTAAATATGTATTCATTCTACCTTGGGCAGTTTCTTTTATATAATGACCATTGCATTTCTAAAAATGTATGACTCGGTTTTATGCAATATAATAGTATTTTCTTGCATACCTAATTTGTTCCTAAAACTTTGCAAGTACTTTGAGGGATTGAGACAATTTTCTATCTTCAAGGAATTTAGTATTTTGTGTGGTAGACAAGATTCAGATGCATAATGTGTATACTCCAGGGCCACACAGGATCATAATGATCCAAAGCCTTAATGCACACTCCATGTATTGAAAGGCAACAAGAAGATAACATCAGTGGGAAGAGCTAAGGAAAACTTTTCAGGCAGGTGACCTAGAGCCAGTTACAACTTCTTGACCTAATCAATTCCAAAGTCTATGAGTGGAAGCTTGTAATTATTTAGAGCCTGCCCTGTGTTAATGTCCCTTCTACTCACAGAGTTTTCTTCTTGGTTTGCTCTGACTTTTAGGTACCATGTGTGTGTGTGTGTGTAATATCAAGAAGCTTTTCTGAAGCTATTTTTAATATAAATATATTATGGAGAGTATTATTGTCTTTAGAAACTTGTTAGCCAAGGTGCAGGGCTTGGGAAGGGGGGAGGTGGGGGAGAGAAAGGCCAGGGGAGAGAGGTATGTTATTTTAAAATGCTTCACAATATCCATTCATGGCCACATATATGTTACATGAAACTACACAGACTCTACAAGGCCTGTTTCAGTTAGCTTATGCTGTGTAATAAACCACCCCGAAATTCAATGACTTTAAACAATAACCATTTATTTGACTCAAAATTCTGTGTGTTGTCAGGGAAATTGTGTTCTGGACCAGTTGGGCTCATGTATTTGTTGCCAGAAGGCAGTTTGGCTTATGGCTGAGCTGTATACTTGGCTGTTGGCAGGTTGTTAGTCAGGGTAGGGCTATTGGCTTTGGTGTCTTAGTTCTCTTCCATGTGGTCTCTTATCCTCCCACAGAATAGCTTGGGCTGATTCACAAAGTAGACACAATTCTCAAGATCAGCAACAGAGGGCAAGCTCTAGTTCTCAAACACTTTTCCACACCTTTTTGGGTATCGTGTTTGCTAATTGGCCCAAACAAGTCACATGGTCAGTTCAGAATCAAGAACTGGAGGAATAGATTCTACTTCTTGATGTAAGATCTGCAGTGCCACATTGCAAAGATGTGAACACAGGGAGAGGACAAATTTGTGACCATTTAATAATCATCCCCAAGTCAGAGCATATAATAGTTATGAGGTCAGTCAACATCTAATAAAGTCTTGCAATGTGCAGGTACTATTCTAATATATATTATATCTTACATAATATATGTATTTATATTTCACAACATATATTTATATTTTACAAGCGCTAAGAACTAGGTGTTACTATTTTTCCCATTTTTCAGAAAAGTTAAACTTCCCAAAATCATGCAACTGGAAAAGGGGACCCCAGGATTCTCATCCAGGCAATCTGATTCCAGAGCCTGTGGACTCTCAACTATGCCATCCTGCCCATTATGAGCTTAGCAAAATTTAGTTGATGTGTTGAAATACAGGGATAATGACTAATATGTATTAACATTAATTGAAGACTGAAGATGTGCCTGGCACTGTTCCAAGCACTTTACATATATTATGGCATTTCATTCTCACAGCAATCTGACCCATCAAAGGCTACTTTTATTTCCGTTTTACAGATGAGGGAACCAAAGCTCTTAGAAGTAAGTTATATGTCTAAAGTTGCACAGCTAGTGTATGAGCAAGCTAAGATTCAAATCCAGGTCTGAAGAGTCATCACTCATGTAATCCGTAGCATCATTTTATTTACCCAGACTTTATTTCATGGTCTCAATTTATAGATGTGGGGAAAGGGGATCTGGGAACTCTCTAGAACATTGATGATAATAATAAAGAAGGAAGAAAAGGGGCATAGAGAAGAACAATTAAATTTGTTGTCACAGAGCCTATGTATTTGACAGGGGAGTTTATTAGTTTTTGTCCACTGTATATTTTGGAACTGACTGTGTACTGCCACCACTCTAGGGGACACCAATCCCATGGGCTACTGTGCAAATGGCCACTGGATTTTGCAATGTGGTGGCTGTGCAATGCTCCCATGCTCACTCCTCACTCATTTGTTTCTCTAACGTGTGTGTAGATTGGTGGAGCAAATAAGGCAGGCTTAGGTAAAAAACCTGACAACAGCTTATAAAGTCACTACCATTGGACAGTGAAGGAAGACTCAGAAGAACTAGTTAATTAAAAAGCACAAGAACTCAAGGTACAAGGGTTTGGGGATGTTAGTGTAGGGATGAACAGTCCATATAAAGATTCACAGCTCCTGAGGGGATCCGCCGTCTTATTACTTGGTACAATAGTTGTTTTTTTAGAAAAGAAGAAGGCTAGGTTATGTTTGTAGGCTTTATTGCTCTGAGGAGGGAATTTAATAATGTAATTTGGAAAGATTACCATAGATAGTGATGATGATGATGATGGTAATATCAATATTTTTTTTGGGTAGAGCACCTCACACCTTGAAAGACCAGATAAATAAGATATTATTGAAACTGATACTCTGGAGTCCTTGACTTTTCAGATTTTTGCTTCTTGGTTTTATGCAGGGTTAGTATGATTCCAAATGAAGAAAAGTGAGGGCTCTCAGGGGCAAGGTGGTTGCCCAGTGATCAGTGAAGACAGAAAGAGCACAGCTCAAGCAACTTTTTGACTCAAGAGGGTGGCTGGTATTGTATGGCTGACCTTCAGGGTAGTTTAGGAGAGGAGTCAATGCATGCAATGAGAAGTCACCACTAGCAGCCTGCACCAGAATGACCAGTACCCTGAGATGAGCCCCCACCTCCAAAGCCTCCCTCCAATAGCTCAGTGATAAAAAAGTACTCGAGTTTCTGAAGCACTCTTGAGTTCAGGTAATAGAGGGAAATTGAAGATGATTCTCCTAAATTTCTAGGTTTGGTGCCAGTGGCCGAGTACAAGGAGTAACTTGGAAGATGCCAGTGCAGTGTTTCACTGGAAAATGTCCCACCACTGTGCTCAGCTAAAATTGTCCTACAGTTGTCCTCCTTACTTTATGGAAGATTTCAGAAAAATATCAAAGCAAGATGTCCATAGTTCCCATATGTAGCAGTGGTTTCTTTTAGGCCAGAGTGAGCCAGGTCATGGCAGCAGTGAGTCTGTGGGAGTAGAAGAACAGAAGAGTGTGTGCATTGGAGGAGAGCCAGCAGCATGGAAATGCCAGCCTGCCAAACCAAGGTTGGCAGCTCTGATGCTGTAGCTGTCAGTATGTAGACACCAGTATTACATCTGCAAAATGCCTTAAATTCCAGGGAGGGTAGATGTACAACCAAAGATGGGAGCTTGCAGCCAGATCCTGGGAGCATTTACTCTAGCTAGCAAGTCACTGATGCACAAATACATTAATGTTGAGGGCAGAAAGGAGAGAACCATGTTTCAAAGTAAAGCCCTTTGGGTGGTTCCAGTCATGGCTGATAGGTGTGTTGGGTGAGCAGAACTCAGGAGCTTTTGGATGGTTTGGGGGAGAGTGTGATGATACTGTGGGGCAAATAAATGATGCAATTGGCTTCTTAACTCATAAAAGTCTTGGTAAATGCCCCAAGCAAAAAATATGGAAGGAATTAAGGAAGACCTTTGGAGGCTTTGATTGAAATTTCTTTTCTATGTGTCATATGTGGTCAAGACAGCAGCAGACAGCATAAAAGGAAAAGGCTCTTTATGCCCTTGGTGGAAGGCTGAGATGGGGGTGAGGTTACTCTTTGTTAATACTTGTAATGATATTTGTAGAGGAGAAGAAAAAATGAAATTCCCTTTGGCTAATTTCTCAGATTGCTGACGTAGTAGATAAAGGGACAAGAGGGTGCATGCATCTCAGAAGAATCTGCTCTTCCTGGAAAAAAAATTACCTCTTACACAATGGAAGAGAGGATATAGGGAGAGTATTTTCTTTCTCTGAGAACACACTGTTTTGGATTTTGATTTCCACCTTCTCATCCTTTTGTGTGTGGGAATTGCTGTTTGCCTTGTATAATTTTTAAAGCATCAGATTCATCTGTGTGTGGTTCTAGTTTATCATGTGTAACACCCAACATGCCAAAACCGTTTTGTCCACATTTCCTGAGAGGCTTTATATCTTGTTGTGTGCTTACCCAGTGGCATCCTCCTGGCTCCCTGGGAAGCAACGTTCTGCTGGTCTGTTCTTTCCTGTAAGGCCTGTCTTCATTATCTAAATAGAATTGGAATGTCTAGCATATGGTGATTAGCTGTGACACTGGGTGTGTGAGTGTGCCTTGCAAAATGATGTGCATCTGCATGCTTGTACCTTCCTACAAATGCAAACAGAGCACAGATGTGATTATTGTGGGGGTAATCATACGTTTGGTCTGAAACTAAATAAAGTTTTTTCCTCCTGCCCTGGCGGGCATCATATTTACCTCATTGACGGAGAGAGAGCTGCAGTGGTGCAGCCAGGAGGGAGAGGCTGGGGAAAGGGAGATAGAGATGCCATATGGAAGTGGTTGGAAAACAGATGGGGAAGTCTGGAAAAATCCAATTTGTTGTTCTCAGGTGTTTTAAGGAATGTGTCCATATGAGGGTGTTAGAAAGGATTTTGGTGCTCACAGTTAGAATTAGATGGTACAAAGAAACTTCCCAGGTAGAATTGGTAAATAAATAAGCTCTGAATAACGAAGTTGAATTAGTAGATGATCAATAAATGGAAAGACTAGATCTATTCAGTAGGCAGGGTTGGAATGGAAGGAGTTGACCGATTAGGGCAGTCAAAGCACCTCTTGGTGGAAAGAAGAGTCTGAAAATCTTATGGTAATCTTGAAAACAACAAAATTCAGTTGCATTGCTGGGGCAGCAGCTGTTGCCAGGTTATCTGTTATCTAGTGTTAGACCTCTAACATCTTTTTTATTATTCCTCAGAGAATTTTTTTCTTGAAGTTTTGAGCATTGAACTCAGGGCCTTGCATGTACTAGACAAGCATTCTATCACTGAGCTATCCTCCCAGCTCTTTTTGTATTTTGAGACAGAGTCTGGCTAAGTTGCCCAAGCAAGCCTTGAACTTGATCCTCTTGCCTCAGACCCCCAAGTAGCTAAGATTATAGACATGCACCACTGCATGTGGCCAGAGGCATTTTTTTTATGCAGTCCAGAAACAAAGACCTTCCTGCTCTGGGCATTGCACATATACAACTTTTATGCTATTGACCATACCTTTAGAGGTGATGGAAGCTTGTGTTTGATCCCACGATGTGAGAAACCGGATGTTCTCCTCATAGACTCCTTTCACAGGCTTCTATTGGAAAAAAAATCAGATTTGAAAATAGTCATGCTTAAAATCTGGATGGCCACGTGAACCTGCTGTTAGGCCAGTGGTGCCACAAGGAGTGAAGGATCCCTTTGTGTTTACTCCTGTGCTCAGCAACTAGTCTCATGATGTGAGAGCTTAGAAGAAGGCCCTGGCAGGGTTTCAAACTCCTGGTCTTGGGGCACAGCAAGATGAGGGAAATGGTCCTAGATCTCCTACTGAACTCCTAACCCAATGCTTGTTCTGCTCTGCCATTTGTTTTTCTGATTTATCTTGTCCTCAATATCACCTTAGTATTCCTAATTAATGAAGATGGTCTTACCCAAGCTCTCTTTTCTTTCCTTTAAATTTCAGTAAAAAGACACAAACTGTACCTTTACTTACTAGAGGGATACAACTCATTTCCCACAATAGTTGCCTCTTCCTTTAAGCTCTTAGTTTCATTTCAAACTAAACAAAAGAACTTGATGCAATTTCAGTGTTATTGAGTTCCTACTATCTTAGGACTTTTTACTGGAGGTAGAGAACCATAGATGGGTGTCATCAACTTTCATAGTAATTAAAGTTGGATTTTTAACTGCAGTTTAGTTTGCCATTCTTCCAAGTTGTAATTCTGTCAGTTATAATTGAACATGTTTTTAGAACCTGAATTTTCTCACCTAAAGTTAGTCCCCTAGGTGTAGTTGTAAAAAATAAATCAATTATCATTTCATTAATTATTTAATTGGCCCTTAACCCAATATGGGGGTAGAGTAGATTTTAACAGAGAAAGCAAAACAAACAAATAAACAAGATAGCAAAACCACACAGGGATTTTTTTCCTAATCAAAAATCTTTCTGAAAGGACCAGTTGATCAGATCTGGGGTATACAAATGAAACTGGAGAAAAATATTGAAAAAGAAAAGACATTATGTAATTGATTGACACAAAAGTTTTGACTTGGTTAACTGAGAAGCCAAAGTTTTAACTTGTTTAATTGGCAATCTTTTTTTTTTAAGAAATAGGTCAATTAAAAGCATGTGGAATATACTTAGACTCTTCATGGGAAAGAACAAATTCGTAGATTTGAACGCATTAGTATAAATCATTATATTGATTTTTATCACTTACCATACCCCACTGCCACCCAGAGGACTTGGGAATAAGCTATTTCTCTTTACATTATGAACATTAAAAAGTGGACTCATTGATCTATCATAGTGAAGAAAGGCAACAAAGCCATGGGATTTTTCTAGACACAACATGGAGTTCTTATACTCTTCTCATCTACCACACATACTGCTGGTTTCCCCCATAGTGCTGTTTTCCAATGTTAAAAAAAATAATGAATGAGGTCACCATGATATCCAAAATTCAAAAATGCCTTGTCATTGATTACAGTTTGTAAAGTACTTTAAAACCTTTCTCTTGCACCTTGAGGTATGAACTTTGGTGAGTTCAGCCACATACAAGGTAACCTGAAAGAATGAGATGTCTGTGTGTACCTTGTTGTTTCCATTCATTCTCAGCTCAGCTCATCATTTGAAGGAATTGGGAGAGAGGAATGCTCTGATTGTGGGACTTTTTTCTTCTTTCTTTCTTGATTTTTTTTTTTTTTTTTTTTTTTTTGCTTACAGAGAATACCGGATCATTGGAACTGGACCACTGTACAAATAACTAGTCACTCTCACAGTCTCACAGCCTGACCTTACCAAGAACTCTTTTTCAGTACATTTTAAAACTGAAGCTTAACATACATGTAGAGAGGTATAGCAAAATGAACAGTATGGTTTGATGAATTTTTACAAGTCTAAGATAAAACAAGAAACAGAATATTGTCAGCAGCCCAGAAACCCTTCCTGTATATCCACCTTCCATACCATAGGATAACCATTCTTTTTTTTTTTTTTTGTGATTGGAGGGGATACTGTGGATTGAACCCAGGGGCACTTAACCACTGAGCCACATCCCTTGCCCTTTTTATGTTTTATTTTGAGACAGGGTCTTGCTAAGTGGCTTAAGTCCTCTGTAAGTTGTAGAGGCTGGCCTTGGACTTGAAATCCTCCTGCCTCAGCCTCCTGAGTTGCTGGGATTATAGGCATGTACCATTGTACCTGAAGGATAGCCATTCTTTTAACTGCAACCCCATGGATTTATTTTTTGTTTACGAACTTTATATAAATGGAATCAGAGAGTATGTGCCATTTTCTATATGGACTGCCTTGTTCAGAGTTAGATATGTAAGATCCAACCACGTTGTGGTGTGTAGTATTGGTTCATTTTCCCGCATTGCTGCATTCCTTTTCATTGTGTGACTAGACCACAATATATTCATTCAGTCTACTGTCCTTGAGCCTTTGAGTATTTTCTAGTTTAAGGATGTTGCTAATTGTGCTTCTGTGAATCTTGTGTAAGTGACTTTCGAAGAACATAGATTTGCATTTCTCTTGGAGATTTTATATGGAATTTCTGGATCTCTCAAGAGGGGCTATTTAATCAGCAATCTTATTTCATTTTTCCCCTCC
This sequence comes from Sciurus vulgaris, assembly GCF_902686455.1. Lineage (NCBI taxonomy): Eukaryota > Metazoa > Chordata > Mammalia > Rodentia > Sciuridae > Sciurus > Sciurus vulgaris. The sequence goes on along the minus strand of NC_136471.1, from coordinate 124,986,801 downwards.
ATCTTCTGTAAGTGAAGGTAGTTATAGGATTTTAGGAATGGAGGAGGCTTCACAGAACATACATCTGACCCATGTTTTCTGATTCCATCTTACTGTGTTCTAAGAGTTCTGGCATCTTCAATGAGGGGAGGGAGGTACTAGGGTGGGGCTCTGGGGCTCTGCCTTCAACCAGAGAAACATCTCTTTCATCTGGTTTATAGACAGTGTTGGAATTGCACACACGATTTTGTTTTGAAAATGAGTTCTGTGTTTTTTTAAAGGAGGTGAAAACCAGACGATTTTTGTTTGTTGTCCTCACTTGAGAAAGAGGAAAGCAGACCTCAGGAGGGCTGATGAGTATGGTTGATGCTGGCATTTTATGGTTGTTGTTTTACTCAATCCTCACATCAACCCTATAAGGCAACCATGTTCTCATCCCTGTTTTACAGCTGAGGAAACCGAAAGGTAAAGCAGTTAAGTGACATTCCTAAGGACACACATCTAAAAGCGGTAGAACTGAATCCAACCAGTCTGCCTTCAGGGCTTCCCGTCCCCTTTTCCCCCTTAATTATCCAAACCAGAATACTCTGCTCCCACACACTGCCCATTGCACAATCTCTCAGACTGTCAAGGGCCTGTGTGAACCATTATGGTGACAGTGGTTTTACACTTTTGGTCCAAGTTTTTGTTTCTCTGGTAAATCTATTGCCTAAGAAGCTAAGGTGTAGAAACAGTAAGCTAATATAGAGACAGTCTCAAATAAAAGTGATCCTCTTTTCCTCTTTCTTCCCTCTTATATCAATTTCATAGCCCAATTTAACCCTTTTTAGTTGCCCTTCCACTTGCAATTATATGACTGCTGCTAGAATCCTGTGAGATAAGTGTGTTAGTAACCCTTATTTTGCCATTCTCCCTGCTCAGATCCCACACCCCCAACCCTGTGCTGCAGCTACCTCTGGCCTCCTTAGTATGTCACAGGACCTTTGCACTTGCTGGTCTGGTCTTTCCTCTATGGCCTACCTTTGCTATCTAACATCATTTGGATGTTCCCTCTAACTGGAATTCTCTTCTCTCAGATGTTCTTATGGCTTGCTTATCAGTTCTTTCAGGGCTCTGCTCAAAGTCAGATAATTAAAAGAGACCTTTTCTGACCTCTCTATCTAAAATACTGTCTCCATTGCGTTCTGCTTCCTGATGTGCTTTGCTTTTCTTCAAGGCAATTCTGCTACCTGGCTATGTGACACACATATTTGCTTTGCTCATTTCGTATCAGTTGACAGGCAAGGTAGGCTTCAGGTGGGCTGGGGTTTTGATCATTGTATATCCCTGACACATCAGTAAATGTTTAACAAATGAGTGAGTGAGTAAAAACAGTCTTAAAATTAAAAAACTGAAACCCAAATTTAATGGAATGAACTTTTAGGTACTGGGTCTCTTTACTTTTCTAATATTATTTATTTTTGTCTTCTCTCTTGTTTTCTTGATTATTTTTGCCAGAGGTTTATCTTTTCATTAGACTTTTCAAAGAACCAGCTTTTGGTTTAGTTGAGCCTTTTATTCCCTGCCTTTCTTCTTGCTCAGCTCTATATTTATGTACATTTATTTGTGTATATCTGTTTTATCTCTGCACATTAGAGATTGTTTGAGTGCAGAGACTGTAGCCAACCACAGCCGTGATGAGGCCTGCTGACTAGGTTAGACCTTTGAACTACTACGTCTGGGGTGTGGAGGTCTGTGGTTTGGAACTCTCCTTCATCAAGCCTTCCCACTTTTGTATGAACCAATGTGGTGGAAAAGAGAAACACTTAGATTTTCTAAAAAGAACAAATTATCCAATTATTATTTAAACCAGCCTATTTAAAAACAACATTTCGATTGATTAAGGTTGATTTCTATCCTGTGAATATGATTGCTATTATAGTATTTGTTCATTGCCTCTTAACAAACGTCTTATAATGTTTCCAGTGTTACTTATTTTATTTTTTTACTCTGATTAGAACCATGGAGAGATAAAGGTTGCACTGGAATGAAAAAGTGCAAACCATGTCTCAGGATTCTTTTCTCGGGTCTAAATGAAATCTGTGTTAAAATTATCAAGACAATGGGTCTGGGGGGTTCGGCTTAATGGTAGAGGGCTTGCCTAGTATGCATGGGGCCCTGGGTTCTATCTCCAGCATAAATAAGTAACAAGATGGATAATCAGTCTTCACAATTCAGAAATTACTGGAGTCAGAATCCAACTGTGAGAATGTGTGTTGCTAAGGGTTTCTTCCCATGGTGCATATCTAAGACAGTGGGAAAGAAAGCCTTATGTGAACAAGGAGAATCCCTGTGTGGACCTTCAGGGATGGATGTGTATGCTTGGGGGCAGGGAGGGCATTGATGGGAGCTCAACATCTAGTTAAAGCACTTAACCTCTGGGGTGAAATCTTAATCTAGAGAACACTGAGTGGTTTCACAGCAAAATGTCATCTGATGAACCCTGCTGTATAAAGTGGCAGACAAGTGGTCATAAATTTGTTTGGGTATTTTTGTGTCTCATTCTGACTTTGGTTTGCAATATGATAGGCTTGATTTTCCTAAGCAGTCTCCCAATGCCGTGTCCACTTGTGTTAAGATCAAGACATTTTGTTGGTATGTGAAATGTGATCAGGGTAAGCACCAAGGATTTGGCATGTTGGTGGATCATTCCCTGACCTTAAGGGAAATCAGAGGCACAAAGTAAAGAGAAAGTGAAAGGGAGAGAGAGATGAAGAGGTGGAGTGAGATAAAGAAAGACACAGACATATCTGAGCTATTTAGGATTATAAAAAACCTGATCTGTAGTGCCCTAGTAAATATGAAAATATTATTCCATCCCATTTTTTTGGCTCTCACCATTGAAGTTCACATTGAGAGATGAGCTCATTCTTAATATTCCTTCCACATTGAATTCTCTTTGATTCTAAATACAGGGAAGGACATCCTCTGCAATGCAGAGCAGCTTCCAACATACCTTGAAAGGTAAAAGATCAGTTGTTATCCCTAAGTACTGCTATCCAACTGTGAGCATAGGAAATGTTTCCTGCAAACCCAGAGTCCAGAGACATTTGGGTGCATCATCCAGACTATCATAGACCCAGGATAGGGCACTTTCTAGAGTTTAGTGGGAATCAGTCTGGATTGTTTGGACCCAAAGGTCACTGATCTAGTGGAGTGATGTAGTCACCACATGCAGATCAATTTTCACTGGGGAGTCTCTCAATGTCTGATACCAAAGGCATGGTTTCTTTCAGCACATGAAATTCAAATTTCAGGCAGCAGCTGTAACAGGAGGAAAAGTTTATGTTCTACTTTTTCAAAGGTGTCAGAGGAATAGAGACTATGCATTAAGTACAAGTTTGAGTTAGGTACATTACGTACAAGATTGAATAAGGAAGATTCGAATTTTCCAATGATATGCAGAAAGTGAAAAGTTCGAACATAAACAGACATGATTTATTTACCACAGAATATCAAGACCATTAAGCCAAGCCAAGAAGCATGGGTGTGCCAGTAAAATCTTGACAGATACCAGAAGAAAAATGAGAACCCAACTTACTAAGTGGTGGGAAAGAATAATTGGTGGTATTATGGAATTCTTTTCAAGGAGCCCATATAGAAATAAGTGAGTATAGTGTTCTTGAACAGTGGCCCATTTATAATTGAAGCTTTTTCTTTGGCATATATGAACTAGCCAGATCACTGAGATGGAGGATGCTTTTTCCAATAGAAAGAGTAATTGGATTGTTTTTCATCTAAATAACCAGTTTATTATCTACCCAGAATATTCAATTGTAAAGAACTCTAAGGCTGTGCTGTCCAATATGGCAGTCTTTAGCCAAAATGTGATAAGCATTTGAAATATGGCTAGTGTGATTGAGGAGCTGAATTTTAAATCTCATTTAGTTTTAATGAATTTAAATTTAAAAACTGATACTCAATTCAATTATTAGAATAGTTTTAGTATCTTTGGAACAACTTTGATATGTGAATTTATGTTTTCAACTGTTTCATAAAGTCAAGTATTTCTGATGAAAATTTACCACCCGAATTGAGAGGTACTGTAATTAAAAAAACACAAGATTTCAAACACTTAATACAGAAGATAATGCCAAATATCAAAGTTTAGATTATGTAGAGGTAAATGAGAGGGTGGAGGAGGCAGGGATATGAAAGATGGTGGAAAGAGACAGACATCACATTCATCACCCTATGTACATGTGTGATTACACGAATGGTATGAATCTACATTGTGCTCAACCATAGAAAAGTTGGACCCCATTTGTGTACATTGAATCAAAATGCATTCTGTAAAAATAAAAAAATCTAAAAAATTTTTTGTGTACTGATCACATGTTGAGAATATTATTTTAGACAGATTAAGTAAATATATTATTGAACTTGATTTTACCTTATTCTGTTTTCTTCTCAAAATGTGACTACTGGAAAAACTAAAATTACATATATGGCTTGTATTATATTTCAAAATTGAACAATGCTTTAGGCACTACATTTGGTACTTACGGTTAACTTTTCTAGTGAAGACTGAAATGAGCCGTGATGTAAGAAAAATGGTGACTCCTCTAGTCTCATATGCACTAAAAGTTTCCCCTACTCTTCGGGTCTATTCCCTGAACCCAACCACTAGGTGATTTTTTTTTTAAACGTAAGTATCTGTGTCCTGAAAAAGGTAGGTATTACTGAACTTTGTTGTGTGCTATTAAAGCCTTAAGGTCAATGAAGAATCTAGTTGGTAAGTGGTTTGGGGAAAACATTCTTCCTCTTTACATGTCTGCCTTGGGTTGAGTTCTTTGTATAGTCTCTGAGATGGAGATCTGTATGTAGGAATTTTACTGTGGAACCCACACCTCAGAGAATGAGGGAAGAAGCAGAACTGGGCATGGGGAAGAGCTGAACAGCAATGCAACAAAAAGAGACTTCAGCTCTGAAAGTGAGTTGACTCATTTAGAATTGTCCCAAATTGAGACAAGAGGGCTTGGCCTTTGCATCCTCCAACTGATCAGTCTCTGGATGTAGGTTGCCCTTAGGTAGGGGGCAGAAATTTGGTTGAAGCAGCTCCTTTTATAGCCAGAAACAACTGTGAGCCCTCAGCTTCCAGCATTCTTAGCAGCTGGGGGTGTTATTAGTCCATAACGGGGTGTCTTGGTGGTGTACCACAGCATCCACTATAACATCCACTATAACATCTTGCTCTTAATTATCAGCCCCATCCAGAGCCAGACATGCAAAACCTTTCAAATGGCACCATTCTAAATTCAGAGAACTGAAAAAAAAAATCTCCATGTAACTGAGAATGAAGGGTATGTGTCTTTTTATGTTCCTCTACTTCCTACCCTGGAAAGAGCCATAATTTCTAAAATACAGAAAGAGTAAGAGATTGGAAGTAGGGAGAGAAAATGGATAGAGAGAATGGAAAGGACGAATTAATATGACTCAACCACTCTTAAATCCCCCAGTGTCATAGACACCCAGAGAGCCATTTTATTTTCCCCTGACTTCTGAATCAGACTGTAGCCACAGCCTGGAGTCACTCAGAAATGTAGGGAAGGAGGGATGATGTCTACTCTTATCCCAGAGTAGACACCCTGCCCAGATCAACTTAGAAGGAAGTCAATACTCTCACCTTAGAGTAGTATTCCACTGGCTTCCAGCCACATGGAGAAAAATGTCACTGAGATAACAAGCCCATAAAGAGAGCAGGTCTCAGTCCCCAGTTCCTTCTGAGTGACCTGTAGCTGCTGCAGAGGAAATAAGAGCTTGGTAGTCATTCTACCTGAGAGCTTGATCCTGATTCTTCTCTGTGTGTCTGTTTGATTATCCATCTGATTGTTCTGTTTCCAGTTTCCCATTTAGTCCAAGTTTATATTTAGTACTATTTCTTCTCAAGAATCTCCCCTGCCTGTTTGCAAACACTGATTAATCAGAGATGCTCAACAGCCTGTGATCATTGGACAGGAGCATTTTCCCATAAGCCTTTTCTGCTTCTCCTGTCATTTGTCTGTAATTTAACATCGTACATGTTACAGGTGTATGTACTCACATGGAGATGCACACACTCTTTAATTTGCATATCTCTGAAACCACATTAGTGCAAACTGGGTTATAGCTGCCCCCAGCTAACTTGTTTCACTTCTGCCCTCTCCCTTCATCCCTTTCCTATCTCCAGCCTCCTCACTCTTTTCCTCTCATTTCATGCTACTTCCGAGAGAGAAATCTCATTATTTCTGATTTAGGGGCTCCTGTGCCCTCCCCAACTACATGTCATGCCCATTCCCAGCTTGTTAAAGTGTCACAGGAGAATTCAGAACTCTGATTTATCCACCAGAAGGAATGACTCTAGGGGGATGGGAAAGGGGAGAGCAGGGACCAAGAAATGGAATGAAAAGGGAAAGAATTGGCAGGGAAGGGTTGCAGGCTGTAGAGCTGTGATAGCCTCAGGATGCTTGGATTGGTTGTGTTAGGACACATAATGAATGTAGCGCATTTTATCAGAAGCCTAAAGAAGAAGCTGAGAACATGCCATTGGGTCTTGGAGATGGCTGTTGAGGAAGGCTGTAATGGACTTTTTTTAGGCCTCCCTCCTTCTTTTCTCCTCGAAAGTGGAAAATGATGTAGTCTATAATTTAAAAGTCTTCCTAAATCTACCTTTGTCCCATTTGTTAGCCTGAGGGCAGGGATTAGATATCTTGTACTGCACTAAACATGTGGGTCTGGTATACATGGGGGCACAGAACAAGTTTGCTGAATGCACAACCCAGAAATCAGCCAGGCCTTCCAGCTGTCTTGAGTTTGGTTCCCCCAGAAACAGACCTGACATAATGATCCAACTGCAGATAGTTTATTTGGAGGGAAACTAAAAAAAACACCAGTAGATGTTGAGGATATGATACAGGGAAGAGGGTCATCCAATAAAGGGACATTTATCTAGCTTAACCCTGCAGAAGGATTATCTCACCCAAGGGGCAAGGAACCTAGAGAGTTTATATACCCACTTCCCAAGAGTCATTGGTTGGGGCTTGCTCATGGAGGTGGTAGTTCCCTTGCATTTCTGGTCCACCTTGTGTATGGACAAAAAAGCCTCCACAGTTTTGGTTCAGAAAATTAGTCCTTAGGCTCAGAGACACAGACATTAGCCTTTAGAAATCTTTTGGAGCTTACCATATTGGTCTGACAGATATGTGTGGAACACCAACAGGGTCTGTTACAGTAGCAAAGTTTCATGCATTCATTTATTAATTCCGTTAGATATTTATTCAGCTGCTCCTTTGTTCCTGGCACTGTCCTGAGTGTTGAGGATACAGCAATAAACAAAACACATATAAATCTCTACTCTCAGAGAACTTGCAATCTAGTGGAGGAAACCAACATAAATAAATGAACTTATTATACAGCTTGTCGGGTGGTGATAATGCCATAAAAAATAAAAACAGAGGATAAGTGGTTTTCTGAAGGTACCATATTGAATTGGGAAATAAAGGAAAGACTCGTTGAGAAGCAGATACATGAGTAAAAACCTGGAGGGAACACATGGATGTCTGGGGAAAAGAGTTCAAAGTAGTGGAAATACTAAATGCAAAGGTCTTGAGATAGAAGTGTGTGTCTGGCATGGCAAAGGAAGGGCAAGGAGACTGGTGTGGATGGAGCAGAGTGGGTGAGGCATAAACCACAGGAGATAAACTCAGAGATGTCAGCTCAGAGAAGTCCTCAGGTGGTTCCAAAAGTATAGGTTATGCAGCACCTTTTGGGTGATTGTAAGGCCTTGCCTTTTTATTCTGACTAAGATGGGAAGCTGCTGGGTAGCTTTTTAGCAAAAAAAAGACATGTTCTGGCTTATGTGGCTATATTGAGAACACACTGAGGCAGAACAGACATGGAGGGAAACAGGGAGCCCTGTTACAATGCACATCTTTTAGGACCTTCCTTTTTACTCCATAATAGTGAATTCCATCTTTATGTATATCTGTGAAACACCAATTAAAAAACAATTAATAAATAGAAGGAAGACCAGTAGTGTAAAGGAGAGGGAGTGGGGGAGGGAGCATGAGAGGGAAAAAGGAAGTGCTGGGGACTGAAGTGGAGCAAATTATATTTCCATGCATGTGTGATTATGTCAAAATGAACTCCAATATTGTGTATAACTATAATGCACTAATAAAAATGTTTTAAAAATAAAAAATGAGAATGAAAACAGGTTTCTTGGGGTCTATACATGGCACTCTCATGATGCAGGTTCTGTTGTGTTCTGTTGGCTGAAGCATGTCATAAAGCAAACCTAGATTCAAGGGAAGGAGATGAAGGCATTGGGATGAGAGGAGGTGCAAAGTCACTTTGCAAAGGGTCGTCCATACAGAAAGGAAAATTGTTATAACCATTTTTGATGAAGAATCTCCCAGGGCAAACGACCTCAAGTTGAACTTCCAATATCCCTGTTCTTAAGATATCTTTGGGGCACCCTGTTGTGTGTTATGGAACATTCAAGAAAACGTGCCATGTCCACTTTACATCATAGCCACCACATGTGCTGGTGGGTATGCATGTGCCAGGTAGAGATGAGGAACAAATTGCTTCTTTTGATCCCAGTGTACCATATCCTTTGATCAGGTTTTCCTTTCCCTTTTCATCCCTGCCTCTTCTAACTCTCCATTTCCTTCTTGTTTGAAAACAAACACCCACCCTGTGTGTCATGAAGAGGATTTTGCCAGATCTTCAGTAACCTTGCTCTGAGTTTCAATGTTTATTTCAACCAAAATCAGGCTCCCATCTCAAACTTGCTCAAGATGAAGTCTGTGCCAGTTATTAATAGAATCCATTGCCAGTTGCTTTACAAATGAATGGCCTTAATTTTAGCACTGATACTATTTTAGGTTCTGTGGGTTGGGTAGAGAGTGGCATTATGAATGCAGTGTTGACAGGTCTGGTTCCATATTATTGTATTGGAGTAGTTTATGAGTATGCTTCTTAAAGTTGAGATTTGTGAATTCTATTGATTTCCCTCCCAACACCTCATGCACCTGGTGGACTCTCATATAATGTGACCCTGGAATTAATGTCAGTTTCTACAATAGTCTATCCAATACCTTAGACATGTCCCTCTTTTCAAGCTAGGATAGAAGGACCTCAAAGCATCTCTGTAGATTAACTATATGTTTTTAATATCTTTACCAGTACTGCTCAATAGAACTTCCTGTGATGATGGGAATATTCTCCATCTATTATGTCCAGTGTGATAGCCAGTAGTCACTTATAGCTATTGGGCATTTTCAATGTGGTTATGTAATTAAAGAAACAAATTTTTAGTTTTTTCTATTTTAGTTGAATTGTATTTAAATTTTTACTAAATTTAAATTTAAATACCAGATTAGGCCGTGAAACTTTAGCTAGTTCTCAAATTTCCCCACTGAAATGCTTCTGGTGGCAGAGAAAAGAAAATGCATACTTCCATAACTTGAGCAATTTTTCAAGTACAAAATAATTTGGAAGTCTTAGCTTAAAATGCATAGTAATTTTGCATTTCTGTTTATAATATTTATATTCTACCATGGAGTTAAGTTAATGGTCCAGAAATATATGCCCATGACCTCCTGACCACATGGCTGCCATATACCCTATGAGGTCATGAGGGATAGTTGCAGACAGAGGAGGTCATGATGAGTAAAGTGCCTAAAAATTTAAACTTTACATTATTCTAATTTTTAGTGCAGCCTGAGATTAAAAACATCTCATCAAATACCTACTCAGTAATGGAATGACCTCCTGACCAGTATGGGTTATAACCTCTCACTGCATTGCAAACCTCCTATTTGATTTAAAAGAAAATTCTCCCCCGGAAAGCTCCTCAAGTGCATTTAATGAATTAGATGATGTCCGTAACTTTCTGTGACATTTACTTCAATAAGCTGTGGGAGTGATTTAGTGATCAGTGGGCACTGACATTTGAGGAGGGAAAGACAAACTTTGCTGCTTCTGATATGACTTTTTCCCTTCTTCTCTTGACTTTGTCCTTGCAGCCATGGAAACTTGGAGAGATGCTGCATTCTCTGTGTTTTGGAAGTAATGTTTCCTTTCCCCAACATAGAGCCACAAATCAATCTCTCCTTTCTGTGTCTGATGTTGCAAGTGTGTGTACTGAGTATGCTTTCTACAGTATTTGAACTTTGTCTTGTTCTGCCTTTTGTGCATATGGGTGTTCATGTGTGTGCCTGTTGTATGCACATGTGTGTGTATACATGGGCTGCTCCTCAACATGGAATTTGTTCCATCATATTTTAAAGAAAAACACATGGAAAAAAAGGATTTTAAAAGTCAGATTTTAAAAAATTCTTTACACAGATACATACATAAATACAACTCTAACCATGCCTTCATCTCATTATTACCTCACAAATGAAGATCAGAACATTGCCCGCACCCTACTAAGACTGTGCATCCTGAATCTGTGACTTATCAGTTAGTGTGGTCTTGGAATAATTGTTTATTCTCTTGAGTACATTTAATTATTCATAAAATGGGAATAAAAATGTCTACCTTGAAGAATTGTTTTCAGTAAAAGAATGTATTGTTCACCTAATGTAACTGGAGCTTCACATGGTCCAGTCTTGGTATAGCGTCACGATATGTATTATAGATAGTAATCAGAGGGACTGAATATAATCCTTGATTCTCAAAATGTTAAAGGGGATCCAATCATAACCTATAGCAACATTTCTCAAAAACAAAACAAAACTGACTTCTTTTCATCTCTTGAACACACCTGAACATCTCAGAAAGTTCCTTCTTTCCTTGTTCTCAGTTCTTTTCAATTCTTACAATCTCTCCCACTCTCTCTCTAATATCCTATCTACATGATGCTTATATTTCACCCCTCTTCCCACTTCTTTCCATTAATTCTTTCCCTCTCTGAGGTAAAGAGGCTATGATGTTTCTTATATCATTAATATTTTTGCATATGTCAAATGCCTGTCCCATAGTAAGCAATCAGTGGTTGTTATTTGCATTACCATCAGGATGATGAAGAATCTTGGCTCTCATTGCTTATCTAGGGCCCTCTTTAGAGCTCCATTGGAGGTGAATACCACTGAGGTTGACTCTGAGACCAGGGATGTGGGAGGGGTGCTGTTATCAGTCATTACAACTATTAAGCAGTTTACAAATTGTTTGAATTTAATTCATTCACTTATTTGATTTATATGGGTTATTTTATCCATGTCCTTAAACAGTTTGGAAGGAGTGGACAGAGAAAACAGGTAATATAGACTGAAAGTAAATAAATCATAAATATGATCAAAGAAAAATAAAATGAAGTCCCAAAATGGGCATCCCAAACTGAGGTTCATCTCAGAGACATTGGGGAAGCTAGAGGAATGTGACTGACAAACTTCACTGTCATCTTGAAGACTAAAGCTTAAGAACCATATGGTCAAAAAAAAAGGAACCATGTAGTCATGCTTATCTGAATATAAAGTGATCTCCAGCTATGTACTGAAATGAGCTTTGTGTCTTTGGTATGCAGCGTTAGTAACTATGGTGGATTTTTTAACTTAATTGTCTGATCCCTGCATTTGCTGTCTAGAGGCTGGCTTTAAACAGCAGAGGCACAATACTCTCAACTCCAAGATCTTGCTGCTCCACGGGGTCTCATATACTCTTATTCATTCCACACTCCTAGTAAGTTTTTGGCATTTTGAGGACTATTAAAAGATGGGCTTTTTCATAACACATTTGGGTGCTGGGCTGTGGGCTATGGTGTACTGAGCAACTTGTTCACAAGGGTCAATTGTGTGCATCTCTCATATTCAGTAATATCAAGTTAGGAGTTGATGTGAAGTCAGTCGTGCTGGGAATATTTACACCACAGAAATTAGCAAGCATGACAAGTCAGGGCTTTCCCCCCTATGGGATGTCGCTTGTTAAACATTCACTAGCATACTGCTGGTACTGAGTGCATGATCACATCAAGTAAAATAGATGCCACTATACAGAAAAGCTATGGGAATAATCACAAGGTAATCTGTGGACTCAAAAGTCTGTATGAAATTGTAGAACCTCAGTGAATCTCTCGGAATTTCAGACTAAGGAACTCAGAGGTTGAACATGGTGATGAATATTCTTGGGGGGTTTAGAAATCATATGGGAAGAGAGGAGGTTGGAGTTTCTGATGAAGTCAGAAACAGAAAGCCTGATTTCACATCTCAAAACAGGTTTCTGGAGCATTTACTGCAGGAGAGCTTAGAGTTCAGATGAAATGATCCTTCCTGACACATCCTCTAAGAGACAGAGAGGATGACAAAGGACTAGGATGGGCTCTTTGTGCAACTGATGCCCTTACCGTCAGCTGACAAAGCATCCTTTGACTCCCAATTATTAAATCAACCAGCACTCTTATCTCTTCAGATGTACTCTGGTACATTATATAAAATGGAGTATAACTTCTCATTCTTTTGGTTATACATGATGTATAATATCACTGGTCATATAGTTATATATGTACATGGGGTAATAATGTCTGATTCATTCTACTATCTTTCCTACCCTGAACCCTTCAGCTCTTTTCACTCCCCTCTACCTAATCTAAAATAACTCTGTTCTTCCCTAGGTACCCCCTATTGTGAATTAGCATTCACATATCAGAGAAAACATTTGGCTTTTGGTTTTTTGAGATTGGCTTATTTTGCTTATGATGCATCTGTGTAGAATAGTGGTTAAGAATATAGGCTTTGAAACTTCACTGAACTTGGCTCACATGCTGCTTCTACCACCTACTTACTACTTGTAGGACCTTGGGCAAGCAGCTTTGTATTACTTTTCTCATCTCTAAAATGTGAATAATAATAATGTTTAACTCAAAGCTTTGTGGAGTGGTATGAAAGAGCTGCTTCATTATGGATTTTGAAATGCCTAGAGTAGGTCAGGTGGGGGGTTCCTGCAGTGGGATTTATGCTGCCAGCTTTTGGGAACCCACTTGTTCCCAGTGGGAAGGACAAGAGACAATGCAGAGATTTTTATAGGGAGCTCCTGAACTATCTCAGTTACATGTCAAAGTCTTAACTGCCCAAGTATCAATGTATCCACAGTCCTCCTCTACAAATTAGGCTTCATTTCCTTCACAGTGCTTGAGCTTAACCAACAAAATTGTTTACTTACTAAATATTTTTCCAGCCTCCCAAATGGCTCACAGATGCAGACACTCTGACCTTGAGGGTGTTTGGTCAGCCTATCATGAAATCTTCTAGGGCTGAAAGTGCCATGTCCAGGTTTTTGGAAACATGGATCTTGGAAGAATATTAGCATTTGGTGCTTGTTGAGGACATCCAGTAGCCATGTTTCCAGAGTTTCAGGCAGGTTTCTGTAGGAGTCAGAGCATGAAAATAATTTAGGAAACACCCAGTCAGTGACCACGGAGCTGGGAATTCCATCTGGTGCCATTGTGGATTGCAGAGCCTTGTCTGGGGCCCAGTGAACCACAGCTGTGATTTCTAAGAAGTAACAAACAATATCAGACAACAAATATGGCCCTCATCTTCAATGACTTTCTTTTAAAGAATTCTTTTTTTCATTTTAAAGATTTATTTTCGTTTTAATGGACAAATAATATCTGCATATATAAGTCATAGAAATAGAGAGTGGAATGATAGTTACCAGAAGCTGGGGTTGCGGAGGTAGACTGAAAAAGAGAAGATATGGGCCAATGGCTTTCTTGATATTCTGACAGCTCACACCACATAGAATTGAAATGTTTTACTGGAGGCTGTGAGAATCTTAATAATAATAAACTATTCACCATTTTAAATATCAACCCAGGGACTATTGGTGTTTATTTGAAAGATGGTGTTTATTTGGAAATCTGTTGAAACTTTTGGATCCCTTCTCAGAATAATGTTTCTGGCAGGGTATGGTGGCACATATCTGTAATCCCAGTGACTTGGTAGTTTGAGGCAAGAGGATCACAAGTTCAAAGTCAGCCTCAGCAACCCAGTGAAGCCCTAAGAAACTTAATGCGGCCCTATCTCAAATTGAAAAATAAAAAGGGTTAGGGATGTAGCTCAGTGTTTAAGTGCCCCTGGCTTCAATCCCTGGTATGAACTAAAAAAAAAAAAAAAACAATAATGTTTGCTGATGCATAAAATATAATACATAGGATTACAGAGGAAACCAAATATATTGAAATATACTTATCAAAATATTTTTTAAATTGTGATATTATAATAGATAATAGATCTTTATTGCTACATTAAATAACAAGAGTTAGTGGTGAATCCAACAATGATCATAATTTGAAGTAGTGGCAATGTAAATAATATTTCAAGTTATCAACCATAATATGACATGAAAATATCTGAAATTTTTACTGGCAACAAACTCACAAGTACTGCTACCATTATTGCTTATTACCTACACCTACAATTGAAGGAAATAGTAAATTTCAGTTACAAATTAATGATAAAAAATCTACCCATGGCTCCTTTGACCAGGTTAGGAACTTTTATGTCAAGCATTGTGGTAAGCCCTGAGCATTTATTTCTAATCTTTACCTCATCCAGAAATGGTGAAATTGTTATTTTCATTTTATGAATGAGGATATTAAGATTTGGAGTCAGACTAACTCACTCAAGGTCACATAGCAGCACAGCTCTCAGTCCAAGTCAGGGCTTTGTGAAACCAGAGCTTAGTTTCTCTTTCTTACATCTTTCATGTTCCTGAGCTGTCATGAGTGATGGCCAGGGCCTTTTAAAGGTCTTTGGCAAGGATACTCATTCCTGGACTTTACATAATTCTCCAAGAAGAAAGGAGGCTCCTATCTTCTGAAAACCTGTCTTAGGGGAGTATCAAGCACCTTTTTAACTCTTGAATATCCAGGGACACATTTTGGGAATTCCCTTGAGCCCCTATCCCCAGTAAGTGGTGGGAACTCCTGTGCCATTGGTGTGCCAGAGCTAACATATAAAGGTTTATAAGAACCAATTGTGTGCATCTTTTCTTATATTAGTACTTTGAAATCAGCCATGGTAGGACTATTTGTATCATCGAATCCTTAAACAATAGTAATCACCATTTTAATTTTAATAGCCAGTTGTTAAACATTAACCCTCTTGAACATGTTCCTTTGTCTTTCATGTTACCAATCTTCACCCCTCCTTAGGAAAAGACTTGAACAACCACCTCACAATTGGAGGAACCAACTTGCCTTGGTAACACAGAGTCTTGGCTTTCTTGCTTATGGTGTCCCACTTCCTGGGCACTGAAGCTGTTTTGAAACATAGGTTTTATTATTATTCAGGTGTGATGAGGCCAAAAGATCAGGAGACAGTTGTCAATGAGAAGATAGTTTGTTACTTATAGCTCCCAAGAGGAGGGGGCACAGCACACCATACAGGGTCACACTAGAATGCACCGGGGTCAGTGAGATGGCAGAAGGAAAGGGGGAGTTTTAGGCAAGGGCCTTGATTGTGGTTTCCACATGAAGGAGTAGACAAAGAAGGGCAAGCAGGCTCAGGATTGGCTGGTTTGAATAATTTCAGCTGCTCTGGGGCATAGGGCCATAGTACTTGTCTGGTATCTAGCCCTGGATGATTAGGGTAGAGTGATTAAATGGCCTGGAATGTAAAAGCTCCATAAAGGAGGTGGTTGGGGGTGTGGCCTCTGGATTGGTTATTTTGCATATGAAAGGAACTCTCCCTGGCAAGTTGTTTATTATCTCCAGGAATTAGGTAACCCTGGGAGGAGCCATCCCTCTACAGTAAGCGAGGCTGCAAGATGTCAGTGCAGCAAAAATACAGAATCAAAAGACATGATTAAGACAGAAGTCAACACTGCTGTTAAGAGTAGACAGCAGCTGCATTGAATTGGAGTGATTTCCTTATAAGAGGAGTAAGATGCCCCCCTGATGCTTTTAGCTCCATTGCACATAGTGGCAGCCTCCGCTATCCTTACAAGAAGCATGATAAAAGTGGAGAGTCATGGCCAGTTTAAAGCTTGAGTGAACTATGCTATTGTAGATCCACAGAGGACCCCAGGTTACCTACATAGTACCAGTCCCAATCTTATTTGCATTAATTCAAACTTTAGGGGACACACCTTTTACCTTTCCAGAAACCAAGTGAGTGCTTAAGAGAAAGAATAACCACTGGTATTTTTATACTACCATGATCAGTGTTGCATATAATAAAAGAAAGGTCCTCTAGAAAGCTGTAAACGTTCTGCACGTGAGATCTATTGTTTTATGGCTTGCAGTGGGGTCCAAACAGAATAATCTGCAGACTAACTCTTTTCTTTACCCCAGAGTCAAAGCTAAGGTCAGCGAGGGCAGTGCAGGTGAAATGGCTTCTGAGATGCTCTCCACTCTGAAGCGTGCTGCCCTGGAGTTTTGCCGGTTGACCCAGGTTAGATAATAGACTCTTGGTTGACCTACATCTACACTGAAGGAATGATAAAACATCAGCCCAGCCCTTGGTCCCTACTGCTGCCAGGTTCTAAACAAGCATCACCTATCAAAGGGGTTTCCAGATGGACTGCTTTTCAGTTTCCCCAAGCTCCAGAAAAGCAGCTTGGCTGTTAGAGACCAGGATTGCTTTAGCCAGAGGGAGAGATGAAACTTACTGCCTTTTCCATGCTAGGTGTGTGCTGGGTTTTACCCAGGAAAAAGATGGCAGTGCTTTGGATTCTGAACATCCGTGACAATTTTGGAGGCTATAGAAATTTCTATGGGGCTGAGAGGATCCTGGACACTGACAAACTTCCTGCTGAGCAAACATATGGCTGGCTAAAGACCTCAGTGGATTCCAGTGGTGATTATGGCATGCAAGCTTTCCTCCCCTGGCTGGGACTAGTGCATCACAGAGCAGGACTCAACTTTCTAAGAATTGGCATGTTAAGCCTTGGAAGATGATTTAGCTGCAGGAACTAAACAGAGATGGTTCTGAAGCATGTGTTGCCCCAGTACCTAGTGTGTTGTCTCCATGTAGTAGGTGCTCAGTAAATAGTGGTACGGCAAATGAACAAATGCTTATTTTATATAGCCTACAGTGAAAAGACAGCAATTCCTTCTCTTCTTTCATTTTGTGATGAGAATTGCCCAAAAATGAAATGAAGAGCATTTGAAAATTTGACATTAAAACCCTGAAATGTACAAGTTGTAGCTGGATGGTAAAAATAACAATAACTATCAATTGACCATTGCTGTGTAACAAATAACTCCAAAATTCAGTAGGAAATGTCTATTATGCTTTCAGTTTTGCAGTTCAGCCTCGGTGAATCTGCTTCCAGCAGCAGCTCTTCACATTGGCTAATCTAAGCTTGGCTTGGCTCTAGTCTTTGGGTTTGGTTCCAGTCTGCTCCATATGGCTTTCATTCTTCTAGGACAGTGGGCTCCTCAGGGCATGTTCCTCTTGTGGCAGTGACAGAAGCACATGAGGGCAAACCCCATAGCACAAGCACATTTTAAGCTTCAGCTCACATCACATTGGCCAACATCCCATTAGAAAGCCAGTTAAATGTCCAAGTCCAAAGCAGTGGGTGGTGACCCTTAGTGGGATCAGAAGGGAAATTAGTGATCACTGAACAATAAATAACAACAACAATAATAAACAGAATAAGTAGGCTTGCACTGCCATAAGTATTTTTGCATGGATAATTTCACTGAACCATACTTACCACCCTGTGAGGTAGGTGCTGCTATGTTTAAGCTGCATTTTAAAACTGAAGTACAGTGATGAATTTGCAGGAGAACACATGTTCATGAGGCAGCAGAACCAGATTCGCACCCAGTTGGTCCAATCCCAATGTCCAGTCTCTCAACCATTGTGCTCTCCCTCTCTGGTGTAGCAATAAATATTCTACACATTGATGTTTGCAAAATGCTAGCCCAGATCTTGTCTCATTTAATTTTTGTGGCAGCCCAGGTAGGGTATAACTTGCTCTCTCTATTATGCGTGAGAACACTGAGGCTCCAAGAGTTGTTAAGGGATTTGCTCAAGTCACACAGCTGGGAACTGACTGAACCAACATGGAGTTCTAGGCCTTTCTCCCAGCAGGAATTTCAATGCTGTAAAAAGGAACAATTCAGCAGTTATCACGGGGTTTTTTTGTTTGTTTGTTTTGATTTTTTTTATAATTCTGCCTCCAGGCTATGGGAGGCTTCTAATTTAGGGCTCCCACCCTCGGGTGCAGCCTTTTACTTTATTTATTTTCTGGCTAGGGAGTTTGCGCCCTGGTTCCTTGGTATGGGATTGATGCCATGGCCAGAGAGCTGCACTGTAGTTCTCACGGTCTCTGAGTCCTTAGTTTCTCATGACATGGCATGTCCCCTAGTGTCCCTTTCCCTCCCCGATGCACCCGCCCTTGCTTTCTTTCTCTGCTGAATACTGGGACAGCCTTAGCTGTCCCATGGTGTCTAGTTACAGGCTCAGAAGGGTGAGGCCAGCTCAGTAGCTGTAATTTTAGTCCTTGATGAAAGGCAAGGGGAAGTAAAAGGGGCACTTTAGGCCTTGTTAACAGGTGTACCCAAGCCACAAGTCTGTTTCTTGAAACCTGGGAGAAAGCATTGCCTTGAGAACCTTTGGATTGTGTGCAGACACTAGAGCCTTTAGGTAGAAGTCAAAATTTTAATAGTGTCTGAGTATAAGCAACATTTCCACCCCAAAGCCACAAGAAGACCTGAAGTCATCAGTTTGGAGAGCTCCAGGGAGTGTGAAATTTTCAAGCTCCAAATAAAGTGCCTATCAACAGCTCCAACCATAACCTTGTGCTTGCTACCTGCACGGCGGGGATGTTGAGCCAATATATGCTACCATCATTGTAAGTGGTTTGAAGAAGTCTCCAAGCTAGCAAAAATCCAATTAATATGTTTCTCCTCACCTGTGTTCTGCCAACATCCCAGCTGCCTGCCCTTCCCTCCCACCTTCCAACCTCTCTCCTGTCAGAATCTGATGGCTACACAACTGTCATTCAGGAGTTTCTGCTACAGGCAGAGATTCCTATAGATAAGGCACAAATGATCCAGAAAGGACAAGCAGAGAAGAATGTTACATTTTATTTGGCCCACTGCCCAACATTTCTTAACTCATTGCATGAATTCTCTTTCATACTAGAGTCAGGGCTTATCTCCAAGACACTGGAAACTTCCAAATGCTTCCCAGCTCCTTTTCTCCCAATCTGAAGGCTCTAGTCTAGATGAAAATTGGGCCTAAGGGTTGAAGGATCCACATTTTTTAGGGAGGGGAGGTGATGGCAGATTTCCTGCCACTACAGGCAAGGAGGGTCCTTGTAGGCTGCACAGGGGTGTGGCAGTGCTGCGGATCTTCACAGTTTGGTGAAATAATAATTCTGATTCATGTTTGAAAATGTACACAAACATGTAAAATTACAAATGACCTACAGTAATGAAAATATGAATTTGTGATGTAATAAAGTATGTGCTCCTTATTAACCCACCAATTAAGATCTAATTGAAGGGTCGAACTTGTGATATTGTCAATATCTATAACAACTCTTTCTGTGATAGGAAAAGATCTGTAATTTCCATCAAAGGTGGGGTAACAGGTTCTGCCAATAATACTGTGGTTTGTTGCCTATGTTCATAACTGAAAGAAATGCTACATTTTGGTTAGAGATGAGCAAAGATAAAATTTAAACTTCCCCTCCAAGTTTCCAGACCCCCTGAATTCTAGGTTAAGTATCCCTGGTCTAGAATCAGACTGCACATTGGCTTGCAAGTTCTTTGAGGGTAGGAATTATATTGCAACCACTTGTAAACTTGAATCATTTTTCTTTTTTAATTCTGGAAAATGTCAAACATACAACAGGGTAGGCAGAACAATACAATGAACCTTCCGTAGGCATCCATGAGCCAGCTTCAACTATTACTGATTGGCAGCCAACATTGTTTCATCTATACCCTCACCAGCTTTCCCTCCATATTATTTTTGAAGCAAACCCTTGGCCCTCTAGCCTTTCATCCCATACTCGGATTTGTTTAGAGCGAGTGGGCCATTTAATCTTTATGGGTTGCTCATGGCTTGATTTGATCTTTATGGATTGTTGATGGCTGCCTTTAAAGGAACTTTGCTCCATTCCTCATGGGTCTGTGTCCCAGGGGTATGGATCTGGGTCAGAGAACCCCCTTCTTCATCTCCAGTCACTGTCTATCATATCCTCCCCAGCATGATTTTGGTGCTGCATTATTTACTCATTTTTACATTTCCTTTCTGTGTCTTTCCAGCACAATGTAAATGTCATTAGTGATAGGGTTTTGTCTGCTTGTCTATGGCTGCATTCCTAGCACGCCAGCACAGTGCCTGGCATATAGTTGGTGTTTAGTAAATTCAGTACATTTCTAATGAGTGAATGGCTGAATTAATGAAGAAAGACAGGCTATGGGGATGTATGCTATTGCCACTCAAAGTGAGGTCTCTGAACCACAGCATTGGCATCTTCTGGAAGTTTGTCAGAAATGAAGAATGTCAGGCTGTACCCCAGACATACTGCATCAGAATCTGCATTATAATGAGATTTCCAGGCAATTCTGTAGGCACATCACTATTTCAGGAGCACTGTTTTCCCACCTTAACCTGGAGGGGAGAGAATGCTAAACAGGAAAAGCTTCCTGCTGACTTAAAAGACCTCACCAACCAGGAGGACAGGACATGACAGGGGAATGCACTCACTGGTGAGTTGGGCATCTTAGGTTTGAAGCGTGGTTTGCTTGCTTATTGGTTTTGTAGGGTCTGTTTCTTAAGCTGAAAAGTGAGGTGTATGAGATATGCCAAGCATTATAGAAAGATTAAATGAGACTATGGCTCTGGTATGAAGTACGAAACAGTTTCTAGGTGACTCTTGGGTTAATTCCCAACATGAGAAATGACATTGTTCATCTTTCTGAAGCTCTGATAAGTTTAACTTCTGATCCCAAACTTGTTCTAGAAAGTTTCTCCCTCTTATTTAATCATAATCATGGAGAATTCTTAGCAACATTGTGAAGCATGAGCTCAGCTTTGGTGACACCAACTCCTTGCTTCTGTATCCTTGCCACATTTTGGGGACACCCTTCTTCTCACCCTTCATTCTCTCACCTAAGATCCTTCCCCTAAGCAGATAGCCAAGATCAGCAATACATAGCAGTCAATTCCCCAAGAATTTTTGGTCCTCAATTGTGGAATAAAAGACTTTCCCCCCCTGATGTCATTTCAGAAGGCTGGTAGGGAAAGTTAAAAAAAAAACTTTTTGCATGGGCATGCCATTGAGGAAGGAACTTCCTTGCTAAAACTGAATCCCATGGATAAGTGTCTGCTTTGGCCCTGGGTATTGAGTACTGATGGTCTTGAGCACTTCTATTTATTGGTGCCATGGACCACAGCTCAAGTCAATTCAGCTCAAGGGAAGTTGGACAGTTTGGAGCATATTTTATTTCTAAACTCTTTTTTACCTATTCTAATCTGGAAAGATTCTAAACAATTGATTGAACCAGGGCAGTGCGACACAAGTTTTTAGAAATACCTGCAGGGAGTATTGATAGCCCAGGCAAATGTTCCTTACCCCACTTCCAAACGCTTCCCATTCTTGCCTCACACATCCATTACATGATACCCTGTGTTTACCTGGGGCTTGTTCCAACAGAACTTAGCAATCCTATCTTGGCCTAGCTGTGTATTTACATGGTAAACATTCTATAAAAGGAAGGGAAATATTCACTTTAAAATATCTCATAAAAGTGCCCTTTAGAGATGAGTGGATAGGAAAAAGTAAACATTTCATATTTATCAAATGAACCATTTTATAAAAATGTTACCCATAGATCAAAACTTAGTAATGACAATATTACTGTTAGTATACTTATACTTGCTTAGGTTTGTTTAGTATTCTACCGATACACAGGTTCTAGTATATGCATCAGTTCATTTAAACTTCTTAGCAATCCAGTAAAGAAGACATCATTAGTTAAAACGGAGAAAATTTAGGCTTAGGGAAGTTATATAAATACACAATCCTAGACAGTATCAGAGCAAGGATATAGGCTTATGTCTTCTGACTAAAAACCAAGTGTCTGGTGGCATATATTAGTAAAAAATAACATATAAGCCAGTTGTAAACCCATTGAGACATAGCTGCTTCAGAGTGTCTGTACCATTCAGCATCTAACCAGTAAAATGGAACCATTGTATATTTCTCACAGACAGAATTTGATACAAAGAATTGATTATAGTAAGAGTAAAAGAGATAGGAAGCCAAATCAAGAATGATAAAGTAACCCAGGGTTTAGTCATGGCAGAATGCTGCTACTTCACTTCAGTTGGAGGGAAAGAGGGAAGGAGCATTGCTACCAGAACCTGAGGACAGAGGCACCCTACAAAGGGCTGGAACAATGGTGAGCCATCCTGGTGGGAGTTGGAACCCCAGAGGAGACATGGTCATAGACCATGAGTGAAGGGAGGAAATATCCTAATTTGTCACCTCCTGCCCTCCAGTCTCCTCCAGTGCCTCCCATTGGCTCATCCTAATTGGAAGTCAGTGGACCCAGAAGATACAGCCTGCCAGGATGAGCAGATCAGAGGGAAGTGAGGAATGCATCTGGGGGCAGCAGGCCCTGAGCCAGCAGAGCAGCTTTTATATCTAGGTGTGAGTACACTCCCAGAAATAGGTTTGTACCCTCGTGTTTTGCTCCTCCAAAGATCCCTGGTTCCAGTTGGTTCTTTGCTTTCTTTCTCCTCTTAAATGCCTCCATCCCTCAAATATGTTCAGCAGCAATCCATTTTTTAAATTCTTCTTTTTTAATTTGAATTTTTAATATTTTTGGTACTGGGGTTCAAACTCAGGACCTTGAACATGCTAGGCAAACACTCTACCACTGAGCCACATCCCCAACCCAGTAATCCATTTTTGATCACTTTTTAGGACCAAAGAAAGAGGTGTTTGAAAGTTTGCAAAGGTGAGAGAAAGTGGTTTAGATTTGTCCAGTTATGCATTTGAGTCCCAGATAGAAACTTCTGTTGCTTTTGGGACACAGAGACCAGAGCTCCAGTGACTTAACAAAGGACTGTGTCAATGAATATCTTGGCAAGCAGATGTCAAAAAGAGTGCTGCCAAAGACCCTGTCAGGAGAACTGGTTTGGCAACAAGCTGATAGACCTAAAGGACTGGCATACACCATCCATTCTTCTTCTGGATACTATCCTTAATCAGAGCTGATTAAAATAGTAAGTTCAATCTTTGTAACTTTGCGAAACCCTCTCCTGATGATGAATTTTGCAGGACTGTTGTCTCCCTCTGTTCACTGCCCTCCTCCATTCCAGGGATTCCATTTATATTCCATATATATATTATATTCCATATACTATATATATTATATATATTCCATATATATATAAGTTTGTTTGCAGGACTTTTTGTTTGTTTGTTTCATTCATTCCACAACCCTGCATGGAGATAATTGGAGACACCTGATGCCCTTAAACCAAAAATGGGAAAACCCTGGCATAAGAAAAATCATTTCTGTGGGTTTATAGCACAATTTTGCAAACTGGTACCAATGAAAAAGAAAACTCATGGTCATTTGGGTTCATGATTGGGAAGAGATAAAAGAGAAATACTACACCTCATTCAGTACTGGGTGTACAATAGGTTTCCAAAAAAGAACTGCTCACTGAATGGATGGGAACATGCAAAGTGTACAGTAGCCTGTTCATTTCTTTTGACAGGTGCTTTTTCATTTTAAATACTCCGGGCAGCATTTGATAGTATGCAGCTAATGCTTTGGAGTTTTTCCTGGGGACTTAATAAAGGATACGTAGTGAAAGTTCTTCAAGGTTTATTTCAGTTTCTTTTAAGGAGTTGCTATCTCCGCTCTCTGGTTATGATTAATTTGGGACTTATGCATAGGTTGAGTCATTTTATCTGCTTGATCACTTTTATTTTCTGTAACTTTAAATATTTATTGTGTAAACTTTCAAACAGAAAATAACATAATGTATCCATCATTCACTTCTACCAAAGATAACATTTCTCCCATGCTTGCTTCATATTTGTTTAAAGAAATGAAATGTTACGGTTAGAATCTAAAGCCCCAATTTTTCCTGCCTAATCTGATTATACCCTGTCTCCTCAGAGTTAACTGTTATTCTAATTTTTGTATTTACTGATGGATGGGGCTATGTTTTACTATGATCGCTATATATGTATATATTTTAAAATAGTACTGACCTGTTTAAAACTTTGCATAAATCATATAACACTGTATGTGTTATTCTGTAACTCTATTTCTGAAATATATTGATACTCAAGGTTCTACTGTATTTATCTTTAACTGCCCTGAGGAATGTTATTACATGAATACAATATAATTATTATGCACTCTCTTATTGATGGGTGTTTATGTTACCTTCAATTTCTTGTTCCTGCAGACAACGTTGCCACAATTATGTCAAAAGTCCTGTTGGCACATGGGGAAGAAAGGTCTTTAGGGCAGTGGACCTTAATATTTTCTACACATCAGAATTGCCTAAGGCCTTTGAAAAGTTCCATTGCCAGGCAGCATCCAGCCCAATTAAATCAGAATCGCTGGAGTTGGGACCCAGGCACCTGTGTGTTTTTTAAGCTCCCCAATGTACAGATAATTCCAATGTGCAGCCAGCCCTGATAACTGTTGTTTAAGGTATAAAATTAGAAATGAAGTTTCTGGACCAAAATATTTGTTCCTCTTCAGCTTTTTAGGTATTGCCAAATTATTCTCCAATGTGATCTTTGCAGTGGAAACTCTACCTCATTGAAGTTGGTTGATCTTGTCCCCATAGGGATTGCGAAGAAGGCAGAGAGATAGTTAATTGATGACCTCCCATACCTACCTCCATCTGATTCATCCTGTGATAAAATATTGCCTTTCCCTAAGGTCACAGAGTAATAGGGACTACTCTCACAAAGGATAACTCAAAGCTTGGGGCATAGAATAGCACATTCTTTTGCAATTCAGGGCCTTGCAGTCAAGAGGTTCTTGCTATGTGCTTACTATAACCTAACAGCCTTTTCATGGCATGATTTGGTGTTTTTCTGTGATGTCTAGGTTTGGGGGTACCAAGTAGCACAAGTCATATTGCTATGATGATGCTCTGCTTTCCACTCAGCCATAGGACCAATGTGATAGTCCTTTGAACAGCTGGAAAAACAAGGTATTCAACCAAGTTAAGACTTTGGTGATGGTTAAATCAGAGTAATTGTGGAGAAATGTCAAAGAGATCCTAGCTTTGACTTATGCAAATCATAGCAGTGCTGAAATATCTTTTAGACCTGATGTCCTCTATCTTTGGACAGTTAAGTGAGGTTTTCTAACCTTTTCATACACTGAAAACTTATGTTTAGCTTCTTCTCCCTGTGTTTAAGTATAGATTTAGAAAATGCTGTGGATAATAATTGGTGAAGTTATAATGTGCAAACAAAATGCCATGCCAATAAGGTTAATGAAAAACTTGGCAAAGTCTACATATCTACTTGGCCAGGAGTTCCAGGAATCCAGCTGTGTGACCCAAATCTATTGTAGCCCTGACTGTAGTCTCTAGTGGCAGTGGTCCTCTTTGGCTTAAATATTGATGGAGAAAATTATGGGTCCTGTGGATGGCTAGGATATTTCAAGTAAGTCCTGGTGAGCTGGTACTCTTTCATTGACTTATCTGGGGAAGTTGGGCTAGGAGAATACTGGGGACTCAGGGACCCATTCTCCTCCTTCATGCATGGCTTGCTTGCCATTTCTCAGTCTTACCCACCTCACCATTCCCTCCATATCCCTTCTATCCCCTGCTTGCAAATAAGGATGTTACTTTGCCTCTGTTCGAAAGCACAACCCATTACCAACTGCATTGCATGCAGAATCTTGCTATCATGGGGTGCTTTATTGCAGGATTTTATTCTACTACTTCTTTGTTTCTAACTTTGTATCTTGGGTCAGGTTCCCTAGAGACAGCATCTGAGATAGGGATTCTAGTGCATGTAATTTATTGGCGGAGAGCTCTCAGGGGTTTGAAGGAAGCTGAGTGGATAACAAGTTGGCTGAGCTGGAATATGATCTCAGATAGAACCTAGCTTTGCTCTGATCCTTAGGGAGAGGGCTTTTGTAGCTGCATCCATCTGTCAATGACTGGGAACTGCCCATAGGAAAGAAGCAACTTGTCTTCCAGGCAAGGTGGCTCTCATCATCCAAGGGTAACTCTCCTAAGAAGGGGGAAGTTGTGAGTCACTAGCAGCCACCACTCACAGCAACTGGAGGAATCTATGCACAAGTCTGGTAAAAAGGATCTGGGCAAGGTATCCTGTCTCTACTATTTTCCATGACACCCAGTGGACTAGAAATAGATAATAATACCATCAGTTTTCACACATTGCCATCCAGGGCTCAGAAAGGAGATGGGCTTCATGTAGATGGGCAAATACTATGCATGATTAGAATGCTAGGAAAGGACTATGTTTAATAATGCAGCTTTTCTCTGGCTACAAGTAGGAGTGTATTTTTCTGTTTTAATTGTAATCTTGGAATTGAGTCTGTGACTTTCACTGTGCCTGGAAGCCACTTTGATTTTCTGTTGAGAAGCATTCTGAGGCACATGTATGAACTGATAACCAGGATAAGTGGCATGATGAAATTAATCCCCTAGTAGGTGGGAAAAGAAGGCCAGTGCCTTTCCCAGTCTGGACTATTAGAGATGATTCACAAGCTGGGGCTTCCAAGCATGGAAAGCAAACAGCATATACTGCTGGATTGGATGCAATTGTTTCCTTAAGCCATAAACCTGGGGAACCCAGATGACTGAAGTGAATGTTTGCTAGACTGAGGTCAGGTTTTCTTTTGCCTTCCTTGATTCTGATTGCATCTTATTGTGTATTTGTCATCTGGAGCATGTAGAGGGGGAGGAAAGGATTCATAGAAATGCCTCAACTCTGACCCTGTTGTTGCTTGTTGTGATATCTTGCCATGTTTCCTCCTGAGGTGTCTAGTTAGAACTTCTACTCTGAAGAAGCAGCATCAGCAATAAACAGCTAGGACCACAGCCCCCTTCCTATGTGAGGCTGTGGAAAGGAATCCGTGAGCTTTACATGATGCCACAACAGGGACTTTATGTGTCTGCGGATTTTGTCACTTTCTCCTTCAACGGAGAATAACTAGAGTTTGAAGCAGCACAGCATGGGGGCAAGTGTGGGAGGTTTTACATTAGGTAGGCTGGGGTTTGAATCTTGATTCTACCACTTATCATCTGTGGGAGCATCTTTAGTGGAGGCCCTTGACTGCTCACAGACTCTATGGTTTCAACCCAAAATGGAGTTTAAAATGCCTGATTTTAAAGTTATTTGGAGAATGAAATGAGAATAGTGTTATAGAAGTTACCTGTCTTATTATGGCTTTCTAAGGAACTTCTACTGCATTCCTGGTTTATGGAGATATAGAAATAGACTAGAGCCCTTCCTGGGAAAATCAAAAAGGAGATTGGGATACTTGGAGGAATTTGTTTCCCTAATTTGTTTCCCTAATTTGTTTCCACAGTGGGGGAAAGGAACGTAAACATGTGAACGGGATAACCACAGGTTGTGAATGTTCCAGGACAGTTATAATTTCAGATTTTTCATCTCAGCGAGCAACCAAATATACATATTTGGGATTCATAAAATATGACCACTGTCCTTGTGAGAAAATGAAGCTGTGTCTGGGAATATTAGGAATCTTTGGCACACCTTCAAAGAAAGTAGTTTCCACGTGGAGTTGCTTCTGGTGTTTATGACTCTACTTTCAATTGTTTGGTGGAGAGTTTATTGAACTCAGTTAATTATTTTATTTTTTAGCCTCAGTGTTCAATATCACAGACCAACCTTTTAAACACCTCCCTAAATTGATGCCTGTGTCAACTCAAAAATCAAGAGCCCATTCATCACCTGAGGCCCCCCTCCATCTTTTTCTTCCTACACCTGGAATGTCTCATTCTCCTCACCAAATATTTGGAAGTTTCCTTCTGAAGCTTGGGAGGGGCAGATTTCCCCAGGAAGGTCAGGTGAACACCATGTCATGGAGAGTTCATTGACCCTGCCCAGCTTTACCCTTTGAAATTGGGGAGAGAGAAGGGAGGGTAGTGGACCGGCAGGCATTCTCTTCACCCTCTCCCTTCCTTTCCTGCCTTCCCTGCCCCCTTTCTGTCTGGAACCTTCTCCATGCTCCAGTTAGCAAATGTGCATTTCAGCATTCAGGCTGAAACTCAAGTGCCAGCAGTAGGCAACTAAAGCCCTTTGACTTACGAACAGCCTGCATTTAAGAATGTCAGAGCTTTCTAACCTGTTTAAATTTAAAAAGGAGTAGGGGGCCTCAGCCCACCTTTATAGCCAAACTATATCTACCTACCTGCCAGAAACACACCCCATTTTCGTTTGAGCTGCATTTTTGACTTCCACTTTTGACTCTTCCCTTTCTGTACCTCCAGGATTCAGTCTACAGTTCCCACCTCTCTAGCCCCCAATGCAGACTTTGAACAACTTCTTTTAAAAATGATCAAATCTTTCTAGAACCTTAAGGCTAGAAAGAAAAAAATCAATGTATCCCTTGCCTTGTTGGCCCGTATGTATTTTTTTCAATGACAGGACACTCTGTTTCTGGAGGGGAAAGTCCTTTAAATTCTTGAGATTTGCTTTGGCAATGGTGGACTTATTCACCTCCTACTAATATTGGCTTTTTTATTGATGGCCAAACCATTATCTTTTTGGTTTCACTTCTTAAAAATGACTTTTACTAGTGTGGAAATATTATGTGAGAGTGGTAATGTTGGAGTGAGGATGCTCTAGTTTTAGGACCTTGATGTCCTGGAGACTTTATTTTGCTTAAAGAAACACTTATTTAGTACTTACTTTATGCCAGGTACTATTCTGTGTGCTTTACAAATACAAATTCAATTAATCTGTATCACAGTAGAGACTACTGTTAGCTTCATTTTACAACTGAGGAAATGGAGGCCCAGAGAGGTCAAGCAACTCACCCGAGGTCTTGCAGAACGTTGAAATTTGGACCCAAGCATTCTGGCTCCAGAGTCCCAGCTCTGAACTGGTAGAGCTGTTCCCTCCTTGTTTAGAATTATCTGGGGCTCCATTTCCTTATTTGTACAAAGACAGAGTTGAAATGTATAATTTCTAAATTCCAGTACACATATAATAAGGGACAGTGATAATTTGGTTTTTTTCTTTTAGCTATAACACCTTTTATAATTTTTGCCTTAATCCATATCCTGAAATGATTCATTAGAGTATAAAATTACATGGCATAGCTTCTAATTCCCATACCCATACTCTTGTCTCAACATAGAGAAGAAACCTTGAATAAATTGACTTCCCAAAGTACATTCTAAAACCCACCAGTCCAGTACCATGCTTAAAGGAAAGGGTTCTCCACACCAGAAATCTAGGAGGTGTTGCATACTATGCTACACCCTCTTGGAATTCAAAACATACTGAATATATTAGAGGAACCTAGATGTTCCACAGTTAGGAAACCTACTCAACTTTGGTTATTCAAGTGTTTACTATCCTTGTGTTACCATGGGGTCTACTCTTTGGATAGCATTTTATTATCATCCCCTAGAGCCGGGTTCTGAAAGACACCAGAGACATGGTGGCTCACATGTTTTTGTAAGTGGGGTCTACAGTTTGAGTCTGCATAGATATAAAAGTTATGTTCTTTTGTGCTGGCACCCATCTGTGTATATATAGCTATATACATATTAGGAACAACAGGAATCTTATGTGAAAAGATTACATATCTAGGATCTTTTAGAATTCTCAGCTAATAGGATATGTATGATTCTCTCACATCCTCCTTACTGTGAAAACATTCACTTAAATACAAACTCTACATGTGAAAATAAAAAATTGACCCTGGAGGTAAGTCTTCTTTCACAGCCTCATGGCAGCTTGGGAAAGTGATTATGTGTTGACTCCTCACCCTCTTCTTGTATCATGTATTTTTCCCTTTTATTCTTGGGATTTTTTTCATATCTATTTCCTTTGGCTGCCCATTCCTATTTTCCTCTGCTACCTCTGCCATTCATGATTCTAAAAGACAAGAATGTCCAAGGAAAGGGGACTGGCAACCAATAGAACAAGATTTCCCAAATACCTCATGCGGTATCATGGTTGATTTCCCTATTATTACAATACTCACTTGCACAAAGGTTTTACTTATTTGCTAGTTTTCTTTAATAGTGTAGTTCAAATTTTTGAAAACTACATGCACATGGTTAAAAATAAAACCTCCAGTTGGGTGTGGTGGTTCACAGCTGTAACCCCAGCTACTTGGGAAGCTGAAGCAAGAGGATTACAAGTTTGAGGTTAGCCTTGGCAACTTAGAGAAACCCTCTCAAAATAAAAGAAAAGGGCTGGTGGTGTAGTTCAGTGGTAGAACACTTGCCTACCATACACAAGGTCTTGGGTTTAATTCCCAGTACTGCAAAAGAATAATAAAATGAATAAAACCTCCAACTCTAAAGAAATAAATAAAATAAAATGAAATGTGAAAGTCTCCTTTCTCCTGATTTCTAGTCTTCTTTGCAAAGACAAGCATGGGTAGCAAGTTCATATGTATCAGTCCAGAAAGGTTTTGTTCACTTACCTATGTGTGTGTTAGCATAGATCTCTCTCACCCCACTCCCACAATACATATAATGTTTGTTCATTTTATTGTGCTTTTGGTTGCTTTACTAACAAGCCTTTTAATAACAAACCTAGAATCTTTCCAGTTCCAGATGATCTATTCATTCTTTGCATATAATGAATAGTATCTAAAACTGTGTAATTTATTGAACCACTCCCCAGTAACAGATATATATATTTCCATCTTTGCTATCAACAATGCTGCATTGTGTATTCTTTTACAAATAACTTACTTTTGCAAGCATATCTAGGGGTAAATTCCATACAGTTGAATTGCCAGTTCAAAGGGCAGTACATTTTCTAACTGGAAAGAAACAGTCAAATTGCCCTCCAATTATGTTGTACCATTTATGCTTTTGTTTGTCTGACAGTCTTCTTTCTTTCATCCTGAAGTATCTTTAGCTAATACCAAGATTTTAACTTTTGCTCATTTGAAATAAATCATAGAGGATATATTTACTGATCTACCATTTTCATTGTGATTTACTTTATAGAACATAGATTATATTCTCTCATTTAATTTGCATAATCAATAGTGACATTGGGATCAGTGTTCTTTCCATGAGGAAGTTGAGGCTAAGAGAGGGAAAGTAACTTGCCTGAGCCAACCAGTTAGAGAATAGAGAATCAAAACCAGGTTTCCTAACTAAAAATTTAACTTCACTCAATCTCAGGGTTGAGAGTAAAATTTGTGTGTGAGCATGTGTGTGCATGTGAGATATGTGGACCTGGGGCCTGAGGAAGGAAGGTGACTGAATGTAGGATCTTTCCCATCTTCTTCCAACCAGTCTCCTTTAATACCCTGGAAAAATTATATTTGAGACTCAGGTGCTTTCCTCTACATTTCTAATTTAATTCGCACACACAGTATTATTATTCCTCATCTGACTCTCAGCCAAACCATTGCTTTGTGGATTCCACTGAAATAGAACTGGGGAATGTGGAAACAAAAAGCCAGGTGTGAAATTTAAGTTAAAACCAAGTAAGAACTTGTCACCTTGCTTCTCCAAACACTCAGTCCTACAAACAGCACCCACAGGCTGCCACTTCCATCTCTTATTCTCGTAAACATGTTAGCCAAAAAGGTAGAAATATTACACCACTTAAAGTCAGGTGCACTTGGACTGATAGCACCAGAGACACTTCAGGGTTTTGAGTATATACTTTTCTCTGTGACTATTTCCTTGAGAGTGAGGGGAACTATAGCAATTTTGTCTTTCTAATTCTTCACAAGGCAGTGAATTGGCATCTAGCATCTATTCTCACTTTTTTTGTACATAATCTTTCTGTACTGTACTGGAGAGGCTGGAAAACTGGGAAAACTACATTTCTCAGACTCCCTTGCAGCTAGTCCTAGTTGAAAACTAGATTTTGTCAAGCAGATGCATCTGTGCCTTCTTCAATCTGGTGGAGGGAATGTTCAGATTCATTGATTTCTAGGGCATAAATCTGTGACATACCTTCCCCTGGCCACACGTAAGACTGGAAGAAAACAACAGTCAGATTAGAAGAATAAGCTTATTGTGATAGAGTATAATGTGAAGTATCTACTTTTAAGATTCTTTACTGCCTTTCATGGTTTGTTTTTCCCCCAGCTTGTATATGGGTTTTATAATCTCAAAATAGCCAACAACAAAAACAGGACAAAAATCTCTACCCTTTCCATTGATGCCATTTTTCATGGGCTTCATAAATGGGTATTTAGTTCATGGATCATTAACAATCATGAAAGGAGCAAAGAGATGATGTTATTGCTATTTTGACATCTAGGTTATTTATATGATGAGATTTTTCTATTGTGACTTGTGTGCTCCTGTGAACTTGTCTGTCACACTTTTCCTGGCCCTCACTTGTGCTGCATTTTTGCTTTGAGGTAGAAAAATACAAATACCTAAAACCACACCTCACCACACTGTGAAGATCAAAGTGAAATAAAGAAGAACAGCAAGATGTCCCAGGTGTGCTTTTAAATCCCCAGAAAATTTTGCCTCTGGGGATTCTCCATGCTTCTTGCCAGAAAGGATTTTCCCTTTTACAATGTAAAACACACTTGCTGTTTTTAAGTTGTAGATGGGCATTTTTAGTAAAGAGCTGGCCTGCTCCTAACATGGTTTATGTGGGTTGTGTAGTTACTTATTGGCACTTTGTCTAAGACATAGACAAAACTGCTTGCTTTAGGTGAGGGAAAAGAGTGTGTTCCTGTGTCTTTAGAGCACAAGTTAAATTAGCCCTTTTATTAAGGGTCAAGAAAGACCTTCAGTCTTAACCTAGTTTACTCTCACAGTGTGACTTTGGTGTTTCACCCTCTTTCTTTGAAAGATGTGAGTAAGAATGACAGAGGTGATTTTGAACACTATTGTGCACATACTAAATGCCACTGAATTGTTCACTCTAAGAATGGTTAATTTTATGTGAATTTAAAAATATTCAATTCCAAAACAATAATAATATGAGTACCAATCTTTGGCTTTCTATGAAGATTAAATGAGTTAGTATGTGTAAAACACTTAGAACTATGCCTGGCACAGAGTAAACACTCCATAAAAGCAAAAGCCAACTGTAATAAAGGAATGTCATTTTAAAGCAACCGT
The DNA here is from genome assembly GCF_902686455.1 of Sciurus vulgaris. Taxonomy (NCBI): domain Eukaryota; kingdom Metazoa; phylum Chordata; class Mammalia; order Rodentia; family Sciuridae; genus Sciurus; species Sciurus vulgaris. Next base: position 124,953,541 of record NC_136471.1, on the reverse strand, counting down.
GCAATGACAATAATGGCAGCTACATTAGTGGTAGACAATTCTAACATCACTACATAGTTTTCAATCAGCAAGTAGAATCCAGCATATGGCAATATGCTACGAACATCTATTTATCAGCATACTTTAGTACCTGGAGTAAGCTCTCAACCCTGAAAGATGTACTCCCAGACCCCATAGTCTGCCTAAAGTTTGTCTCCAGCTGTTATTTACCATTGGAGACATTTCCCTTGACTAATTTAGGAACTATTTTTTTTCCTTTTTACTTATTTCCCCCTACCCTCCCATTATCTTGGGTCATAGAAACCATCTTTCTTTTTTAGGTGAGGAGCCTGGAAATGAGAGACATTAAGTGGTCATTAAGAGCAGACTCAAAATTCTGTGTACTTTTCTAGAACTTGCCATTCTGCCTTTCCTTTCCTTATAGAGCTGATCCCACCATACTTCTTCCTGAGTATTGGACAGCCTCCCAGTCAACTCTCATTCTTCATCATGGGTTTATTGGGCTACAGATACCTGCCTCCTTTCTTGTTTGGAATATTTGTTCAGAAGATGTCACATGATGATTTGAGCATGAACTATCACTAATGAACAATGGAGAAAGCATTGCTTTCCCAGATGGCTGATACAAACCCCTGTCCAAGGTTAGCACTGTTTCTATAGCAGCAGCTGAGGTGGTACTTAAGCAATGAGATTATAAATTGAGTGGCAAAGCTGTTTAAATTTTCCCAAAGGAGCCTGAGTGGCTGACCTCTCCATTTCCCCTTAGTCATGAAAGATGAATCTGTCCTTCTGATTCATACATCGTTGCATGTAAAAATAAACTCCAGCTTCATTACTCTGACATTTTATTTCTGGACTTTTTGAATGCAGTTCTAAGGCTTTAATGGAGAGTTTAACTGAAGATATAAGTTTATTTACTCATTAACTCTAGAACAATGTTCTCCACCAAGCTATTTTACTCGGTTTTGTAGATGAGGGGTTTATTCATTTGACCAGGCTAGTGAGCCACAGTTTGGGTTAAGGGAAACTAAGGAATTGGGGCTGACACACGGGAGAGTGACCCTGACTATAGATGGGCCTGCTGTCTACAGAATTCCAGTTCTGTGCTCAGTCATGGGTGGTGAGGTGGGATTGCCTTGGCCTTAAACTCTAGGAGATTAAATGTACAGCAATTTCCTGAAACCAAGTTATCTCTAGGAGGAGAGAAGCTGTTCTGGGGCCTTAAGTGACCTTATTTGTGGGTGGGCAGGATGTGACCTTGAATGAGAGGCCCGCACGCCTGGCCCCTCTAGCTCTCCATAAGCCACTTACTGCCGTTGAAGATTAAGGAAAGAAACAAATAACCACAGCCAGCCTGCCACCTCTTGCTTTTCTGAGAGTGGGTTTATTTCAGGGTGGAAGGCCTGAGCTCTGCCTTATACCTCTGCTGTGGTGATTTTTAGCCACTTTTCTGTCTCTGGAGACCAGTTTGGGAACTTCTTCCAAAGCCAGTTGGAATTTGGTAGAACCAGCAGATTATTAGTTTGGCAATATTTCTCAGGCATTCAGGGTGAGACAGTCACCTTTGGAGGAGATCAGCAGGGCGAGGGAGGTTTGTTTGACACAAAGATGCTTCTCAGGCTCTTTCCCTGGAGAATTTGATTCAGTAGATGTGGGGTGGATGCCAAGAATCTGTATTGTAACAAACCTTGGTTGATTTCTAGTACCAGACAAGCTTGGGAAACCCTGAAATATCATGAGAGACTTTGCAATGTCTCTTCTGATAACACACACTTATCTTCTACAGTGTTTTCCTTTTTGCCTTCATGGCAGATACTTATAGGGAGATGACTTGTATTCCTTGGGTCTTACCACTGCAATGTACTCCAGAGGGATTTCCATCTATCAATAATTACATCTCTTTGCTCTCCTGATGACTTAGTGCTCTGGAATTAACACCCCAAGGAGCAGCCCTCAACCAGGACATAGCTCAATTGCTTCTCAGGAAGAATGCTCATTGCTTCTCTATACATTGCTCATTGCTTCTCTATACATCTGAGCCATGTATAGCACCATTTCCCAGAACTTCCTGGAGAGGATAAACTCCAGTCACCCACAGTGAGAATGTGCTTGATATTGCACTCTTTACTGGCTTTTTCTCCCCTGTCTCACTTCCTTACTTCTGTACTTCCTTACCAGCATTTTCTACCTCTCCATAAACCCCAGACACTTCCACTTATACCATGTCAAATAAATTCCTAGAAAATCATGCCACTATTCTAAAGTATGCAATAAAAATCACAGGGCTTATAGGATAAGTGGGATTGGGGGCACAATACTAAAAATCTTAGTAACACATGAAAATAAGTTGGGAACTTAATAAAAATGGCAATACAGATTTGCATGTGTTATATGGCTAAAATGCATAAATGCAACAACAAATATGGCACTTTTTCTACAAAAAGCCTGAAGGTAACTTGTAGAAGTGAGTATTGGAAGTGTAGAGGCTTTCGATTTACCATTGCAGGGATAAAAGGAGGGTCATCAGAAACCAGACACTACATGGAATACAACATATGGATGGTTGTGTCTCCTAAGATGAACCGAGAGAACTGGCATATGTATGAGGGTGTGTATGTGTGTGCATTTTGTAAATGTGGCTCAATTCAGCTGGGTGCGCTTTTCTTCATTCGCCTGTTTCTTGCAGACAAAATTGCACATAAGGAAACATGAAATTTGTGTGATGCACAAATCGTTCCCTAATGTATCAATCACCTTGGAACAAATTTGCATTTTCAAAACAAGTGTTATGGCAGAACTGTTTGTATTTACACTAGCCTCCTTTTGCAAGGCTTGCCTCTAAATGTAAATTAAGATACCTACTAATGGCAGCTTGATGGCGTTCTTTTTTATTTAATTGGACTTTTGGTGAACAAGGCTGACATGCAAAACACAAGCCCCTTCACACTGGAATGTGTTCCATAGAGACCTGGAAGTGCCATCTCAAGTCAAACTGTCCCTGCTGAAGGCTCTACACCCAAAGCCACCCAGCTTTGGCCTCACCCATTGTCTTGTAACTCTTCTGGGTACTGTGACCCTGTTTGACAAGTTCTGAGAATCTTGGTTCCCCTTTTGCAGTTTCTTGGAACTGGTTTAAACCTAAAAATCAAATGTCAGATTATTATGAACTGAAGCAAAATTCTGAAAAGTCTTAGATCCTTCATTCGGGGAAAAAGATTTAACATGGAACCTTGGTAGATACATTATTCACCTGTATTAGTGCTTCCCAGGAGGTAAAATTACAGCATGAGCTCAGCTGATTCTTAATTTCCCATGGTAGGTTACAAATGGGTTCTTTTCTATTCTACAACTTATTTAATCTCAGTACCTGATTCCTCCCACATGTAACTCTACACAATCAAGCCACTTATATACCACATGGCCCATTTGTTTAAAGGCTTCTGTTTTGCTTTCTAGTTCATACTTTCTGTAGCCTTGGTTTTGACCTGGGTGTGCATGCAAGCTGCAAGATCAATGTTTTTCAGAATGTGAACTTCAGACCACCCACATCAGAATCCTCCCAGGGAGCTTGTTGGGCTCTGCCCCAACCTTCTGAATCAAAATATCATGGGAATGGGGCTCGGGGATCTACCTTTCCTGTAAGCTACTGGGTGATGATTATGTACATTCAAAACAGACCCTCATTGGTTCAGAACAATGGGTCTCAACTGGGGCCAATTGCCTTCCCCAGGACATTTGGCAACTTGTGGAGACATTTTTAGTTGTCACAACTTGAGGAAGGTGCTCCTAGCATCTAGCAGATACAGGCCAGGGATGCTGCTAAACATCCTATGTTGCACAGGACAGCTCCCACAACAAAGTCCTGCCCCAAATGTTGTTCATGCTGAGTTAGAAAAACCCTGGGTTTAAACCCTAAGGGATTTCTCTAGGATTCTGCTGCACTTACAGAACTGTTTCCTTTGTCATTCTTTTCCTTGGTTCCTCTACATCTGAGTGATTTAGAAAGAACAGAAAGACACGTGGGACAGACTAGCAGCTTTGCATGGGTGGAATCAGGGTGGGTGTGGGTGATAGCTGACTTTCTGGAAGATGCTTTCTCCCGCATCCATGAGTCAAATTATAAATCGGGTCAGCTCAAGTCATCCTAGAGATTAAGGGCCCTTGCAGAGTCAGAGCAAATAACACAGATTTGAAGATGATGCAGAAATAAGCTCTTTTGTCACTGTGTGTAGATTCTTTGTCAAACATCCTCAATTTTTATTACCTAACTGACACATACATGATACAGTGAAAGCTAGCTCCATTCATCACCTAGGACAGTGCCTGGGCTGGTACTTCCATGCTTCATTTGTTATTGACCCTGGCTTACTGAAAAATTTGAAAGTATCTTCTAAGTCATCAAAGAGGAGTTAGAGTGTTTAGTATCATTTCAACCTTGGAAGTGTTCCACTGTGCCATGAATCTTTGAAAACTGGTAATTCATTTATAGTATGAACAGTGATTCAACTTCCAGTTCTGAAACTTTATGAGTCTATATTATATCCTAAGGAATATATGTCAGCATTATACATCTAATGTTCATCGATAAGCTTTAGCCAAATAATGTACAAAGAAGGCTGTTTTGAGTGCTAACTAGTGATATTTTACAAATTCATGTATATTACTAAAAAAAATTATTTGTGGTACTGGGAATTGAACCCAGGGATGCTGAACCACTGACCTATGTCCCCAGCCCTTTTTTATATTTTATTTAGAGACAGGGTCTTGCTGAGTTGCTAAGTGCCTCACTAATCTGCTGAGACTGGCTTTGAACTCATGATCCTCCTGCCTCAGCCTCCCAAGTTGCTGGGATTACAGGCATGCACCACCATGCCCATCTAAAATGTTTTTGTATATGCTATAACTTGAATGTGGAACCTCCTTCATCTGTAGTCTGCTGAAGTTTGGAAAACCCTTTAGAACCTTTAAAAATTATTGAAACATCGGGCTGGGGAGATAGCTCAGTTGGTAAAGTGCTTACGTTGCAAACACAAGTCCCTGGGTTCCATCCCCAGCACTGCAAAAAAAAAAAAATTATTGAAACATCAATGCAGTTTGGATACTTACAGTACTGAACATTGGTTGAGCACTCACACCTGCCTAATGCTGTTCAGAGCATTGTACACTTATTTTGCTCATTTAATCCTCACAGCAATCCCATGGGATAGAAGTATAATTATTACACTTTTATAGATGAAGTGAAATATTAAGGACACACAGATAGTAGATGCACAAAATACAATTGGAACTCAGGTGATCTGGGTTCTCAACAAGAGCATTATTCTGCCTTGACTTCTTCAAGTGTAGTCAACAATTTTCACCTCTAACTTGAATCAAGTGAAATAAACATTAAGATAATTTGCTTAATCTCATCCAGTAGAAATATAATGCAAATCACATATGTAATTTTAAATATTCTAGAGGTCAAAATTTTAAGATGTAAAATAAACAGATAAATTAATTTTCATAGAATATTACATTAATCCAAAGTACCATATCTGAAATATAATTTCTACATGTAATCAGTATAAAACTTTATTAATGAACCATTTTACATTTTCCTTTTGTAATAGGTCTTTGAAATCCAGTTTATATTTTACACATACAGCACATCACTATTTAGACTAGTCAGGTTTCAAGGGCCATATATGGCAAGTAGCCACCATGTTGAAAAATGCAGCTTTAGCTGATACTTGGTGAGAATGGTAAGACTTTGAGAACTGAGTCTGAATGATTTTGAACAGCCAGAAGATGGTTTTCCAATCCTGCTGAGCTCAAGTTAGAGATAGTCCCCAAATGCCTCTTCATTTTTCAATAGAGTTCCATAGCTACTTCTGTCCAAGGGTAGGCTTCTGAGAATGGACCCGAGAATTTAAACCCTCATTTGCATGCATGAACCTCTCTGGTAACTTCCAACAAATATTCCCGAAAGAGGTTTTTGACTTACACACACACACACGGATCATCTTTTTTGTCAATGTCCTCATTTCACTGGACTGATTATTCAAAATGATTGTACAGGAAGGGAGAAAAGTTTATGTGCCCATGTGATGCCTTCCTACATCTGGCTGACCTTTCAACATTCAAATAACAGCTGTCTTGGCACCAGTGTGATTTAAATGGAATACATGCACACACACACACACACACACACACACACACACACACACACACAAACACAAACACACACACACAGTTTGATTCAGCAGGGGGAGTGTATGTATTGGTAGCCTTGAGCAAACAAGCTTGTTGCATGAATAGCTCTGAACTCCAGAAAAATTCCCACACTCATCTAATAATGGCACCAAGTTTCATGAAAGACATCTGCTCAATGCAGAAAGGTACAGGACTATTTTAAAGCCTTAGAGTAAGTGCCTTTTGTGTATCTGTCTAGTGGAAGACATCAATCCCTGACTTCTAAATAAAATGTACAAAGGCATTCCTTAAACACTCAGTCCCTTATGTTGCTATCTTCCTGTTAATTAAGTTAATGGGAGAAAGTGACTCTTCTCAAAAAACACTTGTAATCATTGAGAAGCAACATACTATAGTGAGAAGATCATGGATGGAAGATTTTATTCCTGATCTCTGCCATTAACTAGCTATGTGACCTCCATCACTAGGAGCCTTTGGGGTAAGAAAGGATTAGATTTCAACACAGGACTCATAGTAGAGTCACTGGGGAGCATTTTGTTTTTGTTTTTTAGATTCTGGTGTCTAAGCCCAATTTTAGAACAATAAATCAGAATCTCTAGGGTTGGGGCCATCTTGAGAACCACTTAATTAAATAATCTGTGATTTCAAAGTCTTCATTGGTATGATGGTTAACCTGGTATCGTTCTTACAAATAATATGGCATGTTTTCTGCTTCCAGACCTTTGGAAGGAAAATGTTATTTCTGTTGTGTTTGTTCTACTCCTTTTGCATTGGTTATGGTCCTTGTTTCAGGGTGGGAAGTCAAATTGAGCTGCCACATGCTTCAAAATCTTCGTCTATACTGATCTACCAGTATTTAGGGTGAATGCCAGAAGGTCACTTGTGTTGTAAATAAACCCTCCCTTATTTTGTGGAAAATTAGAGGACCAGGGAGAGAGAAATGGAGCATATAGGCATCTAATTTCAAATGCTCTTTGCTAGTAACACATTTGAAAGAGAGAAGAAAATTTATTTATTTTAATTTAATTTCAGTTAGACCCTTTGTTGTCTCAGAAATTATTTAAAGTATCAGGAGTAGGAAACTAATATTAGGTGTTTCCATCTCATCTTCCTGAGAAGAATTTCATAGAGAAGGGAATGTTCTGGCATATCTCATTCATGTTCCCTATAGTATAAGTGAAATGAGGGAATTTTAAGGGTGGGCAACTGTGTCAGTCAGGATAGGCCTGGTAAGACATGATCACCAAGACTCAGTGGCTTATAGCAGCAAACATTTATTTCTTACTCATGAAAAATTTCTGTCATGGGTCACTCACAGCTCTGCTCTTTGTTATCTTCACTCCAGGATTGAAGCTGGTGGAATCAATCTCTGCCTATAACACTACTGGTCCATGTGGTAGATAGAAGAAGAGAAAATGATAAATCATGTACTTGAGCTTTAAAAAAAAAGTGACACACAACACATCTGCTTACAGTTAATTAGCCAAAGCAAGTCATGAGGCTCAGCTAACTCTTGATTTCAGCACAGCAGGGATGGGGACATGTCAACCTTCTGCGGGGATAAGAGTAATAATACAATCCAAAAATTTTAAAACTATTTAAAAATACAGTCCATTGTGGCAGCAAAAGATGCTGTGGTAAAGTCACAAACTCTCACCTGTCCAACAATGTGGCCATAACCCAAGGTTAGCTCAGGACTATCATGGCCTGTCCTGCCCCTTCTCATCCCAATTGTGTGCTGGAGTCCACTTTCACTATAAACACACCAAGGAGGAACCCTTGAGGCATATTGTGGCAGTAATTCCTGCCAGGCTGACCTCCGCTGACATTTGGCCTTGCTAAAATCCTTCCATCTACTGAAAGATGCTGGTTTGCTCCCCATATACATTTACTGATGACTTGAACAAAGAGCTAGGAGTCACCTGTATGCTTTTTTTTTTTTAATTTTCTGAAGAGGCAATGAAGAATAGTGGTTTGAAACATTGATTCTCAAATTGGGCTGCACACAAGAGTCACCTGGGGAGCTTGAAATGATACTCATGTCTAGGTCCTACACCCATCCCTGAGATTCTGATTTAGTTGATCTTGGGTGCATCCTGGGCTTGGATGATTCAAATGCAAACTCTGAGAACCTCCGGTTAAAAGCACCAGCTTCTGAGCCAGCAGAGACCTGGATTCAGAACTTGACTTCTCCATTTCTCAGGTGTTTTGCTTTTGCCCAAGTTCTCTTATTTCTCTGGCGCTTGGTTTTCTCATCTGTCTCTCTATCTTGTAGGTTTTTGTTGTTGTGATTAAATGAGAGGTGGATAAAGCACTAAGCATTATACAGAGCAATGTACATTGTACATTGTACTCATAAGTGTAATGATTTTTGGTATTGTTGTTTTCATGCTGCAGCTTTCTGCACTGTCCCAGTGCCTCCTGGAAAAATGAACTGTCCTAATAGGTTGGACAGTGAAGAAATGATTGTAAAAGCCACATTGTGCTATTAAACATGATTGCGTTTAATGATGGTCTCGGTTATGAGAATGAAGGCAGCTGTTGGTTTTACCTGACTTCTCAGGGCCTCACAGCTGGAAATCACCTCCAGACCTCCTTGAGCCCCCGCTGCTCATTCTCCTGTGCCCAGCATAGAGGGTTTATTTAGGGGAAGCTTTTATAGTAAAACAACAACAACAAAACTAAGAAAGTAAAGCAATGGTTTCAAAATGTGTCTTCTCATTGGTTGCTGCCCGTTTTAGTTTCCAACATGAATGAGCAGGCTGTTTAGAAGCAAGGAGGGCGGGGTTTCATCATCTTTCCAGGGCCTTACACAAGGATACTTGGGCCAGCTGGCCTGAGATGGAGAAGCACTCACACATGCACACCATCCCCCTGGATGTTCCTGTGTTTGGGTTTCACTTTAAAATAAAACACAAAACACAGGATATTCCAGGAGCAGGTGGAGTGGCTACTAGCTTGAAAGAGCTCTAACCACTTGCTTCTAGCTAGTAGTCATGTTTCTTTGTGGTTAATGCTAACCCACAGGGGACCACCATCCCACATGTATATCTCTCCGGGTAGCAGGGAGATGATCACTGGGGTAACTTCCATCAGCCTCATTTCATTTCAAATAAGCATGTAGGGTCGATCAGCCCTTTAATACTTATTTGGCAAGTTCTTTGCCTCTTAGTCTCTCAGTTTCTGAGATAAGGCTTCCTCCACCCCCACCCCCACCCCATTTTTCGTTATGGAGTTTTTAATGATTTACTGAGCAAATGTCAAGACTTACATTTCTGTTTCCAGGAACTATTTCCTGATCATTCCTAATTCTTTGCATATGACATACACAACAGAGTTAGTTCCATTTGACATTTGTGAATTTATGGGAAACTTCATCTTTGTCGACATTTAAAACTTGGCTGCACCTATTGAACCCACCCTAGGGAACAATTTTGCAAGGGTCCCTGAAGGATTAGGCCAGAAGACCAATAAAATGCCATTTTTGTAAATTCTGATTTCTGTGGGATTTTGATGAGAAAGATTTTTCCCCTTCATTTTTGTTTTCTTTTCCCCACAAACATGGAAAATAGGAATGTCTCTGAATGATTAAGATCTAAGAGTGGATAATGAAAGCACAGACAGCGATAGTCTTGCCTACTGCCAAGAAAGCAAGCTCTGTAGGGATTTGGGGCTGGCTCTGAGGATAGCATGGATTGCTCAGATTCTATTTGAACAGAAAGAGAATTGCTGAATCTGAAACATTTTACCCCTTTTAGGAATTGCTTCTAGAGTTGTAACCCTCCAGCTGGGCTGGCTTGCTGTCTACCGGGCACGTTAAGAGGAATGGTAGGGAAGCAAGGGGGTGGGTGGAAGGAAATTAGTAATTTCTAAATGGAATTTTCCTAAGAATTAATGGAAAGTAGAAACCTGTTTCCATCTATCCTAAATATTGTCATCATGGATGGTAAGATCTGGAAGCATGACCCCTCTTTCCTAATTGAAAGTGTGATGTCAAGATGAGATGAGGAAGAAACTGGAAGTTCTGGGTTGTTTCGTTTATTGAACTGGGATGCAGAATCTGCCCTTCCCCCTTCATTTGCAGGTATTATTTTAGAGCCTGGTTTCTCCATGTGGAATCCATGGAACCCAGCAGCATTGGAATCATCAGGGAGATCATTAGAAATGGAGACTCTTGGCCCAATCCCAGACAGACCAAATCAGAATCTGCATTTCAACCAGAGCCCAGGGTGGCTGGTTCACATGCACAGTAGTCTAGGAAACGTTGCTCTTGAGAATTTTTAGGAGCCAAGGCCATTTCCCTTGTGGAGTTGACTCTTTAAACATGCAGGGGCCCATTTTGGCCCTCCCCAGGGAGCACAAAGCCAGGGGCAGGTTGTGTCTCCTATCTATGGTAGAAACAAATGCTCTGCTACACAAAGCCTTATTGGAGGGATGGCAGAAGCAAGGGATCCATTTGAGATGCCTGTCCTTGTCATGTTTAACACATGAACTCTTTCAGAATTGAACTGGGTTCCCCATTTCTCTATTTTTTCCACAGAGAAAATCTCTAGTAAGTTCTACCTTGGTCTGCTGCCCACTATGCCCTCCTTCTTGTCCTACAAATATCTATTACCTTAGATGCAGTACAGTATGTATTTCCACAAGTGCTTCTTTGGGAGAGATGGTATTTTTATTGGCTCAATTCTCTTCTTTTCTTCATTTGTTCATTTATTTTGCAAAGCCAAATGTATTTTTATTTGCTAGTGTTTTGTTTTAATTATTAAGTGGGTTAAGGCCAAGTCACTATAGCTGAAACAGGGTAGGAAATTAAGAAATGGCCTCCATTTTGCCTAATGACCTTGGCAACTCCAGGTTTGGCTCTGGTTCTCCAGATAATTCCCTCATTGCTGCCTTTGGTTTGGCAGAGGAAGCAGCCTGCATACTCAGCCCATAACTGGGTTTTATCAAAGTCAGAACACCTCAGCCTCTGCTCCCCTGGGGCCAGTGGATTGAGGCCCAGGATTAGAGGACAGACACAGATAGACCCAGGGCCACCACATGTCTAGCTCCCAGGCCATTCAAGAGATAGAGTCCACTGTTTTCTGTGGCATTTTAAGGTCATTCTTTTTGATTCTGTGCTTTTTGCTGCCTCTGAGTCACCTAGAGTAAGCTCTCACATTAGTATGTGAATTCTGATCTCAGAGAAATTCCTTTTCAGAGTTATCCAAATATTCTGTTGGATAGGTGGGAAGTGGGGGGAGCTAACTTGGGAATATTCTGACCTTGGTAGTTTCAGGGTGGTTTGGCCTGGTGGGTATCATAGCCTGTGGAAGGAACCTGTTTTAGGTGTGGGGCTCTGTGTCAATCACAATTTCCCCCTGTGGTAGCTTAGACACATTTGCTCAAATAGTAGCAGGAAGCCTCCGAGAAGCAGTCCAGAACCCTCTGTGGTCCAGGTTTCAGCAGCTTCTGCTGCCTGGGTGTGGTAGGTCTTCTAAAGTTCCCAGTGCTGCCATATGGAAAACCTGGACTGGACTTCCATCCAAACCTGTTTTATGGCAAATGTAGGCCTGCCTGTAGCAGGAAGCTTTTCTTTGTGAGGTATTAATTCAGAGGCCAAGAATATTAGCTTCTGAATTTGGTGACTGTCTATGAGGAGCCTCCCTGTGATACTGTTCCCAAAGATTTCTGTCCTTTCTTAAAGGAATTCCTTTCAAAGTTATGTGAGAACTTAACAACTTCAACCCTGGTAACTGTAATTGGGGAAGTATGGTTCCTTTATGCAGTTATGATAGATCTTTTTCCTGTTACCTGCCCTTGTCATATGAAGAAGTCAAATTTGTATTGGCCAGAGGTTAGAGACCCTCTCGGGAGTTATTCTGTCTATGACTTGTTAGGAAAGAATGAATAAAGTTCTTTTTGCAGAAAAAATAAACTTATGTTGGTGACTATTCCTTAGGGCATTGTCCTTCATGGTCAGCAAGACAGTTCTGCTACTAAGTATTATGAGCCAAATAAGTTACTTGTGGAGTTGGAATCTGGAGAGTAGAGGTAGCAGCAGAGGGGCACAATTTACCTGGTGACTTTGTCAGAAGCCACGTAAGAGCTAGCACCATGAGACTGAATCCTAGGACCTGGTAGGATTCTAGCTCTGGCAGGACACAGGAGTGATGGGAAGGAAACACAGGTGGCAACCCAGTTACATAACTGGGCACATAGCAGCAAGTGGAAGACTTAGCAGTAGGTCCTTTTTGAGAGACAGAAATCTGGTCTCCTTCCAGGGATATCCTTCCAGGTCCCAACCCTGGAGGCTTAATGCCTGCAGCTGCCCAGAGATGGCAGGATTGCTCATCTCCACTGAGCAGATGAGAAAACCAAGGGTCAGGGTAATTATGAGACCCGTCCCAAGGCCCCTGATCCCTGAGGCACAGCCTGTAGCAGGGACAGTTCTCCAGATGAGCTAACCTCCATTGATATCTACACAAAGGTAGAAAACAGTTGAGATAAGGTTGTGTCTCATACTTCAAGGGCTCATCCTGAAACCTGTGATTCCCTGTTTGTCTCCTGGTTCCTTAGTTCCCTCGCACCTCAATGAAAGCACAGTCGAGCCTTTCTATCCCAACAATGCCAGCAAAAGAACTGTGGCTTCCAACCACCACAATGGAAAACCCACAGGAAGGAAATGTTCAAAAAGAGTTGAACTGTGGCCCAGAGTGGTTTCAGATTCCTTACTTTAAAGACACACCATGTCCCAATGTTCTAGCAGCCTGTGGTCACAAAAGCTTCATCTCAAAAGAAGGTAAGAGGTGTCCTTTCTGGGGAATGTTCCAGACAGTGCTATAGAAGGTAGCTGGGAAGGGAGACTTCTCCCTGCTGGTTATGAACTCCTCTGTGGGCCCAGCTTTGCCTTACCCTTGATCACCATTCACAAACCTCCATGTTTGGTGATGCCATTGAGTACTTTTTGTTCAGTGTACTTTTGTTCAGTGTAAATTTACAGGAACAGTGCAAGAATAGCACAAAGAACACCTGTATACCTTTACCTACATTCACTGATGGTTAATATTTGGCCACATTTGTCTTATCTCTTTTCTTTTCTCTCTCCCACAATACATGTGTACAGACATACATTCATGTGTAGTATATTTTTCTAAGCCATTTGATAGTAGGCTGCTGTCATCAAATCCCTTTACCCCTTACATAACTACAGACCAATATCAACTTTAGGAACTATAATATTGATTTGATACTTTTATTTAATCCATAGTACATATTCCAGTTGTGTCCCAATAATGCTCTTTATAGCAATTCTCACATGATTTACAATCTAGTCCTAGATCCCATGTTACACTTAGTTGTCCTATCTGTTTCATCTTCTTTAATCTAGAACAGTTAATAAATCTTTATTTATTTTTATGACTTGGACATTTTTTTAAGAATGTTGCCCAATTATTTTACAGAATGTCCCTTAATTTTGGTTTTTCTGGTATTTCATGTTTTTATTCAGGCTTATATATTTTTGTTGAGAATACTATATAAGATGGTTAAGTAATTTGTCTGAGGACTATATTAGGAGGCATGGATATCTATTTGTCCCCTCTTGATGAGGTCAAGGTTGATCATGATTAAGGTGGTATCTGTGTAGTCACTTTTTCCTTTTGTAATGAGCAATTTGTTAAAGATACTTTGACGTTATGTAAATATCCCATTCCTTGTCAAACTCTTTAACTTTAGCATTCATTGATGATTCTTGTCTGAATGATGATTTACTATAATGGTTTAATCTTCATCCCCTCTCTATTTGTTAGACCAAAATAGTCTTTGATTGGGTAGGAAGGTGCTCCCACCCTGCCATGCTTGGTAACTGAGCTCAAAGGGAGGAAGGGCCTTGATTTCCTCCTTGGACCCCAACTGATAGCTCTTTTGAAGCAATCCTGGTCTATTGGGTGTATGTTTTGACATACATAGTAACTCATTTTCAAAATATTTATTGTTTATTAGATGACTTTTGAGTAACCTTTTAAATGCTTTACAAAAATGTTGAATTTAGGAGACATATGTTACAATTTACTTTTGTGGCATCTGCTGGAAAATTGCACCTGGATCTTTTACACAGTTTTGAACTGCAGAAACTTGATCATAATGAAGTAATAATAATACCTTCCCACCATCAGAACCCTGCTCCAAGGAAACAGGGGAAATTAGAGAAACTGCATGAACCCTGAGAAGGATGATTGGACTAAAAAGGAAAACTAGCTATTGGAAGCAGATGAATTAAGTAAAACATGAATTTCCAGGAAGGTTTCAAAATGCTTGTGTGGGTGTTCTTTTTGGAAGGTTGAATGGTGAGTGGATTTGCTTGGAATTTTAGTTCTTTTTAAAAATTGATTTTGATTCAAAATGAATCCTTAATCAGTTTCTAGCCAGTTCACTTTTACCTAGTTCTTGCAGCCATTTACTGTCATTTGTTTCTACTGGAAGGGTTTTCTATGGGGGAACCTCTAGTTAATGTTTTACTTGGGCTGGAATATTGAGTTCTTGGTTTTGACTTTTGTCTTTTCAAATTGTTCTTTATAGCCCATAGTAGGAACAAAGGAGTAATGGGAAATGTTTGGGAGGTTTCTCAGCTCTTGTATGTTGTTGGAATACTGGTTGTTACAGATCCCATTAAGGTAACTGTTCTTAGAACAGCAACAAAAACTGTAAGTGGACTTGAAAGAAAAGCATCTGTTTTTCATACAACCTACAAAAGAACAAATGCTAGTCACTCCTGTAACGAGTGATCTAGAGCAATCTTTCCCCAATTTCCTTGAAATGTGCACGTGTGTACACCCACAGAAGAGAGAAAAGGGAAAAAGAGAGTAAGTTTGTGGTTGAATAAGATTCAGAAACACTGCAAATCCTAACTTGGAGAATCACAAAGTAAAAGAGCACAATTAATGCACTGAATATTATACCTTTGCTGGGAAACAAACTACCCCAAAGTTTAGTCGCTAAAAACAGAAAACATATATATAGTCTGTGATTGAGCTGGATGGTTGTTATGGTGTGGGCCAGGATAGGCCAATCTTGACTGGGCTTGTTCATGTGTCCACAGTCACTGGGTAGGCCATCCAGGGACTGGGTGCTCTAGATTAACCTCATCTGGGATGTTTCTTCTGAAGGTGGCCCCTTGTTTTCCAGCAGGCCAGCCTGAACTGGTTCATATGGTGATCAAAGAATTCCAAGGATGCGAGCCAAAGTTTGCAAGGCCTTTTGAGACCCATGGTTAGAACTCAGGCAGCTTCACTTTTGCTGCATTGTAATCGCCAACCAAATCACAGAACGAAATCCAAATTCAAGGTTATGGGAAATAGACTCCAGTTCTTTATGGGAGGGCCTGTGAAATGTCATTACAGAGGGATGAACATATGGAGTGGGGAATGATTTGGGCCAATTTTATAATCTAGCTTATGACTATTATTTTCACCCACATTTTTGGGCTTGAGAGAATTTTTAGAGGCATATTCACAGATAATTTATAATTGTAGGAGGTACAAATAAAACATCCGTTTGAATTTATTGAGTTAATCTATGTAAAATGCTTTGAACTCGCATGTAGCACATGCTCTATAACTGTTGATTCTAATGTTATGATCATGAATGGGTATGTCACTTGAAGTCCTCAACCTTACTTAGAAATGAAGCTGAGAATTAACTTGACAAGAAAAATGAACAAAGCTTTCACAAAACAGATAATCCAGTGACATCTCTTAAATAAAACCTCCTTAAGAACCCATCTGGAGCAGAGATCAGACATTTTTCTCTCAGGGACCAAAGGTAGGAAGATGCATCTAATTTTGTCTTCTCTGACCAGTTTACCCTGTTGAGCTTGTTTCCGAGATTAAATAGAGCTTGGTGGGGTATTGCTAAACTGGTCTGTAATAAAGAGGGTACCAAGATGTGAAGATTTTTATTTTCTCAAGACTTATTTGTGTGTTTAGTTAGCCTTTATTTAAGTGCAATGGATTTTTGGAGGTGCACTACCATGTCCTTTGTTGTTTGATAAAAGCAGCACTTAACTTTTCTTTGACTGTTTGGGCTCCTGAGTGATAAAGGGAGGGAGGCCCCTGCCAGCTTTCCTAGATCTGCCCCTTCAAGTCTCCTTGGGGGACCAGGCAAGTGACTGACGCCAAAAGCCCTTAAGAATTGTGCCAACCCTCCTGACTCGAAATTTTCCATCTGTGCTTCTACTTCTCCTTTCACTTTACTTCATGGTCTGAGCACATCTCTCTTCCCAATTTGTGCAAACCCTTCTGCAGTTAGAATCAACAAATCCCAAGTTGTTTGTATGTGTGTCTAGAAGAAAAATTCTCTGAGGATTAAAAGCAGACAAAATACAGGGAGTACTCCCTTTTGCTTTAATCACTTCAAGCTCCTTTGTGTTGACAGGAAGTTTTGTTAGTCTTCAAGTTTAAGGAAAGGAGCAACCAGGGGTGGCATTTGGATTTTTTTTTTACTGCTTTGACTTCTTAAAGTAAGTTTGATAAGATATCTGCTAAGCTCTAAGACATTCCCTTTTTAATAGGCTTCACTGCCCCTTTGGCCTGCTTATAAATGCCCTGCTTCCTTCAAAGAGGCCTATAATCATAGAGAGTTCTTGGCATGGACAACTCCACCCACTGGTCTTATCTGCAAGTTGAGTTTGATCTTCCTGGTAGAAGTCTGTGAGATGTTCCTTCTCTCTGAGCCTCTGCTCTTATGTCTATATTTCTTCCTTTCTTCTCTTTCTACTCCCAATCCCATCCCCACAATAATTGGTGCCTGGTGACTTCTACTCCTGTTTCCTCTTGTTTTCTGTGACTTTTGTCTAGAGTAGTGGGGGTGGTGACTCTGCCTCTACCCCCAAGGGACATGTCATTGTCTAGAGACATTTTTGGCTGCTACAACTGGTAGCAGTGGACAAGTGGTGGGTAGAGGCCAGGGATTCTGCTAAACATCCCAGAATGCCCAGGTCAGCCTGCCATAGCAAAGTATGTTCTAGCTCCAAATGTCACCAACCAGTGCCACAGTGGAGAGCCTCTTTTCTAGCAGGATGCCTTCTGGTGGGGTGCTTCTACTTCTCATATGGCTCCTCCCTCCCCCCTCGAGAAGATTGTTTTTGTGCCTAGTATTGGTTACAGCATCCTTACCTTTAAGTAACTAAGGTCACAAAGGAATTCTTCATTAAGATCACTATTGACCCTCAAATCCTTGGGTACATGTGGAAAATATCATGTCAGCACTAAGAAATATAGTCACAGTACTCCAGTTCTGGGTCACTTTGGGTGGCAGCTGTGCTGGGTTTACCCATGGGGGATTTCATGGCAGTTTATCTTTGACTCTTCTCTAAGGATCCAATTCTCTCTTGGGAGTTCTGACTAACTCATCTGTTCTTCAAAGACTTTGATTATGTGGCTTCAGGGTAGGATTGCTGGCTTAAAAGAAAAAAGAAATTAAAATACCCACACTTCAAGGCAACCCCTATGAATATATGTTACACAGGGAATTCTTCATTTTTCAAATATTTATAAATATATGGTCTCAGAATGTCTCAGGTCTGTCATTTGGGAAAGCTAGGTCATCATCGTTTTTCATAAGCACAGTACACTGTCATAAATACCAGATTGACAGCTGAGTGATACCCAGGAAATGGTAATTGGTTGCCTTGTGTATACCTGGAAGGTGTCAGACCTGACACCTTGAGCTGGCCATACTGCTTTCATAAGCACACTTCTGACCACAGCCCTAGAGGAATGTCATCTGCAAAATGGTCACTCTTGGGGCATCTCCTTCCAGGTCTTTCCTCTTTTTCCTCTCTCTTAAGATCATTTCATTCAAGGCAAGGAGCATCTGTTGAGTACTTACTGTGTGCCAGGTAATGTTTGAGGTTTTAGCAAGGTAGTGGTAAGAACAGTGAACAGAGACTCTGCCTCCTGAAGCTGACATTCCAGTGGGAGAACCAGACAATTTAAAATAGACAGAATGATGGAAGGTAAAATGCCAGGAAGGGACAGATATTTTGAAGATAAATGACACTGCATAAGGGACAAACTGTGGTAAAGAGGGAGTAAAGGAGATCTCTTAGAGGAGGTGACATTTGTGTAGAGACCAAATGAGGCAGAGAAGCCAGTTCTGTGTAGCTGTTCAGGAAAGAACTTTCCAGGAAGACTGAAGAGCAAGGGAAAAGGCCTGGGGACAGAATGTACTTGATGGGTTTCAGGAGCAGCAAGGAGGACAGTGTGGCTGGAGGTGAGTAAATGAGGGACCAGCTACAAGAGACAATGGAGTAGAGATGAAAGGCTGTGGTGACAAATCACATTAGGGAGTCTCAGAGGCCAGAGTCAGGAGCTTGAGTATCAACTCTGAGTTGGGGGGGGGGGCAGTGGTGGGTTAGGCAAAGGACAGACATGTATGCCCTACATCCTAACCTGAGCACTTTGGCATCATTTGGAAACTAGACTTTGGGAAGCAAGGACTGATGCAGGAAGACATTTGGGAGGCCATTCCTATAACCCAAGAAAGAGTTGCTGTGACTTGGACCTGCCCACCCTCTCAACCTTCCAGTCTGCTTCTATGCCCAATGTTCTTTCGTATTGGTTCTCATCAGGGAAAGGAATTGAGGAAGGTAGAGTATTATTTTGCTATCTGCACAGTGGTCTTCAATGCTTTCCATCTACAAAATGTCTTCCTGGGGTTGAGTGAAAAATCTTGGGAGCCACCCTAAGATGCTAAAAAGGATCCATATTCTAGAGGTGGGAGAACAAGAGCCTTGGCTCTGACTGCATCCTCCAAGGGAAGAACCAGGGCTGAGTGGGGTCACTCAAAGGTTATGTCTCCCTCCATAGCTTCCTCTCTCTGCTTCTTTACTCTTTCTTTTCTTTGAACTCCACTGATTCTCTCATCTCCACTTCCATAATGAGGACTTTGCTATCTAGCACGTGACTTTGCCTCATCCCTGATCAACTATTCTTTTTGAAATCACACTTTGACTATTAGAAGGTTTTCCTTCCTTCCTTCCTTCCTTCCTTCCTTCCTTCCTTCCTTCCTTCCTTCCTTCCTTCCTTCCTTCCTCCCTCCCTCCCTCCCTCCCTCCTTCCCCCCTTCCTTTATTCCTTTCTTCTTTCCTTTATTCCTTTCTTCTTTCCTTTATTCCTCCCTCCCTCCTTTCCTTTCTTACTTTCTAAGGCACATCAATGGTAAGGGTAGCACAGCTTGATTTTCTGAAGTCCATCAAATTCTGTGGGCTGCTTGTCAAGAAGGATGCTATGTAAGCTAAAATGCTGCTCCAATTTTCACATTATCCCTTCCCAATGCTTGTTGAGTTATTTAATTAGAAGCCACCATATTTTCTAGGGAAAACACTTTGAACAGAAGGCCTGATTTAGCTGGGAATGGATGCCTTTATTATGTGTCAAACAGCTAAAAATTGCTAGTAAGATGTCAATGTGTATGCATGTATATGAAACAGAAAAATACATGCATGTATATGAAGAGTGATCAAAAGAGAAATGCAAAGGGGTTGGAGAACAAGGAGGTGTCAGATGCAATGGTTGATTTGGTTCTTGCTCAGGAGTGTGTAAGCTTTAGTTGGCTCCAGTTTGGCTAACACTGCAATGCCTTTAGTGTTACTGAAGCTGGCAAAGAGAGCTGACACATTGTTTTTCTAGGGGAAAAAGTGCTCTCCCTCCACTTTCCCAGTGCAGACAACAGCATAAATCAGAAATGAGACCGAACCGCCCAGAGTCCACACAAATTCCAACTCAAAGTCTTTGAATTATTTATTCAATTTTTGCCACTTTGCACATTTTCCCTAAACAACAACAATAATAATCAGTTCATGGTAGCTCTTAAAAAACATGAAGAGGCATTCAGGATTCAATTCATCCCAAGAGAGGGATTTTAAGTTTTGCTCTTAGGAGGGGATTTCATGTTTGGGTTATGACAGTGTGGTGTTCCTAGGAAGGGATGTTGGCTAAAATCCAACTGCATCCTGTTTTCTTTGTTTGTTTTTCCCTTTGGTGTTCCCCATTGATGTGTGCCTTTCACTTTGAGATTGTCTGGATGTGCATGTTGCTTTGTGGCTTTTTTGTGGCAGTCAAGAGGGCTTCCTTTCCCCTCCCCTCTATTTATGGGTCACAGAAAGGAAAGAACAAAGATGCTTCCCCTGCAAGGACTCCAAGATCAAGCAAATAAAGCTCTCCTCTGAAGGGAAGTGATTATTTTAAAACAGCTTGAGTATAACTGGAAAGTAAATTTCAGCAAACATGGCCAGCAATGTACGGCTTCAAATCCCCTCCTTTCCTTCTCCAGTCAGGTCTTTGGATTGGGGTGGTTTATTTTTATCTGCTCACTAGGTTTTCTATTCCTGCTGAGCAAAATGACTGTGGTGGGCTTTAACATGGAGTAAATTTGGTTAAGGAGCATAACATCTCTCAGGTTTCAGGAGAGATGATATTGATGTTGAGTCCTATCAACCTCATTTGTCACTGCTGAGCACAGATGGATAGTCCCTTAACCTTTCAGAATGCAGGGGATGGATGATTCATATTCATGTTCCTCAAAGTGTGGTCCTTGGACTAGCAGTATTTTCTCCCTTGGAAGGACGAATGCGGAATCAGGGCTCCACCACTGACCATCTGAATGAGAATTCACTGTTTGACATAATCCCTGAATTATTCATGAATATATTAATCTTTCTGAAACCCTGGTCAAGAGCAGCAGTGGTTCTCAAACTTGAGTGTGCATCAGAATTGACCTGTTTTAACAATCTTGTTAAAACGAAGATTGCTGGACCCTACTCCTCAAATTTAGGGTCCATCAAGTTTGGGATAGGGTCCAAGAATGTATTTCTAACAGATTCCTTGGTGATGCTGGTGCTGTAGGTCACGAAACATACTAGTACAGTTGCTTTAGATCTCTGGTCCATATAAACTGTCCACACTAGCCAAGCTCTCTTCACCTTCCCCCATGTTCCTGATTCCTTTCCCCTCTTCACTTTAGGGAGGCCAGTGCCTTCTCCTTTAAAACCTAGCCCACTTCCTCACTATGAATCCAAGCCCACACTCACCTCTTCTTGCCTCTCCAAAGTCTCCAAGCTCACTTCATCAGCTTCCCCATTTTCTATTGCCCATAGCCTTCCCAGTTAGATTGCAAGTCCCACCCCCATGCACCTCTCTCTTCCTTGTCCCTCATATCTAATCTATCACCAGGATCATCCATTTCACCTCTCATGTAATCCTATTTCTTCCCTCCATCCTAACCACCTTCTCTGTGGTCTAAACCTCCATCTTCTGCAGGTGTCCTCAAAGTAGCCGCATTATGGTCTCTCTCATTTTCTTATTTTTATACAGCTTTTTCCTCTTTGCAATTATACATTCAAAGGGTGACAACTGGATTAGTGCATATTTCTCCTCTTAGAATGTAAGTTCCA
The DNA here is from genome assembly GCF_902686455.1 of Sciurus vulgaris. Classification (NCBI taxonomy): domain Eukaryota; kingdom Metazoa; phylum Chordata; class Mammalia; order Rodentia; family Sciuridae; genus Sciurus; species Sciurus vulgaris. The sequence continues at coordinate 124,931,913 of NC_136471.1, read as the reverse complement.
TGGAGCAGCCACCTAATGCTTGTGTTTGTGTTGATCCCTGTATCTCCAGGATCTATGATTTACTCAACACATATCATTGAGGATGCCACTGCAATTCTGTGCAGTGGTGTGCACAGCATCCACACCCAAGCAGACTGTCCACCCTCTGTAGGCGGTATGGGAGAATGCACATCTTCTAAAATGTGATGCTAGAAAACCACACTCCCTCCTAGATCTTTAACAATTGCCTTTAAAATTTTGTCTTAAATATATAAGAATTCAGCTCAGAATTTCTTGATAATTGGTAGCATGAACTGGCCCTCAAGGTCAGGAAGGCTTCTTTGCTCTGGCTTTAATTAGGACAAAGCAGAAGGAAGCCATTTCTGTGTAAATGAATCAATCCATCTATACACACTTCTTCAGCCCTGATTATATGTGGGGCACCAGACCAGAGCCCACGGAAACAGAGATGAATGGTGTAATCTCTGCCCTGGAGAGGGAAAGGGAGGCAGATGGCAGGCACCTGGAGTTTAACAGCAGTGAAGAATTTGGTATCATTATGGACAGTGTCACCAAAAGTGTGCATTGAGTTTCACATCCACCTTAACATTCCTCTCATGCTTCATTTTGAAGACTTTCTCCTTTACAAGGACAAGAACAATTCAGACAGCTTGAGACATAACAATGAGACATCTACAGAATATCTTCTAGGAGAAGGTGAGATCTTGGTCTGTTAGTGAAAATATCAGCATTGTTGTGAAAGAGCCCACATCAAGGAAGGTCTGGAGTTGGGGTATACTAATTACTAACCTGGGTCAAATTATGACCCTTCCATTCATTGGTGGGCAAGTTGGGCCCTTTTCTTAACTTCTCTTAGGCTCAGTTTCCTCATCCATGAAGTGGGCATAATAACATCTACCTATATTACCATGAAGAGGAATAAACAAAATGATAGAGAGTACTCAGCACAGTGCCTTTCATGTAGAAATGCTGAATCTATTGTTATGATGAGTATTAAGCCTGAAGAACAGTGCCTACTAAAGACCTGTGTAGAATTTTCTATAATGAATAGCAACCATCCCCAATAAAACCTATGAAGTTGCTGTCAAATGTCTGCCCTGCCCACTGCACAGGAGTAGAGTACAAGGTCATCAAACACATGGGGAAGGGTCAAAGGCCTTTGTAAAGGTAAGGTCATTGACAGTGGCTTTATATGGATTCTTCTCAAGTGCATGAATCCATGTGGTTAGAGTTTTTATGACTCTAAATCCTTTACATAATTCTCAGTAACCATTTTTTGTAAGGCAGCTTGTGTTATTTTAAATTACAGGTTTAAAACACACATCTAAAGTAGCCAGGGAGTTATCACTTTCAAGTACTGAGTACATAGTGCTGACTACTGCTAGGGAGATAGATAGGCCTCATGGTCACAGGCACAGCCTTGGGTCTTAGAGAGCTGGGCTTGCATCCTGACACAGTAGCTTGGATGCTGTGAACTTGGGCAGGCCCCGTGGCTTTGTAAGTCTTGGTTTTGTGGCCTATACTATGGGGTTAATAGCAATGCTTATTCTGAGGGCTGTTTTGAAGATTAAATGACATAAATACAAAAGTGTCTGACAGTATGTCCAATAAATCGTTGATTTCCCCTCTCTTTCCATTAGTATGCACTTTTCCTGAGTGAAGTCTTGTCAGCATTTGACAGAATTAATTATAAAACCAAATTAAGGGAGTCTATCAGTGTGATGTTTTACTTTTCTCTCCCCTTGATGATAAGTTCTTTTACCTACTGAGGGCCAGAAAGGCTTCTTTAGACTCTGTAGTGTGAAGGTGTGTATGTGTGTGTGCCCTCACATTAGCAGCACTTTCTCCAGGGGGCACTCATGATGCCTTGGCAGCTAATGCAGTTTTGTAAGAAATTCATAGAATTGGGGCCATGACTCGATTTCCTGAGCAGAAAATTATATATTCTGATGACAGAACTTTAAACAATGCCTCTGGAATAAGAAGATCAAGTATAACTAGTAGTACCTGGGACATTGTCTTCCAGAAAGGCGATACCATGTTTTATTTCTTCCAGGCCCATGGTTATCATTGCTTACCCTGCACATGTCCTTAAAAAGCATCATGGTTAAAAAGCTTAGTGGATTTGGGATTACCATAGCTCTCCTATTTTGCAGGTTAGGGACTGGATATGGGAGAGCAGCAGTCACTTCAAAAGGAGAAATAAAAGTACAGTTATGGCTCTGGCAGCCCTATGACTGACAACTTCTCAGGGTCTGTGGTCATGAGAGACCCTTGGCCGAATCTGCTTCAGGGGCCCCAAATTTTCTTTTTCTTTTTAGTAACTGAGTTCTTTTTTTTTTCATTCATTTTTATTGTAAACAAATGGGATACATCTTGTTTCTCTATTTGACATGAAGTAGAGGCATACTGTTTTTGTAATCATACATTTACCTAGGGTAATAGTTTTTGATTCATTCTGTTATTTCCCCCCCCACCCCTCTCACCCCTCTTATCCCTCTATACAGTCCCTCCTTTCTCTGTTCTTGCCCTCCTCTCACCCCCCCCCATTATGTGTCATCATCCGCTTATCAGTGAGATCATTTGTCCTTTAGTTTTTTGAGATTGGCTTATCTCATTTAGCATGATATTCTCCAATTTTATCCATTTGCCTGCAAATGCCATAATGTTATTATTTTTTATGGCTGAGTAATATTCCATTGTATATATATACCACAGTTTCTTTATCCATTCATCCATTGAAGGGCATCTAGGTTGGTTCCACAATCTAGGTATTGTGAATTGAGTAACTATGAATATTGATGTAGCTGTATCTCTGTAGTATGTTGATTTTAAGTCCTTTGGGTATAGGCCAAGGAGTGATATTGGGTCAAATGGTGGTTCCATTCCAAGTTTTCTAAGGAATCTCCACACTGCTTTCCAGAGTGGCTGCACTAATTTGCAATTCCACCAGCAATGTATGAGTGTACCTTTTCCCCCACATCCTTGCCAACACCTATTGTTGCTTATATTCTTGATGATCGCCATTCTAATTGGGGTGAGATGGAATCTTAGGGTAGTTTTGATTTGAATTTCTCTTATTACTAGAGATGTTGAACATTTTTTCATATATCTGTTGATTGTTTGTAGATCTTCTGTGAAGTGTCTGTTCATTTCCTTAGCCCATTTGTTGATTGGATAGGGGCCCCAAATTTAATTGTGTAAAATATTCCAAACATAAGGCAAGCATTTAGAAAATTATTTCCAAAAACATCCACAAGCCCAGGTTATATGATTCATGAACTGTTGTGACTAGACTCATGTTCACTTTTGGTCTCTGCATCTTGAACAGATGCTATTGATGCCCACCTACATCCACTTGGCATTCTCTTTCCCAAAGCACACCTGGACAGTGTCCTTTTCCCAGTAGCTACAGTTCTCTGCTTGAGGGCTTTCTCTCAGCCTTCAAGTAGAGCAAACTGGAAGTGCCTGGAAATTAAAGCTCCTGGGAGCAGGCTTCTGTCAATGTTGCCCTCAGGTGGAACAACTCTAAGCTATGTTCTACACTATCTCCTAAAGCCTCCCCCACAAGATTGAACCTCAGTTGCTCATGATGGAAACCTGTTTAATTATCTACTCTTTATGGCTTGCCTCCCTTCTGTGTCTCACTTTTCTACTCCGCAACCATACTTCCTGGAGTCATCTTCCAAACATATTACTTGCATTTAAATCTTTGCCTCATGTTTGACTTTTGGGGAAATCCAAATATTTCAGTGTTGCTAAAAAAAATGATGTAATTCATTCACTGAAGTACAATATAAAATCCAGGTTATTAACCCCACCATTGTCTCCAACCTTGGACAATCCACTTCATTTTGTGAGCTCTTCTCTCTTCTGTAAAATGAGGCTCATGGACTTCTTCAGCTGGGATGTGATGGGTGGTTTGGGTGGGACAATGATTTTTTGAGTGGATGAACTGAACATTTCCAGGTCATCTAGCATCTCTGGTTGTGCCTACTAAAACCAGTTAGAGAGACTCTACCCCCATAATGGTGACAACCAAGAATATCCCTTCACACTGCTAAATACCTGTGGGAAGTGATACTATCCCTGTCAAGAACTGCTAGTAGATCATTTCTGAAATCATTTCTAGATTTGACATTCCAAGATTAGCTTATCAATCAAGAACCTCAGATGTGAATTGAGCAGCACACACTGTAGTATATTTCAGTTTTGAGGTCACTGTTGAATGGTGGCTCTTGAATGGATTCTGTGGTATCAGAAATTGCCACTGACCTGACTCCTTCCTAAAATATTGAAGAAGAAAATATTTAAGACTCCCTAAACTCCCTGTCCGAGTTCCCCCTGCATTCTTTTAACGGAGCTTCTCTGCATTTGCAGTTGGTGATGAACTCTAAAAGCTGTATTCAAACATATATGTGCTTTGAAAGCATTGGATATTTCTTGAAGGAGACTCATCCCTGGGCAATAATGTTTTCTGGTTATCTTTACCTTGTCAGACATTAATGCACATAGTATATAGAGAGAAGGAAAAAATTCTGGAAGGTTTGCTCTGTCTTAGGCAAAGTCAGAGTTGTGATTTATTCCCAAGCCCTTCATTATTCTGCTAGGGGGTGATTTGGGATCACTACCATTTTCCTTTTTGTTTCTTTCAGAAAGGTGAGAGGAGGCAATAAATTGTTTCTTTTTCTTGAGGAAAATCTAAAAGTATGTTCCTGTGTGAGAAAGATTGGTCTCATTTATGCCACATACCTAACCACTGTCTGTCAAAGAGGAAACTTTCCATAAATGTATATTGCATTGACTAATCAGTGAATTCACTGAATGAAAACTTCAAGAATGTTTCTTTGCAAAAGGTTTTTCCATTCCAAAAAGACATTTGAAGACCGTAATACCATGCTTCTTTGATGTGTAGTAAGCTTATTTTTTTAGGAAGGAAAGTTTAGGTAAATTCTGATCTTGGTTTTTCATAAAGTGATCAAACTTTGGAGGTAAATTGAAATATGAGTCATAAACTTATTGAAATACCAGCAAAGACTTGCCAGGTAGAAAGCAAAGCAGACTCCTGTCATGTCCAAGCAAGACAAAGACCAATCCAAAACAAGAAAAAGTGGGACAATTTTCTGTCACCTTTCAGACATGCATATAACATCAATGTTGAAGTGGAGTTTCTGGTAGACAGTTTGTTTCTTCTGTTGGGTTTGGAAATCAGCAAAACTGACTAGTTTAGATCTATTGAAAGCACCACAGGGGGATGGGAGCTTTATCTTTAAATTTGGTTCCAAGTATAATGAACAATGAAATACTTGTGATTACAAGTTTAAACTGGGGCAAATATACACCTGGAACAAGACAGAATCTCTTTGCATAAGAAGGAGAAAGTAAAGGGGATTAGAAATAAACTATGTAGCTGAAGAATTTCCAGTAATATGCTTCCTAGAGTGGCCCAGGCAGAGATAAGGACAGAATTCTATCTGGTGCTACCCTAATGATGAGATTAACTTCTCAAAAATCAGGCCTTTTGAAGGTTAATTTCTATGAAGGGGCGCAGATGAATTTCAAAAATGAAAGACTTCAGGTTCCCCAAAATGGAGGTGGTCTGTTGGCTCAGCATAGTGGCTAAATCAACTAGGAAATGTGGTGTCTGGCCTGGTGGTGACAGGGGAGTGTGTGGCAATGGGGGGTTAGACAAAGGTCAGCAAAGCCAAAGGGTTTAAAAGAGATGGTTGTGGGGACTGTCCTGCTCAGCTTCCTGACCCGCCAGGCTGATGTCAGATGGTTTATTCAGATTTGAGAGCCTTTGTTTGAGAGGATTGGAGTGATTCCTAAGAGACAATGCCCGACTGGAGGCTGGGGGCACGCGACGCCTGAATTGAATTTGGGCAGTTGCTGAGCAGATGGGGATCAGAGGGGAAAACAAAAGGGAAGCTGTTCCCAGCACATCCACAGGAAGGGAGAATTGCAGAGCCAGCTGCAGGCAGGAGAGCTTCCTGCTCAATCTCACTGGGGAGGCCTCTGGTGTCCCCATCTTGTAGAAGATGAATCATCCCTAGGGTTTATGGGGCATTTCCCATTTCATAGAGAGGAGAGAAAGGCAGAGATGGAGAAGGATCAGGACCATGAATTTCTCGAACTCTGATTTCAGAAGGTTTGTGCCATTTCCTCATTTGCAGGCTGGTGAGGTTCCTAGACTCATCTAATCTGACACCTCATTTTAAGGTGCTAAAATTGAGACCTATAAAAGTGAAATGCCCTACCTGGACTTTGTCTTAGGTTGGATTCTTCTAAAAGCAGACCTGAGATTAGGAATAGAGTACCCACCATTGTTTAGGAGGTAGCCCTGGGAAGCAGTAGTTGGGGACTGGAAAGGTGACATAGAGACCAGAAGGAAGCAAACATAATATATTAATGAGCAGGCTCTCTGCATGGGCCATTGGGGCTCAGCCCCGCTAGGGATCTCTGGGAGGCTGGGAAGAATACACTTCAGAGTTTCCCACCCAGGGGGTGAGGATGTTGGCTATTTATTCACAACCTGCCTCTTGTGGTTGAAGGTTGCTCCTGGAGATGTTAAGTCCCCAGCACTTCTGTGCTCCAGTGGCCAGAGAAAGCCTCAGGCATAGGCTCACCGGTGCATGGAGCAGGAAGCCATGCTCATGTGCAGAATGGAAAGAGATTTTACCAGAGAAATTTTGGGTCATGCTCTTGACAACTCCCTTAGCTGACCATTCCAAGGCAAGGCAAGTGTTTCTCTGGCTGCTTTACATCACACCAATAGATCCCAAACCACTTTTCTTGGCTCTAGGGTAGAGGGAGTGCATTAGATGTCTAGTATGTATGCACAGTGACTCTCCTTCTTCCTTGCTTACACCTCTACTGTCTTTCAGTTGAGATTTTCAGATTTCCATTTTATTCCAAGTAAAAGCCATAAAAAACTAGTCAGTTTTGCTGATTTCCAAACCCTTTTTCATTGTATCCCATTCCAACTGCACTGCCTCCTTCTTGTTCCTTGAACATACTACACAACTCATGTTTCAATACCTTTGCCTTTGATCTTCCCTCCGCCTATAATTCTTTTTTGCACATATTCGCAGGGTTATGACTCTCTTTAGGTTTCTACTTACACCATCCCATTTAAAACATCACAACCCTTTGCCTTCTCTGTCTTCTTTCCCTTCTTGATGGTTCTCCATAGTCCTTAATGGTCTGTGGTTTGTTTAATTTTATGCTGTGTATCTGCTTGTCTGCTTGACCTCTAGATTATAAGCTTATGAGGGCAGCAACCTGTGTCTGTTTACTGCTGTATTCCCAGTGCCTATAACTACCTGCCATATAGTAGATGCTAAGCAAAACTGTTAAATGGATGAATGGCACTATGGAGATCATTGGCAATTAGGTAATGTTTTCTTCTTTTTCTCCCTTCTCTAATTCCTAGCACAGTGCCTAGAAGGCTAATGAGACCTTTCTGCTGTGAAGTTTAAATATCCGTTAGGGAAATTTCTCCTCAATAGATAGAACAGAGACTTTGGAGCCCAGGAGACCTTGGTTAGAACTCCCTAGATTCAAAGCTGTGCTTCCCCTAAATACTAAACATTCTTAGCTCACCAATATCCAGCTCTCCTCTCTTTCTGGACACAAGGAAGATTATTCTCTTCACCTCTTCAAAGGGGTAAGACCACATGACTAGTTTTGGCTTAATAGGCTTTCAGTATAGAAGAACAGGGATGAGTTTTCAATGTGTTCTTGTCGTCTATCTCAGCAAACCTTAAAGCTATGTGTGGAGATGGTGTGGCCTCTGAGAGCCTAGGCTCCAACTAATCATGTGGTATAGAGTCCCTTACCCCCCACTGTCCTGCTTTGGACATATGACATGATTGGAAAGGAAACTTTTAATTTGAGTATTATTTGTTACTGCAGCATAACTTATTCTATTCTAACTAATATAGTTAAATACTAGTGGTGATACTATAGTTAAGTCACTACACTCTGAACCTCCATTTTTTCATTCATTAACAGTCTTTGTACCATAGGATGGATGCTTCTGCACACTCATACTTTAACTTATGACTTCCACAGTGATCTTAAGGAGGAGTTGCCAAGGACTCAGTCTCTCCTATAGATATAATACCTCAGCCAGGTAGACATACAGTGTTGCTTTTGGAGTCAGATAAGGAAGCAAATTCTATGGCACGGGGTTATCCATAGGTTTCCTGGCAAATTTGTGCTTTGACCTGGGTTCTTTCGAGAGATTTGCCACAGGAAAAGGCAGAAGTGATTGTGAGCGATAAAAGGATAAAAGCTAAAAAAAAAAAAAAAAAAAAAAGTCTGGCCTAGGACAATTAGATCTGAGCTCTCTGTTTACACAGCAGGTGACTTTGGTATTTAAAAAGGTGGAATGTCAGACTGAGGGAAACTGAGCAGAACAAGGCTACAAGGCATCTGATTTCAGTGGTGGTGAGAGGATGGGCAGAAGAGAGCGGAAATGAGGAGATCTAGATTCTAGCTCTGATAAACAATCAACCCTCAGCAGAACTCAGGAAAATTACTTTCATTTCTCCAAATCCTGGTTAGAGCAAAACACAAGGCATTACCATAGACACTATAAATAATGAGCATCATCACAATTTCATGTGCTCACAGTGATTGAATGTTTACTGTGTGCCCCTTGGCTTCCGTGGGTCACTTGAGTCAACTCATGCAACTTTCTTCACAATGCTGTGAAGTGTCACTGCTATTTTCCTCAGTTCATAGATCTGGAAATTGAGGCACAGGGTTGCCTGGAGTTAAGTGGCAGAGTTGGAATTCAAACTCAAACAGTCTGACTTTAGAGTCAGGTTTGCAGATAGCCAGTTCCTGCTTAAAGCTCTTCTATGAGAAGTGCAAAAATGTTTTAATGGACACATTGCTCCATTTCTCCTTGTGCAGGAGGGTTCATTGGTATTTGCCTCCCTTCTTCCTCACAGAGTCATGGGGAAAATGAACAGCTTAGAAATTTGGTGGGAATAAGAGTAATTGTAACTGTCCATTACACAGCACAGCATGCATGCTCCAAGATCCCAATTGAATGTTGATACTGATAATGATGACTTTTAATTCACAGGTAATATTTGTCATGTGGTAATAAAACATGAAGTAGGGGATATATAGCAAATAATGTCGTTTCTAGTTTTGGCTTGTAGGCTTTCAGTATAGAAGATACTGAAAAGATACTGTCAAGATCCCCTGTCATTCTTTTAGGATCTCTACCTTACTCCAGCTTTGAAAGACTTTCAGTAGCCACAGCCTGAAGCTCATCTTCCCATAGTTGTCTTTGGCCTATTGGACCTGCTTTGCCTGTGGGCTGGAAGAGCCTTAAATAGCTGAGTTTACATGCATGTGTGTACACACACACACACACACACACACACAAAACACACACACTCTTTAGCCAAAGATGTTGATACATTTCCCTTAAACTGAGACATCTGGGATGTAACTCATATTTCAGAGTTCCCCATGCGACCTCAGGTGAACTTTGACCAAGACCCCCAGCATTGCCTTGCTCTTCCTTTTCTCTCTCCTGGAGATTCTCCTTCATAAATCTCTCTCTTCACTAGTGACTAATCCCAATTTTACTGGGAAAGGATGAAAAGAGGAAACATTGAAAAGCAAACCTGAATGGGGTGTCTAAAACTTTGAAAGAGGTGTAACAGGGAGAACTTGATCTTCTTGGCTTGACCTGTCATTGCTCACTAGATGCCAGACATCCATTATGGAGCTGGGCCTGCTGCAAGTCGTCTATGCCCTGACCCTTACCAACACTGCTATGCAAGGCAACCAGAGCCTTTTGAAGTAGCCTGAAGAGAGCCCACAGGGTTCTATATACTTGACTGCCTGTTCCCCAGTTGCAAGAAGCAGTTTACATTTCTGCCACTTGCCTGACCTGCTGTGGCAAAGCAGCCCACTGGGGCAGCTTGGCATCACTGCCTGGCTCTGGTGCTCACTCCTTCCTGGCAATGGCCCATGTCAGCAGGAACAGGGATGGTGCCAAGCATGCCACTGTGGTTGTGCCAACTAGTTCCACTGTGGCAGTGGCCTGAGGATGTTTGAACCTGCCTGTGTGTCATTACAACTAATGCTGAGGACACTTAAGGGGGATGGCCATTTTCTTACAGTTTCCTTTCTCCAAGTAATTATGGCTTGCTGGGTCAGCTTCAGATGCATTCATTATCCACATGCCTAAATCCAGCTGAATTCAGAAAGGGTAGAACTATTACATGGTAATAAAAACAAAGGAAACTTTGCTCATTGAAGTCGGGAGCAGGGGAGGAGATGTAGTATTTTAAACCCAGTCTTACTTGGGTTTAGGCTTAAGTTCTATCGCTTCCAGTATGGGTGACTGGGCAAGTTAAATGATCATTCTAAGCCTAGGCTTCCTTATATGTGAAATGGTGGTAATAATCATATCCACCTCATAGGATTGTTTTGATGAGTAGAGGAAATATTAGTAATAATACAATTTCTAGCACATAGTACATATTCAACTAATGTTAACTGTTATTACTCATAATTTATTAACAGTATCCTTGTGTGTGCTTGACCCCCAGGAAGGTGATATAAACCAGTACCTTTCTCAAACTTTTATGTATCTAAAAATCATCAGGAGAGTTGATAAAAAGGAGATTTCTGAATCCCACTCTCAGGTTCTGATTCAGCAGGTCTGCATTTCTAACAAGCACCCTACTGATACTAGTGATGCTGGTCCACAGACCACACCTTGAGTAGCATTCATATAAACCATTCAACAGCATTGTTCTTATCTGCAGGAGCTCTTCTGATGTGTTTGAGGAATACATACAATGCATTTCATCTTAGCTCATGCTACAAGCTCCAACATGACATTTACCTGCCTACAACTTCTGTTACATCCAGCTTCAGAATTAATGCTTAACATTGCATTAAGCATTGTTAAGACAGGAAATCAGAAGATAGTGCCTAGAAAAACTAACATAACTAAGAAATTCTTAGGGCTTGAAGGTCGATCACACTGGTGAACCTGCGCACTTAAAAGTCGGGGCATATTCTAGACATAGATTATTGTGGGTTCCCCTTTCCCAGGATGCAACCAGAGCTGATAGAGGACAAATGTACTCATTGTCTGCTTCTCTTGCATAGAACAGAGCTCATGCAGAGAAGAAAATAGGGATGCTTCAGAAATACTCTCTAGGCAGTTCTTGATTTTTTTCGTAGTTATAAGACATAAAATCAAATACCATTACTATCAAAATAAGGGGCTAGATTGCTGTCTGTGTTCTGTCAATTTTCCCTTCCATCTTCAGGTGTCAATGCCTTTCCTCAGAGTTCAGAATTTTGCTTCCTTATATGCCTTGCTCTTTTTTCTTTTGACACCAGAGACTCCTTCACTCAAAAGTACCTGAATTCTGAGAGTTCCTGGGTTTGGGTCTCTCTGAAGCCAAAGTGCAATAGAGAGATGGAGCTTCAGGACATCTAGAAATCATGGTTTCTTTTTCACAGTTCTTTCCACATTTTCCTAAGTGCTTGCAATTAGGACATGTCACTTTTATAATCAGAATATCTAGGTACTATTTTCTTTCGATCAAGATTGATAATTCTCATAACTTTCCTATGTACATATGTGAATACACCACAGCGAATCTCTACATCATGTACAACCACAAGATCGGGATCCTAATTAGAATAAGATACACTCCATATTTATGTAAATATGTCAAATTATACTCTACTGTCATGTATAACTAAAAAGAACAACAAAAAAGATTGATAAGTCTGTACATACTCTCTAACAATAACTGACACTTCATGAGGGCTTTGTGTCAGCCAAGAAGACACTGTGCTAAGTGCTTGCATGTATAACATCATGAATTTAATGAGATTAGAATTGTTGTCCCCATTTTATAGAAGAAGAAATGTAGATTCTAAAAGGTAAAGTAACATGTTCAAGTTTGCAGGGCTGAGAAACAATACCAAGAGGATTCTTTGGACTCATTTTTTAACTGTCTTCACAACCATGTAAAAAAAAATATAAGCCAGGCAAAATTTTGGAAGGAAATATGGTCAAAATTTTGACAATGGTTTGTCTAGATGGTGCAGTGATACAAAGATGGATATTTTATTCTTCTTTTCTGATTTTCTAATTATTTTACCTATAACTAGATGGTACTTATATAATAAAAATAATTTATTAATTGAAAAAAAACACTTATCTTAGGTTCTTTCCTTCCATTTCAATGTCTAAAGTCATCCTGGGAACATGATCTTTTGTTATTCTGTAATATTTCCCAGGGACACAAACTCTGCAGGAGCTAGTCAATTTGGTTAATCTTTCTGTAGATTTACCTACAAGAGGCCCCCAAAATGGCTGACTCCATTATCTGGATGAAAGTACTTCTTGTAATCATGCACTCTTCTTGCTGGGCAGGGAACTAATGTCAGGAGGCTATGCCCTTTGAGCTGTTTCTCAAAGTTGAAAGGAGCTTGTACTGATCATCTAAATTCCTGCTTAGCCACCTTCATGCTCTAAAGCCTGCCTTGGAGAGTTTGATGGCCAGAACTACAGATCAAACTCATGCCCTTGTCCTCTTGATCAGGGGAGGATAATTGCTAGAGCAAGTAAGTCCAAATCTTAGCAGTTTATACAATAGACATTTATTGTCTGCTTTGAGAACAGTTCCATTTCAACATTTTCTGTTTTAACATTTGCAGGAAGTCTTCTACTTGGTCATTCAGGGATAAGCTCCTCTATCTTGCAGCTCCACCTCAGAGTATTCCAGTTTTTCTTCTAATTCTACCTGGTCCATAGAGGAGTCTCACTCAAGGGAGATGTCTGTGGATTAGGCTTAGAAGTAGCACACATCATATTGGCACATTTAATTGGCCAGAACTTGGTCATATGGTGACCCCTAACTGCAAGGGAAACTGGGAAATGTAGTCCAATTGTGCTTTGAGGAGTAAAAGTAAACAGGTCCTGTCTGGGAAACACATAGCAGTCTCTGCTACAGGCACATTCATTTCTTCAATAAATATTTTTGTAGTACTTGCTGTGTTCCATGTCTGTAGGTACTATTTCTGTCCTGTGTGCTATAGGTAGGAGGCATTTTGACTTTGTTCTAGGTCAGAGCCAGATTTGGAAAGGTCCTACCCAAGATTAAGTAGAGGTTGCTGTACTTGACTTCGAATCTTTTGGGAAGAGGGAACAAGGCAGTGTTGCTCCTCCAAACACCTTAGTTCATGTATAAGTCAGAATTCAACCATGAGAAGAGCAATATGCCAACTATTTTAACAGAGAATTTAACAGATATTAGAAGACTAAAAAGGCAGAAAGTGAAAAAGAGATGGGAACTACAGAAATCAATGACCACCCTTAAGACTCGGGGAACAAAGGGAGGAGGTTAGGGTTATAAAAATGTAGAAGTTTGGATGTGATTTCCTGCAGAGCTGAGACCTAGACCCCTGAGGAGAAAGTGTTGCCTGATTATGCTGGTGTCTCATAAAGGGTGCACTGAGACTGGTTCTGGGATTGCCAAAAAATAAGAGGCTAGATTCTGGGACTAACCACCATTGCTTGAATGAAGGGCTGTTACTAAGAGGATGCTCAGGGGAATGGGAAGGAGACAGACCCCTCCTTACTGCATCTTGCTGGTCTCCCTCTAGCTCCCTCTACTGACAGTGTTGAAAAGGATGCAACTGGTGAAGCAGAAATAAGGTATGTACAGAGTACAGACCCCAGCATCACAGAACAGAGTATAGAAAGGGTGGGTTTGAAACTGATAGACAGTAACTTAATCGGTGCAAGCTCACACAATTGATGTTTTGCTTATGTAGGATGACCACAGTAGAATCTCAAGGTAAGGGATTGCTCAGAAATCTCTTGAGTACAATCTATTCATTCATCCATTGGTTCAAAGAACACATTATTGAATGCAAGGCATGTGCTTGGTATTGGGGATAGAGCTATTAATAAGGTAGTTCTTGCCCACAAGAAACTGACAGCATACATGTGCATACGCAGCACACTTGTGCACATAAATGTATGCATGGACATGCTCACAAACGATATAAATTAGAAAAGGAACAGAGAAGCACTAAAAGACATCCACAGTTAAGGGTAGAGAGCTTTTTTCTTCTTGGCTGCCTCCTGTGTGGAAATTGGTAGCTCTTCTTGTTGGATAAAATGAGAGGAGGAGAAAGTGGCATTTTAGCACGTCCTTGGCCTGGCATGTAGATCATTGATTGTTCTTCTGCTGGGATTTGCTCTGCCAGCAAGCAGCCTTCTTGACTGGGGGCAAATCAAGTGGAGGTTGACCTTGACTGAACAGAATGAGAAAAGTATAAAACAAATGAAGGCAGCTAATATGTGTTGGCTTTTTGGAGGCCTGATTTTCTCCTTGGGGTGTAGGAAGGAGATGGCTCCTTTTATTTGTACGCTTTAGGCATTTGCTACAAAGTGCTTAGGACTAAACTTTTTCTAACATTGGAAAGGTGGTATATTTTCTATGTCTGTGTGAATGGAGAGAAAGGGCACTGCAGGTATGAGCTGCATTTTCTTCCTTTAGCATGACAATTTTTCACATGTATGCCCTCATTTGACATTAATTGAACACCTACTGTGTGCCAGCCACAAATAACAAAACAAACCCTGTGGATCTGTCAATGGATAGTGGGCAGTGTGCACTGCTGGGGAACACTCTACCCCTCTGATGCAGGAAAGCTATGAATCATCCTGAAACCCTCTTTTTCACATAATGAGCATCATGTTGCAGAGGAGTCCTGCCATTAGTTACATGACTGAGTGAAGCTACTTAAGCTCTGTGGGCGTCTGTTTTCTCATCTGTAAAATGGGGAGTCAGATTAGATTAGCTCAGGAATCCAGCCAGTATTTATTGAAGGTTCACTTTGTGCCAAGTTCTGCTTGCTTTTAAGCTGACATTATGGTGACCTGTCTAACTTAGCATTTATGAGACAGTCCTGATTTTATATGCAAATGCTTCTTGACTTATGATGGGGTTACATTCTAATAAACCCATGGTAAATTTAAAATGTTGTAAGTCTAACATGCATTTAGTGCATCTAACCTACCCAATATCCTAGCTTCACAAAACAGTGTACTATGGAGTTATTGGCTATTTCCCTTTGTGATCTCATGGCTAACTGGGAACTGCCCAGCATTGCAAGAGAGGATCATACCTGTAATACTAGCTTGGGAAAAGATCCAAATTCACAATTCAAGGTACAGTTTCTACTGAAAGCATATCAATTTCCCACCATCACAAAGTTGAAAATTTGTTGAGTCATCATGAATTGAGGACTGTCTGTAATTGGATTTGTCTCAATAAAGGCAAGATCTGAATATATAACCAAATGTGACTCTTTTTGAAACACTAGGAATTGAATCTAGTGGCACAGTACCACTGAGTTACATCCCCAGCTCTTTTTTTTTATGTTTTCTTTTGAGAAAGGGTCTCATTAAGTTGCCCAGACTGGTCTAGAATTTGTAGTTCTCCTACCTCAACCTCTTGAGTAGCTGAGATTATGAGCAAATACCATCATGCCTGGCCCAGATGTGATTTAATGTTTTCAGTTTTCTTTGGACTTTTTATGTGAGTAAGGAAAAAAAATGAAGCCAAGCATTAAAGATGGCGGCTGTGGGGATGTGATGAAGGTGTATCTGTTATATTGCTATAACTTGGTGGTTTACAGCTACACACACTTATTCATTCTTTGTTATAATGCTGTTTGTCAGTGGGCAAGATGATTTGGTCTGTGCCAACTCAACCAAGGTTGGAAGGTCTAGGATGGCCTCACTCCCATGGCTGGGGTCTCAACTTGGGTAGCTGTGTTGGCTTGTCCCTCTCTCCATGTGGCCCTCATCCTCCGGGAGACTAGCCTGGACTTGTTTGCATGTTGTGCAAGGGTGCCTAGCAGCGTGAGAGAACAAATCCAGAAGCACAGATGCCTTTTTATTTCTGTGCTTGAGTCAGACATGCTATTGTCTCATGTACCTGAAAGGACGGAAAAGGGGGTGATCCCTTTCCTGACCAACATAAAGGGTCATAACTGACACCTCTAAAACAAGACAGGTTAACAAAAGGAAAAGTAACAAATTTATTTAATCCAAGTTTTATATGCATGAAGCCTTCAGAATGAAGACACAGAGACCCAGGCTGAACTATCCAATTTTTTAATTTGTTCTCTTTAGTTATACATGACAGTAGATATCCATTTTTGTATTTAGACTCAATGAAGTGTGGACAGCCATATAGAAATATGTTTAGACCGAAAGGGTATGATCTAAAAGGTATGGCCCAGTGGGGAGACCCAGCAAGTCCTGTCTGTTCAGATTCTTCTGGCCTCTCGGTGCAGTATTCTTTCCCCCTGAGAATGGGGGAAGAATCCTATCTGAAATGGGGGGAGAGGACTTTTGTGATCTACTATCACACAAGGAAGGTCAGATAATTTCTTTATGGCCAGCTGCAAGGCAGAAAGGGAAAGATTAGAGTAATATTTGTTGGATAGTTTGCTTTGTGGAAAGGAATTCTGGTTTCTGTTACCTGCCTTGGGGAAAAGAAATTCTGGTTTCTGTGACTTGCCTTAGGATAGGAAAGGACAGCAGGAGACAGGAGAGCTGGAGAAGGTCAGAGAGAAACTTTGCTTCTGAGGCCTTCACTTTGGAGTATCATTTTCTGAGCTCCAATAGACCAAAACAAGTTGCAAGACCAAGCCAGAGTCAGCGTAGGTGGGGATGACCCAAGGATCATTTTGCACAGTTTTCACAGGAGGCGATAGTTGCCAGAAGTCATTTCAGAAGCTTGTTTACACATGGGGTCAAGCTAGAAGAAATCCAATTGTAAGGGCGTCAAGGAGGTGGAGCTTGGTGAAAGAACTGGTGAGGCCATTAAAAACAAGGAAACTGAAGGAAGAACAGATTTGATGAATGGGATTTTGTTCCTATGTAGGTTGGCATGCTGATAAGTCTCACCCTAGTGTCATCTAACAGATGACTTGAAGTCTTTGAATAATTTTTTTCTGAGCTTCATCTATTTGCCAGGTATATAGGTTCCTGGGTACAGAGGCTGGAGTGTGGAGTAGCAACATATTAGGAATGTAAGTGTTCTTGATATGGAGATGATGGGAGAAAAGACGAGCTTGCTAAAGGAGACATTTGAAATTCTGGTGAAAAGAGAAACAGACAGACAAACATATGTATGCATATGCACTGTCAACTTTTTCACTGCTGTGACCAAAAGATCTGACCAGAATAATTATAGAGAAGGAAAAGTTTATTTGAGGGCTCACAGTTTCAGAGTTCTCAGTTCATACATGGCCAGTTCCATTCCTCAGGGCTCAACATGAGGCAGAACATCATGGTGGAAGAGCGTGGCAGAGGGAAGCAGCTCACATGATGATCAGAAAGCAGAGAGAGAGAGACTCCACTTGCCAGATACAAAATATATGCCCCAAAGCCATGCACCTCCAATGCTCAACTCCTCCAGCCACACTCTACCCACCTTCAATTACCACTCAGTAAATCCCATCAGGGGATTAATTCACTGATTGGGTTAAGGTTCTCACAACCTGATCATCTCTCCTCTAAACCTTTGTGCATTGTCTCACATGAGTGTTTAGGGAACACCTCACATCCAAACCATAACATGCGCCACATGCCACATGTACATGTATCCACATACATCGATGCATATATGTACCTATGTATGCATCCATGGTCCCTTATGTTCATGCTCACACATATACACTTATATTCACAGTGTACATACTTGCATGTACCACACATGTGCAAACCACCTCAGAGGACTCACAGAAGCCCATCCTGGGAGTTCCGTGAATTACAGAATAAAAACCAGATAGCAGAGAGAGGAAAGGAAAGAAGGCTGACAACAAGCCCTTGGGGAAACATTTCCTCTCCCCACTTTTAAGGTGAACATTGAATCAGGATACCACCATGCTCTGCTCTACATAATGATTCCTGAAGTACAATTTTGTACATCATACTTGTCCCATTTTTTTCCAAAAACAGGGTTGACACATGTCTGCTTAAATTAATTCGCTCATCTCTACTGATGCGTTTGGGGGAAATAAGTTTTCCTTCTAAAAACTGGGAAGATAGTGGTGAGTGCAGAGGCTGGAGAAAGGGAGGGGAGAGCTATTTAAAAAGGTTTCAAGATGTGTAGACTCCTCATTAAAAAAGAAAAAAAAGGCCAGGCTGTGCATTAGCATCAGAAAAGCAAGCCACTCCAGTGATGGCCAGGGCCAGTCACTTTACAAGGCCAGTTCCTTTAGTGACTGTGAATAACAGGATCTTTTGGAAAATGTGGAAGCCAACAAGCACTGTCCTTGCCTTGCTGCCTGAGCGGCTGAGATTTTCCTTTAAGTGCTACCTTGGTTCTGGCCACCCATTGTTCCCAGGTCTCAGCATCAGCAAAAAATGTGGGCCTCCTCCCACTGGATGAGAAAAGAAGACGAGCTGTTGCGCCCCCCGGACCCCCCCCCATCAGCTTAGGGCTTTCCTCCTGTTTATGTTTAGAGGTTTTCAGCTGACATGAGTGTTAGCTTCCATCCCAGCTCACTCAGTGGCATTATGGGCGGCTTTTCACAGTGGTGAGTGTGAGAATTTGAACAACAGAAAAGCTTGGTTTATGTTTGGCAGAAGCAGGAGGGGGCAGGGTGGCAGCTGCTGCCACAGTCCCTTACAGAAATGGGCACTGTTTATTCTCCAGGAAGAAGCTTTGATGGTTTTTCTCAGAGGTAGAAGGACAGCACAGCTGAAATCAGTACAGGCGAAAACAGCTGGGGGATGGGGGACCAGGGAGTGTAAGAAGGATCAGGAGAGAACGAATTTACCAAGCCCTTATCCTCTGTGAAGGAACAAGCATGTTTGAATCAGGCCACACTTTTAGCAGAGAGGAGGGGACTGGAACAGGCTCCTCGGGTCAGAAAGGAGTTTCTTTTAGAGACCACGAAGGATTGGGAAGAAAGATTGAATTCATTATTACAAATGGGGAACTCAAGTTCAAATGCAGGGCATTTGGACTGCTAACTATAGGGCTAGCTATGATTTTTCCTGAGAGGGTAAAAGTAAATATTAAAAAAAAAACAGATAAGACATTGATTTCTTGATACCCCCAAGCACCCAAAGACACCTATTTTCTCTAGCTCTCACACCATCTTGCATGTGCATGCACATTGTGTGCACACATGTGTGCGTGCATGTACACACACTCACACAGCCCTGTGGCTTTGCAAAACTGGCTGGTTTTGCAAGGCAGAAAGGAATTAATTTCACAGAACAGTCTAAGCTTGTTCCTGACCACACACTTAACCCTTCCTTTTTAAGTATTTTAAACCTTCCCTGAACGTGACCTTGGCTTTCAGAGACACATCCTGGGGACCCAAATGTTTTATTGTTTAGGTGCTGGTCAAGATTGCAGGGGGTTATGAGCTGGGCATGGTGGTGCACACCTATAATCCCAGCAACTCAGGATGCTGAAGCAGGAGGATCACAACTTCAAAACTAGCCTCAGCAACTTAGCGAAGCCCTAAACAACTCAGGGAGACCCTGTCTCTAAGAAATAGAAAGAGCTGGGGATGTGACTTATTGGTTAAGCACCCCTGGGTTCCATCCCCAGTTAAAGATAAAGGCTGGCAGAGATCTGCCTTGCCTCTGATGGCACCATGGTGTGGCAGCAATGTGCAATCAAAAGCACCATGTGGTCCAGGGCAAATGGATTGTTCTGTCACTTAGCTGTGGCGCAGCCTTTGGACACCATGCTGGCCTGGGGTTGAGCCACACTGGACTGGCCTGAAGGCACAGGGTTGGTCTGGTTGGTTGCCTACTGGGCTATTCTCTGCTCCAGCCCCACCCAACCACCTGACTATCTGGAGCTTATCAAGGAGAGATCACCCAAGCCACCATCATCTGTTGCCTGGAGTACTATAGCAGCCTACTCACAGTCTCCCTGATTCTGTCTTTGCCCACTTCTAGTCCATTGTGCATACTACTGCTTTTCAAAGAGGTCAAATCATGTCTTTCCTCTGCCCCAAACCATTTGAAGGTCACTTCTCTTACTCAGGCTAAAGTCCTGATTTGGAGCAGTGTACAAGGCCCTGCATGGCCTAGCCCCAGAATATATCTTACCACCCTCCACCTCCCTTTTTCTATTCCAGCTACACTGGCCTTTTGGCTACCCCTAGAACACAGCAAGCGCAGCTGTCTGGCTTTTTGCTCCTGCCCTTCCTTTGCCTGGAACACTCTTACCAGCTATACACATGGCTCCCTACCTCATCTCCTTCAAGATTCACTTTACAGCAAAATCTTTCCTAACCACCCTGTTTAAAATTTCCACCGTCTAAGTTTTCTGAGCCCTGCTTTCCTGATTAAATTTTGCTGCATGGCATTTATCACCATCTACCAAACTGAATTTTAAAATTTTTCTATATAAAGTATTCTATAGTATTTTATTGATTACCTGCCTCCCCCATGAGAATGTAGGTTCTGCAAAGACAAAGATTTTAGTTTGTGTAACTCAACACTGTACTGTAGGGCCTAGACCAGTGAGTGCTTGGTGCATAATAGGAACTCAATAAATATTCCTAGAAAGAACAATGGACCCAGACCATTTTCTGGATGACGCTCGAATGTCACACAAATCCTCATGCTTCAAATGAGCCATAGTAGTCGAATTTTTTCTCAGCCTTTATGACTAGTGGGACCTGGGTGGATGGTCTCTGGATACCTCCCCATTCCCCAGCAATCTGGATGTCTACTATTGCACGCAGGTATGGCCAAAGTCACCCTGTCAGCTCTTTCTTCCATGGACACACCACTTGGAACAAAGAGAAAGGCCTGTTTCTATCATTTCTGTTAGAACTCCTTGGTCCAGTGATGCCTGAATTTGCAGCTTCACCATGATGGAATGAAGGAGGCTCCATGGACGAAGCTGCCTGTCCCATAAATGGTAGCACACAGCAGATGCACAAGTGCAAGTCATCAAACATGGTAGGCTGACCTCTCAGTGTGCCTCCCTGATATGCCCCTTTTGAGACCTTCCTGTATCCTCCATCCTCTGCCCTGCCGACACCCCTCCACAGATGTTCCCTGCAGTAGGCAGGACCTGACACGCTGCAGCTGTGGGAGGAGGAGACCCTTATAATCAATGCAGTCATTCAACGCAGGGTACTCCGAGCAGCTGCCAGCACAGATCATATGACGTTTTTGTTATAGTATTTAGATACTATTTATAGAGTATCTGCTATGTTCCAGGTGTTTTACATATATCTCTAATCTTTACAAGGATCCTGCCAGGGAAGAATTATTATTTCTCTTTAAAGAGAGGAAACTGAGGCTAAGAGAAGTTACATAGCTGGCCTAGCACCAAAGTCAGTAATGGAATCGGGTATTACCAAGTTCTAGCCCCAAAGACCATGAACTGTACCACCTCTATGGAATACATGTTTTTCACTGCGCAAGTCCAAAGGTATTGTGAATGGTGCTTTATGTACTATCTGGTGGGAACAGTATTTGCTTTAGGGAGAGCAGTTGTGACATTTAGGAATGAATTCCACTGCAAGAAATAGAAAACCTGATTTCTCAGGGTTGGGGGGGATTCAACAAAATGTGGTTTTAGTTTTCTCATAGAGTGAAATGTCTGGAAGTAGGTGACTACAGAGATTGGTTCTGCAGCTCAGTAGCTGGGTTTAGTGTGTCAGAAACTCTCTTGGGCTTTCATAATGGTTGCAAGGTGGCTGCTGCTACAGCTCGAAGTATCATGTCTGTGTTCCAGGGAGAAAGAAGGTGGAAAGGGTGGCATCAGTCACATCTGTTCCCTTTTTACCAAGAAAGCTAAACTTTCCCAGATTCCACCTGAGACCTTTTAATTTTTTTTTTTTTTTTGGTAGTGGGGATTGACCTCAGGGGCACTCAACCACTGAGCCACATCCCCAGTCCTATTTTGTATTTCATTTAGAGACCAGGTCTCACTGAGTTTCTTAACGACTTGCTTTTGCTGAGGCTGGCTTTGAACTTACAATCCTCCTGTCTCAGCCTCCCGAGCTCTGGGATTATAGGCATATACCACCGTGCCCAGCTGAGACCTTTTAAATTTTAAGTTTCAAGGCTTCAAAATGGAAGGCAACCAGGGAGAGAAGGTGGGGGAGGGAACTCTGAGTCAACAGTGCCTCAGTGCCTATCATAACAACGTTGGTGATGTCCTAGCTAGGAACATTTTTCTTTCTTTTTTTTTTTTTTTTTTTTTTTCTCTCTCTCTCTCTCCCCCTCCTTCCCTCCCTCTTCCTCTCTCTGTCTCTCAGCCTTGTCAAGCTATTAGAACTGTTTGTCCTCTTGAACTGAAGCATAGAAGGGGAATCCAAAGGCAGATCAATGTTCTGATACAGTTTGTGATCTTCCTGAAATAGAGTGATTCTAGATCCCTTATTCTCAAAGCATCTGCACCATCTGGGACCTGTTCAAAATACAGAATCTTAGGCCCCAGCCCAGACCTACTGGATTAGAATCTGTATCATCACCCAATCCCCAGGTGATCTGGGTGCACATTAGTGTTTGAGAAACACTACTTCTAGAACATAAATTTAGAGTACAGGACTTCCTCCATTACTTCCACCAAAATTCTCCCACTCTCAACTTTTAGGTGACCAACTCCTGATTTGCCCAGAATCCAGAGTTATCAATGACAGTCCCATGTCTTGGGAACCCTCCTTTCAGTCCTGAGTAGACCACACAAGTAGCTCATATATGTGGGGTCCTACCCCAACCCCTAGAGGCAGAGGGAGAGCCTGTAACCAAAAGGCAAGAAACCCTTAAACTTCCTTTATGGTGCCAGGTAATATAAATAGATAGAAGGTCTTCCCTTTGGGGTATGGGATTGAACAAGGCCTGAGCCAGGACTCACCAGAATAATATGGAAGGCCCACCCTCCTTGTGGGAGGCATGGAAAGTTAGCAAGGAGATGGTTAAGAGCTATGTGGGCTTTTCGTCCAGGTGGTTCTGAGGTATCATTACTGGACTTAATAATACATTCACAGCCAACATGAATGGGATTTGGATTAAGAACCTGGTAACAGAGCAGATTAACTCTTTCCTCACTTCTTTTTTCCATCCCTTAATGTTGCTTCATTCCTTCTGCCAAGAAAATAGAAGATAAATGCCCAAATCCCACACAGGAAGCACTTGTCATGAGTAGCACTGATGACTCAGAGTCCTGTCAGCCAAAAGCAACAGGAATGAGCTGGAGTGACCTGATTTATTAGTGAAAACAACAACAAGAAGAAACCTTTTTTTACCTCAAACTTCCTCTCAGGCCTCCCCCTGCTGCTTCCCAGTCTTCTTTTATTCTTCTTGATGCCCTGGGCACCCCTTGTGGCTGCCCAGGAAACCCTGTTTGGAGAGGCTGGGAGATAACTAATTTCAAAGGCCTCATGCTCCAGTAACAAATATTTGCTGTGGGCCCACTGGAATGGAAAAGAGAAGACAGAGTCTGACTGCTAAGCCTGAGTGACTGGGAGTCAATTGGCGAGTAACATGGTACAACACACTAGGAGATTCCAGGAGCAAGAAATTCAAGAGCAGATGTGGCAAATTCCTCAAGAACTTTGATTTGGTCCTTTAGTTTGACCATTTTGATTGTGAGTCTCATAACTCGGGGGAATTTGAGGGAACTCTGTCACACAGCTAAGGAGAGATAGTACCTCCCTTCAGGGCACTAAGTCAGTTCTCTGCAGCCCAGTGTGTCCATATTGGTCTCTTTGACCACTGCACTATTATGTGAGAAATGTTTGGGAGTCAGGGAAATGGTCCATCCAGAATCCTTGCTATAGACTTTTCTGGGCTACTTCAGATCCCTCTGCTATCCATAAGGAAAGCTGTTAGACATCAGGGTATAATTCCTCATCTCGAGCTTTTGTTTATTCAGTGCCTTTCCTCAGAATACTATGCAGAGACCTGTTAGGTATTCCATATTCCCATGCATAGTCTATAGTGCATAAGGATGGGTAGACAGGTATGACAAGGTGAAAGGAAGATAATATCTTGGGCCCCATTTGCCTACAACAAGCAAAAAATGGCAGCACCTGCCCAATCTCAGCCCTGAACTGCGCCAGCCATATTTAAGGCAACTCTTTCAACAGCTGCAGGTCTGTGACTTTAAAGAAAAACACATTGTGCAGAACAAGGAACTATAGTATAATTGGGCCAACATAGCTATCCTAGTAGGAGCCATTGCTCACTGATCTGTGTATGTTGAGATGCGCATCTGCCTGTGGTCTGAACCAAATGATTCTTCATTGTATTTATATCCAAAAGTTTGAAACCCAACTAAAAGATCCATGTTTACATTTGTGGAACTGTAAGGAATGGCTCTTTTCTGAGGAACAGTGGCCATGTTTACAACTGCAGTGACTGTTAATCTTCTAGTCAGAAGACTCTTCCTCTCAGAGAGCTCACCATGTTGATGCTAAGCAGAGAGTGTAGGAGAGCTGTTCAGGAAGTGGGAGGAGTTTAACAGTAAATTATGTATTTTGTAAACTTTGGTTTGGATATGTTTCACATTCAGTAGTTCATCTGTTCCCTCACTAGACTGCAGTGATGATTTGAGCTCCAAGACCATGGGTTTCCCTTCTTGGCCCCCTGAAACAGGACTTCTCATATTGGAGCATGCATAGAATTACCTGGAAAACTTGGCAATGCCCAGAATGCTGTACTCAATCTTCAGAGACTGAAATTCAGTAGATCTGTAGGGGGGCCCAAGAACTGGCATTTATGACAAGCTCACAAATGATACTGATGCTGCTGGTGTGGAGACCACATTTTGAGTAGCAGTAGCCTAGAGACCACGCTTGGAGTAACAGTGGCCCAAAAGAGATACCAAGTGTTATTATCCTCACTAGCCCAGGTCAAATATGTTTGTCAGAATAAGAGGAACAGTGTGATTTCTATCTTTCATTTTGAGCCTAGCTCTTAATTTGCACTCCCTAATCCTGATTTATGGGGATGAAGATTTTATCTTAGAGTGTGAAGCTGGAATTCTAGGTGCTAAGGGAGTAGCCTGGCTATCCTCATACTCCCCCCTCCACCCATCTCCATGGGACTTGGGGGACTGGGAGTTCCTGCTGGCACTGCAGTAGTAGGCAGTTTGTATCTGGAGATACACCCTTCAAAGGTCTCCAGAGGAGCAGGAACAAACCAGAGGAGAAAATTACATTTGAAATAATTTATTTTCACATGCAGGGGAGAAATCACATTTGGTCTAGATTCATGTAAAGAAAACAAAGATTAGATTTTTAAGAATGTATTGCTGGCAAGAGAGAAGAGCAGACGGGTTTGGATAAAATACACTTCTGTTGAACCTGGCCTTCAATACCAGACTGCATTTAAAGGGGGTTTGAGTTAGACTATAGGGCAGAATCGAGTCTAAATTTTATTTTCAAATTTTTTTCTTTCTTTAGAAATACTTCCTAGGTTCAGACTGAGAGTGGCAAAAACATCTGGATTGCAGGAAAGGTTGTTCCTAGAATTTTGAGCTTTTTCTGTATGCTCTGTAGCAAGTTTTATCTGAGGAAACTTGGAATGGAACCACCATTTGACCCAGTTATTCCACTCCTCAGCATATACACAGAGGACTTAAAATCAACATACTATAGTGA
This sequence comes from Sciurus vulgaris, assembly GCF_902686455.1. Classification (NCBI taxonomy): domain Eukaryota; kingdom Metazoa; phylum Chordata; class Mammalia; order Rodentia; family Sciuridae; genus Sciurus; species Sciurus vulgaris. The sequence continues at coordinate 124,906,227 of NC_136471.1, read as the reverse complement.
TAAGGCCACATCAATGTTCATAGCAGCTCAATTCACAATAGCTAAGCTGTAAAACCAATGTAGGTGCCCTTCAACAGATGAATGGATAAAGAAAATGTGGTACATGTACACACTGGAATATTACTCAGCCATAAAGAATAATGCAATTATGGCATTTGCTGGTAAATGGATGAAACTGGACCCTATCATGTAAGTGAAATAAGCCAATCCCCCAAAACCAAAGGCTGAATATTTTCCCTGATACGTGGATGCTGACTCACAATGGGGGACAGGTAGTGGGAGTTCACCAGATAGGACAGGGGGAAATGCAGGGAAGGGAGGGGAGATGGGAATGCGAAAGACAGTAGAATGAATTGGACATAACTTTCCTATGTTCATATATGAATACACAAGCAGTGTAACATCACGCATAACCATGAGAATGGGAAGTTATACTCCATGTATGTATGATATGTCAAAATACACTCTGCTGTCATGTATAACTAAAAAGAACAAATTTAAAAAAATTTTTTTTAAATGTTTTCTCTGAAGTAAGAGAATATTTTTCTCTTACTTCAACCAAAACCTGAAGGACCAGGGCCTGTGGAAGACAAAGAGGGGAGGTTGGAGTAAGAAGCCCACACACAGAGTAAAAACCAAATCTTTACTCTGGGGCTGTACTCTCTCTTGTCTGAGAAGGGAAAGAGGATTCACACAAGCATTTCTCGTAGAGCTTTGGAGAAAGAAAAACAATGAGGATTCCTCTTTCCTGCATTCCCAGTTCTTCACTCCTTAAGTCAGTGGATAATGTCACTTTGAGGTCTGCACACGTACAAACACACACACACACACACACACACACACACACACACACACACACATTCTGTGCCTTCCCAAGGCACTAGCTTGGTTTGGCAGGTCTGCTGGATTTGAACTTGGAGAGCTGCCCACTGCTTGGTACCCACTTTTAGAAAGTTTAAAAAAATGACCCAGGCTCTTAGTCAAAGCTTTAATGAGAAATAAGAGTCACTGAAGCAGCCCGGGAAGATATCCTTTCCCTGGGAACAGAAAACATGATGTTAATCTCCAAAAATAGGGCAATAAAACATTGAAAGATCTTAAAGGGTTGTATGAAGGAAGATTAGGGAATTGGGGCACATTTATCTAATCTTGGAAGATGATATGAAGAATCTAATATGTGTATCTTGGTCAAACAGACTCCTAGTCCAGATGAACCAGGGTTTGAGGTTTCTGGTTTTCATCCTCCCTGATATTTGTTCTCTACCTTTTCTTTAGTGCATATATATGTGTGCACAGTATAGAAAACACATATGCTGCTGCCCTGAAATGGTAGATTATATAAAAGAATTGTGAACAGTCATTTTAATTTTGTTTCCTCAGAAGCACACCCCGAAATAAGGTCTTGGGTGGTTTGAGAAGTGAAGGAAACATTGGTAGAGAGTGGGGAAGAAAGATATAAAAGGCAATAGAGCCAAGAAAGTATCATTTTTAGGTGAATTACCACTGTGAGCAACTGGAGCTGAATCCCAGGGAACACTCTGAGAGACAGTGTGTAAAGCACTCCGAGTGATATCACTTGTGAGGTAAGGGAGCAGGTGCATTTATAATCCAACTCCCAAGAGTTGTTTGTTAAGAGATGCTCCTGGGGGTTGCTAATTCCCAAGCATTTGTGACTAAACCTCTGTTTAGGCAGAGTGGTCTTCCTCAATTATGGGGTAAAGCCAGGCACAAAGATGCAGTTAGCGGACTTTGGAAGTCAGGTGCTGTGAAACGAAGTGAGAGGTATAAGGGTTATTGCAAGGGCACCAATGGAGGCTGCTATGAACACACAGTGGAGTGTATGTAGACTGTTGGAGATGGAGACTTTCTCACAGTTAGCCCTCTCTAAATATTTCAGCACTTTAATAAAATATAATGGAATATTTGGAATGATAAAGCAAGAGGGCTGTACAAAACCAAGAGGATAATGGTGCAGCGTCCGTGGTATATGAATTTGTCGAAATTAATCTTGCTAACCATCTAAATTCTGTACATTTTACTGAATGCAAATTACCTACATTCTTAAAGAAGCAGGTCTGAAATTCCAGATTTTAGTACTTTTCAGTAAAATCCTAAATTCCTGCATATTTGGGATGTACTTGGCTAGATTCCTAAAATTATGCCTGGGCTGTGGACCAACAATTGAAACTTTGTCTCTAGAACTTTGGCCAGAAAATGTTGACATGAGGCATTGGCAAGTCATTACAGTGTGGTTTGGATAGTGGTTCCTTTAGTGCTTCTATGCCATGGTTTGTGCTCATACTGCCCTTGCTAGGTTCTTTTTGTGACTGTGTCCTGCATTTTGTAAGGGAAATGGCTAGGGATAGGACAAAAATCTGCAATGCAAAGGAAACTGACAGAGAAAGAGTTTGATCTTAGGAACTTAATCTCTTTGGTCAACCTAGTCAAGTCCACCTGCCATGGCTGAATAGGGAAATGAGGACAAGATGATATGTTAGGATTGGCATTCAGTCAGAATGAACCCTAATGTCTGGCATATGGTGGACATTTGATAAATGTACAGTGGACAAAGCAGCCTGCCCCCAGCTCACTGATGTCTCATCTGAGAACAGAAAGGTGGAGGTGGAAGAAGCACAAAGTGGAGAACATTGGTCCCTTCTGTTCATTCTTGAAGAAATCAGATCTGAAGTGAATGAGGTGGGCCTTCACAGCAGAAGGGCTTTTTAATGACTATCAATTAATTGACTTGATGCTGATGGAGAGAATGCCAGAGGCTAAAAAAGATAAAAGTCATCAAAAAGGAAAAGCTTTGATGTCATTGCAATCCTGTTTATATTTGGGAAGGTTTTTTCAGGAACTTCTTATCATAACCACAAAAGCCTCACAGGGTCTATCAGTCATGCAAGAAGAGTTTTGTCATTCTCTGGAATTGGTGTGTGATGAGAGTTTGAATGGAAAGTCAAGGAGGAAGGACTGTGTTTGGATTCTGTGGGTGGAAAGTGTGTTTGATGGGGAGGGGAGATGGAAAGGGAGAGGAAAGTACACAAGGGGAAGATGGTGATGTGTAGGTGTGAGTCACATTTTCAGAGTAGTGGTATGCTTATTCTACAAAGTTTGGCATTGATGCGTGGTTTTCCAACAGGTTTTGTTCTTCCAGACTCAGGGACTTCTTACTGTGTTCCTAAACCTAAACTAACCTAGGAATATTACCCAATACCATCTGGCCATTTAGATACACACCCACACCCATGCATCTTCTTCATGAAAAATTTAAATAATAAGAAAACTCAGAGAAGTACAATGGTACCACAGATTTATAAATAAGTAGAATTTTAAAAGTAGACAGAGACCTAAAATGTAAAAGTGCAGTTTCCTGCTAAAGTTGAGACAATGGAGCTTTTACATAGTCTGACCTCTTACCGACCTTGATCAGGTTTCCCATGACCAGGTGCTCATGATATTTAGGGCCAGATAATTCTTTATTATAAGGACTGTCCTGTGCATTGTAGGATATCTAGCAGTGTCTAAACTCTACCCACTAGATGCCAGTCATACCATCCCTTAGTTGTGACAACCAGAAATGTTTCCAGACATTGCCAAGTATCTCTTAGAGGTACAATCACTTCTGATTAAGATGCACTGGCTGAGAGAGAGGACTGGTGGGTCGTAGAATCCAGCACTTTTTATACCAACCTATGCAATTTGAGGGTTTCAAACTATGATTCTTTAAGTCTTCAGAATCACATACAAATATTTAAATATGTGTGATGTGTACAGTAGAATCAGTAATGTTCAAACAACCTACCAGGATGCTTCTCTTTCCAGAACACTTCTTTGTCTAACAGCTCCAAATCAGAGGTTTCTTTTTCAGCATGTATTAAGGTACAGTGTGTGAAATTACCTTTTTCATGGCCCAAATGGTCAACTATCAGCAAACTCATAGGTTTAACCTAAACATATAGATGCTAAGAGATCTGTCCTGAGCACTTTCCAACACTCCCCAAATTCTTGAATGCGGGAATGTTTATTTAGTCTCAAGAATCTTCTCAGTCACATTTCGAAGGTGAGTCCAATGTTTTCCAGGCAGAGCTTCATACCACAAGCTAACCACATTGCAAAATTCACCTTAAGATTTCCTTCTCATCCTGTGGTAAATTAAATGTGACCACAAATTCTTTGCAGAAACTCCCATTAAGAGGTGGAGTTTATTTCCCCACCTCATTGAATCTGGGCTGACCTTGTGACTTGCTTTGAGCAACAGAATGTGGCAGAAGTCGTGTTATTCAAGTTCCAGGACCTAGATATTTAAGAGGCCTTGCAGAATCTTCTGTAGCTGTCTTGGTCACTATCCTGAGACTTTCCTACTCTAAGGAAGCTGGTATAGCTTACTGAAGGATGAATGGTCATGTGGAGAAGAACTAAAACTAACACTAACAGCCAGCACCACCAATCAGACACATAAGTAGGGCCATCATGGGTCTCTAGTCTCATAACTCTTCAGCTAAATCTAGTCATATGGGCAAACCAGCAATGGAACTACCCAGCAAATCCAAATCTGAGAAAGAATGTTGTGTTTTAAAGTCACTGGATTTGGGGATGATTTGTTACACAGCAGTAGATAACTGATACATACATACCTGATGGCAATTTTATGGTTTTTAATTTTAATGGAGTGTGACTTCAAATAGAGAACAGTGAAGCCATGTTTCCTGCTGGACTGCTGGATGGTGGGCTAGCATCCTCACTAGTAGTATCTTTTGCCTTCATACCAGACTTGCCTTGGGCACTGTGCAATCAGTCATCAGGAAAACTGCTGATTTATACATTTGGAGACCATTGAAAAAGCTAAAAATTTTGAGTAATAGCTACAAAGGCCAAGTTGACTACTCTACACAATAATTACCTATATAGCATCCACATGTAGTAGATGCCTCACCTGTTCTCCTTATGTAGATATACCACATGCAAATGTCACACATATAAATCCATTGCATACTCAGTTTAGCCAAGGCACAACTCCAAAGTATAGTTGTATAATTGAATATACCTTAAGCCTACATTTCCTATGGTCATGGTTTGAAAGGGGCTATTTCAAACCAAGAATATCCTCACAAATGGTGGGCATTAATTGACTTTTTATCTTAATGCTTTCACTGAACATCTCTTTTGATCTATAGCAGATGCCTTAGGAAGCCCTTGTTTATTGTGTAAGGAAAACTTTAGTTAACACTCTTGCTAGAGGTAGAACTCATGATTCTTTGTGAGTTCTTTAATGTTTGGTTCTTTAATGTTTCACACACCAACCCTTACTGGACTTTGCCTACATGATAAGAGAAATTCTCTTTGCCCATGGTATTCCTGGCACATAGCACAGGGTTTGGTTCCTGGTTGGTCTTTAATAAATATGTCAGTGAATGAATGAATGAGTAAATGAATGAACTGTGGAAGCTGAGAACTGAGAGAGACCTTAGAATTCATTGTCTTCTGTCTCCTGCTCTGCCTGATGAGTGAGGACACTGGGATTTGGAGGGGGTTAGCATTAATTTTTTTTTTTATTCAGGGATTTTTTTCCTTTGAAAAGCCATTTGACACACTTGATTATCTGATCTGTCACAGCTTGTGGTTATGGGAGAGAAAACATCAAGGATTTCTTCTTGGGCTCAATGGGACATACCACGAACATCCCTAACATTGTCTGGTCTCATGCCATTGAGGGAAGACTTGTACCTACCCCGCTTGACCCTGCAACTCATTGAGTGACTGCCAAGGCCACCCGGGCACTGAGTGGACACCAGATGTACCTCTCAGAGGTACATTATTATTACCATTTATTTGCCTGTCAAACTGAGCTCTCTTCTGTGCTCCAGAATGTGAAAAAAAAAATGACCTTTTCCCATATGAAGCTAATAATAGTTCTCATCTTGATTCTACTTAACACTCAACTGAAGATTTGGCCTCTAGGGTGAAGCTCTTAGTTAATTCATTTATTTAAAAAATAATTACAGAAACTATAAAAGATATATCCCAAATGGGGCCAAAAGTGGTCTGGTTCTGTGTTTCTCAGAAACCAGTTATGTGCTGGGTGCTTGGAAGGAGAATGTGATAACTGTGTTTGAAGCCTTGGGCAGTAGGTGAAGCTAGAATGGAATTACTCTGCAGTCACTCTGGCTAGGAGGAGCTATGCCCATCCCCCTGCCACCCGCTCACTTCATTTTCTGTGATGACCTAAATGAGAAAGACAGTTGGTTTCCTTCCCCCTCAGATCAGTCCCCCATGCAGACAAACAGGCTGTATCCCTGGCAGACTGCACTGGGGTTATGCGCTGTCTCATCCACTTGAGAATGATCTATAGCTTCGAAGGAAAAAATAAATAAACAAGCAAAGTCAACCCCTGCCCTTTGTCTATGAGGAAATGGATGGCTTCCCTGGCTTCCACCTCCTCTCCACACGTTGCCTATGTGCCTGAGCCCTGGGGAAAGAACAGTCAGTGAAGAAGAGGCTCTTTTTAGTGGTGTGTGTGTGTGTGTGAGGGAGACAGAGATAGAGAGAGACGAGACAGAGACAGAGACAGAGAGAGGAGAAAGAGGAGGAGAGAGAGGGAAGAAGAGGGACAGAGAGAAGAGAAAGAGGAAGAAAAAAGGCTGGGAGAAAGAGAGGAGAGGCAGGAGAAGAAAGAATAAAGAGGAAAAGTGAAAGACTGCTTAAAAGAAGGCAGAGGAGTAATTTCAAAGTGTGTATAAGGGTATCTTTTCCCTCCCTAATTTCCCTTCTTTCTCCTTCCAGATATAGTTGTAAGTACCCCCCTTCCCCAGCCCTCATACCTAACTCTAAAATCTATTGAAGATGCTATAGCACAAACCTCAGGTAATTGATCTTCACAGGCAGTAAATTAGTTAAGCATTTCATGGAATCTGCCGCACTGCTGTACTGCAATCTGGCTGCAAACATCAAGCGGACCAGTTTTTACCTTCCTTGGCATCTTGGTCAGATCATTTGAAAACCACTGACTTGTTGCTGGGCACATCAGAGAGAAACATCCATGTCTCAGTTCTTCCAACTGCATAGTGTCATCTAGGTGAGCTGTCTCATTTAGAAAGCAGCCCCAGAGAGGACCTGCACCCTCCATGTGAGCTGGATGGAATGTTTATACTAGCATGCAATGGAGAACCCATATGGTTCACCATATGTATTATTGCTATTTTGGGTTAAAACTAAGATAATCTGTATCAAGCATATGGCACATAGTAAATGATCAGGAAATATTTACTATGTATTTTATGTATTTATTATATACATACAATAATAGCCAGTAAGTTTTTACTTTAGCACTATGCGCTGGGCTGTATTATAAGTAAATCTTAAAACAACATTATGAGATAGTTACTGTTATCTTCCCCTTTTCACTGATGGGAGAACTGAGTTGCAGCATGGCCCTGGTTCATAGGACCTACACATAAAGGTCTGTTTAAACATAGTATCAATTCTTCAGTAGAAGATATGGTGACAAGGAAGGGAGAAGAAAATTCACTAACATCTACCACCTTCTCTCTATCTCCAGCACCACTGCCCAAGACCAAGCCACCACCTCTCCTTGCAATAGATCATAAACAATTCCCTCCTCTCTGACCTCCCTGTGTCCACTATTATTGACTATAGTTCTTTCTCACATAATCGTGAAAGTGATTCTTTAACTCATTGGCCCAACAATGGTGTCCCCCCTCTTCAAACTCCTCATTTCCTTCCCATTGTTTTTAGGATGAAATTCAGTCTCTTTATCATGACCTGTAAAGCTCTGAATAACCAGGTAAACTCTTTCCAACTCTCCAATGTCATACTGTGCCAGGTTCACCTTGGCCCAGCAATCTCCTATCATGCTGGCCCATCATAAATTTCCTAAATACATGCAACTCTTTCTTTCTTCACAGTATTCACATATGCTATCTCCTCTCTTCTTTTCTCCTTATTTCATTTTTCCACATTCTACTTGGTATCATCTCACCATACTTTAATTTCCCTTCTCATGTTTCTGTATCTCAACACATTCTTTATAACCTTCATCAGTCATCTCACAATTGAGATGTATTCTTATTTCTTTAATTAGGTCCTTGCTTTCTCTTTACTTCCCCAATAAACTATGTGCTCGATAAGAACAGTAACTACATCTATATTGTTTACCATTGTATCCCTAGCACTTGGCACAGTGCCCATCTCATGGTAGCTCCTGGTGCAATAAATATTTGTTGATACACACGGCTAGTGTATATGGAGTGTCTGGAATGTGTATTTGGAGGCATGGCAGGTTATGGCTGGGGACCAGCACATCTCACTTCCCTAGCTGCCCATAGCCTTATTTGTATACCCTTGCCTGCCATCTTGTGCTCCAGACCCTGTGTCATTCCAGAGAGTTGTACTCACATTGAGTTTTAACACAAAGTGGCCATGGATAGATTGCACTGTGGAAAAAGATGACATTCATTACATTTTTTGTACCTTGTGCAGAATGCAGAAAGGTAGAAGATTGCTAGGTGTTCAATAGTTCTCTCATTGTCCAGAGTATCAAGGAAGTGCTACTACCTCAATGGCACTTATAAAGTACCTAATATGTTATTCCCTTGCTATTCACAGCCATCTGAAATAGTTGGATTTAAGACTCATAGCACAGTCAATCATGTATACATTCACCCTCAAATAATTTAATATTACAGAATGTGAACCAATAAGCTAATAAAGTGTGTATTTAAGGATTTTACTTTGCACCATTAGAAGTTAATTTTGTCTATATGTGATTAGAAAAGTTTTTTGATAAAGGTAGAGGTAGACAGATTTTGGTCCTGACATTCCCTGAATTTTTCTCAGAAGGATTGATGTAAGGCCAATTTCATTTTTTCTTATTCACCCCCCTTTGTCTTGGCCAATGGATGAACTATGGGAAGATCTCATGGGTGGCATTCTAAACAACTTTCCCTTGATTAAATAACCCTTCTCCCAAGGGCTACTTGTGTGGTTTAAATTACTTTAAAAACAAAACAAACAATCCAAAGTAAGAGAGGATTAGTTCAAAAAAACAAGAGGTTACCAACAGCCTTGCCCTATACAGCTGGGAACGATGTGAAAAGCTCAGACTCCAAGCACCAAAGAGAATAAATAAACGTGTCGCAAGTGCCATTAAGAAAACACATCTGCACACTGTCAGCAGAGAGGATAAACACATGATTGTTTTCCCTTTCACAAGAAGCAGTGATGGGGAGAGGCAACTTGATGGACCCTATCCAGGTCTGTTCAATTTACAGCATCTTAAGGTTGAGGGATGGGCACTTAGCCAGCCTTGATGCATTCCCAAAACTCTCATCAGAAGCAACTCTTCAAAGAAAACAAATAGTATATTTATTCTCCTCCCAGACCACAGACAGGAGAACAAACAATGAAAGAAAGAAAATGCTTTAAAGGTTATCTGGTGGATCTCAGTTGCCCAAGATTGGGTCTTTGAATCTATCTTTCTCTGGTTTTCCTCCTCCTAATTCCCCTGCCAGTGGAAAGAGCAAATCGAATTGATATGAGTATTCCTTCACAACTGTTAAGTGTAGCCAGTCTTTCTTCCCCTAACTCTGTACCCAAAACTTCTAGGGTACATCAACTTTCCTAGTGTCTCAATGAGTAGCTTTATAAGTGTTTATGAACTATAATCAGAACTCATGGGTGATAACTAGGCATCTAAGGAATTATATGAATCCATTGAAATTGATAAAAGGGTCTTATATATAAGAACATAAAGATGACCTTCTGGAGATGTCAGTCATCTGGAACCTCCATGCTTCATGTTCCTATGGTTATTTAAATTTTAAGTTGAATTCTCTCCATTTTGATTAGGTCAAATGCCTCTTTTTAAAAAATACTTCTTTTAGTTGTAGATAGACACAATACATTTATTTATTTATTTATTTATTTTTATGTGGTGCTGAGGATTGAACCCAGTGCTTCACACATGCTGGGCAAGTGCTCTACCACGGAGCTACACCACTAGCCCCAGTCAAATGCCTCTTACATTATGTGGCTAAATCAGAGAATGAAATATGATGACTATCTTAAAACAGGGTAAGATTCAAACATCTATATGCCCTGTCACCCTAATTTCAAAATTTGGTCTAAACTGAATTAGATACTGTTCCAACCTCAATTTTTCATACTAACAGAATGTGGTCAACACCTCAGAAATCATTCATGTTTGACTTTGGAAAGTGTTCCTGGTTTATTAACTCACATGGCTGAAATTTTAATAATGCAGACTATGGGAACTGACTCAAGTAGAACTAGAAACCTGTCTACATTCTACTCATTCTGTCTTTCCCTTCCTCCATTCCCTGTACGTATTACATTCTCTCCATTTTCTCATCTCTAAAATGAAATAGGCATAAGGGGTTAAATTAGAATAGTTCTAGGGACTCCCAGTTCTACAGTTCTGCAATTAAAGGGAATATATGTGCCCTGATATAACTTGTGGGCATCCATTCATTTATTCATTCATTCAACAAACCCTTTTGAGTGCCAGTAAGTGTTCTTGTGCTATCCATGAAAGATATAACCTTTCTTGTTCTAGAAGTGGCATAAAATATGTCTGCTAAATATGCAGTAGGCACTTCATAAATGCTGTCAAAAGATATACAAAAAAGAGGTTACAATGACTCTTCTGAGCAATCCTGTAGTTAATGATGTTTTTTAATTATGCCAGCATTCACATCTTGTATGAGGCTTCTTGCATTTTCACTTTGTTGAAAATGATCAGAGAAGTGTGTGAACTCAATAACTATGAAGAGTTCTCTGGGATTTTTGGGGGGATACGGTTCTGGAAATTTAACCCAGAGGCACTATACCACTGAGCTACATCCCTAGGACTTTCTTTTTTAATTTTGAGAGAGGGTCTCACTAAGTTACTTAGGACCTTGCTAAGTTGCTTCTCTGAGTTTTTAGTTGAGGACACTGAGACCCAGAGATGTATACACTTCATTATGTTTTCATGTGTGTAGGGATAACACCTGGAAGACCTCCTGCATGTGTGGGTTTTGTTAATAGTTAAGAGAGGACCCAGGACCCAAGTGTCTGGGTTCAAAGTCAGTCTCTGTCACATGCAGGTTAAGTGACCTTGAGCAAGTCAGTTACTTGAGTAGTCCTCCCCTGTAAAATGGAACTGGAAGAGTAACCAGTTGCATAGAGTGTATGGATTAAGTGCTCAGCATGTAAACAGTACAGTGTCATGTATAATAATAGCTGTTAGCAACTGAAAGTAAGACTTGGATGTTTTCTCACATATGTCATAAAATGAGTTCTGAAATATCAAAATTGGTAATATACACAGGTCTTAGACCTAGCTGTTCAAGATCTTTATGAGTAGATTGTATTTTCACCAAAGAACAAGAACCTGCTTACAACCATGCCTGGCATATAGTAAATGCTAAATGTTAGCCATTATCTCACTGCGTTGCCTCCATTTCCTGCAATTTTAGAAGGGATCTTTTAAGAACTTTGTTAGGACCCAAAGATAATGCTGCCATGCCCGTGTGGGGGGGTGCGCTCACGTGTGCACACACGCATGCACACACACGCATGCACATGTGCATGCACACATGCATGCGCACGTGCATGTGTGCCAGTGGAAAAGAAGGTCTATTCCAGAGGAAAATCAAATAACTCACTCAGTAAATTAGCTCAGCCAAAAGTTCAGTTGTAAGAAATCAAATTCAGACCTGTAAGCCAGGTGAAACTCAAATTCTCTTTATAAACATTTATTGCCATGTCTAGGCAAGAAACATTTCCCCTAATCAGATTGTTTTGGCTGGGAAGTCTTGCATTTTAAAAGCCAGTAAAGAGTGAAAAAATAATTCTCAGTATATGACACAATTTACAGTTAGCTCCTCAGAAATGTGTGTCATGTTTTAAACTTGAGTAGGTTGATGTTCTCCAAACATCCAAGTGCTTCATATTTATAGAACACTTTATTTTAGAGTGTTAACAATGAATGAGAAAAAGTGAAACTTTCTGTAGGCATTTTTCCCATTTTTTTTCTTGACGCTGTTTTGATTTGAAAGCAGTCGTGCTTCTGTCTTTTTTCAAGCACCATAGGATTCAGTTGTTTAGCTGGCATGCATTCTCTTGCTCTCTCCCCACAGAGGAAGCACTTCCAATACTTTTATTGATGAAGAGAGAAAAAAATCTAAACATCAGGCAACTGGGCTAATGAGGGATAGGCTGACATGACAACTGACAAAAGCAAAACCAATTACCCCTCTTTATGCAGGTATGGCAAATCTAGAGGGAAACAGTGGAGAACTGCAACTGATCATGTTGGTATCCCACCCCTGTCCCCTTGACCCTCTTAGAAGTCACCTGGAGTCCAGTGAACAATCTGCTACACACCTATAGCTTCTTACTTCAAGTACTGCAATCTCTGCCTGAGAGCTTTCTCTGGGCCGCAGGAGCCTGCTCAATGCCCCATACCACCACCCCAGAGTAACCCTCAGCCAAGAAGTTAAGAGATTTGATGGGAAAATACCCTAGATTCTAATCCCTTTGGTGAGATACGTTCCATACTATCTCTCAGAGTGTCCCCAGCAGGTTTGAGCTCCAGTGCCCCCAGTAACTAGTATTGACTTTCTCCCCTCCTTTGTCTCACATTCCCCTTCTCTTGCTGGCCTTTCTGAAAATCACCTCTCACATCCAAATGGTCCTTTCAGGGTCTGCTCTTCGGAGGAACCCAAAATAAGATAAGAACCTCAAAATATTTACCCAATTTTAGTCCTTATCCCCTCCTTTCCACACTCTCTCAGAATGCCAGTAAAAAGATGGTCTGTATGGCTGTAATAAAACCCTTCATTTGAATGTGTTTTATGCCAGATGCTAATGTAAGATGTACAATCCATTTTAGGTTCTTGAAGCTAGGGTCCCTTCGGCTGCTAGCTTTCATTAAATCCTTTGACAAATATTTATTGAGTACCTACTATGTACCATAGACTACCTGAGTGCTGGAACTGTATCAGTGAACAAAGCAGACAACATCCCTGGCCTCGTGGTGATGGCAGTCTAGTGAGAGGAGGCATACAATAAGCAATAAATGTAATGAGTATATATGGTATATAGTGTGTCAAAAGTTGATAACTGCTATGGACTAAAGAAATCAAGTTGAGCAGGAGAGCTCAGCAATGGAAGGTGTGGGGAGCTGGCTGAAATTTTAAGTAGAGTTGTCAGTAGCTTTTCTGACTCCTGCAGAGGGTAGAGTGTGGAGCTTGATTCTCTGAAGTACTGCTCCTGCCAGCTAGACCTCTCCCCCTCCTCATTTCTCAAATAAGTCTCCAAGGAGAAGTTAATGCTATTAATAGTCATTAAGGGCAGGAAACAAATGTCTGTCTTCTCTCCAGATGGAATTCTTTGCTCACGTTGACTTTTTTACTCATAACTGAAGCTTGGCTCACAAGAGACACCAAGAGGTAAATGTTCAATGAACGAAGCATGCTTGTCAGGAACCACTTCTCTGTTTGAAGTTCAGTTGAACTTTAATGGGCAACCTTGCTCTAGCCTGGACCATTGGGGCAGGAAGGGCGGTGAGGAAATTGGAGAGTGTGCCTAGTTCAAATTCCCCTATAATTAAAAATGAAGCTTAATCATTAGTTTTGAGGGCATGGGTGGCTCTCAAGTACAGTGGAGAAATTTAAATTTCATCTTCTCTTGCTTCTGGGACCATGCAGACATGATCCTGGAACAAATGGTTGGTCTTAAGGGTGCAACTATGGTTGGGGTTACCAGGGAAATGGGAGCAGGGAACAATTTTAATATCCCTCCCCACACAGCACTATCAGGGTTTAAAGACAGAATTCAGGTTACTTCTGACAATACCTGTCCATGGTATTGTTCCTGGAGAGGAGTAAAAACGTGGAAATAGAACTGGGCCAAGTGAACCATTTAGGGAAAAGGTAGAGAGCTGGTATTGGAAAAGGAACTGATGTCAAAGGGAAGAGAGATTAGGGGTGAGAGAGAGGAACTTAAAAATACAGCTGAGAACATAGGGAGTCACCTCTGAGGTATTCTGCACATTGAAACAAGCAACCATGAGGTGAACTGAAGGAAGGTATACAAATCAAATAAACACATGAGAATCTTGTTGGAATTGGAGAATACCTCCAACAAAGTATAGTGAGGCCACCTGTAGATGGTTCATCCTCTGCTCTGTGCTTTCTGTGGAATTGTTTAGGGGGAAGGCAGGCGGATTTTTAAGAATGAATGGATTAATTAGGAAGTTGGGATTTCCTGCTTTCTAGGGCTGCCTCACACCTTCCGTCTTGTAGTGACTTGAGACTGATGAAGGCAGGATCCCCTGTGAACGTTTGGAATGAAACATTCTATCTGGAAAACAAGTAAATACATTTGACAGCTGCTTGATGTAGGGCAGTCATTAAACTTTCAAGGATGTAGGCCTTCTATTATTTAGTGATGTTAATCTCCCTTCCAAAAAAGAAAAGAAAAGTTTCCAGAATTGCAAAGTGAGGAAGTTGTTTGTTAAAAGTTGCCAAGAGTCCAGCCTCCTGGTTCTCTTTCTCGATGGGGCTACTGAACTTCTCCACACAGGCCAGAACATATTAAGGTTCATAATTTACTTGGGTTTTCAACAACAAATATTTCTTTTACTTAGACAACAAACATTCATTTCTCATAGTTTCAGAGGCTGGGGAGTCCAAAATCAAGATGCTGGCAGATCTGGTTTCTGGTGAGGGCCCACTTTCTGGTCTTCAGATGCTCCACTTCTCATTATGTCCCCTCAGAGAGGAGCTGGTATTTAAGCCTTGCTTTCATTCATTTCCCTCCCTTGCTTCCTTTTTTTCTCTTTCATTACCTGCTTTTAAGGTATTCTCTACTTTTTAAACCCACCATGGGGGAAATGGGGTAAAGAAATAAAACTCAAATCAAACATTTAGTTTGCCGCTTGGGGTGTTTCTAGGAGAAATATTTGGTACAAAAGGAAGTTGAAATGAGGACCGAAAGGAGATTTCAGAAAATTCTATCCTTGTCCTGTTCCCTGTCACTTAGGAGAGATAACTAAGAACTGATAGTTTTTTTTTTTTCCAAAAAAGATTGAAACTCCATAGTTGGGTAGCCACATTTCCTCTTGACTCCAAACAAGCCCAGCAGTGAGATGGGATGTCCAGTTGGGAGGTGGGGGAAGGCATGATAAGATCTTCTAGTGACCTTGGGAAGAAGAGAGAGACCTTTGATCATTTCCTGGATATATTAGGGTTGTTCAGACATAGAGGACAGTGCAATTCCTGGGCCTTCCAGGACACAACCTGACTGCACAGAGAGGCCTCCTGAGTGCACTGTGTATTTTGCCACTGTACAGATGGATGTGGCAGTGACTAAGTGCCCAAGGGCAAGTCCTGCCTTTGAAACTTCCTACGGCATGACCTAGCTCAAGACACTTAGTCTCTGTGTGCCCCCACCTCAGTTCCCTCTTGGGTAAAATAAAGATAATAAAATCCTAGTCATAAAAGTGTGTGCTCCTGTACATGTACATACACATGATGTCTACCAGGTTAGAAGAGCCTGTAGCCTCCTGTAAGTCTGAGCTAACTTAGTCAGGATCCTATAGGCAGTAAGACCATACCTTGGCTCCCATTGGGACCACATACCAACCAATGAGTCATTGGTCTTATCATGGATCAGGGCTTCATTGTTCTGGGAAGAATCTGAACATGTTTTATGTCCTTTGGAGTAGACCATTCCACCAGGTTCTTTCTACATATCATTTGAAGTGCCACCCTCCAGTGATACCTCATAGCTAAGTTAGTCATGATTAATATTCAACAGATATTTGTTGGACATCTACTACATTGTTCTAGATGCCAGAGATACAGTAGGTTGCAAATAAGGTAAAGTCCCTGACCTCACAGAGCTTATATTCTAGGGAAGAAAGAGAGACAATGAAGTATGTCAGCTGATGGTAAGTGCTACAGAAGAGATGTCACAAATCCATTTCTCCACAAGTAATGCCCTCAAATCCATTCTTTCATTTATTTAGCAGTTACTAGAGGAGGTTCTGAGGATGTAAAGAGCTTCCTGACCTCCAGGTGTTTATGCAAATCAATCCTTTCTCCTTCCTGCCTAAACAAGGCATCTTTTGTTCAATGGAATGATATGGGGCAGTTAATTTTGAGCAAAACTCGTTTAATACAGCAATGTCCACCAGGCATGGCCACCCAAATTATTTCCAGCAAAGGATTAACACAGGAGAATATTGTGGACCTAGAGCTGAAATAGCAGTTGGGAGAGGAATTTATTTAGGGATTCCTAAATAAATGAGGGAAAGTTGGTCTTTACTATTCCACCCTGCCTCACTTCATGTTCAGGCCAGAGAGATGCACAAATTATTGTGGGGTTTCCCTGTATACTTTTCTTTGTTGTATTTGACTGGGATTAATACATCTCTAGTGATGATTTTCTGCTTGCTATTTGGTGGGATTTAAATTGAATTTTAAAGAGTTTTTAGAAAAACATTTGTAAATAAGTATATTTAGGCCATTTCCAGAATGGAGTTTATGGATTCAATTATGCAGATGGATGTAGTAACCAGCATATGTCCTTGCCTCATCTCTGTCTCATCTTCTGTCTCTGTCTCTTTCCCTCTCTTTTTTTCTGAGAGGGTTGGAGGTTTGTACAGAGGAAGCCCTGATCAAAAGGGATAAGTTGGTCAGTGAGATAGGCAATACTGTGTCTCTGTTAAGAAGACAAGAAGCTTTCCTTTTGGAGGGATGATGGGTAGTGAGGAGGGATGGAGTGGCTGAGTTTTCTAGATTCTCTGATTTGAAAATGAGTGACTCAAAGGAAGTCTATCCTTCCTGAGTAATTGCATCCTGATACTGTTGAACTTCCTCTGGGTTTCGACTTTCACCCCTCAGAGGCTCTGAGGAGGGACGACAAAGGAGAGGCCATTCCCCTCCTGGGGATGGAGGAAGTAAGTGTGCAGTGTGAGGCACCCACCCCAGCCCACAGGCTGTTCCATGTGGCTGCTGCTCCTGGTTCCTGGGCAGAGAAGCTAGGTATCCTGTTTCTCCTTTTCCTCTTGCCAGACATCTTTGCAGGCCTCTCATTGGTCTTTGTTCACCATCAGTGTCTATGAGGCAACTGTTGCACAAAGTTCTGTTTTGCAAAAGGAGGTGGCATCTGAGGCAAACATTGAGTTTGGCAGTAATTAATGAATTTTATATAGCTGCTCTGTCCTTGTAATATGAACAAAAATTTTTAGACTGGAGGCCATTGGAATTTGGGATGTTGGTTCACCAAGAACCAGAAAAAGAGTAACCCTGGGAATGCTGGGAAAAGGCTTAAACTGCTTCATGAGACAAAGCATCCCCAGTACCTCAAAGGCTCCTATTTTTAAATACTCCACACACACACAAGAAAAAATTGTTGCCCTAGGAAACCTTCCTGGGTGGTACTTGGTTGACCTGACTTCAACACTCAAAGATAGGAAGCTATACATTTTAAAATAATATTTTACCTTGTATACTTGTCACTAGTATAGGAACTTACCCTTTTTTCATTTATTCTGAATGAGGCTCACTTGATAACTTGAGTGTATACTTTTTAATTAGATAAATAATATAGTTATTTGCTTGTGGCAAAAAAATGATAAAGGAAAAAATAATGTGTGCAATTTTTAAAAAGCTGAAAGTAGCTCTTCTTTAAATTATTCCCCAGAGTTAATCATTGTTTATCCTAGCTTTGTGTCCTTGGGCTGGTAACCAAAATTCTCTGTGCCTGTTTCCTCATCCGTAAAAAGGAGATGATTAACATTTACCTCATAGGGTTATGAAGATTTAGTGCAATATCTAAAATATATTCTGAACTAAACCAATACTAGCGCTCATTCTCAGTTGCATGTACTTTTTCTACATATTTTTTTCTGTGGTTGTTTGTACACAGAAAGCAGAAGAAATGAGAAGAAACTCCAAGCCATCTGGCAAAAGGGAAGACCAGACTGGGGATGCTTTTTTGGCCTCTTTTCAAAACCAATTGTATTTATTATCATATAAGCTAATTTTAAAAGTCTAGTGAGGGAGTCAGACCACCTGTCTCCTTCTCTTGGTTCTCCCACCAACCAGCTATGTGTACTGAAACAAGTTACTTAGGTGTTTCATCTACTTAAAAAAATGGTGCAAGAGATCCCTGCCATCCAGACGCATTTTAGGGGAATGAGAACTTTGACAAAGGGGTCCTGGGGTTGAGTGAATGTAGGCATATCTGTCTATTCTATACCATAGGCTCTCTTCTTAGGGTGTGCCAACTGAGAGTGGCTACAAGAACATCAGGACAAGTCACCACCCTCAAGGCACACAGAACCAAAGAGAACCCAAAGCACATATGCAAAAGCTGCTTGAACACTTACTAAGGAAAAGATAAAATTATAGTCACCGTGACAGCATTCCATAATAATAAGATGCCTGAGAGGAAAATGTAGCTGGGAACCAACACAGAATTGACAGGGTGACAGGGGACCTTGTCAGTTGCTTTTTCAGTAAAGAGATCAGGTTATCCATTTTAGCAACATGCCCCCTGGCCACCTCTGTGAATGAGCAAACACAGCCATTTATTTGAGGTTTGACAGTGCTGCCAATGTTTCCTGACCCCTGAAAGGACTAGAAGCCATGACTTCCTGAGCCCAGGTCTCTAATGAACCCTGATGTCCACCAGGCCTTGGGAAACTGAGTTGTAATGACTTAAACCAAGGATTGCTTGCTGAAACACCAGTGAGAAGCATCATGCTCCTGATCTATGACCAAGGTGGCAAAACAGCTCTGAAAAACTCTCAGCAATGGTATGGGATTTACAAGAACTTACTATGTTTCCTTTCTGAACCCACTGAAGTTCACAGAATGAGGAATAGAGGTCATGATTTCCTCTTAATTTCTTAAGTAATTTGCCTATAGATACCTAGTTTGTCCGTGAATTGACAGTGGGTATGGGAGAGAAGGAACATAAACACTGGGTCGTCCAACATCCCAGACAGTGCTGATTTAAAAAGTTGGAGTTTCTAGCAGGAAATACAAGTACATTGATATATTAATTTATTCACTAAGTTGTGAGACAACTGCAATGTACATTAAAGAATATGCATTTGGGGACTGGGATTGTAGCTCAGTGGTAGAGCTACACACACACACGCGCGCACACACACACACACACACACACACACACACAAAGATGTGTAAGAATATACATTTTTTTTCACTTAGTGAAGATAAAATTTCAAAACCAAACTACCAAACTGGTAAGCATCTAATTAGTTGGATTTGGAGTAAATTGAACAGGTGCTCTCAGTTAATTGTCAAAACCGAGCAGTCTCAACAACACATCACACCACCTAAGACAGTGTGTTTCTTCTCTTTCTTGCCAGGGCCACTGCTCTGGAAGTAGGGGCAAGGACTCCCAAGGTCTCAATCCAGCAAAGATCAGGTCAGTTCTTTGGTCATGTATTAGAAAAGAATCCTCCATGCGTTGCCTTTCAGGCTGAAGCCAGTGGTCCACTAAATCTTCTTGGGAACTGATTTGTTAATTATTCTTTTCCTTTTGTGACATTTTTCAAGATAAACTTACTTGAGCCAGCCTCCTAGAAAACCTTTTAAAATGCTAATTGCACAATTGTGCGAATAATGTAAAAATGAGTCCTGTGGTGCACTCAGCACTTGACTAATTAACAAGCAGTAAATGAATCCTTGCCTAGCAAATTCTGTACCAGGCTGTGTGACTGGCAGAGTGCTTCCTGGTGCCACAGTTGGAGAGTTTGGTTTCAAGTAAATAGGTGCATTTAGGAACTGGCCAGTGAAAATCAAAAATTATTTGGTCAGAGCACGATCTTTTACCAAAATTGAACCATATTGGTGGATTCAATTCAGCAAATATTTGTTGAAGCCTTGTAAGGCCCTATGATAGACCTGAGAAACAGGGAGACAGAGATGAATTAGATACAATGGATGTCCTTGAAAGTTAATAATCTAATGAAAGATGAAGATGAAAAATCAAAGACAACAGTGGGGTGCTTTTGACTCCAAGGACAGAATACCCTAGAAATGGTAGCTTAAAAGATAAAGATATTTAATTGTCTTGCAGAATATCATGCCTGAAGGTAGACGGTTCTAAGATTGGCTCCGCCTATTCCTTTGCTTTGTTACCTTCTGCTATGTTGACTTTTTCATGCATAGGATGTTGCCTCATGATTGTAATATCGTTGCCTTACTCCGAGCATCACATTCTCAAATGACAGAAGCAGTAAGCAAGTTAGGGGCTGGGGAGTGGGCAGTATAATGGGAGATCCCATCCTCTTACACACCATTCACTGCAACAATTCACATTGCCACACCTAGATGCAAGGATGTGTGTGTGTGTATGCACATCTGGCCTGGCCAGGCAGCCATTTTCCATCATCAACTCAAGACTATGGAAGAAATTTTTAAAATGTGTTGGGCAATTAGACATCTCTGCCACATAGTACAATAGTGCCCTGATCCAGGTGCATACAAAAGACAGAAACCATGAATTCTGCCTTGAAAAATGATTGGAGGTTTTGGAGAGGATATGACAGTTTAGCTGAGTCACCAGGTGAATAGAGGAGAGAAATCCAAACAGGAAACCTGATGTGCAAAGACATGAAGGAGCTTGTCAAATTTTTGTGCTCTTTGTATATTCTTGCCCTTTCCCCCCATCTTTTGGCCAAACCTCCATATCTAGCAAGTCATTTAACTCCTCAGGGTTTCAGAATTGTGATCTATAGAAATGAAGCATTTGGACTGGGTAATAAAAAGGTCTCCATGGTTTGCTCTCTCATTCTTTTTCTACCTTCAGAGGTTTATTAGACACTAATAGTTTCAACATTTGTTGTATGAATAACAAAGGAGTTCTTTAATCTTATCTCCTCTATAAAAATACATTTCAATAATTTTTTGTGGGACATAGAGTACGAGATTGGGGATCACAGATCTGAATTTGAAGCCAACTTTGTCATTTCCTCGCCATTTAACTTCAAGAAGACACAACATCTCTATGCCTCATTTCCCTCTCCTATAAAACTGAGACTATGTTATCTATCTTACAGGGCTTTTAGAAGACTTGGGATTGTTATTAAACACATAGCACAGTGCTAGGTACTTATTAGGCTCTCAATAATTCACAAAAGAAGCAATACAAATGGCCAATACTTGAAATTTTAAATGTGCAATGAGAAATAACTGTCCGTGTGTGTGTGTGTGTGTGTGTGTGTGCATGCTTGCATGCACATGTGTATATCAAATGGGCAAATATTTTTTAAATTGGTGATCTGCAATGTGGGTAAAGGTGTAACTACACAGGAACTCTCATAGACTGCAAATGGGAATATGGGCTGATGTGACATTTCTGGTAGATGATGTGACAATTAGAATCTGTCTTTTTAAAAAGTTTAACTCTTTAATTCAAAATCTAGGACTTATGCTAGATGGATAATCAATGACATGGACAGTGTGTAACTACTATGAAGTTCTTTATTTTGGTGCTATGTGGAATAAAAATGTATTGGAATCAACACAAATTGACAATAATGAACAATTTATTAAATGAATTAAGTTCTGTGTATTTTAATATTAAAATCATATTTTAGAAGGTATGTAATGATGTGGAGGAAATGGTTGTGATATAACATTATGTAAAAAAAGGCAATCTATAAAGAACTGTCTAAAACTGGACCCAATTTAGTAAAAACAAACAAATATCCTACATAGAAAAGTGACTGGAAAGTAACACCAAAATGTGAAAATGATTATCTCTGGGTACAGAAAAAATAAGGAGTTTTTATTTTCTTCTCTGCTGCTCTGAATTCCCCAAATTGTCTTGCATTGCACGTATAATGACAGGGAAAAAATGCTTATAAAATTAAGAGAAAATATCAGGTCAGAAAATTTACCCAAAACATCACAATACAAATTGAATTCAACTGTATAAGACTACACACACACACACTCCAAAGGAAAAAGAAGAAAGAAAGGAACTATTTCCAAATCTTTCTTTTTTTCAGAGCTAGGGATCAAACTCAGGGTCTCATGCCTGCCAGGCAAATATTACATCCCCTGCCCTTCCAAATTTTGTCAGTAATTTTCTCTAGATGGTAGCATGAAGGATTTTTGTCATGTTCTTCTTTACACTAGCTTGTTTTTTTCATTTTTTCTGATTGTTGTGTATTATTTTATAAGCAAAAAATTACCACCAAATAAAACCTGTAGAAAGAAATTTTCTTGAGGACAATTGTACATGTAGTCTAGCTCTGGTAACCACCAAAAAAACCATATGTTGGAGAGCCTAGGCTTCTCCTGTCCCACAGCTAGGGAGTCATTTGACCTGGGTGAAACCTAGTACACATGTTTATCCTCTGTCTCCTGAATACACCAGATCCCGCATTGTGAAAGACAGAGCGACAAGGCCAGGGTGACTATTGATGAAGCAAATGAGTGAATTTCACTGGTATAAAAAATTGCAGTATGAACCTGTACTCTCAGTTGCAGGGAAAGCAGCCTGCCTTTTGTAAATTTGTGCTTACTGATCCAATAAGCTCCTGTGGTTGGATGCATGGAGCTCTCTGGTGGCCAAGAGGTGTCAATGCACCAATTTTTGCACTTCCAGAACCAAATCCAAGATCTGTTAGCCAAACCAGAATGTTCAGAAGCCACTGCATACTTGTAGATTAAATCCCAAACTTTCATGACTGGTAGGAAAACATCTGTCTCCAGTATTCCCATAGTTTTTGGTATGAAGATGGAATCCCCCCGACCTGTAAAATTATGGATAGAAACTTAGCAAGACCCTGTCTCAAAATAAAAAATAAAAAGGGCTGGGAATGTAGTTTAGTGGTTAAGTGTCCCTGGGTTCAATTCCCCAGTATCAAGAAAGCAAATTACAGATAGAACAATTAATCTCTCTCTGCCTTTATGCCATGTCAAAGCCACCTGACCCTGCTTGGTTTTGTGATTAACTGTGTAATAATTGCCTGAGGTATACTGACTAACATGTGACTTCTGATCACACTGCCTGTCCCACAAATCCATACTGTGTAAAACTGCCTTATTGGTTATTTTTCAAGTGGATCTTCATAGCATCACAGAATGGAAGCAACCTTAGCAACAAAGAGACTGAGCTCTAGTGAAAAAAAGTGATTTTCTTGAAGAAATGACTCATTATTTGCTAAACTAGGCATGGAATATATTTTAGTCCTAAGAATTTTGTCCTTCAGGCTCCCCTATTTCTTTTGGGCTACCTTTGTCTTGCATGGCCAACTCGAAACCCAAACTAAGGCTTCTGGCTGGTAGTCTTGTATTTCTCCGTATTTGCATTGCACTGTGGCTCTGTGCATCTGGGATGGGATGGTCAGCCAATATGAGGCTATGAGTATGTGCATGTGTGTAAACATGCACACTTCTGGTTGCACTTGTATGTGTAACAGTGTGCAATCATAAGCCTTTGTGTGTAACTATGACTGTGTATGTGTTTTCATTTAGGCATAGCATATATACTCGACAATATTATGAACTCTTTGAAAATGATCTTCTATGTCTTTTGCAGCCCAATGTAATACTATCTAGAGGTTTTGGGACCATTGACACAATTCAGGTTGCTTTCTTTGTAAGCCATGAGTGAAAATAATATCTGAATCATTTGGGTCCTCAGACTTAGGGCTTTGTTTGTAGAAAATTGTTCTATTTTTAACTTTTGTGTCAGCACTGGCTTTTAAAGAGACTTGAAGATTAGTGGAAACTTACCCCCTGGGTATTCCAGAATGTTCTATTGAGAGGTAATTCAGGGGAGGAAAAGGAACAAATTGTACTCCCCAATTGGCAAGCCAGTGACTTGGTTATATATTTATTTTTGCTGGGGCAGAAGTGCTTTAAATTTTACTCCATTCTAATGTCATCTCAAGAACCTCCAAGGTAGTTTAGTGATGACACCTTAAAAAATAGAAATGTGAGGATAGACACTGAAATGTTCTCTGAGGTCAATTTGAACATTCTATCAAATTTATTTATTTTGACACTGAGTTTTAAAAAAAAAGAGAGAAGCAAATACAAAAAATAACAATTCAAAGTGGACTTTAGGAAGTGCTGGAACAAAACCCAGTGAGGGTAAAAAGCCGGCACCATCTTAGTGAGGGACTTTGGAGGCACACAAATGAGGTTTGGCTTTTGACATTGCTAAGCCATAAGGAGGAAGTGAATGGGGGTGCTGATGGGGCAAATGGGCCCTATGTGGTTGTTTCATATGTGTGATGTGTAGAAATTTCATTGTAAGGTTCTGTCTACTTTGAGGCATGTTAGAAATTTGTCACTTGCCATAATAAGAACCTAAACTTTTTTCCCAAAAAGAATTTTTATTAAAAGAAGGAAATAAATTTGTCCAAGGTCATTGAACAAATAAGTGGCAGAGAAAAGCAAGGTACTTGGTACACGACCATGCTTACTAAAACACCATAGCACTAAAGTTATAATGAACTCACATTTGGACTTGAGTTCAAATCATGTCTCCTATCTATTTGTAAACCTGGGTAAGTTATTTAACCTCTCTGACCTCTGATCGCTTCATCTATAAAATGAGGTTACAACACCCACCTCCCAGAGTTGCTGGGACTATGAAATTAATATACATCAACTACCTAGAATTCTATTTGGCCTTGGTAAACATTATCTTAAAGTGGCTCCCACTTCTATTGTTAATATGTGAATTAGATTAAGAATCCCAATGAGCTCTAGTGGGCCCACTGGGAGAGAACATATTGGGGAGCAGCCATTCTTTTGGTCGTCAGGAAAATGAGCCTTAGGCCACATGATAATGAAGAGTCTAGCAGTTCCAATTTCTTGGATTTGATGGTTGGGGATCATATACCTTGCAACAACAACTTGATAGGGAATATTTTCCTTCAGATCCCAAGGAATACCTGGTTGATTCATTGGGCAGGAGTGTAAAATCTTTCACACAGAAAGGAACTCCTCAAAAATAAATAACTTAGCTAGGCATGGTGGCATAAACCTGTAATCCCAGTGGCCCTGGAGGCTGAGGCAGGAGGATTGCAAGTTCAAGGCCAGCCTCAGCAACTCAGCAAAGCCCTAAGCAACTTCGTGAAACCCTGTCTCAAAACAAAAAGAAAAGAAAAAGGCTGGGGATATAACTCCATGGTTAAGGGTCCCTGGGTTCAATCCCTGGTACCTAAATAAATAAATGACTTTCTAGTGTAGAACTGAGCCCCTGATCTATTCTGCTTTCTTTTTTCCAGGTTGCCCCTGGGTTCCCATGGGAAGAGGCATATGGCTTCCATCAGTAATAAGCTGTGAGCTTCTTACATGGGGTTTTTGTCTAATTTACATTTGTGTGTTTACTATGTGGTGCAAAAAGGATATTAAAGGGATTTTGATACATACATGGATGGATGGATGGATGGATGGATGGATGGATGGATGGATGGATGATGGATGGATGCATCGATGCATGAATGGGACAGAGAAAACTGATCTGAGGCAGGATGAATGTGCATCTCTGTGTGCTAAGAGTGGGGTTTTCTTTTTCAGTTTCTTTTTTATACCTGTTTGTCTTTTTTAGAAATTTCCACTAGGGAGAAGAACTTACTGTTCAGTACATAGTCTACCACTTAGCACCTATTACCTACCCGGAGGGTAACAATGAACATCTAGTTTTCATATCATTTGTTCTTCACAACAACTCTTTGAGGTAGATCTTATCAGTATCATTTTACAGATGAAGAAATCCATGCTCAGAAAGGCTTAAGAGCTTATCCATGTTCAGAGACTATGTAAATCTATGCTTCTTCCTGTCCACTGTGGATAGCAAAAGTCATCCATGCTAGTATAGAAGTGAAGAAGTTGGTTGCTAACTCAAAGGTTTCTAAGATGCAGGGGGTCACTAGACAGAAAAACATCAAATGGAATAAAGGGAGCATTTGCTTGATTATACACTGGATGGTGAGTGGTACAGAGATGGAACAATGAAGGAAGGAAAAAGGTGCCAGGCAATCTTAAACCCCTAGGCTTCTCTTCTAAGCAGAATTCAGTCACTGGCAGAAGGAGTAAGGTGAGTTACTCTATCCTCATTCTGTGTGGAGGACCCCTGGCATCAGGCTGCTCCACCTACCCACAAGGGCAATCTCCATCAGCAAATTCTCAGGCAACATGGAGGCAGGTAGAGGAGATCAAAGGTCTTGCCTCTCCAACTGTATTTGTTCAGATTCAGAAAAAGAAACACAACAAGAGCAGAACCTGAGATGTTGATGCTTGTGTATGTGCTTCATTTATTGAGTCCTCTCAGGAGGACAGTAATAGAAGTAGGCTTGGGGTAGGGGCAAAGATCTAAGCAAGTTTGTAAGCCAGAGACTAGCATCAGCCTAATCTCACTGGAGCAGAAATTGGACTAGAGTTGATTCCACCTTGACATAGGAAGCTGGTCTTTTGTACCACCTTATCAGCCATTATTAGCCATGGACTGCCCCTACAGGAGGCATACCCTTTGAGCTAGGTGACTCCCATTGACCAAGGTCAGTTCTCTAGAGAAGGAATCAGCTGAGAACTACCTTTGGCAGGTATTTTGGTTCCTTCCCATTTAAATGCAGACTTCCTTGATGGGTGGAGATAGTGCACCTAGAAGTTCATTTTTTTCATCCTGGAGGAGAAGAGGTACCAAGCAGGCATCCTTACCATGAGCCTACTGTTCTAGAAACTTTCCCTCCTTACTAGCCATCTGCCACTGGGGTACCCCTCTGTTTCAGTTGAAACTTAACATTCTTGGTATAACCTAATGTAGGGTTTTGATTTTAATGGCATGATTCCCTTTAATGCATTATTCTCTCTGATGAGGATGGCCAAGATCTTGACATCTAGGGTGTATCTTGTCTTCTATCCCAAGGTTTTATGTCTCCTCTTAGTTCATACATTTCCCATATTTCCTCTAAACTCCCATCCAACCCTTCTCTGTCAAATCCTATTAATTCCTAACCTGGGGTCAAGGTTTCTTTGGATGAAGAACAATGGAAAGGCAATCATCTAGCTGCTTTTGAGTGCTAAGGGAGTGCAAACTGGTTGTGTGTCTAATCTGAGACATTCCTAAGAGTGTGCCTTTCCTGTATGGTCAAGACTGAAAGAAACCAACGGATGTAGGCTTTTTTCTTGCCTTTAGACCTTAAAGATTAGTCACAGGATCCTGTTCAAATTATTCAATCCAGAAAAAAGTGATTAACATTTAACTTCTTTAATGGGCAATTACTCAACAGCTATGCCAGTGGGTAAATATTTACTCATCATCCATTCCAAGGAGTGCATGTTAACTTGAGTCAAACAGTTACTTGTGTTGGTTCTTTAATAATAGAAAAGTGAATTTATGTAGCTCAAAGAGCTCCACTTTCCCACTGAATAAGAACTGACTGAAGGTTATTCAGAGCTCCAAGCTGGGCTTAAATTACAGAAAATTTACTCACCTACTCCTTCCTTCAAAAAAATAAAAAACGAAGATTTGTTGTACTCACCTCTGTTCATTGACATCTGGTAGTCCCAAATCTCACAAAGTCAAATATAATAAATCTACTCAGTTTCTCATTCTTGTCATTATGGATACAAGTCAGGGCAGAAGCAAAGCCAAGATGTTGAGTGGTCTGTTCTTTGTAATGTGCTTGTAATTGTTCTTCCTTAGAATGGGAAATGGTTTGGGAGAGCTTGGCTAGTGTGGAGGGAGTTGGCAGCTTCCAATCTCTTTACTCCTTTGCCTACTCTGCAGCCAATGGGACTGAATCAAATATCCTAAACATAGCCACATGGGTGCACAGAGCATATGGCCTGGAAAGTCAGTTAGGGGAATAATGGGCACCATTTCCGAGACTTTCAATTCACTTCTAAGAAGTATATTTTAATCAACAGGCAGGAAACAAATTTAAAAGTTGAAACATGATCTAAGGTCAGAGGTTAAGAGGGTCAGGATGTGAAACTTTGATGCTAATATTCCAGGTGTAACCTCCCATGCAGAGGTCAAGGATGCCTGTATAAAACCATCGAGAGACGCTGGGGTATCTCATCTTGTAGAAAGAAGTTTGAGAGTCTAAAACTTGGTATATTTAGTCAGGGTAGGCTAGCTGCTGTACTAACTCCCTCCAAGTTTCAGGGGCCTCACACAAATTAAGGTTTATTTCTTGTTCATGTCACATGAAAAGGGGAGTGGCCTGAACTCATTCCATTTTATGGCTTCTATGTTCCCTAGGGCCTTACAGTCTTTCACCTGGGTTACTGCATCTAGACAGCAGATAAGGGAAACGAGAAAACATGGAGGATAGAGTGGGAGGTTTTATGGACCCACCTGTATTCTGTCCAGATGGCCTCACTAACACACAAGGGAGGCTGGGAAACACAGTGTGTGTGCTTGAGATGTGGAGGGAAAGAACTGAGTGCGAAACTAGCCAGTCTCTGGCACACATGGTTTCAAGAACTCTAGATTATTCTTCTAAGAAAAAAAAAAAAGGCAGCAGGGGCAGGGGGGAGGTAGACGGTCTTCCTCAGCAAGTCTCTCTTCTCTTTTGGAAGAGAGGCGGAGAAAGCAAAGAAAGAGGGCAGGCAAGAAACAGCTCAAAAGTTAGTGGGATATTCCTGGAGAGTTGCCAGTTTTGAGGAGATTCACTTCCAGTCATAATGAGAGATAAAAATTTTTCTCATTTGGGCTTATTTTTTTTCAGGCACAGGCTTTAAGGGCAAGTTAAACTTGCTAAAGCAAAGGATGAGATAAGAGGGAACTATACTTTGATTGAGGAGCCAGCTGTGTCAGAAAGTAACAGGGAGAGGAAGAGTGGGTCAAGCCCCACCGCAGGTACCTGATTGTGGTGGCCTCTGGAGGTTGGCTGTGAACAGAGCGACTCTTCAGGCTCTTCATTCACTAGGAATGTTCTGGGAAGAAGGAACTTACTGAGAGAGGGTGCCAGAATACTCAGATTCCTTTCTGGGAGGGGAGGACACTTTTTTCTCTTTTTTTTTTTTTTTTTTTTTACCCTGTCTGTGAACACAGCACTGTCTTAGCTCTTTTTGGAGGAGACCTGTGATGGAAAGAAAGGTTCTGGCAGGGAACTGGGGGGAAAGCAAGGGCTTAGGGTCTGCTCCACCCAGCAGGTAGTATCAGGGGCCTCCAGCCTGGCGTGGCTCCTGCTGGATCACTCTCTCCCTCCCTAGCAATTCCAAAAGGCCCTCTGGGGTGGACTCTTTTGTGGCAATTTCTGGCAGTCCCAAATGTGGCTCATTGTCAAGCCTCTGGATGGGTGCCCAGGAGCCTGTTGGAAGTCCAGACTCCAAGTCAAGAAGAACAGAATTAACTGGCCAGCTGCCAAGATAATATTTTCCTTCCTAAGCAAGAATTCTGCCTAGGAAATAAGTTTAACTACTTTCTTATTTTCTTATCTATTCTTTAGTCTCCTTTAGAGTAGTAACCACTAAAAGACAGTTTTAAAGTATACCCTCTTCCCCTCCAAAAAACTGTTTTATTTATTTTACATTTATACAATAGTTACTCTGTGCCTTGCACTATTCTCTATTATACAAATATTATCTCATCTGATCCTCACAACAACCCCGTGCCGTAGGTACCATTATTATCATCCCCACTTTACAGATAAGGGCATAGAGGTGAGAAAGGTTTAATGGCTTATCCGAGGCCATGCAGCTTACAGGTGATAAACCTGGGCTTTGAACCAAGGCAATCTCATTTCAGAGTCTGTGTTTATTCTGCTGACTTTTTCTATGTTCCTTCCCCAAAGAAAACAGGAGTTGCTGCTCTAAGAAAACGGTGTAACATGCATACAGAAAAATGTGCAAATCCTAAGGGTACAATTCATTGAAATTTTCAAAAACTGAACACATCCAAGTTTGAACATTATACTCCCCCAAACCCAGAATATCCCCAGGCCTGTAAGAGCCCCTTCATCTCTGTCTCCACCCCAAAGATAACTCTCTCCTGACTTTTCAACATGGATTTGTTTGATTTTTTAAAGATTTTCATATAAATGGAATCACACAGTATACTTTCTTTTGTGTCTGATTTCTTTCCCTCTGCCCCACCCTTATTGTAGGGTGGACTTCAAATTTACTTGTGTTCACTACAGGATAGTATTTCATCTTTTGAACATATCACAATTGGTTTATCAATTCTATTATTGTTGAACATTCTATTTAAAAATCCAGTTTGAGGCTGTACAAACATTACTGTTGTGTACACTTGTCTTGGTGAACACGCAGACATATTTCTATTGAGTATATTACCTAGAAGTGCAAAGCTATAGGATATACAAATATCCAGCTTTAGTCAACACTGGTAAACAGTTTCCCGTAACAATTGACAACCCTACAGTGTCCAGGAATTCCACTTGCTCCACATTCTTACTAACAGAATTTCTTCTCTTTATTTTTAGCCATTCTGGTAGGTGGCATGTATTGCCCTATAAAAAAACAGTCCTTATTTTTTGAAATCGTTTTAGATTTACAGTAAAATTGAGAAGGCAGTACAGAGAGTTTTCATATACCCAACACTCAATTTCCCCCATTGTTAACTTCTTACATTAGTGAGGTACAATTTTTACAATTCATGAACCAAATTAATACATTATCATTCATGTAACTCTTTTTAAACTGTAAATACACTGGAGAAATGAACAACGGTGTTAATGTCTTCTATGATTGTCAAAAGGAGGGCTGTTAGGTAGCAGTTTCACAATTAGATTATTCAAATGGACCAGGGTGGGTCGATGTTTCTAGTGCAGTCATTTGCTCGATAATGGCAAACCCACCAGATGATAGAGGGAAGTTATTACCTGGTGTAAATCTTTTTGATGATCATTTTAGATCAGAGATTCTTCAAATGTGGACCAAAAAAGAACATGGGACTCCTGTTAAAATGGCAATGTTCGAGTCCCATCCCACAATAAAAATCAAAACATCTGGAGATACAGACCAAGAACGTACTTTTGTAAAGGAAACTTCAGTTAGTTCTAATACCTGATAATATATATTCTAGACATAGAAAAGCAAACTCAGTAAATAGTACCCACAATATTTTGAATCCAGGGGTTATAGCATTGTATGGGCACTCTTTCACTTCTTACTTTAATAATAAAAAAGTACATGGACAAAAAGGAAGCCTGTCCATACCAGAGTCCTATGGAGGATGACTCTCAAATTAGGTTTCTCAAGACCTTGAATAAAGATGTTACATTGGAAAATTTATAGGCAGCTGGTCCCCAGGGAGCAAGGATGCTGAGGCAGAGAAAGAAAGTTGGGGATTTTGGCCCTTTAGAATCTGAAAAGGAACTTTAAAGTCAGACAGGGTGTGGAGGACAGCAGGAAGAAATCAGTGTGTAAAATATTCCAATGGCAAATTCCAGAAAAACAGCAGCCAAAGCTAAATGGGACAAGAGACAATACACATTAATTTAAGACAATGTCCTCAATTTAGTGGCATGTTTATTGAAATAGCCTTTTGCATTCTAAAAACAGCACTGGGGTGCAGATCTCTGATTCCCTGCAGGAAACTACAAATTCCTAGGAGGGAACAACAGCCCCCATTCTGCCTTTAATAACAAAAGGCAATTATTTTTAGTATTTTCCAGTAGATCTCAGCTGTCTGGTATTGTCAGACTCTATTCATGGAGAGGTGGAATTTAGAGAGAGTTAATTCAGTGGATGGTGAGGGGAGCAGGGAGGGAAGGAAGAAAAGGAGAGAGAGGAGGGGAGGGGAGAGGGAGAGAGAAGGGAAAGAATGAGAATACAAGTGGGAACTTACAAGCTTTTTCACTCTGGTACTATTATCCGGCATGATGGCCCCCAAGGCAAGGTGCCAGTCATATAATAATAAATGCCAAGATCAAACCTCTGGGAACAAATATAAAGGGACTCTAAAACAAGCAATTCATCAAACTGGTTTTGGGGTACAGGGAAGCATAAAGAAAGTAGGGAGAAAGTAGGTCACTGACAAATTCTTGTGGAAACTGCTGGGAAGCCATTATGGTTCCGAGTGTTATAACTAATTAAGAAGTGCTGAAGCCATAGAGGAGGGTGGCATTGGAGGTGATGGTGGTGGAAGGAAAGGATGAGTATGGAATTCATTTCTTTAAAGCTTGGAAAACCCAAACTTATAGACTCGGCAGATCTATGGATGAATAGTTGGACGAGGTAGAGGAACAGACACTTGTCTCCTGCCAATTGTGTTTTGAAAAATCATGGAGAAACAGGAAGGTTGTCAAGTGGAGAGAGGACTGTGCAGAACATTTGTCATTCATATGGTAAGGCACTATTTTTCCAATTAAATACCAGAAAACGAACATTAATGCATTATCAAAGTAAAGGTGTAAACATGGAGGAAAATCCCAAACAATTCTGGGCATGGGAGAATTGTTTATGATGGGTAGTTTATATCAAGTTAAATGACTTTTATGACGCAAGGGAGCAGTTGTCCTAAAAAGTTACATAATTATTGGATGAGAAAGGAGAACATTAAGTCTAGAGCTTTAAAAGCTGTTTCTATGGTGTCTTAAGAAATCTTGCTTGAAAATTCATTCAGATTGGCTTGGATACTAGCAGTCTCAGTAGATTTTTAAGTGGCTTAAGGAGCACAGTCCCAAAACGATAATTTATAGAAACATTTCAGTCTGGGAGGAACACAACTAGTACTTATTTTTTAAGGGTTTGCTGTTAGCTAGTGCTTCGTTTGATCTCACCCTCAGTATTCTGGGAAGCACCGTGAGAGAGATCAGCTTCTTTTACATAAAAGGAGATTTAAACTCAGAGGTGTTAAGTCACTGTCTAAAGTCACAAAGCTTATTTAAAAAACCCAGATCAAGTTCCCAACTACTGTTATTTAACTTTGGGAGTCGCTTTCCATCAGGTTCTCTTATAAACTGGACTTTAACATATAAATGTGATGTGTCAGTGCATGCCAGGAAGAAAAGAGGATCAGAACCAAAGTCCTCCTGCAGGGCTTAGATAGTAAGTGTTGGCTAGAAGAGCAAACACAATTCCTTCTAAATAATGCAAGCTAGGATTCCTAAAGAATAGCATTGGCAAGATTAGGGGTAGGAACTCTTTCTCTCTCTCTCTCTCTCTCTCTCTCTCTCTCTCTCTCTCTCTCTCTCTCTCTCACACACACACACACACACACACACACACACACACACACATGCAGAGAGTCAAACCTATGTTACTCTCAAGGCATTCTTTGGTGTACTGTACCATAATCTGAACAACCATTTTAGAGTCTTCTCAAGAAAGCATCCTGAATGCTTAGAATTGGTGAGGCAGGGAAAGGTAGAGGGTCATGCTTTCCTTCCACATGGGCCTCTGGTCTATGGTAGTCACTGAACATGCTTCTTACATGCTTCAAAACTGGATCAGGCAAGTTTCTGAGAAAGAAAAGGAGAGAGTGCTCAATTGGAGATGGTCTGCTATAATCTTAAGAAAGCAGGCTCTAGAAGGTGCCTGGTGAGACATTACTAGAGAAAGGTGGTATATTTACTGCAGATTACAGAGGAAATATCCTGGTGAGATATAGATTACCTTGCATGGCAAACAGTATGGAGTAGTCTAGCATGGATGCTAAAAGCTCCCTGCTGCTTTGCTAAGCAAGTCAACTTTGACCTTTCTTTCTCTGAGAACAGTGTTTAGTGAAAGAAAAAAGTCCAAGGACAGAAGAAAATTCTTTATAATTCTTGAAGTGGGATTTCTTTGGGGTGGGGAACAGTGTTGGAACTTGAGGCTAGTTGGCAACAATACACCTACCATTGATATGATAAAATTTTAATTTTCATTTTATATATGTTTGCACACACATTTGCATTTCTTTTCTTTGGGATTTAGCAATAATGATTTCAGACTTGGAGGTTTAAATCAAGATAAACTACTTTTCCTCTTTCTGAAGAGGAAGATTTGAGAAATACATAGTCCAAGAGCCAGAACAGTCCCAGACCAAAAAAAAAAAAAAATACTGGCTTCATTTGGGTACACTGAATTGATACTTGTAACCATTTCCAACTTCTCTCCAAGATATCTCAGGGCTCAGAAAATAGAACAAAAGGAATTTGCATTTATTTCTCTTTCTAGAGTTTACAGTTTCTCACCAATGCCTGCCAAATCTTCTGTGTAGTTAGACATTTATTCATTCATTTGCATTACCATTATTAATGATTCAAACAAAGAGCATGATAAAATATAAGTGCTAAAGATGTTTCTGTGACTTCACACCATGGCCCAACACCATCCTAATGTTACTGTTTCAATGGTCATGTCATTAAGCCTTAACTCTGATTGGCACCCAAAACTAGAGTGACAGTAAGAGAGGGACACATATTGAATAAACCACTGAAACTTTCTTTGCCCATAGTCTCTGGAATATATGGCCCAAAAGAAGTTGACCAGATTTCAACGACCTCTCAGTCTGTCTTTATTTTTTTTTTTTTTTGAGACATGGTCTTGCTAAGTTGCTTAGGGCCTTGCTAAGTTCCTGAAGCTGGTTTTGAACTTGCAAGTTTCTTGCCTCAGCCTTGCAAACCATGAGAGTATTTTTGAAGGGAAGACTGCATACCCTATAGGAGCTACAAATGTACCTCTTTAATTACCTCTTATCTCAGCCCACATTATCCTACTTTAGGACCTTAAGAATGTCACTTAGCATATGTCTCCTCATAATAAGTTTTTGTTAGTATTATTTTTAAGAATATTATTAAAGCATATCAGTTAAGTTAACCACAGTGTACAAATGTCAAGTAGGTTGTGTAGGACAAATATATGTTAATAAATCCAGATCCAGATGTGGGTTATTTATATCAAGTGAGGGATCAGTTAAGAGTGCACTGCTTTCATAAAATGTTTCTCAAACTATATGCATTCCTCGGGATATTAATAGATCACATAGGCATACACACACACAGAGACACACACATTTCTGTGGTCAAGAATGTTTGAGAAAACTGGATGAGTTAAAACAGGATTCTTTATTGCAGAACCTACGACAGCTTTTAATTTCCTGAAGTACATTGAAACTCCAAAAGAGGATCAAGCATGAGGGGTTCCCTAAAACTCATTAAACTGTAGAGCTCTATTTTCACATTTGGGACTTGGGTTCCATGAAACACATTTTGGGAGATGATATTTTAGAAGGAAACTTTCTGCAAGGGTGATCCTCTACAGGACAGGCAGGTCATGCCTCTAAAAATGAAGAATTTCTGGGACTGTTCAGTGGGAGGAAGTCGGGGAAGGAGTTGATGATAGGGGGTGACCAGTTATATGAATAATCAAGGTCTTGAGGCCAGGAACTCCATAGGGACTCTTTGAGGTCACCCTCCTCAGCATGTAGCATAGATATTTGATACCTGATTGTTGGGTGAGTGAATGAATGAATGAATGTGTTCTCCAAGCTCGAGTAAGCCAAGCATCAGCTGGTTCTGATTATCCTTTGACCCAGGGTCTTAGGAGAATATAAAATGTTTCCTGATGATTTGGGGTCCCTCCTATTAGATAAATGATCAAATCAAGTAAAGAAATATCAAAGCTGGCTCACCTTGGGTGTTCCAGAACTGTAATCTGACCTCAATAAAATACTCAAGAGCAATGCAGGGATGGGGCAGGAGGTGCCTGATTCTTTCCAGTTTGATTTGAGAAAGATAAAGGCATGTCTGGTTACATTTTTGAGGTGAATTTTGATCACAAAGCACATGAGAGATCCTCCTCTCTTCCTGTACCGACATAAAGGGGTATCTGTTCTCAGACTCAGGTCCTGACATATCAGCGTGTCAGTTGACAGCGGAGCCTCAAGTACTTTATTATTAATGATAGACATTTGGGCATGATTTATTTTTAAATAAAAATTAGAGCACATTTAAAGCTAAAGGTAACTTTACTTTCATTCCCAGTTTGTTAGGCTTTCCTAAGTGAGAGAGAAAACAGCTTGTTTGCCAGGAATTGTACATGTTTGCACTGTCAGATACATGTATCTTCCTGCAACAAAAAAAAATGATAAGGGTGTTATAACAGAGGTCAAGGAAGTACATCTTCCATGCAAATGCTAAACCAGAAACTAGGTAGAAAGTATGTCCTAAGACCTTTAATTGCAGGTCAGTGAATAGCTTGGTTGCATTGGATTTCCTTCTGTTTCTTTGGAGCTCATGTTTTCCCTGTTGGTGGGAATCATGATGCTCTCTCCCTGTGGGTCAGCTGTCTCAGCCCTTCAGTATGGGAACCCTAAAGACCTCTTGCTCATAGAGTTTCCCTCACAGGAATAGCCCTAACCCCAATACTAAGTATTCCTTGCCAAGGAAACATCATTCCTCTTAGGGTTTTTAATGGCTGCCCTCTGCCCTCAGGCCTAAGTTGAGGTCCCGCTTCTCTGCATCCCATCCCGTCCCTGCATCCAATGAGCAGGGACTGGCAGTCCTCCACCGATGGAAGAGTTTATCACTGTGAGTAAAGTGTTAACATAACCCTTTCCCCTTCCCTGTGGAAATCTGTCCTTGTGTTAACTTTCGGGCTCTGTTGCCCTGGAAACATGGTGAAGGTGAAATGTCAGCTGTGTTACTGGACAATATTGCTTATAGTAAAAATGGCTCAATTGTTAAATTGTTTCTGGTGCTGCAGGATTGTAAATGAATCTAAATACTTGGCAGGAAGTCACAGTTTGGGCTTCCCTGAGTGTGAAACACTTGGTACTGGCATGACCCTTATGGGGTCCCTGGAAATTATAGCTGTTTACAAAAAATACTAGATCTTGTGGGGCATGAGGCTTCTACGTCAAGATGAGTCCAGTATTGTCTGATGTGCATCTTGTCTGTTTGCACCTAAGCTTCCACAGATGAGCCTTCAGGCAGCATGTGGGCTCCTGTAAAGACCCCCACAGAGGA
This sequence comes from Sciurus vulgaris, assembly GCF_902686455.1. Taxonomy (NCBI): domain Eukaryota; kingdom Metazoa; phylum Chordata; class Mammalia; order Rodentia; family Sciuridae; genus Sciurus; species Sciurus vulgaris. The sequence continues at coordinate 124,869,266 of NC_136471.1, read as the reverse complement.
GGGATGCCTGAAGCTGCCCTGTTGACCATGGTGGTTTGTGGCCAGTTTCTTTCTGAGTAGACTCACAGTAATGGTGGCCTGTGACGGTCTTGTGTTTCGTTGAACTGAAGGAGGCCTGGTAGTCACTAGAGTCACAAGAGGGTTAGAATGCTCTTCCCACGTGCTGGAGCAAATGGAACTTCTTGTCTTCCTATTAAGTTTTCTGCCCCATGCTGGTCTGGCCCTTCAAACAACAATCTGCAGTGAGTTGTTTCTGTCATTGGAAGATAGTCAGAGCCATTTCCATTCAAAATGACCCCACTGATTTCTTGTCCATAAACAAAAGTGACCAGTTGGAGGGGCTGAAAAACATTTCCATTCCCAGTTTTTCTTTCTTAAGTTTTATGTTTCCTGTTTATGGGGTGGTTCATACTGCTTTTAAATCTTCCAAATACCTCACTCTCCCAGAAGCCTCTTAACATACATGTTTCAGATGGCTGGAGCATATTTTCATTGTTTCATTTTATTGAGCATATTCAGCACTGCTGCTATTTGTGGCCTCATTGGCAATAATTTATACTGAGACTCCTCATTTAGCAGGCTGAGCTTGGCAAGAAGAGTTCAATAGCTAACATTTATTGAGTAGTTAGGAGCTCAGAACTGTAGCAAATGCTTTATGTGTACAGACATGTAAACAACAACCCTATGAGGTAGGAACGATTACCTATTATCCTCATTTTAAACATGAGGCAGTTGAGGCACAGAGCAGGTTAAATGACTTGCCCAAGGCCACTCAGCTTGTAAGTGACAGAGATAGTGTTCACATTCAAGGAGTTCTAGTCCACGACCTGAGTTGCAACTGCTCAGGCAAGCTGCCCCTCTGAGTCTCATAATAAAAGCATGATTTTGATCAGCTTCATGGAGCTGGGAGTTATGGCTGTTTGAGAGTATCCCTGGCAGTCTCTGGTATGCTTGGTAGATCTCAACAGCAGCTTCCCACTAACCAAGCAAGAAGTGGAGGGTGTTTTAATTTCTTTCCCCACAGAGGAAAGTGGAAACACTCTATGCCATTGGGATTACTCATCCAAAAAGTTCTTTGTAAACACCTACTCTTTTTATTTTATTGAAGTCTTTTTATTCTCCCACATAATTTTATTGGTGCATTATAGTTGTACATACTGATGGGATTTGTTGTTACATATTCATACATGCACCCAATACAAAATATAACAACATAATTTGGCCAGTATTGCTCCCCAGCACTTCCCCCCTCCCTTACCACCTCACAACCCTTGGTCCTTTCTTCTACTGATCTCTCTTTGATTTTCATGAGACTCCCCCCTTTTCTTTTCTTTTTTCCTCCCTAGCTTCCACATATGAGAGAAAACACAACAATCCTTAACCTTCTGAGTTTGACTTATTTTAAACACCTACTCTTAAGGACCATAATGACTGCCAAGGAAACAGCAGTGAACCAAACAATTCCAAGTTCCAATCTTTGGGGGAGGATCCATCGGGTTATACCTCCTGGTCAGATTCTCCCATCCACAAAGATGGGGAATGGAAGATCCAGGGACAGGAAAATAAGTGGGAAAGCAAGGAAAGATTGAAAAGGGGAAATGTTCCAGGCATTTTTGTTTCTCCCACTGTAAGGAGTCTTCAGTTTCCCAGCATGACCCTTCCCACCCCACCCCCATCCCACCCTTTAGCCCAAGAAAGTCAAATCAATGATGACACTGCCCAACAGAAACTTCTGATGATAAAAATGTTCTATATCTGTGCTGCCCAGCAGTGTATCCACTAGCCACATGTGGCCATTGAGCTCCTGAAATGTATCTAGTGTGACTAAAGAATGAATTCTTAATTTTACTTCATTTTAATGAATCAGAATTTAAATAAAAGTAGCCACATGTGACTAGTGCCTTCCAGATGGACCAAATGACCCTAGAACTTTCCTGCCCTGAACATGACATCAAGCCCCCTCTTCCCAACCTGGCCCATGTTATTCTAATTATATGTTCCTGAATTTCACTGGGAAAATTTTTGACCAGGTGGCCAGATCTGCAGCTTTCAAGTGTGCATATTTGGATTAAAACTGCCTTAAATCCATGAACATGGGCTGCATAATTCTAAATCCAGTCTTCCTCTTCAGAATTTAATTTCTTCCCACAGCTACCTACTTTGAACACATTTCCAGGTAGGTAAGTAAAACAGGAGGTGCTTTAAGATTTTTTTTTTTTTTAAAGCAAGTAGGAGGTAAGAGAAAGGGCAGAAGGGGAATGAAAGGCTGATATTGTAGCATCCTACCAATCTATGTTTCTAAATCTCAGCAGCCTTGAAAGAGAACATTAAGATATCTTTTACTCTCAGGCCTGGCTTCCCAGAGAGAGGGAGCCATAAATGAAAGCCTGCTTTGTGTGGCTATACTGTGACTGTGGAGACAATGAAAAGATTTTTTATATGTAAGTTTGTGTGTGTGTTGAAGCCCTTGTCGCTACAAAGCAATCTCACAATTAGCTACTGTTCACCTTCTTGGCTCATCTTTCTAAAAATAATTATGATAGTAACTTTAAAAAAAAAAAAAGCCGCTACCTACACTCGGCAATTTCTTGGATCCTGAAGGATTTAACAAAGAGTACCAAAGCCTTGGGCCCTAGTTAACCTAATCAGTTTGAAACCTGAGCAGTTTTTAAAAACTGAATCAGATACAGAACACCCTTCACTAAAATCCTGACTGTTGGGATAAGACCAGAAGTTGAACTGTCGTTGGGACATACCAACACTGTCAGGGATCCATTGGATTGATCTGTGCCCATGCTGTTCAATTGTTAAATATTTTGAATATCACCCCTGGATATCATGGCTGTGCCACACCTCCAAGATATGCAATTATTTCAGTGAGAAGGCATTTAGCTATCCCATCCTGGTTTTATGTAAAACCAGATTGAGTCAAGACATTGAAGAAGACAGGTATGCAAATAAAATATTACCTTATGGAAAAACTTGAGCCAAGGCCAAAGTAGAAGTATTTTTAAGAAGTTGTGAAAGACCAGAGGAGTACTTGGGCATGTCAGAGAAGTTTGAAAGAGAGAGTGATATTTGATCTGGGTCTTAAAGAATGAGTAGGAGCTCACTGGCACACAGGGTACTGTGGGCAGAGGAAACAAGGTGTGAAACACAATTGTAGAGAAACTACAATCACAATTGTAGAGAAACTACAATTGTAATGCATTTGGAGCATAGAGTTTGGATGGTGATGGTCAGGAAGGGGATAGGAGATATAGTGGGGATCTCTGTTGATGTCATATGTGAAGTGTTTCAAATGCCATGGCAGAAATAGATTTAATTCTGTAAACAACAGGGAGTCAATAGAGTTGGCTTTAACATGTTAAGAGATGGTGGGGCTTACTGGAGGAAGATGACAATTACAGCCACATGACAGAGTGATCAGAAGGGAGAAATGGATTAGTGTCAGGGAAACTAGCAAGAAAGCAATGGTTCACACAAGAGTTAAGGGGACCATTGCCTTATGGCAATAGTTAAGGATGGGAAGGAAGGAATGGATGGAGTTGAGAACCATTAAGATGTAGGATCAATGGCCACTAGCTACTGGATTTGGAAGATAAGGAGGAGATAAAGATGGTTCTGAGGATAGAATTCCAATTCAGGTCCTTGCACATGGTAAGTACATGCTCTATCACTGAGCTACACTCCCAGTCCTTGGAGATGGACATTTCCCACTAAGATGAAGCTGCCTTGAGTGGAAATGGGATGCCAGCTCTGGACAGAAGACTTTTGAGGTGCTTGCCCCAGAAGGTAGTTGGAAATCCATCAGCATGTTATTCTGGCTCTATAGTTGGACAGGGAGTCTTCACTCTCTGTTCTTTGACTGGATAATGATCTGCTTTATTAAATTGACTTTCCTTATTTGTTACACAATTGAGTAATCAAGGTCTGGTGGTGACTGCAGAATCTCTACCTAAGAAGGAATTAAAGATGACAAGCTGGCTAGAAGGAGGCTTTTCTTGCATAGGAAGCATGTTGCTTTCAACTGAATTGTGTATTATGGGTCTATAAAAATACAACAAAGAGATAGAACAAATGTAAAATAAATCATTACCAAATAAATATTGCCAAAACACAATTCTTTACCTCCCACATGTGATAGAATCAGTTGCCCAGGACTAATAAACACGATATGAAACAAAACAAATATGATGAATGAAAATGTGGAACTGCCTACTTTCTTGTCATTAAAAAGGATCTTTAAGTGGCTTATGTGTTTATAGAGGCAGAATAATTATTTTCATTTGGGGTTGCTTTTAATGGTAGTCTGACAGAGATCCAGAGCAATCCTCCAAACAATCCTTTGGTGCCACAATTATGAAAACATTATTCCAATATATCAGACTGAACAATTTCTCTGACCTTGTGACCACATTGCTGCTTGAAGATTCTCTTTCAAATACAGAGCTACTGGAAGTTTGCTTGTTTCTATTGGATTGGGTTCTACATCTATTGAACTGTTTCACAAATTATTCACAGGATATAACCAAAGTAATGTAACTTTGTCCCCTTTTATTAAGGTTTTTATTCCCCCTTGTCTGGGCAGATAACACTTGCCTCTCCAAAGGCTGTGAGAAGTCATTGTATGCAGTGAATTTAGATACTTTCTTGGGTCTGTGATCTGCAATCTTCATTCCGTGTAATCACATAGATCTGTAACCACTACTCATGTATGAACTTTGGTGAAGCCTGCTAAAGATTACAGCAGATATGCTCATTTAGAAACTTTTCCTGGCTACTGTTTTGTTTCAGGATGGCTGGCAGGACCACAAATTGAGCTTAAGATGTATCCTGAAACCCCTTAGCCATGCTGCACATTTGATCAGAATCAGTCAACTCCTTTGAAAGTTATCATGAAACAAATAGGCAGATAAAAGCAAAATGCTGAATTGGTGAGGTGAAACAGACCCCTTGTTTTGGTTGGTTATTTGATCTCAATCCATATCCTGTCATTAGGCACACTGTCAGATTGAAGGACTAATTCCAGACTTCCATTTATATGAGGGAAGCCAGTAAACACAATCGGAGGGGAGGGGAAAGTCCACATGCCTCCTTGCAATCACGCCACCCTTCATTTTCCTTTTCCTTGTTCTTGAGACACCTTGCCTTCATTCAAGCCTAGGGCCTGCACCTACTGACCTAGATCAGTGGACAAAATGTGCTCCTACATAGATGAAGGCTCTTCAGCCCTCCCACTACTGAAATGTAACATGTGACTCCTTGGTTTAAAAAGAACAAAGTCAGGGAAGCTGGGCACAGTGGTGCACATCTGTAATCCCAGGGCTCAGGAGGCTGAGGCAGGAGGATTGCAAGTTCAAAGCCAGCCTCAGCAACTTAGGGAGGCCCTGAGCAACTTAGTGAGACCCTGTCTCTAAATAAAATACAAAAAAGGGCTGGGGATGTTGTTAGCTGGTGAAACACCTCTGGGTTCAATACCCAGTACTACTACTACTATTACTACTAGTAGTAGTAATAAGAAGAAGAATTATCAAAGGGATAGAAACATTTGGAAAAAGTTTTTCTCTTTTTTCTAATAACAAAGTATCAGTACTAGTTCCATTTAAATTGTCACCTACTGGGAATTTTTAGGAATGCTAAAGGACAAAATCCTAAAACTTCATTTTTGCAGTCAACAAGCAAGAGCCAAATTAACCATGCCCAGGTACATAGAGATGAGTCTTTTTCAACTCTTATCAACAAGAGTGCTCCTCTCTGTTTCCGAGTATGAAAGCTGTCTCCTGGGGAGTAAAAGTCAAGGGTGCTCAAATCCATACCATCAAGCAGGGTATCTTGTGAGATTTGCATATTCTCAGGGAGTCTAGATGCAGCTTGTCAGAGAACTGTCAGGGATGCAAAGGATATTAGTCTCAGGCACTGTTCAGATCTCATGCATTTGAAATGAACTTGAATTTACCTTTTGGTGAAGCATGGTTGGTCAATGAGATTTGGTAGTACAGTTCATTCCCCACTTCAGTACAACAGTTTCTTCTAGGTTTGTTTTCTCTTCTCCAGAAGTTTATTATGAAAACTTTCCAATAACTGGAATGGGTAGCAGGAAGTGGAATCAGGTGGACTTAGACACCATATGTACTCTGTATTTCCCCACGACTCTTAGGTGCATTTTATACTACTAAAACATAACCATCCATCTCATTGAAATAGGCAAATATTGCCATCTGGACCCTTGAGCACCACAGGTTTGCAATGGTCCATTTCTTCTTGCTACCTCCTTCCCCCAGTTCTGTCAGTCATCACCCCTGCTCCTGCTACCCAGACTCCAAATCTCAGAGGCACCTTTGTTGCTCCTTGTCTTGCTTTTTCAAGTCCAGCTGGTTCCTGAGGGGTCTTGTTTGGAAATGTCCCTCCTATTCTTCCCTGCTTCTTTCAGGTAACTGCAGCCCTACTGTCCCCCAGATTTGGTTGAGTCTTTTTTCCTGTGCCACATTCCTGCAGATCCCTTTCTACACATTATCATATTTGATCCTCATGGCAGTCCCATGGAAAAGTAATTATCCCCATTTTACAGATGAGAAAATAAACCCACAATACTTTTTGCCCTCATGGCTTCTCTGTACGCCCCTGTACTCTGGAAATGCCCTGGATCTTCCAATTTCTGGGCCATGCTTTCTTTGCCTTCTTTTTCTCTCTAACCACCTAAATTCTGCTTATTTCTCCAGGCCCAGCCCAGACTTCCACAGCAGAAAGCGATCTCTCCTTAAATCACACTTCCCACTCCCTGTACCACTCCCTTGGTTATCCTCAAACACAGCCTGGCAAGGCATTCTCCATCCATGTGCATGCCTTTTCTTCCAAACTAGATTGCATACCCTTAGCTGCCTGTGTATAATAGGTGTGCTCTATAGATGTATTGATTGGTTATTTTTCAAAAGTAGCTGCTGTTTTCATCACTAACACTTCTCCTAGTAATGACACAGTAATGATAGTGAACAAAAAGTAATGGTGCTAAGGGGGAGGTGAGAGCTGTCTCTCCATCCGTCTTTACAGTAGTGTTCCAGTATTATATGTTTAAGGGTCAAGATCCCAGTGTCCATTTGTACTAAAAGCAATAACTCCCCCAGATTCAGTTTATTTGCAGGGGGTGGGGTGACATGGTTTCATTTCCTTTAGACCTTCTACTTGTTCTGATTGTTGTAATCTTTTGAACAAGAGTTGTTTTCTTCTGACTGCCTGTGATGAAAGCAGCATTTTCTAGCCCTCTTTTTAGAGGTTGAAAAACTGAGTTTCCAAAAGTACATCTAATGGCATCAGTGAAGGAAAACACATCAGTGGCACCTGCTTTCAACCCAGGTCTCTGTTTAGAGCATACACCTCACTTCTATTTTCAAAATTTCCCTAAAGAAAATCTCTTCTTCACCTTCACAGTGCATTTATTTATTTAAATCCCACTTAAGATGGACTGTAAGTTGGGCCTGGGATGCACACCTATAATCCCAGCAACCTGGGATACTGAGGCAAGAGGATTGCAAGTTCAAGGTCAGCCTCCGCAACTTAGTGAGTCCCTGTCTCAAAACGAAAAATAAAGTGGACTGGGGATGTGACTCAGCAGCCAAGTGCCCCTGGGTTCAATTGCCAATACCAAATGAACCAACAAAAAGTGGGAAAATTTTAAATATCTTAAATTTACTGTAACAATGAGATAAATACCAGAGTGCAGTTAAGCACAAGGGACTTGCACTTTAGGTAATAACTGACTAGATCATTCTGGCCAATGGTTCTATTGCAGACACTAAAAGTGATAGACAAAATATAAAGAAGCTACAGATCTATTTGCTTCCTGGAGAATGGAATTCATTAATGGCTTGTGGTTAATCTGCTCATAAAACTATTTGGTCAATATGTGCTTTCTTTAGCGGGTAGGAACAAGAGCTTGGCATTTGGTTTGGTCTTGTGAGATTAGAAGAGACACCTGATATCACTTAGTATTGATTGGGTTGGGAGGCAGTGTTAAAGTGCCGAAGTGCCAGAGCATCCTGTGGAAGAAGGTCTGCATTGTTGAGAGGTGATACTGGAGAGAGAGAGGATGAGTGATAGCTATAAGCAGTGGCCCTGGCTTTCCAGAGGCACGGAGCTGTTGACAGAACAAATAATCACATCTAAAAGACTTTGAAGCTCCCCACATGGTCAGCAGACAAGGGCCACAAGGCTCAGCCATAAATGCTGGAATTTGTTCAGAGAGCAGAGAGAAGGACTTGCCTTTGCTTGAAGCCAAAACCAATCTGAAACCACAGAACCTCAGCCCCAGGGCTAGGGCTAGGCAGAAAGCTTGCTTTTGAAACCTGAGCTGTGTTGCTCTGGTGGTGGGAGGTGGGGATGTTGGTATCTGTTCCACTTGTACAAGCAAACCCTCTGATAATTTTGACCCTGAAAAAAATTACATAATCCTTTCATCACAGTGGGCTACATTTTCCAAGTGCACAGCTTTGACTTTCAACTTATAGGTGTACTGTTAGCGCATGCTTAATATGTGCTTGTTTTATTTCCAATATGTCATATGTTAAGTGTCAACAGTCTACACTCATGCTTGAAAATTAACTCAGGAAATCCCAAAGTGGAGATTTTCCCCCTTGGAAATTTCCCATCTTCATGTGTGATAAAGGCTTTCAGTAACAACCAAGTACAGCCCCAGGCATTCAGTGGGTCTTTGGGGCTAAGGGTCTGTTATCAGTGTCTTGTGTTAATCTGGGCTTTCTTCCAAAGAGTTCCCAATGCTTTTCTTCAAACATCACATCATGTCAAATCTGTTCTTTCTCTCTGCCTCTTCCTCCTGTGTTCCCTAATCTTGCTTTTATTCTTTTGGTACTAGGGATTTAACCTAGGGGTACTTTACCACTGAGCTACATCCCCAGTCCTTTTTATATTTTGTTTTTTTTGAGACAGAGTCTCATTAAGTTGCTTATGGCCTCACTAAGTTGCTGAGGCTGGCCTCAAATTTGCAGTCCTCTTGCCTCAGCCTGGCAAGTCTCTGGGATTACAGTCATGTGCCACTGCGCGTGGCCCTATCCTTGTTTAATAACATGACCAGCAGCTCCATCCCCTCTTCTCTTATTGCCCTGATAGCCTCATATTTGTTCCCTGTGTCTTTTGCATTTTTCCCCTTCCCGCCAATTTTATCTTTCCCTGTCTCAGGGCAGCTTCTTACCATTCTTGCTTGGAATATTGCCATGGCCTCCATGAGCCTGTTACTCCCCTCCTCCCAAACCAGACTGGTCCCAACTAATTCACTTGGTATACGTGGTCCTGACTCCCTCATCATTCTCTGAATGTACTGTCCACTTGCCCACATGCATTCCTTGACTCAGACTATTTCTGTCATCTGAAATACCCACCTCCTTTCCCCCATTTAGAATAGCCTGCTGGTATGTCATGTTTTATCCTAAGTGCTACAGCATGGGAAGCCCACCCTCATTTCCATGGGCAGAATTCATCACTTTTTCCCTGTGCTCTTGGAGTATCTTATTGTGAACTCCATTTCAGCACTTGTTTCAGTTTGCCTTGATACGAAGTGAGTGTGTGTGTGTGTGTGTGTGTGTGTGTGTGTATGTAGCTGTGCCCTTGAAACAACTAGACAACAAGCCCATTGAGCCCAGGAATGATATCTCATATGTCTCTGTGCCCAACTAGAACACCTAGCAAGCACCCAGCCCTGACAGCCAGTCTAATAAATGAAACAAGTGAATGAAGGCTATCCCTGTGTTGGAAGTAAAGAAAAGTTAGCATTTGCTGCTGTAAGGACAGATACAGAGATTCTTTTGTCCAAGGTCCTTCAAAAGGCAAGGTGAGTTGGGGACACTGTTACTTCTGTCACAGTCCTCTGTTAGCTACAGGATATCACCTCTCTTCAGATATCCTAGCGCACTAGATGTCTGGTAGTGATTTGTTATTTTATAAGTTGAGCAAGGCTGTCTGTACATCTGTGGTGACAGCTTGGGCTCACAGGTAGATAGATGGTATCTGTGTGAGCCTCTTTTTATTCTTGAGTCGAGCTGCCCCATAGGAACATAATGTGAGCTACATGTGTCATTTTACATTTTTTAGTATGCAAGTTACAAAAGTAAAAAGGAAATATTAATTTTGATAATATATTTATTTAGCTCATTATATCTAAATTATTGCCATTTCAGAATGCAACCAATATTTAAAAACTGAGATGTTTCTTATTCTTTTAAGTCTTATAAGTCCAGTGTGAATTATAGACTTATAGCATATTTTAAGTCAAGTGCTAAATTTTCATCAGAAATACTTGATCTGTAGTTCGATTTCATAAAATTTAGTTTCACATAACCAAGTTCTTCCAAATGTGTTTAAAACGTTCTCAGTCACTGAATTCAAAATCAGCTATTGATTTATTTATTTATTTATTTATTTTGGTACCAGGGATTGAACCCAGAGGCACTTTACCACTGAGCCACATCCCCAGCCATTTTTTTTTTTTTTATTTTTAATCTTGAGACAGGGTCTCACTGAGTTGCTTAGGGCCTCGCTAAGTTGCTGAGGCTGACTCTGAACTTGGATCCTCCTGCCTCTCGCATGGTGTGCGCCACCATGCCCAGTTAAATTTTTGAATTAACTCAAATGAAATAAAATTTTAGGATTTCACTCTTCAGACACACTAGTCTTGTTTCAAATGCCCAATAACCACATGTGACTAGTGGCTATTGTACTGGAGCACACAGCTCTAAGGCATGAAGATTTCTAAATATTATCTAGTTCATTTCGCTGCCCCCACAACTTCATTATAAAATAAAAAATGTGATGGAGAGAATTATTAGAGGATTCAATTAGCCAGCTGCCTTTTTCCCTCAGCCTTGCCACCAACTTCTTCATGAAACTGGCGTGCTGCTGGCTTCCTGGGGCTGCTGTGAAGGGTAATAGGATTCTGTTGACAAAGCATTTGAAAATCCAGGGATGAAACAGCCCATGTAATTCCCAGGCTTGTTGGCCAGGCTAGCCTGTGGGCTGGGGTCTGTGTCTACACTGCAGTTGCTGCCACATAACCACACTGATCTGTGCTTCCTTCTGTAGCCAAAGTCTACACTGCTGTCTCACAGCACATAAGTCAATTGCATGTTTTATGGTCCGCAGCACTGGGATGCCTCGTTTTTAGATGCTCATGGCTTTGATCAGATTAGACCATATTTGAAGTTTCAGTGCTTAACTGCTTTTGAGTGATCAAATATGTGGAAAACGTCTTTCTCAGCGAAATGGCATATTTTCCAAATTCAAAATAGTTGAATATAATTTTTCCCTTCCTTCAAGTTTCCCATTGAATGGCACCCCAGAGACCAATTTAAAGCTTTGAAAGTTTAGGCCCAAAATGTTCTGAAACAAATGAAAACGAAGTGTATCACCTAAGCCAGTATCTAGCCTGTCTCGTGCAAGACCATGAAAGCACTTGGCCTTATTTATTTATAATAGGAAACTGGGGTTAGTAATCAATTTCCCCAGAATTCTGTGAGGGCAAGGCGTGGTCCCATGGCCAGCTCTGATGTGAGATTTGAGACCTAAGGGGAAACTGAAATGACTCTAGAGCCTTAAGGATTTTGAAACAGGTGCAGTCTCTCCTCTTCCCCTCTGGGAAGCATGCTGTCCACAGTTGGATGAGTGCTTCAGCAGCAGTTCACTGAGCTCTTGGATGAAAATGGCAAATTTCTCCCCAAATGAGCTTATTATCTGCTGCTGTTGGGTGCAAGGCGTCCCTCAGCTATGGCGGGAATTACAGCTTCCATCTGTTCCCTAATGTGAAAAATGTGTGCAGGCCTCTGTGCTACCAGGCTACATGAACTTTAGACATTCAGATCTGCTGACACATTTAGGTCGTGGCCCTCAGAATGGCTTTTGTCAATTATTTCATTACATATCCAAATAACCATCCTGAGGGTGGTCTGGATTTGTGATCTGTGACAGTGTGGTGCTGACATATTTCTTGCCCTTGGAACTCTCTGTTTTTTGGCTTTGTTTAGGAGTTGATGATATATAAGGACTCAGGATATTTAATCATTATTACTTTTGAAGTGAGCACAGTACCACCATTATGAAACATTCTTGGGCACAGTTACAGCCAAATCCACATCATTAATTCTTGGCTTCTTCCCAGAGTCTCCAGTCTTTCACCTTGCTCCATTATTTTCTTCAGACAAATGAAAAAATGCTTTGTGCTTATAGAGCAACTTTCATCGGAAAATTGCAAGGCCCTCTGCAAACTTTTATTTCTCTAAGTACAAATAAATATCTTCAGAGAGCCATGCATATTTAAGCATGTTTATTTGTGCTGGGCTTTTTCAGTGGGTAAAAAATAAGTATGGCTTTCTATGTGTTCATTTTGGAATATAGACATAGAATATGCAGAGTTAAATTTTGCTTGACATATTTAATAAATATTTCTTGAGTAAGTGATTAGATACAGAGTTATAAAGGCTCTTGAGAATGCAGCCAAGCATTAGTTTCTTCTACTAATTTTATATACTTAAACATTTTCAGAGTTACGTCTGGCGCATTAGATGGAGAATTTGTTTGAATTAATTAATGACTGCTTCTGATTGTCACCTGGAGGAGGAAATGCTTTGACTAAGTAGGCAGGATTAACTCACCAAGTGAAAAACACAGTTACTTAAGACTTAGCTTAAGTTTAATTATGATCAGATGGTCTGGTGATTGGTTGTTTGGTTTACACAGTACCAGCAATCTATTTTCACTAAATTGGCCGATTCTGGACTTTATCACATTGTTTAGTGTCCTTGTGGCAGAGAAAATGCTAGATGTTCACCTGACTTCATTTCCTTTTCATTCTGGACACATAGACTACCTTTCCCAGCAGAAAATTTTGTGGAGGATGCTAGGCCTCTGGGAGATAGCAGGACCACCAGATGGAAGGAGCCTGGTTTCCTGAAGGATTGCAAGGAGTAGAGCATCTCAACTGAACTGCCCTGGGTGTGACACTAGCAAGAAATGGACCTCTGTTGTCTAAAGCCAGTGAGATTTGGAAGTTGTTTGTTCTGCCAGTTAGTCCACCCTAACTAATATTCTTTTACACATGGTAAAGAATCAGTATGCTCTTCATACACATTCCACAAGTTTCAAGGGGGTGTGCAGAGCACATTGCTGGTGTTCAACAGTAGGTTGTGAAAATGCGTAACCAATGAGCCATGTTGTTCTTTGATCACCATGTCCAATTAAGACACATGGTTATGTGATTTTCTGGTTTGAGTCAGCCTTTTATCTGGGGCAGATGCAACCATGGACAGTTTCATGTAGTAAAAACTGATCATTTCAGTAAGTGGCTTCCCCAGAGGAGGGAGGGGAAGGTGCAGAAATCTCTGTGAATTACAAAGGACTTCAGGCTTTAGCTTCCATTTGATTACTCTGAGAAGCATTTCCTAAACCCCACCCATTTCTGGGTTGTATGCCTCCCATTCCTGAGTCCTTGCCATTGTCCATGTGCCTACCTCACTAGCTGGTAATGTCTAGCTTTTGATTTTGGCTCTTTCCTTGTATACTATATGTGTCAGAAGTCGGGGACCATTTCAACTTGGCTCATTGTTTTATCCCCAACATTTTGCCCAGTACCTGCCTGGCACATACATGTCATTGACTGAATGGTTCATGGAATAAATGACAATGGGATTTTGGTTGTCAAACATGAGCAATGGACTTAGGATCATTCATGATTTGGTCCTCAGTCTATTTAAATGAAGCAGGTTTTTTTTTTTTCTTATTTTGACTTTAAAAATGGGAAACTTGAGGAGGTAAACTAACTTTAGCTTTATCAACAGTTAAAGCACAAAACAGAAACAAAGGCAGGATCCAGTTTCAATGTGTTTTTTTTATTAGCTGCTTTGAGTCTTTAAAAGTTGGAGCTCAACTAATCGGTGGCCCAAGTCTTTTAGTGAGAATATTTGAGAGCAAAAATATAAGTCGAAGTTAAAGCCCAATCACCCCGTTTATGGCCCAGGACATATCTTGATGGTTTACTCTCTTGTACATTCGCTTGCCCAAAATTTATTGAGCCTCTTCTAGGTGGAGCCTGATTGTAGGTGCTGAGACACAATGGTGCACAAGACAAAATGACCAAACTCTCAAGCAGGTTGCAGTCAAGTGATGACAGACCAATCATAAACTAGTGAGAAAATGTCAGATGGAGATGAGACTGTGTGAAAAAAATCGAACAGTTCAGAGTGATGAAAAGTGTCTGGGTCAGGAAGCTTCCATGATCAGAAAGGTCTCTGAGGAAAGGGAGCTGAAGCCTGAATGATAAGAAGTGACCATCCATATAAAAATTAGGGAGAACATTCTAAGCAAAGGAACATGCTAAGGCTTTTTCTGGTTCTGAGATGAGAAAAAAAAAATGGTCTGTCAAAGAATGAGAAGATGTCCTGAGTGGGTAGGGAGAGGGGGAATAAGGAATTGAAGGGAGAAATAGTAGCAAGAGATGAGGCAGAAGGTCATTTTTGAAAAGTCTTGTCTACTCTGTTTCCAGAGTCTGCATTTAAGTCTAAGAGGAGTGGAGAGCTATGAGAAATGTTTTAAGAAAAGGAGAGAAATGAGTCAATGTGTGTTTTAGGAAGGACATTCTGGCCTGTTCTGTGGAGAAATTGCCCCAAACCAGCCCCAGATGGAAGCCTGATTAGAGGGAAGGTCAAGAGGAGTCAAAGGAAGTAGCAAGTTCTCCTTGGAAGGTAGAACTTAAGGCCCTTGGAAGCAGACTATATACAGGGATTGAGGCAGGCAGAGAGTATACTCCAGGGCAATGCTCAAGTTTCTGGCTTGTGCACTGGAAGTAGAGGTGGGGTGTCCTCCTCCAAATCAGGAAACCCTGAAAAAGAGTGGGTGTGTAGGCTAAGGCTGAGGAGTTGGTTCTGGACTTGGCTAATCTGAGGTACCTATGACATTGGCAACAGGGAATGTGCCGGAGGCAGTTACATATGTGACTAGGCTCAGAGAAAAGAGGTGGGGATTCTATGCAAGCAATCAGGTGTTAACCCAGAGAAAGGAAATGAGGAAAGGCAGGATGAGGTCAGATTCTGAACCTCTTGATTTTATGTGACATCTTTTCTTTTCTTTTTTTTCTGTTTTGTTTGTTTGTTTGTTCTATGTGCTTGTCATGTCCAGTTCAAGATGTCCACTAGTCACTTCTTCTCCAACCTGGTCTGCAAAAATCTTGGCTGCTTCTGGTTTGCTCCCTGCTTCTGCCTATTATCCTCAGACAGCTTCCCCTTGTCACATGGTCTTGCCAATTCTTTCATTCTTTCTCCATTCTTTCCCCATGGCTCTATGAGATGAGCCCCCCAAATAGTGACTCATTCCCTGAACATTACCGATGAGGAGGGTGTTGCTTGGGTCTCTAGCTCTGTTGTCCAGGCTTCCTTTCCTTTATCCATAAAACGAGGGGATTGTACTGGAGAGTGCTTTGAGCTTTAACGTTTTCTGATTCTAAGTTGTCTGAGTCCTCAGAAGGAAAGAAGTGACCTCTTTCAGAAGAAGCTAAGAGAATAGCATTTTTTTCTTTTATACGAGGTCCTATGGAGGTTGGGTGGGCTGCAGCTGTTCAGCTTCAATTAAAAACACACATGAACCTCCTGCTTTGTTTCAGTTTCAAACCTTGACCATCTGAATGAGCACATCTGAATTCCTAAGGCTCCAGTGTAGGTGTGAGGAGGCACTATGGCATTTGCTTCCCACATTTCGTTTATTGAGGGTAGGAGAGATTTCAAAGTCTTGGAGATATGACAAGAGAACATACCTTGGCTCTAAAAGCCATTGGTAATTAGGTTCCAGTGCACAATTATCCATCCCCAGTCAGAACTCCCTAAATGTCAGCATGTACTCGTGAGCCCTGGTATTTGGGCAAACATTTCTGAGTAGCTTAAGAGAGAAAATGAGTCTGCCAGTTATGAAAGCAGTCTACCAACTTTCTGTGGTGGTCCAGAAAAGACAGGAGTCCAGACCTCCAAACAAAATCATGTTCATTCTGAATCCTTAGAAAGTTGTCATCTTACTTCAGTGTAGGGAATGTACACAGGTTCTAAGGCCCTGAGGCAGCATCCATCACTGCCCAAAGCAGGAAGGAGTCAGTACTCTTCAGACTGTTGGCTACACCTAGTGACCAGCTGTAACAAGAGATGGGTTGTGATGGCCTGGCAAGCAAGGCCCAGAACAAGGATTCTGGACAGAAGCAGATGATGGCTAGGCCACCTGAACAAACATTTTAGACTCTTCACAATGATGGTCTGAGCTCCAGTAAGAATGTCAGGGCTAGAAACAAGAGTTCTATGTGAGTTCCAATGCTAGGGAAGAGAGGGTTTCTCAGTAGCATTGTTGGCTCTCCAGGCAGGAAGAAGGGACTCAATAAGAGGAAGAGGCAGCCACTGCTTGCCAATGTCTGTGTTCTCTTCTTGGACACAAAGCCTGTCTACATTCCCCAACCTTCCTTGTCGTGGTGGAGTCATGCTTAAGGGTGAAACCCAGGCTCACTCTTCTCCCTTCTTGTGCATGTGCCTGAGGTGGGGGAAGGACATAGAATTGGTTCAGGTTAGGGCCAGAGTGCTGGGCCTTCGAAGAGGTATTCATAATCTCCTCTAGACAACCACATGAATGACTGGATGCAGGCCTGAGTCCCAACTGATAGGAAACTTGGATATTGGAAGTAATAGAGATGGCAAAATGTGACTTCTTGAGCAGAGAAATGTCTTCAGGAGCCTGTTGGTTAAGTCACATTCATATCCCCTAGACACTGATGCACTCATCTCAAATTCTGGCCTCTTAGTCTGTCTCCTGTGTCCCTGCTATAGTTTGAATGTGTCCCCCAAAAGTTCATGTGTCAGAAGCTTAGTTCCTCAATGCAACAGTATTGAGAGCTGCGGCCTAGAGGGAGATGTTTGAGCTATGTGACAGAGCCCTCATGAATGAATTAACGCTTTTATCTTGGAAGTGGATTAGCTACACCAGGTTTATCTTGGAAGTGGATTAGCTACACCAGGAGTTTGTCCCCTTTTTATCTCTTCCACGTACACACCTGCTCGCCTTTCTGCTGCCTGCTATAAGTTGAAGCCGCACAAGGTCTTCACCAGAAAAGGCTAAGCAGATGCTGATACCATATTCTTGGACTTCCCAGTTTGCAGAACTGTGAACCAAAATAAAAACATTTTTCTTTATAAATTTTCCAATCTCAGGTGTTCTGTTATAGCAATAGAAAGAGGACTCATGACACTCCCTCAGAGGGCCTCTCAGGAGCACATAACACAGTGTGGCTCATCCTGGTCTTCCAAACCACTCTTCTTCATGTTCACACCCCTTCCCGCCCCTCTCTAGCTGCATCTTTGTTCACCAGGGTCAGGCAGGTAGCTTAAATGGGGGACAGAGCTGGTGTAACATAATAATGTTGGGGAAACCATGTTAATTCTAAGTAAATAAAAACAGTCGAAGTCCATCTAAAAATAAGTCATTATGCTGTCCAAACAACCCACCCAGACTGTCCGTCTCCAAGTGAAATTGTCTACCATTTTTTATTTCTCAAGAAGACTAATAAAAGGGCAAAACCCACAAGCCATGTCTGAAAATTCGATTTTATTCTCTCCTATGCCTAGCACAGCATGGTATAAAATAATAACTAGTATTTGATTTTTACCTTTTGAGTGATATCTAACATACATACCAGAAAAGTATCCAAGTCCTACAGTTCAGTGAATTATTACCAAAACAAAAAATACACCTCCGTACTGTCCCCCTAAGTTAAGACCCAAAACATCATTAGCTCCAAGAGCCCCACATGGGCTCTTCTTGTTCACCAAAGGAAATTACTGTCTTGATTTCTAACACCATAGATTAAATTTACCTGATTTGTAACTTTATAAAAATGGAAGCATCTAACACGCTGTCCTTGTGCCTGACTTCTTTTACTCAACATTGTATCTGGGAGATTCACACATATTTTTGTGTGATTGTTCATTCTTGTTACTGGATACTGTTCCATGTTGTGCAAATACCAGAATTTATCTATCTATACTGCTGTTAATTAATATGTGACTGTTTCTAATTTTAGACTCTACTAGTCTCAGCATGAAGAAAAAACCTTCCGGTAGAACAACAGAAAGACCTAGGTGTTAAAGGTAGAAAATGGTCAGCATGCATGTTCCTGTCCCTGTAACTACAGGTGGACTCCAAGGTAGACCAAGGGGATATGGGAAGAAACATCAATAGCATCTGCAACCAAGTCCCTGTAGAAGAGCAATTCTCTGAATTTTGGTTCAGGACTCATTTTTGTTTTTTGTGAATTATATCAATATTTATCATAATAGAAATGAAAACTGAGAAATAAAAAAGATGTTCTTGATAATTTATTTCAAAATTGACAATAAGAATATATACAGTATTATATATAAATTTATAAATAAGGTATTTTGAAGAAAATGTCTCTTTCTCAAACAAAAAATGTAAGCGGGAAGAATGTAACTAATTTCCTTTTCGTGCAAATCTCTTGACTAGCAGTCTGGCTTCGTAGAAGACTGCTGGATTCTCAGATTTGCTTTTGCATTCCATCTGGTACAGTATCATGTGTCAGTCAGGAGAGAATGGGGAGTGAAAAAGGCAAGTAGTGTATTAGCATCATTATGAAAATAGTTTTGACTATGTAGACTCACTAAAAGGATTTCAGGGACCCCCCAGAGGTTCCACGAGAAAAATTTGAGAATTGCTGTTCTAGAACACCATGGCCAAGTGCCAATCAGCTTTAGAATGCAAACCTCCAATGAACAGGCACCCCTAAGTTACCACTCAGAGAGGGCTACCAAACTACTGTGAGTTAATTCACTTCTTAATTAAAGAACCAACTAATAAAATTAATAGAAGAGCAAAAGGAAGTCTAGATGAGTAGTGGAAGGAGATTGGGGGAAGGGAAGGAGGACGGGAGGGTATAGGGGAGGATCATGAACTAAAATCGATTTCTATGCACGTATGAGTTTGTCGAGATGAACTGAACTACCACATATAACTCTAAAGCTCTAACAATGTTTTAAAAATCTGTATTTTCTCTTAATACCTTATAATCCTTTAATTTGAAATGTTTTGATTTTGTTCATTCTAAGCCAGAGATGTCTATTAGAAATATAAAGCAACTCTTTTATATAATTTCAAACTTTTAGTAGCCACTTAAAAATAAAAACAAAGTAAGTGAAATTAATTTTATTAACACATTTAGGCCAATATTCTCAAAATATTATCATTTTAGGGTACAATCAATACAGAATATAATCACATAAAAACAGTATCAAATACTAGTGAGATATTTTACATTCTTTTATTCACACTAAGTCTTCAAAATCCAGTGTGTTTTTCCATTTATAGCATGTGTCAATTCATATGGTAAATTTTCATCAGAAAGACTTGATCTGTATTAAGATTCAAACAATTCCATAAAATTTGATAAAGTAGATTAACTTATCCAGGTTCTTCCAAATATACCAAGAAGTATTTTTAATAACTGGAGTGTTGATATTCAAATTAATATAAATTAAATGAAAAAAATCACTTGCTCATTTACACTAAACACATTTCAAGGGCTCAATGGCCACACATGTCTGGTGGCTACCGTATTGAACAGAACAGATCTAAATATTTTTATGTATTATACTGGGAATTGAACTCAGGGCCTTGTGCATACTAGGTAAGTGCTCTACCACTGAATTTATATCCACAGCCCTTTTTAAAATTTTATTTTGAGGCAGAGTCTCACTAAATTGCCCAGGCTGGCTGGCCTCAAACTTATGATTCTGCTGGACCCCATGTGTACCCACCATGCCCTGCAGAACTAAATTTTTAATTCTCTGCTTTTCTGATCTATCCTATCCCTTTGGTTCTTGGCTGCTTAGACATCTGATTAGAAAAATGTATTCATTCCCATTGTTTTCCTGGGAAACTGATACCATAGTAAATTTCTTCATAGGCAAGTTAGGGTGCTTGACAGAGAATTGTGAGTGGGAGAATCATTCTGGAGCCACAGTTTAAAATAGCAGGTTTCCTTTCAGATTGGGTTCTAGGACTTTTTCATTAGATGTTTTCACGTACCTCAAATAATCTAACACAGCTTTTGATGTAGCTGTGCAATATGCTGCTGCCCCCAACCAGCACTGGAATGGATGCCTCTCTGATTGGACATGGCTGGAGTGTCATGGGATGACACCAGGAAGAACTTAGGCTGCTGGGCTTATTTGGACTAATCACTGGGAAGTTTACTAAGTTCTTATTGATGAACTCCACCTCAGTTGTCAGAAAGATAAATTTTCTTGCCCTTTGTCTCCGTGTTTCCACTCAATGGTATGTACCCAAAAGGTAAAGGGAAGGAATAGAATGAAATTCCAAGCCAAAAAAACTCAGGGCAAAGAAGCAGTACTGAGTTTAACATCTCATAACTTGGAGGCAGCAAAAGTAATTTAACAAGAAGCATGAAAGATTTTTGTCTTCTTTGTGAATTGCTCATCTCCAGATCATTTTCAATACAGGAGAATGAAAAGTTACCTATTTTACACTTTGGGGAATCCCTTACTTATATTCTGCAAATAAGAAAGACTAAAATTCCAAGTCTAACCATTTGATACTGTAGCTGCAAGTTTTGTGGCTGGTCAGTTGTTTGTCATTGAATGAGTAAATGAGAAAAATGAGTTTTGTCTCCTTCTAAAATTCTCCTTTTCCCAAATTGATCGCTTAACCTTTCAGCCAGTCATATCATTCCATCATATCCATTCTCCTAATGTTGGACTCAAGTGAGAATCCTGCATCTGAGTACATGATGTCATTGCAAATAAATCTAAAAGGAACTAGAAAGTTTCTAGAATTTCCTTATCTGAGGGAGCCAAACTAAATAAACATAATTCACATCCATCAGGAGCTCAGTGAAGCTAGCAGCATTCTGGGTGGAATTATTTCATGCAAAATGACTGTTGAAACTGAAGTTCTCTTGAGCTCCTTATTGAATCAGATACCCAATTTTTCTGTCTCTATGACATAATGTCAGAGGAGACATGACTGCATGATACTACTGGCTAGGCACAAAGTTACTTTTAATTAATATACTCAACTTTTACAGTCAGAAATTACATAACTAAGACTACAACAACTATGCACAATATTGAATACATTTATTCAAGCCTTCTCTTCAACACTCAAGCTGGATGTGCCAGGGTCATCAAATGATGAATTAAAGTTAAATCAGATTTGTTAAATAAATAATTTGGTCTTCAGAGGTAAAGATTTTTTTTAAAGAAAGAGTTAAATCAGTGTGTTAGAACTATTTGGAACCTTGAAGTTCATCTACTGCTGTCTCTTTCTTCCTGAATGTTCTTGCTTTTAGGATCATTTCAATGTTCTTTCTCCTTTCTGGGTAAAATGTGATTTTGCTTCTACTGGGATCATCATAAAATCTTTTTTTTTATTTTTTATTGTAAACAAATGGGATACATGTTGTTTCTGTTTGTACATGGAGTGACAGCATACCATTTGCATATTCATACATTTACATAGAGTAATGATGTTTGATTCATTCCATTATTTTTCCCCTTCCCCCCACCCCTCCCACCTCTCTTTTCCCTCTATACAGTCCCTCCTTCCTCCATTCTTGCCCCCCTCCAACCCCATTACATGTCATCATCTGCTTATCAGTGAGATCTTTTGGATTTTTTAGATTGGCTTATCTCACTTAGCATGATATTCTCCAATTTCATCCATTTGCCTGCAAATGCCATAATTTTATTATTCTTTATGGCTGAGTAATATTCCATTGTATATATATACCACAGTTTCTTTATCCATTCATCAATTGAAGGGCATCTAGGTTGGTTCCATAGTCTGACTATTGTGAATTGAGCAGCTATGAACATTGATGTGGCTGTATCTCTGTAGTATGCTGATTTTAAGTCCTTTGGGTATGGGCCGAGGAGTGGGATAGCTGGGTCAAATGGTAGGTCCATTCCAAGTTTTCTAAGGAATCTCCACACTGCTTTCCAGAGTGGCTGCCCTAATTTGCAGCCCCACCAACAATGTATGAGTGTACCTTTTTCCCCACATCCTCGCCAACACCTATTGTTGCTTGTATTCTTGATAATCGCCATTCTAACTGGGGTGAGATGGAATCTTAGTGTAGTTTTGATTTGCATTTCTCTTATTACTAAAGATGGTGAACATTTTTTCATATGTTTGTTGATTCATCATAAAATCTTAAGTGAAGTGTTAGCTGATTCTAGAACTATAGAAAGCCCTACAGTTTTTCCTCTCCATGCCTAAATCCTCTTCCACCTGCTTTCTGATGCTTCTAGTTGCACCATTCCATGTTGGTCCTTTCAGATTAGGATAATTACATTAAAATGAAAACACCCTAAGAAATGCTTAAACAATTGTCAGACATTTTTCACTTCAGTGTGAAGGAAGAGGCAAAGTAAGGTGTGGTGGAATGAAAGTTTTATATCAGTAAGGTCAGAAGGGAGAGTGACAGCCTAGAGGACAAAAGTTATGAGAACATAGGGGCCAACTTAATGGCTCAACAGACTCTCTTGCTCCTTCTACCCAATTGCTACCCTTTGTATGAATTTTTCTTTCAGCTCCTGTAATTATCTAACTGCTTGGCAATTGTTCTTGCCAAACTAGAGCCCTGCCAAGAAGATGGTTCCAATACAAGAGGGGTGACTCAGGTGCAGGGTGAGAGCTCTCAACCTTTCTAGAAGAGTTTGTGGAAGCAGCAGTGGAGAGCCATGCAAGTTGAGAAGGCTAGGGTCTTATTTTCAACTTTGTTATGAATGGGAACCCCTTTCGTAGACTCAAGGAAGAGCATTGCATAAGGAGGTACATGTAGCTACCCATACATGCACATGCATGCATATTCCCATGGACTCATACACATACCCACATAACTCCATCTGCACATGAATGTTCCTCCTACAACATTCAGCAAAACAAGGGGCAGGCATTTCCTGTGGTAGCTGGAATTTCAATCCTTGTCTTGCTCATTATCATATATTGGTTTAGGACTGAGATGTGAATGACAGGAGATGGTTAATCTGCACTCTCCAAGTCAGGATAATGCATCCCCTAGCCTTTGTCTTTGGAATAACTAAGCACAATGGTAAGGAGCCCAGCCTCTGCCATTTACCACCTCCAAAGTCTTGGACAAGTTATTTAACCTCTCTATATCTCACTTCCCTGATCTGTAAAATGGATGTGATCTCAGTATCTTTGAGAAACTGAAATAGCACATACAAAGCATTTAAAACAATGCCTGACACCTAATAGGTGCTCAGAAAATATTTCCTGTACGAATAAAATTGTAATCTTATCAATATTACATTATTACCATGAGGAAACTTCCATTGCATTGTGGCTTTAGATTTAATGGGAAAAGCGAGGAGAAGGGTTAAGAATCTAAACTTCTGTTCTTATGGTAGGGCCAGATCACCCTGCTGGCTCATCTGCAGATCTTTCTCAGAGAGGGGGATTAACATCTTGCCATTAAATAAAAGAATTGTTACAGATAGGTTTCTAAAGAGATAGTCAAGCCAGACCTGAGTGTTTCATGTTTTTATCTCCAGACATTGGCTGGTTGGGAGTGTTGAGCTTCCTCCTGGATTTGGATGAACCTCAAAAGCAAAGTCTATTGTTCCCTTTCCTTCAACACTCCACATTCTTCGTTCCTTTCTTTGCTTCCTGTCCTGAATCTGCTCTAAGGAAACAAAATGGCCATACTTCCTTAGTGAGAGCAGAGGCTGAATAGTATAGTTGTGAGGCTCTATGAAAAGCAATTGAGGGACTTGGAGCTGGGGTATGCTTTATCATTGATGCTTCCCATGTCTTGACCACGTAGTGAGCACTGCTTCCATGGATCCTCACATCAGGCCTGGGTGGAGGCTGGAGCTGATGCGGGGCAAGGCAGCTCCAGGCTGTGGCTGACTGGGTCTTTAATTTTGTACACATGTTCACATATGTACAGGAATCCAGCAGATGGGCAACAAGCAAGCTTGGGCAGAAATCCACTGACAAATAGCAGTAGCTCTGAATAAATCACAATGGCCTGGGCTACAAATTTAGCTCTAGGGAATGAGGTCTCAGGCAAACAGGAAGAAAAAGCATTCACCCAACTTTTTCCTGAAATGCCAGAGGAATGAAAGAGGTCAGTGGTGAATACAAAATTAGCTTTTGGCCACTCTCCAAAGTGATTTGACCTATTTAGGAGTCGTTGAGAATAAGGAAAAGGAAGTTCAGTGGCCTGCGTTTTGATTTATCAAGGGAGAAGGGATAGGGGACAGATTGCCAGACAGCTGGATTCCCTGAGTCACTGGTTATGGATCGTATGAGTGGCTATGGCTGAAACTCATGAGAAGAGCTCTGGGGTGTTGACTTTGGTCCAACTCCTGACATGATTTAGCATGCAAATGATAAGCCCGGCAGGTGCATTGGTAATCTGGTGTGCCAGCTTGGTGGACCTGGTTGCTGAAAGGACCATATCAGATTCTGAAAACATTGCTGCAGGTTAAGCTCCTCTCCAATCCTTCTATAAAGGGGAACCTTGTGTTGAATTAGAGCCCCCATTAGAGAGCAGCCACAAAATACTGAGGCTGGCCCCACGACAGCCCAGCAGATTGGAGATGGAAGTGAATGCAGCTGGTGCCCTGCCTACATCTTCTTTACCAGTGGCTGTACCCCTCCTCCAGCTGCTGTGAGCATTGGCTGCCAAAGTATAGCTGTCCCTTCTCTGGAGAATTGTATGCAGTCAAATGCAAGTCCTGCCAACCCTCTTGACTCCAGGTGAGATCAGCCCTGGGATGCAATTTGCACTCCAGAGCTCCTTGCAGGATCAGGCTGGAGCACATCTCCAGCTACAGCCCCTTTCTTGCGTTAGCCTGCAGGTGGCAGAGCCACAGTAGAACCCAAGTCCCCCAGACTTGAGTGTCCCTCTCCTAGTCACTGTTCCTTCCTATTCATTGCTTAATTTGTTGTTTTCTGATATATATGACAGGAAGGTGTATTTTGACATATTATACATACATGTGGTGCAACCCATTGCAATTGTGATTCCATTCCTGTGGTTGAGCATGGTGTGGTGATTCACTGGTGGTGTAATCATATATGAACATAGGAAAGTTATGTCCCATTCATTCTACTGTCTTTCCTGTTCCCATCCCCCTCCCTTCCCTTCACTCCCCTTTGTCTAATCCACTGAACTTCTACATGGTTTTATTTCCTTAGAGAAGCATTTGTTCATCTCCTGTTTTCTTCCTGTGTGCCTTTTACCCGCTGCTTTGCATGAATCCTAGCCATTCTTTGAAGCTCATCTCCAATGCTCTAGAAAACCCTTTCTTGCACCTCAGTTGCTTTCTTTATTCAGTAAATGTTTATTGATCGCCTATTATGTGATAGGCATGGTTGTAGGCACTTGGACTTGATCAATGATTTAAAAAAGGCCCCCACTAGAGTAGTAACTGTGTGACCTTGGTGAAGTTCCTTAAGCTTTCTGAGCATCTGTTCTTTATTGTAGAATGAGAAAAATAAACCTTACTGTATAGGATTATTATAAGGATTAAGTAAGATACCATGTATAAAGTATAGTCACTGGCACATCATTAACTTTGAAACATGGTGCCTTTCGCTATTATTGTTATTGTTGCTGTCATTGTTGTATTGTCATAGCCCCCTAATGACTCTAAGCTTATTCTGGGCAGGAAGAGTATCCAAAGCCTTCTGGTATCACCCAAATACCTGACCAAAGTGAAAGCATAGTAGATATCTGTTGAGTAGATAAAAAGGGTCTCTTGCTTAGAAGGATTTCTTGCTTACACTGCAAGATTTAGGAATCAGTGAGAAACAGACTAAGCCCCATAGGAAGTTTTTTTTTTTTTTTTTTTTTTTTTTACTAATTTAAGCTGTACATTTAGGTGAGTGGTGTCGTAAAGGAAAATAAACCTGAATAGTAATCTAGTTTTCGTATTATCCCAGAAGTCCACAGAAGGAAAATATATACTTTTCCTTTCAGAATTTCTTCTTTTCGCCTTCCCTGCTAGATTTGGTGTCCCAACAAGTCCAGCTGGGCTTTCTTTGTGTGTTCTTCTGTCTCCAAATTTTCTCCTCTGTCCCATGTATTGCCCTCCCTGTTCTCTGTTACCTATGGGAATGGTGTTGCTGGCCTGATGTCCACAGGAGGAAACTTCCATTGTGCCTCTGGGGTCCCTGAGCTGTTGCCTTCTAGTAACCCAGGCAGCACCCCACCAAGAACTGACCAGAACTTGCAGCCAAACTGCACATTGGTGCAGCTTTCCCCACTGCCCTTCTGCAAAGGTGAAAGGCAAGTTCACAGGATGCGAGGCTTTCTTTCTCCCCCGACATCTGGTTTGATTCTGGGCAGCTAAATAGTGTCTTTGCCATGAACAACAAAAGCTAATTCACTGTGGTTTTTAAACACCAAGTGCAAATATTTTTCCTTTTCAGCTTGGGGTCAGTGGAAGGGAAAAAACAGGGCTGAGAGGGAGATTAACCTTTTAAAACCTATTATGACTTCCCAGAGAAAATAAAACAATGGCAGCATTTCCTTTCATTCGTGAGAGTCTTTTCATGAGTGTTGTTCAAGGCAAGAGTAGGGCTCTGAGGAAGAGTTTGAAATACTATTTTAGCTTGGTTTTCCAGGCCAAAGCCCACCCTGGCTGCTTTCAAGAACCAGCACAATCCCAGTAATGCCCAAGGCCACCTCTTCTGCTTTCTCTCCTCTATCTTCGTCATCAGCTCTGCCTTTGGCTTTCTCCCCCTACCCCACCCCTGTGCATGGCCCAGACACTCTGCTGATGGGAGGAGAAGAGTACAATTAGCTGTTTTAGGCAATGGCATGCCATCACAGGTGCCACTGGCCAATGCTGAGAAGGCCAAAGATTCTGTCTGGGTCACTTCTTCGAGGTTCCAGCCAGACTTGCTGTGGATGTAGGCTGTCTTAACGCATCCCAGAACTCCAGCACCATTCAGTTTCTCTTCAGAGATGAAGTCACTCATTCTGTTTCTTGCACCTGATTAAGGAGCAGGAGCCTACCATGCAGAGAGCCACAGCCATCTGCAGAGACCTGGCAACTGTCTGAAAGGAAAGCAAGTCCATCTGCCTCACTAGTAGTTCTGCGGTTCTCTCTGGACTGCGATGCAGAACCTCATCTCTGACTTTCCAGTATTTTCTCTTTTTTTCTCATCTCCTCCCTTCCAGCTGCACAGGGATTCACTTGCTGGGCTCACATGGGAGGTAAAGCACATGCCATGACCACATAAGGCTATCAGAGCAAGGCTGTGGAAGTCCGTAAACTCTTCCTTTCTTGCCAAGAGGAAGATCTGATGGCATCCAGGATGGTGGATTTTCAAGAAGCAGCTTAAGGTGTCTTGCCTTGTACTGTGGCTATTGTTATCTGTGCCACACATGTTGATTCAGGTGGTGTGTATGTTGAGGGTGGGAGGGGATCCGAAATTGATTTGCAACCTACACAGAGCAAACTCTGTATCCACCCTGACACCATCCTTGTCTTTTCAGTGCGCATGCAAATATTTGCAGACCTGATGAATAGCTCACTCTCACACCAACCTAAAAATTCACAGCCAACCCAGCTAGCCCCATCCCCATGATAAGAGTGGATGGCAACATGGGGCAGCCGTGGAGCCATGGGATGGAATTTGTCCCTTTGTGATTGGGCAGTTGCCATAGGAGCTGGGCCTCTGTGGCTCCCTAAATTTTAGTAATTGTTCAGCTTCCTGTCTCTAGCAATGTGTTCATGGTTTCCATAGGCACATAGCACTTGGCAGAGCTTCTCAAACTGGAAGGGCCTGAGAGTCTGTATTTCTAACAAGCTCCCAGGTGATGTTCATGCTACTGATCCCCTGGCCAACTGCACTTGGATCCCCAAGGCGGTGAAGAAATACCACTGTGTTCTAAATTCTTGCAGGGCTGGGAAAGGAAAAAGGCTAAGCCCCTCCTCTGGAGACAGGGTGTGTCTGAGACTGCCCTGGAGTCCTGATTTGCCATTCAAGTGAACCCCTGAGAGATTAGCAGCTGGCCCCACACTTGGGTGAGACCATCTCCCCCTCCAGGGGGGAGTCCCAGAGGCAATGCAGAGGTTGTGTGAAAATCTGCCATCCTCCTTGCAGAAGGTTGCCCTCTCTCACCCTCCCAACCCCCCTGCCCTATGTGCTGACTTAAGCAGATCAGCTTTCAGCTCTCTGGCATTCAGAGAGGGCTTTGCTAGAAGAAAAGGCCCTTCCTTGAGAAGCAGAGCGGGAATCCAAGCATGGCTCTCACCTGCTGTATGCCCAAGAATGCAGGTATTTGGGGTTTGCAGCATTTCCTGGCAAGACAAAAAGAGAGGGGAACTGGGGGAGACAGGGTTTAATGGAGAGTGCTTTGCACTATAGTGCTTCCTTTTCCGGGGGAAGGAGAAGTATATTCCCTGAGGACAGTGAGCCATTTCACAGGAACAGATGTGCAAAAGGGAAGCCAAGCCTGACCCTCACTCAGAGCTGACCTTGAAATTTAGGGTCAGCAGCTCCTAAGCTTTGGGGACTCTTGGGTTGTTCAAACTGGATGACCAAAGTTTTCTACTTTGTGCTCTGATGCAAGGAAAGGACAATCCTTTCTCCCTCCTGTGCTGCTCTGGTGTTTGAACATCAGGGTACAGACAGTGATCCAAGTGAGGATTCCAGGCTAGGATTTGGGGGCTCTGGCTCAAGGATGCTGGGATAACACTGGGCTGCTTGCCCCTTTCTTCTCCTCTGGCACTTGGCCACCTCCTGTCTTTGAAGAATTCCTCAATATCTTGCCCTTGTTCTGAGATTACAGAGAGAGATTTGTCTCCCTGTGACCCCCTAACAGCCCTGAAACTGGGAGTCCCCAGACCCAAGTTCCCCAACTCCTTCTTTCTTTCATCTTCAATGGCCTTAAACAAGTTTTTGAGGCCTGTCTTGCCTTCTTTAGTCCTTTAAACCCTCCTTCACTATATTTCTTAATTTCCTAAGATCTGCCACACAATCGAACCCTATTTGGAAAGCATTGAACTATTTACAGTGTTCTTCCTGCATTGGGGTTAACCCTTCAATTTTAACTCAGGAGCCTTGATATCAGGTGGCTCCTACTTACATTTCTTCTCTAGACTCCATGGCCCCCAGTCAGGTTATTCCTCAGGAGGTGGAGAGTATGAGAGTTAAAGCCAGCCACTCTCCTTGCCTCAGCTAAACCACTGTCTCTGTGGAGATTGATACAAGGCCATGCCGCAAGGGTCTCCTATTTGTCTAGCCACCACCAATAACGTTGTATGCAGCCCTTCTCAGCGGAAGTGTTGCTCCACCCTGCCAACTGAGAACACTTCCTCTGAGTTGCTTTTCCAGGTGTAGCAATGGGTTTGTGTAGCTTTGTTATCTAAGGAGGGGAGGGAAGCATGCCTACGGAGCAGGCAGCTTCTGATGGGTGCCACTGAACTTGTGTCGGTGTGTTTGAGACACTGTAGTTT
Source organism: Sciurus vulgaris (assembly GCF_902686455.1). NCBI lineage: Eukaryota > Metazoa > Chordata > Mammalia > Rodentia > Sciuridae > Sciurus > Sciurus vulgaris. The sequence continues at coordinate 124,839,708 of NC_136471.1, read as the reverse complement.
CCAAACTTTGCAATGGAGATGTTGCTCAAATTCCAAATCCCTAAAATCATATTATTTGATGTACAGGCTACACCTCAGGACAATCAGAATCTCTGGGAGTAAGCCCAGGTATCAGTATATTTTTGTTAAAGCTCCCCAGGCAGGTTCCACTGTGCAGCCAGGGTTAAGAATCACTGGCTTAGGTAAGAAGTAAGAACTCCATTCTCACTCTGACCCCAAATTTTCCTCAAGGAACTAAGTGAGACAATTAAGGACCTAAGTTCACACATTTTCATGTGTATCGGTGGGTCCAGAGGAGAGTATCCAACAGTCAGGTAGCATTTATTTAAAAAGCCTGAAGGATTAAGTAATGGGAGGAAGTACCAAAAATTTCCAGTTTAAGCTTGAAGAGAAAGATGGCAAGAAGACTTTATTTATTTATTTATTATTTATTTTTGTGGTGCTGGGGATTGAACCCAGGGCCTTGTGCTTGCAAGGCAGGCACTCTACCAACTGAGCTTTATCCCCAGCCCTAAGATGGCAAGAAGACCTTTTGAATAGCTTGACCCAACTTACCTTCAAGAATCGAAGATCCATGGCATGGAGGTGGCTGACAAGCCAGGAGGGGCAGGGATGGGCCATAGAGCTACTTGGCAGAGAACTCAACTTTTTCACAGTTTCTGGTATGTTATGAGTTTGACTCTCTTTGGGCATTAGTCTCAACAAGGTCATGGCACCCCAGATGACTATGGACAATTCTCATGTAAGGAGACCAGGCCTTAAATCAAGGATGTCTTAAGAAGGACTTGGCAAACATTGCATTTGGCACAATGAAAACTGAGGGGAAAATGACTGCTTTTTGCCTCTACACAAATTTTATTATGCCAGGTTTTCATCATAAAAATGTTAGAGGTTTGGGGTATGTATTTATTACTCAAACAATCTAGTTACTATGATCTTCAACATCTCTCAAACTGGCGTCTCAAAGGGAATTTTATTTACTAGATTTAAAGCCATGGTACGATTGTTTCATATGATTGCATTATAAGCATAGGAATAATTCAGGGCTAAACAAAACTCTCTGCTTTCTTTTCTCCTCAAACTCCACTGCATTTCTGCAATCTGGAGAAAGGCATAACACATGCCAACATGCCACATCTTGTTAACTGATAGACAATATTTGGACAAGGTTTAAAAGAGATAGACAGTACAGTCTTCAGAGAAAGTGGAGCTTGTGCCTCAAATTTCAGGCATCTGTGACATCTAGCCTAGGAGGGTATCCTGATGGCTTGGACAGGTATGTGAGAAACACTTAGGCTTATCAGGCAAACTATCGGGGATTCAGACCCTCATGTTAACCCATAATCAGTGGCCATGGTGGCCAGGATCTCCTGGCATTCATCCTTTCCAGCAGCAAAATTTTCATATCAGTACCAGTGTCAGCTCAGGTCCTTTGGGTAAGCCTGCACTCAGAGATACATTGCTACAATCTATGGTAAAAAAAAAAAAAATGTGAGTTTTATTGGTGTTTCCAATTTTTAAATTATTTTTATTGGAATTTATATTTTTTACTTGAGATTTTAAACTTTTGAAATATTTCTTAAACTAGATTTTTTAAAAATAAGTGAGAATTGAAAACTATAAATTTACCTCAGAGTACAGCTTTGGTAACATCCATTGTTTTCACTTTGTGGGCTTTTGCTATTGGTTTTACCTTCCAGACAGTTTGGTTTTGAAGAGGCAGCATGATGGGCAAAAAATTCTTTGGTGTTTGTCAAATCTGAGCTTGAGTCCTTGTTCTGCTATTTATCAGTTGTATGCTTTGAACAAGTTATGGGATCACAGCTTCTTTATTTCTAAAATGAGCATAATAATATCTGCCTTATGTATCCTTAAATGAGGGTGAGATGAAAAAATGCAGACCAAAGACTTAGAATGATGTACCTAGTAGATGCTCAATCCATGACAGATGTGGATAATAATAATCTTAAAAATACTACACCACTAGCACAAGCAAAAGCTTTGTGTCTGGGAAGCTACTCTCCATTCATATGCCTTAGGCAGAGAGCCAAGACAGCGGGTGTCCTTTCTGGATTAACCCACTTATCCTAATGTCCTCCAGAGGCACTGGCAGATGGGACATGAAAATACCAACAGCGTGCCTAGGGGAGGGCATGCAGCCAAATGTTATACTGGATCGAGCATGCCCAGGCAAGCCAGGAAAAAGACAGCATGAAAATTCACCATTCAGAAATTCCTGGAAGTTTCTTGGTCTCTCTCTTATGGAATGTAACTCAATAGAATATTTGAGGAGCTCTGTCCCAGACTTGGTCTCTTTCCTGGCTACAAAACTGGGTTGCTTTCTATTCTGTAGGGTTTTGATTGTTCATCATGGCCAGGACCTTGATGTTGGCAAGCATTTAGGGAGCAAGACTTTATGGAGCATCATCTCTATGCTGGACACTGAATTTGGCTCAGTTTCAAGCATGACTAAGACATACTTCTGTACTTGAGGGCTTCCAAGTCAGGAGGATTCTGATCCATGAGAAAGACACAGTGCCTGTGGCCCATGCACCGGGTAGAGGGACCAGCTCTCCCTTGTGCGGTGGCAGGTGAAGCCAAGAGAAGCTGGTGGAGGAGGGAACTTTTGAACTGACTCTCTTAGGATAAATAGGTTGATGTGTAGCAAGTTTTGGGTGGATTTTAATGTATATTGAGTCAAATTTGATTTTGTTATTGTTTTGGTTTTTGCCTGTTTGCTTTTGATTGATGTTTGCCTTTTCTGAGTCTGGGAGGTGTGGGGAATGGAGGAGATGGTAGGATTTAGGAGGGGATAAGTCTGCAGAAAGCTCTAAGCAACTGTGATCTGCTGCCCACATTCTCCCCATCCTGCACAACCTCACTGCAGATATAGATAAACAGTGGTGGAAGTTACTCGTCTATGTTCAAAGCAGAATCTTCTAATCTTTGCAGCCTAGCCAGTGCTTTTGAATACTGTGTTGGGTAGCTGGGTCCCCTCCTTCCTGGGTGTCTCTTTTTGGCTCAGTAAGAATACTGAGAAACTCTACTCTCCTGAGGGATACTACTTTTCTTGACCTCACATGTGTCCATAATTCATTGACCTTGAGTGTGACTAAACCCCTGGCTCCCAAAATGGCAGCCACATTCTCTCACAACTGAAGCACAGGTCTGGTTCTCCGGCATGCAGAGGTCAAATGTCAGAATCCAATAAGGGGAAAAATGCAAATGTTTCCTCAGTTTGGAAGAACTGAGGCCTCCCAGGAATGTTATCTTTGCTCCTTTCTTGACTTTACCCTACAATTGAGCAAGGAGGAAGTTTTGATTTATTCTTCAAGATAGAGTAAATCACTCTTCTCTCACCACCTTGTCTTTGTGTTATGCTTGCCATGAATGGCATTTGGCCATTAATAACTAGAATCCCTTTCCACCTAAGTTTTTATCCCTGGAAACCTTCACCAACAAGTTAGAGAGGGATGATTAATTTTCAAATAAGGATGTGCTTGAAAACAGGCCAGGGGCACACACCACAACCACAGAGCCCGTGGTTTAAATGGACAATAAATTTCACATCCCATCCAATGCAGGCCTGTGGCTCTTGCTCTGAAAACCAGGGGTGATGACAGGGGCCATAGGCTTCTAGTGCTTTCCACAGCTATCTTAGAAAGCAAGCAAAATGGCCACCAGGGAGAATTAAGATAATTGTGTATTGAGTGTTTTTGCTTGGAAAGAAGTTGATTTGTAGCTTCTCTTGATTAGGCTTTTATTTTTTCCCTTCTGCCCCTTTCTTCTGGGTTTTTACTTGCTTCTTTTTTTAATTTTTTTACACAAAAGACATCGTGGGTTAGAAGAGGAGATTTTATTTTGAAGAACAATGATCACATTAACAAGGTGACAGCAGATAAGCTAAAAGTCACTCCATTTTCTGCCAGGGAAAAATGTTCTTTGCCGCCAAATTGCATTCCGCCTCTCTTTGTCTACTCTCCTTTTCTAGGAGGGTGGCAGGCCCAGCCACTGATGGACTCAGAAGAAATATCTGGGAGATAAGATACACTCGTGATTCATATTAGAAGGGAAACTTTTGAATTCAATGATAAAAAATGACTTCCTTTCCTGTTTCACAACATTCTTGTGGCTGGAGTTCTCTGTAGGACAGTGACATTTCTCTGCCCTTGGTCCAACATATCAAGCAGAAAATAGCTATGAAATCTGAAACTTGGTAAAGGGCAAAAATCCAATTCATTGCAATTTAATAGACATCTAAGCCTATTCTGTAGATAATATTCTGTAGGCATAGAACCTGTCCTACATGTTGCCCCTATATTGGGGGCAAAGCTGACTACTCCCCCTACCTTTAAAGTGTCACAGCCACATCTAGACACGCACCTGTACAGCACTCAAAGAATTGTGGAACCAATTCAGTGTATGACTAGGTCTCCAAGAATATGTATTGGAAAAATAATAAACAACAACAATGAAAAAGGCACCAAACTCCAAAATGGGGAAAGAAAAAGCAAATGTGAAATAGGGGTGGTAAAAAGGAAAAGCAAAAGAAACTTCTTGAAAGAGGAAAGATTTGAACTACCCTTTGATGGGTTAGTGGGAATTCGTTAGTCAAGAAATAAACCTGTGGTTATTCCTTTCTAAGCTTTGGCTTCTGCAAAATCTTATAGAGTTGTTGTGAGGACTGAGTGATATAAAGGAAATATAGCACATAGCAGCATCCTTGGCCTATGATAAGGACTGAATAAATGGTTGTGGTTGTAGTTGTTGTTACTATTTTGGGGGGCATACTGGGAATTGAACCCAGGAGCACTTTACCACTGAGCCACATCCCCAGCTCTTTTATTTTATTTTTTTATTTTGAGATGGGATCTCACTAAGTTGCTTAGGGCCTCCTGTGTTGTTGCAACCTTCCTGTCTCACCTTCCCAAGTTATGTTGTTACTATTATTATTGTTATTAGGAGGTGGTATTGACAGGTATGAGCAAACCATTCAAGGTCCTTCACAGGACCTGTGACTGTACTATCACAGGTAATTAAAGCTCTTCTCCCTGACCTTTTAGCCTCTAATCTTACCCTGTCCTTTCTGAGGTTGACTCTCATTTTTCAGATCTTGGCATACTTCAGTTAATATCAATCAGTTCACCTCTGGCAAAATGAAAGCAAACCCAACCAAGTCTCAAAAGGGTTTTTTTGTTTTTTTTTTTTAACTCCCACTCTATTTCCCAATATAACATCTTATACATTGGTTTACAGTTTTAGTTGTGGATGGATATTGGAGTGAAAATGTAAATATAAAACCAATACCTTGTGCTGTTGTTTCTCCTGGGGTCTTTGTTTTCAACAACTAATTTTAGCAACTTCAAAAATATTCACTCAAGTTATTTTTTTACTTCTAATCTGTTTATCCTCCAATGACTTCATAGTGTTTCTGGAAAGAAGCTTTGAAACTTCTTTTTAAAAGTGTGGTAGTTAAGATGAAAGGCTAAGTACTTTTGCATCATGAATGATTGATATAATGTGTTTGAGAGGGGCTTATCCATTTGGCTGAGAGATTTGGGGGTTCAGTGGTTGGGGAAAACTAGAATGTTAATATTAAAAGTCATTTAATGACTCCTTATTATGTGCTCAGCAGGATTATTCTAATTGCTCTGCCATGGTTGATCCTTATCACAACCCTCTAATGCAGGTACAATTATGATTCTCATTCCATAGATGAGGAAAATGAGGCTTACAGTATTTATTTAACTCGCCCAAGATTACAGTTCAGATGTTGCAGAGCCAGAAGTTGGACTTAGGTCTGTTTGACTCTGAAACCTATGCTTTTTACCACTAAGTTATACTTCCTACAGGGATTTAAAAATAATGACCCCAACCTAAATGTGGGGGTGGTGTTTTTAGATTATAATACAGTGCCTTGGGGAAAGGAGAAACACTTAACGTAATGAAGAGTTAAAAGATGTGTTATATCCTGCACTATAATCCCTGTGTAGGTCATCCAAAGGAAAGGGGAATTTAGTTCTGATTTGAAGGAGCAAAAACCGATCAGCAAAGATGGCCTTCACCAAAATGAGACTGTGATCTTGGAAGAGGTGTCACTTAGGCAAGGGACACAACCAGTGGTGTCCAGCCTGAGAAAAGGGAGGGAGATGGGTAGGGCCTGTTACTTTCTATTTCAATTCATTTAATGACAGCAGAACTTTTTGCTAATTAACTCCACTGCCTGTAACTGATATATTTATTACCCAGCATTGTTTACCAATGACATATTGTTCAAATATTCATTTCCTAGGAGAGAGTTGTAAATGTCTTTTGTGATCATAAAAGGTGATGGATTAACAAGTGCTGGAGGTGGTGGCAGGTCAAGAAGTTACAATGCAGAATTTCCCACACTGGGGCTTGGGCATGTTGGCAAATTAGCACAGAGATGGTATTTTCAGTGATGAGAAAGAAGATAGTTTGTCGTATAATTTCTTACCTTCAGTGCCCTAATGAAGATGCTCCGAGGGATTATGCTTTATCTCATTTAAGGTCTCTGAACAAAATAAGTAGCAGATATGATTATAGTTGTTCTGCAGCTACAAAAACCTATTTTTAAATAGCTCCCTTCTACAGCCAGCCATCTTCATAGGGCCATCTGCTTTCCTAAATTTCCCAAGGCTTCCTCTAATAGTCACGAAGCTGCCCTGGGCCAACAGCGCCACCTGTCGGCTGCAACAAAGAACTTTTGGACTCAATATCTTTTTTTTCCTCCACTGCCTTTCTTGCGTTTTTTAATAATGCATGTGTCTCTGATGTTCCTGCACCAGCTAGATGTTACAACCGTGCAATATTGCTTGCATTTCTAATCATGGTGTGCTCTCTCAGACACCTCCCAGTCCGTATACATAGCTTTTTATGACCTATTTCATCTAGCTAACTGCTAGTCTGTTGGGAAGCAGGTTCAGAGCCTGAACTAGGAGAGACTGCAAACACTGATAGAGGTTTTTGAAAATTCATATAAAGTTGCTCAAGTAAAATATCCCCATTTGGGGAACATAATTAGTACATGTTTAACTGCAAATGTAGGAAAATTGTTTTGGGAACAGAACAACATGTTTTCTCAGGATGACAAAGAAAGTTTCTTTCTCTCTCCTTGATCTGTTCTTTATAAAGCCTTACCAGAGTCAACTAAAAGCGACCCCCTCTCATTATATATTCCTTTTCCCCAAGAACCAAAATGAGCTAAATTAATTCATTCCCTCAGTATTGTAAATACCAAATGATAAAACCACAGACACATAGATGTAAATATTGCCTGTGTAATTATGTTTTATGTTTGCACAACTAGAGGACACTAAGATAAAATTTAAAAAAATTCAAAGTTCTAAGGCTCCCAGATTTACTAAGAAAATAAGAATCCCAAGCATCCACACATCAGGATAGCCAAACAATCAACCAATATGTTATTCACCAGCATTGTCTTAAAAAGAAATGGCTTTCATAGGAACTGATGGGAACTCCAAATGCTGAACATTTTTTTCTCTTAAAGTTAGTAATGAATGTAGTGATTAATAGTGTAGGCTTTGGAGTTGCTTTCACAGTGTTGGAATTCCAACATACAGCTAAGGTTGAGAACCACTGCTCTAAGTATTTAGTCGTAACCATTATTTCTTCTTTTCTTGGATAGTTCAATTTGGCTCTTACTTAGTTGATAATTATTCCTTCCTTCCTTTTGAGAGTGTTCATCTATAAATTTCCAAAGTGTGTGGAAAGGGGAGGGTGGACATCTCTTTCCCTCTTCTCTTTGAATTCCCTATCTTCTAAAGAAAATAGCCATGACTGTTGTTGAATACAAAGCTGAGACCACATTCTAAAAAAAAAATGGAGTTCTTCTTGTTCACAGCATTACGCCTCTAGTTCCCTGAGGGATTTCTGGGGTTATTGCACTAGCATTTGTAATCTTTAAACATATTCTCTCTTCTTCTCTTCTTTCTATCTTCTGATTGTTTTTTGAGGGTGGCTCTGAGCTACTCACCTTGGTGACTCCTTCCCTCAAACTACATCACCCAACATCAACCTGCTAAGCCTAGAATCAGGGGAGGGAAGGTGGGCTTCTGGAACTCTATTCATAGAAAGCCTCTCTGAACTGGTACTTTCATGGGTCATATTGAGGTGATGTAAAGACTTTGAGTTGCCATAATAATTGTAACCATCGAAAAGGACTTACCTTGGGGACTGGGGTTATAGCTCAGTGGTAGAGGCTTGCCGAGCACATGTGAGGCACTGGGTTTGATCCTCAGCACCACATAAAAATAAATAAAATAAAGATATTATATCCATCTACAACTAAAAACTATTTTTTTTAAAAAAGAAAGACTTACCTTTTGTTTTAAACAAGCTTTAGTTTATAATTGCTGTGCTCAAACCCATAATTCTCAACCACTAGTATCTATTTTGACATATGGCCCAAAACTTATTTTAAAGAACTGCATCAGTTAGCCTTTTCTGAATGACAAACCACTCCAATACTTAGTGGTTTAAAATTTAGTGGGTAGTTTTTCTGGTCTGAACTGGTTCAGTTAAGCTTCATGGAGCTTGCCCCTGCATTGGTAGTCAGTTTTCTGGGACTGAGTAACCTAATATAGCCTCATTTGCATGTCTGGTGCTAACAGGCTATGAACCAAAACGAGGGGGGCAACTGGGCCACATGTGTCTCATCATCCAGCAGACCAGCCCATCCTTCTTTGTGGAATGGCTGCAAGCACGGTAGGTACCAAGACCAGCAGAAGCAGAAGTTACAAGGCCTCTGGAGGCCCAAGTTCAGTATATGTACAATGTGGTTTCCATTACATTCTATTGGCCAAATTAAATCACAGGTCTGTTAGGTTCAAGGTGGAGAATAGATTCTACCTCTTGACGGGAAGAACTAAAAAGTACTGTGTCTATTTTTGAAATCTACCACAATAACCAAGTACCTTATTTGCAAAAATTTAAATATAAATTAAAATGGATTTGAAGTTCTTGCAATCATTATCTCCAACTTTCATTCAAATAGACTTTACTAAGTGGAGAGAAAGAGGTGGGAATCACCTATGGCCATGACAATGAGTAGTCCATGTACATACCATGGGTCATGGTGGGAAAAGTTGCAGACCACTGTCCAAAAATAGTGTAATAAGGTGGAAACAGCATGAACCTTGGAATCAGACAGATCTGAGTTCAAACTCCACATTTGTGACTTGTTTTCTGGATGCCTTGGGGCAAGTTACTTAATGTCTCTGAGCATCAATTTCCTCAACCATAAAACAGGAATAATAATATCTAAGACATAGGACTGTTGTAAAGATTAAATAAGATTATGGGCATAATGCCCAGTATGTAGTAAAGAGTCATTTCATGTTACTCGTGTCATTTCATGATAGTTTCTTTCCCTCTCCCCTTAGGTTTCTGAAATCCTTGTGTCATGGGCAGAGTAACTGTCTTGTTACAAAGCTTGAATCAAAGTTGACTTGTCCCTTTCCCTGCCAGATACCAGCTTGTCTTTTCCATGTATTGCATATCTTTGAGAGATGATTTTGATACAGTATTTTTAACCTGGGATCTTGGCAGTATTTGCAAACATAACTCACAGCTAACAATTCCAAGACAATCCTGGATTTCATGCTGTAAATTATTTCACATTTTGACTTGTGCATAGCTTGTTTTTTCTTTATGGTCTGGATATACTGTGGAATTTGGGGAATCCACCATCATAAAAGAAGGCTTTGAAATAATAGAAGTTGGGAAGAAATCTATTGGGAACCGTTTTCTTTCAGAAATGGTACATTTGCATTGGGTAAAGTTTTCAAACATAAACAGGAGTTCTAAGTAGTGAGGTTGGTTTTGCAGGGATAAAGAAGGCCAGGTTGAGCAAAGCCTCTGCTTGATACTTCTCTGATGCATTCCATAGGGTTCCATTTTGGCTAAATCATCATAATTTCCACCAAGACACACAGAATGATAATGGTTTTATTTATTATTTTATATGCATTGCTAGTATATGCAAAGTTTTATAGCTTGCTATAAATCGAGAGGGATTATCACAGCTGTTACTTATTTTAACAGGTCACAATACAGTAGTTTATGCCAGATGGTTTGGAGAATTTGGAGAGAGAAAATTTATACAGGCAGCCATATAGATACTAGCTGGGGTAGTCGTGCTCTGAAATTAATTTACATTTGTTATGATATAAAAGATATATGAATAAACACATAGTTCCTTATGAACGACTGATCCATTTTATAGCACTGATTTCTTCTGGAAGTTGTGGGGGTCCCTTGTGAGCAGTGGTGGGGCAGCAGCAGTAATAATGTGCTGCTACTATGACAGATGAGAAGGAAAGCTCAGCCACATCTGTACCTATAGAAGGGACATCCAACTTGCTCCAGGCAAGTAAGTCTCAATGGCAAAACTGACTTTCTGTCATTAGGTCTTAGCACATACTTACACCAAAAAGAATAAAGCAGGGAAGTAGTCCTAGGAAAACATAAGGAGGGGGTGTGTATGGTAGAAAGACAGTGGAGCTGGAATTAGAATCCCCAAAGTCTTCAACAAGGTCAGTTTGGGACCAAAAAGTTACCTATACCCTGGCAGATCACAGAGCACATTGCTGCCCTTGCAGATGCTGACGTTTATGGGTAGGATGGTCAATTCTGGATGCCCAGTGGAAATGGGAAAGAGAAAGAAATACTGGAAGGTATTTGGAAGGTATTTTTGTTCCAGGTCTCATAGAACAAGAGACAGGAAAGAGATGTAGAGAAACCTTACAGATGATCTTCACCCTCATTTAGAGATGAAAAAAAAAAAAAAAGCAGACCAAGAGAATCATTTAAATATGATCATATTAGCCGGGTTTGGTGGCCTTGTAATCCCAGTGACTCAGAAGGTTGAGGCAGGAAGACAGTGAATCCCAGGCCAACTTCAGCAACTTCAAGGCCAGCTTAGGCAACTTAGTAAGACCCTATCTCAAAATAAAAAAGGGTCAGGGATATAGCTCAGTGGTAAAGCACCCCTGGGTTCAATCCTAGCACCAAAAATAAATGAATAAATAAATCAATAAAATCATATTCTTTCAATAAGAATATAATCAAACTCCCTTGGCCTCCTCCATTCTCCCTCTCCTTGATCTGGCCTCATCAGTTCATTGTCTGTCCTCCACATCATTCTGGGGAAGGACCATAATCCCCACCTATCAGAATTATTCAAAGACCAGGTTTAAGGTACAGCTAGAATTTTGTAGTAAATTGCTCCCAGATATAAAGATACTGTAACACCTGTGGAATGAGATAAAAATTATTTGGCCTTTTAGAGTTGATTCTTCCAGCTCCTACAAAATAGGAGTCAATGAAGATCTGATGGCATCAACAACAAATCTTCATTAAACAGAAAAGGTGATTTAGAGTGGAGACTTGGAGCCTGTAACAGGTATAATTTATGTGTAGAAAATTATAAAGTGACAGTATTTCAGAAGTTGAATAGCCCATGGATGTCAAGGGAAAGAACTAGAACCTGTAGTATGGACTTCCCCAAAATGACTAGTAAAAAAATGAAAGCCCTGGAAATTTGTAGGCTGACAATACAGAAATAGCTCACTGTTTTCAGAGCTGCTGAGCTTCCAACGACTTCAGCTGTCAAGAACACAACCCTAAGCCTGGAAGTATGTGTAAGCTCACTTGGAAGTAAGTCTTCCAAGGCTGCCAATAGTTGTGAGCAAGCCTATGCATTGTATCCTTCAGGCTTTTGCTCAGACTGTTTGTAACTCATTTTTAGTGGACACCCAGCCATGGTGTCTGCTTTCCTCAGCCCACTGTGATTTCAAACTACAGCAAGGAATCTAGAAGGAGGGTGAGAGAGGAATGACAGCAGAAAACGAAATCTCAAAGAAAGAGCTTGGAAATCTGAAAAAAGTCTTAGGAATGTGTTACCATAGAGACCAATAATAAGCCTTCTTAATAAAGACCCTAAGTAATCAGCAAAGCATTCGATTGTGTTTTATATCATTTGATTAAAGAGATAGGAAAGTGAATTACTCAAGGTAGGCTAATTCTGGCAATAAAATCCCCAACATTTCCGTGGCTTACTTTTCATTTTACATGCCATTTTATGCAGGTCAGCATATAGTCAATTGGGTACCCAGACTCCTTCCATCTTGGGGCTCTGCCACCCCCAAGAACCTCTATGTTCAGGAGAGAAAAGAGTGTGTGTCAGAGTGAGTAGGAGTTTTATGGACCAGGTCCAGAGACACATATCACTTTTGCCCACATACCACTGGCCAGGGCATAGTTACAGGGTTGCACCTAGCTTCAAGGGAGGCTGGGAAATGGAGTGTAGCTTTTGGAGAAAGAGGGAGACAGTTTGGTGAACAAGTAACTGGCCAGTTTCTTCCACAGAAAGTATAAAATATGCTTTAGAACAATGAGGGCCTTTGGAAAATTGTTTTTGTTTTGATAAATTTTAATTCTATTAATTCTACATTTCCTAGCAATACCAGTTAAAAGAAATAGTTACGTCCTGAGCCACACTGTAGATCAGAGATAGGCAAACTATAATCCATGGGACAAATCCCACACACTCCCTGTTTTTTATGAATAAAGATTCACTGGAACACAGCCACATCAATTCATTAATGCATTATGTATGCTACTTTTGAGCTACTGCAGCAGAATGGCATGGCCTGCATTTGGCCCACAAAACCTAAAATACTTTCTGTCTGACCCTTTATAGAAGAAAAAGATTATTATAATCAGCACTCCCTAAGGGAGGACACATTTGCAATTATTTTTTTCCTAAGACCTGTTACCTTTGGCTTAAAAAAAATTAAAAAAACAAGTGGGACCACCCACATGGACTAGGGAGTAAACTCAGCCCTTAGAATGTCAGTTCTAATGGGGCCCAGGCTCTGCTTTGTCCCTACAAGCACCCGGCACAATAACTGACATCTCAGAGATGCTCAGTAAGTGCCCCTGTTTGAACCCTTGAGCCATAGGAAGTATCAAGAACCCTAAGTGCTGTACAAGGGATGAGAACCCCAGAAATAAACATAATATGAACATTATGTGTGAAGACCTCAAACATGCAGGAAGGACCCGCCGTCGTTGAGTTTTTAGTATGTGCCAGGTACCATCATTGTGCTTTATGTCTATTATTTTACTTACTTTTCTTGGCATCCCCATAAATGAGATATTCTTGTTTTCATTTTACAAATGAGGAAACCAAGATTCAGGAAGTGGAATAATTTTTTCAAGGCTACATTGCTAAGGGCTAGACAAGCTAGGATTCAAACATAAGTCTCCCTGGGTTCAAAGCCCATGTTTTTTTATTTTTCCTTTATGCCATGGGATTTGTTAAAACCTTATTCAAATTTAAACAATCTGGTTATAGCCTTATTCCCATCTTCTTTGTTAACAACCACCTCATTATTGTAAATAGTGATACAAAGGGGGAAAGACTTGGCCAGTTTCATTGGTTTTTGGAATTCTCCAGACCTCATCACCCAGGCTCTCCCTTGATAGAGCAGCCCTGAAAACCCAGAGCAAGGTAATTCATCTCCTTGGGATGTGTGATGAGTGACTTGGCCACCAGCCACTCATGATCTTGCCAGGGATTGCTGCAGAGGGCAACCATTTCACTCACCCTAACGTAAATTCCCATTTCAAGGCCTGAGAGGTTGGAGCCTATACATGGTGGGGCTTCCCGTTCCCAAAGTGAACTTGATTTTTGAAGCTTATTACCACACAGATGGCACCAACCCTCACACCCCTGGGGTGATGTGGTGGGTCTAGGTGGGGCCTGAGAATGTGCATCTCTTACAAACCCCCAGGTACTACTGCTGCTATTGCTGGTCCTTCGAGGAGCAAGGCTAAGAAGAACACTTGCCTTTTCTTTTTAGAAACTTCAACTGGACTTCCCACCAACCCCACACCTCCCATGCATCCATCCTTCCCAAAGTCTGGGCCCAGGTCAGCCCTTGGCAGGCAGAACTCCTCCCACTGATCTCTTCGTGATAACATTTGGCATTCTTGATCCCACTTTCTTCTGGAAACTCTTTCATCCCCTGGCTTCTGAGGGGGGGGGGCATCCCCTACCCTCCTGATCTCCTGCTTCTTTGACTCATCTCTCCCTCTCTGGTGGCCTCCTCCTTTGCCCATCTACCCTTTGAACTTTGGGGCTTGTGGCTCTCTTCCCACCCTCACTGGGAAAGTGACTATGCCTTCACTTCTTCCGTCCTCTCACCTTCCTGTCCTAGACACACTACTTTCCAGGGGGACTCCGGCCAGATTCTCTGTCCTTGCTGGCAGCTGGCAGCCCTCCAAGGAGATTGGCATTGAATGGGGTTGGAGGAGAATAGCCAACCCAGACTAACTTGGGTTCGATGTGGTACTTTATGTGACTTCAATCATTAATTCATAGTAATACCAATTAGGAAATCTTTTATACCAGTGCTCATACAAACCCTGTGATTTCTTGTGACCTTGGCAAGATAAGTGTTTCACTACAATTGTGAATTATGGAGGAGTTACAGTCCTCGGGGACACAATACTGCCCACACATGCAAATCTGCCCAGGGCATAAACTTCCCTATCTGGAAAGAGGCAGCCAAGTCAGAAAAATAGTCAAGCTTTCCCTGAATGTGTTTCAAAGGCCTCCAGACAGATGACCAAGATGGCATTGCACAAGGCATCTTTGGATAATTTCATTCACTGGGTTTCCCCTTGTTATATATTAGGCTATATCCCATAAGTGCTGTGTTTTAAGTGGCCCTAAATGACTCTGCCTTCTGCATTAGGTTGTTATATATAGAACCTGCCAGCCTAAGGCATGGGCACACACTGCCATGGTTTTTAATCCTGGTTCAACCTCAGAGCTAGTTTAGTAAATCACCCTTCCCTGGAGATTAATACATGGCTGCAAAGGCATTGTCCTTGCAGTGTTTTTAAGCCTGGGCAGTGTGAGTTGTGTCTAGGATGTGAGGCTTCAGCGTCCGGAGATGAATGGGGGAAGGGGACGCAATGTCACATTTTCCGGGCAGCTCTATTCCTGTTACATGCAGGCACATGCTCTACGCTGGTCCTAGTCGACCCTCTTGCCCCTGATGGAGGGATTGGCATGGTCGGCTTCTCTGATTCCTCTGCTGTTAGCCAGAGACTGGGGACAAGGGAGGTGAGAGGGGAGCCACGGGGGTGCGGTGCTGAGCAGCTGCGGTCGGTCCAGCCTGTTGGTGATGTACCAAGCCCGCCGCCACTCTGGGCATGGGTTACGCGCAGCCCCAACGGTCGCGCTACCGGAGAAGGAAACGCACAGGTACAAGAAATCCGGATCCGGGATCCTCTGCAACCCCCAGCTCGTCTAAGCGCACAGGCCGGGCTTTGTGACCGGCTCCCGCGCGCTGCTGAGTTTGGGGTTGGGGGCTGAGTCCTGCAGCTCACTGCGGCTGGCGGCAGGGGACAGATTCTTTTCAGCTAGGTTCCTGTTAGCCCCGTGGAGCCAGGAGATGTTCGTGGAGCCTGGCGGCTGTCTGCGGAGCGTTGGTGCAACCGTGCCTGCTGCCCGGGAGGTTTGGCTGCCGCAGTCCTCTCCATTCACTGGGCTGTAAATCGAAGCTGTCTACGCCGGCAAGGCGCTCGATGCCAGCGTGGCCCCGGGGCTACGTCCCGCCCAGGTCTCCTGGCACCTGATTTCCCAGTGGTCAATTAGGTGGCTCAGCCTGCAGCATTGAAGCAGCAGAGGGGCCAATGCCCCTGCTTTGATGGAGCGCGCCGTGCGCAGAGACCTCCCCAGTCGACTTCCTCATCAGAAGGCAGCATCCATTCATAATTCTCTCTCTGCCTGTGGACCGAGTTAGGCTGGAGCTGGGCATGGATTCCTGCGATCTCTCTTTTTGCAGCTGAAGGAGAAACTAAGATAAAAGAAAAAAGGAAGGGGGAATGCGGACCTAACGCAACAAGGCGCTGGCAAGCTCCTGAGAGGCCTCTCCTTTGCGGGGAGAGGAAGAAGAGGCAGACCCCAAGCCCAGCGCCCCAGCCAGCTGCTGCTTCGCTGCGGAGCCGGCACGCATGCCTACCTCACCTGACGGCCGCATTCCCGGGGAGCCGGCGCGGGGCCCGGCGGCGCGCCCAGGGCGCACGGGCGGTAGGATTTCTGCACCGAGCGAACGATGCACCGGCGGGCTGCCCAGGGCTGAGCCCGATCCCGAGCGGGCGCCCGGGGAGGCAAGCCTCGGCGCGGCGCCCCACCGCAACCCCCCGGGATGCTCCGCGACTCGCAGCCCAGGCCACACGGGTGTGTGAGAGATGGGACCGCTTGGGGATAGGGGGTATGGGCAAGTGACATCATTTAAAACTAATTTCTTGCATCTCTGGGTGGTGGGTGAACTTGGGGGTGGGGGAGGCACAAGCTGCAGCCCAGCTGCGCGCTAGCCTGAGAGGAAATCCCCTCGGCTGAGGTCTCAGAGCTGGGTCCTCTTAGCAGAGCTAAGCGAGGGTGAGCTGGAGGTCCAGGTGGACCGCGCATAGCTCAGAGGGGCGAGGGGAACAGTGCCGGCTTTCAGGGGCCTTTTATTTTATTTTTCAAAAAACATATTGCAGCTGCAGCTTTGAAGTTTGCCGCCTCCTCCCCACACCCCCCATCCCGGGTTCTGGGGCGGGGCGGCACTTTTCCACGCTGCTGCCCAGGCCCTTACCAGCTGGGTGGAGGGGTCTGCAGGGGCTGCAGCGTCTGGCGTTGGGCTTCCTGCAGGGGACGTGGGGACTCGAGGGCGCTGCGCGTGGGAGGACGCCCTAAGGCTTGGCCTTTGAGGGTGCTGTAAGAGCTGGGGAGAAGTGGGGGGACCTGCTTGGCGCCCCCTCCTGTTTTCCTGCCCTGCCAGTTAGTGTTGGGTGACATTTTGCCTGTGCAGGGGTTTCACCGTCATGGAGCTGCGATGCTGTAAGGCAAAGAGACCGTTAGGATGAGCTGGAAGAGAGAAGGCAGAGAGCTGGAGCTTTTCTGTTTGTGGCAGTGTTAACCCCATCGACCCTGCTCCCTTAGCACACCTGGCCCTGGTGTCAACATCTGTGGGCATGAGTGTGGCTGCCTGCCTGACTGGCCATGTTGGGGCAGTGGGCCTCTGCTGGACTTACCCAGGGCATGCCAGGCCAGGAATGTGTTTGCAGTAAAAGAGCAAAGCCTCACCTGGGCCCCTCAAGGGAAGGCTGAGCAGGCCCGGCCATGATGGTGCACAGTGTTTTGCCACAGTGTGGTATGTTCTTGAGTTTTGAAGCTCTTGTTTTATGAGGTTCTCATTTTGCAGTTTCGTGCCTCTTGGTCACCAGTTTGTTTTTCACAGCTGCTTGTGAGCAAGGCAAAGATAACAGCATCTAAAAATAGGCCTGCGGCTGGAGATGCAGCTTGGCTTGACCCCACAATTCCAGGACTGGGGTCTCCCGCCTCTGCTGTCTGGGGGTGAGCCCCTACATAGCCTGAAAACAGGTCCACACAGCCTTCAGAGCAGTTCAGCCTCCAGTCTCAGCAAGGTAGGGATGCTGGAGTGCTGGTATGTGTGAGGAGGCAGCAGCCCCAAGACTCCTCATCCATTACTGTGTGAGACCCAAGGCAACTGGGCTGCAAGATTGGAGGATGGGAGCCTGGATGGGGCTTCCTCCCCTCCCCCAATCAGGGACATCTGGAGCTTTACATCCCCTCTGGTTGTGCCTAGAAATACGTAGGGGGCTTTTTTCCTGTGTATTTCTAGCAAGCCACCCCTCCCCCAAAGGAGTTGGGCTTAGAATACAGAGGGACCAAGGGGTCCAAGTGGCATTTAAAACATACCATCTTCCCGGTGTGCTGTTCCTTGCAGAAGGAAACCCTTGGACAGCTGAGTGAGGAGCTTCTTCCTGCTAATCCAGAGGCATTCAACCTGTCTGAAGGGGGTCACACTCAGCTGATGAGGCAGGTGCCCCATGGAATGGATCCAGGACTGAGGACTTTTCAGTGATTGCTGCAGATGGCAGGAAGCCCAGGTCCTCTGTGGGTCCTAGGTCCTGCGACCCTGCTAGGCCTTTCCCATTATTTATTTTCAAAAGACTCTATTTTGGGCTGAGGTTGTAGCTCAGTGCTAGAGCGCTTGCCTAGCACATGTGAGGCACTGGGTTCAATCCTCAGCACCGCATAAAAATAAACAAATCAAATAAAGGTATTGTGTCCACCTACAATTAAAAATATGTTTTAAAAAAAGAAGACTCTATTTCTCCCTCATTCACTTTTTATTTGGTATCAGTGATGGACAGCAAAGTCCAGGTTGAAGAAAAATACCCCACCCCCACCCCATCCTGATTTGGTAGAATAGTGGGAAACTATTTTTTGCAAGAATGCATTGCTGAAAAAATATAAATATCTATTCTTCTACAGTGAAAGAAATAAGAGCCAGGGTGTGAATGCCCACCACCAATTCTCTATTCAAGATAGAACCTACCAGGTGATTTCCCCCTTTTACAAGGTGAATTTTGATTTTAAAATTTTACCTTTTTTTCTGTAGGTCATAACTAAAGTCAGTGGGCAAATTTTAAGATAGAGATCTTGATTTTAGGGAAGGAAGAGCTCAGGAAACAGAACGCCTCAAGAAGTTCAGGATTCCTTCAGTCTTCTAGTGGGGGCTTGCAAATAGGTAACTGCTTTTATTTAAAATGTCCCCCATGTTCGTTACCCAGGGAAGATGCAATTAAATATAGCCCAATGGTCCAATGCAAAAGTAGCCAACATTGGCCAGCTTAGAAGAGTAAATGCAGAGATCATGAGTTGGAATTCAGATTCCATGAAAGCATCATTGACTTGGTTCAACCTATAGCAAATAAGATGTCAGTGAACTCTTGTTTTTAGAAAGGAGCTGCTTCCTCTTGACAGTTGGAAACTTGAATTCGTAATTAACTAGAGACCTAAATTGAGCACATTGGTCAGGGAAGGCAAAAATAACCACAAATCTCAGAGGTATTACACAGTAACAGTTTGTTTCTTACCTAAAGTCAAATCAGCTTTTTGGCTTGAAATGATAAGGAGCCTGGTCTCTTCCCCTCTTGGGGCTCTACTATTCCCTAGGGTCTTGGAGTCTCTGTGGGATCCTCTGCATTCAGCCAGCAAAAGGGAGGATGAGAATATGGAAGATTGTCCTGGAAGCAGCATTCCTCACCTGCTACCCGCTCAATTGCATGACCATGTCTAACAGAAAGGGGGCTGGGAGACATAGTCTGTGTGCAGTTTGTGCCAATATACCCTCTGGCATAGAGGAGCCCTTTTTTAATTCTACTTTGGGATTTGAGTTTGGTCTGGACAAGTCACCTAGCCAAAATACAGTACAAATCTCCATCTTTAAAATGGTGGCAATTCTGCCTCCTCCTTCCCATCTCAAAGAGATTTGGAAAGGGTAGGAACATAAAAGTCTCCCAGAGGGACCATCTGGTCCTGCCCCTTTAGGCAGAGTTGCTGACATTATTTCCATTCTGTAGATAACTTGCCCCACATCACACAGCTAGATTACAATAGGGCTGGAATAAAAACCTAGATCCCCTTTTCCTGGCCCAGTGCTTCTTCTACCATGCTATGATGACCTGCCCTCTTAGAAAAACAAATAAGATATATAGGATATAGTTTCTGAAAGCTGCCATCCTCTCCTGGTGTGTAGTTGCTAAAAACAGTTATTCATATGATTTAGAGTCCATGTGAAATTTTTTTCCGATTCTTACCATATAATCACTTATACTTGAGAACAGAATAACAGTACTCAATCTATGCCCTATCCATACATTAGTTCATTTAATCCTCACAGTTACCCTGGGATGTAAGAACTACTATTACCCCATTTTACAAATGAGGAAACTGAGGCACAGAGAGACTAAGCAACTTGCCCAAGGTTTTATGGCAGATCTGGGATTTGATCCTGAGCTCAGTGGCTTCAGAATCCAGTCCTGGATTATTTTACATTTTACTACATTACCTCTCTGATCTGGTGGACTCTTTATCTGGCCCTCTCTGGAGTATCTAGTTGACATAGACCTTGATACTCAGAATTAAACATTCTTAGTTTTTTCTTTAGTGAGTGACCTTGAAGGCCCATGACAAAAGGGACTCATTTGTAAATTTGTGGAGGCATGACTTTGAGCCCCAAGCATATGAAATCGATACACAGAATTGAGCTACTTAGCTTAAGAAGCCCTAACCCAACCTGCAGCTCCAACAGTCTAGTAAGACTTTTTATTTTTTTTCCAGATTTTTTTATCTACTTACCATTGTATAGGCAGGAACTCTTTTTTTCTCCACATTTTTATTGGTGCATTATAATTGCATGTAATGATGAGTTGTTACATATTTGCACACAATGTGACAATATATTTTGTGTAGGCAATATCTGTTGTAAACTAATACAAAGTTTGTTTCTTTGTGAAAAGTGGCCATTTAATAAGGAAAGACTCTTTGGTGCAAAATTAAAAGGGAGTTGACTTGGTGTGAGTGGGCAAGATGAGTACTGTCACTTGACCTTGAGGTAATTTCTACTTGGGACTGTTCTTTGATTGCATGAGAAACCACCTCAAATCTTACTGGCTTAGAAAACAATAGCCAATCTATGGGCTCTGAATTTTGCAATCTGGGATGAGTTTGACCACATTTTTAGTTGGTCTTGCTAGTGGATGATCAGATGGGATGTCACCTAGAAGCAATGCTTAGCTGGGATGCAGGGTTAACTGTACTTCTGTCCCTTTCTGTATAGGCTGATTCTCCCTCTGTATGTGGTTTCTCCAACTTCTTACCTGGAAGCTCAGGGTCCCCAAGACTACAGAGGCAGAAGCTTCCAGACTTTCTTAGGCTGAGCCTGTGACTTTTTAACCAACAGAATGAGGCAAGTCATAGGCCCAGCCAGGGTACAGGAGAGGAAATTAACGAAGATTATGAACACCAGGAGGCATGCAAACATACTACCATAGAGGTGCAGTCTGAAGCCTCAGGATTTACAAATTTGACAATTCCCAAAGGTCTCAGGAGAAGTTGACTGTATATTAAAATGTAGGTTAAATGAAATTCATTCCTTTTACTGCAATGGAGAAAGACTGTTACATATGCTTGGTTATTTCTCCATCTCCAAATTGCAAACCAGTTATGCCCTAAGAAGCACCGCATCTATACATGTGACTGCCCAAAGGAAAAGGGAATTGAAATGTGTGACTTCTGCTCCCTTGACCTTCCCCTACTGTGTCTCAAAAGTATCCATTTAAAAAATAATAGTACTCACCCACAGACATAAATTAAGGATGGTTTCTAGAAGTCAGGAGCACACCAATTGAATGAAGAGACACAACTATTTCTGATCTCCATCTGCTCTTTCCCACAGTGTCATGCATTCTGAGGGGATTTAGCATGTGTAGGAGACCCTGGGTACCTCAGAAGCCACCCTCTTGCAGAAATGGGCTAGTGGGATCAATTCATCAGGGGTCTAGTTTCAATAGTTGTTCCCAGATTCATTTTTTTCTTCTAGTCAATGGGATTGCAGTGGCTACTTTGACACACTGTCCAGCTGCCCCCTCTTCATTAGGAATCAAGCACTTATTCCTCAAGTCCTCATTCACCAGAACTGGGTGCTGGTGGCTGACAGCTCACAATCAAGTTCTTCTTTGGGAATTGTCCCTCATTGAAGAAAGTCACCCCACCCAGAAAGTCACATCCCTTCCCAGGGTAGCCCATATCTCTGACTGGCCAGTACAAGGCTATAAAGGGCCTAGCCACCTTGCCTCAATTCAGAACAGGTCTACAGGTCATCCAAGTTTTAAAGTCCTCCATGGGACCAGTTAAGCCTTTGCTGTGACTGTATCTCAGTCCAACTCCTTTCTCTGCCTAGTCCTGCTTAATTCATTTCCTCCATAGCTGCTGACCCACAGAGCATTTCCTAACATGCTTGCCACACACTAATGGCCATCTCAAAGTCTGTTATCAAGAAATTTGACCTATGGTAGGGAGCCTATAAACTGGGCTACCTCCTGCTCCAGGTGGAGCCACTGTGGGCACCCACAAAAGCAGGACATGTAGCCTGGGGCTTCCCTAAACTCTTCCAGTTAGGAAGAGATGACAGATAGGCACTTGGAGTGACAGCATGAAAAGATAAGCAAACAAAATTACAAAGTTTAAGTCTGATACCTCAAGGATTTTCCCCTCCTCACTCTTCCCCTCAAAACTTCCCCCAAAGTTGTGTGTGTGTGTATGTGTGTGTGTGTGTGTGTGTGTGTGTGTGTGTGTGTGTGTGTTTAGGGGATGTATGATTCGTGACATTGATTATATGGTTAACAATTGTGCCTAAGCGCTCTCCCACCTGATTATTTCTTCCTTTGGGCATGGCACTGGCAATCAAAATTTATCTTTCAAATTAAGGCTATAATTATATTTTGATAAAGATCTAGCAATTCAATGAGAATGAAATTTTGAGGGTTGCCAGGATACGGATGACTCTGGGTTATAGAGAAGGGTTTGCATGCAGAATACTAATAGGTGGTTCAGCACTCTTATCTAGACCTTTCCAGGCCCATCAAGCACTGTTTCTCTGCTATTATTCTAGGAGGATAAAAATGCTGAAAGATATAAGCAGGGTTTTATGAATGAAAAGGTGATTCATCAGATCTCTTTTAGTCTATCTCACTGGAGTTAAGAAATACAGTAATAATTATGTGGTGTTACTTCAAAATCCAGGAGACAAAAGCTTTCTCTTATTTTATTGCTTCCTCTTTTATTGTAAATAAAAGCAAGATGTCTTAAATATTGGGTTACTGCTTTTCACTAGGAATAGAGACCTGTGTCTGCAGTGGTGTTGACTCTCAGGAGAATCCCAACCATAGGAATTTTTAGTGTTACATAATGATTTTTCTTTGCTTTTCCTTTCCATTTTATTATGACTGATTATTACTCATCCATTCAACAAATAAGGAGTCCTTAGTATTGTGCAGGTTCTGCTTGAGGGACCTAAGAAAGTTTTAAATGGATAACCTGTATGAAAATAGTAAATGTAGTAGCACTCAATATAACATTTTGGGGGAGGAGGAAGGAGTTAGTTACTGTATTTTTTATTAAGATATAACTTACATTCATTTGCGATACCTTATCAAGCATTATTTGTTGAGTTCAGTAAACTTTGACATACACATCTATGTAACCACCCCCCCCCCAAACAAGATATGCTACATTTCCACCGCCTTCAGTACCTCTTCCAGTCATTCTCCCATCCTGTTTGGGAACCATTATTCTGGTTTCTATCACTTAGATTAGATTTCCCCTTTTAAGAGCTTCATATAAATCGAACAATAACTTTGACACTAAAAAAAAAGTTCTTTCATTTAGGAAAAACTCTTTCATTTAGAGTAATATTTTTGAAATTTATCTATCTCATATGTCTCGGTTGTTCATTCCTTTTTATTGCTGAGCAATAATCCATTGTAAGAATATACTGCAGTTTTTTATCCACTTAGTTGAACTGTTTCTTGTTTAGGGCTGTTATGAATAAAATTGCTAAGAATACACTTATGTAAGTATTTTTATGCATTTACATTTTTATTTTTCTTGCATAAATATCTAGGAGTGAAATTGCCTAGTCATAGGTTAAGTGTTTGTTTAGTTTTATAAGAAATTGGCAGAGATTTTTAAAACATAGTTGTACTATTTTATACTCCCACCAGCAATGTATCAGAGTTCTAGTTGCTCTGCATCTTCACCAACACTTGGTATGTATGGAGCCATTCTAGTAGATATGAAATGATATTTCTTTGTGGTTTTAATTTTCATGTCTTTGATGACAAATAATATTGAAGCATTACATTTCATGTACTTACTAAACATTCATATATCTTGTTTTGCGAAGCATCTAATTAACCCTTTCTTCATTTTAATTGGATTATTTGTGTCTTTGTTTTAATATTGTTGAGTTGTAGTAGCTCTTTATATATGAGAATAGAAGTTCTTTGTTAGATATGTGAATTGCAAATATTTATTCACATTCCGTGCCTGACATATTTTTAATGATATTCTCTTGGTGATCAGAAAATTTTAATTTTGATAAAATCTAATTGGTCACTATTTCTTTTATGGTTAGTCCCTTTTGAGCCCTGTCAGAATAATCTGTTTTCTTCAAGTTCATGAGATTTGTCTCATGCATTTTCTTCTACAAGTTTCATGGTTCTAACTTTTATGTTTAGGTCTATGGTCCTCCTCTAATTCTTGTGTATGGCATGAAGGAGGGTTGAAATTCATTTTCCCCATATGTATAATCAGTTGTTCCAGAATCAAACTTTCCCCCCACTGAATTGACTTATTGCATTTTTCAAAAATTTAATTCAACTGTGTACGTGTAGGTCTATTTCTGGACTCTCCATGGTACTCTGTTAATCTATATGTCTACTCTTGCCAAAACCACAGTGTCTTGACTTTTGTACCTTTGTAGTAACTCTTGAAATCAGATAGTATAAGTCCTCCAAATTTGTTCTTCTCTTTTAAGATGGTTTCTACTATTCAAGAGCCTATGCATTTTCATATACATTTTGGAGTTAGCATCTCAATTTCTTAAAAAAAACATGCTGGGATTTTGATTGGCACTGTTTTGAATCTATAGATGATATGGGGGGAAACGGACATCTTTAAAAATGTTGTGCCTTCTAATCCCTGAATATGATACAGTTTTCAAACGTGTAGGTCTTCCTTAATTTCTTTTAGCAATTTTTTTGCAGCTTAAATATAGACAATGAACATATCTTCTATTAGATTTATCCCTAGGTCTTTAATATTTTTGATGCTATTATATGTATTCATTTTCATCTCATTCTCTAATTTTTCATTACATATTTTTATGTATTGACCTTATATCCTCTAAATTCACTTATTAATTCTAGTAGTGTTTTATAGATTCTGCAGGGTTTTTAACTTCCATAATCATGTTTTCTAAATAATGACAGTTTTCTTTCTTTCTTACCTTCATGCCTTCTTACACTGGTGAGAGTAGATGTTTTGAATCCTTCCCAATCTTAGTAGAAAGCATTCAGTGTTTCACCATTAAGTATGATATTAGCTATGGACTTTTCAGAGATACCCTTCATCAGGTTTTGACAGGCTTCATATGATGAGTTGAGAAGTGTTTCTTCCTCCTCTGTTTTCTAAAAGAATTCCTATAAATTGGTGTTATTTCTTCCTTAAATACTTGATAGGGCTCACCAGTGATGAAGCCATCTGGACCTGGAATTTTCTTTGTGAGAAGAGTTTTAATTAAGAATTCAATTTCTGGAGTTGGGCGTGGTAGTGCACTCCTGAAATCCCGGGCTGAGGCAGGAGGATCTCAAGTTCAAAGCCAGCCTCTGCAAAAGCAAGGTGCTAAGTAACTCAGTGAGACCCTGTCTCTAAATAAAATACAAAATAGGGCTGGGGATGTGGCTCAGTGGTTAAGTGCCCCTGAGTTTAATCCCCAGTACAAAAAAAAAAAAAATCAATTTCTGTAGGATGTGTGGTGTGTGTGTGTGTGTGTGTGTGTGTGTGTGTGTGTGTATTCTATTTCCCCTATGTCCCCTGCTAAGTTTTTTTATTCAAAGACTTCTCCATTTCATGTAAGTTGTTGAATGCACTGTAGCTTGGAGTAGGCAGAAAAATCAAAGATATCACTCACGGTAGGATTTTGAAGAGAAGAGACTTGAATAGACAAGCGGGGAATCCTGGTGAAAGAGTAGTGTGAGAAAAGACATGGGAGTGGGCTCTCCAGTGGTGTGGGTTGCTGGACATGGATTATGCCAGTCTTATTGAGGGGGAAGCTTTGGGTGAAGAAGTGGAAGATGATGATAGAAAGAGGACTTGGAGTCAAGTCAATGCCACATTGAGAAGTTCAGATCTTATGTAGGAAATGATAAATGCCTACATGATTTTTAAGCAGGAGCATGAACTGCACAGACCATGCCGAATGAAATGGCTTGGCATGATGGGCTGATGGAAAGGGGAGTGAGGTGATGGAATTCTTCTATAGCTGGTGCAGTATGCAGTGGTCAGCACCATCTAAAGAAGAGAGTTGGAGGGGCTGGGTTGTGACTCAATGGCAGAGCACTCGCCTAGCATGTGTGAGGCACTGGGTTTGACGCTCAGCACCACATAAAAATAAATAAATAAATAAAATAAAGATATAAAAATACAATAATATTTTTAAAAAGAAAGGAGTTTGATAAAGAAGGGAGCTAGGACAGAGTGTACAGAACTTGACATCTTCTAAAGGAAAAGACCTCTAAGTATTTATTTCTTTGCACACAACATGATGTTATGCATCTGGTACACACTTACCACTTACCTGCTATTATTTTCTCTGCTCCCATATCCATCTCCTCACCTAGATATCAAGTTCTCCATGGGATGAGCCCAAGATTTATTTTTGCTAAATTATCAGTGCCCAGTATGTAGTAGACACTTAGTTGATAGTGAATGAATGAAGGGTGAAAGTGTGAATAAGCAAATGAGTGAATGAACAAGCAGATTTTTTTAAGAAGTCTTTTAGGATAGGATGGGATGGGATAGGATAGGTTGTGGTAACACATAAACAAAGCTCAAAGCTTTAACACAATAAAAGTCCTACTCCTTTCCCACACAAAACCTGTGTAAATCTAGAACATGTAGGCCCCACGCATAGGGGGAAAGAGAACCAAGGCTCTAGGGAGGCTTTGTATAGACCAAGCCTAGTAGTGGTGCCCATCACTTCTGCCCACATCCCCGTTAACCAACATACAGTCATTTGACCCAATTGAACTTCAGAAGGAGCTGGAATATTTGGTAAACACTAGGGAGGACAATTAGAAAGGAGTAAGAGGTAACCCTCAAAATGATTTCTTTTTGCTCTTAGTCTGGGAGGAACATAAGCCCTGGAGACATTAGGGGACTACCCACACAAATTTCAGACCTCTTCTGCCAATAGAGCTCTTGATTTCTCTGGCCTGCTTCTCAGGCCTCAATATTTATCACAATGGGGCTCACTCATTGCTAATTTTTAGAAGCCAATTCCTCCAGAAGAAACTGTGAGCAAAATGAAGCACTAATAGACTCCACCATCGGTTACCCAGTAGCTCCAACCAGAAGCACAAGTGGAGTGAGGCACAATGTGGGTCAGGGCAGGGAGTTTTGATGATGAACCTCCCAGGAGTCAGCAAAGCAGTCCAGCTCTGGGAGGCAACTGTGCTAAGCTC
The DNA here is from genome assembly GCF_902686455.1 of Sciurus vulgaris. Taxonomy (NCBI): domain Eukaryota; kingdom Metazoa; phylum Chordata; class Mammalia; order Rodentia; family Sciuridae; genus Sciurus; species Sciurus vulgaris. The sequence goes on along the minus strand of NC_136471.1, from coordinate 124,812,486 downwards.
ACACCAGCTGCCTAAAGAGAACTGCACATCCTTTGTGATCTGGAGTCTCCTGTTCAGGATCAAAGTAGCTGCCTCGGCAGGGCCCTGAATGTGCAGCAAGGGCTCAGAAAAATGTGGCTGGGGTGTCTCATGTGTAGGCAAATGTGGGAAGGGAAGCATCTCAGCTGGGCTATAGTTAGTGTTGGTTTTCAGAGTGGTGTGAGGATCAGAGATGATGAAGGCTAAGCAAATGGGATGAAGCTGGGAATATAGTGGGGTCTCAGAAGGTGTTAAAGAGATGAAGATAGATAGCCATGGAGCAGGACAAAATGATAAGTCTCCCAATCTCTTTTTTAAAAATGTTTTCTCCTGGAGGCTGCCTCCCTAAGCAGGGTCATGGACAATCTCCCAGCCCCACTGCACCAATCAGTGGTTCCTTTTAGGGTTTCCTACCTTCTTCTTTTCTTTTGAAAGGTACAGTTAGAGTGAAATCAAGACTATAAGTCAAATATCAGCAGTCTCAGAAAAATGAGCCACGTGAGAAATAAGAAGTAAAGCAATTGGAGGAAATAGTGAAAGAAAGGATTAAAGACAATATTATGGCCATGAAATGAGGCCTGTTCCCTCCCTCACTCTCTTCCTGCAGCCTGGCTTTGCTTCTTCTCAAACACTCACGCATGATCCTACCTAGGGGCTCTGCACTTGTGGTTCTCTCATCTTGGGATTCTTTTATCCCACATTTTCACACAGCTCATCTCTTCACTGGATCAGGTATCTACTTAAATGTCATCTTCACAGAGAAGCCTTCCCTCACCATCTCTCTTAGGTCGGGGCCCCCAGAAATAGATGCTGAGGCAAGGATTTGAGTACAAGTAGTTTCTTTGAGTGATGGATGCAGAGAACCCAAGTAGGGGAGTGGGGAGGCAAGATGGAGGGAGAAAGGATCTGATAGAAGTTACCATGTGGGCAGCTGGAGCTCAAGCCTGCTGGGAAACTCTGGAGGAAGCGGGTAGAGCATCCTTCAGAGTTATCTTAACCTCAGAGGAGAGCATCAGCATCTACTCAAGGGCTGCTCTCAGGGGAACAGAGATCTAACACTCGTGGCTTGCCCTGCTTGTGGGCCAAGCACTCTCCCATCACTGGAGAAAAAAGTCACCTTCAGGCAGAGGGTCTCCAAAAGTCCCAAGGAGCAACTTTTGGAGTGTTGACATGAATGCTGTGGGGATGTTGTCAAGGCTAAGCATCTGCTACACCACCGTCTCCAAAACAGCAATGATATCATTCTTGATCTCCTTACACCACTTTCTTACTTCCTCACAGAAGTTCAGCCACTTGACATAATATCTGTTTGTTTGTCATATACCTCTCTTGTTAGACAGCAAGCCCCAGGAGGACAGAGACCTCGTAGGTCCTTCAGTGCCTCAGAACAGGATAGTAGATGCTCAGAAATTATTTGTAGAATGAATGAATATTCAGAGAAAGATGGGGACTTGTCATTGACATCAATGTTATCCTTGGCACTTATTATCCTTCACATGTGAAAGTGTGGAAGAAGAGCACAAAAATAAGTTGCAGGAACAAAGACAAGCATCACACAATGGGGGTCTAGGACTGATATTCCCACATGAGTCGTTAAAGAGTGAGGACTAGACAACAATAAGTCATTCCAGTTTCTTGGTCTGATTTTCCAGGGACTCAATGATTTCATTCATTTTTTAAGGCATAAAGGTTTATTTGGGGCTCATGGTTTCAGAGGTCTCAGTCCATAGATGGCCAACTCCATTCTTTGGGGCCTGAGGTGAAGAATTGCATTCTTGACATGGCCATAATCACTATTACTTTTGCCCCATATACCAAATGCAAACAACAACAATGACAGGAGAGTGTTTGCAGATTGGGAAATGTAATGTCTACAAAAGGGAAAGTCTAGTCTTAGGACATTAGAGGACCCATGTCAAGGATGACAGGAAAAAACTGTGGAAGGGACAGAGAATGAAAGTAGTGAAAGTGATGGAGAAACTGCAGTCCAGGGAAGCTGGAGACAAGAAAAGGACCTAACAATTTCTTCATTTTTTAAAGTTCTCACTAAAAGTCAAATATTCAACTGAAATGTTATTCATTTTTTAATTTATTTTTATTTTTTTTATTGTAAACAAATGGGATACATGTTGTTTCTCTGTTTCTACATGGAGTAAAGGCATACCATTTGTGTAATCATACATTTACATAGGGTAATGTTGTTTGATTCATTCTGTTATTTTTCCCCTTCCCCCCACCCCTCCGACCCCTCTTTTCCCTCTATGCAGTCCTTCCTTCCTCCATTTGTTATTCATTTTTGAGATGAGTTTTTGGGACCTATCTCAGTAAGCACCACTCACCCCATGCCCCAAATCCTTACTTGATACTAAAAAGACCCTGTTGATTCAGACCTTGAGCTGTCTACACCAGGCTGCTGGCTTGAATTCCCCCCAGGAGGAGGAAACATCTAAAGTTCATTGACCCCCAAAGGCAGCTTATTTGGACCACCCCGGTGGATCCTGTCCTCTGTGAGTTTGCAGAAAACTCTACCACAAAGGACACTGGCATTTCTGGAATGGACTTCAGCCCATAGCCACTATGTAATAAAGACCATGGGGGGCACAATGGTGAGAGGGGTAGAAATTTGGGCAGCTCTATATGCCACTCGTTGCAGCTGGGTTTTATTCTGAAAAGAACAGACCTTTCCCTGAGTGGATAAGAGGCAAATGAACATTGTACTCATCAAACCCAGTGGCTTGACAGTTTTTAAAAGAAAGTGGAAGAAAAAGTCAGAACTTTGGCCTAAAGTTATTCTTAAATAAAATGAGATTCCCAAGCCATGTTTAGGTGGCAGTTACTTCTCTTTGGTATTTTTGCCACTTCACATAAACATCCTTGTCCTGATATTTAGTTCCCTGCAGAACTGACAGAAGAGGTCCCATGACAGCCCACAAAAAGAGATCTGTCTGTCTACACAGGACTAAGTTGACATCTTTAATTTCATTCACTAGCAACTTTGGGAAACAGCCAGTTAGAGGGGTGGCTTATGGGGTTGTGTGAGTGTAATGCAATAATTAATGGTTCTCATTTGTTACTGGAATGACCAGATTAGCCAGCTGTTTTTGCAATGTGAAATTCTATCAAACATACCTATTGCTGGGGTTAATCTGTTGTTAAAACAAGCCGTGTGACCCTACAGGTGGATGACTTGGAACACTGATTGGGCTTAAAACAGACCTCTGGGTTAATGTTGTTGATTCATTCCACTGGGTTTGCTGGTTGGTGGCATCTGTGTTTTAACCTCTCTTCCCATTGCTGCATGGGTCTGAGGCTATAAAAGAAAAACACTGACAAAAATACCTTCTTGCTCTTTTCTGATCTTGCTCCTTGGCTAAGTTGATCTGGCCTTGATGTCTGGGAGCCAGTGAAGCTCTGCAAGGAAAGTCAATGTGCAAAGCTGGATGGCCCTGTGAAGGCAAGAGCCACGGTGGGTTGGGTGACTTGCTTCAAGGACCCGGGCAGGCATCTCAGCCTGGGCCAGGTGCAGGCACCCCAAAGTCCCCAGACATTGCTGAGCTCAGCATTTTGGCTCACTGGGTGCTTGCAGCATTGGCTACTCTACAGGGCTGATTTGGGCAAGTATGTGCTAGGACAAAGAGTTCCTTTGCCTGCAGAGTCCTAGAGATAATTTAGAGGTAGAGTTTGGGGAGAAAGAGCAAAGGGGGGCAAAAGATAGTGCTTAGCAGAGCTGCAGCAGAAAAGCAGAACCCTATTTAGCGCACCCTCCTGCACAGCCCTCATTTCCGCGAATGCCCTGAAGCAACCAGAAAGTCAGCCTGACTTCTGTGCATCTGGTTTTCCAGGAAAAGCTTTTGTTAATGCCAACTGTAAATTGAGGGGGTGGTTTTAAGGGTGTTTTCTAAAGAATGAAAACTTTGGCAGATTATTTTTATAGTGTACAGCTGTATTTACCAACATTAAGTAACCTTGTTCATTCATTTGGCAAGCATTGTTGAGCACCTACTATGTGCCTGATGCTGTGCTTAAGTGCTGAGATATGGAAGAAATACTTCTTGTCTCAGAAAAGCATGTGGTCTGATAGGGAAAGAAGCAACTACAACAGGGTTTGGGGGTGCTGCCATGGCAACCCAGGCTCCCCCCAGTTCAGAAATAGTCATAATTAGGGAGTAGTTCTGATGGGCTTACATTTGTAGTAATCTAGAAAACATATCTGCTAAGCAAATTAAAAGATGACAAGTATAAATGACTTAAAGGGACAGAAGAGCATCCATTGAAACAATAGAGCAATGAAAGCAGAAGTCCACTGTAATGAGCAGGCAAGCTTCTCAAAGCATTGGCCTAAAAGGGACAAGCTTCTGATTACACCATTGCCATCTGAGCTGAAGAGAGATCAGGAAGAGAAAAAATGTCGATTAAAAGGAAGAATCCACAAGATGTACAGAGTGAATCATTTATGGCACTAAGTCACATCCATTTGCACATGTTGACACACAGGCCAGTGCTCTAGACCATTGCTCAATGGCAGGATGCAAAAGAGTCACAAGAAAGCTCATTTCTAGCCTCAACAGCTTGTCTGAAGCTCCACTTTGGGTGGGCATTCCCCTTCATGTGGCACGTTAGGCTTGAGCTCCTCATCCTGGCCACAAAGCCCCTCCATTGAATGACTTTAGTATTCCTTTCTGGGATTCAACACAGTTACCCCATACAAACATTGGCTCCTTCATGGGCCAGTGGTGTGGGGCAGAAAGATCTTGGGCTTTGGAATCACATATACTTACTTCAAGTCCTGGCTCTAGCATTTATAATTTTGGGGTCTTCTGGGCAAGTTTCTGAATTTCTCAGTACCTAGTCAGGAAGCTGGAAATAATAAAATATGCATCCAGGTTTTATTGTGGGAACCAAATAAGATGACTTATACTGGGATCCTAACCCAGCGTGTGCTTCATCCACATGCCTGAGTGGTGTTTGTCTTCCCCCTAAGCAGCTCCCTAATCTACTCCTCTCTGTTTCACACAACTCCTGGTCCAGCCATGATGAACTTACTCCTTGAACCCTCACTGGTAGGCTGTGGCCTTCATATTAGGTTGGATTCTAGGAAATTGCCAATATTCAAATCTTTTTTTAATTTCAGAAGGGAAATTTCATATCATTCACCCTCATGCTTCGGCATGTGCTGATATCTCCCAGCATTGGCCTCCCTCCCTGTCAATCCTATCTGTCCACTAATGTCCCCCAAATTCAGTGTTACCTCTTCCCTGTACCTTTTCCAGAATCAGAGAGCATTACTCTTGAACTAGAGTGGAAGTCGGGGCTTCCCTCAGGGTGCGCACTTCATCCTATCTTGTATAATCATCTAATTTGTCTAATCTGGCTACCAGGTTCTAAACTCCTTGAGGGCACTGATGGTGTCCCTTTCTCCTGAAAGTACCTCTGCACGGTCCTTGGAATATAATAACCGATGACACATTTGCTTTCCTAGACCCAAGTGCATTTAGATAGGGCCTCTAGTCTACTTGGAAGGTATTATAGTTTGGAAATGAAGTGTTCCCCAAATACTCCTGTGCTAATGCAGGAATGTTTGGAGGTAAAATAAATTGTGACAGCTATGACCAAATCAGTGCATCCTACCTTGAAAGGACTGCGTGGTAAACTAGAGGGGCAAGGCTAGAGGAGGTGGGTCACTGGGGACATACCCTGGAAGGGTTCATCTTTGTGGTCCCCTTCCCCTTTCTCTGTCCGCTTCCTGGGCACCATGAAGTGAGCAGCACTCCTCTGCTGTGTCCTTCTACCATGATATTCTTCCTCATTTTGGCCCAAAGCAATGGACTCAGCTGACCATGGACTAAACCTCTGAAACTGTGAGCCAAAATAAACCTTTCTTCCTCTAACTTGTTCTTGTCAGGAATTTTGGTCACAGCAATAAAAAGCTGACTAACACAGAAGGACTGGGCTCAAAGTCTTCTTGTGAGCCTCTGCACCTTGCCAGCCAATACTGGGGCCCAAGACCTGTGTTCTCTATCGTGACCCTCTAGTATCAGTTGCCTGCTACAACTGCTCTCTTCTCTTCCCACCCCAGCCTCCCTCTTTAACAAATCAACCTGAGAAGACAAATGCAACAGAAATGCCTTCAACTTGGGAGGGGAAGTAGGGTGTTATTTATCTATGTTGAAAGATTATTGAATTTTTGGATCCTCAATTGCTTATTAAAAGCTATAAAGTCGAACCATAGGAAATTGCTGATATCCAACTATTTTTACCTAAAAAAAATGTCAGTTTCATCTGATTCAACCGAGTTCCTTGGTATTTGGGCCCATTCACAGTCACTCATGGGTGAAGCTGTCTGATCCCTGTGTGTGGTCCACTCACCAAATCCTTGGTGGAGAAATCCTCATGGAGGCTCCTTGCAGCTTCTGATGGGTCTGTGGCCTTTGGCAGATTCTGCCATTGCTCGTGCAGTTTCCATCATAGGCTCTGGATTCAAAAAAGGCTAGCTCATTTCCCTTTTCCCTGCAGGTGCCAACATAAGTGTTTGATCTCTGGGATAAATGCCAAGACCTCCAGGCTTGAGTTTTCAAGTTTTATGGAGATCAAAGGCTGTCCTCACCACTGCGTGGGCTTCTCTGTGCTGTTACTCAACAGAGCCAGCCCAGCTCCTCTGAGGGCCAGTGGCAGAGTTCACCAGAGATGGAGATGGGGAAGGAAGGGGAGGGGCTCTTAGTTCTCTAAATATGATGGCACGTGGGGCACATGAGCATGAAGGGCAAGAAGGTTTGGAGATTTTTCTCAGATGAATTGTAAATTTAAAACGCAATAACTTTCAATGGATTTTAGCTATTTGTGAACTAGCTCCACCTGAATAGAGACTGGGAGTCTATCATAATTTTCTTGTTTTATGTACCCAAAAGAGTATGTGGGACCTTAACATCATCACATTCAGCACCTTCAATCATTTCATGTGACTTTCAAAGTCCCCTTTACTGTGCATTTTTTTAGTAGAAGATACTCTGAAGACAAAGGAAAAAAATCTAAAACTGAATTCATTTGTCATATTGCAATCATTTTGCAACTATTCAAATAAGTAATTGTGTCACTGTCATTAGGATTCAAGATTTTTCGGTGTAAGAGAAAAGAGATCAATTATGAAATCAAGGAAGTTAAATTAAAACCTGTAATCTTAGATTTGAATTGGAAGTAGCAGTTTAAACTCATGATTTTTTCCTACCTTCTGAAGTCTACCTGTCTTCTAGTAGTGTCTACTGAAGAAGCCTAGAATTAATGACAACCTAGCAATGTGAATCCCCCTGGTATGCAGAGTGTGGTATCTAAAGGCTGCTCCATCTAAGAGCAGCCAGGGTTTCTTGAAGAAAGGGCTGATTCCAAGACAGGAGCAGCAATTGTGCAAGACGAATCTGGGACACCTCCCTCGGTATCTCTGCAAAGTTAGCTAGACCCAGGTTAATTGAGTCACAAGGGAACCCATCATTTCTGACACCAGATTGAATACATCCTGGGTTAAGTAATCCCCACTCATCTAGCCATGTCTTTATGGTGAGCACAGAACTCGTTACAAATATTTAGGCTTTGGGGTGGAAAGTTCCTTGGAGAAGAATGCCTTTTGACTTGCAGACTCATGTATTATAGCTTCTTTGTTGGCCCAACAAAGCGCATTACTTATTTTCTGCCTATGAAGATACTAATTAGCACGTAATAGTTCTAAACAAGTTTAGTAGCGGTGGTGTGTGGGGCCCATTATAAGTATTTCAAATTCCCCCATCATTGCTGATGATCTCTTAGTAAATTTTAAGAGACTAACCTCTACCTGGGAGACTTATTAGCATATGTAGTTCGATGTCACATGCTAATTACCTCACTGCTTCACAGTCTAACCAAGCCAAGTGCATCTGTCCTTGAGGACCAAAGAGGCTCCATGAACCCTATTGGGAAATAGGACCCTCTTCCTTGTTATCCAGCTGTTGCATGCACAGTTTCCTAAATAGAAAGGAGGGTCTTCTCATGCTTTTTCTGACCTGCCTCTCCCAAGCCAGCTGCACTTTCTTCCCTGGAATGTCATATGTCATGTTATGACATTACATCTTAGTTTGAGCAGGAGTGAAGGGACTTTAAAATATACTAATCTTTGTTAGTACTGTGACTTCTTTCCTTTCTGTATTCCCACAAGGAGCGCCTGCTCTTGAGGGGCCAAGAGTGCCAAAGGCTGATACTCATGGGCTTCCCTACAATCAATTTCATATAGTTCTTTGCAAATAATGGAAACAGATTTGTGACATTCTCAAAAGGGTTTTACTTTTAAAGAATTCTTGGAATTTTGAAAGTTGCTCTTCACTATTCATTTGTCTCTCCTGAAAGATCAAATTCCTTATTTCTGATCAGGAATATCTTTTCTATGCTCTAAGCTGTTTGCAAACTGGTAGCACTACCAGAGTCTCTTCAGGGAATGTGAGCTAATGAGGCATGGACTGGACCAAGCCTACATTTCTCCTCCTGATTCAACCTCAGGAGGCTCAGGCATGGAATCCTGGAAAACTGGCACAAAGAGTTCATGACTTGTTGGTGAGATGGTTATTTTCAGTCCCAGTTGCTGGTTTTAGCAACTTCCATCTAAGAAACAGTGGCCCCTCTACTAACGGTAACCTTTGGGTTGATCTAACTATTGGATTGAACTATTGAGATAACTTTTGTAGGCCAAAATGGTCAAATATCACCAATGTAATATGGTTCAATGTAATACCTACCTTGTTGCCTTGTCTCAGTGGTCCACCAACTGACAACATCAGCATCCCCTGGGCCCTCATTACAAATGCAAATTCCTGGACTCCATCCCAGATCTCATACATCAATATCTTTTTCTTTTTTTTAACCAAGATCTCTAGGCAATTCTTTGGCATGTTGAAGTTTGAGAAGCAATACTTTAAACCATTATGTTAATATTTAGGTCTGTCTTTGAGGGTAGCCTTCTAAGTTTCCCAACAACATGGTTTGTATTGGTACAGCCTCTCATACAATGATGGTTCCTTGTTCAGAACAAATATTTCCACCAGCACTGTTGAGCCAGGAATGGTACATTTAGACAGAAACAAATATGAATCCTTTACCTATTATGTGTGTTCTATGGATATGATAACTTAAACTATATGATTTCTATCTATTTGCCTGACAATTGCCACTTTCGTGTTGGGTGTTTTTAAAAGGATACAACTTGGATATATAAGGATATATATCTCCAGTCTGCTTCCCATCCCTTTGATTAGGGAGATGGGCCCTGGGGTAAACAGTGCCCTGGTAGCCTTTATTGCAAACTGACAGTGAAAGGAGAGGCCTCTTCATGCGAAGGACAGCAAAATTTCAAGTTCAGCTCATGGGACATTCACAATCAAAGGAAACTATGAACTAGGTAAAGATTTTTTAAAAGAGATGTTCATTGCAGTGTGTTTTATAAATTGGAACTAATCTAATGTCCAATGCTAGGAGAATGACTAAACTACAATATATCTGTGTGGTAGAATATTATGCAACTGTTAAGAAATATTGTTTCTGAGGAATTATATGAAGAATTTTATCCACAAGGGAAAATTCTTTTTACTTTTAAAAAGTATTCAAGAAGGCATGTATGTCAAATGTTAACTATATAAAAATGCACAAGAAAATTAACTGCTTGGAGACATGCTAGTGAGCTCATAGGGCCTTAGGTGACAAGATTATCTATGGTTTTTCTCCTATTTTAGATATTTTTGAACTTTCCACAGAATTCTACTCTTTTATTGGGAATAGGAGAAGTCTTCGAAAATTATATTTTATTAAGAGACTCTGTGTGTTTGTGTGTGTGTAATAGAGAATTTTAATCTTTGTAACCCTTTTACTTAATATATACTAGACATGTAATAAATGTTTGAAAGAAAGGAAAGAGAAAAAAAAGATTGAGTGAATGAATAAATACTATACCATAAGCACTTAGATGACAGGGACCCTGCCATGGACATCTGTGTGTCCCTTGATTCCTAGCCCAAAGCTTCAAGAAAGTAGCTGCTCAATCCAAGTGTGTGAACATAAATGAATGTCCAGATTTTTTGGACTGCTAGACATGTCAACTTTATCCAATAAGTTTTCTTACTTAAAAACCAAGTTAAAGCCAGGCAAGGTGGCACACGTCTGCAGTCCCAGTGACTTGGGAGGCTGAGGCAGGAGGATGACAAGTCCAAGGCCAGCCTCAGGGACTTAGCACTTAGCGAGGCCCTAAGCAACTTAGTGAGACCCTGTCTCAAAACAAAAGCAGGGGAGTCCTGGTGATGTGGCTCAATGATTAAGAGCCCTGTGTTCAATTCCCTTGCCAAATAAACAAAGTTAGTACTTCCCTAAGTCAGTGTTATCTATAGCTTAGAGGGTCTTCTAAAACATCTTTGGGCCATATGTACTCTCCATGCAAGACTGTGCCCTCCTCACCTGCTTTCCCAGTCCTTCTGTTTTTGCTTTCTTTCTGCTGCCACACTTCCCTCTCTGCCTCTCCTCCCTAACCTCTTTTTTTAAAAAAATGTTTTATTTGTTCTTTTTAGTAATACATGACAGTGGAATGTATTTTGACATACCATACTTACATGGAGTGTAACTTCCCATTCTTGTGGTCGTATATGGTGTGGAGTTTCACTGCTTGTGTAATCATATATGCACAAAGGAAAGTTATGTCCATTCATTCCACTGTCTTTCCTGTTCCCATTCCCCTCCCTTCCCTTCATTCCCCCTGTCCAATCTCATGAACCTCCACTCCTCCCCGTCACCCCGCTGCCTATTGTGAGTCAGCATCCGCATATCAGAGAGAGCATTGGCCTTTGCCCTAACCTCTTTTGATGCTAGTCTGCCCCCTCTCTAGACTCCTATGGTTGAGAATTTCTTCTTTATATCGGATCTAAATTTCATCTATTGTTATTCTGTAGATAAATAAAACCCATAGTGGTGCAAAACCTCACTTGAGCTATTTGTGCCAATTTCATTTCCCTGCCAAACTACAGGGAGTCATTAATAAGCAACACAAGCAATCAAACACAATTCCTTTAAGCATTTACATGGGACAGTGCCTGGTATTGCCAGGATTGTAAAGAAGTATAAAATGTGACTTCTCTTTTATTTATTTATTTATTTTTATTTATTTATTTTGGGAGGGATGCTGGGGATTGAACCCAGGGCCTTGTGCTTACAAGGCAAGCACTCTACCGACTGAGCTATCTCCTCAGCCCCCCAAGATGTGACTTCTCTTGACAGGACTGTATGGACATGGTTGCAGAGCTAAGGTATGTGTACGTAACCATCTAAGGAAGTCTGAGAGGAGTGCAAAGAAGAGGTGGAAAACTGTCCCAGCAACTCGGAGGGAAGCTTGGAGGTGGGGTAGAGATGAGAATGTTGTGGGGGAAGAGAGGCTTAGAGGATGGCTACATGGCAAGCCTTACGAGTATTGTATGTACACAAGGCAACCAAAGTAACCAAATCACACCCTTCTTCCCTGAGCCAATTCCCTTCTGGGTTGTTTGTTCTGGAAAGCACAGAATGCAGAGGGACAGAATATAGGAAAGGCAAGGAATTCAGGTATTTCATATATGGAGTAGCTACATGTTACCCAGCCTTGTGTCTTTAACTGGAAAGGGAAAAAAAAGGGAGTTCATGTTTTTCCATTACTGTAACAAAGGTTTTCATCAGTATCATCTTCCCATGATAAAATGTAACAGTGTTAGCCTCGATGTAGCTATTAGTTGTTTCTGGTAGCTTCAGAGTAGCTCTTGGCAGGGGTGACCTTTGGGGCACCCAGGCTCTATAAGAGAACACAGGGCAAACATTGGTTTCTGTGGCTGGGTCATCCCAAAGTTTGCTCCCTGAACTGAAGAGCTTCTGGAATCCTGAAATAAAATGGCTGGTTTCATAGAGTCTGGGTGAAGAATTTTTTTGTTTTGTTGGTTTGTTTGTTTTGTCAAAGGATAACCTGTGAAAAGTGATAGGCAGCAAATTATGACTAAGAGCCATTTAGGGCACAGAAGCCAGCCCTGGGAAGTACATGGACCCAGGAGACCTAGGCTTTGAGTTCTGTCTCTTCCAAAACTCAGATTTTAGGTCAAGTGTTTGGACATAGGTTTCCTCATAAAAATATAAGAGGGGCTGCCTAAACAGTGGCTTTTACAGTGTGTTGACTGCTACCCAGAGTAAGAAATGCAGTTTTATATCACAACCAAGTATACACCACACACACACACACACACACACACACACACACACACACCAGAAATAATAAACAATAGCTTTACAAAACAATACAATGCACTGGAATATTTTCTGTTGTACTCTATTCTATTTCATTGTTTTTTAAAAATGCTAATCTTGACCTGCTGAATGGATTTCACAGTATACTAATGGGTCATGCCCTGCAGTTTGAAAAAACACAGAACTCCATAATTTCCGAGATCCCTTCCAGCAGTAGAATCCCACGACTCTGCTATATTCCTAAAGCAATTTTCTTAGAACAGTAGCAGACCTGTGACATCATTCCATGCTTACATTCTGGAGGAAGCTCATGGTGTAGAACATGTTAGCAGATGACCTAAAGATAAACAAGTAAATTATAAACTGCTCCTAAGGAGAATGTACAATATTGAGAGTTACGACCTCCAAGTCATTACACTAAATGCTGCCCTAGTCAACAGATAGCAGAGACTGGGGATACTGTACCTGTCAGAGAGGTCATAGTCTCCCCACTTATGGGCAGCTTTCTTTTCAGTTTCCAGAATGTCCGATGCCCAAAGAGTGATCTCTAGCAGCCTCATCTTTGTTTATATTTCACCCACTAAGAAGACAGGAGAAGTTAAAAATGAACAAAAGAATATATAATCTTGGAGAGCTCCAGACTTTTCCTCATTTGAACTTGGACCCTGCTCCTGGCCTCTTGGTCTTTTGTTCCCAGTACAGGAAAGGAAACTAATATTGATTAAGCAGTGACATACCAAGGACTTTTATCATTGAATTGGAACCTTAGTACTAGTCTGTGAAGGCTCTGTGATTCCCATTTCACAGAGTAGGGGACAGAGGCCCCCTTAAAGAGTTCAGTAACTTGCTCTGGATTCCATTGCTCCTGTGATCAATCCCTATTTTTCCACCCACCATCCCAATCTGCCATTGCTTTAGCAGTCTTTTTGGGTAGATTTTGGTGACTAGTGGAAAGCAGAGGCAGTCAAAGTGAGCAGGAAAGGAATAAGAGATGCCAACCCCTACTTTATAAAGATGGGGAACTGGAGCTCTAGACATGTTCAATGACTTGGACAAGGTCACATGGTAACAGAACTGCAACTAGAATACAGGCTCCTAATGGTCTTTCCATAGATGTCTGACATTAAAACAACAGTGACAATTAGCAGCCCTCCTGGTATGAAGCATCATTTTGTTTTAGAAGCTGGGAAAAATATTTCTATGGGCAAAATCATTCTAGATTCTTTTAGTGTGTAAACACACAGACATATTCTTCTATTCTGTAGGTGTTGGAATATTTTTAGGTGCTGAAAAGTGTCAGGAAACCTAGATCTTTCTGATGCACAGGGGGTCTACACTAGATGCTTTGCCCCTAGTGGAGAACAAGTCTCAATTATTATGGTTCTACAGAAAAGGAAACTCAGCAGGGGCAGTGTCAGAAAACCTGGCTTTAGTTTTGGACTGCTCTGCAGGTGGCAGGAGCCTTGGCGGTTCTTACTGTCCCTGTACCCTACCCTGCTCTCTCCTCTCAGCTACTAAGCAGAGTGGGCAAGGGGCTGGTTGCCAAGGAAGGAAGAACAGGTTGGAATGAATGGTCTCACTTGGTGAAATCCCTTCTCCAATCTCCCAGCAGATCTGGAAACTCAGGCAGCTGCAACAGACTGAGCAGATTTCCATTTTGCTCACCAAGCTGATGGCTGCTGAGAATGGCTTCAGCATAGCAGGGAACCAAGAAGCAAACTGACTAGATATCTGTGACACTATTTCAGACACTTACCAATGTATTAATGTATAATATTCCTCATTGTTCTATTATGGGGGCATCAGAATGGATAGTTTGTGCAGGGATATGATCCTGGCCAAAAAACTGTGATGTGTGTGAAAATAATGGGTAGAAGGGCAGGAAGGAAGGTTAGCAAAGCTGTGTGTGGCTAAGTGTATGCTGTAGACCCTCTAAGAACATTTTTTAAAAATGCCTTCTCTCAGAAGGAAATTATGGCATTTGCCAGTAAATGGATGGAACTGGAGACAATCACGCAAAGTGAAATAAGTCAGTCCCCAAAAACCAAAGGCCGAATGTTCTCTCTGATATATGGATGCTAACACACAACAAGCATGGGGGGAGGAAAGAATAGAAGTACATTGAAGTAGAAAAAGGAGAACGGAGGGAAGGGAAGGGGGTGGCAATGGGAAAGACAGTAGAATGAATCAGACATAACTTCATATATGAATATAGGACCAATGAAACGCCACACCATGTACAACCACAAGAAAGGGAACTTATACTCCATGTATGTATGATATGTCAAAATACATTCTACTGTCATGTGTGACTAAAAAGAACAAATAAAAAATGCCTCTCTCCTTCAGAGAGGTAAAAATTCCATTTCTGATTCACTTGGCATATCTTTATGATATTTTCACCATACACAGTACTCAGAGTTTGATTTTAGCTGTCACCTTCTCCCCCCCCCACCTTTTAAATTCTGAAGACCCTGGGAAAACAAAGCAGGAGATGGAGAAAAACAGTGGCAGGGGTAGAGACTTGAGATAAGGAGGCTCCCTAGGAAGGGAGGTTAATAATAAGCATTTTGCATTTGTCTCAGGGGTGATGAACTTCAAGGCAGCAAGAAACTCATAAGGCCAGGGCAGGCACAATCAGCTAGGTACCAACTCTAGCAGGGCAGGGGGATCCTGGGGGCTGGAGATTATATTTGCTCCTGATTTTTCCCCCCTCCCAATAGTTCCTAAAACCAAGCCTCCTCTTGCTCTTGGAAACGGGCCTGGTTTTTCTAAAGGAGTGGTGGCCATTAGTTTTCTCAATGTCTAAGTCAGCTGGTTTCCAAGGAACCCAATGATCACACCCACACTTTCACCCATGTCACTCTGAATCAAGATCTAGACAACTCCATTATCTCCAGCATGGGCCAGGGAATGAAGTGAGATTAGTTTATAAAGACTTCCCACTGCCCTACGGGCATTTTCTATGATGGCATTTTCTTTCAGCCGTTTGGTTTTGTGGTGTCTGTTTACAGTGCTGTTTGTCTTTCTGGGATGTAACAAATCTTCCCAGGCCCCTTCTAGGCACTGCCTGAAAGATTCACTCAATTCTTGGTTGCACCTAATGCTACGAATGATACTGAGAATGGCAGAATCCTTTACTATATTCTTTTTATGTGGCAGAGAGCTCACTGCCCCTCCCCGACCCCATCACCTTTAGCTTAGGCAGACCCATTCAAGATGATGCTTCGCCTCTTGGTTAAATCAAAGTCTATTGAATAGGAACCTTCAAATCCCTTTTGCCATATAGTGTAACAGAAGTCACAGGTTATTCCCACACTCAGGAAGTAGGGATTATGCAGGTTATATACTCGAGAGGGCAGGAATTTTAGGGGCCATCCTAGAATTCTCCCTACCACAGAGGGAACCCCAAATGTATCTAAATAAACATAGGAAAAACCTTGCTTCTCTTTGTTCCATTTTTATGAGAACAAAGGTTAAGAGTACTAAGCTTGCTCTTTTGCATAGTTCAGCAAAATGATGACATTTAAAAATGGAAGACAAAGTGTGCCTGAAGATGTGGGGTGGCCATGCCATGGCACTGGTGGAGCAAACTTATGAGAGAATGGCTTCAACTGTGGTTGAAATGGTAATCAGAAAAAGGAATTTTTTTTTTTTTTTTTTTTTTTTTTTTTTGGTACGAGGGGTTGAACCCAGGAGCACTTAACCAATGAGCCACCCTTTTTTGTATTTTAATTAGAGTCAGGGTTCTACTAAGTTGCTTAGGGCCTCGCTAAGTTTCTGAGGCTGACTTTGAACTTGCAATCCTCCTGCCTCAGGTTCCCAAGCTGCTGGGATTACAGGCATGCACCACCACACCCAGAAGGAATTGATTTTTAAAAAAAGATATAGTTTTCCCTGAAAGAATTCCATTAGTACCTGTCCGTCTGCTTCCCATGGACACATAATGCTGTGACAAAAGGACGTAACCGAGAGCGAAGTCATGCTCTTTCCTTCTCTAAGAGAGAGTCACCACTGTGGCAATTAATGAGTGAACTGTGCACCTGCTGATGCATGGCAGAAATCCATTATAGCCTCTCAATGGAGAAAGAAAAAGATTTGGGATAGGGAAAGATGGGGACCTCCTGACCCTGTAAAATGTTCTTGTGAGGACTGGTTCTTCCCAGGAGCTGTGACTTGGCCATCCATACTGGAATTCATGTGCTAGTCTTTGCATCTGCAAATCCCCAGTCCTGAGCAGCAGGCAGAGTTTAGCAGCCAAAAAACTCTAAAATTAATACTTTTTTGATATTAAATATTTAGTAAAGAGGAAAAAGTTTGCTGAATTTCTTTGCCCTTATTTTATATTATGCTAATTTATTCTGAAATTTGGGATCACCTACTACAGAACAAAGAGCAAGAACTATAATCTTTTTTGGTGTTTAAATCCTCTAGTTTAGAGGTCATAAACCAACCCTAGGGAACAGAAAGAGTATGCCAGAAGGCATTTCTTCTAACCTATTGCTTCCAGACATAAGGACATCTAAACTGTTTTCATACAAAGTCGGAGGACATATGCCCAAGAGGGCAGGGATTCCTCTGTGTTTGTTCTGTGCTGAATCCCAGCATCAAGGAACCTAGCAGTAATAGTTGATTGGGAAATGTTCCATGAGTGGATGGATATTTCCATTGTCAGCAATCTCTTTCCTTCTCCCACATTACCCAATTCCTTTCACTCCCAAAAGATCCCAAGGCATCTTCAAAACACATTTTGTGTTCTCAAACTTGCCTGATAATAAAAGTAACCTCAGGGCACTTTTCAAACATACAGATTATCAGGACTCTCTTGGAAATTCTGGTTCAGGGAGTCAAAATTCTGCATTTTTGAAGAACATTTCTGATAAGTCTTTTCTTCAGACCAACACTGAGATAAATAGCAGGAGCTCAACTCTTCCCTACACAAAGATTTGAGGAGCCATGAACGTTTGACCTGGTTTCTGAGGAGTTGTCAAACCCAATACCCTGAGCTTCTGACCTGTGGCACTGAGGGAATGAGGGACTATAAGAGTCTTATGGTTTACCTACAGTCACCTGGGCTCAGCCCTGCCTCCTGGCTGTCACCTTTCTGTAAAAGACAGGCCTAGGGTCGGGGGTACCCAGAAGCCCTTCTACTTTTGGGACTGCCCACTGAATTTCTTGTCCCTTTTTTCCAAAGGCAAACTTAATGTTTGTTCTATTCCTTCTCCAAGCTGTTACCAGCATATGAATTCATAGTTGCTTCTGTTTAGTTTGGTAATGACTTCTGCCCTGTTGGACCAGAGTTGACTGCTGCTGATTTTCTAGTCAATCTTAGGCAGTGAGCTGGACAGAGCCTTCCTCCAAGGGTAGCTAAGTAAAGCTTCTGTCTTCAGGATACCCCCTACTTTACACAGGAGAGAGAGAAAGCTCTGATCCAGATCTGGCCCTCCCCTTCTACACCAAGGCCCCCCATTCCTCATCTGAGATCTGAAAAGACCATTTTCTCCCTTAGTGATCCCTCTTAGGCTTTCTTATCTCTAGAACTCTGTGAACCCTGACTGATTCACGAAGCACTTACAGTTTCCAAGGAAGAAGTTGAGGTTATAGAGTAACTTGAGAAAGAAAAGTTGCTGCCATTTTTTCTTGGCTCCATAGAATGTCCCTAAAAAGACTCTCCCCCTACCCAGAGAGTTAATCATGCAATCTACATACCTTGAGCTTGAATCATTGGCTATCCAACACCAAGGAAGAATAAACCTAGGTCAAAATGTATTATCTGCTCTGTGGCCAAAGGTGAGAAAATATAATTGACTATTTGTGATTATTCTTGAGCCACATTGCCCAATACAATAGCCATATATGGCTATGTAAATGTCAATGAATTAAAATCAAATGAAGTTAAAATTTCAGTTCTTCACTCACTATCCCCATTTCGAGTGGCTAGCAGCCACTATTGTACAGCACAGCTGTAGAGAATTTTATCATTACAGAAAGTTCTATTGGACATTTTTAGAGGCACAGTGTTTTCCCCTTGACTCTGTCCGTGTGATGTTTCCTCACATCATTAGAAATGTGTCTTTGTTTCTATTGGCAATTCTTGTGGTTATTCTAGAAGAAAAAACACTGTTGGGTACTGCATTAGAAGAGAAAACAGGGGCTGGGGAGATAGCTCACTCGGTAGAGTGCTTGCCTTGCAAGCACAAGGCCCTGGGTTTGATCCCCAGCACCCAAAAAAGAAAAAAAAAGAGAGAGAGAAAACCACAAATAACTTTGGTACTTGGTGGGGGAGGAGGAAATGGATCATCGAAAGGTTGCATTTTTCCATTTTCTTTCTTCTATTCCCCTTCTAGGAAAGTATCCTCCCTTCTTTTCCATTTTCCTTTCTGCTTTTTCTATAGAGTGTCTTGTTCCATGTAAGATTTCTCAAAGTGAAATGGTAGGCCAGACTTCAAAGCGAAAAGGTTCAGAGAGGAATCAAAATTCTGTTTGGGGTACAGGGATAAATGGTTAGGGAGAGCACCCCCAAATCACACACTGGATAAAGAGGAAGAGAAGCAGAAAGAAGGGATGAGACTGGGAGGAGTGGGGTAAGCCCAGCCCAACCATCTGGGTCTGGACAGTGGGTTTGGAGAGTGAAGCCAACTGGGCCTGTTCTCACCATTCCTGAGGCTGACAGACTGCCCAGTGCTCCTGAGATCCTCTGGGAAGCCACTTCCTAATCAGAATCCTCCTGGGTCCTAACACCTGCTTCCATAAGGTTTCATCTTCAACTGTTAGTGGTTCCATCCTAGGTACCATGTATATATAAAGGCAGTAGTGAGTTAAATGTTCTTTTTCTGTTTTTCCTTCCTTGATCTCTTAGATGAGCTGCAAGTACCATATTGTCTGCAGTTTCCTCCCTTAAGACCCATTGCCCCTGAACTGCTTTCATTAAAGCTGTGCTCACCCTGGGTGAAACCAAGGAAAGTGGGCAATACCTTGAAAGGTAGCAAGCAATGAAAATGGGAAATGGAGGGAAGGATAAGGAAACCTCAGGGCCAGGGAATCTCAGGTGACAGAGAGCAGGGCAGGGTATGGGCCAAAGTTCAGGTGGACAGCAGGAATAGCACACAGAAGTACAACTGCCCTATGATCAGAAGGCTGGGGCTAAGGCAAACTTTGTATTCATCTCTGAGGCTTTCCTGTACGTTCTTGGATGGCAGAATTCCCACCCACACCCGCAACCCCAAGTGGATGGGCCATAGGCTTGTCAAGGTTGATGAAGTACCGTACCAGAGTGCAAGGAGTCAAGGAATGGAGAGGAAGTTAACTGATCCTAGGCAGGTAATTGGTGTCCTGGGGTCTCCTATCCCTTGGCTTAGGGGCAAAGTTTGTCCCTATCTGTATTATAAACTTGCAATTTTTGTCCTGCTTCAAGTTAGTTCTTCATGTAAATACAGCAGTGCAGACTTCCACTCCACCCAGACTCCCAGACTCCAGCAGTGCAGACTTCCACTCCACCCAGGCTGTTCACCTCTACAGCCCAGAGTCTGGGAAATGTATAACTTAAAGCCACTGATGTTGAATTCCTGTTCGCCTCTTTGTCTTGCAGCTGTCTCCAACCTGGACATCGAGAGTAAGCTGAGCGTGTACTACCGTGCACCCTGGCACCAGCAGCGAAACATCTTCCTCCCGGCCACCCGGCCTCCATGTGTGGAGGAGCTGCACCGCCATGCCCGGCAGAGCCTGCAAGCCCTGCGAAGAGGTAACTGATCCAGGCATGGGGCTTTTCTGGGAGAGGACTCAGAGGTTGCCCATCCAGGGGCTCTCTGTCCCATTGGTCCCAACATCTCCCTTTGTTATAGCAAGTACCTGGAAATACTCCCTTTTCTATCCTGAATGAAATCTATGGGAAATACAACCTACCTAAACACATTAAAATTAACATTATTAGGGGGAAATACTGGGGAATGACATTGGCCAAATTATATTGTTATTTTGAGTGCATGTACGAATATGTAACAACAAATCTACCATTATGTACAATTATAATGTGCCAATAAAAATATAAAAAATAAAACAATTTCAATAAATAAAATTAACATTAGTGTCTAAATATGATAATAGAGATATTAAAAAGAAAAGTATAATATATATGTAAAGACCTAGTTATAACTACATTAAAAGACAAAGTGAAAGCAGTTAGATGTTTTCACCTATCAAAAATAAGTTTTGATTAAATATAGACAGTCAGAAACCATTCCAAACAAAAAGCATAGGAAAATGAAAGACTCCTGGGGGGACAAGAGGACACAACCATAAAATCCAGCACATTCAGCACATATTAGATATGAGAGAAAAAATACTTTGGATTATAATTTATTAGAGAGTTAAGTTTGACTCAAAAATAAGTTCTAGTTGTTTTCCCTATATTTGGATGGGACATTTGAATATAGTGTGGGGCCTGGGACTCTTTTTCATTGACCATTGTGTACATCACAGGATGGCTGCCATGCTTGAGACCCCTGCCCAATCATTCTAACAGCCAGAACAAGCCTTTCAAGGGCTCTTTGGTTTCCGTTAAGAACCAGCAAACTGATCTAATATCCTCATCCTACAGGGGGCGCGGGGCACATGGTGTCCTAGAGAGATGGGAAAATTTGCTCAGGGTCACACAAAGCAGGTTAGGTAGTGTCTGAATCCAGACCTGAGCCTCTGGACTCCCAGTCAGAGGTCTTTTTCCTCTTTGCCATACACCTTGTTTCATGGAAATATATTTTTATTTTTACATTTATCTCACAGTCCTGACAGTGCTAGAGATAGGTACATAACAGTCAAGGTAGAAGTATAGCTTTTTCTTACACTAGTTACTTTCAATTTCCTTAAAACAATTTTAATTGGGATAAGGGAACTAAAATTGAGCATTATCCTTTCAAAAACCCCTAAAAGGGACATCAGAAGTTGGCATGCTAGCTCTTTTGGTCTTTGGATTCTTGCTATGGAGACAGATGGTGTCTACACATTTATTGTCTTTGTTCCAAATTCCCTACACTCTTTTAGGGAATAGTATTTTTTGAAAGTACATCATGCATATAAAATATGTTAATATTATTATCAAGATGGAGAAATAAAATGAGGATAAATATTGTTGGATTATTTTCTTCCACATTTGTGTGGCTTCTGCCTTTTCCCCTATTGTCATTTTCCTTTTAATGAAAGAGCTACCTCACTAATACCCCTAAAACAATTATTTCAAATAATCCCTTTGTTAATGGCAGATATTGTGACACTTACAATCAAAGGTGAGGGTCAGTGTCCTTTTGAAGTATCTCTGGCATACTTACCATTCACTTCCACTAATAGTTGGCTAAAAAATTCTTTAACAAATTTTTAGTGCAAGCCACCTGGAAATATTCATTTCCACTCCTGCCATTCCTGCGTATCCTTTCATGGTGCCACTTGTAACCTTTGGTCATACCTAACCATTGTAGGCCTGTCTTCCACCATTAATCCATGAGCAACTCAAGGGAAAGGATAATATCTTACCAATTAATTTTATTCACAGTACTTGGCATGAACCCAACATATAGTCCTCAATGAATGTTTATGGAAATGAATCAAATTCTACAGAAAACTGATTGAACATTGAGGGCACAAAATGACTACAGAGAAATCTGATCATTCTCTCTAAATACTTTCTCAGATCTGATCACTAGAGAGCTTGAGTAACATTAGCCCTTTAGACATAATTCTTTTTATCCCTTTATTATTATTAATCAGTCCTCCCTGATTAGATTTTTATGGATTCAACCAGATAACACTGAGCTGCTCTTAAGCTATCACATTTCACTGCTTTGTCAGGTTTGGACTTAATGGCAGAACTGAAGAATAGCAAGTGCCAATATCAATTTTCTCTGAACTTCCTCCTGGGGGTAGTGAGAGAGGGATATGGGGCCTCCTGGGGTTTGGATGGAAGACTATGGAGCTGCGTCTTGCCCTCCACAGACTGGCTTATTTTGTGGTTGGCTCAATAGCAAATCTTGGGTGTAGTAGTTTTAATAGCACTGCAGAGAGCCATAAACAGGAATTATAGACATCATAGAATTAAAAACATGCAGTGTAGAATTAAAATTAGAAAGTGACTTTTTTTTTTAACCTTGTCCAAGAAACACAGTAGCTTAGCAGTGTTTTTATCCGCATAATCCACTTCTGCCATCTGGTGGTCATGAATAATACTGACCTCTCACACATGGCCTGGCTCAGCAAATGCCGCAGTGAGCTTTCCTGTAGGTTCTTTATTTGGACAGCTGGAATAGGCTGGCTTCCACCCGGAGGGAGTGGATGATGAAGCACAGACAAGGGAGTCTGCGGTGGCTGCAGCTCTGTGTTCCTTCTGGAAATGAGGCTATAATGAGGGAGCTGGGGGACCAAGATTAAAACCTAGAAATTGGCTGCCTTCGAGATCTGCGTAATAGCAAACCCCTCAACAAACTGTATCAAAGGCCAGGCATTGTGCTGGAGCTCAGTATTCAAAAAGCAATAAAGTGTTGTCTCTGCCCACAAGGAATTCCTGGTCTACTGAGCGAGACAGACATGTAACCAGGTAAGTTCAATACTTACCTGTGATATGGGAGCTGAGAGGAAAGGCACCTACCTAATCATGCCATGGAGTTTCAAGGAAGTCTCCCCAGAGGAAGCAGCATCTCTATTGATTTCGAGTTATTTAGAATCCAATTATTTTCCCCCTTTTTCTCAGCATTTTTTAATGCTCAGAGCCAGTAATAGCTTCAAGTGATGCCATGTTTTATGTTCATAAAACAGGGAGAGAGATTAATAAGTGGCTATAAAGAGATAATTATATTTTATGTTTCCTTTCCTTTCAAGTTTCTGACGGGGATCAAAGTTCCATTGGTCTAAGGGAATAAGGACCAAGGTTCTACTGTATGGATACTGCAATTTCAGGCTCTAGTAGACATATAGTCTCCCTACCACACCACTAGCAAAAAATGTTACTAAAGAGTCATTAATCTGGCCTGCCTACACCCAGCCTAGGGCAAAGAAAAAGTTATATTTAAGACAGTGTGGGAGAGGAGCAATTGAATGGGAAATTGAGTTGATCTCTCTCCTGACTCCTCCCCCCTCCTTTGTGTCTTCTTAACCAATAATACCTGTATTCTACTCTTCTTGATGAGTTTTAAAATATAAAAGGTTTTCTGGTGCTGCCCATTTAGAAAAGCTTTCTCTGCTTGCAGAGAAAAATGAGGGTGGCATTGGAGGTGGGCACTTTAACAAGGAAGACATTTATCTTAAAATGTCTTCCTGATAAACATTGACTCTGGAGGCAATTTAGCAAAGACCACCTACGTGGTTTGGAGGACTTCCCTCTGATTGCAAATGGGAGCCAACATTTTTGGAAAGAATCCCAAGCAACTGGAGATGAAGGATACTATCACATTTTCCTAACACAGATACCAAGTCAGCAGTTCAGGCAGTGAGGCCCACAGACAGCAACGTGAGACATGGATGGAAATCAGAAAGCTCCAGAGTGCTTAGTTCCTAGTTTAGAGAGGCAGCACGCTGAATAAAGCAAGGGAGAATCAGAAGAATCAGGCCAACATTAGGGAAGTGGATCAAAACAGGCAATGGGACCCAGAGAAGCACCTACCACTGAGGGCACCACCAACAAAGCCCATTATAATTATAGAATAAATATAGACTATGGAATGCATTCCAATTTTAAAAAAAAAACTAGGCTTTAATAAAAGCTTTCATTTGTTAATTTAGCCACTCAACAAACACTTATTGAAAATCTACCATATCACAGGCACTGTAGACCCTGTAATCAAAAGCTGAATAAAACATTGTATCTCTCCTCTAGGGACCAAGTTCTAGTGGAAGAGGCTGAAAGATGGAGAGATGGTATTTTTATCAACACAGGCATAGAAAGGGGTATAATAGGGCTTTTGGAGAAAGAGCAAAGACGTTACCTGAAGGCTCAGCTTAGCTCTGTTTCCTAGCTAAGGAAAAGAAAGAAAACTCGGTATTATCTTACATATTGCCAAATACTCTATTTTGAGGTATCAGTGTTCAAAGAATTGTAATGTGGTAAAATGTAATTATAATTAAAGAGTGTCAAACCCAAGAAATCTTGCTGCAATGAGTGAGGTATAGTGGGACCTTACAGTACCTGCAAGTCAGTACCTGCAAGGGGTCAAGTAGGGGTCAAGAGCAAGACACTGAGCTAAAGCTATACCACTCATAGCTCCATAGTGACTTACCTTCCCTGAGTCTGTTTGGTCATCTACAAAAGAGGAAGAGCATTAGTGCCCACTTGGTGGGGTTGTTGAGATGGTGCACATAAGATACCAAACAACTAAACTGTGTTCTTGGTATATGTGGGTGAGTCTGTGTGTGAGTGTGTATGTGTGTGTGTGGTGCTGGGATCAAACACAGGGACTTATCTCAGTGCATATCATCAGGACCCCTTAATCCCACACATAGATACTTCTTAGCTTTTTCAAATGATAGCTTTATTCCAAAATCAGACAAATATTGTCATTGGGATTGCCTTACTTTCTCTGGGAGTCAAGGATTTCAAAGTACTCTAAATTTCATGCATAGGTGACAGAGCTTAGATGACTACAATTGTGTGCTGGTCACCCAGTTTTCTGGAAAAAAATATAAGATAAATAAAAGCCTATTGTGTGGCCCTTACCAATTTCTGTGATATAAATACTCCCACCACGGTCTATTTCCAGGTACTAACAGTTGAAAAACTGACTCACACAAATTCCTGAATCCAGAGCAGTTAGTTCCCCTGTGCCAGTGTGAGCTGACTCCAGTGCCCAGCCTGGGGAACTCTAATATGTTTGTTTCTAATTTCACTCCAGCATGAATGGCAGCAGATCTTTCACCATTATCCTGAACATTTTTAAAACTCATATTGTTTTGAAATGAGGCACACTGAACTCAGAAGTAAGCCATTTTTTACGAAGATTATGAGATGGACCCACTGAAATGGATGTATCTAAATAACTGATCATAAGTGAAAGTTCAGTTGGGAACCACTCTGAAAATATGATTTGGTATATAAACAATCTAGATTCATGAAAGATCACTTTTTTTTTAACTGCCTTTTGCTAATACTCCCAAGTGGAAAAGAGAAATTGAAAATGCTAAGTGATTATGAGTATTACTGTATTTTCTGCCCTGTCAGAACACCGGAGCCGAAGTGATCGCCGAGAGCAGAGAGCTGCTGTCCCTCTTTCCATAGCTGCTCCACCACTGCCAGCCTACCCTCCAGCTCACAGCCAGAGGAGGCGTGAGGTAAAGGACCGCCACTTCCTAACGGTAAGCTTGATGGTCACTGCAGCCCTGCGCTTGCTGGTCAGGAGACATGAGTAGTTTGGGAGTCAGTTTCCTCCCTCCCAGTGAGGGAGGCTGAGATGACTGGGAGAGCAAATCATGGCTCTTGGGAACAAATACATTTTCCCCTATTCATTTCTGAAAGGAATGCCTCTTTGGGGAAATAGAGTGGGGATACAAACATATTTTGTAATTGACTGGCTGCACAATGCAGTGAATACTAGTTAAGAAATATAAAACCAGAAAAAAAATTTACTTCAAATCCCAGTTCTGCTTACAAGGTAAAGAATGTAGGGTAAGTTCTTTACCTTCCTTGCCCTCAGTTCCCTCATCTGTAATATAGAGGTATCAGTAGTATTGAGTTTACAGGGCTTGAGGATGAAATGAGATAAGGCATGTGACAGAGCTTAGCACAGTGACTGACTGACACCAAGTAAGACCTCCATTAATGTCAACCACAACTAGTGTTGCTATTACTCAAGTGATAACATGGCCAACTCAGTGGGAAAAGCTGGAGAACTTAAGTGATGTAGAAAATCACCACCTGAAGAGAAATTGTGTCACCATTCCATGCTTTCCCATTCTACAAAGGAAGCTAATTCTCCAGAGTAACTTGCTACCTCGGTGACATCATCACCATTGGTGATTTCAGCCTTACCCAGGTGGGGTGGATATGGCTGTAACAGCCTGAGCCCCCAAGCATAGGTCACAGATGATGAAGCTGATCCCAACTCAAAACACCTGCAAATACTACAAGCGGCTGCTGCAAATGCATCACACCAGAAGTGCTTTCTGGGGCCTCAGTGGGGACAAGTGAGGACTTCATGCCTCTGAGATGAGTGTCACTGAAGTGAGGAACAATGGTTTCTGTGACCAAATCAGCCCAGACTGCCTGCCTACGTGTCTGCACTCTACTTTCTTATTCTGACTTGAGGCCCAAAGTCTAAAGAAGTTAAAACAGTGTCAGAACGAATTGAGGCTTCTATTTGACATTAAATTTGTGTGACTCTAAACCCCGCACCCTTATGGCTTATACAATATGCAAAATAGTGCAGAATATTTGTGTACCAAGATAAGCAAACATCCAGATGAAAACAGATTTCACCTAAGTGAATTTTCGTGATATAACATATCCATTAAGACTTTGAGTGATATTGGACATATATAGACATTTTTCCTATTTGCTGTTGGATAGTAGGCTCTATGTCCTTCAGTGCTCATTAGGTGCACATTAAGTGTCATGTCGCACTCATTACGTTGCTGTGATGCAGCTCAAGGATAAGAAAGGGAGGTAAGAGCCTCTTATGGTTTTCTAGTTCTTCAGATAGAGCAGTTATACATGCTAGTGATTTGTCATAAAGGGCCCTGCTCAGCAGAAGTTCTTATTAAGCTCAAATCTGCTTGCCGAAGCATTTGTTTTTAATGAGGCATTTTTGGCATAAAAATACTAAAAATATTTTCCCCATTCATTATAACATGTTTTGTGGCTCATTAAGTTGGGTTTCTTGTGCAGGGAGGTAAGAGAGAAGAATTTTGAGTGTTTACAGAAACGACATAAAAATATAACCCTTTCTCATAATCTGCATAATTTTAATAACATCTAAATACCAAAGTAAGACTATAGGAAGGCCTTAAAATAATGAATAGCACTGAGGGTGCTTCATTTACCCAACAAACATCAATAAAACAGGGTCATCAATAAGACACTTATGTAAACTTTGTAAAGTTTGCCCATCTCAATTGATAATACTTAGCATTTCTAAATAACTTGGGGAAATTTTGTTTCAGTTTTCTAATGGAGTTTGGGTCACCAAGTTCATTAGAAGAATTTCCACTCAAGTCATGTACCTCAGACCTGATGTTGCAGAATGAATAAAAGTTTCAGGTACATAAGAACAGGACATTTGCAACCAAATTCCTGGATTCGTATTTTTTTAGAAAATTGCTGGATAGACATTTTCTTAGATAGTAACTCTCATTCATTCATCTATGAGACTTAAGTCATTTTTCTTCCTTTAAAAAGAGCATTCATGTTAAGATTCTGATGTAGTCTTCCACAACTCTACCAGCTATTATATTGTACTTTGGTCATTACTGGCATAATCCCTGAAGCCCAACTGCCTGCATTTGAATAGCAGCTCTGTACCACATATGAGCTGTATGATCCTGGAGAAGTTCATCATCTCAGTATCACAGGGATAAGAGTAGATAGTACCTCATAGGTTTGTCACTAAGAATTGGACGTGTTAAAATGTGACCAGTGCTTGATGTATAATAAGTACTCCAGAAATTTCAGACCTTAGGATGATGATGATCATCATCATTTGCCATTCAAGTGGTTGAGGTATCTGTGACATAGTGATAAGATCATAGGTCTAAATGGGTTCAAATCCCAGCTACACATTTTGGTTGTATAATTTGGAAAAAATTATTGTATCTTTCTGAATCCAAATTTCTTCATCATAAAATAGGGATGATAATTTCAACTTTACAAGGTTGTTAACACTTAATATGATGTTATATAAATAAGATTATATCATATATGTGTGAAAGTGCCCACCACAGTGCCTAAAATACCTAGATATCCTAATCTATAATCACTTATATTACAACTCTTCCCAGCAGATTAAAAACCTGTAATGTTTACTAGCAATTAAGACTGGAGGAAATATAAATTATTACACCCTTTTCAGAGGGTAAAACTCTAATTTCTAAACATTTGTACCCTTTTGACTCGGCAATTCTATATATAGGAATTTATTGCAAGGCAATAATCAGTATATGTAAAGATTTATTCACTAATATGTTCATCAAGGCACTGTTTTTAATAGCAAAAGAGAATTATAGATACCAGAGGTATCTAGCAATAGGAGCTTAATTTAATGAATTCCTGACATATATATGAATATATATGAATGAGATATAAAAAATTGTGATAGAATAATGACATGGAAAATTTATATTTCATGATCAGGGAGTTTTAAACTGTTAATGAAATTGTTTATAGTATGATCACAAAAATATCTGAGTGTATAGTGGACACAGACAGAGAGAGGGAGGGAGGAACAAAGGCTATAAAGCTATATATCTGTGGTTCCCAAACTATGTGCTGAGATTCCCTAGGGCACTTCAGTGAACTTCTAAGAGGTCCATGGGATATTTTAAATTTCCAAGGGAGATATCTGTCTGGTGACATCTGGCAATGGCTCCAAAGTTAACCCCACAGGTCCTACAAGTAGGAAGAAGGGATGCTTAGTATCTTGTTGGTTAATCTATATCAGAAGTTTTCCAAGGGGAGCTCACAAGAAACTGGAGTAACCAATTTAGCTTAAAACCCTGCAAGCTGAAAAATCAAGGGGTGTATCTAATTAAAGCCCATCTGGGAGTCCTCCCTTGGCAAAAGTGGTAAAAGAGGTGATTTCAGAGAAAGGATCCCTAAAAAGATAGTATCTCTTTCATCCTACTATTACATTCTGAAATTTTATAGCCAGACTATATTTGTTTCCTATTAGAGAGACCAGCCCTGCTAGATATTTAACCTTTAGGAAATTAATTTCCAATGATTCCTTTGGAACATGCAGCTACTATGGACCTGGGCTACAGGGAAGAGATTCAAACAAATGCTTCCAAATTCCTATTTTCACATAATATTTTAACCTTTTCTTTAATTCATCACAGAAAACAGCTTTAGAGTGGTAAAGGGCCTAAAGAGTTGTTTGGCAAGGCCGGGAGCCAAATGTAAAAAGTTTATAGTAAAAATGTTATCCCAAGGGCAACATGAAAGAGAAATTGCCTGGGATCAACTTCTGTCCACATGATTGAACTTTTGGCTTCAATGGACTTGTAAGTGGCAGGATACTGATTAGGGTGGGGGGGTAGAGGGAGGTAAGGAGAGAAAAGGGTGTCCCAGTCAGATGTGTTCACATACTAAGCAAAAACCCATTTATTTTAACTCTTTTGCCTCCAGGTAGAATTCCTGGAGAATTTTCCTTGTCTAGGTTGTAGTGAAAATGAGAATGACAATTGGGTATCAAAACAAGGAGCTTTTGCCAAAGCAAGAACAGGTAGCCTACTCTCTGCAAATCCAACCATGGATTTTCACTCTTAATACCAGCCATTAGGGGTGGCCCATGCAGTGTTTGTGTATAAGAAGCAGTACTTTTATGTGCTCAATAGTCTTTAGATTTACAGTGCTGATACCCAGAAATCTGCTTGTTAGAGGCAGTCGAATAGATTTTTTTTTTAATCAAGATACACACGGAGACTTCCAGGTTGCTGAAGATAATGGTACTATACTAGCCTCCCATCGCCCAGTGTTTCCTTCAAAACAACTGTAGGACAAGATGGGGGAAATAAAACTGCACAAAAATACCCCATCAGCATTATTTGAGGACAAAGAATGCCCAAACACCAAATTAACTGATAAGTAAAAAGAAAATGCAAGTATCAGTATGTTTCCTCTTTTTATAAGGTAAGGGAGGGCAGATTCAGCAAAGGTATACAGAAGAGGGGAACTAGCAGTGGGTCTTAAGATTGATCTAAAACCACCAGAAAAAAATTAAATCTATCCTAAGTCTGAGAATACTTTTAGAAAATCTAAATAGAAACAGGAAGAAGATTTAAAAGTATGTATAATTTACAAAAGCAGTCTCCCATATGCAAAGCTTCTGGGGGAGAACAAAAGGCAAAAGGAAAGAAAATATGCCCTTTGGCAACTAGGAATAAAGGAGAAAAAAATGAAAGAAAAAAATTGAAGGACGCATTACTGCCCTGCCAACAAGTAAACTAAGACATCTGGACTGTGATGTACTGATAAAAGATGGTGTCATTAAACTAATAAACTTAAATAAATCAGTTTCCATAGAAGAAATAGAAGTTGTTAAGGAGTCGTGCCACCAGACACAGGTGGTTTCCCAGAGGAGTTCTGTTAAACCTCCAAAGTCCAATGCTGTATAAATGGTTTCAGAGCATGAAAAATGAAGTAAAACTTCCCTGTTTCTTTTAAGAAGCAAATATTACATTGATACGTAAACCGAAAAAGGCAGCCCATAAAAATAAAGATAACTACAGACTGATATCACTCATGATTGATTCAAAAACACTAAGTTAGTTAGCAAACAGAATACACCACCACATTAAGAAATTAATATACCATAACTAAATAGAACTTATTCCAGGAAAGGAAGGTTGGTTCAATACTAGGACATATATTAGTATCTTATACCATATTATTAGATCCAAGAAGGGAAACTGCATATGATTTTCTCTATGGATGCTGGAAAAACCTTAAACAAAATTCAGTATCTATTTTTAATAAAAAAACTCAAGAAAATAGGGGGTTGGGGATATAGCTCAGTTGGTAGAGTGTTTGCCTTGCTAAGCACAAGGCCCTGGGTTCAAATCCCCAGCACCGCAGAAAAAAAAAAGAAAGAAAGAAAATAGGAATTGAATGATACTTAATTAAAATTATATATATTATATTTTTTTATTTTTTATAGACTGCATTTTGATTAATTGTACACAAATGGGGTACATCATTTCATTTCTGTGGTTGTGCACGATGTAGATTCATACCATTCGTATATTCGTACATGTACATAGGGTAATGATGTCTGTCTTCGTCCACCATTTATTTTTCATATCCCCTTCCTTCTCACTTCCCTCTACATAATCTAAAGTTTCTCCATTCTTCTCTCACCCCACCCCCCCACCACCATTATATATCATCATCCACTTATCAGGGAAAACATTTGGCCTTTGGTTTTTTGGGATTTGCTTATTTCACTTAGCATGATATTCTCCAGTTCCATTAATTTATATGCAAATACCATAATATTATTCTTCTTTATGGCTAAATAATATTCCATTGTGTATATATATCACAGTTTCTTTATCCATTCATCTGTTGAAGGGCATCTAGGTTGGTTCCACATCTAGCTATTGTGAATTGAGCTGCTATAAACATTGATGTGGCTGCATTACTATAGTACATTAATTTTAAGTATTTTGGGTATAAATCAAGGAGTGGGATAACTGGGTCAAAAGGTGAGTTCATTTGAAGTTTTCTGAGGAAAGTTTTCTCCACACTGCTTTCCAGAGTGACTGCACCAATTTGCAACTCTATCAGCAATGTAAAAGTGTGCCTTTTTCCCCACATCCATGCCAGCATCTATTATTGTTTGTATTCTTGATAATAGCCATTCTAATTGGAGTAAGATGAAATCTTAGAGCTGTTTCAATTTGCATTTCTGTAATTACTAGAGATGTTGAATACTTTTTCATATATTTATTAATCACCTGTATGTCTTTACACCAAAAATACAAAGAACTCAATCAATAAATGGGTCAAGGAACTGGAAAGACACTTTATATTTATATATAAAATTATACATATAAAATATGTATATGTATATATAATATATGAATATAAATATATATTATATACATAGTTGTTAATAGAAGTTGTTAAGGAGTCGTGCCACCAGATACAGGTGGTTTCTCAGAGGAGTTCTGTTAAACCTCCATATACTCCAATGCTGTATAAATGGTTTCAGAGCATGAAAAATGAAGTAAAACTTCCCTGTTTCTTTTAAGAAGCAAATATTACATTGATACTTAAACCGAAAAAGGCAGCCCATAAAAATAAAGATAAATACAGACTGATATCACTCATGATTAGTCAGAAAGCCAGTACCTTACTTAATGGGGAACCAATAGAGGACTTTCTGCTAAAATCAAAATCAGGAAGAAGGCAAGAATGCTCACTACCTTTCCTGCTGTTTAACATTGTACTTGAGGCATTAATCAATGCAGTTAGACAAGATAAATCAGTTAGAGGCATAAGAATTAGAGAAGAGGGCTGGGGAGATAGCTCAGCTGGTAGAGTGCTTGCCTTGCAAGCACAAGGCCCTGAGTTCCATCCCCAGTACCGCAAAAAAAAAAAAAAAAAAAAAAAAGAATTAGAGAAGAATAAGTGAACATAGCTCTCTGAAGATACTACACCAAAAATATATAGTATATCCAAAAATCCTAAAGAATCAATGATAAAACTAACTCAAGCAATAAAAGAATTCCGTAAGGCAGCAGGGTATCAATACACACTAGTCAATATCCTTCAATTACACAAATGATAACCAATTAGAAGACTTCATGTTTGAGAAAACCCCATTTACAGCAATAACAAAGAAGATTAAATACTTGGGGATTAATTTATCACAATTTGTAAAAACTATATGAGAAAAACCTTACTTCCTAAAGACACAAAACTAGACTTTCTCAAATGAAAAGACATCCCCTATTCTTGGATAGAATGATTCAAAATTATAAATAAATCAGGTCTAAGTTAATTTAAATTTAACAGAATTTCAATAAAAGTAGCAATATGCTTTATTTTGTGGAATGAGACCACATAATACTCAAGTGTTTATGGAAAAACAAACATACAAGAATAGCCAGGAAAACACCATAAAAGGAAACCTACAAGGGTGGCTAGCCCCATAAGACATTCAGAAATATTTGAAGTCTCTATAATTACAACAGTGTGGTCCTGGCACATGATTACACAAATATACCAGTAGAATAAAGTATTAAGTTAATAGACCAGAGTACTTATAAAAACATAAGATAAAGGTGACACCATAAATCACTGAGGCAAAGAATGGAGGTTTTAAAGGCTATCAGAACAAAACAACTAGCCATTTGGTAAAACAGAAGATCTGATCAGAGTTCTTCAACCTCAGCACTATTGACATTTGGGGGCAGGTAATTCTTCACTGTTGTTGCAACCCTGTACATTGTGCCATGTTGAGCAGCATCCCAGGCCTCTACCCACTAGAGGCCAGTAGCGCTTCTTTCATGACTTGTGACAACCCAGTGTCTGCAGACACCAAATGTTCTCTGTGGGGCTAACATCTCACCTGTTAAGAGCTGTTTAATTAGATTCATACCTCCCACCATAAACAAAACTAAACTTCAAATGGTCCAGGGGCCTAAGTATAAAAAATGAAACCATATACATACTAGAAAACAATATGGTTAATTACTCTTTGACTTCAGCCTAGGAAAAACCTTTCTAAGTGACTCAAAGTATAGAGGCAATAAAGGAAAAGATTGATAAATTTGAATAATGAATATTTTTGCTTTCCAAACACCATAAACAAAATATAAATACAACTGAAAAACTGGAAAAAATATGTGCAACAGAAAAAAGGCTAATATCTTTAATGGATAAATACCTCTTAAAAGTTGAGGGATGAAGAGCAACAATCTAGAAGAAAAAATGGGGGATGTAAACAGACAATTCAGATGTAAACAGACAATTCAGAAAAAATATTTTTTAAAACAATTTTTTTTTTTTTTGGTACTGGGGATTGAACCCAGGGGTGCTTAACCACTGAGCCACATCCCCAGCCCTTTTTAATTTTTATTTAGAGACAATGTCTCACTGAGTTGCTAAGTACCTTGCTAAGTTTCTGAGACTGGCTTTTGTACTTGTAATCCTCCTGCCTCAGTCTCCCCAGTTGCTGGGATTATGGTCATATGCCATCACGCCCAACTAAGAATATTTCTTAAACTTAATAAAAATTGTTCAAATTCACAATTAGAAATGTAAATAATACTGACATACATTTAACACCTATTAGATAGGCAAAAATTAAATAATATGACAACATATTCTGTTGGTGCACCCTAGGGACCAGGTAGTCTCATACATTGCTGGTCCACCATTTCCAGTTCAAGCTATATGGAAGACAATTTGGCAATATCTAACAAAACTATATATGCACTTACTTTTTGCCCCAGCAATCCCACTAAAGATACACTTCCAATAATGGAAAAAGTTTATTCGTTGCACCACTGTTTACAATTACAAGATATTAGAAACAAGCAAAATGTGTGCACATAACAGAGTGATGGAGTAAACAACAGGACATCCACATAAAGGAGTACAATGTAGCTGTAAAGGAATGAGGAAGATCTTTATGAACTAATATGGAGTGATTTCTGGAACATACTGTTAAGTGAAAAAGGCAAAACCCAAAAGAGTGTCAATCATGTGCTACCCTTCATGTTAGAAAGGATGAAAACACACAGGTGTCCAGTTATTTGCATAAAAGAATAGTCACTTCTGCATTAATGCAACATATGCATCCGTAAAAATCTCCTACTATGCAAAACTGCACAATGAAAACCAAAGGCTTATGGGGAAAGCAGAGTTAGGGTCACAACAGTAAAAGACTTCTTCCTTCTCTTTCTCTCTCTCTCTCTCTCTCTCTCTCTCTCACACACACACACACACAGATAGGAACCATGGTAAATGATTAAAAATGCATAAGTAAACTAGATGTGGTGGCACACGTCTGTGATTCCAGCAACTTGGGAGGCTGAGGCAGAAGGATTCAAATTCAAGGCCAACCTCAGGAACTTACCAAGACCCTAAACAACTTAGTGAGATCCTGTCTCAAAATAAAAAAAATAAATAAAAAGGACTGAGTGTGTAGCTAGTGGTCAAGACAAAGCACCCCAGGATAAATCCCCAGGACCAAAAAAAAAAAAAAGGAAGAAAATGCATAAATCATAAATACAATCATAAATTGGCACTTCACCTAGAAAAAACCCTGAAGTTTGCTTGTGGAATGAGCATCAGAAAGGCTGCAGTTGTGAGTTAATGGGAAGCGATAGAAGGAGGGTTATTTGAAATTGAAGGGAAGGTTGTTAACATCAGTCTGGAATGGGCTCCTAACACACAGGGTAAACTGGGGTACTGATGGATATTTGAGGTGTGTAGTGGGGTGCGTGTCGTGTGTGTGCACGAGTGTTGTATTCTTACACAGGTCAGTTCAGCTGGGTGCAGTTCCTGCATTCACCTAGTTGCTCATGTATGAAATCATGCATAAGCAAATGTGAAATTCACATTATGCTCAAACCATTCTCTTAACATATCAATCACGCATTGGAACAAACTGGAATTTTCAAAACAAGCTTAGCAAAATTGCTGCAGGAAGGACAAACTAGAAATTAATGACACTGATTTACCTACAGGAGGTAGATGGGGATGGGTTAATAAGAATAAGGGAATAGCTGAGTGTGGTGACTCATGCCTGTAATCCCAGCAGCTTGGGAGGCTGAGCCAGGAGGACCATGAGTTCATAGCCAGCCTCAGGAACAGCAAGGTGCTGAGCAACTCAGTAAGATCCTGTCTCTAAATAAAATACAAATTAGGGCTGAGAATGTGGCTCAGTGGTTAAGCCTCCCAGGGTTCAATTACTAGTACCAAAAAAAAAAAAAAAGAAAAAGGATGGAATGGTAATGGGTTAGTAGTAGTGTCAAGGGGGAGTGACATTTCTCTAAGTATATTTTTTGTGTGGCTCATTAGAGCCCAGGTAATGTTATAATATCTCCCCCATAAATAAATAACATCAGTCAGAATGTGAGGAGAACCCCAAGTTGAAAGTAAATAGTAACAAATAAGCCCAATTACACATAAATAGTATAACTATCCTAGAGAAGATGGCAAAGAAATAGCTAACCTTAATAACTATGGAAAACAGCATTTTTGTTTTGTTGATGGACCCATGGATACCATTTTAAATGAAACAATGAGGCACAACCATGAATTAAAATAGTTTGCTATATAGCCAAAAGGGTAAAAGCTATAAACTCAGGTACTTTACATATGCAAATTAAAGAGTCTGTGAGGTAACTAACAGAGGACTGTTAAGACAATTCTTCCCTTTCATGTAATCTCTGTATTATATTACTTGATCACAAAGTCAGAATGACACTTCAAAAAGAATTCCTCACTCATTATATACTCAAGTCATCCTGCCTGGCCATCCTTTCCCTGGTCCCCACCCATTCTCCATTGCTTTGCAGTGGTATTCTTTAGCCATTCCCTTCCTGAAGAATTGTGTATACATTTTCCTTCCCAACCAAGCAAGTACGTAATGGATCAGAGAAAGATGACCAAGGGCAGGTATATGAATGAAGAGGTTTTAATAAGCAGACTTTAGGATGTCAACAGCCTGAAACAATTTAGCTGACTTTGGCAAAGAAGGTACTCTGGCTTGCTCAGAGGCCTGTTCCACCTCAGGTTGTACCACTAATGCCAGATTTCATGTTTCTAAGGGATTAGCAATGATCTACATGAGGAGCTAGGAAACCATTATAACCAGGCAACTATCTTACAATATAGTTGATGCTTTGGACTTCTTTTAGGAGCTCATCAGCTTCCAGCATAGTTATTTGCCCAGTGAAAAGTCTTAATAAGATATGGAGGACAATCTTTAAATCTCAGATGGGAGAAACTGAGCACTTAGCAATAATCTCTCTACTTGGGACATGGAATGAAAAGAATTCCAGTTCTCCAAACACTGAAGTAGGAGTAATGCCCACAGAGGGGTCAATGCGGGATGCTTTTTAGGGTGTCCAGCCTCCTTCTACAAAAACCCATAAGAAAGTCCCCAGGAACATGGTTAGAGCCACCATTCTGGTGGTGATGATGCTCCAAACAAACCAGCAAACACATGGCTCCTTTCTGAAGGATCTATAGTGCAATAACAAGATTTGCCACACAGGTGTGCATATAAAGGCTCAGAGGCTGGAGGTAGAGCAAACTGAGTGAGCCACCCTAGAAAATGTGGCTCTACACCTCACCTTCAAAGAAGGCCATCTCTGTCAAACAGTCCTTTGATGACAGAAGAGAGTGCAGGGAAGAGAAGGTAACATTCTTCTGAAATAAGTGTTGATTCCTGAAAAGCCCTTGGGGAGGAAACATCCCAGAGACTGATTTATGAGCCAAAGTAAATAAAAACTTGCAGACCATAGAACTATTTTTCCAAGTTAGAAACATTTAATAGGCATAACTTGGGGTACCCCATCAATTAGTGGGGATTGGAGGGCTAATAAAAATCAAGGACACTGAAAGGCCAAGTGAAGGGTAGGTTAGGTGACAGAACCAGGAGGCAAAGAACACATGGGAAAAGTTGGCGACAATGCCGAAGCCTGGCTGGAGAAGGTAGCACGTCTACATCCCATGAAAGAGCTTGGCTGGTTGTTTCCCAACACGATTACTTCTCTCACTTTCTCAGACCAAATGGACATCTGACGTTCAGCAATAGAACAAGGGCGATGATGTATGGAAATGGAGAATCAGTGAATGGATACTGAAGAGACATCCCATAATGCCCTCTTCACACCAAGGCAGTTTTGTGTTGATAGAGACTATCTGGGGTTGTCATATAGCCGCAGCAGTATTTGGGGAAAGGGCAATGATAGGATAGAGGTGGGGCTGGTAGACGAAAGCACTCTCAAGTTCTAGTTCTTAAGTACTAGAGAGCAGGGAACAATATGACCTCAGTGCTTTAATCAAGAAATTGGATGCTCATTTTCTGCTCTATTTGCACCTTCTCTAAAACCTTAACAAATTCCGTGAAAGATATGGCTCCATCCCCATCCTGATCAGCTTCCTGGATGGTCCTATCTGCAATGACGCCCAGTTGCTCATCTGGGATATTCACTCCGACCATCATGTGTAACACCTGTAACAGCTCACTGCGGGAAATCTTGTCATCTTTATCCAGATCATATAGTTGAAAAGCAAAGCGTAGTTTGTTGATTCGGCTATTGAGTGGTTCAGATCCATTCCCATCTTTGCTCTTTGCATCAATGGGTCGGAAATGAGCCAAGATTCTTATGAATCCACGGAAGTTCACCTGGTCTTCCCCATCTGGAATGAAGGCACTGATGATCCGATCTCCCAGTGGGTTAATGGCAAGTTCTGGAATCCTCTGGAAATCTTCCCGGCTGAGAGTTCCGTTCTCCTCTTTGTCCAAGGTAGTGAACCGTTTATAGAGGCGGGCAATCTGACTATGGGAAAAGCCAGTCTCCTTTTTAATTGCCTCCAACTCTTCATTCCTCAGTAACATAGAGGCCTGAGATCCCATCCTGACCCAGGAACTCCTCTGGGAGCGACCCTGCCAGAAGCCACAGGGTAAAACTAAAAGAAGAAAGAACTGTGTAAAAATATTGTACTCTAATTAGTAACTTTATTTTTCACAAGGAAATGAACTAGCAATTTTGAGACTACTTTGTATACTAAGACTGAGCAAATTAATAAATATATTGTGGATTATGACATTCAAATATCTCACTGTTGGAGAAAGGAGATACAAGTAAGAGTTGAGTCAAAAAAGAACCCTTTGGTGTTGGATTGAAATCTAAAATGCCAGTATAAATTCATACATATATTCACATGTATACATATAGATATAGATAAATGGTTAGATATAAAGTAAATGTGCGTGTGTGTGTGTGTGTGTGTGTGTGTGTGTGTGAATGAGTATTGTTAGAAACAACAAAGTGCCACAAGAAATCAAACATGTGCTGGGAAGTGAGTGGGCAAGGCAAACCTTTATTTCTGGCAGAAGGGCAGCACACTACTGGAACCTGCTATGCCTGGGCAGGCAGTTCACCTGCTTATATTTCAGGCAGTGCTGCCCTTCACTCCGATTGGAGGAGTTAGGGGTTACAGTCTATGCAATTGGCTAATATTAGAAATAGGGCGGGCAAAAGGGAAGGGCTACAATTGAATTCAATTAAGGCTAAATAGTATTCTGAAAATGGACCACCAGAATTTCTGTTTCTCCTAAATCCCCTTTTTCTTTTTATACCTTTTGGTTTCATTTTCATTGCACCCTTTGGTATCATCATCTATCCTAGATATAAACTTTTTGAGGAGGAAGTCATCCCTGGGAATGAATTCTCTCCCTTTTTAGCAGTTAAGATAATCATCCCATCAGGAGCACTTGCTAAGGTCCTTTCCAGCTTAGTGGAAGATTGTCTTCTTTCCAGCTCTTGATTAAAATCAAGTTATCACATTGGAAGTAATGAATTGAAAATTCCGGGAGGAGGATCTGAGCAGCAGTTTATAATAATCATGCCAGCAAAAAACAAGCCAAAAACAAAACAAACCAGATACCCCAAAACACAGAACAAGTCTGCCTATGTAGGAGGTCAGGGAGCCAGGGAGATAGTTCAGTTGGTAGAGTGCTTGCCTTGTAAGCACAAGGCCCTGGGTTCGATCCCCAGCAGTGAAAAAAAAAAAAAAAGAAAACCTGTAGGAGGTTAGGAAGACTTGTAGGTCTTAAATTGACTCAGAACAAAGTCATGAACCAGGCATTCCTGTATAAAACCCCCCTTTCTTTTATAACTTCCAAGTTTTACTTAATTTTGGGAGGATTAACACAAATGTACATCTGTACTTACATTAAAAACTATTCTCTTAAATGCTCATATAGGACTGTGCTTTTGGTTATACTGTCCTGCCAGGTATTTAAGATCAAGTTGGTCAAAATTGGCCTTGTTTGTTTCTGTTATTAAGAGTTAGATGAGATTCCTCAGGGGATCACTCTCAGGCACTTGGGAGAAGCCTCTTAGTTTTTCTAGTGCCATCTGCCAGGATGGGTCAGGTCTTGCTGACCACATGTGGCTTCCCTTGGAAGAATCAGGGACATTTCCCTCTCTAATGACTGCAGAATGTGCACTTCTTGTTCTCCAGAGTCCCTTTGATTCCCCTGATTAGGAAGTCATGTAACCCAGAGCTACAAAGCCCTCAGAGAAGTCTGGTTGTTCCCTGGGTCCTGCTGACCTCAGAGGGTGAAAGCCAAATATTGGCAATTTTTCCTGAGCCCTTAAATTCTCTAACTTCCCGGACTTTGATGGCCTCCACTCCCTGATTTGACCAGATTCCCTATTCTACACTGACTGCCTGTCCTCAAATCTGGCTTTCCTTTGGAGTACTGGGCTTTAACTTTACAGTTATTTACCCCTTCCATTTAATTGGGGTCAGTATTAGTATTGAACTCAGTCTTACATTTTGTTTGTCATATAGGTGATGGCTTCTTTTAAAATTAACTTAGGTTGTCCTGTTAGAAGGAATACTTCTTTAAAACATTAACAGGCAAAAGTTATAAAGTTCTATGAGGAAAATTCAAAATGACATTAACTAGACCAAAAACATATTCAATTTGTATAATAACCTTGAACCAAGAAACATAATTTCTATAACAACAGTAATATCTTTGGTATCTACTTTGCCTCCACAAAGACATATAAATTTATCAACTCAATTACATGAGACCCTTTACAAATTTTACTTTAAAACTTTCTTACAATCTGACATATCTTTTATAATTTCCCTAACACTTTACTTAGTTTTGTATTATATCCCTTGGTTATTTTGAGATCACAATAATCTTGTTTGGTTTTTTTGTTGTTGTTGTTTTGTTTTAAAGAGTAGAATACATTTTTATTATAAAACGTTTTATTTAAATTTTTTTTCTTTTCATGGAATACATTTTCTTATTACCAATTCCCACAGTGGGAAATAATTTATTATTTTTAGTTTTATACTTGTGGACAGATTATTTTAGGACAACTAAAACATTTGAGGATTAAATCTGTTTGGAATTTGTAATATTCCGATATGTCTACAAAGAAGACATCTCTAACTGGAGCATCTCTAAATTCAGAAGCTCTCCAATCTTTCCTTCCTAAGATTTAGAAATCTGTAATCTGAGATTTTAGCATCTCCTAGTTTTAAAGACTCCCTAGGACATAAAACTATCAGTAGCTGGTATCAACTGAACAGACAGGAAGTTTCCAAAATTAAACACTAATTTTTGCAAATTCTTTACTCATTAATTGTCTTTCCCTTTGTCCATTATTTCCAAGACAAATGCAGAAATATGATCGTATATTGATAATAATAAAGCTGAATTCTCTTTAAGAGACTAACAAAAGGAGATCACAGTAATCTTTACAACAAAAATCTTTCCTTTGAACACAACTTTAAATAAGCTTAAATCTAGCCTACTTTGGAGCCATCCTAACATGAAGTAGGGTGGAGGCAGAGACTTATCTCAGGTAAAGTGGATCTTTGACAAATAACACAATGCATATTACATCTTATTACCAAGGTATCAGACAAATTTGGTTAACACTATAAGCCATCTTTTTCCTGCTGAAGAAAAATCCTAGAAGTAATGGACATCACATTTTAATTATTTTGTGGAAACAATTCGAGGCTTATTTTAAAACCGACACATTTTTTTTTCCTTTTCTCCCTTCTCCTCCCCAACCTAGGGGCAGGGAACAAAACCTCGCCTTTCCCATCCCAAGTCAAGCACATACCCAAAGAAATACTTTTTAAAAGTGAATCCCAATTCCTCCCAGGGAAACACCTGGATGCAGTCCTTGAATAGCTTCTTTAAAAATCTCTTGTTCTGCCTGTGGCCAGAGCAGTGGCATGCCTGTAATCCCAGAGGCTGGAGAGGCTGAGGCAGGAGTTCAAAGTCAGCCTCAGAGCAAAAGCCACATGCTAAGCAACTCAGAGAGACCCTGTTTCTAAATAAAATACAAAATAGGGCTGAGAGAGTGGCTCAGTGGTCGAGTGCCCCTGGGTTCAATCCCTGGTACCTCCCCACCAAAAAAAAAAATAAACCTTTTGTTCTTTCTTAACATAGAATTATAGCCTCTGGGACTGAATCTTCAGTGCAACCACCCCACCCCCCAAACCAAAAAAAACCTTCCTTCTTTCCTTTCTTAAAATTGTATCCCAGTCAATGCCTGGAAGGCAAAAAACCAAACTTCCCTAATTCGACCATCTAGAAAAAAATGTGTGGGTTAGTAATTTTAAAGGCATCTTTACTCTTACCAATTTAGATTGACACTTTTTGTTAAAGTTTTTTTTTAAGTCATGTGAACAGAAAGACATTTAAATTCATTCATTAAGATAATGAGTACACATTTATCTATAAGCCAATCCTGATACAATGTACATGATACACACACAAGCACATAAACAGAAACATGACATACAACATGTATGTCTTGTAGCTTTTTAGCAGGTAATAGATTTCCACAGGTGGGACACAGTAGCTACAGAATATTTATTAAAGACTATTAGATTTAACCCTTTAGAACTTAAAATAGAGCCTATCACAGAGTTTTACAGGATGATCTAGGCATGGAAAGGGCCTAGGGAACATTAGGAATAGAGTCTGCCAGCCATGGTGGACACCGACATCAGAGGTTCATCGATCCTCCAGGGGGCAGATTTACTTCCACCATCACCAGTTTATTTTCTTGCTCAGAACTCTTTAAAGGAAAAGAAGATTGGTACATATGAGCTCTTTCCATTGTTCTTCCCATTCCTAGCCCTAGAATTTTTATTCCCCATTTTTGTAGGTTCCTGTATTTTAATTTCCCCTTCTGCATTTAATTTTTCATCTCCCCGGCTACCCCCATGTGCTCAGCCCCCTTATTGGGGATTTTTTTTTCCCGGTACTGGGTACAAACCCGGGGCACTTAACCACTGAGCCACATTCTCAGCCCTTTCATTCATATATATATGAGAGAGAGAGAGAGAAACAGAGAGAACGAGAGAGAGAGAGACTCGCTGAGTTGCTTAGGGTCTTGCTAAGTTGCTGAGGTTGACTTTGAACTTGCCATCCTCCTGCCTCAGCCTCCTGAGCCACTGGGATTATAGGCATGCGCCACTGCACCTAGCTCTTATTAGGGATTTCTTACACACCCTGAGACCCCACCATGTGCTCAATCCCCCTTATTGTGGATTTCTTGCATATTTTGTGTCCCTCAATCCCACTTAATAGGGTTTTCTGACATACCCCCCATCCCGTTTTTCTGGGTGTGATCTTGTGTTTCTGAGTCACACCCAACCCTGACTACCAAGGAGTACTTCTCCCTCAGGCTTGAGAACAGATTTTCCTACCTTGGTTTATGCACAGAATTGCTTGGTCGCTGAGGTACTTGCCTGGGCCCCTTCCCGGATTGCTGATCCACTTAAGATCTTTGGATTTTGGGTCCTTTGTTGGCCTCAGGGATGGCAGTTTTCTCCCCCCTGCTCCAAGGCCACTGCCTGATGAGTCTCCTCAGGGGAGTGGGGGTCCCTATGACCCCTAGGCAATGTGTGCAGCCCCGTGATGGGTGCCAAAATTATTAGAAATACTAAGGCGCAGCACGAAATCAAATAAGTGCTCAAAAGTGGGTGGGCAAGACAAAGCTTTATTTCTGCACGCTACTGGAACCTGGCTAACAAGTGCGCCTGAGAGGGCAGGCCACCTGCTTATATTTAAGGCAGTGCTACCCTTCACTCTGATTGGAGAAGTTCGGGGTTACAGTCTATGCTATTGGCAAATTTTAGAATTAGGGTGGGCACAAGTGAAGGGCTGCAATTGAATCCAATTAAGGCTGGATACTATTCTGAAAATAGACTAGCAGACTGTTTCTCTCAGTATGCAGACATACATTGTTTAGCTCTGTCATCTGAGAAGGCCTTGGGATCTATGGCACTCTGATAACACTGAGGACATCTAGTGTCTAAATCTTGTTTCCAAATACCATTCTCTAATAAGGGGACCCTTTGGAGAAAAATTTAATTCCAGTGCTGGGTTAGGGGAAGTACAAGATAAGTCTAGACTATCTTGTGATACCGGAAAGTAAGAAAGTACTCAAAAATAATAGGGGGCATGTCAAAAGAGCATGGAGAGAACTTGAAAGAGCTTCCAATGACCAAATCTGGTACACTTTGAGCTATAAAATAAATAATGGTAAAGGATTATAACACAGACAAGATAAATATCCATCAACCCATACTGATATAAATAAATTGGACAGATAAATAAATAAATGGGAGAGGTCCAGCTCTTCATTTCAGAATACTAATTAATAAATGTAGAAGTAATGATGGGGAAAAGATCACTATTAGCCAAATACCACAGTAATAATTTTTACAGACAATAGTCATCAATGAATGCTAGTTAGGTGTTGAAAGTATGCTGAGAAATGGGGTATTTACATAGCGACAATGTTTTTCTCCATAATATAATTGTTGGTTACAAAGAGAACATAGTAACTTTAGCTGCAGAAACCTGACAGACACTATCTTCACCAAATGGTCAAAGTTAATGTAATCGTTAATAGGACACACTTATGTATAAACCCCCTGATATGATGCATTGAGAGACACTTTTGTATGACTCTAGCCAAAAAAAGGTCACTTTACTCTAATCATGAGAAAATGTCTGACAAACCCAAATAGAATGATATTCTCTAAAATAATTGACCAGTACTCTTCAAAAACATCAAGGTCATAAAAGACAAAGACGACTGAGAAACTTTGAAAAATTGAAGGAGACTAACTTGACCACTAAATGCAATGTGCAGTCCTGGATTGGATCCTGGATGACAGAAAGGACATCAGTGTGGGGGAAATGGCAAAATTCAAAGACAGTTCATATTAGTTGATAGTATTCAGATTAGTGGA
This sequence comes from Sciurus vulgaris, assembly GCF_902686455.1. Classification (NCBI taxonomy): domain Eukaryota; kingdom Metazoa; phylum Chordata; class Mammalia; order Rodentia; family Sciuridae; genus Sciurus; species Sciurus vulgaris. The sequence continues at coordinate 124,767,524 of NC_136471.1, read as the reverse complement.
TAGTATTTATCAATGTTAATTTCCTGGTTTCAATAAATATATTTTGTCCATACAAGTCATTAACTTTAGGAAAGGTATATGGGAAACTCTCTACCAAATTTATAACTTTTCCCTAAGTCTAAAATTATTTCAAAATAGAAAGTAAAACACACACACACACACACACACACACACTGCCTTGGATATTTCAGTTTTTAGGTTGAAATTTATATCACCAGTATCTATTGTGAATATATGTCTTCAGAAGAAGTTAGGTTCAATGAGAAAATACTTAGTTCAGAACTTTTTAAAAAATTTTAAATAGCAAAATCTAGGAGACCATAGAGAATCTGATTTAAGGTGATTAAAAGTTGTTACAGTATTGGATACTTTGCCTCCAAGCACACTGTCATGGCAGAGATTCCCATTTCAGAGTGTGGAATCAGTTTGTCGTAGCAGTTCACCTTCATCCCCTTCTGAATGGAATCTCTCCAAGCCTCATCAGAGCCATCCAAGGACAAAGTGTCTAATGGTCTCTAAGGTAATAGATAAAGGTGCTTGGCATGAGATGGATCCCCTATGGCAAAAGCTGATTAGTTTCCTGAGGAACATTGAGGCCTAAATCCTTGTCATCAGGATTAATAGCAAACTTTTTCCAATGTATTGTCTTTATAGTTGTATTCTTTGCCAGATTTGATAAAATTAGCCAGGAAAGAATATCAGGAGTTCTTTGTCATTTCAAAGCCTGAGAATATTTTCAACTTGTCAAACTGTGGCAACCAGGGATTTTAAAATAGAAGACTGATGTCAAATCACACTTTCTTTTCTTTCCAAGTAGGTACTTTTGAAGGACAGGGGACATTCCAATGCCTGATTGGGAAGTAAATGGAGGAAAGCTCTCAAAATAGGACCCAGACCTCCTTATAGTCCAAAGCTAGAAGCAATGGCTCTTCCATTTTCTATCAAGAAAAAAATGAATCTAATGAGAAAGCAGCTCCTAAGAAAAACCCAAGGAATTAAAAGACTAAGAATGGAATTCTGAGCCAGGAACAAAGATCAAAGACAAAAGTTGGCAGGAGACACATTTCAATAGTATTTGTCCAGCTTTGGAATAAACATTCTCACTGCCTCATTCTCTTATCCATCCCCAGCTCTATTTTCATTTATTTATCCTTTCCCATCTTTCCCTTTCTCCATGGGTTCATATTAGAGATTTTCAGTATCCTATTAGTTCACAGTAGGGTTGGAATTGAGAAATGCTAGTCAAGTCTATCCTTTGCTATAAAAGAATTGCGCAAATCCACAGTAGACAAATCTTACTTTTATAAAATATCTTCCTAGTTTTGCAACATTTGCTTTATGAACTTCTGTTTATGAATGGTCCTGTCCATCCAAATTAGATCTCTGTTGCTTCAGCTTAGGTGTTTCCCTTTATCGTAGTTAATTTGCTCCTTTAAACCAGTTAAGAAAACCCTACCCACGATATGAGGATCTTTAACATGCAGATTCTTACCTAATCCCAAGCCTTCCATTGCTGCCTAACAAAATAAGTTCACTTCCTTGGCCTAACTGCAGATTCTCTACAATCAGGTCCCAATGTAACTTTCCAGATGAATTGCCCACAAATGTTTTGCACAGACATAGACCACAGCCAAACTAAATTATGCTTGCTTCTCTAAAAAAAAAATCTTGTACTTTCAAAATAGTATCTCCACTTGGAATGTCCTCTCTCCCCTTATGGCCTCTCATTCATTCCTTCATTTAAAAAAATAACTAAATATCTCCTATTCATAAGTACTAGAAGGATACCAAAATGAGTCAGACATAATCTTTGTCATCTAGAGTACATGGATACTAGAGTCAGTTATACTGAACTGACTATAAGGTATTAATATATAACTGGTGTGTGGCATTGGAGTGGGTGGTGTAATAGGGTTAAACTTTGTGGAAAAAGTAGCTTTTAAGAAAGACTTTGAGAAGTAGGTAGAATTTTGATAGGAACACTGGGAGGAAAAAGATTTCAGGCTGGGGAAACCACCATTATGGGGTGTGTGCCCATGAGCTCCAATTCTTTGTTTTGGCTGGTGCATGGGGTGCAAGAATGGAGGGTACTGGCTGTAATGCTTTGATAGGTCAGATCGAAGGGTTTTAAGTATCAGACTAAAATGTTTGAATTTATTCCACAAGTCTATCAAATTATTGAACTGTTTTGATCACAGAAATAACAATGATCAAAAGAGATTGTGCTTTATGAAAATAAGGTGTATATGTATAGGATTAATTTCCTCAGTCTTTAGAGATTCCTTTTTGGTGGAATAGGGAAAGAAGAGTTTGATGTTAGTCTCAAGTATAAAAGATTGCAAAAGTAATAATACCTATTATACCTCCCATTTAACTCACCAGTTTGGTCTCTGCAGAAGGTAGATGGATCTTAGAGACTGGTTGTAAAATAGCAAGTGACTTTTACTATACCTGCTGTTCTGATGTGGACTTCTTGGAAGAAATCAGCACAGCTCCTGGCAAGTAGAATGATACAGATAGTGACCATAGTACATTATTCCCCCTCTATACTGGTTTTCAAGGATCACCAAAAACAATTTGCTTTTGAGACCATTTTAGATTTTCTCTCTGCCATAACATTATCATCTTGGCATCATACGGATTCATATTTTCCTGAATGGAGCCAGAAACTGGAAATAATATAGTCTTTAGATGCCTTAGACACAGGTAAGCCAGAGGGAAATGCCTGTGTATTAGTCAGGGTTCTCTAGAGGAAGAATATCAACAGGAAGTATGATTATAAGAGGGAATTTATTAGATTGACTTATACAACCAGAAGTTGGATAATCCACAATGGCCATCTGCAGCTGGAGAGCTGGAAGAACCACATTGACACACCCAGAAGCCTCTTAATCATCGGCAACTCTTAATCCAATCAAGTTGTCAATTCAAATTAACCATTACAGCCTGGTTTCGTGTATTTATCAGGCAGGATCTAATCAGTAAAACAAACCACACCAGCTATTTTAACAAAGAGAATTTGATATAGGGACATTATTTTAAGACTGACAAGGCAAATGGGAAACTGAGGTGACATCAAGATAGAAATGGTAGCAAACAGCTAGTGCTCCTAGGGATGGGGAAAATGAAAGAAAGGGGTTATTGGAACAGCCATACAATACTAGAACCCAGACCTCCGAAGAGGGACTCTAGCCAGCTGGTGCTGGTGCCTCAGGAGCTTTGAAACTCAGAGCCCTTGAAAAACTGGGACCTAGACCAATGAGTAGGGGATACTGCCTGACAGGTTCTGATGCATCAGGAGCTCCAAAGAAGGATCACATGGAGCTGGTAGGCCTCTGTGAAAGGGACACTGGATGACTGGGTCTGACTGGTATCTCTAGAGGGTCTGATGAGTCTGGTTGTCAGAGTGTGGAAACAGATGACAGCTGAAACCAACTGCCATGACTGGGTTGAAGGACCGTGGCTGAACACCAAGAAGATCTAAGTCCCTTCCTCCTCTTTCAGCTTTCTGGTTTCCCTCTCACATACCTACTGGAAGAACCTAATGCAGAGCTGCTGGCAAGAAAGGAATGTTGTTTGCAAAGTGCCACCATCACAGAGCAGAGTACAGAATAGGTTTGGAGACAGATGATAGACAATAGCTTCATAACCAGCACCATAGCTAATAAAAGCAGTAGCCAATGAATCTGGTTCATATTAAACATTGTGAGAAATAAAGAAAATTCCCTGTTGCAGAATTTAGTTTGGGGATTCTTTCTTTCTCTTTTAAATATTAGCCTGGCTGAGGAATAATCCATGAAATTACTTGTCTGTATGCATCACTACAGAATATTCTCAAGTTGACATTCTCTTGCATGCCCAAGACTTTTTCACTGTTGAGAATATAGGCAGACAATGGAACACTACTCACAATAAAGAGGAATGAATTATTGATACAATAACTTGGATAGATGTCAAAGACATTATTCTGGGTGAAAGAAGCCAGTCTCAAAAGGTTACATACTGTATGATTCCATTCATATAACATTTTCAAAAAGAAAACCATAGTGACAGGGAACAGAGTAGTGGCTGCCAGGGGTTAGGAGTGGGGGGGAAGCTGTGACTATAAAGGGATAGCATGTGGGAATTTTGGAGGGCAATATAACCATTGTGTATCCTGATTGTGGCAGGTGGTAACACAGTCCTATACACATGATAACATTCATAGAGTTGTACTCAGAAAAAAAGTTAAACAGGAAAGGTAGAATGTGCATGGAGTATATGTGAGAAGGTCTTATCTTTTGTATTTTTAAAAAGTTGGCTGTGGTGAGGTCAAGTATGACCCTTCTGAGCTTTTGCCACATCTGGCCTGAGTAACCAGTGCAAAGCTTGACTGGGAGTGGAAACAAATGGGCACAATCTGCCCACCTCTGGGCTCTTCTGTTGACTCACACTGCCAGCTCCTCAAATTTGTGCTGTTTGTCAGTTCAAAGACTCTTTTTCTTCCCCGCACTTCAAAGCCTGGCCTGCCTTTTTCTCACTCATGTCTTTTATTTGGGGTTAGCAACCTTTGAGGGTTGATGGAGCTCAGTGGCCCTTGGCAGTGGCCCCACTAATTGGCAAAGCTGGACACAGGGAATGAATAAGATTCTCATTGGCATCAACCTCACAGTGATCATGGTCCAGTGGGCCCTGTTTTGTGTGTTTCCTGACAGTACTGAACAATTGATGTGAATAAGTGACTGAGCTGACCAGTTAGTTGGCATGAAGTATGCTCTGTCCTTGCCTCCCTGTAGCCCTCTTTTCCATTCACATGGGAGTTACTTTCCACAAATGCCTCTGAATATAATTTTGTTATGCTCTGCATGTTAAAATGCTTTATTAATAGGATGTGATTAAACAAAATGTTCCTGAAATTTAAAACACAGAAAATTATTTTGCATTTCATTACCCTAAGAATTTTTGGTCCATTCCAGCTGAGATCCAAAGGAAAGAGAGATGCTTTTACAGTTACACACTCTTTCAGAAAGCCTCTCTTTGGGTGAAAACTGCACCATTGCCATTTTCCTTCAAGTTTTGTTTACTAGGGGGCAGATTTCATGTGAAAAATGTCTACCAGCAGAAGGAGATTCCAAACTCAGCAAGCACATGCTCTTTCTTTTTATTTATTTTTTATTTGTTCTTTTTAGATATATATGACGGCATAGTGCACTTTGAGATATTATGCATACATGAAATATAACTTATTCTAATTAGGATCCCATTCTAGTCTCCCCTACCCACTTATTGTGTGTTAGCATCCTGCATATCAGAGAGAACATTCGGCCTTTGGGTTTTGGGGACTGACTTATTTCACTTAGCATGATAGTCTCCAGTTCCATCCATTTACCAGGAAATGCCATAATTTCATTCTTCTTTATGGCTGAGTAAACCTCCATTGTGTATGTATATCACATTTTCTTTATGCATTCATCTGTTGCTCTTTCTTGTCTGGCTTCTTTTCTCCATATCCTTTTTCGAAACTGATGTTGCATGCATTGATAGTGTTCCCTTTTATTACTGAATAGTAGCCCCCTATATGAATCCAGTGTTCTGCAATCTGTTATCATTCTGCTATAAGCAGATATTTGGGCTTTTTTGTGTTATGGGGTTTTGGTTGTTTGGATTTTACCAATAAAGCTTCTATAATATTTTTATGCACTTTATTGTGGACAAACTCATTTTTCTTACTTCCACATTAGAGGGAATTAAAGGGTAGACATATGTTTAAGATTATTAAATACTGCCCATCAGTCTCCAAAGCAGCTATGCCATTTTACATTCCCCTCAGCAACTGATGAAAGTTCCAATTGCTCTACATCTTTGCCAATACTAGGTTTTATTAGTCTTTTTCAGTTTATCCCCTCTAGTATACTCTTATGTATTATTGTAGTTTTCATTTGAACTTCATAATGGGTAAGAATGTTGAGCACCTTTGTGTATGCCTGTTGGATTTGTGTATGTGTGTGTGTGTATAAATGAATACATACGCATATAAATATATATATATATATATGTTCATTCTGCAAAGTGCCTCTTAGGAGAATTGAGAAATATGATTTAGAAAAGCAGACTTATCAGCGATAAGGAGATATTTCTTAGACCTGAATACTTAGGCCTTTTGATGTTTTAAATAGATATGAACATATGAAATAGTTAAAAAGAACTCTGTTCCCAAATGCCTCCCTTTCTAACCCATGACCATCTCCAGAATTCTGCTTTAGTGATATATTCTCTGAGGCTTTCCATGAAGGGTTCTCAGCACCTTTATAGGGGTGCATCTGTGGCCTTCTTTCCAGCCTCACCGCTGACTAGGAGTGTGGTATGAAGGGTTTGGGGACTTGAGTAAGGTGTGGCATGTCAGGAGAGAATGCTGCATTCAGGCCCTGACTGCCTGGGAGGGAGTGGTGAAAAAGGACAAAGCAGGAAAGGGAAGAAAGACTTAGGATAGCAAAAGCATAGGATGTCCCCAAGCTTCTGTGTATCTCATTTTCCTCCCATGGTTGTTCACCTTGGTGAATGTTGGAGTTGAAAAGAGGGAAGAAGGAAGCACATGATGAATTTAAAATGCTACTAAATATATTTGGAACTAAGAGCACAGTGCCAGCCAGTGGGAGACGCTGAGACACTCTCAGAGGAATAAAAGTGCTATGTCATCCTAGTAACAAGAGTGACATGTGAAGAAGGCATTGCCAGATTTCCTTAGGCCTTTGAGAAAGATCAAAGCAGTTCATATTGATGTATAACACATCCACACACACTCCTGTGCAGAAGATTCTGAGGCAGATGGAGGCTCCTCCATCTCACAGATGGGCCATAGTATGTGCATAAATGCAGGGACTTGGTCTAAGGACAAATAAACCCTTTGGTAAAGTGACAATAAGAGCCCATATGGCCTCACTAGAAACCCAGTGTGGCTTTCAATGAACATATTCGCTCTAAGGTTTTACTCCTGTATCCAAATGTAGCGCAACACCTAGTCTCTAGTAAACATTTCTCATATTTAAGACAGCATGATAGTAATAAATCAGCTCTGAAAGTTGACTGCTATAAATGCCATGTGGTATCAGTTAGATCACAAACCAAAGCCAATTTTCAAAACATTTCCTGCTGGAATACCCACAACATTTTAACAGATGTCTTTTGGAAAGTTTCGAAGCAAAATAAGCCCCCATCAGCATATAAAATAAAACCCTAGAGAAAGTAAAATATAGAGTGGAGAGATTTTGTTTTCTTCTGGCTGTAAGAGAAAGATTGGGGGAAATCTTGAAATCTTTGGAGAAATACTTGTTCATAGCCACAGAAGTAAAGAAATGAACTTCTCTCACACACATATCACAAGAAAGATTGAGATTTGAAAATGTTCTTTCAGTATCCATCGAAGAAATTTTTGACTACTTTTTAAAAAAAATATATTCTTAGTTGTAGATGGACACACTACCTTTATTTATTTTTATGTGGTACTGAAAATCAAACCCAGTGCTTCACACATGCTAATTAAGCACTCTACCGTGGAAGCACAACCCCAGCCACTTCTCTGACTACTTTTGAGCATAATTTTTGTCCTTTTTTTGTTCTGAACACTGATCATAAGTCTAGTGCTGCCTTTTTTTGAAGCAATCTCGGGAGAAGCTAGGGAAAGGATTTGAGGGCCTGCTGGGATCAGCAGGGACAGAAATGGAGTGAAGGCATCAAAAAAGCATCTTTTGTCAGGGACTATCCGATTCTATAATGTTGCAATTTGGAGTTCAGCCTCTCCAAAATTAGTGTAGGAAGGCCAGAATGGGAGCCTATAAAAGGAGGAAGAAAGTATTCCTTTTCCTTTTTTTTTTTTATTTTTCAACAATATTTTGTTGTGAAAAATCTCAATAGCGAAGAAAAGTTTAAAGAATTGTATATTAAATCCACATATACCTATGAGGGAAAACTTCTTTTTATTTTGAATCTGACAGTTTGTTTCCACTGGGACTGATTTTGACACTCATCAAAGAAATGCTCATGAATGAATGAATGAGTGGTCTCCTAACATTCTTCCCACACACTTATTTTGGGGAAGCCAAAGTTGTTCACTGACTCTCCTGCACAGAGTGATAATTCCAAAATCAAGAGTCCCTCTGGTCTGCTTCTATTATCTGTTGTTTTGGATGCTTCTTATTCATGCTGTCTTATCTATTTCCTGTGCTCTTTTATCTTTGACTTTGTACTAGAAGTTGTACTGAAAAATTATATGTGGGTGGAAATAATTTGATGTTTTTTCTTTAGGAGGGATTTTTGTTTACTTATTCCAGGCACAGGGGAATGCTAGCAGTGCAACAAATATTTATGGAACATCATTGAGATGGTGGAAATAGAGTTATAAACAAAAAATAGTCTTTCTCTGAATGAGCAATAGGAACCATTTAAATAGAAACCATTAAAAATAATTTAGTTCACACAAGTTTGATCAGCATCCAGCTTTTCCTAACCTTATTCATCAGCACCTGTTAAAGAGTGGCATGCTGGGCTGAGCAGAGATGCCCTTAGGTATCATTTATCACTCTCTTGCAGTCTTGTTTCTGAGATAATTTAGAAAAAAAATTGACTATGAACAATTACTGTATTCATCATAGAAAAGTCTAATTGGAAATAATCAAAGCAATTTTATTTCCTTTGACCAAACGCCCAGGAAAGAGGACACTTTAAAATACTATGCTAAGGCTGCTACTAATTCATGGCAGAAATAAAGTCATAACACCTTTCATTATTATAAATGGAAATCTGCAGACCATCTGGACAAGGTCTGAAATGTTTGTATCTAGGTGGAGAAACCGAAGAACACAGTCCTTCTATACCTAAGCCCTCACAAGCTAGAAGTTGGAGCAATTATCAAAATACTAGAGAAGCTGATTAGCTGGTGAGGAATCTGCTATGAAATGGAACCCAAGGAGACCATGACTCAATCGTAGTGACCAAAAGGTCTGCACTAAGCTTCTGGGCTTAGTCATGACCATCTCATTCATTTCCAGGTGTTACTTCATGCTAGTTCAATTCTGTGGGGTTTTTTTTGTTGTTGTTGTTGTTGTTATTGTTGCAGTGCTGGGGATTGAACCCAGGGCCTTGTGCTTGCAAGACAAGACAAGCACTCTACCAACTGAGCTATCTCCCCAGCCCAGATGGGTTTCTTAAATGAATAAAAAATAAAACCCACTCCTCACCCCTCACTACTGGAAAAATGCTCAATAGGAGAGCTGACTTAGGAGATTTATAATGAACTACCAAATTTTATATATCAATATTAATATCATTCATGTTTTCTGACCAGTAGTAGTTCCCTGCTGTGTAAGTCTTTGAAAATCCTTTCATGAGACAGCAAAGTCTTCGGTTTCTTTGAAGCACATTCCTTTTCTATATAAGCTTTACTCTGAGGTTCCCTATTTCTATGAGTTTTCCCTCTAGTTTACATACCCCAGTGTCTTATTTGAGACCTCTACATCATTACCTGTGAGTGATTTTCAGGAGAAAACTAGGTTAGTGTCTGAATTCAGGTCTGATCTAGCACATATGCCGAAAAGGTCACTTTCGATGAGGGAGCCATAGACCCTACAGAATCATTAGTTCCTAAATAAGATTTATGCCAGAGTTAATTCGCCCTGAGGAGATGACATTTGCTCTGCTTGAAAAAACAAAAAAATTGAGTAACCCCGTCAGTTAAAACTTAGACACTTAAGAATTAGGGGCTGGGGAGATAGCTCAGTCGGTAGAGTGCTTGCCTTGTAAGCACAAGGGTTCGATACCCAGCACCCAAAAAAAAAAAAAATTAGACCTTGAGTGCCCCCAACCCAAAATGCATGTTTGATATAGACTTAAGAATAACTTGGCTCAGTAGCCATTCATACTGAGCCTCTGATGGAACCAAAGGTTTTTTTGTGGTTTTTTTTTTGTCTTTCTTTTCACCTATCCTTTACATGATTTGGTATCAACTTCCTCCTGAGACCTTTAGATGCCTCTTACTTTATTTGAGTTTCTCATCACTGTTAAAACCCACAGAGATGGTATCATCTTAAGAGCACAAATATTTTGGTGAACTCTTAAAATGTGGGAGGCACTTTGCTGGCATTATAGAAGGGTGAAAGGGAAAATTCAATATGGGTTCTCTAGGAATTCACAATCTACTAGATGAAAAAAGCATACCCAGGAATAATTCATGTTACATTAAAGGCATGCTATAGGGTAAGTACTATAAAAGGTGCCTAAACAAATCCAAAGCTGGTATGGCTTAGTATTTAAAAGAGTTTCAATGCCCTTCTTAGTTGTCCCTGAAAAGGGAATACCAGTTACCAGATTATTCTCCAAACAAGACTGGGACATAATTTTTAGGACTCAGTACAAAATAAAAATGCAGGGCCTCTTACTCACAAATTAAGAATTTCAAGACTGTGAAAGCATGACATTAAACCAAATGTGGGGGTTTTCTGACTATGGGGCCCTGTGGGACTGCATAGGACACTTGTTCATGAAAACTGGCTGGTCTAAATATAGTCTGTAAGGGAGAGGCAAATTTGAGCAGTCTAGAGGAAATTATACACAGGAAATTTTCTTCCAAGTAGTTCACAGTAAAGTAAAATTACTCTAAGGAAAAAAATAATTTGGTCTTTCCCAAATTAGCATATGGGGTTGAAATCTAAAAGATGGGAAAGTTATGATCTGCAAAAGCATTTTCACAGTTGTGAAGTAAGGGTAATAATAATAATAGTTGTACTAGTAGCTTATGCTAACATATAGAGTTTATTAAGTGTCAGGATTCTTCTACATATATTATATATATTTACTAACTTAATCCCCAAAATAGCCCTGAAGGGTAAATGCTGTTATTTTCCTATCTTACTACAGATGAGGAAACTGACCTTAGAGAAGCTGAATAACTGCACCTGGTCACACAGAAAATGAGCCATGTAGGCAGAATTCGAACTCAGAAAGTCTGACTTGAGTCTATGTTCTTAGCTGCTATTTATGCTACCTTGGAAGGAAGGAAGGATGAAAGGAAGGACAGGCGAATGGAAGGGAGATAGCCTAGTATATTCTTCATTCATATCATAGATTTGGCCTAACCAAGATATACTGTGTGTATATTTTTAATTTTTTCTTTTCTTTTTTTGCATTATTTCATGTTCATAGTTTAACAGCACCCGTTCGCCCTCCCCCACTGAGTGTTGCCACATGGCCCCATGGAGTAGAAAGGTATTGGTTCTGAGAACATTCCTTCACAGTCCTATCCTGCTCTCTTCAGAAGCTCTCCCTTTCTTCTCTCCTTTAACTTTATTGCAAACTCTCTTCTTTCTAACTAACAGTTATTCTCCTAAATCAATTTAAAGAGTGGTATTTTCCTAACTTGAATTAAACAAAATATAATGGAGACAGCCATAACATTGGAGTTTTCCCTCATTCACTGTCCCCTCCAACTTGCAATTTGTGGCTCTGTTCAGTATGGGCAACGCCTACTGGCTGCTGCTGCACTTCCAAGGAAAGAAATTCCAACTTGCCCTATATTTATCAGAACTGTAAAGTTTCAGCCTTTCAAATCAAAAACAGAGAACAGGACAAAAGGATTCTCTGGCAGTCAATTGTCCCTGTCACCATTAAATAAAAGTGCTTTTGGCTGCCGGTCAGAGCCAGTAGTCAGGTCACTATCCTTTAGTCCTTTCCAGGTCCATTGTTATTCAAGGAAGGAATCGCCTACCAAATGAGGCCTCTGGTGGTGGGGGTGTCTCTCGAGCTCTGCTCTTGCGTGCTTCAGTTCTAACTCCCCCCCCCCTCCCTTTTGCATGCACCAAACTTTTTTTTTTCTTTTTTGGAAGTTACCTAGGAAACAAAGTCTTTTGTGCTCCAACTTTATTTGAGCTATTCGCTTCGCTGGGAATCTGCACAAAAGCTGAAGAGAGAAAGAAGGTTGCAATATTTTATTAAAACGTTCATGGCGAACACATTTTTCCCAAGGGGGGAAATCATATCCTGTTGGGTGTGTTGGGGGGCTTTGCAGAAACCTCGGATAAGGTAAGTAAATAGTGGGGGTTAGTTTAAACAAGTGATTCTAGAATCCGTTCTTTAAGGGGACTTGAGAATAGTTCATTTGACAATACATGAAATCCTCTGAGTCAGCAGGGCAAGATGTTTCCAAATGTGAGGACAATTTTTTTAAATGATCCTGATTTTAGAACAGAATATTATTATATACTAGAACAGAATATTAGAATTTAGAACAGAGTGCTGTTAAAACCTTACTGGAATAAGAGGAAAAAGTATTTCTTTTATACAAATATCACCTTCTTCCAAATTGTATACAGAAATAAACCTAGGCTCAGCAGTGAAAACTGGGTCTTCTAATAATCTGGTTTAGAACCCTGAAAATCAAAGTGGGATAGAGCCTTTTTAATAACCTGGGCCAAGAGCCCAACCCTGAAAACATAAGTTAGGCGATATTAATATTTATCAAAGGTTTGAATAGAGAAGTTTCAAATGTCATATAGAAATCAAAACTTCTAACTACACAGCTGGAAGACGAGTTTTGCACAGCAAAGCTGGAAGAAAATAAACTAGGACTGTTTTACTATTCCAAATTTGAAAAAGAAACCCACTTGAATCTTTTCCCCCAGTAATAGCAATTGATTAGATTTGGGGGAGGGGGGGTCTCTTCATTTTTGCTTTTCCATGTGTGTGTACAGTGTCAATGAAACTGAGTTTTTAAAATATTATTCACAAAAGCTGTCCTCCTGCAGTGAAATCAACTTCTTTTATTTTAATGGCCTCTCAGATTTTAGGTTGGCTTGTCCTTCAGGTGACGTGTTCTGGAATGTCTCCTGACTCCAGGTTTTCTGGCACATTTTCTGAGTCTTTGGCACATCTTGCTTTGATCCTAATCATCCAGAGGTCTCAAGATTTTTGATAGAAATTTGTGGCAAGATAAAGAGCCAGAAAGTAGATCTATTTTTTCCTGGATTAGAGACAGTTTCCTTCAGTTGAAATTTGAGGCTTTCTGACTACCTTGTCTCTCTTCTTAATCCCATTTAACTGAAGAGCATGTTCATTTGACCCTTGTTTTCCTTTTGTGTCACTTCACTATTGAAATAGAACTTTCAAGTAGTTGTGCTTACTAACTATTTCTGGGAATTCTTCCTTTGTCCTAAAAGCATATTTCTGACCTCGCTTTTTTCTTTTTTCTTATCTAAACTATGAAATTCCTTATGTGTGTGCTTATGCATAAGCTGTGATGGTTGAATCTGAATGTATTTCGTTTGCAGTCCCACCCCCCAGAGGACGAAGATACAGATGTCATGTTAGGGCAGAGGCCGAAAAACCCAATACACAATATCCCCTCTACACTGGACAAGCAGACCAACTGGAGTAAAGCACTACCTCTCCCAACGCCAGAGGAGAAGATGAAACAAGATGCCCAAGTGATTTCTTCTTGCATTATTCCCATCAATGTCACTGGTATCGGTTTTTTTTGTTTGTTTGTTTGTTTGTTTGTTTGTTTTGTTTGCCCTCTTAGGGGCAGTTAGGTTCAGAATATTCTGTGACAATCTGTGCTGTAGAGCTAGGCTTTAAGAATACCATTTTGTAAATAAGTAACACCTTTTTTTTTATTTCATCAAAATGCAACCCAGGAGATAGGCTCAATAGGCTTTTGTCAGGTTTGGAACATCCATTTGCATATGTTCTGCTGGGCTACTTGTTATGTAAATGATGGACAGTTTCTTTTAGAAAAAAAAAATCACCAAATAGCTCTTTGGCCCCAGCCCACTGAAATAATGCAGAAAGCAGCAGTGATTAATCATATGATAATGATGTGTGGCACCCAAGAAAGAAAACAGCATACCCCAGGTTTCTAAAACAGCAAGTAAGATCCTGTTGCCCAACTAGAAAAATCTGTTTTCATGCTTTCTTTGATGATGTTAGGCTTGAAAAAAAAAAAAAAAAAAAAAAAGACCATTTAGATTTCTGGGATTTTTTACCTAAATATATGGATGCATAAAATTCTAATTTATAACCAGCAAACCTGTCTTCCTTTCACTCTCTGCTTTCCTCCTCTCCTGTGTATGAGAGTTTGAATATTAGTCTAGGTAGAACGAAAGGCTAGCTGGAATTTTCTTCCAAGTTTTTTTGGCAACAATTGTGAATTCCAGAACTGGATCTCATAATCTTAAATTGTAAGTCAAATAGTGATATAAATATTCTAACTTTCAAAGATAGAAATTAAATGGCTTTCTTTAAACATCTTTGGTAGTGACATTTTAACTTATTTGTTTATTGAAAATTTCAAAACAGTCATGTTGTGACTGATTTTCATTTTGGTGCCATGTGACAAAAGGTTGAATGTCCCTTGAGATGCATTTTGGACACAGGTATTATTAACCCCACTCAAATTTCTCTCACATAGAGCGGGAAGCAAACAGACCAGGTATCTGGGACAGATATTATTTTCCTCCAGAAAAAAAAAAAAAAACAAAGGAGTTCTAGTTGATTGGTCGGTTGTGAGGTGGGAGTTAATTTTCCTGATGACCTATTCAACTTGTAGGAAAAATTATTCTAAAGATGTACACTTATCTGATCTCTGTAATCTAAATGAGATGTATTAGGGCTTTGGCACCCTCTTAAACTAATTTTCAGTTCTGGGAACATCTGATGATTAGCAGCACCTGCTCCCTTCCTGGCACTGTAAGTAAAATTTTGTTTTCAAATTTAGTCCTATGATTATGGACCATCATCTTGTGATTAAGAAAAAGGAAAGATTTCTCCTTCTGCTTTATTTTAGGAACTCCCAGACTAAAGCCTAGATTAGATATTGATTTCAAGAGCTTTAATGAGGATATTGTTATTGCTGTCCACATGACATACAATGTCTGTGCCTGTATACCATGTATTCTATACTCATTAAGAGCAAAATGAAGCATTTTAATTTTGGGTTGGAACTAAGAAAGGAAAATTTCATTAGTATGAATTATCTGATAGTATTGTAATTATTCATCATGTGACACAGATTTTTCAAAGTGAATTCTAGAAACTGTTGGCCCTATGATATAAGCAGAACTCAACTACTTCATTATACAACTGAATCAAGATTTAATATACCATCCTTATTATGCTTAACAATCAGGATAAAGAATGAGATGACCAAATTCCAAAGCATGACATTTTGGCTATTTGAGGTGAACCTCACTCTGAAAAATTCAATATGCATGCCTGTGCTAGGAAGAGTTTGAGTTCCTCACCTCCCAGCTTATCATTCTAGTTTTGATAAGACTGCATATAGTGTTGATAGTGTGATTAAAGAGAGAGAAACTAATGAGCATCATGATTGATCCTCTGTACTTATAAAGACAATTGGTATAAAGATTGGGAATTCAAACTTTACAGTTGGAACATGAGTTGTGATACCACCATTTACTGGTGACGAGTTCTGCTCCCTTTAATATTGAAGTTTGAACACTAGAGAAGCACACCAAGGCAAGCATATTAAGCAGGTTTTATTTAAAAGTAGTAATAATACAGACTTCTGCCATGAGGGAGAAGGGGGCCATGGCTGATGTTCTCAAGTCCCAAGGAGTGAGTGCACCCTACATCTTTTATAGGTGAAGGTCTCTTTTGTCCTCCAGTTCTCTCCCCTTATCTCTCCTCCTGCCTATGTGGCTAGGCCTGGTTTTGCAGGTGAGATGCATAAAGTGAAAAGTGGATGGGCAGGGGGAGGGCCAAAGTGATGCAGCCAGGCAAGGGCCCAGGGGGCATTCATTAGCAGCTCCTTGCCTGCAGTCCTTGATAAGGGCAAGTAAATTTGGTAATCTATGGGCTCCAGAGATCCTTGACATTCTATTCTCCCAGGGGCAGTCTCCAACTTCCAGAGGCAGGTGGCTCTCATGGCCTCCATTTCCTCGATTTGACCCGATCCCCTATTTCTACACTAACTGCCTGTCCCCAATTCTGGCTTCAGTTGGGTCCATTAAAGTGCAGAACTGGGAACTGCCCTATATGTTTATTTCATATTGATAGGACAGCTGTGCTAAAACAAAAAGCATCCGGTTTAGTCAGTAGAAGAAAATAGAGTTACACCATGATTTAAAAAAACCAAATCCATAAGCTGCTCTGTGTGTGTGTGTGTGTGTGTGTGTGTGTGTGTGTGTGTGTGCATGCGCGTGCATGCGCCCACACGGCGCTCCTGTACAAGTAGAGAGGAAGGTTTGGGCCATGGGCGGTGGAGGGGAAAAAGACTCACAAAGAGGCTTTTAATGAAGAAATGGGTCAGGATATGTTAGCTGAACTAATTCAGGTTAACATCTTGGCTACAAATCTACTATGCAAAGGTATCAGTTTCAGAGAGCCCAGAAATAGACCAGTAAATAATAGTAACCAAAGGTTATAAATCCTTAAGAAGCCATTTGTGTGTGAGAGTGATTGTTTTTGATGTCTTTTTCTCTTTTCTTTCTTTTGATTTCTCTCCTTTGCTTGTTACTTTTGGCAGAGCAAGCTGTTGTAGAGAGCAGCATTTAGAAGTAAAGCTTAATGTACTGCAGCATAATTTAAATAAGAGCTGAATAAGGGCTCTCTTATATTTGTTCACAGGCTTAATCCAAACTCTTCCCTCACTTCCAATCAATAAATATCACTGTGTTTCAAGCAAATGAAAATTTGTTTGCCACTTCTAAAGGCTAATGAGACCTATTTTGTGGGTTGCAGGAGTTGGTTTTGACAGAGAGGCTAGTATACGCTGCTCTCTTGTTCATTCACAATCTGTACTACAGCGGAGACGAAAATTGAGGAGGAGGAAAACCATCTCGGGGATCCCCAGAAGAGTGCAACAAGAAATAGGTGTGGTATAAAAAATGCTAATGGTTTCTGTCTAGCGCAGATTATGAGGAGATGAAGTGGAAACCAGCCTTCTACAGGCTTCCTTAAAAATACTAAATGTTTTAACTGGTAGAGGTTTGGAAATGGTGTGTATTTGTTTTGTATTCAGCAAGCCAGGTGGTGTTACTTTTTAACTCTCTGTTCTTGACTGTAAAGGTTTAACCTTATGGATGTGGGTACATACACTCAAGTCTTATGGCTGAAATGTAATATCTAGCTAATATTTAAGTTTTAAGGAAGAAAACACTTAAAAATTTTTAATTTCTAAAGTAGGAATCATGAATAAAAAGTAACAATTCAATGTAAGATTTTTTGGAAAATTGTAACTTCATGTAAAGGGAGATACTTTTAACAGCATTATTTTAAAAAGTAACAAACATACTCAAATATTGAATACTGAAAATATGCTACCCTTTTTTTTCCTCTCTTTTTTTTTTTTTTTTTGCAGTGCTGGGGATTGAACCCAGAGCCTTATACTTGCAAGGCAAGCACTCTACCAACTGAGCTATATCCCCAGCCCTTGAAAATATGCTACCCTTGGTGACACTTTTCTATTCTGTTCAATGTGTTTAGAACATCTTTATCTAGGTTTTAAAAATCATTATTTTGGTAGCATCTCTTGTAAATAAGATTTTTATTTCTTCTAACAAAGTCTATGATTTTTATTTTATTCTGTTTATATTACAAAATACAAAAAAGTAGTATCTAAGAAGATAAAATGTACTTTAGTTAAAAAATAGAGTCACTTTTTGGTGCGAATCAAGGTGGTACTGAAGAGAGATCATTCATAAGATATGAAAGCATATCTTCTCGTAGTATACACACATATATAATTGTGTATGTATTTATTTATATAGAGATCAAGAGAGAAAGAAGGACAGAAACAGAGAGAGAAAGACAGCATTTTAACTTTCTCCTAATTTGATTTCTCCTAATATTGATTTTTTACTGATTTTATTTTTTATTGATTTTTTTTTTCTGTAAGAGAAACTTACCTGGCAGCACACAGATCTGTGGATATCTCTCAATTAGTGTATTGATGTATTAAATATCTCACTGTGCTTTCCATGTGCCCTAGATTCTGATGAATCACCAGTGGCCAGGGAAAGGAATGTGATTGTGCACACAAACCCAGACCCCTCCAACACTGTCAACAGAAGGTCCGGAACCAGGGACTCTGAGTGCCAAACTGAGGATATTCTAATTGCTGCCCCGTCCAGAAGGAGAATCAGAGCTCAAAGGGGTCAAAGCATTGCAGCTTCCCTTTCTCATTCTGCTGGCAACATTTCTGCACTGGCAGACAAAGGTGACACCATGTTTACTCCTACAGTGAGCAGCCGTACAAGGTCTCGGAGCCTTCCTCGTGAGGGTAATAGAGGTGGAGATGCTGAACCTAAAGTTGGTGCTAAACCCTCAACATATGAAGAGGAAGAGCCTTTCGGGGGTGACCACGAAAGAACCCCTAATGACTGCAGCGAAGCTCCAGGCAGCCCAAGTACACAGGAACACCAGCCTGCCTTGGGCCTGGCCTGTTCTCAGCATCTTCACAGCCCCCAGCACAAGTTAAGCGAGAGAGGGAGGTCACGTCTGTCCCGAATGGCTGCTGACTCCGGCAGCTGTGACATCTCCTCCAACTCAGACACCTTTGGGAGCCCTATCCACTGCATCTCCACAGCTGGCGTCCTCCTCAGCAGCCACATGGACCAGAAGGATGATCATCAGTCATCCAGTGGGAACTGGAGTGGGAGCAGCTCCACGTGCCCCTCACAGACCTCAGAAACAATCCCTCCTGCAGCTTCTCCTCCCCTCACTGGCTCTTCACACTGTGACTCAGAATTGTCATTAAACACAGCCCCTCATGCTAACGAGGACACCAGTGTCTTTGTGACAGAGCAGTACAGTGACCATTTGGATAAAGTGAGAAGCCACCGGGCAAACTCCTTTACCTCCACTGTTGCTGATCTGCTGGATGACCCCAGCAACAGCAACACAAGTGATAGCGAGTGGAATTACCTACACCACCATCACGATGCCTCTTGCCGCCAAGATTTTAGTCCTGAGCGTCCCAAGGCAGATAGCCTGGGCTGCCCAAGCTTCACAAGCATGGCCACTTATGACAGCTTTCTGGAAAAGTCTCCATCGGACAAAGCAGATACTAGCTCTCACTTTTCAGTAGACACAGAAGGATACTATACCTCCATGCACTTTGACTGTGGTCTCAAAGGTAATAAGAGCTATGTCTGTCACTATGCAGCCGTGGGTCCAGAAAACAGCCAGGGTGTTGGCCCTGGTCTTCCAGACTGTACCTGGCAGGACTACTTAGACCACAGGAGGCAGGGGAGACCAAGCATCTCTTTCAGGAAACCAAAGGCAAAGCCTACCCCACCTAAGCGTAGCTCATCATTGAGGAAGTCCGATGGAAATACAGATGTTCCTGAGAAGAAAGAACCAAAGATTAGCAGTGGTCAGCACCTGCCTCACAGTTCCAGGGAAATGAAGTTGCCTCTTGATTTCTCCAACACGCCTTCTCGAATGGAAAATGTCAATCTTCCCACCAAGCAGGAACCTTCTTGGGTGAACCAGAGCGAACATGGAATGAAGGAACCTCAGTTAGACACCTCAGATATTCCACCATTCAAAGATGAAGGTGCTGAACCAACTCACTATGCAGACCTCTGGCTTCTAAATGACTTGAAAACAAATGATCCTTATAGATCCTTATCTAATTCAAGTACTGCTACGGGTACCACAGTTATCGAGTGCATCAAATCTCCAGAGAGCTCAGAATCCCAAACATCGCAATCAGAATCAAGAGCCACCACCCCATCTCTTCCTTCTGTTGACAATGAATTTAAACTGGCTTCACCAGAAAAGCTGGCCGGCTTGGCTTCTCCATCAAGTGGCTACTCAAGCCAGTCTGAAACTCCAACATCCTCTTTCCCTACAGCTTTCTTTTCAGGTCCATTGTCTCCTGGAGGTAGCAAAAGAAAACCTAAAGTTCCAGAAAGGAAATCCTCACTCCAGCAACCCTCTTTAAAAGATGGAACCTTATCACTGAGTAAAGACCTTGAACTTCCAATTATACCTCCTACTCATCTTGACCTAAGTGCTCTTCATAATGTCTTGAATAAACCATTCCACCACCGTCATCCATTGCATGTTTTTACTCATAATAAGCAAAACACAGTAGGAGAAACACTGAGGTCAAATCCTCCACCGTCCCTTGCAATTACACCAACAGTCCTGAAATCTGTTAACCTTAGGTCCATCAGTAAGTCTGAAGAAGTTAAGCAAAAAGAAGGCAACAATACAGATCTGCCCTACCTAGAGGAAAGTGCCCTCACAATGGCTGTCTTATCTCCAGGTAAGATCAGGCCACATACAGCAAAGAAATCAATATCACGGCAGTACTCCGCTGAAGATACCATACTGTCCTTTTTAGACTCTTCTGCAGTTGAGATGGGACCAGATCAACTTCATTTGGACAAGAACCCTCCTTTTGATGTGAAGAATCACTGCAATCCAGAAACTGTGACCTCAGCTGGTAGCAATCTTCTAGATTCAAATGTCATGAAAGAGCAAATACAGATGGAGAGTGAGCCTATTCCAGAAAACACACCAAGTAAAAACTGTGGGGTTTCCACAGAAGGATTTCAAAGGGTCTCTGCTACCCGCCCAAATGGTTTGGACAGCAAAATAATACAGTATGGAGCTGGTCCAGATGGAGTGCTAGAACAGGTACAGAAGCCATCCTCTGAAGATCAGGAGGAAGGTGCACAACCTGAATCTGTGGGTGTAATCGCCTCTCAGTCCAACTCACCAACTAGAACAATGGACATAAGCAACCAACTTAAGCATCAACTTGTTATGAGCCACCACCACCACGACAAAGTGCCTGGGAATATCCGCTATGAATCAGAGATATCAACTGTAAATTCATTTCCTGAAAAATGTTTTGAGCAGGAAAATATTGCTTCAGGTATTTCACCCAAAAGTGCCTCTGATAACAGCAGAGCAGAGGAGATCCAAGGAAGTGTGGATGAGACTTCATTGAAAGGTCAGTCATTGTTACCCATATCATGATAGATATGTGCTTTAGGGCATTTCCTGTAGCATTTCTTTCTTCTCTGTAATATAGTACGGCCCTGGGTGTTGGTTTCCCTCCACTATTTCTTTTCACTTATTAAGACAACAGAGATAAAAGCTTTTGTTATTGAAGGACTAAGCTTTGAAGATATATTTCTCATTTTAAAAATGGTGGTAACTCCTGTTTGATCCCTAAGTCATTAGCAGAGTAGTGTGCTGAGTAGCTTCCTCTTAAAGATACTTCTCTTCTTATTTTAAGAATCATCACCGAGTGATGACTCCATCATTTCACCACTTAGTGAAGATTCTCAAGCTGAAGCGGAGGGTGTGTTTGTGTCTCCAAACAAACCTCGAACAACTGAGGATTTATTTGCAGTCATTCACAGGTGAGGAGGCAATGTTACCAAAACCCCAGAAACAAAGGGCATGCAAAAACACTTCTTAAAGTGCTTCTCATCAAATGCAAATATAGAAATGCCTTTTGTACTTATAATGCATTCGACAAAAATAAAAGCCAGCAAGGAAGAATTCTTTTTCCAAATCAAATTGGTAGACTTTCAAGAAAGTTGGGAAATGTGAATTTTTATATATGGTTAGGTAGACCTCAATTGAGACACTGTCATAATAATTGATGAGGAAGATGTTGGTTTTGCCCCCAGAAAAGACATTTTGCAATAAGTATGTGAAAACAATTTGTAGTTCAGTAACATAGAATGAAAGTTCAAACTCTAGTATAATCATTGTGTGTGTGTGTGTGTGTGTGTGTGTGTGTGTGTGTTGTTAGCTTTGCATCGTTGTGACCAAAATACCCAACAAGAACAACTTAGAGGAAAAGTTTATTTGGAGTTCACAGTTTCAGAGTTCTCAATCCATACATGCCTGACTCCATTGCTTTGGGCCCACAGTGAGGCAGAACATCATGTCAGAAGGGCATGGTAGAGGAGCATTGCTCCATTCATGGCAGCCAGGAAGGAGGGATGCAGGAAAGAACAACTCTTCTAGGGTATACCCCCAGTCACCCACCTTTTCCACCCTCACCTGTCCATAGTCACTACCCAGTCAGTTCATTCAATCTAGGATAGATTGATAAGGTTACATCTCTCACAATTCAATCACTTTACCTCTGGACATTCCTGCATTAACACAGGAGCTTTTGGGGACATCTCATCCAAACCATAACTCTGTGTATGTGTGTATGTGTGTGTGTGTGTGTGTGTGTATTATCTGGGTGTATTTTTTCTGTGATGCTGGGGATGGAACCTAGGACCTCACACATACTAGGTAAGTGCTCTACCACAGAGCTACACCCCTACCCCACTAACTATTAAGTACTTTCTTGAACCTCAAGAAACATGTTCAAACTGTAATGACACACAGCAAAGCTAAATATGTTGATTCACCAAAACAATCAGGGGCCCAAGTTTGATATAGTGTATATACCTGCCCATTTCATAGTTTGGAACACCAATAATCGCTCCCTTTATTCACTCTTCTTAAAACTTAAATTTCTTCAATAGTACTGGCCTCCATCTCCAAAATTAATGTCCATATCCCATGAATAGGGGATGTCCTCTGAGTAGCTTTCACAGGACAAGATTGTGCCCATGCTGCTCATACACACTTTCTCATTTGGGCCCCTGTGCCCTTGTGGTCAGTGGCCCATATTTGCAAGAGTTACAGATTCATTACAGCTGGTGAACAAAGAGTAGAGCAGTAACTAGCTTTTAGAAAACACACTCATGGGGCTGAGGATATGGCTCAGTTGGCAGAGTGCTTGCCTTACATGCACAAGGCCCTGGATTCAATCCCCAGCACCACAAAACAAACAAACAAACAACAACAACAACAAAACCACACTCATTTCCAACTGAGCTAGCCAGTTGTAATGTACCTACTTTCACAACCATGGCTGCCTTCTTACAGCAGGCCTTGGGAACCTAGGTGGAACTCCTAAGGGACAGAACTTGGGGATTATTTTTTCTACCACCTCATAAACTTAACATTTTTTATTGTTTTTATTTTTTGGGCTTTTTTTTTTTTTTTTCCAAGCAGTTTACAATCTTATTTTCCCCCTGGGATTCTATGTTTTAAAGAAACTTCTGTTGATGCAATTCTCTCTTGAAGGAGCACTGCTTTTCAAAAAATAATTTTTTTTTTTTTTTTTTTTTGGTACCGGGGATTGAACTCAGGGGGCACTCAACCACTGAGTCACATCCCCAGCCCTTTTTGTATTTTATTTACAGACAGGGTCTCACTGAGTTGCTTAGCACCTCACCATTGCTGAGGCTGGCTTTGAACTCACGATCCTCCTGCCTCAGCTTCCCGAGATGCTGGGATTACAAGCGTGCACCACCACACCTGGTTTGTTTTGTTTTCTTTTTCTTTTTTAATTTTAGGTTCCAATCAGAAGCCCCTCCTCATGTACCTTAGCAGCCACACTTCACTTGGAAGGTGAAGACCAATTTATTTTTCTTTACCCTCCACGTACTTTATTTTTAATTGCAGGACAAATTACTAATCTGCTACAAAAGTTAAAGAGCCAAGTACTTATCCCTAAAGAACCATATGCTGTGTCTGAATGGTAGACAGGATGAAAAGAGTGGAATCAGAAAGACCTAGATTTTAATCACAATTCTGCCACTTTCTATGCAGCCTTGAGTAAGTTAAAACCTATGAACCTATTCCATTAGTGTAAATGGTGATACCTACAGGTCACATATTTGATTTTGATGTTAAGGTGATATTTTTGTGTCTAGAATATGGTAGATGAAAAGCAAAAGTTAGTTTGAAAACTCTACCTTATCAGAGTGCCCGACACTGTGTGCAAGATATCAACCACAGAGGTTTAAGTGAACCAAAATCAGACCAATTAGAAAGCTCAGATTTTCTTTACAGATCTTTAGGTTGGCGAGAGAGCATGCTGCCAGTACTTTTCAATGAACTGAGTTATGCTAAAGATTCATTGAATTTATAATTGCTTACATATCAAAAGAAAATCAATAATATGATGATTGGTGTTGAGGTTCAGTAGACTTATCAAGTTTGATAATCTTAGATTTGCATTTGTATAGGGTTTACTTATGTATTTACACCACAGAGACAAGAGTTATTTTGGTTCCTTGCAAGCTTGCAGTCTAAAAAGCTTTAAGAGCTCCAGGGATGGTCTAGATGTTCAATTCCTCACAGAGTTTGGCTTACCACTTAATAGCTGTTGATGTTCTTGGGTAGTGATGGGAAATGATATTTGCATCCAAAGATGGACTGATTTACTTAAAATGTCATTTAATTTTGTTTATGTGAAAAGTAAAAAGTTGTCTAATGCATCCCCAAATATCCATCACTAAAGCCCATTAACTATCAAACCAGGGCCAGTCCTGTCCCATCCACACCTCTATCCATTTGCTCTGTCTGATATTGTTTGGAAGTCAATACTGGACACCAGAGCATTTCATCTACATTGCAGAGACAGATTCAATAAGAAAAATCCACAGTCCTTCACCACATTGTAATAAAAAGTCAAATAGCAGTATTTTCTTTAACCCTCAAAAAACATTCCAATAAGTCCTCGTCTACAATCTCTAGCCTCCACATTGACTGTTATCTGAAAAGGGTGTCTCCAGAACTTAATTGATGCCCAGGGTCATGGGAGAGTTTCCCTCAGACTGTGAGTGTCACATGGCAAGGAATATGTCTTACTCTTCATCTCTGTAGCCCTAATACTTAGTATCCTATCATATAGGAGACACTCAAAATACTCTTCAAATAGATGTGGGAATGGGACTGAACACTTTGCTTCATAAAGATGTATGTGGACTGAGATATTTTGCTCCATTTTTCCTTTTCTTAAAAGATCCAAGAGGAAAGTACTTGGAAGAAAAGATTCTGGGGATATGTCTGTTCGAAGCAAATCGAGAGCTCCCCTTGGCAGCAGTAGCAGCGGGGCCAGTTCTGTCACTTCACCCAGCAGCAATGTGACAACTGCAAACAGCCAGAGGTCTCCTGGTCTCATCTACCGAAATGCCAAAAAGTCCAACACATCCAACGAAGAGTTTAAGCTGTTACTCCTCAAGAAAGGCAGTCGCTCTGATTCCAGTTACCGCATGTCTGCCACGGAGATCCTGAAGAGTCCCATCCTGCCCAAACCTCCTGGGGAGCTCACAGCAGAGTCCCCCCAAAGCACCGATGATGCCCATCAGGGATCCCCTGGGGCCGAGGCATTGTCCCCACTCTCCCCGTGCTCCC
Organism: Sciurus vulgaris; assembly: GCF_902686455.1. NCBI lineage: Eukaryota > Metazoa > Chordata > Mammalia > Rodentia > Sciuridae > Sciurus > Sciurus vulgaris. The sequence goes on along the minus strand of NC_136471.1, from coordinate 124,742,303 downwards.
CGCGAGTCAACGCAGAAGGATTTTCGTCTAAGAACTTTGCCACCTCAGCATCAGCCAGGGTTGGACGTTCCCGGGCGCCCCCTGTAGCCAGCAGCAGCCGCTACAGTGTCCGCTGCCGGCTCTACAACACACCCATGCAGGCCATCTCCGAGGGAGAGACGGAAAACTCCGACGGGAGCCCGCACGACGACCGCTCCTCCCAGAGCTCCACATAGGCTGCCTATGTCAGGCTGCCTCCAAACGCCCAAACCCTTAGTTCCGAGGGGAAGTGGGGATGCTGCAGAGGACTCTGGACAAGTACCAGGACTGAGTAGCATCACTGCCTAGCAACGAATTTCTAAATACATGCTGGAGAAACAGAAAGTGGTTTTAGTCATTCTTGATTGTTTCCATGTTTTGAGTAGCTGCACTGTCTTCTCACGGTTTTTCTTTAGCTTAGCTCGATTTACCCAATCTCATTCCCCATGATAATAGAGCATATAAAAATATCTAATTTTCATGAAACCTATGCCAGGTTTTCCCAGAGCTGCCTATTCAAAAACATAAAGCCCTCACTGTCATGATTCTTTAAGAAGATGAAATTACTCTGGAGGTTTGGTATTTTTTTACATTAAAATGAACTAAAGCAAAATTTAGAAGAAAGAAGTACACATATGTAAATACCATATTTTTGATAAAAATGTGTAAATAGATTTATCAATGATCGAGTGGACATGTGGCCAATTATCTACCGCACACCAACTGTTTGTAGAACACACAAAAATAAAGTGTAATAACTGTATTCTGTGAATACCATTTTCATATCAATACCATATTTAAATGTCCACCAATGATTTCTGAGTGATGAAAACCTCAAATATGAATTTAAAACTGGTGAAATAAAGGAAACCTTGAGGTCATAGACTGAAATGTGATTAATCTAGGATAATGAATTCAGACCTAATCATTTTTGTGACAAATTACAGCATAAACAAGCTAATAGCAACCTGTAGCTGTGATTTGCCATGTGGTAATTTGGACAGAATGAAAAGCATGCTTTTGACTTTTTTTTGTAGTCAATGAGAGAAGTCATCATTCTCAACACAAAGCCCTGAAAAACAGCATTTGACAGTGTCCTTTAGACTTTAATTTTTTTAATGGATTGCTTTAAAGAGAATGAGTAGGGAAACCAGTAGTTAATTTTAGGTTATGTTTTATATTAGACTACTGGGGACATAAACGGTCATAATCCAATGACTATAATCTTTAAAATCCTTCAACGGTTTAGCAATTAGCTCCAGGTTCTTAAACTAACAAAAATAAAACGTAAGCATGCCACAGAGCTATTGATTTATCAGTAAGTACCTGCAATGAGTTTTCAGTGAAGCTTTCTCTCTGTGCTGATGAGATTCATGCTACCTAAAAATTAACAGAAATGACACTGTGAAAAATGTAGTTGGGAAATAGGTATGTGTATATGCATTATTTATATTCACTGTTAAACTGGGAATGGGGAACAGCTCTGGTTCACAACGCTACATACAACTGAGTTTTTGTCTGGTTTTACTATATCTGCTTGATGGCAAAAGGGGAGGGTGGAGGGTGGGAAAGGAACTGTCAGGGCAAGTGCTCTGATAAAATGAAGGCAGGGAAACAAGCTGAATTACTTGAAATTACTTGAATTTTCTTGTCTTAAAACTGAAAAAAAATGTAGTTACAAGTTGAAATCTGCAAGTGGTTTTTACACCTCTGATTTTCACATGAACTGATGCTAATATTTGGAATTATGTCAGAAATATAAGCAGCTATGTACTTAGAATAGGTTTTGAATGGGAGAGGTAGAAAGTAGAGAGAACTAAGAAGGGATATGGCCTATAAAAGACTAGAATGTGAGTAGAATGATAGAATACACCAGGGTTACCAAGAAATTGATATGCAGCTGGCTTTAAGCCCATGAAAGTGGTATTTTGGAAAGTAGGATGTGTGGAAGGGGGTTTGTGGTTTGGGATTAACTCAATGCAAAATGAAGGAGAAAGCCTGGTCTAAGAAGATATTGTCTTTCAATAGAAATACGTTTTAAGATGTTACAGATTAAGAATTAGAGAATCTGATTGCTGTTGGTGTTTTGTTTGTTTGGAAAGAAAAAAAAATGTTTGGCTTCTACTATTTGTTCGTACTACCAAATTGTGTTACTTAATTTCTTGTCATTCTTGTATGTAAAAAATGGGTGCTGGGGGTGGAGGGGTAGAGGAGGAGATTGAGAGAGGGGTAGAGGGAGAGTGAGAGAGAGAGAGAGAGAGTGAGTGAGAGTGTGCGTGTATGTGTGTGTGCACGTGTGTACTGGGGATAGATAAGCTACCTGGTAAAGGGTTTGAACATTTACAAAGGTTATACTTTTTATTAAAAGAAAAATGTTTGGGGGTTTGGAAAAAACAGACCATCATTTCTCATTGGAACACATAAATTAAGACAAGCAGCATGGTTTGACACCACATGGGAACACGAACAAATCTGTCTCATGCTTCGAAAAGTATACTTGGCGAAATTTTAAAAATAAAGTTTTTAGACAAATGTGATAAGAAACCATCATTTCCAGTCGCAATGGTGATCTTTTGTAATTCTCATAAAAGCAGTTCGTTTGCAGTATGGCTTTTGCGTAGTTAGGGGTTTTTAAGAGTGAAGAAAGAGGTATGTGGGCTTTAAAAGTGATTCTAAATCTTGAATAGAAAACATGGATTGGCTTTAACAAAAACGTCACCTTTTTATTATTGACATTAATTTAAGTAATGGTACCATATATATTTTAAAATACATATTGACTTGAATTGTAAGGCAATAAGATACCTTCTATATGTAATGATCACAGAACTAACCCTTATAAATATAGTTTTACTTATTTTGTTTACTCTAAAAATCTATAGCAGAGTTTCTCTATTTTATATTTCATAGATTTAAGAAAAACCCAAATAAAGATGGATTTTAAATTCACTGTGGAAAAAGAGTATTGAGTAACTGAGTAAAAAAGCAAGAAATTCCTTAACAATCTGGAATAGTCTACATGGATTTGTTATACAACAAACAAAACCAAGATTTAGGGCTGTCTTTAACATCACTGCCGGCTTGAAGCAGGTTACACACATTAGGTATTGTAAAGAACATCAACCTGAACTTTTCTTCTGTTGTTTGCACTGATGCTGATTTTTGTCTTTTATGTTTATACAACAAGTCTATGTTGTGTAGGGGAATTTTTTTTCTTTTTTTCTCCCCTTTTGATTCTGCTTTGATTTTTTTGTTGTTGTTGTTTTGTTTTGTTTTTGGCTAAGTAGGACATGGACTAGTTGTATAGCAAACAAAACATGCTGTTTGCTCTTGCCAAAGGTCAGTGAGTGGGTACATTTGCTGCAGTGGTGGCACTTAAGAACTAGATCCTGACAAAGATTTAAAATTATGAAGAAGGTTACAGTGTAACTATTTTGGTACTAGAACCAGTTCATGCTGGCCGAAAAGACAATGGTTTATGGACTTGCATCCATTTTGTATTTTTGTAATATTTGTAAATATAAACTTTTTAAATTGTTGCAAAGATGGTTTCTTTTGTAAGATGTTTTCAACGTTTACATTCAATCCAAGCCTTTGTATATTTTAGAGCTGTGCAACATTTTAAGTCTTGTATTTATTTTTAGTAAAAACGGTGACAGTTTCATTGTGAACCCCTCTCAAAAAAATGTATCAGAAAAGTTTGATTACCTAGAAAGTGTGTATAGAAACTGCAAATAAACGTGACTGCAATTAAACAACCGGTTTCTCTTCCTGTCATAAAATTATATTCTTGGGGTTTCACAAACAAAAAGTAGACATAAAAGAGGGATTTATCATGGCCAAAGTTGGAGCAAAAAATACAGCATCGATAGTGGGCACTATTTTCATATTTGAGGGGGAAAATACATTTTCAACGTTCAAGCTATTTTCCTTGTAGTTCATTTCTGGGCCAGGAAAAGAGGTGTGACTTTACTTTGAAACAAGTGCATGCTTTGCTTCTGATAAATTACTCAGACTGTGCCTCCTTCCCAAGATGAGCATTCTTGATGCACGTAAGACAATATGCCACTAAGTAATTTGACGTAGCCTTTATTACATAGCATGGTTCTATGCCAAGTACTGTTCTGAGTGCTTCGCATATACTAATTCCTATTCTCCATCTTGTGTCTATTTTACAGAGGGAAACTGAGCACAGGGTGGTTACTTGGCTTCCCAAACCACAGAGCAACTAAGTGTTGATGCTGGGGTTCAAACTCAGCAAATATCAATCACTTCAGGATGTGTGTTAGTTCTCCACTCCAACCAGTGTTTGTGGGAGACTGGAATTGACTTTCCCCAAGTTCCTACCAGAGTTAGCACTTTAGCAAAGAGCTCCTCCCTCTACTCATTCAAACTGAAGCACTGACATGTACCCTTGGAACTCAGTGAACGTGGACGTCGCTGGGGAGAGGGAAGAGGTGGGATTACGTGTAAACAACAACAGGCTTCAAATAACCAAACAATGAAAAGTGGGGAACCCAATCACCTAATGACCGTCAACCTTACAAGCCGTCCCCTAGAATCGCTGTACCGCGGGAAAAGTTGCGCGTGCGCGTCGGACCTCCCGCGCAGCCGCAGAAACCTCTCCCCACAGTTCCTTTCCAATCTTGGGTCGCCTCAGCGAAAGGCAATCTGGGATCCGGTACCCAGCTACCAGCTTTAGGAGGCTAGCGCCCCACTGTCTCAGTAGGCAGCAAGGCCCAGCCCCTCCACAATCTCCCTAGCAACACTGCCCTCCTCTACGGCAGTTCAGGCGCCAGGTGGATTGGCAGGTCAAAGGCCAGGGCGTGTCCGTGGGCGACCACCGATTGGTCATCAGTACTGGTCCCGCCCCCAGCCGCGCACGTGGGAATGCCAGCGCGGTGGGCGCTGGCTGGTCCATTCGGGTGTCAAACGCAATAAGGGGTTCGCGACAAGTGTGGGCCGGGGGAAGGCGGGGGATCGAGCCTGGTTTCCGGCCCAAGGACCGTTCCAAATTCTAGAGTGGTCATAACCGTTGTCCACCGGAGAGGTGGAGGGAGGGCCACCGCGGGCGGTTTTTCCGCTCCGTCGGGAGGCTGGCCTGGTGGATTCGGGACCGGAGCAGGTCTGTCTATATTTTGTCCTTCTCTTGAACTTTCTCTTTCTCAGGTGTGCTTGAGAGTACCAGCTGCGGAGCTCAAGTCGTTAAGCGACTTGACTTAGTGGCTGGGACTCTTGGCGGGTGTCGGGGTGGGGGGGGCGGGATTGGCTTTTCGGGTACAGAAAGTCTGCACTTTGCTGCCCCAAATTTCAACAGTGCGTGGGGGATTGGTTTGGGTGGCTTCCAGAGCCGCCTCCGGGCCGCCGATACGAGTGAGCTTTTGAGATTTGACAACTTAAGTGCTGGTGCCGACTTTCTGGGATGAGGTGATGCTCTTTGCAACCTGTCTGTTTCTTGGTGGAGGCGGATGGGGAATGAGGAAAGACCCACACTCTCAACTTTTGGCTTTAAAGAATTGGCAAACCCGCGAGTTGATTCGGATGGCATATTTTGAGATTGCGGTGTAGATTTTGAAGCTTTGGCGGTAACTAGGTTTGGTCAAAGACCGTTCCGCCTCGCTGTTTTATTGTAAATACATAAATGAACAAGAAAATAGAGATGCACGGGTGTCGGAGAGACGCGTATTGATCCTTTTCGTTGCTTTAAGAGGTCGGGTGCTGGAGTCACGAAAAATGTGGGGATCCCGGGAAAGCGGGAGAAATTTTGGTGACTGCTATGCGGTCCTTTGAAAGACAAGGGTCTTAATCTGTTGGGGATCGCTTCCCTCCTTCCTCTACCGCCTCCAAGTTTGGAATGCTGTCGGGTTTTATAACATGAAGTGGTAAAAACGGTTTTATGTTTACAAATAGCAGCTTTTCCGCGGGGTGTTTTAAAAAGCGAGACGTGGACTAGGCGCGATTTCGAGCATCACTTGTCTGGCCGGCAGCAAGTGCTGGGCGACGAGATGTATTTTGCCTGCCTTATCCCCATTTGGCGGACTTTGTGGTGTTTAAAGTTGGATATGGACAATGGAAGGGCTACTTTTGAGTGTTACCGGATGATTTAGCAAGTGACTGGTTGGTGTGTTATCATAAGGTTTTGTTGTAATAAAAAATATATTGGAGCGATCTGGTTGTTTTAATCTTCCCTGTATTTGTTGAAGTGGTCCTGGGGTGAAACGTCATTTCAGCTTCATCATTGTGAACTGTGCTTTTATGGGATAAGTTGATGGCAAATGAATACCTTGCGCGGCGAGTGAACCTTCACATGACTTAAAAATGTCTTTAACATGTTTTTAACGTCTAAAATAGTTTTTAATGTCTTTTTAAAAAACCAGATGGCTTCTTGTTCTTATGTTGTCCGGAGTTTGGATTTTTATCATGAAATATAAATGAGTTTCATTTTAAGTAAACCCACTTTTGCAGGATTTTGAGTTTAAAGAATGAAGTCAGTTGTGCTTGATGTAGTAGTGGTGGAGCGCTAAGAAAATGTTGTAGAAGCTGTGATCATGTACCTTTTGGGAACAAGTCAAAGGGAATTAAAATTTATGATGTACCTATGGTGAGACAGGCATGATGCTGAGTGCTTAAAACTTATACAACCCAGTGAAGTAGATATTATTCCAATTTTACAACTTAGAAAATGGGGGCACAGAAAAGTTAAACATCAGTTTAAAGTGAAATTGCAAATTTGGATTCAAGTGTTGTTGTCTAAAGCCCAGTTGTTTGCATCATACCCTGGGAACTGTAAATAAAAAATGTAACAGTTCTTTTACAAGAAAGAGCAATTTGAATTTGAATTTAAGTGTTTCTGACAAAGCCTAGTTCTTTGCATCATGCCTGGCACTTAAAAGATGTAAAAATTCTTTTACAAAAAAAGAGTTGTTATATCTACAATGGATAGGTACATTGTGAATGTAAATTGCATGTTATGACCCTGAAGCTTCTTTATCTCTGTGCTTCATGACTTATAGCTATGTTGGGTACATGTGGCAAATATTCAAATAATCAAATAAAAGCCAACCAGGCATTGTTCTAAGCATATGCTGTGTGTCAATTTGCACAATCCTCATAAATATGAGATTTGTACTGTTATTGTATCCATTTTACAGACTTAAAAAAATGGAAACAGAGAATTTAAGTGTGGGGGAGGTGGGATCTAAACCCAGGTATTCTGGTCACAAGCCTAAAGTCTTAATGCTATTTGATGCTTCCTCTCATGTAATCAGACGTGTACTATAGTTGCCTTAACCCATTACGTCCCAAGTTTACAGTTGTGTGAATATTTCAATGTAATTAACACAGGTGTATTAAAATAGATTGGAAACCATAAAGTGTATATATTACTACATTAATATTACAATTGTATTCTTACTTTATATTATATACTGTATTTAAATTTTTATAGATGTTCCACATCTGGAACAATGGGACAAAATGGGTTAAAGTATAAGTGTTCTTGTGGTCAGGAAAAGTGTCCCCTCTAGATGGGGTGATTGTTGACATAGTATCTTTGCTTTTTGGAACTTCAGTTAAGCCTTGAAGTTGAATAGGTTCTCTAGGTGGAGAGAGCAGGGTATTGTGGGCAGAGGGCATGACAGGAGTGAGAGGTTCAAAGAATGCAAGATCAGTGTTGATTTGTAAATGTGCCACAGAAGTAAAAATGTCAAAAGGGCAGTGACAGGCTCAGTGCACACCGCTCCTGTGTCCTATCTGTGGCCAGGTGTTGGCAGCATTGTAATTAATGCAAGTAGGGAATTGTCTGAATATAAGAGCTTATAATAGTAGTAGGCATGCTTTGGCTGTAGTAGGCCAGGTTTTAAATATTTTAAGCTTAGAGTAAGGGGCAAGTGGTAAGAGGTGACCTGACAGGTGGTCAGGGTCCAGGTTATGTAAGGACTTTGTAGGGAGGTGCTAGTAGGAGTTTGGATTTTATTGTGCATTGTTATGGATGGGATTCCAGGTGGTTTTACTAATAGAGAAGAAAAGGACCTTGAGTGTGGAAGCAGGCTGCAGCCCTTACTAGCTGTGAGACTTTGTTGTTCTTTGCCTCAGTTTTCTTATAAGGAAAATGGGGATAACAGTAGAATCTACCCCCATAGGATTGTCAGTAATGTAACAAGATAGACTACCTAACCAAGAAATAAAGGAAATCCAAATTAAGTTAGAAATAATCAGCGATTTTAAATTGTGATTTTTGTCAACAATTCTGAAATTATGATCCAATTATCATCCTCTGGATAAAGTGATGTGTCAAAGAAAAGGTAGAATAATTTGAGTGGATCAGTTATCATGGAAGAACTTAGAAAATGTTATAAAATCTGGGCACAGAGGTTTCTATAAACTCTTTCAAGCCTTTAAGGCATACCTTTCTGGTGTGATGTAAACTTTTTTAGCATGTAGAAAGAGATGGAAGGCTTCCCAATTAATTTTGCAGAGCATTTTTTGATACCAACAGTTAATAATAATGTACCAATATTGGTTCATTAATTGTGAGAAATGTACTTCTTACTAATGTAAGATGTTAGACATGCAGTTTCTAAATAAAATACCAACAAATTGAATGCTGTTTTCCATGTTCAGCTGCATCCCTCACCCTAAGCATATTAAGAAATGTATTTAATATGCTGCATTAGTAGATCAAAGGAAAAAAGTCATTTAATCATCTGGTGTCAAAAAGTTCCTTGGTAATATTATTTGTTCTGGTTTAAATTTTCAGATGTGGATATGTGGCTTAAATTTTCAATATGTGGTTTAAATTTTCAAATGTGGCTACTTTGACACACTGGTTTTACTTCTAGGGATTTGTTACATAGAACTACTTGCAACAGTGCAAGACTGTGGTGCAGTGTTCCGTGTAAGAGTAACTCTTTAGAAGTAACTTGAATATCCATAACTGGGGATTGGTTAAATAAATCATGGTATATTTATAAGATAGCATGCTAAGATTCATTAAAGTGACTGTGGTGCATCTTAAAGGACTGGTTTGGAATGACTTCTCCCATCAGATTACTTTTGCTGGGTTTTGAGCTTTCTATTAATTGAAGCATGTACTGTGTTCTCTTGCATCATCTTCTATTCAAGATTATGGTTGCAAAGTTCATCATTGCTGGGAGCAGCAGTAGTTGGTTTATTGTCATTGCTGTGAATACAGCACAGTTTCATAACTTTAATTATTCAGAGCTCAAATTAGCTTTCTAGTTAGAAAAAAAGTTTATTAAAAAATAAAAGTTGGTGGCAGTTACAGCTCAAACTGGTGTTTATAACTTGGAATCGTTACACATTAGTCTGCATTTTTCTAACCTGGGATTAACTTTCCCATCTTCTTCATCTCCTTTCAGTTTCTCTCCTTTGGGTCTTTGGTCATTAGTGTCACCACAGTAAAAGGAAGAGGAAGCAGGAAGGAGATGAAACCTGAACTCTGAACTGTCCTCTCATTGCTGCTCTGGCTCAGGATGGTTTAAAGTGAATTAGCTTTTTTATGAATGTGCTCCTCCCAGGAGCTGAGACACAGGTGCTCAAATAGAATTTCTAGTACAAGATCAATGTTGTCGTGGTCAGTGTTTTGTTTGGGCTGGAATTCTAGACTTTTTGGCTTGTATTTCACGTCCATTTACTTAGGTTTAATGTACAGTCTAATAAGGCAATCATAATTTTAGAGCTGAAGCGTATCTTAGAGCTACTCTGAACAGGTTTGCACCTGCAGGTGAGGAGGCAGTGTCTGTAGGGGTCTCTCCACTCCACATGGTGGTGGGGCCCAATCCAGAGCTGACTCTGGCGCTCCCTTTAGAGACATGCTGCCTCCCCAAGTAAAGAGCCCTTTTAAGCTCCTTTACAAAAGCACTTAGCAGTGGTGCTCTGTTGTTTACTTGTTCCCAGCACTCACTCTGGGGGCTTTAAGTTGTTAAGCAATTTGGAATTGTACTTTGATTTTTTTTCCCCCCCAAGGGCAGGGGGGGGGCAGTGGTTGTACCAGGGATAGAACTCAGGGGCACTCAACCACTGAGCCACAACCCCAGCCCTATTTTGTACTTTATGTAGAGTCAGGGTCTCACTGAGTTGCTTAGTGCCTCACTTTTTGCTGAGGCTGGCTTTGAACTCTTTATCCTCCTGCCTCAGCCTCCCAAGCTGGGGATTACCAGTGCACCTGGTTTAACTTTGATTTTTATTCCTAGTCCTGGGCAGTGTAGCCCTTTAGTTTTTAAAGACCTATTCTAAATTGCTTACAGAAGAATTCTTATTGGTCACTCTCTAAAATTCATCCAGAACTTCACTTTCAGAACATATCCTCATTAAGGTTATTTAGGTAGTAAATATTAAAGTAACTTTTTTATGCATTGCTTTTCAGGAGTAGAAGGTTTGCCAGTCTTATATGACTAAGCAGTTTCACAAATAAACCCTCCAGCAAGTTTAAAATTAATTAGGCTCAACTCACTAGAAGTGGACCATCTGCTGTTACACAAAAATGATGTCTAATGGTTCCAGTGAGATGGATGTGGTTTGTATTTCAAATTGAAAATGTCTTTATTCTTTTTCTTGTGCTATCATTATTTTCTTAATTGAGTTTAATTTCATATTGTGTAATGTATAGATCCTAAATGAACTTTTTTGGCATGAGTTTTGACAGTAAGGTGTAATACTTGTTATGAACCTTGGTATACAAGTTTCCTTATGAGCTTCCACTCACATTTCTTCTGGGTAAATACTCAAAAGTGGAATTGCAAGGTCATAGAGTTGATGCAAATTTAACTTTGAGAGTCTGCCAAACGGTTTTTCAAAGTGATTGTGCTAATTTTGCAGTTCTAGTGCATTCTGCTGTGTTTCTTAATCCTTATAAGTGTAACCAAAATATATTAAGGCATACATAATTAGGCCTAACAGAAAACACATTTATTTAGTCACATAAGGACATCACTATTAATGCCATGTAAAGAGTCTGTGTGACTCTTAACTTGCATCAGCCCTAATGTTTTTCAGCTTTGGAAATAATATTAGATACCCACTAAGAGTCATTTCAAAAATAATTATATGAAAGCACTTTGAAAAGCATAAGGCACTGCACAAGAGATAGTATATTTTATAGGCCATAATCATATAGCCCAGTTCCATATTATTTTGGTTACCTAATCAGTGCAAGACAAATTCAGATAATTTGTATGATATATTTTGAAACAGAGACATACCTAGCTACCATGTGTGTTTATTTTAAAATTCTTCCCAGAGTTATTCTTGGAGTAAACACTTATACCAAAATGTAGTCATTATTTACAGTCCCTTTACTTATTTTTTACCTTGTCTTATTCCAAAAATGTCTTAAGGTAATTTTAGAGATTCATTTATACCAAGAAAAATAAGTGCCTAAATGTGTTCTGTCTTGTCCACAGAGGGGCACTGTTGGACTGTTTAAAAATCAAGTCATCAGAAGCCATGGAACATTTAATCTTTTGTTCATGGTTAAAATGTTTGCCTTTAAAGTAGTTTTAGTGTGGAAGACTAGTCTTCCCAGCCTGAAACACAGAAGGGGTTCAGCTCTCTGGAGATGGTGTGATAGTGTAGTCGGGTTAATGAGAACACAGTTCTGCAGTACATCTTTGTGTAGTCAGTGTTTACAGTAAGCAAAGGTCCTTTGATATCAGCAATAGGCTTTTGAAGCTTCTTCAAAGTGAAGTTAAAGTTCCCAACCTCTCTTTTAGTTTTACATTTCATCTTTCCTTTTAAGTTATTAAATAATCTTCCTCAGATTAAAACACGGATACCAACTTATGAAGAGGAAGATGATGATGATAATACTGTTCTTTATGCATATGAGCCAAGCACTACATTTTTCAACAACGTAAGTGATATTAATTGCCAGTTGCCAAGTATGTTAAAATGCACCATTTGAAGTAAAAAGATTTCAATTCTTTATATACGTTGGAGGTTCTCTAAACTCACACTCAAGAAACTATTTCTGTGCTGAATTTGCCTGCTTTCTTCCATTAGAAGATGAGCTCTTAACCATTTTGCTTCCCCCTTGTCCTAGGAGATTCAGAGCAGTCTGTACTGGGAATCCCAACTGGGATCTTCTGATAAATTCTTTCCCTGACCCCTTTCTTAATGGGCCATTATCATTTCCATTGGATTAATATGAATTTTTATCTCTGCTTTAGATTGTCTTTTGCAGGGTTGATGGAAAATAAAAACAATTTTAAAGAAATAAATATCAAGTCCTTTTTCTCGCCTAGCATTCAACAGGATTCTTACTGAAACAAAGCATTAATTGCTTACTTTTATAATATTATAGCAGGAAAATGTCCTATCTGACACATCCTACAATGATGAGGAGCAGAAAACAGTTTTGGATATTCTGACCCATTGTCAGGTATGAAGTTCTGTCTCTTCTGTATGGTTTTCTAATTTTTTTCATTTTTATTTGTTCTTCTTAGATATACATATATTGACATATTATACATACATGGAGCATAACTTCCTATTCTTTCTTTCTTTTTTTTTTTTCAGCACTGGGGATTGAACCCAGGGTCTTGTGCTTGCAAGTCAAGCACTCTACCAACTGAGCTATCTCCCCAGCCCATAGCTTTCTATTCTTGAGGTTCTACATGATGTAGAGTCACACTGGTTGTGTATTTATACATGAACATAGGAGTTTATGTCAGATTCATTCTGTGGTTTCTGAAATGTTAGTGAAATTTCTCTATCTCATATAAAGAGAAAGTGTACGATTCATTAAAATTGTGCCTTATCAAAGTATTTATGATTACCACCCCATTGTGATGATTTTAAAGTGTCTAGTTTGAATAAGATTTGCAGGTAAAATTTTCGAAGCAAAATATTTGGATCTTAGGAGCTTTAAAATAAAACATTACTAACCAAATGTAGTTGTGTCTCTTTCATCTAGATTGCTCAATGTTAAATTAATTTCCCTAAAAATATCTTTAGAGAACTTTGAGTGGAATTTAGTATGTGCCTCACTGCATATTAATTTATCTCCATTGAAACAAAATGACAACCTCTAAGTATTTTTAAGAGTACATCTTACATTGTTTTTCTTTCTTTTTTTTTTTTTTTGGTACCAGGGATTAAACCCAGGGATGCTTAACCTGAGACACATCCCCAGCCCTATTTTGTATTTTATTAGGGCCTCGCTAAGTTGCTGAGGCTGGCTTTGAACTCACGGTCCTCCTGCCTCAGCCTCCTGAGTCGCTGGAATACAGGCGTGTGCCACCACACCTGGCTCATCTTACATAGTTTTGAGGTGTTTTTTTTCAAGTTAGCTTGTTGGTAGAGATTGAGAGAAGTGTGTAATTATCAAGGATTTTGTAAGCTGTGTACCCCACAGGCAATGAAAGTTTGTAAAGAAAAAAATGTTCGCCTATAAAGTTTCTTGAATAGCATGACTAGCATCTTTTGAAAAGTTAACGTCCCTGTGTGCCTTTATGGTTCTTACTGGTGCCCACAGGACTGGGCCCAGGGTGGGCAGGGCTGTGCAGAGGGGTTGGCGAGGTGAGGGGCCGGGATTGGGGGCCAGGCTGTTGAACCTGCTGCGTCCCTTGCCTGAGCAGTCTCCTAGGCCAAGGGGTCCCTGAGCAGTTGTGCAAGCTGGGATAGGATATGGCATCTTGGGTCAGAAGTGTACAGGTGCCCAGCTCTGCCCGGTGTGGGGGGGCATTCATTTGACTGCACCGGCTCTTGCTGTCTTCTGCCTCCGTCCTCTGCCTTTGTCCTTACCATTCTCCAAGACCTGGTGCAGCCCTTTACCCTTCTGTTTCCTTCCTCCCAGTTCCCCTGGCCTTGTCTGGCACCTGCTGGGCTCCCAGCTCCAGGCCAGCCTGGGAGCCCAGGATGAGCCTTCTGCCTGGGCTGTCTCCTTCCCAGGGATCTTTCCCTAGCCCCAGTCAACTGTCCACTGGGAGAGCCAGCACCACATACTTGTTATGGCCTCTTCTTCACTGGAGACTAGAGGGCCCCAGCAGCCATCCCTCCAGGCCCTGATTCCTGTCCCCACAGCCAGCACACCTGCTGGAGCTGAGCCATCCTTATTCTGACCCCTCCCAAGACCATGGGGTAAGAACAGTGTCCTGCGCTGCCCAGGCTGGTACCTTCCTGGTTTCTAGTGGGCCGCTTCCCTGGGCTCAGAGATCTCCCTGCGGGGAGAGCCCTCCCTCCGAGTGTCTCCAGCCCTGTCTCTGTCACTCCTTCCCTCCGCATATTCTCCCCCATCTCTAAAACACCTCTCCTGGCTTCTGCCCTCACTCTCACCCTCCTTGACAACCCAGCCCCTTGAATGTCCTTTATACTTGCTAGCTAAATGTCTGACTTCCTGTTCTCTCTCTTTTGGGACTTTTTGAATATGCTGTTTCTTCTGCCCTTGATGCCCTTCCATGTACCTTCACCTGGCTGCTGCCTTCTTACCTTTCACTTCTCAGCTCAGACGTCACCTCCTCTGAAAATCCTCCCTGACTGCCAGCCCAGGTTCAGTGCTGATCTTCTGGGCATGCTTAGCCTATGCCATGCTGCTGGTGATAATAAAAACAATAAGAATGCTAATAGAGTACTAAGGGATGTTGGACCAGTCATTGTATAGTAGTGTTATCATTAGTGTCAACCCAATGCTATAGCAAAGTTCTTGTCCCTCAGTAGAATGCCTAAGAGATATTTTCATCCCAAATTCTGTACATAAGGAAATTGAAGCACAGAGAGGTCAAGTAACTTACTGAAGGTCACACAGCTAATAAGTGTTAGAACTTCTCTAATATTAAAGCCAACCATGTTCCCTAGAGCCTGAACTGTTTGTCCCAGTGCTGTAGGCCAGTGGTTTTCCTACTTGAGTTGTGTCAGGGTCATCTGGGGGGCTTGTTGAAAAAACCTGGCACCTCTACTCAGGTTTGAGATTTTGCATTTCCCACAAGCTTGCAGGTGATGTTGATGCTGCTGGTCCAGGGAACACATTTTTTGAGAACTATGTTATAGGCTGTATTAAAATTGTCTCTTTACTTCTCTCCATAGCTGAGATGGGAGTTCCCCCAAGACAGGAAATTTTTTGGTTTTGTTTGTGTTTTTTTTTTTTTTTTTGGTACCAGAAATTGAACCCAGGGTGTTTTATCACTGGGCTACATCCCCAACTCTTTTTATTTTCATTTTGAGATAGTCTTACTAAGTTGCTTAGGGCCTTGCTAAGTTGCTGAGGCTGACTTTGAACTTGTAGCCCTCCTACCTCAGCCTCCTGAGTTGCTGTGCCACAGGCATGTGCCACGCGCCTGGCTTTAGTAAATGTTTATTTGATTGAAGAAATGTTTCTGGCCTTTTATTTAAGTGTGGTTTTGCCTAACATTTCTGTGTATTTCAACAATCCCAGATTTGTATCATTCACATACTGATGGGCACATAGGTGACATGACTCAGTGGTTTATAAAGTTAATTGTTGACTGTGTGATTTTAAAATACCTTGAAACCAAAAGCCACATCTGTTAGATTTGACTCTATATAGATTGTGGAATGCTTGCTGTCTTTTAATTCTTACATGGTAGGTGACTCTTTGGCCTTTTAGCAGATTTGAACACTTCTTTCCTAAAACAGCACCTTCCTTGATGTGAAATGGCTGCATCCTTCCAAAGTTCATGTGGCTTCAAGTAGTGTAAGAGCAGTTGAGGCTTCTTGACTGAGCCAAGCGGGCTCTGTGTCACCAACAGGCCTCAAGTCAGAACAGACATGTCTGTTTCATTGTGCCTAGAAGTTAAAACTTGGCTTCATGGCATTTGCACACATTTCATTTGACTTTTCAAATAGGAACTACTAATACATTTTCTTTTAATAGGTTATATATGATGCTATCCAAAACCTGGATAAGAAATTTGATGTCATTGATGGAAAATTGTCAAAAATCCAACGTGTGCGTGCAAGATCCTTTTGGAACTATCGTGTAAGTGTTCTATAACTATGATAAATCTAAAGCTGCCCATCAGCTAGGAGGGCTAGAGAACCGGTAGCTGTGGCAAGGCTGGTCTGTACTCGCTGTAAAAGCAGGTGGGGACACTGACACTCTGTAGGAAGAATGCTGATGTCATGGCAACAAGTTCAGAAAATGTATGGTAGTGAGTATTTGCATGTTTGTACCCATAATATATAAACATGGTTAAAGGGCTGAGGGTGTGGCTCAGTGGTAGAGTGCTTGCCTTGTGTGTGTGAGGCCCCGGGTTCCATCCCTGGCACAGGAGGAAAGTCTGTGAGACACAATTAAATGGTAGGTGAAAAGAAGAATACAAATCAATCATGCAATCAAGAGAGCATTTATTGGGCTGGGAAGATAGCTCAGTTGGTAGAGTGCTTGCCTTGCAAGCACAAGGCCCTGGGTTTGATCCCCAGCACTGCAAAAAAAAAAAAAAAAGAGAGAGAGAGGACAATAAATATTAATATTTTGACTTCTCATTTTTTATTTCTTTATTTCTTTTTTGCACTGGGGATCGAAACCAAGAGGACTTTACAACAGAGCTACATTGCCAGTCCTTTTCATGTTTTACTTTGAGACAGTGTCCAGCTAAGTTCTTTAGGGCCTCACTAAGTCACTGAGGCTAGCCTCTAACGTGTGATCTTCCTACCTCAGTCTCCCCAGTCACTGTGATGACAGGCACGTGCCACCATGCTGACCTTATTTCTCTTTTTGATTTATTCTTGATTTATGTTGGGCTTGTGTCATTTCAGAAGCCACTTGGATTTGCACACAAGAATCATAATTCTCTGCTTTCTAAAAGAGTTAAGGTCCAAAAAGCAAAAAAGAAGGAACGTCTCAATTCATTCTCTTACCCTGAAAGCTACAGCCCAACTCTGCCAGTTCGCAGACAAGAAAATGATGACAGCAATCTTGTGATCTCATCTTTTCATTCGGAGGAATCCCAGGATATGGAGCAGGAGTCTCTGATCAGGGATCAGGAGTTATCCCTCAGAGATAGTCCACCGGTCCCACCACTCTTCCCTGGGCGTTCGTTCCAGACATACCTCAGATCTGATGACAACACACATGGTCCTTCAATTGTGTCCTGCTTTGCCAGCCCTAGGGCTCGCAGCACCAGCAGCATCTCTTCTGCTGGGGTTTTCGAAACAGCATCTGCAAATGGAGCTTCCATGCCAGTATCTACAGCAACGCTGGCCCGAGGAGAGTCCAACCCTGATATTATGAATTATCCAGCCTTGCTGGATAATATGCATACTCTGTCATCTCACCCGATGCCATCTGGTTTTGGTAAGTTTGGAATGATACATGGTACAAGTATCATTATTTAACCTGTATTCTTCAACACCCTCCATGTGAGCACTATAGTGGTAGCTATTTCCTATTTTGAGAGCTGGTTGTAGGTGGTAGTATTAATGGTGACTAATGTTTGTTGAATATGTATTATGTGCAAGGCACTGTGTTCATCAACTAATCACTCTGCTCTTCTCCACTGACAGCCTTAAGTTTTTAATGTTGTTTTTCTTACCCTCTCTCTGGATGAATATCTCAAAATACTCCTAAAATTGCCAAAGACCAGATGATAGGAAAGAAAGGGTATGCCATTGGCTACTCCACACCCCAAAAGATCAAATTTGTTTTGAGCACCCTTGGTTCTTGCAAATTACAAAACCCTCTTCACTTATCATCACACACTATCTTTAGGGAGTCGAGTGCTTTCCTTGAGTGAATGAATACTTGTCAGGACACAAAGGAATATCAACACAATTTAATGAACAGCACAGCTAAAACATGCTGAAGTGCAAGTACCTAAATTGTTTCATGTCTGTGATTTCTTCATTAAACAAGTAAACCTTCAACCAAAACATCTATTGCTGTGCAGTTAAACATGAAAGAGGAATCAAATAAAATGTTAAAGTTACTTCTGACTTAGCTCAGCAGAAAATAATCCTGTTAAAATTCAGATTAACATTTAAGCCACAAGAGACAGGAATCCATAAGGAGTTAAAGTGATGCTAAAAATATCCATATTGAAACTATGGGAGAGATTTGGCAAAAGAACTAATTTGGTCCTCCAAGATAATGGGGTTGCTAAAAATACCTTGATTAAAGTAAACAAGTTTAAGCAATTATAATATGGTAAATTTGGGGAGTTTGCATTGTATTTTGTAAAATAAAGCTGATTTAGATAGATTGAAAGAGAGATTGGGAGAAATTCATTGAAACACTTAAGAGTGTGATGGGTTAGGTTAGATTAACCTAATTTAACCCACGTAACAGATCTTTTGCTGTATTGGCCTGTGGCCAAAGAAGCCTTGGATTGCTTGGTCTGATTTATGATTTTTGAAGCTTTTCTGAAGCTACTTCTGTTTGGGGGAGGTCAGATGGGATGCTCTTGTGCAGCTGTCTTGAGATCATCTTTGTGTAGGCTTTTACTAGATTTTACACTTGGAGTCTTGAGTCCTTGCTTGGGTACGAAAGTGAAGGTTCCAGGAATGAGACCATTACTCCCTACCTAACATCTCTTCTTTCAGTATAATGATCAGGTCAAGTGTGATTTGTGGTTTTTTTCCCCCATGTGAAGTTACAAGTTCACCAATTCAACCTGAACTGGACCAAGGCTGCCCTGAGGATCCTTCAACCTGGTCCGTGGATGAAGTGATCCTGTTTCTGAACCAGACAGATCCTCAGATGTCAGGCCCTCTCTCCAGCCTCATTGAACAACATGTAATGTATTTTTTGGCCTCTGTGCAGGCCTTTCAGTTGGATGCTGAGTTGTGTGGATGGTGGGGGAACCCTATCAACTGTTTTTGCCATTTAAGAGAAAGGTTATTTTGCCCAACATTAGATCCATAATGGTAGGTTAATGGTCTTTCTTTAAATGGGTATCCAAGTACCTAATATTCTAAACAGCCTCATGTTCTCAAGAGAGGATGATTCAGCATTGCCACTTTGAGGTGCATGTCCCTTTTTGTAATGACAGATACAAGGATCCTCCCCACCCCCCAACCTGTTCCCTGCTCAGCCCTAGGACCATGAGTAGGAGGGGGCGAGTACAATCTATAACAGGGCAGCCTTCTTATTATGATACCCAATAAATCCAGCAACTGATTCCAATTGACTCAGTTCTGCTAACCTTATATGGTTTGTGATGTCTTGTGATGCCGATGCCCTCAGGCCATACCAGACCCTTTACAAAGCAACACCATGGGCTAAATTTTTCTAAGTTCTCATTTCTTCCATTTCTAGTTTAACTTAGTAAAAAATATATAGAAGATGCCTGGCAAAGGTAGTACTATAAGGGATTTCAGGTCTTTTCAGACAGTGATACCTGATTAGGTAAAATTTTATCTTTAAAGTGGAATGTGTAAAAACTAAATAATATGCCTTAGCAATGTAAGTTGGTCAGTTAAGATAATAAGGAATTTTAGGAGAGTGCCTTGCAACTATCAAATAATATTTTTACTGTGTCCTAATGAATACAATTAGTGGCCACGTATCTAATGTGGTAAGAAAACCAGTAGTTTCACATCTAATTAGCTTCCAACAACTAACTGATTTATTTTTATCAAAAAGACAACACTGTATAGCATGTTTACAGTTTGCATGCTCATGTTTGGCATGCTCATGTTTCCAGCCCTTGTCAGGAAGCTGATGAACATCTGAAATTTATTTTTCTGCCACTCATTTTTACTCATCTTGTCATAGATATGTGGTATTTAATTCAACATACAGTAGTTAATTAGGTATTTTGACATAGTTTATTTTTTTAAATATTAGGTTAAATTTTTACCAAATGATCCTTCACTGTGCAAATTACTTTTTTTTTTTTTTGCAGCACTGTGGATCAAACCCAGGGCCTTGTGCTTGCAAGGCAAGCACTCTACTGACTGAGCTATCTCCCCAGCCCAAATTACTTTTTAAATAGTCTTTATAGAGTAGATACATATTCAGAGACTGGAAAGATCTGCTTTCTGGTTTGTTGCACATGTTCTTATATATAAAGAAACAATCTGATCAAATATGAAAGCTTATTAATTATTGGAATTCCCTTCCCTTTGTAGGAAATAGATGGGAAGGCCCTGCTGCTACTCACTAGTGACACCATGATCAAATATATGGGGTTGAAGCTTGGAACCGTCTTGAAGCTGTGCCACTACATTGAAAAGCTTAAAGAAGAAAAAGGCCTCAACAATTGAATGTTTGCAGAAGTTTAGATTGGATTTACCAATTTCTTCTTAGTGTAGTCATTATTCTTTCCTTAGTAGTTTGTTTTCTAGAAGGTTCCTCAAAAAATATGTTAGAATTGTAGAACTATAGAATAGTCAAATCTACTTAATTTAAAAACCATTTAACATGTTAGTATTAGTATATTCAAACTGAAAGTTCATTCTTTATGCCTTTTTGTTATTTTTCATCATATACCTTACAAATATACTTCATGTAGGAAATAGAAAACAACCCTTCAATTTATGTGCATCTTTATATATAGAACCACAACAGCTTAAGAGGAAATACAACCTCTATAATGAAATCCATAATGGAGAATTTTTCCTCAAAAGAGAATTTTAAGGTGAATCTGTAGCCATCATCTCTTTTTCAATTATTTTATCTGATATGTTTTACCAGTTTCTAGAAAAGAAATAGCTACATAAAGTATTTTACTGTTTTTGTTTTACATATTATACTTGAGGAAAAAAAACAAGTTTTTAGACTTTCTTGAAATATTCTTACCAGTTTTCGAATAAGTTATAAGATAGATAGAATGGTCATTTTAAGCAAAAGATATTTTACTGCAAGAGTGGTGTAGATGGAGTTACTATATTTTGTTTGGCGAAAAGACCTGTTATTTTAAAGCTTACATGTTTTAGCTAAAGTTAGACATAGAAATAGGAATTAATTGTCTACATTTCTCTATGAAGATACCTATATCCAAGTTTTCAAAGGAATCCTATTTTGTCATATGTACTTATTCCTCTTGTGGGTGCTATTTCATAATTCTGTTTTATTCTATACCTGAAGTATATATACAAGTCAATCTTTTTAAATTTAAAATGGCACTTTGCACTGCTGCAGAGGGAATGACAAGCTCTATTTTAATGAGATGTTTTTATTTATTCTGTTACAATATGCCATACTTCCCATCACCAGTATCTCTCAGTTTACTCTCTAGGGAGTCACAAACAACCCATAGGTTGGTTTCCATTCAGGGAAGTTCTCTGTCTTGTGTACTGTTCTCATTCTTTTGCCTGGCTTTGAGCCATTTATCCTGCTGGACTTTGAATGATAACATTAGTTCTGACTTACTGATTTGGCTTTATTTTATAATTTAAAACTTTTAAGAGAAACATGTTCATCATCATTATTCTCTTGTTGTTAAATTGTTTAACTTTGGTACATTTTTAAGCTATGAGAATTGATGCTAATAATTGTTATTAGCCACTCATTATAAATGGTGATAAATAAAAAAGTAAACATTCACCAGGGGCAAGAATGCACACTTTGTTTTTAGAAAACCAACTGTATGTACAAATGCAACTATTCATTGGGCACATGCAATTTAAAGGATGACTTTATCTGTGTTATTCTGTACGTGGTGTGAAGCAAGATTCTAACTTAAACTTGGTCTTCTGTCAAATTGTTTGTATGAAGATGCTGTGCCCAGTTGAACATTCCTCAGGTGTTTGAAAAATACTATGTTTTGCTGTTTTCGGATCTTAAACTATAATAAAGCCAAATAACCACAACAATTAATGCCAATTGATTTCTCTTGCTTTCGTCATATCACATTAATGCATGCATTTGTTAAAGGTGAAAAAGGGCCATTCTGGTAAGTTTTGTGGTTTTACATGTCCAATTACTTGAGTTTTAAAATATGCCCTGGTTCTCTTGTTGAATAGATACCTAGCAGCAAAGGGCAATAACCGTAAAAGGAGACCAGGGGACCCAGAAGAAAATTAAATTAGTGAGTTTTATTTGTACTCAAAACCCTTGTTGCTGGTGATTGTAATGGGTTATGGGAGCGTGCTGGAAAGTGCCTTCCAATGCCTCTTCCAGTCTGAGTTTGTATGTCTATCTGGCAATTCTGGCTGCTCTTTAACCTTTAGGGACAGAAGCTGCCTCTCTGTTGTGTTCCCTCTACCTTCAGATGGCCCAGCTTCCATGGCAAGTCCCCCTTGGAGAATACAAGTGACAACCAAGTAGCCTTAATTAATCGGCCCCTGTGCTCACCCCATTGAGGACCCAAGACACTCTCACTGCTGCTGCTTCCTAGGTGTGTGGCCTGTGGCAGTGTGTCTTTGGAAACAGAGGGGCCCTGACCAAGGCTGCAGGGATGGTGCTCTGCAGGTTGGAATGGGGTTGACCAGAGACTGAGATTAGAGTGATTCAGCACACCTTTCCTTCCCTATCCTGTGTGGAAAATTTTAATCCAGAGGCTATCTTGCATACTATCTATCTTGTGACTTATTTTCAGGCTTTAAAAAGGATCTTTCCTCTAGTTTTTCCTCTCAGTCCACCTTTTTAAAAAATATTTTTAGTTGTAGATGGACACAATACCTTTATTTTATTTATTTGTATGCAGCTGAGAATCGAACCCAGTGCCTCACACGTGCTAGAGGCAAGTGCTCTATCACTGAGCTACAACCGCAGCCCCTCAGTCTACCTTTTGACCCTCTGTAGCCCACAGAATTCTGCGACCTGAGCTCTCAGGCTTTTTAAGCACATCCTGCATTGGTTTTGGTCTTTATCTGTGTGACTTCCCATCACTGGAATGTCTTCTAGGGTATTTCTAGAGTGGGATTTTCCAAACATTTAAACTCAGGTCTTCTGCAGCAGGCAAAAATGTCATGCCCTTCTGTAATATTTGAAATTTAAAAATCACTATAAGCAACGTAAATTGGAGGTAAAACATGTTTCCAGTCTATGGACTGGATTCTGCTTGTACTTGACTGGTTATATGAAGTAGTTTGAACTGTGTGGGACTCTTACTATGGTCTCATTCTAGGATGTGCTTATGAAGTCCTCTGAGATTGGTCAAAGCAATGAGGGTAGCTGTAGGGTACACAGGATGTGCAGACAAGGGTCTGCCTTGAGAATGCATGGTACACAGTTTTCTTTCCTCTACTTTCCTGTTATTCAGAATTCCAGTACGGTTATGATAAACATTCAGATACCTTCCTAGAGGTTTCTTAACAGTTATGCTGTTTAGTGCTAAGAAACACCTGTTCTTCATTATGTGGTTAAAAAAGGAAGTAAGGTTGAAGTAATAGGTGTCAAACTATGGCATAGGTGTAAACACATTCCTTTGTAAGCAAATACTATCAGGAGTCATATACAAAGCATCACAAAGAGTTAGAGAAACAAGTACGAGGGTAAGTTGCTATCCTATTTGTTTTAGGTTTAATTCATTTATTTACCTTTTTGCAGTGCTGGGGATCAGGGGATCGAACCCAGGACCTCATGCTTGCAAGGCAAGCACTCTGTCAACTGAGCTACGTCCCCGGCCCCTAGTCAGCGTTTTCAATGCTACAACTAAAAGACTTGACCAGAACAATTGTAGAGGAGGAAATGTTTATTTGGGGGCTCACAGTTTCAGAGGTTTTAATCCACAGACAGCAGGCTCCATTCCTTGGGGTTCAAGGTAAGGCTTAACATGATGGCAGAAGAGTGTGGCAGAGGGAAGCAGCTCACATGATGATCAGAAAGGAGAGAGAGACTCCACTCTCCAGATACAAAGCCACACCCCAGTGATCCACCCCCTCCAGCCATACCCCATGTGCCTCCAGTTACCACTCATTTAATCCCTATTCGGGGATTAATTCACTGATCGGGTTAAGGCTCTCACAACCCAATCATTTCTCCTCTGAACCTTCCTGCATTGTCTCATACGCAAGCGTCTGGGGGACACCACATCCAAACCATAACACTGTTGAATGAAATACAGATGTTTACAAAACCACATCATCTTATGGTGGAATCTGAGGGTATCTTTCTGGAAGGAGAAATTGTCAGAAGGAAAAGACCCTACTCACTCCAAAGGTGCGGCTTCACCTCTCACATCTCCCAGTAAATTCCTCTAAGTACAAGGCCTGTTTGTTTCAAAGTTATCATCACTCTCCATTTGGCTTTTCTAGTTGTTAACTCCCTATTTATATTTGCTTTTCAGACAAGGGGATTTAGTTCCCTTTTTCATTCTTATTTCCCCCATATATAGTCATCTTATTCAAACCTAAAAATGCCCCTGATATTTCTTATTTGCCAATATACCCTGTTGCTGTGTCCACACGTCTCTTTCTCCAGGAAGAATCCAGTAAAATCAACATCACTGTAAATGATGTTGCTACCAGGTAAGTTTCTACATATCATAAAATCATGATCTTCACTGTGGCACTTCACCCACTTTGTAAGAGCATGGCCTTAGACCTAACTGTCCTCATCAGCCCTAGACCCATTTTTAGCAGTTGTGTCACTGTTATATGAGAAGCTGGACAGTTTGGGAATTGAAATCCTGAGCATATCCCTCCAAGCCATCCCAAGGTTTCCTTTTGTTAAAGTTCTGCAAATAAGGAGTCTGCCAGGTGAGGCTATTTTTGGAAGGAACATGATATATTAGAACACTCTAGGCTTCCATTAGTGATAGACTCAAAGTGCAATATGTCCAAAGTACACTATCAGCTTATTTCTTATTCACAGTCCTAAACAGCTATCTGTTTCCCCTGTGGCAGTTGGGAACCCTGGCTGCTTCCCCGCCTAGGGCTTGGAGTTCTTTGATGCGGCATCAAACACAACCCTTCTGTTCCCATGGCATTGCCTGGAATTCAGTCACATGACCATTCCTCACTGTAGCAGTGACTGGGAAAGTGGGCGCCCATGAAGATGAAGAAATGTGTCTGTGGTAAATAGTTGGGAGTCTCAACCATACATAATGACATTTTGGTTTTGGTACCAGGGATTGAACTCAGGGGCACTTGACCACTGAACCACATCCCCAGCCATATTTTGTATTTTATTTAGAGACAGGGTCTCACTGAGTTGCTTACCATGTCACTTTTGCTGAGGCTGGCTTCGAACTCGGGATCCTCCTGCCTCAGGCTCCTGAGCCACTGGGATTACAGGTGGGTTCCATACATCGATGATTTTGATTTTTTTTTTTTTTTTTTTTTTTTTGGCGGTGCTGGGGATTGAACCCAGGACCTTGTGCTTGCAATGCAAGCACTCTACCTACTGAGCTATCTCCCCAGCCCACATCAATGATCTTAATAGCAAAACATAACCCATAAACACCTCATTTAAAACCTGAGGTGTTACCTAACTTGTCTACACAATTTAGTACACTTATGGGGGCATTTGCTCCTACCCCACTTCCTAGTTTTTTTATCATTATTTTTTTCTTTCATTATTTTTTTCATTATTCTTTTCAATGTCCCTGTCACATCTATCTACATGCACTGCACTCCTAAATCTGACCCCCCCATCCTCTTTCCCTGCTTTATTTTCTCCATATCACCTAACCCTGTAACTCTTGCCTTCTAAATATCTGTAAGAAAACGAAAATGATGAAAAAGCATGATAGCCCTGAAAATATGGGCAGGCAAGTTTTGGCTAATCTGGGACATATTCCTACTATTCCCAGGTTGTTGATGCTGGATTGAAAAAAATACATATTCCCTCAATTCTAAGATGTCCCCCTCTCCCTTCACAAATGTACACATTTGATTTCTGTTTCATAATCTGCAGCATCTTCAGATTCCATAACGTATGATCATTACAGTGACTTGGCTGTGCTTCATTTTGTGCTTTTTCTTTCAGGTTACATGGATTCCAAAAGGCCCAGCAAACCCTAGCCAAGTAGGCAGAGGAGACTGATGCGGATTTTTGGAGGTGGAGCATGGGGTGGTACATCTAGTCTTCAAAGGCAACACATTGTATGTAAAAGCTGAAGCAAGAAGAGCCCTGGCAGGAGAAAAGGTGGCACTTCCTATTTTTAAAAAGACTGTTTCATCCCTGACAGTGGTCAAAACAGTCGACAAGAATGTATGATCATTGCCTAGGAAAATGCATGGAATTGGAGACTATTGTGTTGGGCAAAATAAGCCACTCAGAAGGCCAAAGGTAGCATGTTTTCTCTTGTATGCGAAAGCTGGAGAGGAAAAAGGAAAAGAAAGGTGAAGGAGGAATCTCATAAAAACCAAAGGGAGATCAGTAGAGTAGAGGAAAGGGACCAAGGAGGAAAAGGAGAGGAAGGGAAAGGGGAAATACTAGGAAATGATATGGATCAAGTTATATTGCTACATTGTGTGCATGTGTGTAACAACAAATCCCACGATTATGTACAACTATAATTCAGCAATAAAAAATGTGAAGAAAAAAATAATGATAAAAAAACTAGGAAGTGGGGTAGGAGCAAATGCCCCCATAAGTGTACTAAATAGTGTAGACAAGTTAGGTGACACCTCAGGAAGCTTACAGTCTGCCTGGGAAGACAGCGTTAAAAATATAAATACCTAGGTAATTTATCAGTGTATAAAGTGTGGCAACAGGGAAACAGCCATGAAGATGCACCAGGTGGCGACGATCATGAATGGCTTGTCTGAGGAAGCATTTCCACCAAGACCTGAAGGATGGTAGGGGCAGGGATGAAAGGAGGTGTGCCCGGCATGCCAAGGCCACTGAGCAAGGGGGCAGGGACTATCAATACACACCTGTATGTCCTCTAGAAGGTGTGTAGGTTTCTTTTTTAAAATGTCATAAATATACCCAGTAATCATTTTACTATTACACAGCTTTTATCTTTTTCCCCAAAAGGCTAACCAATTGTTACAACACCATTTATTGAATAATCATTTTCCCAAATGGTAAAATGAATACCTTTATCATATGTTAAACCCTTGTAAGATGTTTTATAACAAAATGTACTTATTATTTAAGTGGAACAAAATTATTCCTGAACTTAGAAACTCAAAACAACAAATATTTATGATCCCACAGTTTCTGATGGTCAGAAATCTGGAAGAGGCTTAGATGGGTGGTTCTAGTTCAAGGTCTTTACAGGTCACATGTTAAGATGTTGGCCCTTAACTGCAGTCATTTGAAGGCTTGGCTAGGACTAGATGATGTGCATTCAAGATGGCATACTCACATGTGAAATGGCCCACTCATCCTGGTTTGCCTGGAATTCCACTGGTTTTAGCATGGAAGGTCCCAGGTGGTTGATCACGCTACTCACATGCATGTTGACTGAGCATTCCACTACTTGTGGCAGGAAGCCTCAGTTCTTTGCATAGGACTGCTCACAGTGTGGCAACTAATTTCCTCTGGCACAAGCAATCCAAAATGGAGGCTGAAGAGTATCAAAAGAGATCCAATGGATTTTTCATAAAACAAGCATGTTGAGCTATAAAGAACAAAGAAAATGTGACTTACACAAAAGAAGTTTTCTCTAGCCTGGTGTAAGCAGTGATGGATAATCATTTCTGCCATATTCTATTGGTCAGGCAGATTAGCCATAATACACTGTAGGAGAAGATTACACAGAGTGTGAATACCAGGAGGCAGAATTGGGAATTAATTTGGAGGCTGATATCACACATGAAAAATGTTGAACTTAACCAGTATTTAAAGAAATTCAAAGTAGAATCCAATGTTTATGATTCTTCACCTTTTAAAAGCTTAGCAAATGTCAAAAACAATATTAATGGGATATAAATTTGATGTAACACATCCAGAAAGCAGTTTGGTGTTACATACGAAAAGCCTAAAAAATTGACTACTGACTTAGTAATTTTGCTATTTCAAATTTATCCTGAGGAAGTAACCATCTGGTCTAAGATTAAGGTTATAACAGACCTATTCATCACAATATTGTTAGTAATAACAAATAGTGAATAAGAGTGTGTACAACAGGGGAATTGTTTATATTATTTTATATACATTCAATGGGGTACATTCCAGGCATTAAATAAATTATATAGGGGGAAGTTATTTACTCATGTAGAAAGATATTCATATGATATGATGATCAAAGCAGGCCACAGATTCTGGTGTGTACCATTATTTCTCTGGAAAATTCCATCATGTGTTTATACACAGATTTGGTTACATACCTAGAAGACAATTGGGAAGATATGCAAAAACCTATTTATAGTGGGTGTCTTGGGGTAGGTGGAATTCTGGGTACATTTCACTTCATTTTGCTTATCTTTCATTTCTGATTTCTCTACAGTGAATTGCTGTTACAATAATTGTTTCATTATAAGAACACAGGCCATATCATGTCCAAATCACTGTGGAAGATAAAAAGGAAATAAAACATGGCCATTTAGCAGGCAGCAGAAACAGCAAAAGCATAAGGAAAAAAGCGTGACATATGTCAGAACTCTAGTTTAATGATATTATTTATAAATGGATTAAGTTTACATTAAAAAATGCAAGGGTTGATTTTTAAAAACAATCATATGCTTTTATGTACTCTGTCATTTGCCTTAAACATTAAAAAGAAAGGGCTCAACAAAAATTGATCAGCAAGCAAACAAAGTAGGCCACAGTAATAATACTGATTCAGGCAAGGTAGAATTACAGGTAGAAAACAGTCAGTGCATCATAACTCATTACATGGTAAGAGGTACAAATACAGATCATGAACTTGTGGGTGATGGATTATATGCAATCAAAAAATAGAAAGCAAAACCAGACATACCATATGGGCAATTTAATAGAAATACAACGGAAATGAAAGAAAGTATCTTTCAGTCTCTGAAAGAAGTAAAAGTAAATAACAGATATTGATATAATTGAAAAAGCATTACTAATAGACATCAGATTCAAGAATAGACTCTTTTCATGAATCTGTAGAACTGCCACAAACAAAAACGAGTACCTGCTACATTATAAAGGACACTCTGAACTATAAAAATCACAGTATAAGCTACAGTCTGGAACATAAAATTGGAAGTTAATGAGACTGTTTTGGAGCTCTAACAACAGATCAACAATCACCATTACTACCTTTTGTGGTCACACTTTCCTGAACTTTCTCCTTGAGTTCCAGGTCTATGCATCCAACTGTTGATATATGTCTTCTCCACTTCTCTTTCTCCCCTCCCCATCCCCTCCCCACCTCTCTCTCCCTCTCCCTCCCTCCCCCGCTCATACACACACACACACACACACACACACACACACACACACACACCACACAGAGTCAGTTGTCAGGTTCCATTGCTTCCTTCTCTGGGACATAGTTGATTCTGTCTACTCCTTTTGGCCTCTTCTGCTGCCTCATTTTATAGACCTTAGCTATCTGTGTTTGTTGTCTATGATGGATGTCTCCTCCAGGATATTATGTACCATGAATTGAAAGCAACTTTTATGTTGCGTGAATACATATTCACAGTAGTGGGCTCAGAATTCTAAGAAAACTCTCCTCTACCTGGCTAATATCATTTCCTGCTATGTCCTGGCCCTATACACTCTTATCCAACTTACCTTTTTTTTTTTTTTTAAAGAATTTAACCTTTATTTTATTTATTTGTTTTTATGTGGTGCTGAGGATCGAATCCAGTGCCTCACTCGTGCGAGGAAAGCACTCTACCACTGAGCTACAACCCCAGCCCTCCAACTTATCTTTACACTGTTGCCATTTCCTAAATTCAGACCTTCCTCTCACCTCAAAGCCTTCAAAATATTTATGGCAGGTCTTTTCTCCTGACTAGTAAATGTGTCCCTGATTTAAATTTCTGCTCCCTTGTATCTATACCCTTTTGTAATTGCGTCCCATTGAGTGTGAGCTGAACTTACTCCTCTAAATGGCAGAAGTGATGAGTTGATTTTGGAATTAGATTTCAGAGGCTCAAACGCTGTTTTAGGTAGTCTCTCACATTGCTCTGGGAAAAGTCAGCAGACGTATCATAAGGCAGCCCTTAAAGAGTTGCATATTCCAGGTCCTTAGTCAGCCTACAGTTTTGGGAATGAGATTGGAAGTATATTCCTACTCCACCATCCACTGAGCCTTCAGATGAGATCACAACCAGCTTGACTGCAATCCATGAGAGATGTTGAGCCAGAATCACCCAGTTAAGTTTGAGTTAGATTCCTGACTTGCAGAAGCTGAGATAATGACCCTTTATGGTTACCCCGTAATACATAACTAAAACAATGGCTTCCGGATTTTCTGCCTTGTTTATAAAAGCAAAAATTGTGTTTATTATTCTATTTGCTCCAAACGTCACTGCCAACTCATTCTCCCTGTTTCCCTCTCTTCACTGATAACAACCACAGAATCTGGAGGAAAGCTGTCTATTGCCTAAGGGGGATAGGAAATCCTCAATGACTCCATTCAGTTTAAAGTCCTGATTTCCCAAATCTGAACTTTGGAAATCTTTGCCTAAAGTCTCAGTGAGATTTTGAAGGAGTGAATGCACTTCCTTGAAAAGAAAAATATGTACAGTTTCTTTATGGTGCATGAAATATTTGATATGTGCAACCTGCTCTGGCAGTTATTTTTAGATCTTCTCTGTTGTGGAATGCCTGGGTCTTGTTTTCACTTGTCTTTCAATGTTTGTATATGACTGAATGAGGCCAATTCCAAGGAAGAATAAAGAGTTGTTGCATATGCTTTAGGGGACAGTCGTATGTGTACATGTAGATTTATTTTTTCCTTTTGCTTTTCTCCCTTTTATTCTTTTAAAAATACTTTGTTACTGTTTGCTTTTTGTACCAATGACTATGTATCTCATTTCTGTGTGGGAAATCTAGCCACAAGGTATAATCAGCATATGAGTATTAGTTAGAAATATTCATTGAGGATTTCTGGTTTTTAGCATTGCCTCTTGCTTGGTTGCTTAAAAAATCAATAGCAATGGTTCTGTTAAAAAAAGTTCAGGTACACAAATTACTCTGGCCAGAAAAGAATACCCTGCTATTACCCTTTCCTGAGATACTTGAGGCAGTCAGTGACATATGAGCATCCCACCATCATTGACCAGGGTGGAGAACGGTGGCAACCATCGAGTTCCACTCCAAATATTGCTAAATATTTGTATTACCTGATAAATCAACTTTAAGCCCATTATTATGTGATAATAAGTAGACTGATTAAGATATGATTTTGGTCCATATGCATTGATTTGGTCAGGGGTAAGTTATGCTATGCTGCAGTAACAAACTATGAACTCTCAATGGCTTTGCTCATTCTCTCAGGTAAAATCTAGTTCTCTATAATGGCAACTTCTTTTCTGTGGCTCCACAACATAGGCCTCCAAGATCATCACATCAAGGGAAGAGAGAAGTTGGAAAATAACTTAGGATCATTTTGTTGCCTCAGCCCAGAGATGACATATAAGACTCCTATTCAGAGCCCACTGGTAGAACTAGTCACATGGTCCTGCTTAAGTGAAGGAGAGATGGAAGAGTGGTCTTCCTAAGAAGAAGAGGAAAATGAAAGATTTGGTGATAGACATGGCATTATTTCTAACACATCCTGAAACTCTTTTCAGGCTAAAATGATTGCAGACACACTTTTGAGCTGGACCAGGTTGGCGACTTGAGTGAAGTTGGCTAGGTGTTATATATAGGTGGGCACAGGTGATGTGAGAGGGCTGTGTCTGGCTGGAGACCACCTGTTGCTCCTAAAGAGGGTAGTAATCCTTTAACTTTTTGCCGTGCAAATTTTTAGTTTTATGTTACATGTCTTCCAATTTTTAAAAAAGAAGTAAAAATGCAGATTTTAATGTGAAAGCCTCAATTTTAAAATGCAGACTTACATATATGATAATACAGGCCAAACGAAATGTGATTGTAAGACTAATTTGACTTAAGTGCTCCTATGTAAGCTCTTAGCTCTTTGGTGTAGGAACTTGGGGTCTTGAATGGCCTTTTATTTATCTGTGAGATAAAACAAATCACAAATTTCTCAGAAGAATCTTGGCTCTGCCTGTGAACATTCCCCCAATCCATCTTGGTTCAGGTTCAAGTCTTTAATTCTCACATTATCCCATTCCCAGCTCACCACTGGAGCACTTGGGGCCACACTTGAAGTTCAACACAGATTCTCTGCATTGCAGATCATTGCCAGGCTGTGCAATTTAGAAACATTTGGGAAACTGCAAGCTGTTGAGAGTGACTGGAACATAGGATGGGTATCGAGGAGTCATTGATGAACTCGATTAACAACACCTGGAACAGAGCAGTCTTGGCTCCACATTGGATGCACTGTGGGAAGCAAAGGATTACAAATAGGGAAGGTCACAGTCAGAGCTGTATGCTAGGCAGATCATTCTGGAAGCTGTTGGGGGTGACGATGGGAACTCTCAGCCAATAGAAGCTGATCATCCTCTGGGTGCAATACCTTGGATGTACATTGCATCTGTGTATTTCCTTGGGGTCACCTCCAGTGATTTTATCCTGTCTCCCTTTTCTGGGCTACTCTCAGAAGAGTAGGAGTCCCTCTGAAGGTAACCTAGGTTGCTGGCCTGATTCTGGTGAGTGAACATTGAACATGACCTTTCTTTTCAACATGTGAGAAGAAATATGATTGCCTGAGGTCTGACAAGTTTATCTTTTGCAATGGCCTTAGTGGAACCTTTGAGTAGAGCTTTTTAATGAGTGCTTTCCCATTTGCTTTCTCAGAATTGAAATGTCAAGGTTAAGAATCCAGAAAGGCAGCCAGAAGCCTAGACTGCTTTGCCGTCTGGATTCTGGGCTGCAGACTTTGTGTCGAACTGGCCTCAGGGACAGAAAGTTCTGGGCCGGGTGGGAGGGCTGAGTGCTCTGAGACCCACCCTCTTGGATACATGAAAGGAGGACTGATAAGGACCCAAACAGAGGCAGACATGGCAGAAGTCAGGCACCCAGGTGGGGTCTTCTTCACCTCCAGCAACAAGGCAAGTGAGGAGCAGGTCCTGGAGTTGGCACCAGGCAGCAATCAGCATGTCCTGCCAGTGTGGGAGGAGGTGGTAGCTGAGGTCACCCCTCGCCACAAGGCCTCCTCCAGCCACTGCCTCCTGCACCCCCACCCCACCCCAGGGTCAGTCCTCGACCCAGCCTGGGAGGCAGACTGCAGTTCTCAGTCAGACTGTACTCCTGAGGTAGCCTTTTTGTAGGTAAAACAAAAATGGGGAGGTGATAGCCTGTCTCTCTGTCCTGCTCTCAGGTTCTCTCCCATTCCCGGCACCCCTCATAATGAACCCGTGGGATCCAATTTCGCAACCACTAGACTAGCCTCATGGCGTGCTGTAGCTCTTCTGGACTTTTCTCTGTCTTTACAAAGAAAACCATTTTGTCTTATGTGCTCACTCCTTCTTGCCCACCACCATCCTTTCC
The DNA here is from genome assembly GCF_902686455.1 of Sciurus vulgaris. Lineage (NCBI taxonomy): Eukaryota > Metazoa > Chordata > Mammalia > Rodentia > Sciuridae > Sciurus > Sciurus vulgaris. The sequence continues at coordinate 124,708,984 of NC_136471.1, read as the reverse complement.
CATCCCACCCTGAGAGGTCTTCCTAAGGCCCTTGGAGCCTCATTTGGACACAGAGGAGGCTGCAAAGCAGCAAGGATACTGGGGTTCAGTCCGACCGTGTGTTTCCCATCGTCGTGGCCACCTCAAGCTGCGTTCAGGGCTGCCCACCTTAGGGCATTGTACAACCGATCCCCAGGTTGCAGTATTTTTAACAAAGCATAATGGGAATGATTGAAGTACAGAGCATGCCATAGGGTGAACATCGCTTCGTGAAAAGCCATATCATATCATGTGCTGCATGACTGTGAATTCCAATAGCTTGGGAAGTAGAAGCACGAGGATCACAAGTTCAAAGCCAGCCTCAGCAATTTAGCAAGGCCCTAAGCAACTTAACAGGATTCTGTCTTAAAATTTAAAAAAATTTAAAGGGCTGGGATATGGCTCAGTGGTTAAGCAACCCTGGGTTCATTCAATCCCCGGCACCCCACCCCGCCAAAAAAGAATATGTGGTATCAGTTGTATGCCCTGTGAGCACAGTGGGTTGGGATGCTGTAAGTTACAGTTAAACATCACTTCATTCCCTCTTCTTGCCAGCACAAGGGGCACCAACTGCTGATGGAGCACCGTCTGCTGATGATCTAAACCTGCCCAATGCAACAGGTGTGCTGGTGTGCGGATTGGATGTCATGATCCTGGGACAGATACCCTGCAGAGCAGAGAGCAGTGTGTCCTGGCCTGGCTGCCTGTGACAGTGAGTTACCTGGTGATTTTGAGCCTCAATGCCTCTCTGGCTAGGTATGGGAGAGTATGTGGGCCATGGCCTGGGCATCAGGAGTCTCAATAGTTCCCCTGGTGATCCCGGGTACCGCCAGGGTGCAGAAGCAAGCATCTGGCAGAGTGACAAATTCCAGCTGTGACACAGGTGGCCCCTTGCCCACTCCCGACTCCAGGGCAGTGGTGCCAGACTGCGCTTGTGTTGCAGTGGCCTCCTTTTGTCCTCCTACTCCCTGGGGGTCACATGCCACTTCCTTCCCTCTGCTGATTCCAAGTTCCCCAGCAACCTTTCCCAGCTTAGTATCCCTTGTCCCCAAGAACAAGGGGCTATCTCTGCAGCTCCACACACTGCAGTACATGCTGTCCTCTGGCTCTTGTTTCAGCCAGGAAGGGACACTGCTGAGTCATGGGCGAGGGAGCCTCTCTCCCAGGCTTTTTGGCACCATGGTTCCTGTTGATGAAGGTGAAGGGGCTTCTTTCTGAAAACTTGGACTCTGGGATTTTTAATTGGGGCCCTAACCATGGTTGTCCTAAGACTAGCTTCCTTTAGGGGACCAGGGTTGCTAGATAGGTGGCTGCATCAGGATCAATAGGTCAGGAAGTTTCTCTGGTTGTTGCTGGATTCTGCCAGCAGAGGGTGATGTCTCCCAGTATAGAATAAGTGGACAGAGGATGGTTTCTTCCCAGCAGGTGGGCAGAGAAGCAATGGCTGTTCCGACTTTTTGAAAATTCCTTTGCTGCAAAGGATACTCTTCCTGTGGCAAAGAAGTCAGCGGCTCTTAAATACTATAAGCAAGGGATTCCTTTTCTACACTTAGCTCACAAACCCTTTGCTGTAGTTATTTCAGATAGGACTGTCCCCAATTTACATAGCAGATGTGTTTCTGCAACATTGCCCATATGTTAGAGTGTGTTTAAAATGCACTCAAGAAATCACCCTCATTTTAAAAAGAAACTGCTGTTGTCTCTTATAAAGCAAACTCTAGATTTCTAATTCAAATAATTATTTACCCATTCCATGATCTTGGATTCTTCCAAGGAGGGTTTGGCAAAATGGGTTCAGTGCTAGTTTGCTTCTGAGGAAGCCCCCAGGCCTCAGGCTACAGGCTTCTGAGTCTGCACAGCCTCATGGCACCACTACTGAGCTGCCCTTGGAGGCATTGAAATGGGCCCTAGGATTGGTCAGCCACCTCTTAGGATCCTGTCAGGGTGATCCCAAAACACCATTCCTGCCTGGGGCCTATTTACTGCAAGAAAGGAAGGGAAGGCAAGCCCCTGTGAGGCCTTCTCCTTGAGGCTCAGGGCCTGGGTGTTAGCTCATTAGTCCCCATGGGAAGGGCTGCTGAGTCATACATAGTTTTACATCGAGGAACCTAAAGCAGAGGGCAATCTAAGAACATGTGCCACTTTGATTCCAAGGCCAGTCTTGGCTCTGGGTTTCTTTCTCCCAGCCGGTGTCTCTTCCTTCTTTTCCAACTAGTCCAGGTTTTTTTTTTTTTTTCTCACAGCCAAGTGATCAATCCCTCTCTCAGGCCAAAAGGAAGGGGGAAAAAATGACATTTACCTTAGCTCAACTATTAGTCAGTAGTCTAAAGGAAGGCATGAAAGTGCCTGGCTTGAAAGCCACCTTTGTGGAGCAAAGTGGAATCTAACAAGGCTTTTTTAGATTCAGGAATTTCAGTGGCCTGTGTGTGTGTGTGTGTGTGTGGTGGGGGGTTCTTTTTTCTGCTATTTTATTGGTTCTTTTTAGTTATTGCTGGCCTTGTCTTTTATTATGATCTGTAAACAAGGTATAATGTGAACAAATTTATTGAGCACTCCTTGGGTGCTCATTTATTGAACACTCCAATACACTAAATTGCATACTCAAAGATATTTTCTTACTTCCATTTTACAGATGAGGAAATGGGGGCAGAGACATTAAGTGACTTTCCCAACGTCTCACAACTAGAAAGGAACAGAAGTGGTAACTGAATCCAGATTCTGTGGCTGTAAAGACAGCACTCCTAACTTCTACTCAGGGCCCACAGCCACCCCCTTGGTTAGGTGTAGTAACACAAATGGTTCCTATTTCTGATACAGAAACGTCTTATGCTTGAGTATTTTCCATATTTCAAAACAGAGGGATACTTGGATCTATAGGAGGATTTAAGGGTTCATTCTGTCAGTTGAGAGATTTAGAATATTCTCATTTCATTACAACCCAGCGGGATACATAAGATGATGAATTGGGGTGTAGAAAGAAAATATTGAACCTATTTATACTGGTTTCATTCCTTCAAAATTTCAAATTTTGCACATATTTTATAATGTACATAGTTGTTCAGTAGTCCATGCATGTAATTTATGAATAAATCCACAAACTCTGGGGAGGCAAATGCTCAGACATTTTCTTTGTGTGCCACTGATGAGATTTTGACTATTGCTTATTTTATGTTCTGAGTATATTTCTACGAAAGTATAGAAGCCACTTTTGAAGAATCTGCCTTGTTTTGAAAGCACAGTGAACCATATGATTTAAAAGAATTGAGCAGTGCATCTTTTTTTGCAAAGTGAATTATAGATTCCAGACATTTCTGTTCTGTATGTCTGGGTTTCTGGGTGCTGTATTGGTTTGGCTGTGAGGAGCATACTTACACTTCGCCTGTGGGTTCAGCTCAGTCCACACAGATTTACTGAGTGTCCCCTAGATGCCAAACACTGTGCTGGGCATGTAAGATACAATACTATGACCTTGACCCTAGAGGAGTTTGGGGAGGTCGGGGGTGGGGGGGTTTCAGCTTATGCTGGAGTAGTTCTGGAGAGCTTTCTGGAGAAGTTGTTTTGAGTTGAATCTTGAAGGATTAATCAGACTAAGGAATTGGGAAGGGGGTGTCTGGAGGAGGGGGTGCTCAAGAGGGAAGCACAGAAGCATGTGCTGGGAATAACTAACCCTTCTGTATTCCTTGATCTTATACATGGTGGGAGGGAAGGGTTCCAATCAAAAAGTTGTGCTGGGGTCTGACCTCAGAAGGCTTGCTGACATGTGAGGCCACAGGATATCGGGAGACAACCACATGGTAAGACATCCCTATTGCCAAAATGACTCATGTGGCAGCATAGAGGAAAGATTTGGGGAGCTTAGAATGGAGATATTGCCCCCCTCCAGTACTAAGGCCACTTTAAGGATGATGTAGGCTGAATCAAGAATAGTAAGTATGGAGGAAATGAATGATGAATTTGAGGAAGACTGAGAGGCAGAGTCAGGAAGATAGGGACCTGAGAGGTCAAGGCAAAGGAGAAGTCATAGAGGACAGCTCCACCTTTTTCGCTTGGGGAAACAGGAATATGGCGGCAGCAGAAAATGTACATGGGATCTGGGAGTGGGATGAAGAAGGGAGAGACTAAATTTAGTTTTAGAGATGATGAGCCTGAATCTCCACCCTTGGAAAAAGGGTGGCAGAAAAGTCAGGGCTGGAGATCAAGGGGAATAAACACAATAAAAATGTCAGAAACAACTAAGAGAATATATAAAGTCACCATAGGAGAGCATGTGGCTTGAGGACTGTGGGCCTAGGCTGCATCCTATGAGGGAGAGAGAGGAGAAAGAACAGGGAAAGGTAGACCATCTGCATCATTATCTGAGGAAGGCAAAGGAAGAGATGGGGAGGGGAGGCAGGGAAACTAAGGAGGAAGAGAGGGATTCAAATGCCTCATCCTTCTGAGAGGTCAGGCAGAGGAAGATGAGGCTTGAGGAAAAAAATCATAGCTCCCTGTGCACTTCTGGGAATTTAAAAAGAAAAAAAGGAAGAGAGATGAAAGGAAGTAAAGAGAGGGAGAAAAGGAGGGAGAGAGAGAGACGCTTTAGTGAAACATTAACTGAAACTTCAATAATTTGGAAATTTATGATTGCTCAAATGGGCTCTGCTGGATTTCTGCCTTTGTGGTCTCAATAAGGGAAGGGCCTAGAGGTACATACACAGAACGGGTGGGCTCTGAGGGAAATGTCTAACAGTGTCATGTTCATCTGGTGCTTGCACAAGTCACCTTTGACCAGGATCCAGAATAGGCCAGAATTAGAATGGTCTGATAGTACCAGAGCCCAGGGGTGGGGGACAGGGGCCAATAGAGCCAAGTGACACATATGAAAGCAGAGAAGGCACTACATGTTTCGATTCCATGAGCATGTTTGAGATTTTACCAGCTACTGTGCACTGAGGATGCAATGCTCAGCCCTATCACATAGACCTACCCTCAGGGAGCCTACCACCCAAGGGACAGAGACTGGCTTGCCTTCCTTTGCTATGTCCTTCCCCTGCGATGGGCCTCAGGAAAGCACGGGAAAGAGAGGAGCTGGAAGACCTCTCCAGAGGCAGCCCTAGGGCTGGGCCTTGCAGAGTGAGGAGGCACTTGCCAGGAGAAACAAGGACCAGTTCATGCTCTGGGTCAGTTTATGGATGAGAGCTAGTGATGGCTTTCAAGGCATGCTCTGCTGTCATGGAAGCAGAGAAGGGACAGAAGGGCAAGACATTTTTAAAACAAAAACAAAACACACACAAACCCAAACATTAGAAAAAAAGAGAGAGGCAGGAGTGGGGAGTGGGCACTGGGGTCAGGAGAGCCAACAGTGGCTGGAGACAAATAGCACCCCCTTCCCTGGATGGCCTGGAGGGCGCCATGTCATCCCAGCCCAGGCCAGTCGCCAATGCTCATAACAATGACTGAGTCAAGGAAAGGCTTCCTATGCCAAGATGCTTAATGCGTTTTGAAAGGATTCCCATTGAAAACAGTTGCAATAAAAGGTTTCAGAGCTTAAAGAATTAGCCCTCCATTATCTGGCTCTCCCACTGCCTGCCGAGCATTCCCCAGCCACACAAAGAAAAGAGACTGTTCTCATCCATCCTCAAGTACCTCAGGAGCACCCATTCACTCACAAATAGTTGATACCCTCTTTCCAAATAATGTTATCCATGTGTTAACATGATTCCCCCAAGGACTTGTGCCAGGCAAGACCTTGTTAGCTGGTTTCCAACAGTACTTGAAATCCTAAAGCCGCATTGAAAAAACATCACTTGCTAACAAAACTCTGCTGTTAGCTCTTTATGCTGGCCCTGTCCCCAATCCCTACCCCAACACCAAATGCCTGAGTACATTTCAAGTCATTTCAATGGCCATTGCTATTGTGACCACTTTCCAGACTGACACCTGCTGACATTCTGTAATGGGGGAGCTGAGTCTTGGTTTTGTGTTGACAGTGTTTGGATCCTTGACTGTTATTCTGGGGTGCAGCCCTGATGGTTGGGAACCTGTCTCCTAATTCTCAGCCCACAGGTCATTAGACCACACGTACTCTAAATGTTTCCTCTATCCCTGCATAGAATATGAGATGAACTAGTTAGTAGAATACACTTTGCTTTGGTGCCCAGACTTCTGACAGAGGAGGGACTGAGGGTATGGTCTGAAACTTCAGTGCTGGGGCCACCGGTTACACAGTGCCACCACTGCATACTAGCTTTATTCAACCATGTGTACAGACCCAACAGGGCAAAGGGACAAGTAATATTCCAGACCAGAGTGGCTGCTGTTTTTTGATTTTTTTTAAATACAGTAGTCTTCTGAGTGTTTATTTAAGAAGCCTGTGGCATACTGTGTGCATGTATGAATAAATCCCACCGTTATATATAATTATAATGCATCAATAAAAATATAGAGAAAAGCTTGTGGTCAAATAATTTGAATCCTAATGGAGAAATGGTGAGGACCAAGTTGAAGGTCTGGGAAAGGCTTGTTTAGGACAAACCAACTGAGCTTGGGGATTCCGGATTCCAAGAAATGAGGCATGGGAGATGATGTTCCAAGTGAAGTTCTGACAGTAAAGGAAAATCTGGGAAAGCCAGATAGGTGGGGCTTAGTGAGAAGTGAGGCAGTGTTAACAGGCATATAACCAATCGAAGATGGCAGGGCCCCATGGAACGAGGAAATGAGTTAACATGGATATAACTGATCAAAGATAGAAAGTAACTATTCAGTTCTAGGAGGCTTTGCTGGAACCCATAGTCAGTTCCCAATTTCTATCTGGGGTTCTTTTATTATTTTTTAAAAGATAACAACTTTATTGAGATATAATTCACATACCATACAATTCACCCATTTAAAAGTGTACAATTCAAAGTTTTTAGAAGTATATTCACAGAGTTGTACAACCATCACCACAATCAACTTTAGAACATTTTCATCACCTACCTGGAGTTCTTGACTCTACAAAGTAGATGGAGAAATTGGGGAGAGAGCAACCAAGATGACGACAGGGTTATAAAGTAGGAACTCCAAGAAAGTGAGAGGAGATGGGACTCTTGAGTCCAAGGGAAGGAGGCTAAAAAGATCTGGTGCTTACATACACAATGACTACAAGAGGAGCTTTGGCTTTTGTTTCCATTAAAGACAAAACTCTGGGCTCAATTACAGCAAAAAGGATTTAGGTAAAACATGAGGGGAAAAAAACCCCAACTTTCTGGCAATGTTTGTGAATTCCTGGGTTATGCTGCCCTTGGAAATAAGACCAATGAACAGTCATCAAGGGTGGGTTTTGAATAACGGATCCTTCCAGTTTCATGGTGCTAGTAAAATAATGAGGCATCCTGTCAGGACTGGCAGAGTGCCTGCTCTTTCTTTGAGGTGGGGTAGTCCTGCTGAAGCTCCTTTACTAGAGGGCACATGACATGATAGATAAATAACAACCTTTTGGATAGGTGAACAGGGGTACCAAATAATAGTTTCCTGGCCAGATCAGCCATATAGAAATAAAGCAGAAAATATGAGTGGGACATCAGAGACCACAGCTCTAGATTCCTCTTCCTGATTGGTTGATTATGTTCATTTATCAAGGAACTTTTGAGCCTCTGCTCTGGGCTAGGTGTCAGACAGGCTCCAGAGATAAAGCAGTGGTTCTGGATCTGGAATGATTTTGCCCCCACCCCTTGAGGGACACTTGGCAATGTCTGGAGAAATTTTTATCATCTCATAGAAAGAGGCCAAGGATGCTTCTGAATATCCTGCAGTGCATGAGATACCCCTCCATGACAGAGAATCAGAATCATCCAGCCCCAGATGTCAACAATGCTAAGGTTGAGAGACCTTGAGAGAAATAAGACTCAGTCCTTGCTCTCAAAGACTTGTCTGTTCAGTGTGGTATTTCTTAATGTCATTTGAAGTATGTTTGAGTAAAAATGGCTGCATTGAAGAAAATCAAGTTCTTTATTTGAAATGATCACGAATAAAACCATAGACCCACTATCACTCAGGAATGACAGCACGGTACTACGGATGTAATAAGGACTCATTACATTCTTATTAATTGCCTGGTTTGTCAAATCTTAGATTTAAAACGTCATTTAGCAGAGTAGGGACTGCTTCCAGGTGACCACTGTCATTTTTATCAACAGAGTGAGCCTACAGTTTAATCTGAGTGCATATATGGGAGACAGTGGATGGAAAAATAACCTACAAGTTGAATTAACATAGTAAACCTCAGCAGTCCATCTCCGTTAGCTTGGGTTTGTTCAGAACTTCACCAGAGCATAGCTAAAATCTCACTTGGCTTAGAAATCCCCTGGTCTAATAACAGTTGCAGGTGGATTATTTGCAATATTTGGAACAAATTCTTCCAAGCACTTACATGTACCACTTAGTATCAAATCAACCAAACTTAATTAAAATAAATGATAGATTTATTCAAACAGCACCCTAAGAGCCTTGAATACATTCTGTTTTGTCTCGCTGATGTGGGAGGTCAGTTATTTGACCTGGTGGAAGTGAGCTGTTGTGGAAAACTGCTTTTTTATTTAATGAGGAGTAAAGTCTGCCAGAATGACCTCTAACACTTTTTTCCCTGCTGTTAAAGTTTTCAGCTTAGCAGCTTTTAAGTGTGGCTTTTAGAGGCTTGGCATCTCCACCCTTCAGCTTGAAATCTCCTCTCTCCCATTGTGCCAAGTGCTCTGGGCGTTCCAGTTAACTGGAATGGTCTTTAAAATAATTGAAAAAAATCTGAAATTCAGACTCTTCACTAATTCATACTGGTTTTTTTCCCCAAAGGATCCAAATTCCTGTGGGTTCATTGGGTTTCAGACCCCGTATTTACAAATATTGCAAAGTACATATTTTTTGAGTTGTTGACGCTTAACAACTGAAAGCAGAAAACTCTTCCGAGCCTTGATTTCCTCCCTATAAAATGGAATCTAAGTCCTTTCCTGCTGTCTTATTAATTATACCCTTTATGAAGATAATGAGTCTATTGACTTGTCACCTAGAATGCTCTCTCTCTTTCCTTCCCTCCCTTTCCTTCCTTCTTCCTTCCTTTCCTCTTTTTGTTTGGAGCTTTTATCATTACAGGCATTTTTTTCATGCTTAAAAATGACAGTTCTGCCTTTGAATCTAAACAAATGTACAATTTTCTGCTCTTTAGGACTCCCTTAGCTAGGATGGTTAAGTGTATCCTCTTTAAATCTTTTTTTCCCCTCTAGATTAATTATTAGTTTTTACTCTACCAGAGGATCACTATCCACAAATGTGGATCTTCCTGACTTGCTCCAATTTTTTTTATCATATCTGAACTGAAGCCAGTTGAAGCCACCTTGACAAGTCTAAGCAAATATCCACATTCCTGGGGACTAATCATGTTTCTTTAAAAAAAAAAAAAACCTGAAAGGTTGACCTTTAGGCTGCTTGACCCAAAATATCTATAGAAGATATGGGAAATTAAGTCACGAATAAAAGCCTGAAGGAAATTCTGCATGGCCAAAACCTAAAAGTAGGTTATCTGGAGACAGTTGTGAGGGGTGGGGAGATAACAGCTGGCCAAATCAAGAAGAAAAATGATGAGGCTTCAGAGTTTGCCACTTGGTGAGCCCCATGGGGATCATCTTCCTCAGGCTAAGAACCACAGTTCCAGGATGCTAGCTCTAAAGACTGATAATGAAAGGCTGCAAACTTCTGACTGGGGAAGGGATGTGGAATTAAACCATCGTGAACCCCGGCCTTACTCTGGCCATAGAGGTGGCCCTTTCTCTTCTCCTGATTCCTTGGCCTGCATATAGCTAAGCAGATTGGATTCCAGTTTCCATCGAAGGCCAGGAAAGAGGGCAGGCAGGGGGTGTGGCCACCTTAGTAGCACAACCCTGGCCCCAACACAATAGTGTGCAGCCTTCACAGATTCAAGGGCAAGTCTTCTGAGCTACAGTCACACTCACTATAGCCTTTTCCCCCAAAGCTCCCACTGATGAATGGCAAGGACCACAATAGGCATGGCTGGGATTGGTGGGGAGGCCCGCTCAGGAATTTATCCGGGGCCTAGGGTTTGGCCCGCACTGCCTCAACACCTAGGGTTGACTGTGGGGCCAACCTTTCTCACCCCACCAGAGCTGCCATCTGAAGGCAGAAGGGCATCCCCAATACGACAAAGAAAAATTTGTGGTTTGAGGTTTATAAGGTAATTATAGGCTACAATTGTCTGCCTTTCCACTTGTATGTCACTCAGCTTTAAGCACTCACTTCTAAAGGGTAAATTGCAAGTTTTTCCCCCTAAATCCAGATAAGCAGTCCTGACACATTGTGAAGACATGGGCCCCATTGGCTGGGACAGAAAAGCTGTCCAGTGCTGCGTGGCAACAGAAACTACTGCAAGCATGGGGAGAAGAGATAGCAGATGAATGGGGGACGCTAGTCACTAGCACATTTGTGTTTGATTTGAAACTAGAATGCATGTGCCACGCTCAGGAAACATGGCCAGAAACCCACATGGAGAATAAAAATGAAGAAAAAAATGACTGTACCGTGTAGAATCTGAAAGGCTGGAGTCCAGCTGATGCTGTAGAATGAGACTAGTTAGCCCGATGTGAAAAAGCTATTTGGTTATACTTTGAAAAAGAAAATGGTCACACTTTGAGGAAGAAATTTTAACAACACAGAGAAAAGAGCAGGAAAGACAAAATCCACTCTTGAGTGTCTGATACTGGACCAGCTAAAACTGTAACCCTATACATAGAGGGTAATAAAAGAACAGTCTTGCGACTGCTTTTCCTCCTATTCATGTTCACAGTAACAGCTGGATACATACTAATTGCAAGAAGTGAAAGAAAGAGCTGGAAGTTTAAAAGCAGGCATGCACTAATCAGTCTCTCGCCAGCACAGTTTCAGACACAAGTGCGATGTGCCACCTAGCAGGTCTATTTTAAATGCACGCTCACAGTTCCTCGTTTGTGTGGGTGGCTGTATATTGTCAGAGGAGCAACATACTGTTCTCTCGTTCCAAGTACATTGCTTCCACCCTTCAAGAAATGGCTCAACCAGGGCTTCTCAGCCTCAGCACTACTGACATTTCAGGTCAGATTAATTCTTTGTTTTGGGGTCTGTCATGTGCTTTAGCAGCATCCTTGGTCTCTATCCACTAGATGCCAGTAGAATTGCCTCCCCCAGATATGACAACCCAAAGTGTCTCCAGGCATTGCCAGATGTCCTCTGGGGGGGCCAATCACCCTCGTTTGAGAACCGCTGGACTAAAACTGACAAAGAATGACTTTCTCTTCCTTCCCCCATCCCAAAGATGTCTACCCAAGGCTGAGAAAATTTGGGAGATATCTAAATCTACCAGCAAGTGACTCTCATTCTGAGTGGCCTACAGTAATCCTTTTAGACTTGCAAGACTTTCAATTATTGAAAACAATGCTCTCATTTCCCTTGGAAAGAAGGCCCTTTCCAGCTAATCTGGGGTGGGGGAGGGAAACAAGTCATTTTTCTTTTAGAGACACTTGTTTTAGTCTGTAGCAAGTCCAGGCATAGAACTACATGAACTGGAAGGGCCTGGAGTACTGGCAATTCACCTCCCTACCCCTCTTTCTTTGCCACATTTTTACAGGGAAAGAAACCCCACCAAGGCCTAGAGGGGGAAATGACTCACTCAAGGCCATACAAATTTCTAATCCTCCTTTTATGGGGGCACAGGGCAATATTTCCCAGTATGCCTGAAGAGCTTAGTTCTCTAAACACAGATAACTTACAGCTCTTTACAAGCAAGAGTTCTGGCCCAATCATGCCAGTTAAGGAATGTGAATTTTATAAATGACAGAATACTGCAACCAATTAGTGCAAACAAACATTTATTGTGAAATAGTCATCCTACCCTTTATTAGGTATTACATCATCAAAGCACTTTGTGGCAATGAAAATAGCTTTTTTACCCCTCTGATTCACCCAATATTCCATTAAAGCTGCAAAAAATGTGCAATCTGCTTGAAAAATAGGTTGCTCTTATTTACTCATTTGTGAAAAGTCAAAAATTAAAAAAGAAAATGATACTAGCGTACAGGGCCTCTAGAGCCAATTCACCTTTCCACATCCCATCTACTCCCCAAAATAATTAACAAAGATAATTTGTTTTAAATGCCTTTTTAAAAAACCAATGCACCTTTCCCCATGTTATAATCATAAAAATTTTAAAAAGCAATTATTCACTTTCTTGGAAAAAAGGTGGCCAGCCGTTGTTTTTTGATTGGGAGCATGTGTATTTCCTGGGAGTTCATTTTCTTTAACTTTATGCTCCGGTTTTTGACCGGTTTCCTAAGGGGCTCCGCATTTCCCAGGGATTCTTCTCCTGGGCTGTTGATGTCATAGCCCTGAAGCACAGAGTCTTCTCTTTTGAAGGAGAAGTTTTTGGTGGACACCCCTGAGAGGCCTTTGATCTTGCCACAGAAGATGGTAGGCACAGCGTCTTCAACCGAGACGATGACCTTGGCTGCCTGGGACTCGCTTACAATCTCAATGTTATTTTCAGCCTTGACCTCACCACTAGGGTGGCTAGGCTGGCTGACCATCTCAGTGGCATTGCTGCTGCCAATGTGGCTATCCATCATGGCTGAGGCCTCGTGGGACGTGGCAGGAGCAAAGGGCATGTCCATGCCACTGGGAAGTTTCTCCATCACAGTATGGCCTGGGCTGTCCACTGACCCACTGCTGTCATATGGGGTATCAGGGGCAGGCTCAGACTTCCGGTGGGCTGCCAGTGACAGGTCTAGGGCTGCGTCCTCCTGGAAGACTGGGGGACTGACTTCTCCAGGCTTGAGCCAGGGCACTGACTTCATGGAGAGATCCAGGGCCTCATTTTCACTTCCCATCTTGATGACCGTGTGGCGGCTAAGCTGGAAGTACTCCTTCGGCTGGAGGATGTCTAAGGGCTTCAGTTCATCCTTTTCCAGAGGGGTCTGAGTGCCTTTAAAGGAGTGCAGGCTGAAAGAAGATGGTGGCTTGGGGAAACTAGGGCTGAACTTGGATTCAGAACTCTGAGGCACTGGGATGGGGATGGGAATGGGGACTGGCACAGGCAAGGGAACAATCACAGGGTAGGGAACCAAAAGGGTGGCCGGTGGGACCAGGGGGGACAAGGGAGAGTTAAAGGGCTGTGGGGGCACTGGAGCATAGCCTGGAGGAGGCTGACAGGGTGGGGGCCCGAGAGAACCCTGGGAGGGGAACAAATTCTGAAGCACAGCTTCAAATGGCAATGTGGGCTCCTGCGGTTGGCTGGGGATCCTCAGGTCCAGGAGCTGGGGTTGGGCCTCGGGGTCCTCAGCCCCCTGGAAGAGGTTATTGTGGATGGCATTGGAGGAGCATGGGGCCTCCTGTGGCAGGACCAGAGGGGAGTTGAGGTGCTGGAAGACGTGCTGCTCCAGCACTACGGGCAGCTGCACAGGGCCCTGTGTGGTCATGACGTAGGTGGCATTGCCATTGGGGTTGAGCTCGGGTGCAGAGCTTCCCTCCACCTGCATGTGAATGGGCATCACCACTGGGCTCTCCCCAAGGCACAGAGGCTGCAACACAGTGGCTGCCACCTTCAGAGCCATGCCACTCTGGGACTCAGCAGGTGGGTTCAGAATGGATGGGGCCGGCACAGTCACAAGGGCCTTCTTGACCAGGTCAGTAGAGTTGATGTTCCAGGCCTCGGTGGTGATCAGCTGGGCCATGCCATTCTCCAGTCTGTTATTGGCCAAGGCGGGAGGGGAGTCGGTCATGTCCATGGAGAGGTTCTGGGACTGCAGGTCATCCATCACTGGGCTCTGATGCCACTTGGCCTGCAACACACAGAACACATGATGTGACTCTTCCTTGAGACTACTTATATTTGCCTTAAGAACTCTCTCCACAACTTTCAAAGTTTCCCTATCTTAGCTAACTGGGGAGAAGAGCCCAGCTTCCTAACATACGGGAACATACCCAAATGATCAGCTGGGCTTGGAAGGCCCAAATTTAACAGACGAATTATAAACAAAGATGATGTAATCACTAAATAGCCAAGTGATGTTAAACAGGGTAGTCTTAAGCCTAATACTCAGCTTATACGTTTAGCCTTCACCAAAACCAAAGTTTCATTCCACATTGCTATGTCAGACAGTTAGGATATTCAGAGATTTTGACCTGTTCAGACTCAAACAAGCAGCAAAGACTTTCTTTCCCTTCAGGGAAAATAAAACCTTGTCACATTTGAATATTCTATGAATATGGAAGGAGGCATTTTAAAACTCTTTGTAAAAATAATGATGGAATTATTTGAAAATTGTGGACATTTTCAGAAAGCATTTCAAAAACCCTTTGTAGGAATAATTCTTCCTGAAGAGGTCTCAGGAATGGAAGAGCAGCGCCTGTACACGAGGGTCATTACAGTTTTCTCACTGCTGCACTCCAACCAATGACATTCTCTTTCTTCCTGATAACAGGAAAATCTACTCCCTGGAGCAAGGCAAAGATGGGGTGGCTTGCATGAATGGTCATCAGGTCCAGTGTCACCTTCCCAACTGGCTCATCTGTATAACCTGTGGTCTCTTCTAACATCTAGCTGCCAAGAGGAGGGAATATTGATGAGTCTAGAGTTGGGGAAATGGAGCACTTGTTGGCAACAAAAATCTCCCAAGGTGAGAAATGTTTTCTCAATGTCCAAGGCACCTCCCGAAGACCCTGGCCACCTCCTGAGAGGCCCAAGAAGCCCAGTGCATGTGCTTCCTGGAGGAAGCAGCGCTGCAGCTGTGATACGGCTCTCCATGGAAACGCGTCCATATTTAGCCTGGTTGCCATGGAGAAGGCAGGCACCATGTCTAGCTCAGGGATCTGTGCAGCCCTGGAGTCTGGTTGGGCTCAATAATAATTCAATAATCCTCAGTTTCACTGGGCAGGCCTGGGGCAACTCAGATTCTTGACCTCACCTGTCTCAGCTGTGTAGACTTTAGTCCTTGGTCATCTTGTCCTCCTCTCTTCTACCCCAAATTGCCAACACAACCTCATAAACAAGGAGGAGAGGTGACCCAGCACACCATGGGATTAGAAATAAACAAACAATGTTTCACTACAGGAAGGCAGCTATAACAAATGAACAAATCCACAATATTGCCAGGCAATCGAAACACATGAAATGCACACAAGGAGTTTCTGTGAGGCTGGAGGAGAGGAGGGCAAGGGAGGGATGCCGTGTAAACAACTTTGTGGAGAGGGGCTGGTGGGCCCCGCCCCTGGCAAGGCACACTGCAGTGCCTTGGAGGGAGGGCTCCAGAGCCATCTCCCTATGGGCAATATATCCTCTGGACACCATAAAGTGACTTGGCATGCTGACCAGTAATCCCCACAGGGCAGAGTTAGGAGGCAGCCTGCCCCCAGAGAGGCCGAGGGGGCTTGCCCCAGCTGAAGGGCCTGGTTCTACATGAGATGAGTCCATGATTCAGCCCAGACAATGTCATGCCTCCGTTCACCAATCATCCCCACATGTACGCATGCGTGCATTCACTCATCCAACCAATTCATTTGCTAAATGCCCACTGCTGAGGGCTAGAGTTGAAGTCATGAGCAGGAGAGACAAGTTCCGTGATTTCATAAAGATTATAGCATGTTGAAGACACATTTCTTTGATCAGAGATTTGCTAGCATGAGATGGCTTCAAAGATATGCCAGGATTGCCAGCAATGGCAGCAGGAGAAATATTTGTTGCACTTACACATAGTCCTGTAAAGGCACTGAGAACCTAAGGTTTCTTCCAGAAGGGTTGGACCTGTCCCTCACAGTGGCCAGAACCCTCAGGGAGTGGGGAAGAAAAGCTGGAAGGAGGCTGGAGTGCGACTGATGAGAACAAGGACAGAAATGTCAGAGAATTCACCTGTGGCCACCCACCTTAGGTGAATTTTGATGGTAAGAGGCAACTCTGCAGGAGTCAAGTTGGGCTTCCTGTGGGGTGAGGATTATCCAGCTGTGAGGCTGCTTTCTCACAATGGTTGCATCTGTGTGCCCTTCAAGAAATGGCAACCTCCCTTGCTACCTGTCTGCTTCTTTCAACACCCTCCGAGAGAGAGGGCAAACTTCTGGATGCCTCCTCCACCTGCCTCCTTGCACACACCCTCAACTCAGGTGCCAGGTCCCACGGTTTCCTGGGAAACTTCCTTCCCCTCCCTTCTTGGCCTGCTAACTCTTCCAGACCCTCCTGCTCAGAGTATGAGGAGGGGATCTTGCCAGGGTGGGGTGCCTCCCATAGGCCCCTGCTCCTCTCATGGATGGCAAGAGCTGAAATGTGTTGAGGGTTTGCTATGTGCCAGGCCCTCTGCTGAGAACTTCTCAGGAATTACCTCATTCAATCCTCAGACTGACCCTGCCAGAAGGGTCCTAGAATTATGCCCATTTTGTTGATGAGGAAACCGATTCCATAGGGAAGTTCAATAACGAGTTTAGGAGTACACTGAGGCTGGGATTCAGGGCCAATCCCAGGCTCTCTTTCTCCTATGGGAACTGTGAGTGCTGTACCTCTCCTGTGTCATTCCCACAGCCTCCTCTTCAACAAGGAGGGCATGTGCCTGTGGGGGCTTGCAAGAAAGAATGTTTGAACATAAGATTACTTCAAAGTAGAGGCCAGGTCCTTTCCAGTAAATTCGTGGAACTCTTCATTTTCTCTACCAGCGACCTCCCCTGTCCCCCTCATCACTGGCATCCCTGTCTTTGAGGAGTGTGTAGCCTGAAGTGACTATGGTTGTGTTCCTGGAGTGCTGGGAAGGGGGTATCCTCTCAACCTACTTCCAGTTACCCAGCAAGCTGCCCCCAGCCTGCTTTCCAGAGACAGAAGTCACATGAGTAATGGGGACGCCTTCAGATCCCCTGCTGGGAACTCCACATCTCTGGGGAAAAGGCTGAGGCCTGATGGATTATAGGCCAGGCCAGGGTTCAGGTGGAGGTGGGCAGTATGCAGTATCTCAGGGCAAAGGGAAAGGAAGCCCCTGGCCAAAACTTCCCTTTCCCTTCCTCTGACCGTAACAGCCCTCAGCCAAAGGTGACCCAAAAGCACCTCCTGCCCACTGAGACAGGCTTATGTTCTTCCACTCAGTCCCCACCTGGTATGCTATTCCCAGAGATACCTAGGAAAAGGAAATATGAGCTGTTTCCATCACATGTCCTTCCAGAGAGTCTAGGTGTACCCAGAGTAGATGGCATGGGCATTGCTGCTTCGAGAGCTGGTGCTGAATGCTCCGACTCTGCTTTAAGAATAAAAGCCAGCTCATGAATTGAGGGTTCAAAGGGCAAGTCTCTGTCCTAAGGAGGAGCTGAGAAGCCAGTTAATGACTGGAGAGAAAGGCAGAAGCCCATCCTCCCTGCTCAGCCAAGCTACTGATTAGCGTGGGCAGAGGGTGGGCTGGGGACCTCTTCAAATCAAGCAGCATTGCAGAAACCACTGACTAATGCTCAAGCGGAGTGGGCGTGAATTTCTTAGAAGTGACAAGGAATGTTTTGTTTGGGTTTTGCAAAACATCATTTTCAAATGGGTTTAAATGAGGTCACCCATCCATTCCGCCTGTGCCCATTATCACTGGGTATGTGGGGGGAGGGCTCAGTAAATGATGGCAATGCACACATACTAAGGGATAATAATGGGCACAGACAGAATGGATGGGTGACCTCATTTAAACCAGTGGAAAGTGGGCAATCTGGATCTGCAGGTCACTGGAGATTGTCATTCTCTTGGCCTTTAGCCAGTTGCTAGGACCTCACCCAGTACAGCCCATGTGCCCCCCACATAGGCTGAGGAAAAACCTCAGATCCTAGGGCAGATGGGGTGGGGAGGAAAGTCTGGGATAAGTAGCTGAGCTTGGAGACTTGAGGGGCCACAAAACTGTCATCTGAAACCCCTTAGCCTAATTACTGCGAAGATCTAACTAATTATTACAGAGGCTGGGTCTTCCTCGGTCCTCCAGCCCCTCAGTCTGGAGTCCTCACTAGCCTCTACCTTCACCGTCAACAGTCAACTCCTGTTCATCTCAGACTTTGGGGTTGAGCCCCACCTCCTCTGAGATTTGCCCCACCTCATTGAAGTCCCACAGAACCCAAATTTAACCTTCCCTAGTCCTGACCCTACCACCCATACTGGAATTGCCTATTCACTCCAAGAGACTGGCTTGGACCTGCAGTGGGAACAGCAGAGAGTCAGGCTCACAGGTGCCATGGAGGCACACTGAGGTGGCCACCTACCTCATCAGCCAGTGAGGGACTTGTGGATGAGACAGTTGATGTGAAAGCACTTTGTGGCCAGGGAAGAGCCTGAGGGGGCTGGCGTGTGAATGAATTCATTCTGTGTTTCTCTGCTGCACCCAGAAAACAAAATCAAAGTAACTGCTTTCCTTCTAAGGAGCGACATTCATGAAGAAGCTGACCTCAGGCCTAACTCCCCGGCGGTCAGTCAGTAACATGTCCCACAGCTGCACCCATGGGGTGCCCACGCAGCCATGCCTGCCTCTTAGGCTTTTTCTTCCAGAGTTTTATACAAGGACCTTATTTGGCCTATGGGCTTCTGTACACATTGGTGTTTTCATAATGTGGTCTTATTTATGGATTACTTTAAAAAGCAAAAATACTTGACCATTCATATAATTCAGACTATTCTCCAGGTCCTAAAGCTCATCTATTATCTGGTTGTGGGCATTTAACACGATGTAAATCTCTCTCTCTCTCTCTCTCTCTCTCACACACACACACACACACACACCACATACTATCCTCACTCCTAATGCCCTAAGCATGCTGGGAGCCCCTCTTAAATGCCCAGATCACATTTTGTGAACTGTAAACATTTTCAACATAGAAATGACTATAAATATGACTATCAGGCCCCTGGTCTAAAGTGCCAAACACCGTTATGCAAATGCCTTAGGAGTGACTACCTCAGTGTGGTGGGCATCAGAGAGGGGTTTATCTCATAGCAACTCAAGTCAGGGGCCATTTTTCTTGAAGACCTTGTGAGACCCCAGGGATTACCTGAGTGAGGTCACTCAGAAGGCACACTTAGCTTCAGGATGCAGATGTGACCTGCTCTCCTCTTCCACTGAGACTAATCTCATCTGGATTTTTCTATAAGACAAGCTTCTTCCACTAAAACAATCATTCTTTAAATGATTGCCACGTGTTGCTTAACAATAGGGCATATTTTAAGAACCACAGTGATGGCTGATTTCATTCAGCATGCTTATGCAAACTAAGATGGTTATCACATTACTTGGTGATATAATCTTATGGGACCGCCACTGAATATGTGGTCCATCATTTTTTGACTGGTGCATCACTGTGTGACACAGGATTGCATAGTATGAAATTCAGCTTTCTCAAGATATGACTTTTCCATCTGTAAAATATTGACAGCTTCTGTTTTCATGGCGCATGTAGGCAGCTATCAATTATTCTGGATCAACAACGGATTATCTATGTCTTTCTTGCTGAAAGTGAGGTCCTTGGAGCAGTAGCAGCAGCATAACCCAGGAAATTGTTAGAAATTCAGAATCTCAGGCCACAACCCAGATCCACTGAATCAGAATCTTCATTTCAATAAGATTCCTGGGTGATTTGTATGCACATTAAGGTCTGAGAAGCACTGGTCTTCTATTGGTTCTCAAAGTTGGCCATATATTGAGATTGGGAGCTTTAAAAAATATCAATATGTTGATCCCACTCCCAAGACCAATTTAATTGTTTTTGTTTTTTTTTTTTTTTTTTTTTTTTATTGTAAACAAATGGGATACATGTTGTTTCTCTGTTTGTACATGGCGTAAAGGCATACCATTTATGTAATCATAAATTTACATAGAGCAATGTTGTTTGATTCATTCTGTTATTTTTTTCCCTTCCCCCCACCCCTCCCACCCCTCTTTACCCTCTATACAGTAGTACCTTCCTCTATACTTGCCCCCCTCCCTAACCCTAACTCTAACCCTTCCGTCCCCCCCATTATGTGTCAACCTCCACTTATTAGCGATATCATTCGTCCTTTGGCTTTTTGAGATTGGCTTATCTCACTTAGCATGATATTCTCCAATTTCATCCATTTGCCTGCAAATGTCATAATTTTATCATTCTTTATGGCTGAGTAATATTCCATAGTATATATATACCACAGTTTCTTTATCCACTCATCAATTGAAGGGCATCTAGGTTGGTTCCACAGTCTGGCTATTGTGAATTGAGCAGCTATGAACATTGATGTGGCTGTATTTCTGTAGTATGCAGATTTTAAGTCCTTTGGGTATAGGCCAAGGAGTGGGATAGCTGGGTCAAATGGTGGTTCCATTCCAAGTTTTCTAAGGAATCTCCACACTGCTTTCCATAGCGGCTGCACTAATTTGCAGCCCCACCAGCAGTGTATGAGTGTACCTTTCTCCCCACATCCTCGCCAACACCTGTTGTTGCTCGTATTCTTGATAATCGCCATTCTAATTGGGGTGAGATGGAACCTTAGGGTGGTTTTGATTTGCATTTCTCTTATTACTAGAGATGTTGAACATTTTTCCATATGTTTGTTGATTGCTTGTAGATCTTCTTCTGTGAAGTGTCTATTCATTTCCTTAGCCCATTTGTTGACTGGACTGTTTGAATTCTTGGAGTAGAGTTTTTGAGTTCTTTATAGATTCTGGAGATTAGTGCTCTATCTGAAGTATGATTGGCAAAGATATTCTCCCACTCTGTAGGCTCTTTCTTCGCATTGCTGATAGTTTCCTTTGCTGAGAGAAAGCTTTTTAGTTTGAATCTATCCCAGTGGTTGATTCTAGCTTTTATTTCTTGTGCTATGGGAGTCCTGTTAAGGAAGTCTGGTCCTAGACCAACAAGATGAAGATTTGGACCTACTTTTTCTTCTATAATCTGCAGGGTCTCTGGTCTGATTCCGAGGTCCTTAATCCATTTTGAGTTTAGTTTCGTGCATGGTGAGAGATATGGGTTTAGTTTCATTCTGTTGCATATGGATTTCCAATTCTCCCAGCACCATTTGTTGAAGAGGCTATCTTTTCTCCATTGCATATTTTTGGCCCCTTTGTCTAGTATGAGAAAATTGTATTTATTTGGGTTTGTGTCCGTGTCCTCTATTCTGTACCATTGATCTACCTTTCTATTTTGGTACCAATACCATGCCGTTTTTGTTACTATTGCTTTGTAGTAGAGTTGAAGATCTGGTATTGCAATACCCCCTGTTTCACTCTTCCTGCTGAGGATTGCTTTAGCTATTCTGGGTTTCTTATTCTTCCAGATGAATTTCATAATTGCCTGCTCTATTTCTGTAAGGTACGTCATTGGGATTTTAATTGGAATTGCATTGAATTTGTATAGCACTTTAGGTAGTATGGCCATTTTGACAATATTAATTCTTCCTATCCAAGAACATGGAAGATCTTTCCATCTTCTAAGGTGTTCTTTAATTTCTTTCTTTAGTGTTGTATAGTTCTCATTGTAGAGGTCTTTCACCTCTTTTGTGAGATTGATTCCCAAGTATTTTATTTTTTTCGAGGCTATTGTGAATGGGGTAGTTTTCCTAATTTCTCTTTCTGAAGATTCATCACTTATGTATAAAAATGCGTTGGATTTATGGGCATTGATCTTGTAACCTGCTACTTTACTGAAATCACTTATGAGTTCTAAGAGTTTTCTGGTGGAATTTCCAGGTTCCTCTAAATATATAATCATGTCATCAGCGAACAGGGATAGTTTGAGTTCTTCTTTTCCAATTCGTATCCCTTTAATTTCTTTGGTTTGTCTAATTGCTCTGGCCAGAGTCTCAAGAACGATGTTGAATAGAAGTGGTGAAAGAGGGCATCCCTGCCTTGTTCCAGTTTTTAGGGGGAATGCTTTCAGCTTTTCACCATTTAGAATGATATTAGCCATGGGCTTAGCATAAATGGCCTTTACAATATTAAGGAATGTTCCCACTATCCCTATTTGTTCTAGTGTTTTGAGCATGAAGGGGTGCTGTATTTTATCAAATGCTTTTTCTGCGTCTATTGAAATAATCATGTGATTCTTGACTTTAAGTCTATTAATATGGTGAATTACGTTTATTGATTTCCTGATGTTGAACCAACCTTGCATCCCTGGGATGAAACCCACTTGATCATGGTGCACTATCTTTTTAATATGTTTTTGTATGCGATTTGCTAAAATTTTGTTGAGAATTTTTGCGTCGATGTTCATTAAGGATATTGGTCTGAAATTTTCTTTCCTTGATGAGTCTCTGTCTGGTTTAGGTATCAGTGTGATATTGGCTTCATAGAATGAGTTTGGGAGGGTTCCCTCCTCTTCTATTTTATGGAATACTTTGAGAAGTATTGGAATGAGCTCTTCCTTAAAGGTTTTGTAGAACTCGGCTGAGAACCCATCTGGTCCCGGACTTTTCTTTGTTGGTAGGCTTTTGATGACTTCTTCTATTTCAGTACTTGAAATTGGTCTATTTAAATTGTTTATGTCCTCCTCATTCAGTTTAGGCAATTCATATGTCTCTAGAAACCTGTTGATGTCTTCGAAATTTTCTATTTTGTTGGAGTATAGATTTTCAAAATAGCTTCTAATTATGTTTTGTATTTCCATCCTGTCTGTAGTGATATTTCCTTGTTCATTCCGAATTTTAGTGATTTGGGTTTTCTCTCGTCTTCTCTTTGTTAGTGTGGCTAAAGGTTTATCAATTTTGTTTATTTTTTCGAAGAACCAACTATTTATTTTGTCAATTTTTTGTATTGTTTCTTTTGTTTCAATTTCATTGATTTCAGCTCTGAGTTTAACAATTTCCTGTCTTCTACTACTTTTGGTGCTGTTCTGTTCTTCTTTTTCTAAGGCTTTGAGCTGTAGTGTTAGGTTGTTTATTTGTTGAGTTTTACTTCTTTTATTAAATGCGCTCCATGAAATAAATTTCCCTCTAAGTACTGCTTTCATAGTGTCCCAGAGGTTTTGATATGATGTTTCTTTGTTCTCATTTACCTCTAAGAATTTTTTAATTTCCTTCTTAATATCTTCTGTTATCCATTCATCATATAATAGCATATTGTTTAACCTCCAGATGTTGGAATAGTTTCTGTGTTTTACTCTTTCATTTATTCTAACTTCAATCCATTATGATCTGATAGAATACATGCTAGTGTCTCTATCTTCTTGTATTTGCTAACATTAGCTTTGTGGCATAATATATGGTCTATTTTAGAGAAGGATCCATGTGCTGCTGAGAAGAAAG
The DNA here is from genome assembly GCF_902686455.1 of Sciurus vulgaris. Taxonomy (NCBI): domain Eukaryota; kingdom Metazoa; phylum Chordata; class Mammalia; order Rodentia; family Sciuridae; genus Sciurus; species Sciurus vulgaris. The sequence goes on along the minus strand of NC_136471.1, from coordinate 124,685,715 downwards.
TGTATTCACTCTTGGTTGGATGGAATATTCTATAAATGTCCGTTAAGTCTAAATTATTGATTGTGTTGTTGAGATCTATGGTTTCTTTGCTCAATTTTTGTCTGGAAGATCTGTCCAGTGGTGAGAGCGGCGTGTTAAAATCTCCTAGTATTATTGTGTTGTGGTCTATTTGGTTTCTGAAATTGAGAAGGATTTGTTTGACATACATAGATGAGCCACTGTTTGGGGCATAGATGTTTATGATTGTTATATCTTGCTGATTTATGCTTCCCTTAAGCAGTATGAAATAACCTTCTTTATCCCTTCTGACTAACTTTGGCTTGAAGTCCACATTATCGGAAATGAGGATGGATACTCCAGCTTTTTTGCTGAGTCCATGTGCATGGTATGTTTTTCCCCATCCTTTCACCTTTAATCTATGGGTATCTTTTTCTATGAGGTGAGTCTCTTGCAGGCAACATATTGTTGGATCTTTCTTTTTAATCCAGTCTGCCAGTCTATGTCTTTTGATTGATGAATTCAGGCCATTAACGTTCAGGGTTATTATAGAGAAATGATTTGGTTTCCCGGTCATTTGGTTCATTTTTAAAATTTTGTTTATTTATTTGTTTGACACAACTTGTTTCCTCCTTTATTTGACAATTCCTTTAGGATAATTCCTCCCTTTGCTGATTTGCTTCTTTGTTTTTCATCTCTTCCTCATGGAATATTTTGTTGAGAATGTTCTGTAATGCTGGCTTTCTTTTGTAAATTCTTTTAGCTTTTGTTTATCATGGAAGGATTTTATTTCATCGTCAAATTTGAAGGTAAGTTTTGCTGGGTATAAGATTCTTGGTTGGCATCCATTTTCTTTCAGGGCTTGAAAAATGTTGTTCCAGGACCTTCTAGCTTTTAGGGTCTGGATTGAAAAATCTGCTGATATGCGTATTGGTTTTCCCCTGAATGTAATTTGGTTCTTTTCTCTCACAGCCTTTAAAATTCTGTCTTTATTTTGTATGTTAGGTATTTTCATTATAATGTGCCTTGGTGTGGGTCTGTTGTAATTTTGTGTATTTGGAGTCCTGTAAGCCTCTTGAACTTGATTTTCCATTTCATTCTTCAGATTTGGGAAATTTTCTGATATTATTTCATTGAATAGGTTGTTCATTCCTTTGGCTTGTTTCTCTAGGCCTTCCTCAATCCCAATAATTCTTAAATTTGGCCTTTTCATGATATCCCATAGTTCTTGTAGATTCTGTTCATGATTTCTTACCATCTTCTCTGTTTGTTCAGCTTTGTTTTCAAGGTTAAATATTTTGTCTTCAATGTCTGAGGTTCTGTCTTCCAGGTGTTCTATCCTATTGGATATGCTTTCTATGGAGTTCTTAATTTGGTTTATTGTTTCCTTCATGTCAAGGATTTCTGTTTGGTTTTTTTTCAATATCTCTAACTCTTTATTGAAATGATCTTTTGCTTCCTGTATTTGCTCTTTTAACTGTCGATTGGTGCGATCAATCAATGCTTGCATTTGCTCTTTCATCTCATCATTCAATGCTTGCATTTGCTCTTTCATCTCCTCGTTTGCTTCTCTGATCATTTTAATTATGTACATTCTGAACTCCTTTTCTGTCATTTCTTCTGCCATGCTGTCATTAGGTTTTATTGATGTAACATCTAGATTTGTTTGCAGCATTTTCTTTCCTTGTTTTCTCATGTTGTTCAGATATCAGTGGACCGCTGAGATATTGCAGATTTCCTCTGTTGATTTACAATGACCCTGAAGATTTCTATATATATCCCCTCTTAGCCTTCAGTAGGCTGAAGTTTTGGAGGAGGTTGATAATGCGGTGCTCCACAAGGAAGCTGCCTCTCTAGGAGTGGTGGCCTTCAGGTGGGGTATATTCCCTGCTAGTGGGCAGAGGTGCCTCCACTTGTTGACCAATGGTCATCCAAAGGGGACCTAGGCTGTGGGCTGAGGCAAGGCCTGTTTGGGCCTGAGCCTCTGGTTTTACCGTCCTTGTGGGAAACCTCACCCAGCAGGGAAGACTCACCCGGTGGGGAGGTCTCGCTGGTCAGTTTCCTCCTAGAGGTTCCCCTCAATTTACATCTACTGCCTGGGCTGGGCTGCCTTCCTCTGCAAAGTTTCCAGGGGCCCGGCCCTACCTCCTGGGCCTGGGAGTCTCACCCTTCGCAGATGAATCTCCTTAGGCTGCCCCTCCTCAGAGAATTTGCCCATAGGCCTGGAACCTTCGCTCCGCCCTAAGCCTGTCTCTGTGCGGCTCTTCCACCCAGAAGCCTCCTAGATCCTGGGACCCTGTTCTGCACCTAATCGCCTGGCTGCGTGGCCCCTCCTCTGAGCAGCCACCTGTGGCCCCGAACAATCGCTCTGAGTCCCAGAGACCCGCCACAGGCCTCTTCCTCCAGACAGCTGCCCAGTATGCCGGTGCGGTCACTAGGAGTCCAAGAAACTCACTTCGTGCCTCCTCCTCCCACCAACCACCCGTAGCCCGGGGCAATCAATCACTCCGAGTCGAAGTGACCCTGCCCGTTCCTCCTCCTTCTCCAGATAACCCCCCGGGTGTTCAGGAGCAGTCCCTCTGAGTGGCTCTGAATCCACGTGACCCGCTGCACGGGTCCTCTGGGCCACCGCCCGGAGCTCTGGTGTGGTCCCTCAAGACCAAGCGTCCCACCACGCTTCTCCTCCAGGCAGCCCCCCTGTGTTCAGGAGCTGTCACTTTAAGACCAAATAACTCACCACTCGCCTTCTCCTCTGAGCAGCCGCCTGGAGCGCTAATGCAGTCACTGCGAGTCCAAAGGACCCGCCGCGCTCCTTCTCCTCCTTCTCCTACTCCTCCGGGCAGGCCCCGGGGTTCAGAAGTGGTCAGGGTCCAAAGAGCTCGCCACGCAGCCCCTTCTCTGGCAACCGCCTGTAGTTCCCGTATAGTCGCCCGAATCCAAGCGGCTGCTCCTCTTCCTCCTCGTCCTCAGGGCAGGCCCCGGGGTTCAGAAGCGTCGTTCTGATTCCAAACAGCTCGCCGCGCGGCTTCTCCTCTGGCAACCGCCTGCAGCTCTGGCGCAGTCTCTCCGAATCCAAGTGGCCACGCTCCTCTCCTCCTCCTCAGGGCAGGCCCTGGTGTCCTGAGTCCACACAGTTCTCCCCGCCTCTCCTCCCCCGGGCAGCCGCCGGAGCCCCAGTGGCTGCTCCGAGTCCCAGCGCTGTGCCGACCGGCCTCCTCTATGGCGCTCCAGCGGGGGGAGGGGTGTCTCGCCGGCAGTTCTACTTCACAAAGTTTCCTGCGTTCCGGGACCCCCGTCCCATCCGGGATGCCCCCCCAGGGGGTGAGAGTCACCCGGCTACTTTGAGTTGGTCCCAAGCGTCTCAATATCTCCTCTCTTGAATCCTCAATTGTTTTTGTTTTTGTTTTTTTGCAGTGCTAGGGATTGAACCCAGGGCCTTGTGCTTGCAATTTAATTGTTTTGAAATGCAGCTTGGGCACTGGAGTTTTCAAAAATTTTCCAGGTTATAATATACAGTGAAGCTGGAAACCCTTAGTCTACTTTTTTTGTGTGGTACTGAGGATCTAACCCAGGGCTTTGCACCAATGAGCGACATCCCAAGTCCTGGGAACCCTTAATCTAATGGTCAGGGCCCAAGGCAGTTGGTGATCCAACTTTCTTCTCAGTGGCTGATCTTCCTGCTTACTTCACAAAAAAGATTCAAAGTATCAACCTTCAAACTCCCTCAACTTCCCCCCCCCCCGTCCTCAAAGTGTCTTCCACATGCCCCCCGCAATCAGGAAGAGATGAGCTGTCCCTCCCTCTTACAAGGCTGACTTCCTAGACACCTCTGCCAGAATCCTGCCCTGCTCCACACACACTCTGTGTAGAGTCTATTTTCTACTTTGGTCCAGTTCTTAAACCACACCCTCAATGACTGACCTAATTCTGTATAAAAACCACCCGTCACTCACTATGAGCCAAATGAGAAAAGCATAAATTTTGTCTTTTAATACAATGCACATATGGTTCTACCATTCAGGACCTAGGATGCACTAAATATCTAAGAAGTAATTCCAACTGGGTAAAAATGATTTTCTCTCCCCATAGGGTGTAATAATTGTCAATTACGTGCCCCAGTGATTAAATTTTCTGAGCTTTAAACATCAGCACAGGGCCTTTTTACCAAAGCTGTGAACATAATTACCACATGAATGTATTCCCAAATTGGTTAAAATACGAAGAATATACAACATAGTCACTCGCCTTATGGTTGATTGCCTTCTGCATCCAGAGATCTACACAGCTCTCCAAAAGGAATATGAGTACCCAAATTAGCTTTGGATCTAAGTCCCCCAGCATGGTACTTAATTTATTAAAACAGTGGTGACCACACAGATTTCAACTGAGACAAATCTACATGCGGATGGGCATTGGCTATGGGGAAGTCCTGTCAGAACACAGTGCAAATATTAGGTTTGATATGATATTAATGAAAAATGAAAGAGGTGGGGTCCAGCATCACTGACTGGCCATCAACATGAGAACTTTAAGATCTTCCCAGGAGCCGGGCGTGGTGGTGCACGCCTGTAATCCCAGCAGCTCTGGAGGCTGAGACAGGAGGATTATGAGTTCAAAGCCAGCCTCAGCAACTTAGTGAGGCCCTAAGCAACTCAGCGAGACCCTGTCTCTAAATAAAATATAAAAAGGGCTGGGAAAGAAGGATAAAATTATGGCATTTGCAGGCAAATGGATGAAATTGGAGAATACCATGCTAAGTGAGATAAGCCAATCTCAAAAAGCCAAAGGACGAATGATATCACTAATAAGTGGAGGATGACACATAATGGGGGGGAGGGAAGGGTTAGTGTTAGGGTTAGAGTTAGGGTTAGGGAGGGGGGCAAGTATGGAGGAAGGAAGTACTGTATAGAGGGTAAAGAGGGGTGGGAGGGGTGGGGGGAAGGGAAAAAATAACAGAATGAATCAAACAACATTACTCTATGTAAATTTATGATTACACAAATGGTATGCCTTTACGCCATGTACAGAGAAACAACATGTATCCCATTTGTTTACAATAAAAAATAAATAAATAAATAAATAAAAATAAAATAAATAAAAAGGGCTGGGAATGTGGCTCAGTGGTTAAGTGCCCCTGAGTTCAATCCCTAGTATCAAAAAAAAAAAAAAAAAAAAAGATCTTCCCAGGAAAAGGAAGTGAGGTCATGCTCTGAGGTGCCATAAAAGTTATTCATGTTTGTTTAATTATCTCATCCTTTTTATTCTCACTTTTCTATTTTATGATGTATGTAATAAGTAAATATAAAAAGACATATAATGGTATACATACGTGTGTGTATGAATGTGTGTGTGCATTGTGGGGGTGTTCAAGATTTTTCCAGTGAAGAGAAAGAATGAAAACATTGCCATTAAGCAGGAGGAATGAAGCTCTCAGTGCCCAGTGAAACTTCCAAGGTCTACCTCCAAATGAACAAGTCTTTGATTCACTGGCCAGTTCACTGCTCCTGTTTTACAGAGCAGGAAGCTGAGGCTCAGAGGTCAAGTGACTTGCTCAAGTCCACACAGCATAGAATACACTAACTCCCAGACCTGTGCTGCTTCCTCAGAGGCACATTGCCCGACCCATTGCCTTTGTTTCAAATTCCCAAGGGCATTGAGGGGCACTTGAGTCTAACACACTGGCCAGAGTCAGCCAGCCTGGATTAGAACATCTCTATTGTAACCAGCACCTGACACCAAAGTATGTGGGATAGTTTCAGTCAACCATCAAAATGTCAAAAAGAGTCTGGTGAGCAAGGAGCTTGATTAAGAAGAAATACCCCCTTGAGCCAGAGATACCTAATAGACAAGTCATTGAAATAGAAATCAGAGGTTCAATGCACACGTGAGCTTTTTATAACTGTAGGAAAGTCATTTTACTCCCCAGGGACTCAGGTTCATCTTCTGCAGTATTGGCACTGCCAACCTACTCGGACCTCCCAGGAGTGAGTGGTGCTTGCTGGGAAGGAGTCAAGCCTAGCCTTCCCAGAGTGGCTGGAGGAGGAACTGCTGTGGGCCCCAAAGGGTGAGCAGGTGTGAGCTGTCAAGCAGAACTGGAGGGAGGAAACAAATAGCTCAAAGGCCTGATTTTCCAAGTCTTTGCTGGGTTAGAACCAGGCCTCAAGAGAAATCTGGACTATTTGGTGGGGAGAGCACTCTGCCTCCTTTCTTTCTCTGTAGATGATGTCAGCTATCTGTGTTTATGATTTCATTTCCTACTCCTGAATATCTGTAGCCTGCTTAAAGGATCTGTGGTGACCCTTGGGGACATGCAGGCCTGCATGTGGGGCTGGACTTGATTCATGCCAATTCATTTATTCATTCTTTAAAAAATGACCTGGGAACCTACTGTGTGCTGGCATACATTTTCTATTCCTCCAACCTGGTACCACTTTCTCCAAAGGCATGTAGCCTTTCTCTTGGCTCATTTCTCAGGGCATTAACCAAATTCATATTCTATGGTTATCTAGTTTGATCGGGGTTCCTTCAAGGCCCATAGTTCTTGCAGAGGTAAAGAAATAAGCCTCTAAAGAAAAAATCGTCAGTCCCTAGACAGATGTAGAAGGCGATGTCAGTACAAGGACCTGTCTAAGGTAGAGAATGGTGAATGTTCATTTTCCCAGAGAGGGCAGCCTCTGGTACTAAGAGGAAAGAAGCATTCTTGGTGAACCTCAGTGGAAGGTGAGAGGCCACCACAGCATTACAGGAGCCTCTCAGGAAGAACTGCTTTTGGTGAGCATCACCATCACTTATGTAGCTGGGATGGTTGGTGGAATTAGAGAGGAAGTTGGGGGAAGGGTGTGCCCATAGGCTGGCTTCCAGGAAGCAACTTGGATCAGGAGTTCAGAGGTAGAGGGCCTGAGTGTTGGCTGGTGAGTGCATGTGGCTGAAACCTCTCTGACACAAATCCATTCATTTGTGTGCTCTGAGGCCTGGGCATTCTTGGGGGCCTCTGAGATGCCAGGTAATGGTCACCTTTGAATTCTGGTCACCAATGCCAGCTTGTCCCATGGTTAAATCACATATTATATATTTCTATGTATATCAGACTCCTCAACACAACCTTTAAACAGCAATGTAGGACCATCAAATGAGAAAATAAAGGGATGGATAAGAAGCAGTATATACAAAATGGAGAGTGGAATGTGCGGGTCAGCAAGTGGCTGTCTTTGCATTTGGCCAAGGCCCTACAGCTTTCCACCAGATACCAGGCCCCAGACACTAGCAGGTACTGGAGCTACAGGGGCCATAGTATGCAGGAGCATAAGTCATGTTTAAGGTCTCAGGCCAGAGTCTAGCCTCTTGAACAACTATGGTTTGGTTTTTTTTTTTTTTCTGGCAACAAAGAAACCTCTTCAATTTGGAACAAAGAGGGGGGTGAAAACCTGCCTCTGAAAGAGAAAATACTTCTAATTAGATTGAGATACAAAGGTTAAATTTTTGTTCTGGGAAAAAGACTGTTTATAATCCTGTGTCATTAGCAGGACATTTTCCAGAGACCAGTGTGACAGAAATAGACCCTCTGAGGGGTCACTTGAAGGAAGGGGTGCAGAAATCTAAAGTACTAAGGACTGGAGTTCAGATTTTCCCCTTTTCCTGATGCCAGTGAGCCCCTTACCAACCGTTAGCATGGGGACAGTGCCAGCATATCCTGAGTACTGGGCCCCCCGTGAGACTGGTTAGATTGGAAAGCTTTGAACTCAGACAGACCTAGGTTCAAATATCAGCAAGGTCACAAACTTTGCTTGTGACCTTGGACAAGTTAGTTCTTTTGGTGTCAGTTTCCCTCTGTGTAAAATGAGGATTTTTAAAAATCCTCATCACACAGAGTGGTCATAATGATTAAGGGACATAATGTAAGTAAAAATACTTGGCACAGCTCCTGGCACATGGAAAGTGCTCAGTAAATCAAGGCCAACGTCATTATCCTTGCCATCATCGTTGGTTTCACTGTCACTGTTATCATCATGATTGTCATCACACCATTAACACTGTCTTCATCTTCATCATCCTGTTGTCACATTGGCTTCATCTCCTTCCTCATTAGACCCTCTGGCTATGTTTCCTCTGCACATCTTGAGTAGCATCACAAATACTCCCTTGGCATCTGAATGGGTTCACACATCCATAACCCTGTGTGTTTAAGGGTTCACTTGAAAATCAGCTGCTAGGAACTGGGAAAGCACTTTCCATAGAATCACTGTTATACATGATAGGGAGGTTTCCAGGTCAGCACCCCAAAAACACTTCACCCCCAACAGAGCTAAGATACTGAACATCTGTGGTCAAAAAAGAAGACAATGCTATTGCAACACCAGAAACTAAAGATGGCAGGAAAACAACGAAAGAAATACAAAAATCTATTCCTCATTCAGGTTGGGGGAGAAATAGGGAGAGCCAGATTCTTACGTATCTTGCATATGAACTCCTGAGCATTTTCAAGGGTTCTGAAGTTACTGCCCTTTGGCTATGTGTAATTTCACTTAATCCTTCAGATTTTCTTCTCCTTTGCACAGGGCCTAAGTATCTCTCCTCTCCTACTTATCAGTAGTGATTAGAATCATTTTCTCATGAAAAAAGGAGTGGAGCAGGAGAGGAAGAGGGCAAGGATAACAGGGAGAGAGAAAGCAAAGAGATTTTCTGAGCTAACCAGGTAGAAGTGGAAGGGGAGAAAATTAAAAAGTACATAGAGGTCCAAATACGGAAGAAAGAGATTGCTCAGTCACAAGATTGATGATCCACAGAGAAACTTAAGGAAGCTGTGAGAAAGCAGAATGAGATCTCCAACTGGCCACAAGGAGCACCATCAAGTTGCAACAGCTTGGTCGCTGTGCCATGTGATGGAGGGAGAGGTGGAGTTTCTCAGCACATGAGGACATGTTGAAAAAAGCACATTGTTCACAAGTCCAAGTACTCCTGGTGTATAAGGAAGCTGGTCCAAACTCTGGCAGAACTCACATGCTTTTAAAATCACCAAGCATATTAACTTGGTACTTGGCTGTGCTGTCAGTCCTAGGAAAAAAACTATATAAGCTTATCTTCTTTTGGTGTCTGATTTTCATTTTGCCTACCCCCAACCTCTGGTCTTCCTTGGGCAATCAGAATTGGGTTCTCCCCCTCAAAAATGGAATTTGCAGAAAAAAATGATGAACTCATTCTCAGTTAGGTACACAACTGATAAGGCTCAAGTATTATGTTTCCTTTATTGGTATAATAAACAGCATCTAGTCAGCGATGGCGCTATGGACAAAGAAGAGGAAGTCTAATTGAGGAATTTCAGATGCTAATAATGGGAAAGAAGTTTCTTAACTTTCTTGACTTCTTTCCACAGATTCAAGGGCCTACAACTAGGACCAAGTTCACTGGCTCTTTTAAAAGGTATCTGAGTGGGACATGGCCCTAGCCCTCATGCACTTAGAGCAATGAAAGGATGGGAATGTGAGTCAGTTATTTTTTCCTTTATAGACTCAATCAGCAAACACTTAGTGCTCACCTAAAAGAAGCTTCCTGAGTATGTGCCTCCCAGGTGCAGAGATTTCAGCAGTATCTAGAGTTGTCTTTACCTCTTTTTACTGAACTGGCTACCTCCCGAAACTCTGCTTTCTGCCTTACCAGGTTTCCATGCAGAAACTAGAGGTTCTCAGAGGACAACATGCTACTGCAGGGCTACGGTCACATAAAAACTCAGTGACCATTATCAATGACAATGAACTTGGTGAGGAAGGTGAAGAGAGAATGCTGTTGGTTTTTGGTCAACCCAACTGGCTAGTTATCTTAGCTTGGGTTCGCCCATGGAAAGATCCTAAAGCAAAGATTTGACTGAAAATAGTTTATTTGGGAGAAGATCCCAGAAAACACCAGAAGAGGAGTAAAGCAGCAAGACAGGAAAGGAAGGACACTAATTTATCAAGCAAGTTACCACTGCAGGCAACTGGAGCTCAGTTCCACTGGGGAATTCTGGGAGACTGTGTAGAATACATTCCTCAGGGTTATGTCAACTGAGAGACCAGGAAGTCAGGGTGTTTAGTCACCAACTTCCATCCATCACTGGTCAGGGGTTGCTTCTGGAGGATACGTTCATTCCTTGGCACTTCCAGATAGCCGAGCATGCAGGCCTAGTGTGTGCCTGAGACAAAAACCAAAAAACAAACCTTCAGGGAGAGTCACAGGTATGTGCAGTAAGCAACTTTTGATGTATAAAGGCGAGTCTGAGGAGACATGGCAGGGCACCAATAGCAACTGCTATATTAACCAGGCCCTGGAAAGTTCCAGTGCATATTATGTGAATACTTATATGTTGTTCATTCAGGCCACCATGACCAGGTATTTCCCCAGTGGGTGGCACCTTCTATGACCCTGTGAGGATGACACTCTGTTATTTTAACAATGTCTACACCACAGAGGAATCAGCTCATGAGGAGTGTGCCTTAAGATTTCATAAAGAATAAGACATACAAGGAAGCCAGAGATGACTATCTTTCCAAAAGCAAAATGTTCAAGAGATGGTCAGCTTGGCTGATGTGCTCCTTTGCTAAAATTTAACTGGGGCCCTCCAGAAAGTTCTTTTAATCATATCTGTGCTGGCTGGAATGCAAGATGTTCCTTGGATGAGTCACAGAGGGAGTTTCTTTTCTAGTGATCCTGTGTTCCAACTCAGGGACCAAAAAACAATAAATAAACAAACACTACTTCACTTCATCAGCTGCATACTGCCTAATAATAATAATAATAACAACCCTGACCCGAGAAGTACGCAGACAATGCAGGAAGAAGGGGGTGGGGAATGCTCATCTTTCAAACAGGAAGACTTTCTGGAATTCGGTTTGGTCAAAAGCACCCCTCTGCCTGGAGGCAAGCTCTCTTAAGAGCAGAACAACATGCTCCGCAGAATCTTGGGGCTGGTGAATCTTTTGAAGTCCTTAAGAAATCACTATATTTATCTTAAAGCAAGTATCATGGTTAGAGTTAATACAGCATAAACAATACAAAGTTGAAGTGGGGAAAGGAAACAGATTGGCTGCCTAACATCTGGCTACTTGGCAATGAAGGTTAAAGGTGTTATTTCCTATTTTCTTTAAGGGAAGACTTCCTTGGGAATGCATGTGTTTATACACACACACACACACACACACACACACACACACACACGTGCACACATGGTGGTCAAGTGGGAACAAAGCCACCTGTTTCTCTGTAACAGTCCAAGAGGACCCCCAAACCAGGATTCCTGTCCATTCCTCCTCTTCCTCAGCTGCTCCACCTCTGGTATCTTCCCTCTGAATTCCAGTTATCAAGCTTTTATGACTACAGGTGATATGTGAACTAGACCTCCTTGCCACATTTGTAGGATTTCTGAGGAGGATATGGGGGAAATGGAGAATTTTCCAGAAGGGTAGGACTGGAGGAAGGGCATAAGAGGGCAGGCGTGTCCAGAACAGGCTGCCTGGGTGGGCAGCTGGAGCCCAGGGCTAGTGAGGGCTTAGAGGCAAGAAACCTTAGAAGGGTGCCAGCTCTTCCAAGGGTGTTCAGAGTTGCCCCTTAGCAATTAACCCTGTGTCCTAAAGGACTGCCAACTCAACCAATACAACTTTGATGTCTTTACAGGCCCCAATGAGCAGGAGGCCTCAATTCAATAGCAAGATCATTAGGTTGAGGAGAAAGGAAGAAGTAATTTAGTTTTCAGGGTTCTGCTAGCTTCTCTTTCACACACTCACGAGATGATAATAATAAACCATTTACTAAGTACTGATTTATCATGTGCCAGGCACCCTGCTAGGTATTTTACAGTCTTTTTCTCATCTCATTTTCTCAGCAACCCCAGCAGAGTGGTACCACCTTAGTGTGAGTTGATTTGTTGGACTGTTGCTTCCCTCTTCCTCCTGTCCCCAGGATCTGAGCTATGAGTCCCCCAGGAAATCGTTGTTTTCATGGAAGGGAGGGACAGAGTTTTCTAGAACATGAACAACATTTAATGTAGGAAAGGTAGGTGTGGGGTAAGAAAGGACAGAAAGTGGAAAGTGTTTCCTATCTCAGATACAATTTTTTGACCTTCTCCTGTGGCTCAGACAGGCCTGCTTTGCTTTCCTTTTCTGACCTGGCCTTGTCTAAGTTCCTTCCTCTACCATTCCATTACTACTAGTGATGACTGGGTTCTGAAACACACGTCCTGGGTCAGGTGCTCCCCTTTCTTTTCTGAGCTCAGTTCTCACTGTCCTCCAAAGGCCCGCATGTTTAAGGCTTAGTCTCCACCTTGCTGCTGTTGGAAGTGGTGGAACCTTTAAGAGATGAGGCCTTAGCAGGAGGCCATCAGTCCCTGGGGCTGTGCCCTTGAAAAGGATAATGGTATTGTAGCCTCTTGTCTTCTCTTTTTCATTCGCTGGCCATGAGGTGAATGGTTTTCCTCCTCCATGCTCTCTGTGCCCTAATGTGCTACCTTACCACAGTCCCCAATGCAAAAGGACCAACAGACCATGGACTGAAACCTCCAAAACTGAGAGCTGAATAATCCTTGTCTCAAGATAATACTTACCTCAAATATTTGTAATGGCAACGAAAAGCTGATTAACACACTAGGTCTCTGGATAGGAGCTCATTCTCATCTTCCCCAGGAATATTTAATCTGTGGCTGACTGACTGGCTGTCTAGCAAAAATTCATTTCCTCTTCTTCCTAGATGGACTACAGTTTCCAATCTCCCTTGCAATTAGTGTGATCATGTGCCTGACCACTGCCAACGGAGTGTGAGTGGAAGTGACAGTCATCACTTCCGAGTCTGGCCCCTACAATTCTTCCTTGCATATGTGATGTCCAATTTCTTTCTTTGCTTTAGCTTGATGCACAAGGACCTATTGGAAGCCACCTGATGAAGACAGTGGAGTCACAAGATGGGAGGGTATGCACACTTGACACGGCCTGGAAGCAGGCCATCTGCCACCAGGAACATCCATGTGGAGCTTTACGGGAGTGAGGAATCAACTTCTATTGTGTTTCAGCCTCAGTATACTTTTAATTTGTTAGGAACAGAAGCCACCTTACCTGGCAGAGGGCTTCCTGGGACTCACCCTGTGCACTGTGCTTGGGACAGCAACCGACTCTGTCCTCTATTGCTTCCTCCATGTTTGGAGCCCTCCAAACTCACTGGCTGAAAACCAGAACTGCAGAAGCAGTCTAAGTGCCCACCGCCCAATTCCAAGCTTCTACATGCTAACTTTCCTGCTGCTATGGCACTGAGCACCTTGCCTGTTCTTCCTGATTGGAATCAATTTATTAATGTGGGTTCAGGACTATTCTTTGCTTGGTAACTGCATACATATCCACTGGAAGAGTCAGCTTTTTTCACAGAGCTGATGTGGGTGAGGGAGCTGCCTCCAAGGAGCAAGGAGAGGCAGGGCTGTCAACAGGCCTGTTCCCCACAATCCTGCAGCTCCTCGGGTGGCCTAATCCATGTCAGTGGGCGGGGTGGTTAAGGGCGAAGCAGCAGGACCCTGGCACACAAGAGGCACACAGACCTGGGTAGCAGTCATGCTTGGCTTCTTGCCAGAGGAAACTACTGGGACCACAACACCCACTTCCTCCTTGAAGCCTTCGCTAGTTTGCTGGTTTGTAGAGCAGGGAGGCCTGGGATCTCTGCCCTTTCCCCACACCAGATTCTTTTCCTTATTGCTCTGCATAGTTGATTTTCTGGGCAAAGACTGCCCATTGAAAAATGTCCTCTCTCTCCACTGACCACTGAAGTGTCACCACTAGTGAGCTTCTGCCTTGTTTTCAACATCATTGCTCTTTTGGGGTTCTTCTCCAAAAATACCACCTCTTTCAGAGACACTGCATCCTCACCATATTACACTGAACTGATCGAAACATTTTCTATATAATTCGGGCTTTCAGGTACAAAGGACCCAACCAAATATCTTCACTAGCACCTCAAAAAACAAACAGGGATCATCCCCATTTTATAGATGGGAGATCTCAGACTCACCTCAAGCCCTGCAATAAATATCAGAGAAGACTTAAAATAGCACTCTCTGCCCTCCAAACCAAGACTGATAAAATACTCCCTAGGCCTAAGCTCCCCATCTCCAAAGCTATTTGACAGCTGTGACATCTGGAATTTACCTTAAAAGGCACCAGCACCTCCAGGGAGATTGGCCTCAGTCTGTGACTCAGGTGAAGCCCTAAGTCACAGCCACTACTCTGTGGACAGCCACTACTCTGATCAAGTGCCAAGAGGACACACCCAGGGCACAGCAGCTCAAGTTCTAGTCAGGAAGCCCCCACCCCATGACTGCTACTGAAATCCAAGTCACCTCTTCATCTCCACCAACTTGAGGCCTGGCTAAAGAGCACCTGGAATGTTCAAACTATTTTCCTTACTGGGGAAACTGGTGGCTTGCTAATTAGCATGATGGTGACTGAAGGGAAAGGGTAAAACTAGGGATATTCAAGACATATGATGTGGATTGGCCGAAATATTTTAGAGGCAGTCCCCAATTTTGTTACAGACAGAGTCCTTGAATCCAGGGAAGTTGGGAGCCAGCACCCGTAGGGAAGGTTCTGATGCTGGCAACATAACTGGTTCCATGCCTGGCAACCAGTTTGAGAGGATTTCCATTTGCCTATGCCAACTAGAAGGTGACAAAATTCTACCTTGGAAATGTTATCATATCTGTCTTGAGTGCTCACAGCAGCTGAGACGACAGCCTGTGGGGACTCCCTGAACAGCCTTATGAACTGGTCTGTGCCCGCTGGCCACTAACTTGTTATATTATCAGTGTCTGGGGGGGGGGCACCATTTACCCTGAGACTTGTCCTGTGGCTCACATGATTTTGAGCTCCTCACACAGGGGAGTCTGTTCTCTACTCTGACTCTCTAGCCTGCCTCCTTCTCTTTTCCTAGTTCCCAGCTCAGGGTTTTGGCCTTGAGCTTGCCCTGCGGCAGCCCACAGACAGCCCTCAGGGCGGGAAAGACTGCTTTAGGGACCACGATGATGAGTGGAAGCCTCTTGTCCATAAAACTTTTAACACCGGTGTCCCTCCCACAGGACATTTTCAGCGTCTGAGCCGGCACTGACTGACATGCTTGAAAATTCTTCAAAATGTTCTAGGAAAAAAAAAAAGAAAACCCCTAATGACCATACATCATTCATCAGAATGACTACAATTGAAGGATATTATAAACAAAATGTTGGTGAGGATATGGAGAAATGGAATCACGTGTACACCACTGGTAAAATGGTACCACTACTCTGGAGAACTGTGTGGTAGTTTCTAAAAAAGTTCAATGATTGCCTACCCTATGCTTGGCAATTCTACTCCTGGGTATCTCCCCATCCCCCCAGATGGAAATATATATTCACAAAATATTTGTTCGCACATGTTCATAGGAGTTCTATTCATAAAAGCCACAAACCAGAAACAAACTCAAATGTTTGTCAATGGGTGAATGGATAACTAGGCTGCACCACATCCACACAATGGAATACTATGCAGAAATAAAAAAGCAACAAACAACGGCCACAAACACAATGACATAGATGCAACCCAAAGACACCATGCTTAGTGAGAGAAGCCGGTACAAAGTGTACATACTATAGGATTTCACTAATATGAAGTGGCAAAACAGGCAAAAATATTTATACCATGATGCTAGAAATCTGAGTGTGGCTGCTCTGGGGAGGCAGGAGAGAGAACAGATTAAAATAAGGCTTGAAATACCTTTACTGCATGCTGGGAGTGTTTTCTAGACTCTCTGAGGTGGTGGTTACATAGGTACATAGCATTGTCAAAATTGATCCGCCTACTTACAAATTGCTTTATTTTATGCTAATTATCTCTTGATTTAAGCAAAGAGATATTTAAAATACAATGGAAGGACTGCAGAAAGGAAAAAGCTCTCAGTGGTTCTGTAGCTTGCAGTTGGGTTTTGACCACTCCCAAGCCCAGTGTGGGGAGGGAAGATGGAGCAGAGGCTGCTGGTAACAAGGAGGCAAAGGCACCACCCAAGGCACCTGCCAAGGTCCCTTTACCTCAAGTACAGAGAAGGCAGCAACATTGGCCCCCAAACACAAATTCTCAATGAAATAAAATAACAGAGGCCCCAAAAAAAGCTGCCCTGAGAGTGTGGAATAGATAGCAGGCTCTGGGCCAAAATCACTTTCCAAGAAATGCCAATAGTTTCGTATTTGGAAGTGGAGGAGGATTAAGGAAAGCCAAAGGCAAAATACATCCTCTTTGAACAACAATTGCTGATCCACTGAGGAGACCCTGTGCGAGGGACTTCAAAGTGCTGCTACTGGGACCTCCTCCATGGATCTCTAGAACGTGGAACCCAGAAAAGCCCTACTGGAGTGAAATGGCAGAGGTTCCTTAGAGACAAAAGTCTTCTATTTTTCATGGTGGAGAGGAATCTTCTATTTCCATAGCATAATCCTAGGCACAGTCACACACATTCATTGTGTTCAGCCCTCAAATAACAAACAAAGCTCGTGGGTCAGGCCTGCACACAAACCCTGGCTCTGACACCATGAGAACTGTGTGGCTTTGGTGGAGTGACTTGGCCTTTCTGAGACAAGTTTCATTGTCTGAGAAGTAGGGGGAAAGATATCTGCTGGTGAAGTAGCAAATGCCTAATGCTAGTAAATGTTCAACATAAAATCATGTCTGGATTCCAAGGATCTTTCCAGACTGTCTATGCCAACCTTGCAGCAGGGAGAAGGAATCCCCTCTGGACAAATTAGCATTCTGTTTTTACTTTTGAGTCTCCCATGTACATAATTTGCATAATCCACAGTTCATGAAACTGTCCCATTTTTTCATTGTTTTATTTAAAAACTGTTTTACTTGTAATATTATAAAATTGAAAACAATGAACATTAGCGAAGTCATCCCCCAACTCAACAAAAGGTGGGTCTAGCTCTGGAACTTTCTGTTCTATTCCATCAGTTCCTTTGTCTTCATCTTATACTTTCTAATGAATGGTGCCAGGAACTAAGGAGAAATGGGGGAAGTGGAGTGACAGTGACTGGGAACAGGGAATGGGGAAAGGATCACTTCAGGGAGGGTGATTAAGGAAGGCCTCTCTGAGGTGGTGGCATTTGAGCAAAGACCTGAAAGAAGAAAAGGGGCACCATGGCATAAAGGCATTCCAATGCCCCAAAGAGACATGAAAGAGGGCTGGAAAGAAATATGAGTGTGTGTGTCTGAGAGAGAGAGAGAGAGAGAGAGAGAGAGAGAGAGAGAGAGAGAGAGAGAGAAGGAAAAGGAGATAAGAAAATACCAGAGTGACACAGAGTGACAGTAAAGAAAGCAAGGGGCTAGACAGGCACAGTGGCCTACACCTATAATCCAAGTGACTGGGGAGACTGAGGCAGGAGGGTTGTAAGTTTATGGCCAGCCTTAGTGACTTAGTGAGACTTTGTCTCAAAATAAAATTTAAAAGGGCTGGGGATATAGCTCAGTGGTAGAGTGCTTCCCCTTCTCCTGCAAACCTAGGGTTTAGATCACATTCAGTCTTCTAATTTTCATTTTACAAAAATTATCAAGTATAACCCATTTTATAGATGAGAAAACAAAGGCTCAGAAGCAGTGATCTGCTCCAGGCCACATATTTAGTCAGAGGCAGGGCTCTGGGTAGAATTCAAGGTTCTGTTCATCTTCTGTGATACCACATGGCCCCTCTGTGCTCTCAAATGATTTGAATTCCACAAAATGCCTCCAAGCAGTTTTCAGGTAATGAGGTGACAACTAGTATATTGAAATGCTATTCTTCCAAGCAGAAGTTCTTTACCACACACGCGAAAAGATTATTTGAAGACTAATTAGGATTCTGACATTCTTTAATGACTAACTCCTTAGGGCCATGTCAAAATCCATGTGAATATTTCCAAATTATTTTCTTAGCATAGGTGATATTTATTCTCAGGAGAAAAATCAAAGATACGCTAGTGACAGTCTTTGAAATTTGAGTTGAGTGCTATAATTACACAAGCAGACACAAAAATTTGTCTTAATAACCTACAAATAATCAAGAAATATACAAGTAGTAGAAGAATGATTTTACATGTATTTTAGTAGCATCTCTTCAGTTCAATAGATGACAAGAATTCTTACTTCTAATCATGTGGATGGAAATATTAAGGTCAGGGGTATAAAAGTTCACCTTCACCCTTTCTTTTGAAACTCTGAGCTGGGTACAAGATAAAAACAGGAGAGAGACCCGTGACTAAACACGTTTGAGTAAGTCTGACCTGTACTCCCTATTAAACCTTCAGGGTAAAGGGATTTTTCAAATCTGTTTTCTTCTTTGGCTGGCTAATCCCTTCCTTCCAGGAGGAGATTTCAGCGCCACCACCCCCCCCCCCCCCACTGGCTCGTCTATGGCAACAGACCCACGTGCTGTTTCCATCTTGCGTCCCCACGCTGGGCTCTGATACAACTTCAAAAATTATGACTCAAGAGATCACAATTACTGACTTCCGAGCGCCTCTGATTTCTCCCAGGAGGATAAGCAGATGAGAAGTTCTACGTATTTTAAAAGGCAGACAAATTCAGGCTGTTTCTCAATCACACTGGGGCTTTTCTCTGCCTCTCATTTTTCTGAGGACAATTCTGAAAGTATGCAGATGTGACAGTGCTGATGGCAGAGGGGCCTGACATCCCTTGGCATAGGTAAGAACCATCTGCTTTTAGTTACCTCAGCTATGTCTCCACAAGACCAAGACAACTCAGTCCAGTGGATGCAACAAAAGTGACTTAAGCTGTTGGCCAATAAGCCACTGAATGATTCTCTTCTTAAGCTCTGTGCTCTAAGTGTTCTGCCATGGTGAAACTTAGGGGCGCTGGGAGATCTCATGGGGGAATACTCACTCATTCCCTATAGTTCTAATTTGAGAAAGAAAATACAATTCAAAGGTATACCAAGTCCAAGACAAATCCAATTTGTGGAAAAGAGACCCTACTTAATGAAATGAAATAGAGATGTCCAGCTCAGCCGCTGATTGGCTGTGTGAGCATGAGTGATTCCCTAACCCTCCACATGCCTCAGTTTCCTCATCGTACAATGTTGGGGGAATAACAGTATACAGATGCTGCAGGGTTGTTAAGGGAAGTGACTTAACACATGCAAAACACTTAGAACTAGGGGCTGGGGTTGTGACTCAGTGGTAGAGCACTTGCCTAGCCCAATGCACAATATGAGGCATTGGGTTCGATCCTCAGCACCACATATAAATAAATAAATAAAATAAAGGTATTAAAAAATCTCTTAAACACTTAGAACTATTTCTGGCACATAGGTCATAACTCAAAAGGGTCAGCTATTGTTATCATAATTAAAGATAGGGAGGCAAAGATCCTCGCCATGGAATGCTAAATAAGGATTATATTTGAAACTACAAATAAGCAATAAATAAAATGAAAGAAGGTGATTTTTCTTCTTGGCAGTTTTTCTGTGGCAATGGTTACTCTACTCGAACATAAGCCTGGTGTGGTTCTGGCCTCCTGTGGTCTACAATAAGCAAGATATGGGTGCGGGGGCAGTAAATAACATCAAGTTTAAAGTGACAAGTACGAGGTCTACTTGTGGGGGCCTAATGGAGGATTTTCATTAAGCCAGACCCCCTTGGATAGACAGTGTATAACAGTCAACCCTGGCTACACAGGAGACTTGACTAGGGAGCTTTGAAAGATCTGCATACTCAGGCCACACCCCAGACCAATGAAATCAGAATCTTCTTGAGTTGGACATAGGCATCAGGATTTGTTAGAGCTCCTTGACTGATTCCCATGTGCAGCCAGGAGTAAGGATCCCTCCTCAAGTCTATTCCCTCTTTTCCCAGCACAAGAAAGATGAGCTTATCCTGGCCAGTCCTCAGGAGACCAGGCACACTCTCAATTCTCTTCACAGAGACAGAGAAAACCCACCAAGCTCCATCCAGGGAAGGAAGTGATTAATATTTATTTATGGGTCCAGAGTACCTGGTTTATAGTTTTGGTACTGCATCAATAAGTGAATGAATAGATAAATGGATGAACGAATATAGAACCACTGAAAATGTCTTCTGATAAGGAAGGAATTTGTTTAAAAACTTTCTGGAGGGCAATTTGAAAGCATTCATACCTACTGACCCAGAAAATCATCTTCTTGGAATGACCCCAAGTAAATCCATTCCCAGGATGGCTTTTCTCCAAAAAGCCTACAGTCCTGATTCAAGAGAGATCCCTGGGCCATGGAAGAGAAGAGTGGTCAGTCCAGGGTGACCGTGCTCTTGCTGTCTTACTTCCATGGAAAGGGGAGAGAAGGAAGTGCTCAGTCAAGAACCATGATTGTTTTGCTTTCATTAGGATATGAATTTTGCACAGACTTTCAGACAAGAACTCAATGTAGACTGAAAGTTCAATGTCCTAAGCTCAAGACTCTTCTGGATAGGAGAAGGCTTATGAGAAGGTTCTGTCAGTTAGTCACTTATGTCTCATAAATGGGCACACACGTGCGCACACGCACACTGGCGGGGCCTGATGTCTGATTCTGAGTAGAGCATTCCTCTCTCAGCCCGCTAGGAGGAGCTGATGCAAAATATGTCCCTGTGTAGTTGATGATGTGACCCGTCTTGCCAACTGGTAAAAACAAAAGCGTCAATATTTTGCAGCCTTGTCCAATACATTGAAGATAGGTATTTCGTTTAGGGGAGTTAAAACCCTTCCCTTTTTGACAACAGGATGGATTTGCCTTTAAGCATATCTTGAAGGCATGATACACTGGGGTGAACCCATTTCCCAAGAACCAGGGCTGTCCTTCAGGATGGGATCTCCATCCACCATGCAGGTGATGAGGGACCTTCTCCACTGTATGCACAACAGCATTTGAATGATGGGAATTTGAATTAGGGGCTGGAATCAAAAGGAAAAAATTTGCAAATATGCCTTTAAAAAGTCCAACTACCCCATCCAAAGCTATTAGATGTGTTTATATGTGTTATGTACTTCTTGGTCCTTAAGAGAAAATAGAATCATCTTTAAATTCAAAAAACATTCCCTGGGTAAGACCACTTATAAGAAGTTTAGTCCAGAAAAAATATTATTCTTGTGTTACAAAATCAAAGCAGTGGAGGAAAAAATATCAAAGGGAATGATCAGTCAGGAAAAATGTCTGGGTTCCAAAATGCTGCGGGAGACCGCAGAGAAAGCACGGTAATATTTAAGCTTGTGCTAAACATACTTTTTTCTACTGTTACTTTTCACCAAGTATAAGTTTATATATGCTTTGTCAAATGCCTCTTTAATGATTTATTGTGAGGGATTTCCTACTACTCTTGAGCTTTAAAGTTCAGGCAAGGTTAAGGGGCTGGGTAGACTTTGGAAGAGAAAGGCCACATAAGAGGATAGTCATCAGAACATGGCACTAAGGAGGCGGAGGTCACCCTTCTGTGCCCAGCATAGCCCCCATTTCTAAGGGGTCTTGGTAGTTTTCCCAAGTCACAGCAAGACCAGCGTGGGTCAGCCAATCTGCAATGAACATACGGGTCATGGATCACACAGTGTCCTAAGGGTATTTGTGTGTATGTATGTATGCATACGCATGTGTGTGGTTGGGCTGGTACTGTGCCACATTATCAAACCACCGAAAGGTTGGATGGTTGGCAAATAGTGATGTCTTAAATACCAAGGATGACATCACCACTAGCATTCTGATCATTAGAATACGTCTTTTGCTGAAAAAGGAATACAATCAAGTAATTCCCTGAAGACTGACCAAAGTAATATGAAGACATGTCATCGAATTACTGATTCCTTCCTTCACATGCAAAAGCATATTCCTTGATGAAATTGTATGTTCTAAAACCAAAAGGCAGGGGTGTAGCTGCTCTCCACTTCTCCATTGAAACTGCTCTTGCTAAGGTCATGTTGACCTGTATGTGGTCAGATCCACTGAGAGATTCTCTTGGCCTTCATCCTACTCAGCAGTGTTCGACACAATTGACCATCCCCTCCTTCTTTTCAAACATAAATCAGATTGTTTTACTCATTTGCATAAAACTGTCCAATGGCATCTCATTGTACTTGAAAACAAAAGCCAAGTCCTACAAAGCCCTATTTGATCTGGTCCCACTTTAACTCTTTCCAGTCTCATAGTTTACAAATCTCATCTATCACTTTCCTCATTGATCAGAATAACACCAAGCTCTTTTCCTGCCTCAGGGCCTTTACACTGGCTGTATCCTCAGCTTGGAATGTCCTTCAAACAGCTGGGTCTTCTCAGTCTTTAAGTCTCAAATTAAAATAGTCCTGGCTTGAGAAGATTCTATGCCCCCATCTCCATCTCAGTTATTCTTTCTCGTATCAATGTCTTATGTGTCTTTCCTTTGGTACTTATCACATTCATAAACTATCTGTTGTTTCTTTGTTTACTGTTTATGTTCCATCTTCTCTACCCCAGATAGAACGGGGGTTCTTTGGGGGTAAAGACCTCATGTACCATATTCATTGTTATATTCCCTTAACCTAGAATAACATCTAGTTCATAGATAATGCTCAATGAATATTGATTTAGAGGAAGGAAGGGAGGAGGAAGAGAAAGAGGGATGGCAATGTTCCCAACTAGCATACTTTTCAAAGGTTGGTATGCCTCAATTCCCTCAAGGTGCTATGAAACATGGAATAAGGGGTTCAATTGATTATGGCTATAGCTGAAATAGAGCTGAGGTATCCCATGGGATGCTGAGCAGATGCAAGGTAAAGTGGCATACCCCTTGAGTAAGAAGCACTGCATAGGGCCCTAAGGCCAAATGGTGTGTCCATTGGAACATAGGGGACATGACTTTGAGACTACAGAACATTGTGGGGCAGTGCATTCTGTTCCCACAGCACCCCCTAGTGCTGAGAGTGTGAGAGTGAACCCTGTGATCCCCTGGTTGGACACAGAATGACCATGGCCAAACTCTGAGCTCCTGGAAGACCTGGATGGGGCCTCATTCAGCACTCAAAACACTGGTTGAATGGTTGAATTTAACAAAGCTTTTACATCCAGATTATTTGTATTTCATTTACAAAATGCTTATACAAAATGCTTATTACATGCCAGGTACTCTACTAAATGTTCATAGTCAAATCTCCACAACTCGACAAAAGAGATACCATTATTTTCACTACTTTACAGGTGAGGAAACTGAGTCATGAAAAGAATAAGGAACTTGCTCCCTAGTGGCAGAGCTGAGTCTTATCGTACCTTGGATCTACCATCTATGCTCTTAGCCACTAGCCTATGCTATTGAGGGTATCTAGGGATACTTGTATCCAGGATAGGTTGGAGGAAGCACAGCAAGGAAAGGGAAAATAGGGAAGCTGGGTACACACTCTTTAAGGGAACCCTGGTGGGTGAAGCCCTACACACTTTGTACACTACTTCCTGGTGCCATCTCTGCTGGCTAAGAGGTTGAAACCCTGAGGCTCCTGCCAGCATTGCCAGCCTAGTGCCTGACACCCACAGCATATCTCTTCCTCCCTTTCTGTTTTTACCGTAGTTCTAAGCTAGCAGTTGTTAGCCTGGTGCAACCGTGTCCTTGCAACCAAGGGGACATTTTTGATTGTCATAACTGGGAGCAAAGGGGTCTGCAGGCATGTAGTGGGTATCGGAGGCCAGGGATGCCACCAAGCATCCTACAATGCTCATGACAGTTCCCCCACACATACACAGCAAAAAATGACTGAGTTCCTAATGTCAACAGTGCTAAGAGTGAGTCACCCTGGTCATTGCCCAGAGACTACCTTTCAGAAAATTAAAGAAAATGTTTGTCAGACCATCAAAGGAAGGTGAACCCTAATCAATACTGGCCTGGATCCTGCGGCCCCTCTAGAAAAGCTGCAGAGAAAAGGCAAAGGACACTCCTGCCTGCCTCCCTCTTTCTCCTGATTCCTGGAACCACAGCCACCCCCTCCTGCTGAGAAGCTGAGAGCAGCCTTGGCCCACATGGCACGGAGCAGAGGCTGCTAATACCCACTTCCTTTGGCAGCTTCTTAATGCTCTTGGCTTAGAATTTGGTATTCCTCGAGCCCTTTTTCTTAATTACATTCTAGAGATGAAGGGAAACCTATGTATAATTCAGAAATGAATGGTCCTACCTTGGATTCCTCTCAAACACACCAAATCAGAGTAGAACTGTGCAGTTCCTCCAGATTACAGAGGTCTCTGAAGAAGACTGGACCTGGATGAGCCCAGCCAGAGCCAAACCACATCTCCAACCTGGACCCCCATGGCAGAACCCAAGAAAATTTAGAATGTTCTATGTGGATGATAAAAAAGAAGAAAAGTCAGGATCAGATTCAGGGTGAAAGAGAATGAGGAAAAATTAAGACCCGGACTTGACTTCTGGCTCTATCCCCAAACTCTATGACCTGGAATCATCACTCCCCTGTGAAATGGGGCTTGAGACACCCCCATAAAGATGCTGTGAGGGTCGGCTGGGAGGCTGTATAAGGGTCTCACCCTGCATGTGGATCACAGTAGAGCTTTATTGAATTTTTGTTTGCTCACTCACCAATATTCATCCTTTTATTTGCTTATCACTAGTTATCCTTTTAACCATCTCAAAACTCAAGAGAGCCAAAAGCTACTTATGTCTTTAGCTTACCAACCCAGGAGGAGTCAGATGTCCTGAGCACTCAATAGAATAATAATGAACACAAACCTTGAGAAGCACTGGATGTGACTTAATTTGCCGTCATTCAACGGAATCATATAGTTGACTGGGATTTAAAATTGGGCTTCAGCTAATGAATAAATGTACAATACAGAGTCAATGGCATGTGCTAAGATCATTATGGTCATCTGTGTGACCAAAGAATTATCTCGGATGGTATGGATAGGATCCTGTCCAGAGAAACGGACCAGGCCAGCAATTTTCAAACTCGAAATCTCCTGGGGAGTTCTCTGAGCACACAGATTCTCCATGGGACCCCCACAAAGCCTGACCAAATACATCTGACGGGGTCCATGAATATGCAGGTTCAAAGCTCCCTGAAGGGGATCCTAAGGGCAGATAGATTTAGGAAGCTTTTTTTTTTTTTTTTTGGTGGGGGGTACTGGGGATTGAACCCAGGGAGAGGCACTCAACCACTGAGCCACATCCCCAGCCCATTTTTGTATTTTATTTGGAGACAGGATCTCAATGAGTTGCTTAGATCCTCGTCATTGCTGAGATCCTCCTGCCTCAGCCTCTCCAGCCTCTGGGATTAAAGGCGTGAACCACCACCCCCAATTAGATTTAGGAACCTCTTGAGGAGGTTTCTAAATTGTGTGGAGCAGTTTACCCAAGTCCCAGGCACTAACCCATGATCCTTAAATCTCTTCCAAAATCTCAACCAAGATGTTTTGAAAGTATTGTTTAAAGCTGCCTTTGCTTTTACGTCTAGGAGAATATTTTTAGATATGAGATTTGTGTTCCTCTCAGCAAGATGCTCTACCTCATTACTACCAATTAGGCAAGTTCATTTAAAAGCTTTGAAACCATACTTGTAAAATTCCCCTTTGCTCATCCAACTTTATGTCTAAACAGTGCAGCTGATGGTTGTACAGTTCCATTTATGAATTCCACTCTTGTGAATGTATTTTCAAAAGTTTTTCAGAATTTCTTTGTCTGGGAAAGCCAGGACTGCTGGTTTTAATAAGAACATGGTTTACACATAGTTATCCAGGTCACTGATATTTCGTGGCTTCCCAGAACACAAACAGCACCCAGTACCCAGAGACAACCTTCTCTTTTTAAAACCAAGTCTGCTCCCACCCAACTCCATCCTTGCCTCTTACAAAAGGATGCCTCCTCACGCCCCTGACACCACTTTGCCTTCGGAAAGAGTAACATGGCTTACTAGAGTGAAAGGTTAGACTAAATGAAAAGCAAGTCTTGGCTCTGGTTAAAACTCACCAACATTGCAAAATGTCCACAATAGTGTCCAGCTATATGGCTTGCACCCAGTAGGTACCCAATCGCTAACTGAATGAATTTGGATCTCCTGTGCCTCCCTTTAAGAAAACTCAAATAAGAATTCTCTGAACAACTGCGACATTCCATGGTGTTCTCATCTGAGGTCGCATCCTATTACATAATCTACAAAGTAAAAGGAACTTTATTTTTAGCTACTGGACTTCATAGGGAAGACCCGAGTCCTATTTAAACTTCTCTTTCATCCCTAACCTTCAAATGACACTCCTATGATTTGCTTTATATAATTTCTACTATTTTTTAAAAAAAAGACTCAGTTAAAGATGGCCTCGAGCAGATTTAAAACAATACAAAACAACAAGAGAAATAAACCAGATGGCAAAAAATCATAAATCAGGCCAAGCCGTGCTGAACAAGCTACAAAGGAAGCCATCATCAAACTGTAAAGGGAAGAGGCACTTCGTTCCTCATGGATAAGTCTCCATTATTGCTTCCTTGCAAAGGAAAGCTCAGAGGTCACCCAGGGGAGTGTGGTGTCATCCCTCCTCCACCTGCCACAAGCCAGATTGGAGAGAGCTGCATGATAGTTGGGAACCCCCAAAGGGTCAGTACTCAGGGCAGGCGAGTATGGCATTGCTTCCCACGTGACAGAAAACGAAGAGTTCGGGAGGATATCTGTTTTAATTGCATGATGGCCAAGGTAGGGAAAGAAGAGAAAGAAATTGAGCCAATATATCTGCACTGTTTCTAATGCTTGATTGAAACAACAAAAACTCCCCTTTAGGAAAACCATCCATCCCTATCTTTTCTACAGATGTCAATAAAAGGGCACACCTTACAGGAACATCATTCTTGTCTTCCTCTGGGCTGAGGAAGACAAAAGAGATTCAAAAATTCAAGACTCATATGGCTTGGCTGTGTCTCCAACACTGGACTAAATGTTTGGACTGTTCCATAGAGGAAAGGGCTTTAGTTTTAGGGGATTTGTTTTGTTATATAATTGCTGCACACATGTGTGTGTGTACACGTGTACACACGTGTGTATCTGTATCTGTCAATCTGCGCAGGACTGGCCTTTCAGCTCTAACAACAGCTGCCATATATTTCTAGTGCATTAAAAAGGCTTCTTTAAAAAAAAAAAAACTAACAATAACTGGGGCTCTTAGGCAAGAGTACATGTCCATTAGTTTTAGATACTTAGAAGTACACGCTGTTCTGTTGTAACACAACACGCAGAAAATCTGGCACTAGTTTTTCGACCCTGGAGCCCTGTTTACAAACATACTGAATTATTAACCCCAGTACATCATCCTTGCCCCACTCCATTTTATCTACGTGACCTGAAAAGATGCAGAAGGTTTGCCAGGGCATGCTTTTCAGTCTGGATTTATGGGCATGGATAACGCCAAGGACTCCTGTTTACTACATGCTGACCGCTTTGCACCACCCAATAGGAGCTTTCCAAGTGGAAGAAGAAATGTGGCTATGCAACTGGGGATCTAAGCATCACAAAGGGGTGACATCCATAGATCTAAATCTGTCTACTACCTTATCACCCCATCTGTGTGTCCCACAGCCAGTGTGAGTGCATCAGAGTTCCCTGTAAATCATTTTTTTGAGAAACTCTAGAACTCTGTGGAGATGAAGGACTGGTACTGCATTCGCTTCCCCACCTGCTTCCAGAGGCTTCTGTATATTCCCAATTAAAGCCCTCATTGACTTATTATCCCCATCCAAGCAAGCATTGAGCTGTGTTGTAATCACTTCTTTAAATCCTACTGTTTTCTCTAGAGGAGGTACTCCGGAAGCTGGGGCAGGGATCACTCTGGCTTTATCAGTTACCACTCTATCCCTGAAACTTTGCAAGGTGCAAGATTGGTAGTAGAAGCTCAATAATATTTGTTAACTGAATGTACAGATAGGTGAGTAAAAAGGGCTCCCTATTCTAGGGTGACCAATTGTCTCAGTTTGCCTGGAACTGAGAGGTTTCCCATTCCCTGGGACTTTCAATGCTCAAACCAGGACAGTCCCAGCAAAGTAGGACAACTTACCTTCTCCTTTGATGCCACATTACCAGAACCAGCTCACAGAGGCACACCCCCCCGCCCCCCCCCCCCCCCCCCGCTCCCAGGAGCTCCCAACCCTGATGCATCTGTACATACAGCTGCTCTCCTCAACCATCAGCTGAAGGGAGGGGCAACCTTCTAAGGTGACATTCCTTTGTACCCCATTTCTGTCCAATGACAAATGACTGCCCTAGTCAAACTGCCTGGTCAGCTTCTTTATGAGAGGCAATAATGGCTTATTTATTTCCCAGACTCAGAAAATGGGAAGGTGTCAGAATAATCAGGAAAGATACCCAAATTGAAGCTGTGTCCCTGAGATTGCCCAAAGGCAGGCATGGTGCCAGATACCTGTGCACTCCAGATGAGAAGCTGCTCCTCTCCCTTTCTGGATACCTGCAAAATCTCTCCAGGTCCCATATGCCCATCTGTTTCCTGAGCTTACCTGCCTTTCCCCCATGTCAAGATTAAGAGACGAGACGCTGAAGCCTATCCTCACCCTACATTTGTCGGGGACATGATAACTTGGAGTTGGCTTGAGTCTCAGGAAAGATAACCCAAGCCAGTCCTGCCACTCCAGATCCACAGTGCTTGTTTATGCAGTGGGGAGTGGATTCTGTCACCAATTTGGAACAAGTTCACCCATTAGCATAACATTCTTGCTTATTTCTTGCATGCCCTTCCATAGATTGTCTAGAAAATGTAAGTTAAAATTGAAGTTAAGAGAAAAACTAGAAGAAAAACCAAATGTCCACTGGTAATAAACTGTGCTATATTTATGTAATGGAATATTAAATAGCAATAACAGAGAATGGATACTGACACATACAATAACATGAATGAATCTCAAATACATTATGCTGAATGAAAGAAAGCAGACATAGAGGTACATACTGTACAATATACTTATATGAAGTTCAAAACCAAGTAAAACCAATCTTCTCTGTTCAAAGTTAGGGTTGTAGTTACCTTGAGAATGTGAGAAGGAAGATATATTGACTGGGAAGTCAGCTTTTGGCAGGGATGGAAATATTATGTATCTTAATGTTGGTGGTGCTTACACCAATGGACAAACTGGCAAAACTTTATTAACTTGGACACTTAAGATGATCTCATTTTATTTACTTTATACCTCAATTTAAAAGGCAAAACAAAACAAAAACAAAAGCAAGAGAGAAGATACTTGCTTTCATCCCGATCCAGCAAGCCATGTCATTTAACCCCAGGGAAAGCATTCTTACCTCCTCTGCAAGTACATTATTCTACCTACCTGCTTTGGCTGTCAAATTAAATTAGATGAAACTGAGTGGGGTGCTTGTTCAATCTCATTTGTTAAATGTATGCTCGACAAAGGCAATGCTGTCAATCCCAATGAAATTAGGGTTTGTCAAATGAAGGAACTGATGTGTGTGTGTGTGTGTGTGTGTGTGTGTGTGTTTATAAAAGACAGATTCCTGCATTTAGGATTCACTCTCAAATATCTTTCTAGCAGCTGTATCTCTCAGCCTATTAGTCAAGGGCAGGCACCCAGCCAGCTGTTTGCTGGATTCGACTTCCCATGTACATGATCATTTCAAAGGTCGTGTATATGTTAATTTACTACCTGGTTGTTATTTAAGAGGATTTTATTACATCATTTTATGTTGATTTATTCTCTCACCTCCTCTAGGAAATTCTGGATTCAAGAGCAACCAATGAAGGGATAGCTCTGGGTGAGCATGAGACCTCAAAGAAATCACGCTTAAATTAAACATGAACACACACAAGCAATAGGTTTGGGTAGGAAATGATTATGATTATGATTGCCATTGTCTGGAGCTGAAGAAAGAAGTGGTTGAAACAAAAATTGTTCATATTTTTACAAAGAAGAGAGCAACTAAGAGTGACACCCACAACATACACTGTCTAAGTATTTATTTGACACGATAGCAATGGCCATATGGTTAATCTGACAAGGTCTAGGCCTTTATCATTTGACTTGAAATCCTCACCCCCCCCCCCCCAGGAAACCTAAAGACTTCACTATTTTATTATAAGGCAAAGCAGTTTCATTTTCTATGGAGTCTTTGAGGTCAACAGTATCCTAAAGCTGGAATAACATGGAAAAAGGATATAGAACACAGGACCAAAGAATGGAGAAAGGAGAGTCAGGAGAAGAGGTGAGATGGTGATTCCAGGGAAGCTTGGGGGGGCATTGCTGGAAGAATATGCCATGCATAAGGCTGGCAGGAGTTATAGACAAGGTTCCTGCGGTGGTGGTCCAGCAGGGAGAGTAGCAATGAGAAAGGCCAGTAGCAGAGGGGTCTGGAAAAATAAGGCCCTGATAAAAGCACTTATTTGCTTTCAGATGAACGTCTTCGTGCTTCATTGACTTCTCTCCAGCACCTGTAATCTATGGGCTCTCCCCCACACGTGTTCCTGTTGGAAAAAAGAATGATTCAAGTGCAAAATCATCAGTGAGTGATCACCATTTTTCTTCTGCTCAAATGTCACATTCAGGAGCCCATATGCTGCCATTCAGAAATCTATTAGCAACATAGCAGAGTCAGGAACTCCCGTGACCTACTTTTACCAGACAGTGGATGTTTCTAATTCCGCAATCAGTGAAACAGCAAAAACGATTAGAAAATGTGTGTGGCATTGTGGCGGATCAGGCCAGGCCAAGTATAGCCGCAGGGGAAAGGTTAATAGAATGTAACTTAAACAGCTTGTGTGCTTCTGAATCTGACCCTGGTGGTGAGGGACGCCAGGCAAAATGGAGTCCTTCAAAACCCCAAACGTGATCTCTCTCCACCATCCCCAACCCTTCTATAGCCCGAGTTTATCTGTACCCTCCGTTTTCCCCTCACAGCCCTTCCTGCTCCAATTGTGTCCTCCAAACAGATGAGCCCAGCTCTGTCTGCAGATTGACATCTTGTCCTCTTTGAACACTGTAGGCCTCCAGATCACCAGCCCCACTGAAATAGGTCCACATGTTGATCCTTCCAGAACCGCAAACTCCAACTTAGCTGGGGATGGTGGCGCACACGTGTAATCCCAGAGACTCAAGAGACCCAGGCAGGAGGATAGCAAGTTTGAGGCCAGCCTCAGCAACTTAAGCAGACCTCAGCAACTTAGCGAGATCCTGTCTCAAACTAAAAAAAATAAATAAATAAACAACAATAACAACAAAACCTGAGGATATAGCTCAGTGGTACCCCTGGGTTCAGTCCTCAATGTCGTCGTAGCTAATTATATCCCTCTGTCCTGAGTCCCGCCTTTCTTAAATAAGGTGGAAAAATAATCCTCCAAGGAAAGATTAAAAAGGAGCTGGACAAACTGCTTTGTGCATTATAATTTTTCTCCCCAAAAGGATCCATTTTGGAATTCTTTTTTAAATGTTCACACCTACATTTTAACCGCATTTTGGAAAAGAATTTCATTCAAGAATCTTCCGCCCCCAACAAATCGAAGCTATATTTTATTTCATTTTTTTAAAATGGAAACAACCTATCCTGGTAGAGATATAAATTTTGTCTTTTCCTTTTTACTGTGTTTTCAAAGCCATTTTCCTCAGGGCTAGACACTGACTTAGAATCCTCTTAAAGAGCAAAGCCCACCCCGGCCCCCACACCTCTACCTCCTTCCCCTCCCCTAGGTCTTAAATGAGTCCATTTTCCCACACCTTTCTACAGTTATATATCCATTGTGCACAGTATTGGGAGCGACAGTGACAGGGAGCAATGGGACTAAGGCTGTCTGCCTTCATTGCAGCTTGGAAATTAAATACTATTTATTGTTGTCCTCCCTTGGGCCAGTCCCTAAACATGAACTTCTCCATACAAAAGATACCTAGTGGTGGTTTGGCTAAACCCCAGTGTAGATGCTACAAAGGATGCCATGAAATTTGCAAAATTCCCAAATAAAATGAATGCACGTGACAGAGAGCACTTTTCATTGCGGAGGAGAATGGCTGAATTGGGGATCAACTAAAAGCAGATTCTGAGACCAAGGTCCAAGTGCAAGCAGCATATGTGAGAAGGGATCCCAGGCAGCAAGTGTGGGGAACACTGCCAGGAAGAGAAGGCAGCCAGTCCAGGTGGGTTAATGAACAGCTGACTGCTGTGGGTGATGGAGGTTCCAGCCCAGTGGGAATTA
Organism: Sciurus vulgaris; assembly: GCF_902686455.1. NCBI lineage: Eukaryota > Metazoa > Chordata > Mammalia > Rodentia > Sciuridae > Sciurus > Sciurus vulgaris. The sequence continues at coordinate 124,653,549 of NC_136471.1, read as the reverse complement.
ACCTCAGGGAACTCTCTATTGAGGGGAATAAGCTGCAGTTTCTGTCTTCTACTGTCACTGCGACACTAGTTGAGGACTGCTTCTAAGGGAAGCATCCAAGCCTCTTGCTTGCCCCATGCCTGGGCCAGTCCCCAAATTGTAGAATGGAGCTTCAGGAGTACATGGTAAGCACACTGGCAGGCAAAGGTGAGCCCCAGGGACATAGGGGTCAGCCAAAGAGCTTCTACCCTAGAGAAGGGTGGGCAAGGGGTTAGGTGCTGCAGCCTGAAAGCCACCACTATGCAGGTGTAGTCCTACTGGTTCCTCTTTCTTCACTCCCTAGAATCCTTCCTGGAGCCCCTGAACCAACAACAAGCTGGATTTTCCCAAGATCTGAGGTCCCACAAAGTAAATTGGGTGTCTTAGAAGTCTTCTGCACCCAATAAGCAAGTCTTGGCATCAGAGCCCAAATCACAACCCAGAGCCTGAAGCAGCCAGTGGCCCTTCCAAAGACCCCAATGTACCCCCAAGGAGCAATTTAATCACTGCGACTCTTGGCTCCATAAATACTGAACTCCTCGTAGACGATGTCTGTTTTACATCAGAGCTTTGTGTCCAGAGAGCCTGCCACCATTCCCAATGTAATGCCTTATTCCCCAAGGGAGAGAAGTAGTTGAATTCAAGATGGGCCTCATGCAACTAACTGCTTCACTCTTCCTGGGAAGCCTGCTGGGGTAAGTTGGGGGTTTTGTTGTTGTTGCTGTTTGATTTTTGGCCAGGATTTATTTTTTGCAAGCTCTATCTTTGTCAAATGCTATCACAAGCAACATTAAGACAGCTCTACATATGGCCACCAAAAGACATGTTCAGGAATATTCATAGCAGCTTTATTTGCAATAGCCCCAAACTGGAAACCACCCAGATGTCCGTCAGCAGGAGAATGGATAAACAAACTGTGATACATCCATACAATAAGATACTATGCAGCAATAAAGAGGAAGGAACTACTGATAAAAGCAACAATATGGATGAATCTCATAAGCATAATCTAAGTGAAAGCAGCCAGACACAAAAAGCTATGTACTGCATGATTCGATTTATATGAAAATCAAGAACAGACAAAACTACAGTCATCTATGGAGACAGAAGTCAGAAGAGTGTTTGCCTTTGTGGGATACTGAGTAGGGAGGGGTGCTGGAACGGTATTCTGTTTTGATCTGGGGGTGGTTAAATGGATGAACACACATGCGCTTACAACCCAATCAGCATTCAAGATTTGTGTATTCTGCACATCTTATCGTGTTGGTGAAATATACCTCGATAAGAAGGTAAACTAGAATAATAAGTGGAAAATAATATCTAAATACAATAAGACCACTCTAGAGGATACTGCCTCCCTCTCTCTAACTGTGACCAGTGGAAACTTAAGCTCATTCCTCGAGCTTTGTCTCCTGAGGGAGAAAATGGCTGAGAGTACTTTCTTGTAAAGTTAGCATTTTTGCCAGAGGAAACAGAAGACAGAAGGAAAACCTAAAAGGGAGCATGGAGCCTCTGGTAGGCAACATGAATAGCTTGGGGGACTGAATTAGCGCCCCCCCCAAAAAATGCACATGTATTCACACATCATATCATGTCCACACCCACCCCAGGCCCCATACTACCTGCAGCACCTCACACTCACACCCAACACCACCACTGCGGCACACCCTACAGGCTCACACACACAGCCCTGCGCACATCATGTACACACACGTACACAGCCCCATAATGCTGCACATGCGCACACACAGGGAGGCAAGCATCTCTCCTCACAGGGCCAACTCTTAGCTGTCTCAGTACTGTCTGGGTAATCTCTCCTTCCTGCCACTGCCAACCACGGTCACTGTCATCATCATTATCATCATCATCGTTCAAGGAACATCCCTTGTGGACAGGGACATATCAGAGTGCACACAGCTGTGACCACAGACAAAGACATCTGCCTGGAGCCACCTGCTCACCCTGAAAGCTGTCTAGGCACATCAGGTTTACACCTGGTTCTAAGGAGTGAGTGTCCTGCAACCTTCAGCTTCAGCCCCAGCAGCAACCTTACAGTGACATCTAGTCTAGACATCCTCATCCTCCCTCTCTTGCTTCATTTTCCTGGGCCCAGATCAACACTGACCTTTCAAACAATGCTGACATCATTGCCAGGAGGCTGCAGAGAAATCATCCAGCATCCAGAAGGTGCCACCCTGTCCCTTTAGTATGCCAGCATCTCCTCACTGTTACTCTTTGCCATGGGTTCAGAGCATAGCTGCAGACTTTTGATACGCTGGAAACCCTTTCTTCTGCTGTTCTTAGTTACCTTAACTCAAAGAACTAAATCCATTGAGTCCATTTCTGTAGTTGCTAACCATTTGAGAACTCAGCACAAATGGTTCTGAACATGTGGAGGACAGTGAAAAAGGCCCACAAGTGTTCTCACAATTTCCCTCTAAGGAGTCTACCCCAAAGATAAATGCACAGTCATGTTCATCACAGTCCTTTTGTTTTAGAAAGTCTGGAACTGTCAATCAGGAGGGAACTGGTCAAGGTGATTATCACAGAGTATTATACGGAATATTACCCAGTCATAAAAAAGGATGACAGACTGGTATGGTCTTGACATGGAAAAAATGTCCAAGGAAATTATTTAAAGCAAAAGAAGTGAAAAGTCACATGGCAGGTGAGAACTGAACCAAGGGCCTTGCACGTGCTAGGCAGGTGCTGTACCACTGAGCTCCATCCTCAGCCCTAGATATTTTTACACATAATGTGAATTAATTTTTGCTAAGTGTGTATGTAAGGACTTAAAGAATAAAACAAAGCATGTACCAGTTTTCTCTGATAAGATTATAGAAGGTTGTATAGAAGGTTTCTTTGCTTTAAATGTCCACAATGTTTGCATTTTTCAATGTGTTACTTTCTTCAATAAGAAATACAGGATAAGAGACTAAAACATATTTTCTAAGTGCCCATCACTGGCTCCCACCCATTCTTTTCAAAGTCTGGTTACTGGTACTGAGGCAGCTGAACCTTGAAGCCATGCAGACAAGGATTAAATAGTTGATGCAGCATATTCTAGCTGTGAGTCTTGGGCATGTGACAAGGCCCTTTGCCTTATTGTATTCTGTCCTCCACCATTAACAAACCTCACTGAGAGCCTCTTTAATGCCACTCCCTGTGCCAACTCTGGGGAAACCATGGTAGACAAAGTACTCACCCCCTTCCCACTTGGTGTTGTACCTATAACTGTAAAGTGAAGGCACCTCTGCAGGGTTATTGGAAGGATTCTTACTATGATAACACTGTCAGATACATAAAAGGCCTTTGAAACTGTTGGCTACTTAAAATAAATCCAGGGATCATGACTTAGTTAAGGAAGGATAAGCTGCCTAACAGATAGCTCCAAACTTGTAGTGACTACAATGGCTAGAAATGGCTCATTATTTCTTGTTTATGTAACAGTCCAGGTTAAACACTCTAGATCAGGCAGTTCTGATCTATGCAATGACACTCTCTAGGCCGAGGAGGCCTTTCCATTTTTAACCATGGCTTCCAAGGTGACCCTGGGGCTTTGTTCCATCTCAGATAGCCACTGGGAAAGGACAGAGCTTGGAAAAAAGTATGGAAAGCTTTATGGTTGGACCAGAGGTGCACACATGATTTCTACTCCAATCCCATTGGCCAGAACTCAGGGGCATGGCCATACATAAAATTGCAAGGGAGGCTGGTAAATGTAGTCTAGCTAGGTGCACAGATGAATAAAATAGGTTTTGGGGTCTAAGGAGCAATCAGTGCCACAGTAAATTAGAGATGGAAACACATCTCAATGGCTCTGTGGGTGCAAAAAGCTGATGCTCAAGGAAGCCTTTGCTTTGAGAAGCTTTTTTTTTTTTTTTTTTTTTTTTTGCTGATACTTTAGTATTTTTGGAAGAACTCTAGAAGACATGTTTTTAAGGCTCTCTTTCTCTATTACCAAGGTTGTCCTGCCACCACCTAAAAAACAATGCCAGTCCCCAGCTCTGACTTTCACAAGATTTGAGATGCTGTCAAAAATAAATGCCAGCTCATCAGATTTGGTGTGAAAGAGATGCCAACACACATATAACTCAAACTAAAAGCTGCAGACAAGAAGCTGTACTGTACATACATTGTCCTCCTCCCCTAAAGAACCTTTAATGCTAGCCAGTGAATTCATGGACTAAATCATGGCAACTAATAGGAAGCGTCACTTTTTCCCCTTAAGCTGGCACTTTGCAGAACCAATACTTATGTGTCTGTATGCTAGAGACTTACATTACAGATTCAGAAGGCTGGAAATTTAATTCTACACTTGGGCTTGCTTTTATCATCCAGGAGACTGTAGAAAGTCCATGTGTGGTTGAGATAGGGACAAGATGTTTATAATATGATACTATTCACTCATTCATTCATTCGCCCATTCAATCAATATATAATGAATGAGTCCTCAATTATTAGCACTGTGTCCCAGGCTGAGGAGACCATGATGAAAGACATACTTACCATCTGAGGGCAGAATCAGCCATGGGAATGCATGGCTACAAGGCAGCAGGTGTTCTGTTGGAGAGGAGGTGTGTGCAATGGCAGTGGAAGCACAAGAAACAGATTATTAGAGAGGCTACTCAAGTCTTCGCTACTTCTCTGAGTTACCTGGCACAGAAGCAGAAAGTAATCCATCAGAACCCTCCTATGCTCAGTAGATGAAATGGCTGGACATGCGAAGAGAAAGACTGCTCCATGACCCCAAGGACTTTTTATTTATGCTTTCATTGGAAAGAGAGCAGGAAAAACACTAGAAGCTGCAGATGTTGGATCCTTCCTCTATACCAGGCACTGTGCATACTTGTCAGCAATCTTGCCAGGCAGGTGTCACCACTGCCCATTGTACTGAGACACTGCTGAGTCCCAGAGAATGTAAGACACTTGTCTTGTTATGCAGTAATCAGAGACCTGAGGATTTGACGTGTTCAACTTCACAGACGGGGCCCTTTCCATTGCCTCCTCTTACTGCCCACCACCAACAAGGAAAATCAGGGAAAGCAGGCCAAATGGGTAGCAGTGGGTACTTCTGGGGAGAGGTAGCAAAGGATCATGGGAAGAGGCTGGTCTCAGGGACCAATGCTCGCCTCCTGGGAGCAAAGGGAGGATAAACTGTCATCATCCATTCATTGATTCAACAATGTCTATTAAGCAACTGCAAGGTGCCATGCCCGGTTCTAGATGTTGGGGGGCTATGGCAGTAAACAAGACTTGGGGAGGCAGGTGGTAGAAGAAGGGGATTACATATGCTAACAATTTTTATCACACATGAGAGGTAATAAAATAGAAATCTTTTCATTCCTGATGTGGATGATTAGAGAAAAATACATTAACAGAGTTTAGAAAGAAATCAGTTCAAGCACAAGAAATGTGGAATTGTGAAATATACTTTGCAAACTCCGGGAGAAGATAAAGGATAAACCCAGAGGGAAAAGCCAATTCTGAGGACATGAACCAAAAATGTTGACAGCCACAGTCTCTAGGTAGCAGGATTATAAATGATATTTATTCTCTTCTTGTCATCTTTCCATATTTATAATTTTCAAAAAATAAGTATGTCTTAATTTTATGATCATAGAAAAACAAAATTGACTAAGAAGGTAAAGAAAATAAAACCCCAAAGAATCAGAGCAGGCGGCTTCCCTGTGTTTCATCTCTTCCTCTCCTGGCACGTAGGCATTAACTGGCAAGTCAGCCTCACTCCTATAGTAATTCTGAATGATATCTTATTTCAACACACTGCCTGATTATTTCAGAATTCACTCCTGGGGTAGCCACAGGAGGAAATATACACTCGTCACTGAGATATCAGGGACTGAATCCTGAGCTTGATTTTTCATTAGGGCATTGTGCCACTTTTCAATTAAGACAGGTTCATCTTTTTTTTCTTTTTTTGAAAAGTGCCGATGTGTAAAACCTCATTTCCTTCCTTAGCACACATGCTTGTGGATTTTATTTTTAATTTATTTCCATGTGCTCCTAAGAGTGGCAGAAAAACCGAGCTGGTGAGCTGTGTTGCCACAGTGCTCCGGGTGCTGGAAAGGAAATGGCAGCTCTGTATGAACAATGCTCTGGAAAAATCTGGGAAACCCAGTAGAACACACCTAGGGTTTGTATGAAAGGGCAGGCATTACTCACAGCTGCTTTGACAGTGAGAAAGGAGACAGAAGAGCTGTGCAGTCCTTCAGCAATGAACGTGCCTAGATGAATCGGTCAGGTCTAATCTAGAAGCCAAGGAAGAATGGTCTCATGTCTCAGTATAGTGCATTCCTTGCATTAGCTTTTTATTCAAAGTATTTTCCACATTCTTGAATAAAAGGAGCTTTCCACCCCACCCCCTCAAGTATTAAATCTAAAAATGAAAATATCCCCACTCAAACTAACAGGGTCTGTGAGGGGCCTATGTTCTTAACATAAGATTCTGCTTCCTGCTGGAAATATTGTTTCAGACAAAATAGAAGCAATGATAGAAGGAGTGCAGGAAACATCTGTGTATACAAACAGGCCAGCTCACTAGGAATGAAAATGCATTATGCATCACGAAAGTCTAAATATTTTTATTAACATAGTTTGTTAACCAAGAACTGAGAAATAAGGTTCCCTAAGAGTACCCCATGAAGTGCTTGCTTCAATAATTCATTTTATTCTTAGGAGAGAAGTAACTCTGAAATCTTATCTTAGATTTTAGCAATGAGTTTTCTATTAAAAGTTATTTCTTTTCCATCTCAGGCTGAGCAAAGCTCTGGGCCAAGGGGGTTAGGGAATTTGTTTCATAAAACTGACAGCTTGGCGAGCATTCAATCACTCGGCACTCCACAGCCCAGGAGAACAAATAAGTCCTTTTCTGATGCCGCTCCAGACACATTACAATGTATGTTCCATAGCTTTATTCCTGCCTTCGCACTATTTGCCTCCTGCTACAAAAAGAAAAAGGGGCAGAAAGCACATGGAGAAATACACCGAGACCTATGAGGAAGTGAAATTAATCAATCACTCTCTCATTTGGAAGTTGCAGAAAAACATCCAGGTTGGATGTGCTGTTTTAGTGGTTGGGCCTGGCCTATCCATTCAGGGAGCTCCCAGCCATTTTGTTGTCCTGTCCTCAGTGCTTCTGGCCTTTGCAAGATCTAACAGAAGCTTTGATAAGGCAAGCTTGATGGCTGCCTTTGGCAGAGGTGCTGCTGAGAGCAGGTGACTGGCTTACAGCCTGGGCATCGTCCTGGGCAGCAGAGATCAGCAACCCCAGACCTTATATCAGCAAGAACCCAGCTTGGAAACTCCAGCTTAATAGGCTTAACCCAGAGCAGCCAGAGAAAGGAAACCATTACAAAATTTCTGTCCCCTCCACCTTTTATAAGAAATTATGAAGACTGTTTTCCTTGACACTCATACCCAAAAGTATAGTTTAAAAATCTCTATGAGACACAGCTAACACAGGCTCATGGAAGATGGTGGTGAGGGTAATGAAGAGGGCACAGGGGAACCTCCCGAGGTGGCCTTTGTCTCCACTGGGATGCTGGTGACCTAGGCATGCTGTTGGAGGAAATTCTTCCAGTTGTACACTGAATAATATGTGTACTTTTCTATAGGTATGTTAGGATTTTAGACAAAAATCGGAAAATAGAAATCTAGCATGGGCTTCTCCCATTCATACAGCTGACTTTAAAAAACAAATATTACCCAGAGAAGAGTAAGCCATGTCGCCTCTACTCCTTAAAAATTCTGACCTCTTAAAGGTGGATTTGAAATAGAAAACCTGTTTTAAAAGGATGATACCATCATTTAAACTTTCACTTACCATTCCCTTTATGCTTGGGGAAGAACATACCATTGACAATATTGCTCTGACGAATATCCCGTCCTAATATAATGGTACCGAAGGATGTCAGGCACCATGGCAGATTATATCCTAGTGACTTTGGGGGCTGAGGAAGGAGGATCACAAGTTTGGGGCCAGCCGCAGCAGTCTAGCAACATCCTATCTCAAAATGAAAAATAAAAAGGGTTGGGGATGGATGACTGGGTCCAATTCCCAATACCAAAAATAAAAATAAATAAGAAACCCAGAAAACAGAAGGAACAACATGAACAAATAACAGAGCTCATTTTTACCTAGAGACTCATTTTAGAATTAGTAGGGTCCTTAAAGGGTAGGGTCTTTCCAAAGACCCAAGCCATTGTGGTCCTTTTTCACTCCTCCACCATCCAAGCCAGGCGGCCAGATGAATCTCATTCTTGGTTTTTCACACCTTCTATTTTTTCCTTCTCTTTTATTCCTTGGAACTGAATTGCTCTTTAATTGCCTGCCCTCCCTATTCCTACTGCAGTAGGTTCAGACGCCACCAAGAGAATGAACTGGTATCCTAAGATGAGTTTGTCTCCTCCCTTTGTCACATTTATTTTCTTTTTAATGGATACCCAAAAATGACATTTATGGGGTGCCATGAGATGTTTCGATACATGTATACATTGCGTGGTATTCAAACTAGGGTAAACAGATCTATCTGCTCCAACAATGATTTTCTCTATGGTGAAAATATTCAAAGTGCTTTCTTCTAGCTTGTCCTGCTGCATTTTGTAATGTAGATGAAGCCTTGCACCAGGACTGGATGGGAAAAATCCCTTTCATTAGCTTCCTATTTCAAGCACTCCTTTGTCCCTACCCTTTACAACATGTTGTCTGTTTATTTACTGAGGTTTATTTTGCAAGAGAAAATGGTTGCAATGGGGGTGGGGAAGGGAAGCTTTTGATGACTTAAAAAATTGTAATTTGGTTTCAAAAGAGTTATGAATAATGGAGGGCTACAGTCACTGTGGAAATTAAGATCTGAGTGGTCCACTGCTATCAATGATTCTGTATTTTGCTCCTCCAAAAAAAGGTCTTTTCGAATCGTGATTTCAAGGATGTAGAAACACATTATATAAACTGTTTTTCTCATCCCGGGCCCAGTATAAAATATTTCCATGTCCAGTTAAGGATCTTCAAGTCACAGATTCTGGCAGGACCAAAGGATTTGTTCATTCACCTGAAATTCATATGAAATGTCCAGACAAGACCTCAAGAGGCAGGTGGGATAACAAGGAGGACATGACACAGTCTAGTTCCCAGGGAAGCAGAATGGAGTTCTTGGGCTCCTAATTTTTTTTGATGACTTTGTTTATTTATTTATTCATTTATTTTGAGTACTAGGGACACTTTACAGGGGCACTTTGCCACTGAGCTACATCCTGGACCTTTTTATTTTATCTTAAAACAAAGACTCACTAACTTGTCCAGGCTAGTCATTTTGTTATTGTTATAGATGGATGTTAGGTTGTAAAAAAGGGCGCGCAGTTATGGTTCATCGCTAGCTCCCAGAAACGCTCCACAGATACAGGTCTCATACAAGGAACCCTTTATTTTGTGCAGATGAATTCACGTCTGCACGGGGAAAGGGGAAAAGGAAAAGGAGAAAGATGGCGTATGGTTCCTCTCAGACATAGGAATTTCGCGGGCTGAGAGGAACCAATCGCGGAGGAGAATTCTTACAGACTGACTGACGGACCAATGACATATTAGGACGTAATGTTGGAGACAGGAAGATTACAGCAACGTAAGCCGGAAATTCCTGTAACGTGAGAGGCGGGCTAACGCAGATTGACAGGTGACGGGGGAAGCCGGGAATTCCTTACAATGGACACAACTTATTTATTTTTATGAGTGTTGATGATCGAACCCAGTGCCTCCCAAGTGCTAGGCAAGCGCTCTACCACTGAGCTACAGCCCCAGACCCCTCGGGCTCCTATTTTAAGAGAAGCATTTCATATGGAACCAGAGCTCTTTGAAAGGGTTTGGGATATGTTCTTGCTTTTTCTATGCACAAGCTGCTTTCTGCTTCATGGTGGCATCCCTATGCCAAGTCCCCGGGCTGAACTGTCTGCACTGCTTTGGCCCCTGCCCAGATCATCTGTCCATGTTTCAGTGCCTCTCCTGGCAGGGAGGTGACCAACTTACGCTGGTTTGCCCAAGACAAACTGGGTTTTAAAACTGAAACATCTCATGTTCCAGGAACCCTCTCAATCCAAGGCAAAGCAGGATAGATGGCTGGCCACCAGCCAACCCTCTCTTCCCAGGTGGGCAGGATCAAACTCCACACACACTGCTTCAAGATTCTGACCTATTGTATGGATTTGTAAAAGTGTTATTGTATGTTTATACCTTTATTTTATTTATTTATTTTCATGTGGTCCTGAGGCTGGAACTACTCAGCCCCTATTGTATGGATTTTTCAAGTGTATTCAAAGCTGCTGAGGAAGGTGCTCCTGGCTATGGCTGGGTCAGGTTTTGGTTTTCCTGACAGTAGTTTGAAAAAGCTCTTTTTACCCATTGTTTCCAATCACATTTTCTTCAGAATTGGGAGCTCACAGGATTACCTGAGCCACCCCAAGATTTTCTGGCCACTCCCCTAGGCTTCAGCTATCACTACTCTTGATTGCAAAGGGAGGGGACTACAAGACAGAAACCAGGGTGTCCTGACGATTTAGCCTACCTACCAGCTGTTTTCAAGTTCCGCAAAGTCAGCTTTCTAAATATTTTCAGGTCCAGCTGCTCACCTCCTCATCCAGGGTTGTTATCCTGCTTCATTTCGTCCTCTTGTCCCTCCCTGGGTCACTGCAATGGGGCCTAATTGTTCTCCTTCCCCAACCCCCACCCCAGTTCACTCTCCACTGGGAAAAAGACCAAACACCTACATCAAATGATTTCACTGGCTTCTTTGAAACAGTTCAGGATGATGTCCAAGTTCTTTATCAAGCTTCGTAAGACTCTTATGATCTGGGCGTGCCCATCTTTTTGGTGCATGACTCAGAACCTGCCCTTTTGCCACCTCAGTTTCCTCATCTACAAATGGAAATAGCTGTTTCTAAAATGTACTGTGTGGTTCAAGTGGAAGCACCCATATTCAATTCTTGGCCAGGTGCTTCAACTCCATCTTGGACACTGAGGACATGGAGTCCTTGGCCCCCAACCATAGAAGTGGTAAAAAGAGATGAAGGATAAGGATGGAGTACTAGGTGTTGTCCTCTTCAGAAAGAAAGGGGCAAGTGACAGATCTGAAGGCAATGCAGTAGTATCCCATACAGATAGGAGGTGAAGAGCTCCCTGCTCCAAATCTCCACCAGGGAGCCGAGAACAGGTGGAGTTAACTAGAGAGAGGAAGGTGGGTTTCATTCCCTGGTGAGCGATGGTGACAAAAATGAGAGAGGGCTAGGCTTGGGGACTCATAGGTTTGACAGGCTATAGAGTGGGTAGGTGGCCCACAGTCGAGTGGTAGGAAGATGCAAGTACTCGAAGCCCAAGAATTTTAAGTTTTGCCACCAACAGGACAGAACCTCTATGATAGCAGAAATGAGGCCTTGAGTTCATGTTTTGAAGACTTGCTTTTGGAAACAGACAAATTGGGGAAAACCTGTGTGCACTTTTTATTCAATGGGTCATGCACATCTAAGTGCTAGGGAGCACATTGCCAGGGGCCAAGGGAGGCAGGATTGTCAGAGACTACAATTAAGGTAGGCTTTAGGAAAAGCTGCCTGGCTCAAGAGAATGCATGTCAGTTTGAGACCAAGCCACAAAAAGAGACACTTGATTTCTCCCTCAAAAAATAAAATAAGAGGATGAGACAGAGAAAAGGGAGAGCATAGGTTCTCTGGGGAAAACACCACAGATTTGTCACTTAGAAAAAAAAACAATTCTAAGTTACTCTTATTCTACAAATATTCCTTAATATTGTGTAAGTGGCTATATCATGAGTAGCCTCAGCTACTTCTTTCCACTTGTATTCTCTTAAACAAGAAAAACCTCAGCATCTTAGACCCATTTCCAGAGACTTTTCCAGACCTTCCCAACCTCCAGTCTTGCCCCAGGGCAGCTGGCTTTTGCCTGTCCAAAAAAGGACAAAGACTTTAATTGGGGTGAAGAAATAAGGGGGGACCCAGCTTCATTATCTGCTTTTCTCACTTGCTACATCTGTTTTCTTTCTAGTTAACTTTGCTGTCTCTGTTAAATCACAGAGACCAGCAGATGGGACAGCAAATAGGCATCTCTGCCAGGCCTTGCCCTAAATCACCATGGTGGTCAGGCAATTCCCAGAGACCATTCTCCTCCTTCACCCCATACCTGCCCCTCCATCACTTCCCAAGGAGTTCCACGTTAAAATTGATGCCTTCAAGAACAATCGCCAAGGGAGAGAAAAACCCGACTGTCACCCAAATAAAGGTGGGGCTGGGAGAAGGTCAGTTCCCTGGGACAGCAGCAGGAAGGAAGCTTCTGCCAGCTGATGTGAGCCAGCTGGAGGCAAGTCTAATGCACGCTACAGCTGGAGAACCACTGAGAAAAGGACAAGTTGTGTTGGACCACGGGGGAGGAAGAGAGAGGTGAAGTTCATGGACGCCCTGGAACAGAAGTACATAAAACAGAAAGCAGGGGCAGAAATCAGCCCCGAAACAAGCACATTGTAGAGTTGCACTGTCCGATACAGTTGCTACATGAGGTGACTTAAATGTAAAATTAACAGAATTAAAACTTCAGGCCTTGGACAGGGGAGGAAGTTTCCATTATTGAAGAAAGTTCTATTGAGGGGATGTATAAAATCGGAGTTCCACTACCCATAAACTGTGTGACCTTGTATAAGTTACTAACCCTCTCTGAGCCCCCATTCAGCTTCTGTGAAAGGAAGCTCAAAATACCCATCTACTCAAGATTGCTTATGGAGCCAGAGATGAGATTGGATATAAATCACCTGGTATAACTGTCCAGGAACTTGATAAATGATAGGTAATATTGTTGCTTTTAGGATTTCATGAGCAGTTATTAGAGATGTTTCCAAAGAAAATGGATGGTATGCATTGGCTATGAAGGACTCCTGGTACTATGTTTCAATTGCAAATTTCAGAGCTTGTGTAAGTGGCTCTGTATTTGACAGGACAAGCCAGTAGTGCATTTTGAAGCAACACCTAATTGCTAGCAGGCCAGAAAGGTGGCGTCCTAACCGAGAGAAGTAAGAGGCTTACAGTAAGGCTATAATTCTTGAAACCAGAAAACCTCATTTTGTGAGAGGCTTTCTTTTCTCCTTCTTTTATTTTTTGTTTTAACCACTAATGCCAGAATCCTTAGGACCACCTATTTCATTAGACCTAAGGCTTCAGCTTTCTTCATCTACAAAGATGCCCAGAGATTGTGTAACCTTCTTTTAGGCTTCCCTTCTACCCACTGACCATATTAAAAAAAAAAAAAAAAAAAAAAAAAAAAAAAACATAACCCAACCCAGAGTAGTTGTACAACCCAGAGACACCCTCCCATCATGCACTACTAAAAGCCTGTCTGTGCTCCATGAGGGGAAGAATGGGCTAGGAAAATGGAGAGAGTACTTTAAATGTGGAAATAGGGAGTCATTGAATATTCTTGAGCTAGGGTGGTAAGATTAGAGAGGTGCTTTAGTGAGAGGAAGCTGACGCAGGCAGCTAAGGGAACAACAGTAGGAACCAGCAGAGGAGGGAAGAGGCTGGGGCCACACCAGGAGGGTCTTTTGAGATCTGCATTCATGATAGCAGTGGGTAGGGCTAAGGAGAGGATAAAGGGGGTTCAAGACCACGAGAACTGGCAGTAGCGTTGACACTGAAAGCCATGGATAAAGGGTTGAGGCTGCATGCTTTCATATTAGCATCCAATGGACCAGTTTTGCCCTTCAAACTCTGAAGATGCAAGTTCAGGGCTGGGGATATGGCTCAGTTGGTAGAGTGCCTGCCTCTCATGCACAAGGCCCTGGGTTCAATCCCCAGCACGGAGAAAAAAAAAAGATGCAAGTTCATTCTTCATCTGGTCTTTGGACGGAGCCAGCTCTCTATGGCTCAGGGATCTGAAGAGTTGATATGGTACTTAGGGCAGCAGCCCCAGGACCCTTTCTCATGTTGTTGATTCCCACTTTAGGAATCATAACAAAGGCTTCCCTTCCTGATCTACTCAAGACTCCCTGGGTGAATCCCAAACTTCTTAATGCCATGGATAAGTACTATTTCCAAAAATGCAGGATACAAAAGTTAGACAAGTTTGACTTTGTCAAATAAAGATATTAAAATACAAATGTCACCCACTATCTTTATCTGTCATAAAAGAGATGCTGATACACCAAGAAAAGTAGAAAAGACCATTTTAGAATAAAGGGCAGTTCTGTAACATGGAAAAGGCTCAGCTTAAAAAAAAATCAATTTTCACTTTTTTTCCATTTCACTATGAATGAGCAGAGATCTTATTCCATGAAAGCAGTCGTCCGCAAGCCCAGTCTGTGGGGACCACAGGTTTCTGTGATGTTCCAAGATGGTTCCCCAGGTGGTTTAGGCTGTATGCTTCAGCCCCAAAGACCTCAAATCGGGCTGCCCAGCTCCTAAAAGCACAAACAAGCTCGAGATTTCTGGTGTGGGTGCATCCAACCTGGTAGAATAAGCCACAAAGGATCTTACAACAAATGGTCTCACATTGATATTTTCACATTCAATAATTTCATATTCAGTCTAAAGGGCTAGTGATTTTTTTCATAAAAGGAAATTGCAGCCAGAGCTAATTGCTCAATCTGAAATGTATCTGGACATTGTTTAGATGTTGGAAAGGAAACAGTAATGTTGCAGAGTTTGAGCAAAAAGATGAAATTAAATGTAAATTAGTAGGAAATGTAGCCCCGTATTGTCTTCAAAGCTTTGCTGTATATAGGCAAAAGAGCACCCCCATTTTCAGCTTTCCTTGACATTTTTCTTATTTATAAAATGCAAAAGGAAATTCATCGGCACATGCTCAATCCATTCCCATCCATTGATTTGTTAGCCAATCAATGGCTGTTGTAATCTGAAAAAAAATAACACTGGTTTCTATGACCCTTTCCAAGGGAGGCCGTGTTCAGCTAAGCTTAATAAAGAGAAAAACAGCAAGGACCATCTGGAAAACACTCTTCCGGAGTCGCAAAAGATAGTGGCAGCCTTTGCCCAACCTGCTATAAATAAGTGTCTAGGAAAAAAAAAAAAAAAAAAAAAAAAAACACCCGATTTTCAAATCTGTTTCTACTTAATACAGCTGCAATAGAGTTTATTTAGCTTTTCCCTATAGCAGGAAGACTGTTTGCATTTTTATGACAAGGGTCTAAATGTTTTTCACAGCCATTTCCATTGCCATTATTTTGAGGAACAACATACCACTCGGACCTGTCTGTTGGCTTCTACAGCACACAGCGGTGGCCCCAGTGGCCTCTGCACCACAAGACTGGCCTCTAAAGCCCAGATTTATGATCCTGTTTCCTCTTTCAGTGTTGCAACCATCACCCAAACCCTGGCCTGCAAGGGGCTGGCAACTAGAATGACCAAGTGTCACGTGCTGCAAATCAATTATTTATCCGCACACTGTGGATCCCTGCCAGCTCCCTGCCTCTTCTTCAGGATGACAAGGACTCAAACTACTCTTGAACTCACCAAGCAGGGTATGCTGCTGGCATGGCGCACTCCTAAATGCTCACCTTTCCTCACTGGCTAAGCCTGCCCGGGAATCCCCCTGCGCGTGACGCTCTGAACTCCTCAGACACATTTTGGGAAAGGCCTGCCTATGTCAGATGGCTGCAAGGTGAAGCAGCCTCTGATGATTTTTGCACTGAGACCTGCTCCTACCTCTACCAGTATCCCCTGACACCCATCCCACTCTGAGAGACAGGCAGGACAGGAGTGACCTGGGGACAATATCCCTGTGTGATGAGGGATCCATGTCGCTGCCTTCGTCCTGCCCCTTCCATGCACATTCCATTTCCACACATGGACAGGGCACGGTTTACCCTCATGATACCTTCCCTGTTTATGCATGATCCTCCTTTCTAGCCTTTCAAGTAACCAGAAAGAAGATGGCTGAGGTCTTGCTCTGGTGGCAACATGTCCTCTCCTCCTACTGCCTGTAGGCATTACCAGGTTCTAGCTGTTGGAAGGAGCTCTGTCCATGTCTTTCTGGGCAGAGTTCCCCAGCAGAACTGCTGCTGCAAAGAAGTAATGTGTGAAGAGGGAACAAGATTGGAAGGGTGGGGGAACTGCCTGAATCAGAATGTCTGATAATTGTGCAAAATGCACCCTCTATCCACCACTGACTTTCTCAAGCAGTACTAGAAAACATGGAATTTAGTGGTGGATAAAAGGGTTGCCACAGTCTGAAATGAGTCCCTTACAATGTTACGAGCAGAGCTCTCCCAAGTACGCTAAAGGGCTAAATTAATTGGCTCTGGCTTAAGATGCTACAGGAAAAATGACAGTGGGGAGGGGCGGGGGTGGAGGAAGATGCCTGGTGGCTTTGAAGTCATGCCTGGAATCAGGTGCATATGAAAAAGAAATTAGGGAGGAATAAACTTGTTCTCTTTATGAAAAACCAGAGAAGCTGCTAGTTCTTACAATGTGCACCCCAATTACCTATGACTTATTCAATTGCCTGTCTTAAAAAAAAAAAAAAAGAACTCTGTGCATATGGACCCTTCCACCAACCTTAGAATTAAATCAGGCACATGACCCACTTCCAACTGTGAATTAATCACCCCCATGAACTGTATATATAAAAGTCAGAGAGAGAAATTGTGTCTTTTTTTATTAATTGAAGTTAAATTTTCTGAAAGCCACAAATTACTTATTAAATTTTGGTCTAGATCAATCGTTCTAGACTGGTGATTTTGTCCCAGAGGGGACATTTGGCAGGGTCCAGGATGGGGGTGGGGTGATGCTAGTGGTATCTAGCGAGCATCTGCTGAACATCCTGCAGTGCACAGGACAGTCCCCTATAGCAAAGAACGGTCTGGCCGAAAATATCAACAGGGCCAAGGCAGAGAAACAGTGCTCCAGATAAAACCAAATATGCTTATCCTTTAACATGCACATCTTGGCTGTCACCAAAGGGAAAAGACCTCATTTTCCTCAAAACCTAAGGTGGGTTTACACATGTGTAGAACAAGGACATATTCCCTGCTTTATCACATAAATCAAAGAGGTTCTCAATCAAAATCTAGGAACACTAAAGAAATATCATGATGATGGTGGGGCACTTTAAATGCATATTTCATCAGCCTAAATGGATGGAAATTAATATCTCATAAAATAAAGCGATTATCTAGTTATGTTCCATACAAAACCAAAATCAATACATTGTATCTTAATCTGCAATTAGAGTTAAAAAAAAAACTAAAACAAGGAAATGTCATTCTTTCCCATTTCTTGCTAGCTGGGTACACCCTTCTGAGCACCAGCTATTAAAAAACAAACAAGAAGACAAAAACCTTTTTTTAAAGCAGATTTTTCCAGAGCATAAAAAGCTTCCTGAATCTTTCCATTTTATTTACTGTAGATTCAATCATTCTTTAGTGAGCAAAACATGCAGCCCATTCTCTTGGTTATGCTTGCCTGGCTTTCCAAATGCCCTCAAAACTGGGATGATGAATCACATACTTTGGCCCCACTGTGCCAATTAATAGTAAGCAAAAGAATTCCACACTGCCAAGATAGGACTTTCCGCCTGGTGTGTGTGGTGGGGGGCGGGGGTGGAATCCTCCAGCCAATTGCTTTCAGAGGATCTTAAGAGCAGGTGCTGCCATTCCCTAAAATTCCTTTAGTTCTGGAACATTCTGTGTGACTGCAATGCCCCCAGCTTGGGGGTGAGCTGTGGTCAGGAAAAACCTATGTTCTTAGAGTCAGCCTAGAGCATCCAGGCTTAAATCATGAAGGAAAGATAGCTGACACCATTTTGACCCTTCCAGGCCTCCATTCTTTCCTCTGAATTACAAGGCAAAAGTGGCTGTACATACAAAGGCAAAAGTAACAACAACAACAACAAAAATGCCCCAACACACCCAGCCTTGGCTGCCAGCGAGGCTTGCTTCTGCCGCTGAAAAAGAACAGTTGCTCTAGTGCAGCTGGAGGAGCTTTTCCAGGGAACTGGTAATACCCTGGCTGTTAATGAATTATTTTTCGCCAGAATGTCGGATTCTTCCTGTGCTCCAGTAAACAGTCTGCTTCTGCCATGGGAAACAAAACCAGCTCCTTCTGAGGAGCCCAAGGAGGTCAGCCAAGGGTTCCCTGTGGGGGCAGCCCCCTCAGGAGCCACAGCCACAGGCGCCTGACCTATAAATCACCACAGTCCCAAGTTCATTATTCCATCCCTTTCTGTCTATTCATGCCATGCCCAGAACCCGGGGTAGGGCCAGGAATGCATGGCCATGACCGAGATGATACCACATTGCCAACCAAAATCATCTCTCCTCTCCCCAAGTCTTCCTTTAGTCAGGTATCCTCATGTGCTACACTTTTGGGTATGTGACACTGGGCTTCTCTGCATGCATTCTGTCATCCTCACAGAAACTGTATTTATGTCCTTGCTCTTGCTCTCATGAAGCTGTCAGGAAATGACTGTGTATATTCTCTTTTCTTCTTTCTCTTCATAAGGGTTGACCCCAGCCCCAAGTAATCCATTCTCAGCATGAGGGTGTCTCCCTGGGACATTATTCTCCAAGCACAAATCCCTGAGAAGGATATTACTTTAAGCTGCTAAGAGGGCAGGTGTCAAGGAAATTACTGGCCCAGGCAGGACACAACTCTCCAAAGGACAAGAACGCCAACCAGCCTGGGGTGGGCTGGGTGGTAGAAAAAGAAAGACAAAAGAGGCCATTTTGTTCAAGCCAGCCTGGCCTTACTTTCTCCATTAGGTTTCTGGGACCCACATTCCTCACAAAACACTACTAAACAAACATGCTCATGGGTAGGCCTGATGGGGGACCCCCAAAATGCCATCCCAGCTGCTGAAAATCAAAATCATCTGATACCAGGCTGTTGTGGCTACTGAGTCAGCCCCAGGCCTCCCATCTACCATCAAGACAGAGGGCATTTATGCCCCCAGCACATCTGGAGGAGCTATGACATCACAAGGTTGGTGGCTAGTGTGCTCCAGAGCAGTGCTGTCTGATAGAAATAACTATGTAAGTCAGAATGTTCCAGTAGGCACATTAAAAATTAACATAAACAGGATATATAATTTTAATACTATATCTCTTTAGCAATATATTCCAATATCATTTCACCATGTAATCAAGACAAAAATTATCAGCAAGCTTTTATGTACCAAGTCTTAGAAATCCATTGCTTATGTTTCATTTATAGCGCAACCTAATTTGGATTAGGTTCCTTTCAGGTGCTCCATAGCTACACGCAACTAATGGCTACTGGATAGGATAGTGCAGTTATAAGACATTTCCATCAACATAGGAATTTCTATTAGCCAGTGTTAAGCTGAAAGACCAAAAGGCCACGGGAAGGGGCGTGACAGGTTTAAGTAGGGCATGCTCCAAAATTCTCTACAATTATTAAATTGTTAGAGCTAATGATGACAGCAGAAATTGCAACTACCAAGATTGGGATGTTCTAGAATCCCAGCTCTACGTCTAAATGGAGATTCAAATGAGCTTTATGAAAGGCCCTGGAACCATGCATGGTCTAAATGTTTGTGTCCCCCCTCGAATTCATATGTTGAAAGTTTAATCCTCAAGGTGATGGTATTAAGAAGTAGGGACTATGGGATGTGATTAGATCATGAGAGCAGAGCCCTTATCAATGGGATTAATGCTCTTATAAAAGAGACCCCAGGGAGTTTGTTTGCCCTTTCTGCCATTTGAGGCCACAATGAGAAGTCACCATCTATGAACCAGGAAACTGCCCTTTTCTAAACAGTAACTCTGCTAGCAACTTGATCTTGGATTTCCCAGCTCCTAGAACTGTGAAAAATAAATTTCCTTTGCTCACAGGCCATCTAGTTTATGCTCTTTTGTTACAGCAGCCCAAATAGGCTATGACAGACTATACCTACATTGTGGGGGAGTTGTCCCACAGCTGTGAGAAGGCCAACAAAGGTATAAACATAGAATCTGCTGGTTGTGTCACCTCCACCTTAGCTCTTCTGGTTTGTTCAGGGCAGGGGCTAAGACATATCACCAAAGTCATGAACTTCTTTCAGTAACAATTCTGGGTCTGCAATCTAATTTGTTGAGGCAGATACAGAACATGATCAAATTATATGTGCCTGTGTCTAAGCATGCATGTGTGTTTGTGTGTGTTCTGGGCCAGAGAGAGGAGGGTCATGTGTGAAATCCAGAAGTAGTAATGTGGCTGCCAAAATCCCCTCCTCACCAGCTGCCATCAGAACACTGGGGAGCAGCAGACTCGAGAGGCTCATCAAAAATTGTGAGCCATGAAGGAGAGGTCTCGAATCCGGAAGCAACAAGATGACGGGCACCCAGGCAGACGGTCAGGTGGGAGGGAGAAGTGGTAATCAGAGGCATTCTCCAAAGACAAGAGCTGCCAACACTACAGCAAGGATATTACCCTGATCCCCAAATCAAGCTGAATTCAGAATCCCACGCAGGCTTTTGTGCATGGGAAAAGTGTAATTAGCCATTTCCCCCCTTCCAGAAGAGCCTTGTTTTCTGGAGTACCCCTCATATTCTCATCAGAAAGGCAGCAGAGGGGTTAAAGGCTACCATACCATCTGTTTGGAAGGAGGCTAAGGGATTTGTGTTGATGACGCATCTGCATAGCAAGTCCCCTCCTCATTTTTATTTAGTGTTTGTTTACTTGAGACAGTAACAAATCAAAAATACCTCATCTCTCCCTTGGGTCCCACCGCGGACCTTGGGCTAATCACTTAACCTGTCTGAACCTGTTTCCTCATCTAGAAAGTTACAATTGATAATGCCCATCTCACATGGATGTTGTAAGGATCAAATTGGGGCTTGTCAGCATGAAGCCACCAAAGACTCAGAGCACAACACCGGGAACTGAGTCCACAACAAACATACAAACCCCTGGATTTCTCCTGACAATGATGGACAGCTCTCTCCTCATCACCATTCACTCCAACAGCTTCATCATTTGGTCACTCAACTCTCATTTATTTAGCAACCATAGGGTGTTGGGGATTCCTGGATGAAAAGCACCATTTTGGATCTATCCACCTGACACATAAATGTGTCATGGGTAACTGGGCTGCCTCATGGTGGGCTTCCTCCCCCATCCACCCCACCAATTAGGTAGCATGTTTTATGAAGGGGGATGGACTGAGGATTCTGGCCTGTTGGGAGAAATAAATAAAAGACTTAAGGACATATTGCCCCTTTAAATCATAACCACCAAAGTCGGGAATCAGACTCGTGACTGGAAATTTCTGAGCATTATCTGTAAAATAATGCTGCTTAGGGGTCACAGGGTCACTGCAAAGGTTTCCCAAATGTGAAGTGCCTGGCAGACAGAGGGCAACAATAAATGCTAGCTCCCTTCCCAGTTTATTTTCCTCTAATTCCCTCCCTCCTCCCCCAAAATCTAAGGTTAGAGCAGTAGCCTGAGAACAGACACTTGGTATTTTCTTATTGTGGATTTGGAGCACACTGTGTATGGCTGTCTGTACACATGGAATATCACCATTCTGGGTCAAGGGACTTGAGAGGCCAATCCTATCCTCAGTTTCTGGGTCATTATAGGCAGAGCTCTCTGGCTGCTGACGCAGGAGACTTACTGGTAACACCTGGCCATATGACCTCCCAGCCTTTGCTTTTTCTTTCTTGCTGCTCACATGGCCCCATCTCAGTACCTCTGTCATCTGGATACACGATTTTACAATTATTTTTACAATTCTTGCCCCAGCTGCCCACCAACCAAATTCTCATGCCGGCAACTGGCATCACCTGGAAAACTGCTCTCACTTGTTCCTGACTTGACTAATAAAAGCATCCCCTGGGTGGCTGAATGGTCCACCCGCTGGTGCCAAAACAGTCTCCCAAGTTCCAGTCTGACTTGGCTCACAGTGCCAAGTCCACCTTGGACATACCTCTAGTGGGCATCTGTCAGGATGAGAATCCATTTGCAGGATACTGTGTGTATGTGGAGCGGGTGGGGTGTCTGGGGTGGGGGAGGGTCTCGGCTTCTAACCCGCATAGAAATGGATGCCACCAGACTCACCATGCTATGCCTTCCAACCCACCCCTGGCTTCTTCAAGTAGCACAGCTCCTCATGTTGCCCTCTGAGGAGAAAAGGTGATGGAAAACCTGGGGGTGGGCGTGCAGTGTGGCACTGGGGAGGGGCTCTGCCACCCACTAGCCTCCTTACCGTCCCACACCACCACTCCTCCACTGTAACAAAAGGTACTGCCGCACGGTGTTTGCAAAGTTAGCAGAAGTCTCTTGGTCTACCAACAAACAATTCTGATGACTCAAAAGGGGGAAGAGAGACATCTAGAAAACGGTGGGAAAGAGCCCCTGGGAAAAGCACAGAAAACCTTGCCTGATGTACGCTAAGGCTAAGAATTGTTTTCTCCCTGCTGACTGCTTTTCTCTCTGTTCTAAAGAGAAGCGTCCAAGAATCGGCTAAATAAAGGGATCACACCAGAGGATGCGAGATAATGCTAAACCAACAAAAACAAAGACCCAAATGAAACAGAGCGAGCCATGAGAATACGCGGTTATCAAAACTTTGTTTGGCCGTATCTATTTATCATCGCTGTACACCCGGGCTCTGCGGAATATCATTCTGTTGATGTCACTTATCCTCAGCAAAATATTTACACATCCTTAAAAACGCCAGATGAGGGGGGCTCGCTGCCGCAAGCCGCCACTCAAGCCTGATCGCCAGTTTCTGGGCAGCCCAGAAGGTGGGGGCACGAGGGTGGGTGGCACCAGTGGGCACAGGTAAGAGCTACCAACAGTTCCGGGAACGCGGCCACCCGGGCGCTACGCCCTGCCCTGCCCACCTCTCCTCTACCTGACTCTGCAAGAAGCAGCCACATCCCCATATGGTGTCAGCGTCTCCTCCTCCTCCCATGCCTTTCTCATTGATTAAGTTCCCAAACCATTGTTAAAGCCGGGTTGCAGTTCCTTAGAAAATAGGCTAAATTCAATTAAGCTTCCCCCCGCCACAAAAGGAATATTCATAAAAGTTTGGCAGGCAGAAAGGAAGGCTGACTGCATGCCAGGGGGGTGGGTGACAATCCGCTCCTCCAAAGCCACCTTCCTTCGTACCCCATCCCTCTCTCCATCCATCCGTCGTGCCCCAAACCTACTCCAGGGACTTCTGATAGGGAAACACAAAGCAGCAGCTGTTTGGCAACATTTCTACCCCTCGCCAGCAACTGTGGTGGGATGCCATTTCCCCACCCAGGCGGAGCTTATCCTGAACAATAGTCGGGCTTTAAACGGCAAACAAGCAAACACACAGAGCACAACCCCAACCCCGAAAAAGCCAACGGGGAGGGACTCCCTCCGCAGCAAAAGGCGCCACTGAAACGCACGCAAAAAAAAAAAAAAAAAAAAAAATGCAGCGAGGACATTGCTCAGTGCCTAACATGGCAGAAAGCCCGAGCTGGTGCGGCCACCCCAGGACTGGGCATTGGGGGGCACCCGGCTCCCCGAGCGCCGACGCACACTCACCCGACTCCAGGGGGATGCGGGGCTGGCTGAGTGTCACAAAGAGGAGCCCAGCACGATCTGGCAAAACCCAACTTTCCACCGGGCTCGCCAGGGCCGCCAAATACGTCAACAGAATCCATCTTTCGAAGGGCCTGGAAGGCGCCGGGTTTTCCGGGCCGGGGCAGAATGGCAGATCCGGAGGCGGCCCGGTGCGGTGCCCGGGCACTGAGTCCGCCGCGCGCCGCCCTCTGCGCCCGGTGCCAGCTCGGGTGGCTGCCCGAAACCCACTTCGGGGCCCCCGCCCCGCGGGCCGGCGCCGCCTCCCCGGCCGTCCCCGGCCCCGCCGGCCAGTGCGCGGCGCCGGGAGCAGGAGCGGGGCCCCGGCGCGCCTTACGGGTGGCGGCCTTGGCCCGCGTCCCCGCCCCCGCCCGGCCCTCCCCGCTGGCCCGGGCCTCTGGGCGCCGTCCTGCCCCCGGGAGCAGGCCCCTCCCCGGGCGCCGGGCCCCGCCAGACGCGCCCAGCCCGACGCGCCCCCTGGGTCCCGGTGGCAGGTCTGCCTGGGGAGGGCGGGGGTGACCCTGGCCCGCACGGGGGCGCCGCGGCCGCTACCTCGCAATCGGGGCCGCCGCCTCCAGGAAGCCGCGGGGTGGTCGCGGGTGCGGGAAGTCTCCGATCTGGCCTCGCCGCCGGCCGCCTGAAGTGGGTGCACAGCGGTGGGAGCCTCCGCCGCCGCTGTCACCAGCCGCTGTCGCCGCCGCTGCTGCCGGTTGTGCGTGAGCGTGTGTGCGCCTGTGTCCGGGCGAGTGTGTGTCTGCGTGCGGCGCCCGGCCTTTACTATATACACCAAGGGGTGGGAGGAGGCGGGGAAGGGGAGGGCTTGGGGGAGGTGGCGGAGGAGGGGGAGCCGGAGGGGGGCGAAAGGGTACCCGAGGAGGCGGCGGCGGAGGAGGGACAGGTGATCTCGCCCACGGGGAGGGCGTGGCTGTGGGCGGTGCGGGGTGGCAGGAGGAAGGGGAGCCCCGGGCTGGGGGCTGGAGGACGCACCCGGAGGATCTGAGGATCAGGGACCCTGCTGCCTCCCGCGGGCTGGGGACGGTTCCAGACCCCTGGATGAAGAAGAGAGAGGAACAGAGCCCAGGAGGGAGGCAGTGGCTGGTGGATGGAGGCGAGGGAGGTGGGAAGGGCCAGGCGATCACTCTAAAATGCCAATTGTGATACTGGTCCAAGATTGTTCTCACAAAGTGGGAGATTAGTTAAGACAAAATTAGTCCACGGACAGAGTCTAATTTCTATCCAAGGAATGATTCACTTATTGGTCTAACATTTATTAAGCACCTAGTGTTTGCCAGACTGGGCTAGGAACTGAAGAGATGGTGAATATATGGTTGCTGACCAGTAAATAAATATATGTATCAATAGTATTATTGATTATTAAAAAACTAAATCTTTAAAATGTTTTACAAAAGCAAAGGAAGCAACTATGTTGATTTAATGAATCCCTAAAGATGTAAAGTTTTTTTGTATTAATCAAAGGAGGATGAAGATATTTCAGAGAGAATGGTAGAGCAGGAATTCCTTTCATCAGAACAGAGAACAGTTGAATCTGTCCTTTGTATGTTTAAATCCCCTCAATTCCCAGTGTTCTGTTTATTCATCATGACTTCCCTCTTGTAGAATTTGGGGTGACCACAAGAGTGTGAGATACCTAGGGAGCCTCCTGCATGGCTTATAACTAGTATGGAAATTTAAACTTGTATTTGAAACGTTGCATTCTAACCATGATGTGAGGTAAGCCTAATGTGATAGCAACCAGGGCCAAATTATGACTTTTGTGGGCACTTTCACCTTTGGGGACTCCTTCCTCCAAAAAAAGATATGAAAAGTTACATTTACAATTGCATTGGCAAAAAGATGAATATACTACTATTATGTGTTAAGATAGTTTCTTCAATCTAAAAGATCTTTTTTTTTCCTTCTGATTTTAAAAGATTTTAAAAATTTATATGAACCTCTTAAAGTACCATGGGCCCCTTGGAATTCTGTCTACTGCACCTCCTGCAAGTCAGCTCTGGTAGTCCTAGTCCTTCCTATTGAATTTCCTCTTATAAAAAAGAAAAGATAAATTAAGAATCCAATCAACACAGGGACCAAAAGATACACAACTCAAGTTTGAGAACTGATAATAATGATTATCAACAGCATGTACCAGTTCCTGCTTGTTTCACTCAGGCTTTGGAGGTTTTAAATGAGCCCTGAGTAAGTAATGGCACCTGTGGAAATATTTGTCTATGAATGTGTCTTCAACCATTTCAGTAACAAAGACTTTCTCTATAAATATCATAACTGGTCAGAGTTCTTGGATCAGGTATGTGAGGTCTCAGTTGCCAGGATCTAGCCTGACTACAACTAAAGACACAGCTGGGCAATTATAATTGGGCAAGTTCATGGATGAAAGATCCATAAAGGTTGTGTGTGTTGAGTGTATGTGTGTATAAGGTAGGAATTGATATCCTGAAAGGCAATTACTAGCCTATTTCTTTCGTTGGCCTCATCACAACCCTGGGTTAATGTTTGATCCTTGATGGCAGTTGTGATTCATATTTGCTGCCCTTTGAGGTGCTTAGGTTCTCAGGAAAGATTATATTGATTCAGATTAATACAAAATAAACAGGCACTATGGCTCCCATTCCCAAAGAAATGCACAGTGGCACCCTTTTGCATTTCCATAGTGGCTGCTCTTGTGGAGGGAAGGAATAAAGAGGAGTTCATGAAGGGCAGGAGTGGACCCAGGAAGGGGGACAGAGGGTGATTTGGAACTAAAATTAATGTGGAAGGATTATGTTCATACAGTTAAAGGGGTACCTAGTGAGATGGAGGGAAGAAAGGACATGTACAAACAGCAGGAAAGACCAACAACAAAATCTACCACGGTGGTTCAGGATGATTTTTTGAGATCTGTGATTCTAATATTTGGTGATTTTAAATAATGACCCAGGAAATTTCCCATCTCAGGTCTGATTCTTTTTTTTTTGGGGGGGGGGGGGCGGGGTGCTGAGGATCAAACCCAGGGCCTTGTGCTTGCAAGGCAAGCACTCTACCGACTGAGCTATCTCCCCAGCCCCCAGATTCTTTTATCTATATCCTCTTCTCTAACACAGCATCTCTTCATAATCTAGTTTTTGCATGGTTATCAGATGGGTGATTCTTTCATTTATCCAAAAAACATCTACTCAGCACCTCCTGGTTACCTGGTCACTGAGCAAAAGGCTTCAGTTAGAGATGCTTAATATATGGTTGCTGACATATGAGTAAATAAACTGTTAATAATACACTGTGATACTATGTTGTATACAATGAGTTTTGAAATGAACTAGGTGAACACCTAATGAGTGGGCCTTTTGCTATGTGGGAAGGGTGGGGAATGGCATGGGGGCAGAAAAGTCAGGAAAGGTTTCACAGATATGTGACAGTTATTGAGTGCTGAGAGATGAACAGGAGTTTTCCTATGTAAGGAAAAGCCATTGTAAGTGAGGGGAACAGTAGGCAGAGTGTTCTAGAAGTTGCAAATATTGTGTGAATCTGTAGTAGAGACAGAGGAGAAGGAAAAAGGAAGCTGGAGGTCACATGAGATCCCTAGTCTGCTCTGGAAAGGAGCTTTTCTTTATATATATAATATATATATATTTATTAGTGCATTATAGTTATATATAATAGTAGGTTCATTGGACACATTCATAAATGCATGTAACATAATTTGCTCCTTCTGATTCTCAGTACTTCCCCTTTCCCTGTTCTCTTCCTCTCACTAACACCCTTCATCTACTCTGCTGGTCTTCCTTCTATTTATTTATTTTTAAATTGGTGCACTGTAATTATACATAATGGTGGGGTTCATTGCAACATATTCATAAATGTATATAATTTGCTCGATTTTATTCCTGCCCCCCTCTTATACTCTATTGATCTCCCTGCTATTTTCATGAGATTCGCCTTTTTATTCCTTTTTTCTTTTTAGCTTCCACATGAGAGAAGACATTCAGCACTTGACTTTCTGAGTCTGGCTTATTTCACTTAGCATGATGTTCTCCAGTTCCATTTATTTACCAGCAAATGAAAATCTTTGAGTAGAACTCCACTGTGTGTATAGACCACATTTTCTTTATCTGTTCATCTGTTGACAGTTACCTAGAATCAGTAAATGGGACAGCAAATTAAAATGCTTCTGCACAGCAAAGGAAACAATGAAGAGCATGAAAAGCGAGCCTACGGAATGGGAGAAAATCTTTGCCAGCTACTCTTCTCACAGAGGATTAATATCCAGAATATATAAAGAACTCAAAAACTTAACACAAAAAAACCCAAATAACCCAATCAATAAATGGACAAATGAACTAAACTTTTCTTAAAAGAAGAAATGCAAATGATCAGCAAATACATGAAAAAATGTTCAGCATCCTTGGAAATCCAGGAAAATGGAAATCAAAACTACACTGAGATTTCATTTCACCTAGGTTAGAAGGCAAGCATCGAGGATATAAAAAACAATCAGTGATGACAAAGCATGTGGGGAGAACTGAACACTTATACATTGTTGATAAGGCCGCAAATTAGTACCACCATTATGGAAATGAGTATGGAGGCTCCTCTAAAACAAAACGAAACAAATCAAAAAGGATAGGAATGGGACCACTGTATGACTCTGCTATTCTACTCCTTGGTAATTATCCCATAGTGTTGAAATCTATGTATTATAGTGATATTTGCATTCCAATATTTATAGAGGCACAGTTTTACTTTTAGTTAATGGGAACCATTGGAGGATGTTAAACAATGGAGTGACAAGGGAAGAATTGATTGAGGAACTCTCTCAGTGCATGTAGAGGGAGGTGAGATGGGCAGAATGGAGACCAGATAAAATAGGCTGTTGCAGTAATGAAGTCTTGAGTCAAGGTAGTAGTGGCAGGGATGAAGGGTAGGAACTTGAGTCAAATGATACTCAGGACATAGAATCAACAGGGCTTAATGATGTCCTCCAGCTACCCCTGCTCACCTTGGCCTCTCTCAGATGCACTCTAATGCTCTTCACCCCTAGGATTATCCTTGTCCAGTTTCTGAGTCAGACCACCAATGTACTGGGTCTGAGATCAGGTTGACTTCTCTCATTTAAACTTCTCATGTTCCTTAGGGTACCACAAAGCCACAGAATGTTCCAGTCATCATCTCTATAACCTCTTCCCACATTGGCCCAGTCATTGAACTGGGCTTCTGGGGCTGATTGTGGAGTTCTCAAGTTTTCCATTGAACAAGTAGCTCCAGTAAGCAAACCAACCACTAAAATTTCCCCACTACTTTCTAATGTCCACATTGCTGTGCACATGGGATACAGTTGGTTCCTCATTCACTGACATCCTGCCTCAAATGGAATATCCAAAAACTTGGTAGGAATGTAGCATAAACTGTGGACCATTCCTATCCTGGATTATCTCTGTCACACTTTCTATTATAAGGATTCTTGTGTTTTGAAGAAGAAAAATTTTCGATGAGATAGAAATGACCTTTTGAAAAATACCTTGCTGCTCTAGAAAAATTTTCAATTAATGTACAAGTACTGCAGAATACATGTAATTTATGCTTTTAAAATGAATTGTTCATTATAATGCTCATTTAGAAATTATAGGCATAAAAGGCTATTCTGGCTTCACTGTAAACATTCAATCATAACCACCTTCAATGGTCTGTATATTTTGTTCAAATGTTTCTCTTTATAGTATCTACTCAACTGAAATAAATCACATATATTTTAGTCCTGCTTTTGTCTCTTAATATCTTTAAATAAGAAGTATTTCCCACAGCATTCTAATAATATCACCTAATCACAATAAATATTTTAATATTGTATACAATTTTATTAAGTGAATTCATTATCATATACTTAATTTTCCTCTACTATTGAAAGTGTAGAATATTTCCACATTCTGCTGTTAGAAAGAACACTTCTAATTAGTATCTTTGTGTATATAAATATTCTCCATTAATAATTATTTCTCAGAATAAATACACAGCTATATTTCTGGGGCAGACACAGAAACATTCACATGTTGACAAACTGATTTGAAAAAGGATATTCCATTTACCACTCCAAATATGGGATCTGAGACAGTAGATGCCTCATGGGTACTACTTGTCTCATTTTTAAAATGTATTTCTCTGATTACTAGGGAGGTGGGCCATCTTTGTGTGCTCACTACTTGTATATCAAAGGGAATTATCAGTTTATTGCCTTCATCCAGATTTTAGTTAAATCATAGTGTTTGCATCTTATTAGTATGCATGCATCCTGTATTTAATACACAATAACTGTATTCCACAATTGTAACAAATATATTCCCCATTTTATTTTCATTCCATGAGTTTTGGCTACTATATTGATAAGTTTTTAATCTTTGTAAAGTTTCATCTATCCATATTGTGTTGTGATGTGTCCGATTATTTGGGTAAAAAATAGTGTACCCTAAATAACTCCATTTATATTCACTTAGAAATTTGGGGTATTTGTGGTAAGATGTTGAATTGTATCATTTCCCCCAAGTAGTTGCCAGTTGTCTCGAAACGACTTAATTTGAACTCCCTTCTTCATTGATTTCTGCTTGATATTTTAGCAAATAATTCGCTGATATTTAATGGATTCTGGGATGTCAGTTACGTTTTGTGGCCCTGTCTCTCGCATTTTATAGTGTTTTGAGATATTTACATTCACATGCAGCTGTAAGAAATAATACATAGAGGTCCCTTGTACCCTTTGCCCAGTTTCCCCCAATAGTAATGTCTTGCAAAATTATAGTGTGATATCACCATCAGAATATTAACATTGATAGAATTCACAAATCTTATTCAGATATCTCCAGTTTTACTCCTACCCTGTGTGTGCATGTTTGGTTCTAAAATTTTTTATTCCAGGAACAGGTTTGTGTATCCATACAATAATCAATCAAGATACTTAGCATTTCCATTCCCACAAGGATCTCTCCTATTATCCTTTTATGACCACACCCACTTCTCTTCCGCCCTATCCCTAAATGGCAACTACCACTCTCTTCTCCATCTCTTCAATGTGGTTATTTCAAAAAGTTTTTATAGGTGGGCATGTTGGCACATGCCTGTAATCTCAATGGCTTGGGAAGCTGAAGCTGAAGCAGGAGGATCTCGAGTTCAAAGTCAGCAAAAATGAGGTGCTAAGCAACTCAGTGAGACCCTGTCTCTAATTAAAGAAAAAATAGGACTGGGAATTTGGCTTAGTTGTCCAGTGCCCCTGAGTTCAAACCGGGTAACAAAAAAAAAAAAAAAAAAAAAAAAAAAAAACCAGAAAAGAAAAGGAAAATAATGGTTATATAGATGGAATAGAAAAGGAAAAAAAGGGTTATATAGATGGAATCTTTATACATTATGTAACTTTTGGAGATTGGCTTTTTTCATTCAGTATAATATACTGGGAATTTATCCACATTACTGTTTAGCAATAATTTATTCCTTGCAATTGCTGAGTAATATTTCAGAGGATGTACATGTCATAGTTTTATTAGTCATCTGTTGGAATACATATGAACTGTTTTCAGTTTGAGATTATTATATATGTAGCTGCTATGAACATTTACATACAGGTTTTTATGTGAACATAGTTTTTGTTTTTCTAGGATAGATGCCCAAAAGCTCATTTGCTGAGTCATAAGGTAATTGTATGCTTAGTTTTTAAGAAACCAGAAATGTATGAGTGATCTAGTTTCTCTACATGCTGGCCAGTATTTGGTGTTAGAACCATTTTTATTTTAGACTTTCTAATAGGTGTATAGGGATAGTTTTTTTGTGATTTTGGTTTGTATTTCCATAATAGCTAATGATGTTGAACATCTTTTCATATGCTTGTTATCTATGTCCTCTTCAGTGAAATATCTGTTCATGTCTTTTGCCCATTTTATAGTTATCTGTTTTTTACTGTTTGAGAGTTCTTTATAAATTCTAGATATTAATCCTTTGCCAGATATGTGGTTTGCAAATATTTTCTCTCAGTCTGAATCTTGTCCTTTCACCTTTCCCCTAATGGAATTTAACCCAGGGGTGCTTTACCACTGAGCCAAGTCCCCAGCCCTTTTTATTTTTTATTTTGAGACAGGTCCACACTAAATTGCTTAGGCCTCACTTATGATCCTCCTGCCTCAGCCTCCCAAATAGCTGGGATTATCTGCATGTGCTACCATGCCCAGCTCCTTTCGTCTTCTTAACCATGCCTTTCATAGAGCAAGTATTTTGTTTTATTTGTTTATTTTTTTGCCCATGGAAGTCCAAATGCTTCAGCGGTATTGAAAAGGCTACCTGTCTTTTTTGTGTGTACTTTGGTACCTTTGTAAAATATCAGTTGGTCATATTTGTGTGGGTCTATTTCTGGATTCTTTATTCTATTCCCACAAACACTTCTTGATTACTAAAACTATATAGTAAGCAATAACATGACGTAGAGTGATTCCTTCCACTTTCCTCTTCTTTTTCCAAATAGTTTCAGCTATTCTACTTTCCTTGCCTTTCCATATAAATTTTAGAATAACCCTCTCTACATCTACAGAAATTTTTGCTGATATTTTGATAGGAATTGCTTTAACTCTGTAGATCAACTTGGGGAGAAGTAACTTTTTATTATGTTGAGTCTTCCAATTCATGAACATGGAATATATCACCATTTATTAATGCATTCTTTTATTTCTTTAATCAGCACTGTATAATTTTCAATACTCAAATCCTGTACATATGTTGCTAAGTTTAACCCTACGTGTTTCATTTTCTTTGGAATAACTAAATGGTATTATGTTTTAAATGTGTGTTTCCATATAATAGTTGAGAGTATATAGAAATAAGATTGATATTTTTTGTTCATCTTGTTTTCTGTGACCTTCCTGAACTTGATTATTATATTTATTAGTTCTAAGAGTCCTTTTTGAAAAATAGAGATTCCTTGATATTTTCTATATAGGCAGCAGACATCTGCAAATAGGAATAAATTTCTTTCTTTTCAACATGGATGACTTTATTTCCTTTTCTTGCTTTATTGCAGTGACTAGAATTTTCAGTACTATGTAGAGTACAAGTGGTGAGAATAGACATCCTTATCTTGTTCTTGAGCTTAGGGAGAAAGCATTCAGTTTTTCACATTTAAGCATGATATCATCTGTAGGTTTACTATAGATATTTTGTCAATGGGAGATAATTTCCCTCTATTCCTAACTTGCTGAGAGGTTTTTTAAAATCATGAATGAGTATTGAATTTTGTCAAATGCATTTTTCAAATCAGTTAACACTGATTATCTGTTCTTTCTTCTTTAATTTGTTGTTACAATGTATATCATATATATGTATGTATACATATATATTGATTTATTTTTTGATGTTGAATCAGCCTTTCACATCTGAGGTAAATCCCAATTGGTTGTGTTGTATTCTTTTTATATATTATTGGATTCCATTTGCTATTTTATTGAGAATTTTTGTGCCTAAATTCATGAACAATATAGGTATATAGTTTTTCTTTTTTGTACTATTGTCTAGGTTTGGACTCAAGATAATATTTGCCTCATAATGTAAGTTGGAAATTTTGCCTGTTATTTTCTGGAAAAAATTTTGTATAATTAGTGTTAATTTTTTTTTAAATATCTGTAGATTCTGCAGTGAAACTGGGCTGAATATTTCAAGGGAGCTTAAAAATTACACATTCAATTTCTTTAGTGCTTATAGACTTTTCAGATTATCTATTTCATGTTGGTTGAATTTTGGTAATTTGTGGTTTTGGAGAAATTGGTTCATTTCTTCCAAGTTGTTAAATGTATTAGTGTAAATCATTTGTGGTATTCCTTTATTATCCTTTCAATGGCTATGAAATCTGTAGTGATACTCCCCGTATCATTCCTGATATTGGTGAATTATTTCTTCTCTGTTTTAATTTTTATCAGTTGTACTAAAATGTTGTATGTTTTATTTTTTATGACCCAGATTTTTATTTCATTCATTTTTTACCATTATTTCATTAGGTTTACTTTTATTGATTTCTGCTTTTTATTGTTTTCTTCCTTCTGCTTACTTTGGGCTTATTTTATTCATCACAGACTACTGGTATCAAAATTTGACCACTTTGAGTAAAGTGTAGAAAGAAATTTTATTTCCATTTAGGTCCCTTTAATCTCATTGCTGTAAAATATCATCGTCTTAGGCTGGGGATATAGCTCAGTCGGTAGAGTGTTTGCCTTGCATGCACAAGGCCCTGGGTTCAATCCCCAGCACCACACACAAAAAAATAATTGTCTTGAGTATTAGGTGGTGTTGTGACTTTTTATTTTTAATCATCGACTATAATTTATAAAATTTGAGGAGGATAGTCTATTGTATACACCATGTGTCTTCTCTTTCTGCTGTTATTTTCTTCTTCTTGATGCTGTATGATTCTTTCTTTTATAATTTCCTTTCTGTTTGAAGAATTAATTTTCCTTATCCAATATTTAAGTTTAGGTCTGATAGCAACAAATTTTCTTAGTTTTCCTTCATCAGCACATGTCTTGATCTCTTTCTAATTCCTGAAGGAGATTCTAGGTTGACTGTTCTTTTCTTTTCTTTATGAACTTGAAAAATATTGTACCATTTCCTTCTGGCCTCCCTAGTTTCAGATGTGAAATAATCTATGGTAATTCTAATTGGTGTTCCCTGATAGATAATGCTTCATTTCTTTCTTGTTTTCAAGATCTTATCTCTGTTCTTAGTTTTCAGAAGTTTAACTATAATGTGTCTCAATATGGATTTCTTTGGATTTATTCTGTTCTAAGTTTGCTCAGCTTCTTGAATCTGTGTGTTAACTTTGGCCAAATGTGTGGTTTTAGTCACAATATTCTATTAACCCTGTGATCTTTCTCCTATTCTTCTGGAACTCTGATGATATGCATGTCGGATCTTTTATTATTGTCCCACACATCTCACAGAGTCTATTTATTTTTTCCCAATCTATTTTCTCTATTTTTCAGATTGTTTTATTAATTCGTCTTCAAGTTCACTGACTCTATTGACTGAAATATTTGCTGTACCATAAAGTCTATTCAACCAGTTAAAAATTTTTGGTATTGTACTTTTCATTTATTAAATTTCCATTTCAATCTTTTTATATAAAACTTATAGTTCTGAGCTTTTTCTATTTTTTAATTTATTTCAAACTTTTTTATTATGGCTGCTTTAAATTACTTGTCAGATAATTCTAGCATCATATTCATCTCTTTGTTGGCATCAGTAGTTCTCTTTTTTTTGATTCAAGTCATGATTTCCTTGGCTCTTGATATGTTAGGTGATTTTTTTTTTATTGTATCCTAGACATTTTTGCTATCATGTTAGGAGATTCTAGGCCCTATTTAAGTATTTTATTTTAGTAGCAGTCACTTTGTTTAGGTTTAGCATGCAGGTCCTGTTCTACTCTTGGGGACTGTGGTTTCAATGATAGTTCAAGCTTCGACCTTCCCCCACCCTTTTTGTACCAGGGATTGAAACCAGGGGTACTTAACCACTGAGTCATTTCTGTAGCCCTTTTAAAAAATATTTTGTTTAAAGACAGGGCCTCAATAAGTTGCTGAGACTGGCTTTGAACTTGAGATCCTCCTACCTCAGCCTCTGGAGCCACTGGAATTACAGGTGTACACCACCACAACCAGCTAAGTCTCAGAGCCTTTTAAGTACTTCTTGGTGTGTATGGTTTATTTGATGATGCTGATGCTCCCCCTATCCCAATCCCTGATAATGCTGCCTGAGGAGATCGAAGGGATTTCCCCAGGCAAGTCTACCTAGTATCTGAAGGTAGAGAAAGGGAGTCTTGCCCACAGGGACAAAGAATGCTTTCTAAGCCAGACATGTTATTTTATGTGGCAGAATCCCTTTTGTCAGTGCCAACTTGCCGCTCAGTATCTCTCAGCAGGAGATAGGTGTCTCAGGTCTGGTGGGGGAGGGGAGAACTTGCTTTAGCTCTTTTACTTTTAATGAGAGCTCCTGGTCCTTCCCTTTTGCCAGCATTGCAGGCTCACTTGGCATTGTCGGAGGGACTACTACCATTTGATCTGATGGAAGAATGAGCCTAACTGGGCTGACTTGTGTTGCCAGGTTGGGGGCCTGGAAATACCAAGCCTGAGTTGCCTTCTTCTGTTGGGAAGATTGGGTACAAGAGACCCTGCTTCTGTGTTGTTCCTCCAGTTCTGGGATCCCAAACCAGATCACCTTCTTCTATCACCTTTCAATGTGCTCCTTTGATTGCCTCTTAAGTTTTTTTAATCCAAGGTTTATAGTTGTATTTAGCAGGGAGGAGTGGGGAGAAATGAGTCTAAGACAACTCGTCCAGATCAGAACTTCACTTTAATTGTAGTTGCTTATTTTATTTTATTCATTTGTTTGATTTATTGTACACAAATGGGGTTCAACTTTTCATTTCTCTGGTTGTACACATAGTAGAGTCACACCATTTGTGTGATCATACATATACATAGGGTAATGAAGTTTGTCTCATTCATTATCTTTCCTTCTCCTGCCCCCTCCCCACCCCTCATTTTGTTGTTGCTTATTTTAAAACTACAGAACAATGCAAGAACATGATTAAATTTTGATTACTATGTGATTGACACTAAAATAATTTTGGCAGAGAAAGGAAGGGTATTTTTTAAAATGATCTACTCTGGGTGTCAAATATATTAGCTTTGCCACTGGTAGTGCACAAAATGAAGGAGAAATTAGAAAGATTGTGAAGAACAGCTTTGAAGCCAAGGGTAAAAAGAGCGTTAAGAAGCTGAGAGCGGTTATTATTATATTTGTTTTATGATGGGATTAGAAACCAGAGGATCTGAAGCATTAGATTGCCTGCCCAAAATTGCCTGGGCATTTGGCTGCAGGATGGTTGCAGAATTCAGGATTATGACATTCCAAGACCATGGTAACAGCATGCTGTTTCCCAGGGCACTGCTCTCAAACTCTAAACACAACATTTGCTAGAAGATATACTGCAACAGTGAAGTAAACCTTTCGCCTATCTGGCAAATGACCAAAAAGATTCAATAGAAACAAATGTTTACTAAATTTGACTAGTATTAAATGTCTGTTATTAATTGCCTCTTAATCATGCTGCTTGGAGGGCACTTAATTAATGTTCATAAATTCATCTTCAGATGATAATTACCAAGTGGAGTGCTTACTCTTAGAGGGAAAATATTAAATTGTTATTGGCATTTGGATAAGTTTGTGAAGCCATTATGTCTTCTTTTTAAGATTCTGACTCCTAGAATTTATCCAATTTTGAATAAGTCATATTTCTCTAAGTTTCATTTGTCCACAGTCCATGCAAGGTAAATATTTATTCTCAATAGTTCATATAGAATTTCAGATAAAAGTTGACTATTTTCTGATTAAATGTGTTTGAGTCTTTGATTAGATTTCTTTAAAACTTGACCCTGAAAAACAATGTGTGTGTGTGTGTGTGTGTGACTTAGACTCTTTTTAAAGAAACTCAAGACAACAGACTTCCTCCTCCTTTCCTCTCCAAAAAAGGAACAAAGCACCCTCCAGAGAAACTACCCCCAAATGAAGCCAAATTGCAGATACTATCCTAGATGAAATTAGACCTGCTTAGCTATTCCAGACCAAAAGCCTATGTATTTTGACAATTAGGCTGTTTATTTGTTATATTGAACCATAGTAAACAACCCACTGGAGATAGATTAAGGTATTTTTGGAAAACCTATTGACACTTTCAAGATGTTGGGATGGTGTATCTCCCACTACCGAATCCCTTTGGTATAATAAATGACTTCCTAGCATCCTGAAAATGTGAAGCAAGTTTTCAAAAAGTGTTTCTCTTATAGTTAGCTCATGCTTCTGCCCGAGGTTTCAGGGGTCTTACTTTTTGCCTGCTTGTCTTTTAGTATTCCTGGTAAAAGTTATGATGCTTTGATAATTTGAGACCTCGTTTTGTAACTGAGTTCTTAAATCATGACTGGATGAGGAGGTTAGATGGCAAGGATTTGGATAGGAATGATCAGATTTATAAATTACAGGTGTAAGAATTAGTGTGTTAATATAAATTATTACTCAACTTGGAAGAATCTAAGGGTCAGGTCCACCAAATTTCATTCAAGTGCTGTACAAATGATTTACCATGAGGAGCAATGAACTCATTTACAGGGCAGGCTTTAGCATCTATAATTCTGCAACGCAGGGCAGCAGGAAGCAGTCTGTCCTTACAGATCTGCTTAGAAGAAGCACTGTGCTTATTAGTTCCCCTCATTTGTTTTTCTAAATTGTACCATCAAGCGATGCTTCAGAATACTCTCCTGCACCAAATACTACCCTGATGTGAACAGGTTAGAAAAACCATTGTTATTTTCTCTGTGGTGTGGCCAGATTTGCAGTACAGGAATTGATATTAAATAATCATTTGCTTATTTGATAGTAAAAGAACCAAAATGATTACTGTAATCCAAATGTCTCCTTAGGAATATGAATGAGGTCAAATAAATCTAAACTTCCTGACTCATGATTTCACTTGCTTATTCAAAGTCACTAACTTTCTGGAGAAGGCCTCCTGCTTCCAAATGAGAATTCCTGGATGTCCCTGACAGGATTTCACAGGGAACTTATTAACCAGTATGGCAGCTACAGGGCCCACACATCCACCATGATCAAAATTTCCTCCTCTCCTGCAATGACTTGCCCTCGTCAGTGTCATCTACTCAGAAACAGAGTGAAGGCTTCTGCCCTGTGCTGCTGCCAATGGTGACAATTCCAGCTTCCCCACCAGGTTCATTCTCTTGCCATGGTCTCTAAATAGTCCATGATGCAATAGCAGAGAGACATTCTGTTTTGGGAAGCCATCCAGAGAATGTCTCTCATCTCCACTGTGTGATATTCTTTGTCTCCTGAGTCCCAAAGCAAAAATACTTACACTCAGTCTCACCAGCATATCTCATAAAATGGCCCAGTCCATGTTCATTTTAATTACCTTGCTCCACTGAAACCCGGAAAGAACAAAAATCTTGCCTTCCCTCTTGTTCTCATTTCTAATTTCTCCAGCTTTCTCCATCTCCACACTTTATGTATCTGACTCTTCTTTCTTCCTGCAGACACAGAACTCAAGAACTCATGGACATCAATTCATGTAAATACTGCTCAGCCTACAACACCCCCTGTAACCCCAGTAGTAAGTGATTCCCTGTGAGCTAGCACATTCTTTATTGGCTTCAGTTCTCCACTTGGCTTTGGCTGTTTAGACAAAGCCTTAGATTCTCCAGAGCAGTGGTCTCCAAAATGGAATGATCAAATCTCAGGAGTGAATCAGAAAATACATTGTGGTATGTGGAGCAAATGTTAGAATGAAAAGATAGCTAGATAGATTCAGTTTTACTACTATTTAATGTATAAATTGCCACCAGTACCCTTCCTCTGTCTGTGTGACAGGGCCATATGTCCCATATGGTTTTTGAGGTATCCTGGGGAAAGAGGGAGTATTTCACACTAGGAAGAGTTGACAGTGGAGCCCTCATACAATTGTTCCTTCAGCATATTGCAAAGTACTACAGTTTACATGTTCCTGGCTAGGTTGTGTTACAAACCATGTTATCCAGTTGTAACTAATAACCCTCTAAAAATAGGTAACTTAAAATATCCCTGCAAAGAAACCATAAATCAAGATACTGCCATTCATGCAAGCATACCAAATTAGAAAAAAATGACAGTGCTGTCAAATCTCCTACCCTAGTAGTAGCTCAGCATCAGCCATGTTGCATAAAATAATGACATTCTAGTCAGATTACTAAAAAATAGAAATTATGAGACCATTTAATGCTATGAACAATTATCTGTTTTGGGTAACCCAAAACAGGCCCCAAAATGAAGATTTATATGCAAGTATCTTATTTGGGAGGTGAATCCAGGAAGTACCTTGTAAGAGTAGGGAGGTATCATACAAAGAGGCCAGAAAGTCAATAAAGAATATGTTGATGAATGGGTTACCATCTTGTGCATCCAGGACTCTCTCCTGCTGAGGACCTTCTGAGAGACTGTGTGGAACCAAATTGTCCAGACAGGGAGGCATAGATGTGGTTACTTGTACAGAAACCTGCAAATGACTGCTAGTGTGGGCCAAAGGGATATAGGTTATACACTGTCAGTGCCTGCCAGTGCAATGACCCTTTCTGTGACTGTGTATTATTTCTTGAACTATCAGGAATGATAGTAGGAAAACATCACAATTGGAAAGCCCTTTAAAAATATTATTAATTTTATCCTTTTCCCATACTTTCAACATGTATTTTTGTGTCTGTACCTCATTATGTAAATACATTAGAGCAACAGGACACAAATGTAATTTATAAACAAATGTATCTGAATTAATGGTTTATACTCAAACTATTTTTATTGAAATGAATGTCTGAATCAACAAAATTTTGGTGTTCACTCTTCTAAATGGGGTTAGAATATCAGAATGATTTAGGAGCACTACTAACAAATCTTATAAAATACCCCAGACCAGAGTAGAGTTACAGAATAAAAGCGATAAACCACTTTCTTTTTCTGCAGAGGTGTCATACAAAGGACCCCCTCTCTCTGCTTGCAAAAGACTTCTAGCTTCTGTTCTTTTTAGCTGTCATGACATTTAAGAGCAGGTTGTCTTGTAGATGAAAATGTCAAAATATGGGGTTCATGGTAAGCAGAGAGGGGAGAAAATAATAAAAGAAGATGATATTGAAATGGTGAGGCCCATTTGTGGGCCTCATTTTGCTCACTCATGTTTGGCTGTGAGGCTCTACGTGTTGAAAAGGGTCAAGTCCTTGAGGAGTGGAGCAGGTGGAGAGCAACAGAGACTTACTGGTTGATCAGATTGATCTTTCTTATGTGCCATTTAGGGGCCGTTTGTTTTAAATAGCCTAACGTAGCCAACAAAGTTTACTAAATCAAGATATTTATGGGATCTGTTTTAGTTATTGGTAATTAATGTGTATCAATCACTTATATCTCTCCAGAACATTGAACTTTAGCAAGTGCTAGAAGAATCAGGGCCATGAGCCATCAGCCCAGGTATTCGGTTTCTACCACAGGAACTGTTAGAGTAGATAGCTATCTAGACATGAGCAGGGAAATGGGTGGAGGGAGAATGGACTCACTCCATCTCAAGTGACAAAATACCATCCCACCATGGGTGACAGAAAACCCCACCCATGAATCCCCTCCCCCTACTCAGGACTAATGGGAAATTTTCCGACAAGGCAAAATTGGTACAGGTACATTAAACTTGAGTGGTAAATAGTTAGAATGCCCAAATAAATAATTCATGGGATGGGAAGATCCCAAGCAGGCTATAAAAGCCTACAAAGCAAAAGACATGGGAT
This sequence comes from Sciurus vulgaris, assembly GCF_902686455.1. Lineage (NCBI taxonomy): Eukaryota > Metazoa > Chordata > Mammalia > Rodentia > Sciuridae > Sciurus > Sciurus vulgaris. The sequence goes on along the minus strand of NC_136471.1, from coordinate 124,612,573 downwards.
CATTTCCTCTGTTGGAGGCAGCCTGCTCCATGTACCTAGGAGAATTACTTTCATTTCATTAAATAAACCCTTTAAACTTTTTTGAACTGTGTCTCTTGATGGAAATCTTTCTTTTGGGAAGACAAGAACTAAGGAAACCTCCACCCTGTAACATACTGGTGATGTGACTCGAATCTGGCTCAGATTGCCACAGGAACACGAGGTATAAGCCAGGCAGCTTGGATAGGCTTAGCCAGACTCAAAGCTGCTCAACTTCTGTCCTCAGCTGCCTCCCCTCAAAAACTCTTACTGCTGACCCAGCCTGCTTTCCTTTGCTGTGTCTTCCACCTTGGTGGATGTTGTGTTTGTGAAACTGCACTGTCATATAGACCCCTTTTGTGTTCTCCAATAGGCTTGTCCTATTTTTGTCCCCCTTGTCATCAGGATCTTTGCCCTTTCCCCTGTTTTTCCCACTGTTCTCTCTATCCATGGAGAGGCCCCAGGCTCCAAATTCTTCTTCGGTTATTTTCTCCTGTACCTTACTTCTCTATAGGCCTCATGGATAGCTCTCACCCTCACCTAGATTGCCTGCCTTATTCACATTATAGCCCTACGACCCCTAAAGTCTCTGTCTCTCTCTCTCTCTTTCTCTCTCTCCCCAGCCCTCTCCAACTTCCCTAGATTATGGGACAGGGGCATTTCTTTCTCTGAATTTTAAAACCCTACCCAAAGCTGACTTCAGATTTCTAACTTTCATTGAATCCATTACCCAAACATGTCTAGGGCCAGAGGGGTGTTACTTGTGTGCCACAGGGTTGGGAGGTTCTTACCCCTCTTTACTCAAAGCTTATTTTGTCTTTTCCTTCATCTCTTCTTCTAGCTGCCCCAGGACCCTATTAGTCAATTGAAAATTTATTCATTCCTCTGAGTATTTGTACTGGATTCCAAAATTTTAAATGGTAGGAGAAAATTGGGTGCTCTCAGGGTGGGGTTTTCATAGCTGCCATGGTTTGGTAGCATGATCCAATTTGTCTTTAATGGTGTCTGAGTGTTTAAGAGAGTCTCATCAGGAAAATTAGGTGTATGGAGGCCCAATAGTTAGAATAACCAGAGGTGAGGAAGACAGTAGAAAAAGGATTCCCCAGGTCTATACAACCCAATGAAAGATGAGAATCTCTGGGTTCAGATGAACTGACAGAAGATGGGAATCTCCAGGTTTAGAAAACTCAATGGAAGATGGAGTGCTAGTAACAATGCTTAAGGTGGGAAATCCCCAGGGTAGGGGAGGAACTCAACCAAGTCATATGCCAAGAGGGATGCTGGGATATCTCATGCTTTCACATATTCTGTTTTCTCTCCAAATAAATAACTGGATGTCCTTTCCCTGAGATTTGCCCCTCAGCTACACCTTAAGTAATTGGGATTATTTTGAGGCCAAAAATTAAAGAAAAGAAAAAAATTGAACACAGCTTGGTCCCAATATAAATTAGAGAATAGAGACTTGTTCTATAAATATGAAGAAAAATGGAAAGTGACTTGACTATCAGGCTTTTCACCTCTTTGATGTCTTTTCAAAAAAGGGAATCTTCCCCTTTGTAGGTTCCTAAAGAGGGGGATAAACAATGGTAATGATTGACAAGGATCTACCTCACAGTGATGAGTGGCTACCTGAACCTTTGATTTCAGCATAACTGTGATTGGTAGACTCTGCCTAGGCCTCTCCAAGTGTATGGATCTCCTCCATGTTTGTATGTTCACTGTGTCACATGATACACATCTGTGACAGGCTGGTTTGGGTTCTGGAATTCTAAATCTGACCTGTGCTCTGTTTAGTGAGCACCTGTAACTTCATTGTCTCCAACCTGATCTATATAAATTGTAAAAAGAGGCTCTGTCTCTTTCCCTTTTCTTGCTTCTTGGTTAAAGAAGATTTCTGGCCCATGGGTGACTCTCTGAAAAGATATCCTGTAAACCCTAACATTGACTCTTGCTCCTGTCAACAGATGCGCCTCTAACAAAGAGTTCTTAAAACAAATTATCACAGAAATTTTATTTACAAAATTTTGGAAAGTTCAAAGATGGCTTTCTCAGGTTGGATAAGTATAGAAAGCACCCTTTGCCCTATTATTGAAGGGATATATCTGATTAAAAACAAATTAGGTTAAAAGGACTAATCAACTAGATAGTTCCCTTAAATAAGATTATCCCAACCCTTTATGAAAGAACTTTTCATTTGTATGGGTGTCTCCCTCTATTGAGTAGCTTTTAAAATAGGAAAAGACATTAACTTAGGTTTGCATAACACGCCTTACCCTTAAACTTTTGCCCTTCTTAGGGATATTTAGACTAAGTGCTGTGTCTTTGAGATATAAATTTCTACTTTGTTCCCACTAAGTTTATATTTGGAAATGCAGATTTAAGATTAAGGATTGCAGCCAGGCATGGTGGTGCACACCTATAATCCCAGCAGCTTGGGAGCCTGAGGCAGAAGGATTGTGAATTCAAAGCAGCCTCAGAAAAAGTCAGGTGCTAAGCAACTCAGTGAGACCCTGTCTCTAAATAAAATACAAAATAGGGCTGGGGATGTGGTTCAGTGGTTGAGTGCCCCTGAGTTCAATCCCCAGTACACACACACACACACACACACACACACACACACACAAAGATTAAGGATTGCTTAGAGATGTGATAATCAGATCAACAGTTTAGTTTTTAAAAATGGCAAAAGGCAAATCTAAATGAAAGCAATAAAATATGTTTTCTGTCTATATTTTTATGTATGTTCATGTACAAGTGTGCATTATATGTTGGGTCTACATGGTACCAAAATGGCCTATAAATGAATAAGTGCTTATAAATTTAAGAAGAAATAAACCCAAATGCCTTCTAGTTCATGTGACTTAAGTAAATTCTTAAGAAATATGTTAATTTTAATTTGTTGGTAAGGTAAAAATGTCTTTAAAATTACTAACAGATATTTTGCCTAGGTTACTAATCAATAGGGACTGTATTTATTCTTATTAAGATGTTTAAAGTACATAGAGTTTGCTTTTAGGGTTTTCACTGGCAGGGAAAAAAGGCTTAAAGTGTTAACTATGCTTGTCCGATTTCTTGGTTTTCATGCGTAATCTGAAAATAGCTATTAAAACTACGTAAATTAGGTTTGACACAAATGGGATAAACATTTCTAAATGTATTGGTTAGAGAAAACATGAGTCACTTTTAAGTTAAAATACTAAAATACCAATTGCTAAATATAAATTCAAGTACTTTTGGCCTTTTAAATTCTGTGTGTGTGTGTGTGTGTGTGTGTGTGTGTGTGTGCGTGTGTGTTTACAAATTGTTGGTATATGGAAAAAAAAGGAAAACAACACAGTGAATCCCACCATCATGTACATCCATAAGAATGGGACTTTAACTAGAATAAGATATATTCCAGGGCTGGGGAGATAGCTCAGTTGGTAAAGTGCTTGCCTTACAAGCACAAGGCCCTGGGTTCGATCCCCAGCACCGCAAAAAAAAAAAAAAAAAAAAGATATATTCCATGTTTGTGTAATTATATCAAAACGGATTCTGCTATCATATACAACTAAAAGAACAAATAATTTTTTTAAAAAAAGATTGCTTTTTTTCTGGGCCTTCATTAAAAGCAAGGTTACTAAATTAAACTTCTAATCAGCAGATTATTTTTTCTGGTACTGAGAACTGAACTCAGAGGTGCTTTACCACAGAGCTACATTCCCAGATCTATTTGTTTATTTACCTGGTCTTGCTAAGTTGCTGAGGCTGGCCTTGAACTTGGAATCCTCCTGCTTCAGTCTCCAAAATCACTGACATTATAGTGTGCATGACTACACCTGGCCAGGTATAATTTTATACACAAAAAATACGAAGAATTTAAGTTGTGTTTTGATTTAAAAATACTGTAAAAGGGAATGTATTTTTATCTAAATAAGGAGTAATTTGTCTAAATTCAGAAATTTCATAATGTTTGTTTCAAATCATAAACAAAAGGAAGGAAAACAGCCAAAAGAAATCAGGAAGTAGCAGAAAGAGATGTAAGGAAGTTACATATGTGAGGATTTATTTCAGTAAGGAAAGGTAAAAGGAATAAGGAATGCTTTTGGAGGAAAAAAGACTTTGTGTAGTAAAGTGATATTTTGGTCCTGAAATCCAAGGTGGAAAAAAGAGAACAAAACAAAGAATATAAACCAGTTCTAGAGTGCCAAAGTAAATTGGGTTGTAGAAGATAAATCTTAGAAAATTTGTATGTGTGCCTAAGTTGCCTACACTCTAAAGGATATTTAACTACTTTTTAATTTCAAAATTTAATGTACTGGTATGGAACCAGGACCTAATTCTCAATTTAAAACAACAAGGTGTTTTTAAAACATTAATCAACTCTAAAAACATTTACAAAGAACTCGTTTCAAAAAACAAAGATTTTGTGTTTTATCAAGATAAATATTTATGTCTACTATGTTTTCATTACTTTAAAAAAAACTAAGTCTCTAAAGAATTAGACCTTGAGTACCTATTTGGTTTTAATGTCTATTAAATGATCACTTTATAACACTAACTAAATGAACAACTCTTACTTTAGGCTATTATGATATATTTGGCAGTCTACATGTCTGTGACTAGAGGTGTGCATACATCTGAGGGCTAAGGATGAGGTGTATGTGAGCTTTATCTAAGTGTTATACAAGAGCTTGTAAAGTTAAAGTTATCTCCAGAGGATTAATACATGCGAGGTAACTGGTAAGTGCTCTCCTTCTACAGCATAAAGGGTTTTGTTACTGTATTTATGAGATGCTCTTGTTCAGCAGGTAAAATGTATGTTGGGGAACATTAGCACTGTTTCCTAAACTAAGAAGAGGTCCAAAGCTGGTCTTTGATTTTGGTCAGTGATACTAACCTGTGCAAACCTGTTCCAGGCAGATCCACATGATTATACTTGTCCTATGGAGCCACATTAAACATGTTTATGTTCCCCAACCAAATGTATAAGCCTTCCAAATGCAAATCTCAGGAAAGTCCTGTTCCAGGCTGGTGTCCTCCCAACTGAAATTGCTTGTAGGGACAGCCTTTTCTAGGTACATGTTTGTGTGCTCCTAATTGTGTTAGGACATATCATTTTGAGCAAAGATGGTTCCATGTGCCCCAGTGCTTGGCATTCCAAACTGTGCCATTCTGGTCATTACAAATTGAATATATTTCTGCTCTTGTGAATTGCATTTTTTATTTTCCTCGTAAAACTGTAACTGTTGCCTGTTAGTGTTCTGCAGAAATCCAACTTCTAACAGAATAACCTGTGTTGATTTGAGATAATAAGTCATCACCTACAGGGTAGATAGGATTCCAAATACTAATACTGACCCCAGTTAAATGGAAGGGGTAACTGTAAAATCACAAAAGTTAAAACCGAAACCCACTACTCCCACTTCAAGACTGGTGGAACTGACCTTCTGAATGTGCAGCAGTCGAGACTTGGAGAACAAAGCCAAGAAAAACAAAATGGCTAAGGAAAAACAGCCAGTATTTTGCTCTTGCCTTCCAAGGTCAACTAGGGACCTCTAAGTACCCTGAAACTCTGAGGAGTCACCTGACCTCCCCATCAGGGGGATTGTGATGACCCTGGAGAACAGGAAGACAACCAGTGTACATTCTGCAAAGAGGAGCAGGCAAATGTCCCCAATGCCTCTGAGGGAAGCCACATGTGGTCTGCAAGACCAAGAGGGCTTCTCACAAGTTCCTGAAATTGACTTCTCAGGAGTCTCAACTGACCTGGATACTAGAAAGAAAAAAGGTTAATTTTTGGTCAACGTAGGCATCAGGTCACCTACGTGACCTTAAACACCCAGCAGGAAAGTATGAACAAAGACAAAGGTACCAAGGTGAGGGTCAAAGAAAAGCCAAGGAACAGTCATTCATGGACATTTAAAAGGGAAAGACTATGTTCCTTTTGAATGTAACTTGAGATGCACACTCATGTTAGCCCTACGAGATGTAAAACAGGGCCGTATGCACACGTATGCGTAGGTGTGTGATAGTGACTATCAAAAGAGACTACCCAAGTCATAAGTTTGTCCTGAGCTAATTTGAGTTTTCAAACAACCCTTTTTGAAACAGGCCATTGAATCATATCCATCAACCAAACAACCAGTATCAGAATTTAGGGAGAATGTAGCCCATGGCTGGTTGTCTTAGAAAGAGGCTTGGTCATGCTTCTCCTGCCCTCTCTTCCTTCAAGGACCATTAACCTCCATCCTACATCTGTTCATCCCACTCTGTTTGCTGAACCTCCTCAGTAAGTTTCTCTCTTCCCACTACAGGCCACCAATATCTAGATATTCCTGGGGGTATCCTGGGGGTGTTTCAACCTATTTTACCTGAGGCCCTGCTGCCATCATCATCTCTATTAGATCAAGTGGGACAAAGATTCCATAGTCCTCTGTGAGAAATAGGAAGTTTGGTGTCCATTTTCAAAATATAGAATTTAGCCTTAATTGGGATATAAGATATAATTGTAGCCCTTTTAGGATCCAATCGCAGGCATTTTAACTATAGCCCTTCCCTTTGCTCACTCCAATTTTAAAATTAGCCAGTTGCATAGAATGTAACCCTGAGCTCCTCCTATCAGAGCTAGGGTCTGTACTGCATTAGGGACAAAAACAGGCAGTCTGCCTGCCCAAGTGCGCTTGCTTGCCAGATTTTCTTTGGCAACATAACCTTCTGCAGAAGTAAAGTTCGCCTTGCTGAGCTACTTCCGAGCATTTGTTTGATTCCTTGTGGCACCCAGGTATTTCTAACAGTTCACCTGCCATCAGAAACCTCCTCTTAGGCTAAAGGAAGTAGCCCTGTAACTTCCTGTTGCAATGCCTTAATGGTACCTAAGGACTTAGAATCTGAGAACTCATCACCCCATCCAGCAAAAGCAGTCAAAGACATGATCAAATGCCCCAAATCTGAAGGGTTTCCGAGTTCTTTGCCTTGAAGGTGGAATGTTAAAGTACGTAGATAAAAGTGAGCAGGGGATGGGTCAGGGAGAAGAGGGCTCCCTCCATCTCGGTGACAAAAGACCACTCTGCCTTAGGTGACAGAGAACCTTATGTTTAAACCCCTCCCCCTTCCTCTTGGGTTTTGCTTAGGAATTGATGGGAAATTTTTCAACAAGGCAAAATTGGTACAGGCACACTAAATTTAGGAGGGAAACAGCTGTAGCAGTTCAAATAAATAATTCATCGAGTGGGAGGATCCCAAGCAGGCCATCAAAGTCCACAATGCAAAAGACAGGAGGCTGGTTCCTTTCTTGGAGGTGACCTGCTCCACCCACCTTGGAGCATTACTTCCATTTCACTAAATAATCCCCTTATGTGTGTTTAAGTGTGTCTCTGGACTGAAATCTTTCTTTTGGGAAGACAAGAACTGAGGAAACCTTTGCTTGGTATCAGAATTAAGGACAAGTTAGGGAAGGCCATTTCTTTCTTGCAGACCTCACAACCAGAAAGACAGTACCAAGACATCTGCACTGTGCTCAGCCACCTTACCACAACCAATCAATAATTTCTAGGTGAGTGTCTGTGCCAGAGTCTGCATTCGAAAGAAAGGAAGGAAGCGAGCAAGCAAGCATGGAGAGGAGGAATGGAAGTAAATACAAAAGAGGGAAAGAAAAAAGAAAAGAAAGAAGAGGGTAGAAATCATCCTTGTTTTCTTCTTAAAAGGTAGCTAACTGCAAATGAGCCTGCATATGGGGATACCCAAATGAGGGAGACAAACATGGAAGCATGTCAGGAGCTTAGGCAAATGCTCTGGTGATCAGAAAAGCATCCAGGAAGCAGTGAGCTCCAAGATCAAAAGGATTCTCAAAAATTGACATACTGGCCAGGTGCAGTGGTGCATATTGTACTCTCAGCAACTCAGGAGGCTGAGAAAGGAGGATCCCAAGTTTGAGGCCAGCCTCAGCAACTTAGTGAGACCTTGTCTCAAGATTCAAAAGAAAGGACTGGAGATGTAGCTCAGTGGTTAAGTGCCCCTGTACCCCAACCCCCAAATATGGAAGGACTGTTCAAATAGATTGTGGGTTCCTACCACCAGAGATTCTGAGTAAGCAGGTGTGGGGCAGGGTCCAAGAATTTGCATTTCTAACCAGTTCCCAGGTGATCTGGAGGCCAGACCTTGAAAACTACACCTCTGAATAATTTTAGATATGTCGAAGGGAAGAGTCTATCAAAGGTTGAGATGAGGAAGATGTTAAGAGAAATAAGGCACAAGAAAAAGGAAGACATGTTTCAGAGGATTCTGAAGTGAAGGGATTATATAATAGAAGAGTGAGAGATAAGAATGTAAAGAATTTGGATTTATCCTGTGGGCAAATGGAAGTCATTGAATGCATTTGAATGGTGACAGAGCACGATGGAAACTTTATTTTAGGACTGTTTAATCTGCAGTAGTATGTTCCATAGTGTTGTACAGGAAAGGAAAAGAGAAGAATGCAGAAAGGGCATATAAGAGATTGTGAATTAAAGTTGTTTATAAGTCTATTTTTATGTCATTCTTCCCAAACAGAGGTGAGGAAATAAGTGCTCTTAAAGGGTTATATTTTGGTGAGACACATGGGCCAGCATTCCTCTCAAGAAAGAAGACAAAGGCAAACAAACGGAGTCTGCACTTTGGACTGCCATTATTCAAGTTTTCCTAAAAAGTGACAGCATGGAAATCCTCAAGTCTGCTCAGAGTCTGTGCCAATTTGATGGGGGAGAATCTGCAGATTTTCAGGCAGTAAGTTGATCCATGATGGCCCAGGAGTGAGGAATTTTCTGTTTATAGTTTTGACTCAAAAAGGATCCAAATTTGCCCCACCCTGGAAGTACATCATTAAGGGGGAATTTTCAGTGTTTAAAAATGGTTTATAATAAGATCTCATTGAATTTTCTCCTTTTTTCCCTCTGTGAAGATAAATGCGATCTGTATAACACTGATTCTACATCAGGCAAAACAGTCTGCTGTAAGTGTGGGAGCATGCGCACACACCCACACCACTGAGCTGAGGCCTAGGGCTGTCCTTGGAGACTACTTTTTGGGCATATTTCTGCATGAACCAAAATCAATGTGGATAAACCTGAAAACCATCAGCTGGAAACCTTTAGAAAACTAGAGGAAAAAGGAGATGAGAGACAAGGGTGACACCTTGAGACATGGTCCAAAGAAGTTCTTTTGATAACCCAAGTCATTATTTGACATTGATGTAACCATCTGTGAGACACCAAGGAAATCCCAGAAGCCCAGCCTGAAGGGGCGTAGAGCCAACCAGCAGGTAGGTCAGGTTGAAAATAAACCTCTGGCATGTCCAAATCTCCCTGGGCTTTTGTTCTCTTCAGTTCTGCCTCACTAGGCAACCCCTCTTTTCCTCTGTGGTTTTCCCATTTCCTGCTTTTCTCCTTCTCCTTTGGCTACCATTCAGCTCCCTATGGATTGAATAATAATTTAGTGCAAGTTCAACTTTTTTTCAAAATGTTTTGCAATAATGTCTTATTGCCTTTGTTCTCTGTGGCTAGAGGGGTGGTGGTGTGGTATGACTGCCCCAATTTTAGAAGCAGGAAAAATAGTGATAATGGATCAAATGAATTGCCCAAGATGAAAGGAATGAGATTAGCACCCATTACTTTTTACCCTGGCAACTGAAATAAATACAAGAGCTGGATTGTAGTAATTATTTGGGAAAGAATTGGAAAGCATCATTCTTTCTGATTCTCTTGTAATGAATGTGGTAACAGAGAAGATGGCTATTGCCAGTTTTTAATTCAATGGAGGTTTTGAACATATTTCTAATTCCTTTGCCACATCCACAGTTTTCTCATGCATAAAATGTAGCTAATATAATAATTAGTAACTACCTTGTAAGGTCGTTGTGAGGATTAAATGATTTAAGGCATGTTGAGCACTTAGAACAGTATATGGCATCTAATAAGCACTCAATAAATTTATGATGATGATAATTATAGTAACAATAATTTGTTTTAAGTTTACAACCTCAGTATTCAAATATTCCAAAAATGTATACCCCACAATGCCGAGATTAAAAATAATTATACCAATTTGCCTGAAAACCTTATCAGAATGACAAAATAAGGGGTGTAGATTGAGTGAATGAGTTGTCTGCTGCTCTCCCAGAACACTTTGAGGTTATTTGTATTAAGGCTGGGTATACCTCTGAGGAAATGAAATCCAAATGTTGCAGATGTTGTTCTTTCTCCTACCTACCTGTACCCTATTGCAGCTGAAGTAATTTCTCAGCCACTAGGGAAGCCAAGAGTATACCCAGTAATCAGGCCCTGATTACAATTAAAATTTGTCTGTGACTGCTATGGCAGTTAGTACTGCTTGTCACACCTGTGTCACCACCCAAATATAAACTCCTCATGTCATCTCTCCCCTTCTATACTCTCAGACAACAATTTTTGTTCTTTGCCTCTCTGGCTCTTCCTGTTGCTCCCAAATCCTTTTCACAGTGTTCCCTGAAACTCTCGTGTCCCCTACCATAGCAAGAAATTTTGTGTACTCCCACTTCCCCATCATGGAGTGTTCATTCACATCTGGATCTCCCATGGAGCTCTACTTTCTAAAGTTGTCTTGGACAGATAGTATTTATTCTACTGGGTTTCATAGAGATTGTCATCATCATCCACCTGACCTTCCTCCAAACTTTAGTTCTTTCACATTTATATAGCCAGGTGTGGTGACTCATGCCTATAATCCCAGCAACTTGGGAGGCTGAGGCAGAAGGATTGCAAGACCATCTTCAGCAACTTAGTGAGATCCTCAGTGACTTAGCAAGACCCTGACTCACAATAAAACAATAAACAGAACTGGGGATATAGCTCAGTGGTAAAGCACTCCTGGGTTTAATCCCCAGCACATTAAAAAAAAAAAAAAAAAACCTCCTGAACTTTAACTTTCAGGAAGATGGGAGTAGTGGAGTAGACACATTTTTTTTCCTATAACCCTGCTAAGTACAACTTAACACCATAGATTGAAATATATACATATATATGTATATGTATGTATATATATATATATATATATATATATATATGTAGTGTGTGTGTGTGTGTGAAAGGTAGAGAGAAGACATCAGAAGACATCAGCTAGGAACCTCAGGACCTGAGTAAGAACATGGTGGTAAATTGGTGAATTCTTTGGGTTTTCTTTTTGTCTCATAAATCTCAGACTTGGATCTGAAGAGATGCAATTTGGGAACACCAACAGGTGTAGACAAAGCAAACAAACAAACTAACTAAAGCCTGCTTTCTCCAGCCAAAGTACTAAGAAAGTTCCTAATAAGAATTATTAGAAATAACCATTCTAGGGAATACTGGGAAGTGATATTGACCAAATTATATTGTTATATCATGTCCATGTATGGATATGTAACAATAAATCCCATCAACACGTACAACTATAATGCACCAATAAAAAATGTGGGAGAAAAAGAAACGACACCTTTACTCCAACTAAATATCACAGAAAGAACTGTGACTTCACACTCCCTTACCCAGGGAACACCAGAAAAAGTCAAATGAGGACTCTAGATTTCCACTATGCAGAGTTGTAACAAGGCCCTCCTGCTCTCACTGGTGTCAGAGGAGGCCTACTGGAGAGTCAGGACTTTTACCAGCACCCAATGGTAATGAGGCAACTCATCCAGGACGCTGGAGACTACATGAGAAGTTGGAACTCCCTTCAGATGTCAACAGAGTCATAATGGGGCTCCTGGACTTCTATGCTTACATGGAAGGGACAGGTGGCACTCCTATTTTGCCTACCAGAGCAGAAACAGAGGAAGCCAGTTAAAGCAGAAGGTTTAAATAAGATCCAGATTATCATGGCATAAGTGTCCAGGTTTCAATTTTAAAATCAGGAAAATCTCAAATTGAATGAAAAATAAAATTAATAGATGCCAACACTGAGATGGTAAAGAGGGGATTATATGGCAAAGACTTAAAAACAGCTATGATAAAAATGCCTCAGTGAGCAATTACAAATATATTTGAAACAAATGAAAAAGTAGAACATCTCAGCAAAGAAAGAAAAGATGTAAAGAAGAAACAAATAGAAATTATAGAGCTGAAAATATAATAACCAAAGTAATAAACTCAATAGATAGACTTAATAACAGAATTGAAAGGACAGAAGACATAACTAGTGGACCTGAAGAAAGAACAAAAATTTTATGGAATCTCTACATTAACATATTTTACCATATTTGGAAAGTTTCCATCCATTATTTCTTTGAGCACTTTTCCAGCCCCATTCTCTCTTATCATTCTCAAATTTTTATGACCCAAATGTTAGGATTTTTGCTATAGTTTTGATCTTTTTTCCCATCTACTCTCTTAAATTGATCAAACCTCAAACACAATAAACCCAATGCAATACACAACAAATCACATAATACTCAAACTTTTGAAAACTAAAGCCAAAGATAAATCTTGAAGGTAGAGTGAGTGAAATAACATATTAGCTATAGAAGAAAAACAATTCAAAATGACATTGGATTTCCCATCAGACCATAGGTCAGAAGGAAACAGCACAATTTTCAAGTGCTGAAGAAAAAGAACAGTCAACCCAGAATTCTACATCTAGCGAACATATCCACGAAAAATGAAGAAGAAATCCAAACAATCTCTGATGAAGAAAAGTAAGAGAATCTGTCACAAGCAGACTTATCCTAAAAGAATAGATAAAGGAAGTTCTTTAAACAGAAAGGAAATGATGAAAGAAGGAATCTTAAAACAAGAAGGAAGACGAACAAAAAGAGTGAAAAACAGATACAGGTATTTCCAGTCTTCTAAATTGTTTAAAATTTGAAGTAAAAATTATAGCAATGTCTGATGTAAATGTATACATAGAAAATATATAAGACAATTATAAACTGAGGAAGGTAAGGAGACAGGGAGGTAAGATTTCTATATTAACTTGAACTGGTAAAATGTCTAGTGAACTATAATAAATATATACATATATGTATACGTGTGTGTGTGTGTGTGTGTGTAACACTGAGAATAATCACTGGAAAAAATTATACAAGGAGAGACCCTCAGAAATACTGTAAATAAATCAAAACTGAATCCTAAAAAATGTTCAAGTAACAGGAAGGCAGAAAAAATAGAAATGATAGAGGACAAATAGAAAACAAAATTATAAAATGGCAGACTTAATCCCTAGTGTATCAATCACTACATAAAATAAAACTAGTCTAAAAGCATTACATAAAATAAAACTAGTCTAAAAGCACTAATCAAAGGCAGAAGTTGGCTTAGTGTATTAAAACATGAAACCTATAATGTTCATAAGAAACTATCTTCAAATATAGTGATATATGTAGGTTGAAAGTAAAAAGATACAAAAAATATATCAGGCAACCATCAGTTAAAAGGAAGCAGAAATAACTTTTTTAATATTAAAAAGTAAACTTCAGTGTGAAGAAAATCACCAGAGACATAATTTTCCATAATGATAAAAGGGTCAACCCACCAAATAGACTTAGGAATCTTAAATGTGTATGCATCACATGACTGAGCCACAAAATATGTGAAGCAAAACAGCCATACACACAAACACACACACACATACACACAACTAAAAGGAGAAATAGACAAATCTACAATCACATTTAGAAACTACAATATCCCTCTCTTAACGATTGATAGATCATCTACTCAGAAAACTGAGCAAGAATATAAGAGTCAAAACCCACCAATTGACAGGACCTAATAAACATTTATGCAACACCCCCCCCACCCAACAAAAGAATACATATAGTCCACACAGATCATATACCAAGATACACCATATTATGGCCATAAAACAAACCTCAACTAATTTAAAGTAATTGAAATAATACATGACATGTTCTCTAAACTCAATGATTTCAAACTAGAAATCAATAACTGTAAGATAACAGAAAAACTAGAAGTTGGACAACACACTTTTAAACAAAATGTGCAAGGAGGAAGTTTTAAGGAAAAATAAAAACAAAACACTGAATAGAATAAAAATGAAAAAATACTTATCAAAATACATGAGCCCCAACTAAAGCTGAAAGTGAGATTTATAACAAAAAATGTTTACATTAGAAGAGAAGAAGAGTCTCAAATGAATAAGTCCCCACTTCAGGAACTTAGAAAAAGAAGAGAAAATACACTCAAAGTAAGCAAAAAGTAGCAAATAAGAACAAAAATCAAGAAAATTGACAATAGAAAAACAATAGAGAAAATCAATGAACCAAAAGCCGGCATTTTGAAAAAAGAAATCAATAAAATTGACAAACCTCAAGACTGATATATAAAAAAGAATGAAGACATGAATTGCCAATATCAGGAGTTAAACAGGGGTTATCACAACAGACCCTCAGGTATCAAAAGGATAATAAGGAAAGACTATGAAAAGGCTACACATGTAAATGTGATTACTTAGATAAAATGGAACAAGTCTTCAAAAACTACAAACTACCATGAGTATCCCAATAAGAAATAGATAATTTGAATAGCCCTATAACTAGTGAAGAAATTGAATTTGTAATTTTGAAACTCCTCCAAAAGAAATCTTTGAGCCTAGATGATTTCCATGGAGAATCCTACCAAATATTTTAAGAATCAACACTAATCTACACAATCTCTAAGAGAAAGGAATACTACTTCTCAATTAATTTTATTAAGCTAGTATTATCCTGAGAGCAAACCAGGTGAAGAAAGCACCAAAAGAAAATTCTTTCTTAGAAATAAAGATTTTTTAAATCCTTAACACTATTTGAGCATAGAAATCAACCACTATATAAAAAGAATTATATACATTGACCAGGTAGGGCTCATTCCACAGATGCAAGGCTGATTCAAATTCAAAATCAAACAATGTAATCCAACATATAAAAGGCTAAAGAAGAAAAATCACGGGTCATAGTCTTTGATACAGAAAAAAGTATCTGACAGTTCGCCTATTCATGATAAAAAGAAAAATCTCAAAGCTTGTAATATAGGAGAAATTTCCTCAACCTGATAAAGAACATCTAACAAAACTGCAGGTAACATAGTCAATGATGAAAGATTGACTGTTTTCCCCCTAAAATTTAGAAGAAGGCGAATATGTTTGTTCTCACCATTCTTAGTCAAAATAGTACCAGATGTTCTAGCTAGCGTAATAAGAAAAGAAAAAAGAAAGAAAAGGCATAAGGCTGAAGGTGTAGCTCAGTAGAAAAGTGCTTGCCTGGCATGTGTGAAGCCCTGGGTTCCATTCCCAGTTCTGCAAAAATAAATAAACAGCATAGACTCTGGAAAGGAAGAAGTGAATATCCTACCACCTTGCTGAACTCACTTATTCATTCTAAGAGTATGTTTGAGATTTCAGCAAGGTGACAGGATACAAGGCAAAACAAAAATAAGTCAACCTCATTTCTCCATGATAGCAATGAACTTCAAAATTAAAAATATAATACCATTTATGATCACTAGGAAAGTTAAGTGCTCATGTGTAAATCTAACAAAACATGTATTTTACTTGTATCCTCAAAAATACAAAACACTGATAAAATAAGACATGAGATAGGCCTAAATGGAGAGCCATACCATGCCTATGGATTGAAAGAGTTGATATAGAAAACATGTCCACTCTCAGCAAATCAATTCGCAGGTTTAATGCAATTCCTATCAAAATCCTAGCAGGATTTTTTTTTGCAGCTGTAGACAAGATTATTCTACAACCTATAGGGGGAGAAAAAGGAAGCAGACTCACTAAAACATTTGGGAAAAGAAGATTAAAGTGGAAAGAATAACTTTGCCTGATACTGATGCTTGCTAAGTAGCTACTGTAGTCAGAATGGTATGGTTTGTTGGAGAGATAGGTACATAGACCTAGGGAACAGAATATAGAATCCATAAAGAGACCCACACATAAATATACCCAACTGATTTTCAATAGGCAAAAAAAACAATCAAAAGAAGAAGGATATCCATTTCAAAAAATGGTGCTAGAGCAACTAGACATTCATGAGAAAGAAAGAGTAAAAAAAGAAAAGAAGAAAAAAGAAGAAAGAGAGAGAGAGAGAGAGAGAGAGAGAACCTCAGCTCATACCTCATACCTTATACAAAAATCAACTCAAAATGGATAAAAACTTACATTCAAAATATAAAACTATAACAAACTTTAGGAAAAAACATGACAGAAGGTCTTTGACTCTAGAGCTAGGCAAGAATTTCTTAAACTTGACACCAAAAGCATGATATTATCCTTAAAAACAAAACTGATAAATTGGACATTATTTAAACTAAAAGCTTTTGTTCTGTAAAAACTCTGTAAGAGGAGGCTAAGGCAAGTTACAGACTGGGAGAAAATACTTGGAAAACATATATGCAACAATGGGTTAGTACCCAGAATATAGAAAGATTTTTTTCAAACTCAACGTTAAAAAAAAAAACCCAATTATACAATGGACAAAAGACATGAACAGACATTTTACCAAAGAGGATATACAGATGGCAAATAAGCACATAAAAAGATGTTCAACAGCGTGAACCATTAGGAAAATGCAAATTAAAAACACAATGAGATATCACAATACCTATCAGAATAGTTAAAATAAAAAATAGTGACATCACCAAATGCTGGAAAATACTGGGAAGGATGCAGATAAACTGGATCATTCATATACTACTGATGGGAATGTAAATGGCACAACTACTCTGGAAAATAGTTTGGCAATTATTTTTTAAAACAAAGCATGCAACTATCATACGATTTAGCAATTGTACCCTGGGCACTCATCCCAGAAAAATGAAAACTTATGTTCCCACAAAAACCTGTACATGAATGTCCATAGTTGCTTTATTCATAATAACCCCAAACTAAAAACAACCCAGATGTGCTACCCCAGGGGAATGTCTCTACAAGCTATGGTGCTACTCAGCAATGAATAGGAATGAAATATTGAGACATGAAAATACTTGGTGAATCTCCAGGGAATTAATGCTGAGTGCAAAGAAAGCCAGTCCCAATAGATAAAAACTGCATGATACCATTTACATAACATTTTTGAAATGACAAAAATGTTAGAACTTAAGAGAGTAGTGATGCAAATGGTTATGGATCAGGTGGAGGGGTGGAAGAGAGGTGGTTATGCTTATAGAAGGGCAATAGGAAGAATTCTTGTGACATGGTGAGGGGAATGTTTGTATCATGCCTGTATCCCTGTCAATATCTTTGTTGTGATATTGTACTATGGTTTTGCATGATATTACTAGTGGGAGACACTGAGTACAAGGTACATGGGACTTCTGTTATTTCTTTTTTTTTTTTAATGCATTTTTAGTTGTTGAAGGACCTTTATTTTATGTACTTATATGTGGAGCTGAGGATTGAACCCAGTGCCTCACACATGCTAGGCAAGCATTCTACCACTGAGCCACAACCCCAGCCCCTGTTATTATTTCTTAACTGCTTGTAAATCTACAATGATCTTAAATAAAAAGATTTAATTTAATAAAAAAGCAACAACAACAAAAAAACTCTTCTGCTTTGAGAATTGTTATCTTCTGGCTGTACCACTCATGATCTCTTGCCATCACTGTGATCTACCAGATGGGAAGCAATGGTGTTTTGGACTAGGGAGGAAGCGGTGGACATGGTGAGGAGTGGGTGGTTTCTGAGTGTGTTTTGAAGGTTGAATCAAAAGAGTTTTCGGATGGATCAAACATGTGAAATAAAAAGAAGGATCAAACATGACTCCAAAGCTTTTCCTGAGCCATCTGGATGATGCATTTATTATTTTCTGAGATAAGAAAGACAAAGGAGAAGCATGTTTCAGAAGAAAGTTGGGAGTTTGGTTTTGGACATGTTGAGCTTGAGATTCCTATTAGACCTCCAAGTGGAGATGGACAGCAGAGAGTTGGATATGTAAGTCTAGAGAGAAAAAGAGAGGTTAGATGTGATGAAGCAAAGTCATCAGTACATGTGGCACATGGAGAGTATTTGGTATTAAGTATAGGTAACATTGAGGATAATAGGTATAGGAGAGAAGTAACCAATGTCTGAGCCCTGAGACTTCAAAGTTTAGATGCCTGAGAAATGATGAGAAAGCAGGAAAAACACTGAAGTAATGGCCAATGAGATAAAGGAGAGCCATAAGAAAGTGGAACATTGGAAACTAAGACCTAACTCTCTGACCATCCTTCCTTGACCTTTTCAGTGGATGCACTACCATCTGGTTTCAATTTCAAACCTTTTAACCATCCTTTAGATGCAGATTCTCTCCCAAATTATTGTCTTCAATATTGATCTCTCACTTAAAGTTTCAACTGGTAAAATTTATTGATTTTTGAACACTGCTTAAATATCACCTAGGTACCTGTTTAGTTGTTCATGAATGTATAGCAAATCACCCCAAAACATTATAGCTTGAAACAATAACAATCATTTATTATCTCTCACAGTTTCTATGGGTCAGGAACTCAGAATTGTTTGGGTTGGGCAGATTTTGACCCAGGATCTCTCAGATAGCTGTAACTGAAGTAGAAATTATGTAAGAGCTCACCACTCACATAATCTAGCACCTGGACTAAGAAGGCTCAAATCACTGGTTCAGGTACAACTCATCAATCTTGAATTTATACAATGCACAATGCAATTTCAGGGTATGGCATTTTCAAGTATAAACAGACTGGTATCCATCATCCTCTAACTTTCTGGGCTGGCACAGGCTAAGAAAATACCAGACTTGGTGGTTTGGAACCAGAACCAGATGTTGGTTTTACAAAATGGGACAGAATCTTACCAGATAAGACTATATTATCCTTATCTATCTATTCCAGACAGGCTGCCCTTCTGGAAAGCTATTGCACCACAACCAAAATTGTTTTCCTCAATCTTAAAGTCTTTGCATTCCTCCATGAGACATATAATAAGCAAATTTTACCATGTTGACAATCCCTACATGCCTCTCTGTGAGCTTTGGAGTAACTTGCCATTGCATGAGCATTCTTCGTATCAGGGTTACTCGATATCCCAATTTGCCAATACAAATGTCTGAAGTTTTATACTTGTTGTCCCATCCTAATTTTTAAGAGTGCTCCCTTTGCTCTCAAAAGTGTCCTGGTTAAATGATAACTTTTGTATTTCTATATAATTCCTCCACTTCAAATGTGATTCCTGCTCGTAGTTAGATTGTTGTAGAATTGGGCTACAAGTGCAAATTTTTTCCTCCAGGAGGCAACAGGTAGATGTGTCAAGCAAAGGATTCTGAAAGAGAAAAGAACCAGTTTTTCCCCAATTGTGGGGGTAAGGAGTACATAGGAGCCCATTGTGTCCAATGTCAAAGGGAATCCAGATAGATACTAAGTGCAAAACCACTACCTTAATAATAGTGATGAGTAAATCATGAATCATGCAGAGGCTTTCTTAACCTAATCTACACTTACTTGATTCACTTGATTAATCAATGTTCTCCAGTGGACACAATACTGATGTCCAGGGCCCACAAACTGCCAGAGTTAGAGGACTATTCTCTAAGATGCCAGAATACTTCTGTTCCCACTGAATGAGTTATATAATGAGCTGAGTTTGTTTCTAAACCTGTTTATGCCTATAGTTGGCATGAGAATTCTGTAATCTCATTTAGATGTGACCTGAATTGATGAAAAAGAAAAGCCTGAGTCATTGATAGACTTCATTAAGGCAAGTTTCTGGGGGTAAGAAAATAAAGACCATTATCTTGGATGTAGTAGATTTTAGCTATAAAAGGCAGACTCTATAAAACAGACTCTATACTCAGATTTCCTCGCAGATATGAAGAATGTTGCAGCTATTCAGTCATTTTTGAAAATCCTTCATAGGCTGGAAGAATTTCCCTCCTTAAAGTAAAAGCCAGAAGGTATTCTCCTAGCATTCCTTGTAGCTGGAGAGCAGGCACATGACCTGGGTTCTGCTAATCAATATTTAAGTTGCAAGTAGACATTTATGGAACACTTAGTTGGTGCCAAGCATTGGTCTAGACACTATGAAAATTAAGAAACATTCAAGTAGGGGTAGACAAACAATAAACAAATGAAAATTGTTATATATTAGGTGGTGATAGGAACTATCAGGAGAGACCATGTACATTAAAGGAGAGAAAATGATGAAGGATGGTCAGTAAAAGACTCTCCCCTAGAGTTCCTTGAGGAGAGACCTGAACTGAGGTCATGGAGTAAGTCATATTGGTTATCTGGGCAAGCATGTTCTCAGCAAAGGCCCTGAGGCAGGAGCAACACCTTGGGTGTTCAAAGAATAGCAGGAAGAATTGTTAGGTCAAAGGGAGTAAACAAAGAGAACAATGGCAGAAGACAGGGAAATGAGGGAGGGGATGGATACATTGTTCATTCACTAGGGCCTAGTAGGAGAGTAGTAAGGACTTTAAAATATTGTAGGAGAGATCTGGGAAGCCACTGCAGAGCCTTTACCAGTATGACATGTTCTCCCTTACACGTATGAAGGCCACCCTGGATGTTGTGTGAGGAATAAGCTATAGGGAGACAAGAATAGAAAAGTTGGGGCCCATTTAAGGAGGCAAAGATAATAATCCCAGTTAGAGATTTTTGAGGAAGCAATAGATATGACAGAGACTGGGCTTAGGATATATTTTGAAAGTAGAGCCAGTGAGGTCTGTTGATAGATATGATGTGAAGTGTGAAAGAAAGAAGCGTCAAAAATGCCTCAAAGGATTTTTGCACTTGGAAGAATGCAGTTGCCTGTTAATGGAGGGGGAGACATCTGCAGGGTAGAAGGTTTGTGGAAGATATCAGTAGCTGTTCTAAACTTGTGAATGTTGAGATAGGTATCAGACCTTCAAGTGAAGATGTCCAGAGGGAAGGTGGATATGCAAGTATGTAGCAGAAGAGAGGTCTGAACTAGAATACTCATTTGGGAAGTGTCAGTTTCCAGGTACTGTTTTCAGCCATGGACCTAAAATCACCTTGGCAGTGAGAGGAATGAGGGACATAAAGACTCAATGTGGAGGCACTCCAGAGCTTAGAGGTTGGGAATATAGGGGAGTGCAGTCAAGGACAGTGAGAAGAAGTCAGTAAAGAAAAAGGAAAGCTACCAAGCGTGGTGGTGCATGCCAGTAATCCCAGTGACTTGGGAGGCAGAGGCAGAAGGATTGTGAGTTCAAGGCCAGCCTCAACAACTTAGTGAAACCCTTAGCAACTCAGTGAGACCCTGTCTCTAAAGAAAATACAAAATAGAGCTGGGGATGTGGCTAAGTGGTGAAGTACCCCTGAGTTCAATCCCTGGTAGAAAGAGAGAGAGAGAGAGAGAGAGAGAGAGAGAGAGAGAGAGAGAGAGAGAGAGAGAGAGGGAGGGAGGGAGGGAGGGAGGGAAGGAAGGAAGGAAGGAAGGAAGGAAGGAAGGAAGGAAGGAAGGAAGGAAGGAAGGAAGGAAGGAAGGAAGGAAGGAAGAAAAGAAAGAAAAAGGTAAGCCAAGACAGAATGGAGTTTCAGAGACCAAATAGAGCTTTATGGAAAAGACACTTGATCAACTGTGTCACTATTGCAATGGGTCCAGTAGGATGAGGACTAAAAATTAACCAGAGGATTTGGCAAGTGGAGGCTCTTAACATCCTTGATGTGAGCAGTTTCAGTGGTTTTTCTTTGGTCATAGTGTTATTCCCCCTGGGGACTGTTAGGACAGTTTAATTAACTTCCACACAATTTAGGTGGGTCTGTTCATTACAGCTCTTACCCCAGGCTAGATAATTATTGTCAAGGTTGGCTTTAGTAGCCTGGGTTTTGAGTGAGCCAGAAGTCCTTCCTGACCAGGTAACCCTCTGAAGTAACAGGTAAACATCCAGGTAAACAGAGCGTCCAAATCTGGGGAAACGCCCTGTCAGGTTACTCACACTCATAGACTAGTGATTTCACACTTCACTGTTTTATAAAACTGCAAACACTTCCCCCGCCATCCCTCTCACCCAATGACACTTTCTCTCTCTTTCTTTCACTGGAAATTAAACCCAGTAGTGCTTAACCACTGAGCCACATCCCCAGCCCTTTTTAAAATATTTTATTTTGAGACAGGGTCTCACTAAGTTGCTTAGGGCCTCACTAAGTTGCTGAGGCTGCCCTGGAACTTGCAATCCTCCTGCCTCAGCCTCTTGAGCTGCTGGATTACAGGCGTGTGCCACCACACCCAGCTAATGACTTATTTTATTCCACTGAAAAGGTAGAAGCAGTCAGAGAGAACTCCTTCAGGTTCCCACTACTGCATCCACCCTCCTGCCTGCAATTCTGCCCTACGCTCCTGTGCTGTGGATGAAGCATCTGTTGTGGCTGACCCCTTGCTTGGGCCCCATTCTCATTTGTTGGCCTGGTTATATAATTTACGGGACCCAGAGCAGAATGAAAATGCAACCCCTTACTTAAAAATTATGAGGAATTTAAAGATACCAACAGCAGAGCACTAAACCAAGCATGGGGTCCTTCTGAACTCAGGTAACACAGCCATGAAACTGGTCCTGTCTGGAGTTGGCCTTACCTAGGCCTCCAGGGCTACAGACAGGGTGGGTGTGTCTGTCCCAGAAGTAATTGAGGAGGTACTTTGAGGAAAAGGCATAGTCTTCTAAAGAAGCGAGGACCCCAGGAAGCCAAAGCAGGACTCTGGGTCACAACCATGGTGCCACAGATGGCACATAGGCAGGGCCTCTTACCTAAGTGAGGTTGGACATGATTCTTCAAAATGCTGAATCTCAGGGAGTGTGTTGATATTCCTCATCTTCTCAGCATTTCCCAGGTTCAGCTTTGGGACAAGCAGAGTACCCATGATGTTCATGCTTAGTGCTAGGGTAGTGGTTTCCCCAGTTAGACAGGAACAGGCCCCTAGGACTGCAGCAGGGGAATTAAGGATGAAATCCATGCTGCCTTCATCCAGGCTGCCTGTCATTAAAAGAGCATGTGGCTGGAAGGCCCAGGAGGCACTGGGCAGTAGAGTAGGATGGGTACGGCCTATAGGCACATGGCAGGTAACAGGCAAGATGATGGAGCCCAGGGTTAGACAGAAGGAGGTTTGCCCACATGGAGCCCCATGGGGCACCAGGAGCAGGAGCTGCCTGCTGCCCAGAAGACAGAGTGGGACAAGGGGGTTTGAGAGCCTCCACCCCACATCACTCAGAGTGACCTAGGATACCAGACAAACTGCTGCAATGACCAGATGTTCCCATGGATACCTCTCTTCTCTCATCATTCAGTCAACTCTTATGTACCATGGGCCAGGAATGAACATCATTCCATTAAAAGCTAACGACAATGTCCCAAGGAAAGCACTATCTCCACAGAACAAAAGAAGAAACTGAGGCTCAGAGAGTTGAAGTGAACTGCAGCTGCTGAATAGCAGAACCAAGATTCAGACTTAGATCTTCTTGAATCCAATCTCTGATTTAACATGTCCAAAAGTGAACTCTTGATTCTTGCCCTCTTCACAGGCCCCACAGCAGGCTCATCAACTGGCAAATCTCAGGCACCTGGCACAGTGCCTGGCATGGAACAGATGTGCAAAAACTGTATTGACTGTGTGAAGAAAAGTTGTGAAGCTTGTGTCATAAGATTCATAGGAGCCCTGTGCACTGGGTGAAATCCCCTGATATTCTCTGGGAGTCCATTTCCAGATCAGTAAAATGAGCAGGAAACCAGTACCTTCCTATGGTTCTTTTCACTCTGGGGTAGTCTTTGCTCTTGGATGTGGATTACAAGAAAGAAATCTGACCCAAGAGAAAGGAAGCCTACCTTAGATTTGGGATCAGGCTCCAATGGCTACATGAAGGTGGGGCTTCCAAATATCTTTGAGCTATGGGAAGAGCAGAATGACTTTCCTCTGGACCAGGGGCAGCTGGGCAAAAGGTGAAGAAAGTAGCAAGAAAGATCTAGAAAGTTTCTCCAGACCAACTGGAAATGGAAGTGAATGCAACAGGAACAAGTGGGTCAGGCTCTGGCTAAAGCTGTGATTCCAGGGTTCCCACATCTTGCCTCCCCAGGCAGCCACCCCCAGACACATCCATAAATACTCTTCGCCCCGCCTGGCTTGGCTCCTTGGAGGCAGTGGTGTGCTATAGCTCATTTACACTAGTTCATATCAGCTCATATGGTTTCATATCTGCTTAACCCCTCTTAAAGTAGCTTGCAGTCGTTCATGAGAGCCAATTGCTAAATTTTGGGGAATTGTGTGAGCTGGTTGTTAAATACAAACATTATTAAAAATTAAATAAGCATACAATTACATAAATTGTATTAGAAATGAAAGTGCTAAATATTCAAAGCTCATCATTTATTTATTATGTTATTTTATCCTACATCATCTATGCTTCTGAGTTTTTAAAAATGTCTCTTATTTCAGTATGGCGGAGATGCTCTACAATGTTTTGTGGCTGTGCATTCCTTTTCCAAACTTCTGATCATGTTGGTAGCTTGGAGTCAGCCATGGTGAGAATATTTACCTCATGGAAACTGGCAAATGCTACAAATAGGATTACATTTTTACCAAGAGCTATTGTTGAACATTTGCCAGCATCCCGCTGGATAAAATGGGGGCACATAAGGTCATCTTGCCTATTCTCTGTTCTTGCTACAAACATCTGTCTAGTATACACTTCCTTAGCTAGAATAGTGTCAATAGGGCAGAATTTCCAGGAGAGTCAAATGAGATCATTTATGTGAAAACATTTATTTCTGTGCCTTGTACATAGTAGGTATTCAGTTTATTTGAAGTTACATTTAATGATGTGGGTCTAGGTACATAATTTGTGGGGCATAGTGCAAAACAAAAATGTGGGGCTCCTTGTTCTCAAAGCAAAGGAGAACTTACTAAGATATAAAACTTATTCCTTTCTTCCTCAATTCTCTCTCTCTCTCTCTCTCTCTCTCTCTCTCTCTCTCTCTGTGCTATAATGCTTTTATTTGCTAGTTAATGCTGTTTTAGGTGAAAAGAGAGAAGGGTTTAAATTATTATATAAATTTGATCACAGACACTTGGGCCTGATGTCTGTCAGCCCTTCTCCCCAACTGCCATATTGACCCACAGCACCAAGATGGAGGCTGGAGGTGGATCAAGGAAACAGTGAGCAGAGCTCTAAGGAAGTCAAGTCAGGCTTCCTATTTCACATAGATGACCCTTAGGGATCTTTAAACTTCTATGCCAGGGTACACTTGGTACCTGATTGGAGGTGAGCAAGAGACTTGTCCCCTCAAGACACAGCCTCCATTAAGCTGCCAATAAGGCAGGATGGCTACCACCATACCCTGCCCTGAAATGTCCTGGGGTATGAGACTGAACCTAACCAGCCTCTTACCCAGACCCCACCAGGAGTGGAGGATGATAATGGAAGTCATTCCCCCCATCATGACCAGTTCAGCCCAGTCACCATCCTGGGCAGAGAGCAGCTCGTGAGCTCATGGGGCAGACTAAGGGAGCAGGAGACCAGAGACCTAGGGAGTGGGTGACCAAGAACCTGTGGAGGAGATGAGGGGAGGTGGACTGTGTGTGAGCTGAGCCTTGGCATGTGTTCCTATGTTCCATCAGACTTCACTCAGAAAGGTAAAGTTATAAAGAATTTAAAGATGGTGACAACAGAGCATTAAACCAAATGCAGAGCCCTTCTGAGAATGAAGCCCTGGGTGTCTGCAAGCACACAGGTCCATGATGCTGGTCCTAATCACTTGTCTGCTCAAGGACTTACCTCAGCAATTCTCTCTCCTGTATCACCTATTTCCCCTTCTGTGAAAGTGGGCAACTTATAGGGACATCTTCCTAACACACATATACCTCCCTCAACTCTTCATCCAATGCCAGTCATTGCCCTCACTTTCTATGCCCCTTACACCTGAACTCCTAGAGTGAGTTGTCTACACTAGCCATCTTTGCTTGCCCTCCTCTTTTCTGAATCCACTGCAATCAGGTTTTGTCCATCAGGTCATTGAAGCTGTTGTTATCATCACTGCTGGGGTCTTCTCTCTTACCTGTTTCTTCTCTTACTCATAAACAGGGTTGACTTGAGCAGCCTACTGACCATCTTCAGGGTCATTTCACATGGCTGCTTCCATTGGGATCACCATCGCCATCTCTTTCGTTGAGAATGGAACTTGAAACAATTTCTCTAGGACCTGTCTCACCCAAGGCCTCTCTTCTTGGAAAATATCTTGGCCCCAGCAAAAATTCAAGGGAAGAATCAAGATGCCTTTGCTTAAAGTGGTTGATTTATTTTCCTGTGGCTCTTTTATTTCTCATCAAAGACAATGTCTGTGCAGACTCTGCAAAATAACATTACTGAGAGCGTTCAAACCCTCGGAATTCAGAACATTCCCAAGTTATCATTGCTGCAAGATGTTTATCTAGAGACAATAGCTTGAGTTCCACATTTTTCCTTTGCTATTTTCTACTTTAAACATACCCCCAAATTCAAATTAGGGCCAAGAGAGTGTTTCTGTTAGTTATAAGACACCTGGCTTTTTGGATACTTAAATGGCTATCCCTAATCATGCCTCCAGTTAATGAATTTAAAAACTAGAAATGTTTTCTTCTTCAGGAATTTTTCTTTTTGAGATCACATCATCCTCTTGTTTTTAGGAAAGAAACTGGCTGGCAAATTTGCTGCATATCAGCAGCAGGTCTCACTTTCAGGAAGCCCAGGCAAAAGTCCATTGGATTTGAAATTTGTCTGTTGTATGGAGTGAGTCACAGCTCTGTTCACACTACATGTCCATGTGGGAAAACAAAGCAAAACAAAACAAACAAAAAAAACCCCAACCAAACAAAAAACAGAAGGAAAAAAAACCCCACCCTACTTATTTGTCTGTGTTTGACCTGACCATCCTCCGGTTCCCTCCTGCTCACAGCAGAGAAAATTCAACTTTTTGTTCAGGTCTTTATCTCTCCCAGTTTTAAAGCTTCATACTCAGTTTAGAAAAGCCCCTTCTGGAATAATCTCTTTCGTATATATAAAGAACTCTCAAAGATAAAGAGAAAAAAGACCAAAACCCAATAGAAAAATGGACAAAAGATATAAACAGTTCACAGAAAAAATAAGATTTACAGGTGACTCTTAAATGTAAGAAAATATGGGCGACTTCACTTATAACAAGTGAAAACTATACTAAGGCTACATTTTCACACATTCTTTAGGCAAAACAAATCTAAAAGTTTAACAAAACATTCTGCTGGCAAGGTTGTGGGCAAACAGGAAGTCTTCTACATTGCAGATGATCATGAAAAACACTACAGTCTCTCTGGAGGGGAATTTGGCAATATACATCAGATTTACATTTCCATTTGTTTTTTGACTCAGCAACATAACTTGCAGGAATTCATCCTGATGAAATACTTTCATAAAAACAAAATAACACATACCCGAGATTATTCACTGTGGCATTATTCACATCAACAAAAGGCTGGGAACAACCCTAATGTACATTGTTGTATAATTATGGAACTACTAGGTAGCTATAAAAGTACTATAGTATGGAGTACCATGCAACTGTAAAAAGGATGAGGAAACTCATAAAATTTACAAAGTAAGACATGAAGCAGAGTGTGTTGTATGTTACAAGAGAAATTTATAATGCATATGTGTCTGAGAGGACATGATGGGATATGAGAGCACAACTTCCCTGACTATAACTTTTACCTAGTTTTGAATTTTGAACTATGGAAATGTTTTACATTGCTAAAAATCCAATTAAATGAAAACAACACAAATAAAGTCCTCCAATTAAACAAAAATAAATGAACTTATCTATATATTAATTATACTATAACCACACACACAAAAAGAATTAATTCAAGTAACTTCTGAATGCAGTATTGATTGTACTGCATTGGGAGTAGAGGGTCATATTATAAAGGCAAAAGAAAATGACAAAGAAATCTTAAAATTGTACTTAGTAGGTTATTATAGTAAAAATATTGTGATTGATTTATTTATTGGATTGAGGACTGAACATAGGGGTGCTTTACAATTAATCTATATCTCCAGTCCTTTTATTTTCTCTTTTTATTTTTAGACAGTGTCTTGCTAAGTTGCTAAGACTGGACTTGAATTTGAGATCTGCCTTCCCTAGTCTCCCAAGTAGTTGGTATTACAGACATGTGCTGCCACATCCACCAATATTGTAATTTTAAAACTATTCATGTATATTGTAGGGGAAAGCAAATTAATAAATTTATTAGTATAAGTGGGTGATCAGATTTTCAGTATAAATGAAGATACAAATATAAACTGAGAAAAGAAGAAAATTATAATAATGTTATTCAATTGGAAATATCAACATCAACTTACAAATTTTTTCAAAAATGTTCACTAATTCTCTCCATCGAAAGGGCCTAGAAGCAATGATGTCCTGATAGCACTAACACAGCTAGTACTCAGATTTTGTTTTCTGAATACTATTTCCTACTAAAGGGAACCAGACTACCTTAGAGAAATGACTGATTCCAGATCTGGGTCAGAAAAATTATAAACTTAGAACATCTTATGACAGAAATTGAGAAAGCTACCAAATATGTTCTTTGACAGTAGGATATAGGAACTGGCCTGAAGTTCCCCTACTTGCCAAATCTGTGAGAATTTGAATATCCAAGAGACTAATGACAGGAATGGATTATAACACCTAATATGTTACTTACTTTTAAATGATTCACCAAAAAGAGAATGCATGTGTGTGTATGTGCGTGTGTCTACAGAGAGAGAGAGAGAGAGAGAGACAGACAGACAGACAGAGAGACAGAGAGAGACAGAGACAGAGAGTAGAGAGAATAATATAAGGACAAATATTAGGTGATCTGGTGAATAGTTTATAGGTAACAATTGTCTTATTCTTTCAACTTTTCTTAACTTCCAATATGAGTTTCTGCCTATAAATACAAAACCTGAAAATCAATTATATTTCCTCAAGTAAGAAAAGGAAAGAGATGTATTATTCACTTATAATTATAAATGCTTCATTTAAATGTACTAGTTTCCTAGTGCTGTCATAACAAATTAACACACACTAGATGACTTAAAACAACAGAAATGTATTCCTTTACAGTGCTGGAGACCAAAGTCTGACATCACAGTGTTGGCAGGGCCATGCTCCCTTCAAAGACCCTTGTTGCCTTTTCCTGCTTGCCATAACTTGCATGGCTGGATCCTAGAAACCAGTGAGGGGCAATGCAGGCTAAGAAAGGTGCACAAATATATATAGAGAAAGCTGGGATCAGGTGGGACATTGATCTCTGATAGAGAAGATGTGACCAGATCTGACTCAGCATGTTTATTATATAGGTTTCATCATCAAAAAGTTATTTGTGGGATTTCTACACAGTAGACAGGCTTGAAGTTCACAGCACTGATGAGACATTATGGTTATCTTACTATGCTCAGAATTTTCTATCCCTGGGAGCTAGTGTCTGAGCTCACGATCAAGATTGATAACTCTGTGCCTTTGCATAGAGCCTGCTTGGGCAGGGCATCACCATAGCAACTGGGCAATCTTAACCTGTACCTGTGCACAGAGAATTCCCAGTGCAAGTGCACCACAACCATGAGGCAATCAAAGACCTTTATCCAAGTCACTGGTCTCCATACCCACTCCTGGTGGTTCCTGGCAGTTCTTGGCTTATGTGCCTTTGTGCTCTCTCCTCTTCTTATACAGACACCAGCTATTGAACTTCTACAGCATCAGGTAATATCCCTTTCAAACCTTGCTTCTCCTTCACCGACTACATATTTCTGGTGCTAGGTATCACAGGTCCAATTAATATCTCAAAATGGCTAGGAGTCATATTGTGTCTAAAGTCTTTGTGTCACAGTGCTGAATATGTTGGCACAATGTGTAGGACTTAATAGACTCTGGTTAGCATACCTTATTTTATATAATTTGCAAAAATATATGACATGAACACATTGGTAAAGCTCTTTCCAACGTCTTGGAAGGAATTTATGCAGGTAGCAAGTCTAGAAGTGGAAGATTTGTTAATTTCACTGTACATCCATCATTGCCCACACCAATGAACTTTTTTTGGTGGGTCTATCAAACTATTAAGCCAGGAAAAGGCCATAGGCTGTACATCTGGATTTCAGTGAAAGAGTTAGCCAAGATCATAATATTTCTTCATGATCAAATAATGACCAGTTGGATGGAAGTGAACAGCCTTATCACTACAGGATTGCTGGTGGATCATGGGAACATGAAAGGATGCTGTGGAATCTTCTATCTCACCTACTCCATTCCAGCCACACTGGCACCCCTGCTTTTCTATCTCTATGCCAGGTACACTCTTGTCTCAGAGTCATTGTTCTTACTGTTCCATCTGGCTGGAATACCCCCTGCCTAACCCTGGCAACTGCATGCTGGCTTCTCTATTTCTTTGAGAGAAATGTTACTATGGCAGACAGTTAACTGTTCAATAAAGATTTATATTCCCTTACCATAGAATAGAATCATTGCTAGAAAGTGACATATTTCCCATTGAATTCAGAAAAAGATATGTGCTAAAGTGACCAGCTCATATACATGTACCTGGAACTTTCTCAGTATGGTCATGAAAAGTCCCGAATTTCAGAAAAACCCTCAGTATTGGAAAGCTAGTAAAGTTGGTCAAGCTACATATGACTGATTGTTGGCCAAGAGAAGGCAGGAGAAAGTAAGAATATCTTTTCTAGGCCTGACCCATAGCATACAAAGCTCTTGAACAAACTTCCATTCTTTCCTACTATTTGCTGAATTGATGTTAACACTCATGGCAATTTTAAAAGCTCTGTGTTGAGGACAGCAGAGCTTGTTAGCCTGTGATCCAGAATGACCACATGAAATGCATCCACCACATGATTCCACACTCTGTCCCCACAACCCAGGAACTACATATTGTTTTTAGCCACTAAGATTTGAGGTCTTATTTGTTGCATCAGCTAACATTACATTAACTGATATAGTCATCTTCTCAGTAAGATTTTCCTGAACTACATTATTTGATATTGTAATTGCTGGCCATAGCTGTGTTAGGGCAAGGCCTAGGCACTGGAAGATCCCACTCAGAGATCAATTCTACTATCTATAAATTACCTCTTTAGTTTCTCAAACTAAATGAATGATGAAGGTGGGAGTGGAGAATAATGAGATGGGAATAGAAGCTGTTACAAAGACTGGTTTGTCATCCCCTCTGCAGATGTCCAGAATCTAAATTTCTCAGGGAAGAGTCTGGAAATCTGTTCATCTAGAAGTACCTCCTTCCCAGACTGGCCAGTACAATAAAGCTTAAGAACCTTTCTTCATACCAATCCTGGTCTCATTTATTATCTTTCCCATGAAAATAACTTTCATCATTTTCAAATTTTTGTAACCACCAAAAATGAAATCCAAACCAGAGGGATCCAAAAATAAAATAAAATTCTGGGTGTGATGGCACACACCTATAATCCCAGCCACTTAAGAGTCTGAGGCAGGAGGATCACAAGTTTGAGGCCAGCCTTGGCAACTTAGCAAGACGCCATTTTAAAAATCTATATCTATATATGTATACCTATATACCACACACACACACATACACACACACACACACATTTTCTTTTGCCTAGGTTACTAAGCCAGTCAGGACTGTGTTTTTCGCTGTTAAGAAGGTATACTGCCTATTGCTTTTAGGATTGTTCTCTGGTAGGAAAAATATAGCTTAAAATGTTAACTATGCTTCTCAAATACCCTGATTTTCATGGGCAATCTAAAATGAGGTGTTAAAATGGTTAAATTAGGTTTGATATAATGGGATAAATAATTATAAATGTAGTTGTGAGAGAAGATATCTAAGTCATTTTTAAATTAAAATCCTAAAACATCAGTTATTAAGTACAAATTCAAGTACTGTTGGCCTCTTAAATTCTATAAGACCATACACACACAAACACACACTCTCTCTCACCCACACATGTCTGTTAATGTGTTTTTAAAAACAGATTAAGACTTTGTTTTCTGGGTCTTCACTAAAAGCAAGGTTACTGGAGTTAAAATTCTAACTAACAAATGTAATTCTAGATGCAAAAATTACAAAGAATGTAAGTTGTGTTTTGATTTTAAAAACTGTAAGAACTATAAAATATGTTATATTGAGAAAAAGAAGTAACTAGAATTGGTGGCACATGTCTATAATCCTAGAAACTCAGGAGGCTGAAACAGAAGGATTGCAAGTTCCAGGCCAGACTGGGCAACATACTGAGGCTCTGTCTCAAAATAAAAAATAAAAAGGCCTAGGGATGTAACTTAGTGGTAGAAAACCCCTGGTTCAATCCCCAGTATTTAGAAAAACAGAGGGAAAGAAAGAGAGCAGTAATTTGTCTAAATTCAGAAATGCTGTAAGGATTGTTTTAAATTATAAATTTACTGAAGAAAGAAGAGACACCGAATAGCAGAAAGAGATATAAGAAAGTTACAAGTGTGGGAATATATTCCAGTGAGGAAAGGTAAAAGGAGCAAGGTCTGCTTTTAGCGGAGAAAAGATTTTGTGTGATAATTTTTTAAGGAGATTTTTGTCCTAAAGTCCAACATGGAAAAAAGAGAGAACAAAACTGAGGATGTAAACCAGTTCTAGAGTACCTAAATAAGTTGGTTTGTGGAAGATAAGACTTAGGAAATTTATATGTGTGACTAAGTTTGATATGATTTAAAAGTTATTTAAGGGTTTTCTATGGTCAAAATGAAATGTACTAGTATAGAACCAGAACCTAATTCTCTAATAACAAAGACTGACTTGAAAAAACAAAGATATTTGTGTTTTATCAAGAGAATTACTCATGTATCCTACGTTTTCATTACTTTAAAAAAACTGTCTCTAAAGAATTGGACTTTGAGTACGTATTGGTTTTAATGTCTATTAAATGATCACTTTATAACACTAACTAAATGAACAACTCTTACTTTAGGCTATTATGATATATTTGGCAGTCTACATGTCTGTGACTAGAGGTGTGCATACATCTGAGGGCTAAGGATGAGGTGTATGTGAGCTTTATCTAAGTGTTATACAAGAGCTTGTAAAGTTAAAGTTATCTCCAGAGGATTAATACATGCGAGGTAACTGGTAAGTGCTCTCCTTCTACAGCATAAAGGGTTTTGTTACTGTATTTATGAGATGCTCTTGTTCAGCAGGTAAAATGTATGTTGGGGAACATTAGCACTGTTTCCTAAACTAAGAAGAGGTCCAAAGCTGGTCTTTGATTTTGGTCAGTGATACTAACCTGTGCAAACCTGTTCCAGGCAGATCCACATGATTATACTTGTCCTATGGAGCCACATTAAACATGTTTATGTTCCCCAACCAAATGTATAAGCCTTCCAAATGCAAATCTCAGGAAAGTCCTGTTCCAGGCTGGTGTCCTCCCAACTGAAATTGCTTGTAGGGACAGCCTTTTCTAGGTACATGTTTGTGTGCTCCTAATTGTGTTAGGACATATCATTTTGAGCAAAGATGGTTCCATGTGCCCCAGTGCTTGGCATTCCAAACTGTGCCATTCTGGTCATTACAAATTGAATATATTTCTGCTCTTGTGAATTGCATTTTTTATTTTCCTCGTAAAACTGTAACTGTTGCCTGTTAGTGTTCTGCAGAAATCCAACTTCTAACAGAATAACCTGTGTTGATTTGAGATAATAAGTCATCACCTACAGGGTAGATAGGATTCCAAATACTAATACTGACCCCAGTTAAATGGAAGGGGTAACTGTAAAATCACAAAAGTTAAAACCGAAACCCACTACTCCCACTTCAAGACTGGTGGAACTGACCTTCTGGATGTGCAGCAGTCGAGACTTGGAGATCAAAGCCAAGAAAAACAAAATGGCTAAGGAAAAACAGCCAGTATTTTGCTCTTGCCTTCCAAGGTCGACTAGGGACCTCTAAGTACCCTGAAACTCTGAGGAGTCACCTGACCGGACTCCCCATCAGGGGGATTGTGATGACCCTGGAGAACAGGAAGACAACCAGTGTACATTCTGCAAAGAGGAGCAGGCAAATGTCCTCAATGCCTCTGAGGGAAGCCACATGTGGTGTGCAAGACCAAGAGGGCTTCTCACAAGTTCCTGAAATTGACTTCTCAGGAGTCTCAACTGACCTGGATACTAGAAAGAAAAAAGGTTAATTTTTGGTCAACGTAGGCATCAGGTCACCTACGTGATCTTAAACACCCAGCAGGAAAGTATGAACAAAGACAAAGGTACCAAGGTGAGGGTCAAAGAAAAGCCAAGGAACAGTCATTCATGGACATTTAAAAGGGAAAGACTATGTTCCTTTTGAATGTAACTTGAGATGCACACTCATGTTAGCCCTACGAGATGTAAAACAGGGCCGTATGCACACGTATGCGTAGGTGTGTGATAGTGACTATCAAAAGAGACTACCCAAGTCATAAGTTTGTCCTGAGCTAATTTGAGTTTTCAAACATATCTTTTTAAAAATCCAGATCTCGAGATGTATACGGATGCAAAACTATTAAAGCTTGACCTCTTCTGGCTGTTAGCACTGTTAAAACCTTTGGCTACTATAGCTTTTAATCTCCAAGCAAAATTTGTACCTCCTAGATTATAAAAGTTCCACAGTTACCCTACCGCTCTTCTTAGGCTCTCAGTTGCTCCAAAGGCTTGTCTCCAGCATAGTCCTTTTGAAACATTATGTGGCAGACTGTTCCTGTACACTGATGTGCAGAGATTTCAGACATGTGGATACCAAGGCCAAGGCCCTCACTGGCTTACAATAGCAGGTGGACTTCTTGGTTGCTATGGTGCTATAGAACAGGTGACTCTTTGACATGATCACTACTGTACAGGTGGGGAGTCTGCATAATGTTCCAAGAAGAGGTGGACAGATCAAGACAGGTTTAGGATAACATTCATCAGACAAACAACCAGGCATCAGATTTTAGGGAGAATGTATCCCATTGCTGGCTGTCTTAGAAAGAGGCTTGGTCATGGTTCTCCTGGCCTCTCCCCATTATAGGACCATTAACTTCCATCCTACATCTGCTCAATCCTATTGTGTTTGCTGAACCTCCTCAGTAAGTTTCTCTCTTCCCCATACAGGCCACCAATATCCAGATATCCCTGGGATTTTCTGGGGTCTTTCAACCTATTTTACCTGAGGCACTGCTGCCATCATCATCTATTAGATCAAGTGGGACAAAGATTCCATAGCACTTACCAGCCACCAAATGCCTCCTCTTAGGCTAAAGGAAGGAGCCTTGTCACATCCTATTGCAACCCTTAATGGTGCCCAAGGACTCAGAATCTGAGAACTCATCACCCCATCCAGCAGGAAGCAGCCAAAGAGGTGATCGAATGCCCCAAATCTGAAGGGTCTCTGAGTTCTGTAGCCTTGAGGGGGAATGTTAGAGTAGGTAGATAAAAGTGAGCCTGGGAATGGGTCAGGAAGAGGTTTCACTGCATCTGAGGGACAAAAGGCCACTCCACCTGATAAGATGAAAAATTCCACCCATAATGAACTCCTCCCAACATAAATCACCTCCTCCATGGCAAGATATTACTTCCTTAAAACAAATAAGAAATGCATGTATCCAACCTAAGGGACTTTCGAACTTTGAAACTTGAGCAGAATACTGAGGCACTAAGCCATGGTGGGAAACCATGGAAGTTGCCCCAAATGAATAATTTTTGTGGCAGATAAGGATCCCAAGCAGGACATAAAAACCTACAATGCCAAAAGAGGGGATTCCTCTCTTAGGACAACTTGTTTCATGTTCTCCCTGGAGGTATTTTATTTCCAGTAAATAATGTCTTTATGCCTTTTGGAGGAAAAGGAAAAGGAAGAAGAAAAAGAGGAGGAGGAAGAGGAGGAAGAAGAGGAGGAGGAGGAGGAAGAGGAGGAGGAGGAGGAAGAGGAGGAGGAGGAGGAAGAGGAGGAGGAGGAGGAGGAAGAGGAGGAGGAGGAGGAAGAGGAGGAGGAGGAGGAAGAGGAGGAGGGCCTGTGGTACCTGAATCTGAGTGTGAGATCTTCATGGTCACTTATGCCACTGTTGGGCCTCACTGCTCTTTCCATACTTCCTCTCCAGTACTTGGAGATTTCCCTTTATTCTCTTGTACTAATCAGTTTTGTGTCACATTATGAAATATTCAGAGTACTTATGAAGAAAAAAGATGTTTATTTTGGCTCATGGCAGTTCAAAACCAAGATCAGTCAGTCTTATGGTTTAGATATGAGGTGTCCCCCAAAAGTTCATATGTGAGACAACACAAAAAAGTTAAGAGGTGCAGTTATTGGATTATAAGAGGTATAATCTAATCCGTGCATTAATCCCCTGTTAGGGATTAACTGGGTGGTAACTGTAGGCAGGCAGGGTGTGGCTGGAGGAGGCATACCATTGGTTGCATGTTTGGGGCATATATTTTGTCCCTGGAGGGTAGAGCTGTCTGTTTCTTTCTCTTTCTCTTTCTCTCTCTCTCTTCTCTCTCTTCCTCTCTCTCTCTCTCTCTCTCTCTCTCTCTCTCTCTCTCTCTCTCTCTCTCTCTCTCTCTCTCTCTCTCTCTCTCTCTCCCCCCCGCTCTGTTTTCTGGTACCAAGTCCTGAGCTGCTTTCCTCTGCCACATACTTCTGTTATGATGCTCTACCCTGCCTCAGGTCCCAAGGAATGGAGTCAGCTGTCTGTGGACTGAGACCTCGGAAACCATGAGCTCCAAATAACCATTTCCTCCTTAAAATTGTTCTCCTCAGGTTTTGTCACAGCAGTGAGTAATTGACTAAAACAGACAGGATGGCCTCATTGGTTTGGACCTGTGGAGAAGGCAGCACATTATGGCAGGAGCATGGGTTCGAATGAGTGCTCACATTATGAACCAGGAAGCAGAGAGTCTGAGAGACAAGGGTCCAACTCTCCCCTTTAAGGGCATTCTCCTAACGATGTAAGGACCTCTCACTAGGCCCCACCTCTTAAAAGTTTTGTGCTATCCTCTATAAAGGACCAAGCCTTTATATATGAACCTTTGGGAAATACTCATCCAAACCATACCACCTCTTTTGAGCTCATTTATGCATTTAAATTCTTGAGGATATGTTTTTTTTTTCTATGTGTTAGTAATAGGAGGGGTGTTAGCCATGAGTTCAGCTTGTCTTATTTCTAAAAGTCTGTTGATTCTTTTTAGAATGTCTCAGAAGGAATCTCTAATCTCTCTTTTCTCTGATTTACTTCCAGAATTTTTGTCATGGGGGGTGAACTATGTGGCATTCCTAATATAGACTGAATACACCATCATCCAAATAACTCATACAGATATATAATTTATGTAAAATTAGTCCCCAAAATATTTGATATACTTGTGTGTTTTCTTAACGATATACAATGTAAATGTCAGATAGTAGCTTGAAAATTAGGGTCAGAAAACAGTAACCTTTGCATTCTGCCAAATATGTCCTTGGGATAAATTGCATTTTTATTGCATTATATTATATTACATCACTGCAATTATATGAGACTTGTTGGAATTTTGAATGCTTCTCTTTATCATTTTAAATATGCATGTATATTATATATGGCAATTTAAGTGTTCTATAAACAAAATTCATTGTGTATAAATGAAACTGAAAAATGTGACAACTGAATAATGCATAGAAATATGTTGCAAAATAATAGTTGTAATATAAAAGAAATTATATGGCTTCTAAAAGTAAATATCTAAAACAAATCAGACCATCAAATTGGGTCTAGGACAAAGGACCCAATTTTTATTTAATTTATCAATATTCCCAGAGAAAAATAAAAAGAAGAAATTCCCAAAAGCATAAATGATTTTTGGTAGCTTTCAAATTTCTACCAAGCAATTTTAATAATATTTAGAAATCATGGCATAAAACTACTTATAGTTTTTGCAAGCAATAATTAAGATGTAATGAAAGGCTATATTTTTCATGTCGAATGGTTCTGAAAAAATGGTGAAAAGGATTCTTTTGGCTTTTCTCAGCTCCCTTGAAAAAAAAATGCTGATAAGAAAGAAAGATGGAGAAAAAAATTCTAGGATTCGATAACACAAACAAGACACACAAGACATTTTCCTAACTTCACACTGTTCAGGAGAGTGACAAAACACCAATTTCCACAAGATGGTCTGTCTTACAAATATGGAACACTTCCCATTCAAATAGGTATCTGGGGCATTCTGGGTAAGCCAGCCAAAACGGGTAGCAATAGCATGTAAATTAAAATAGCAACCTTCCCCATCCTGAGTATTCATCCGTCGTGCCACTGACACATTGCAGAAAGGATGCCAGACCTTCTACTGGCATAAATCTTGTGTCTGTAGCCTGCTGTGAGAGCTCTGAAAAGCACCACTTGCAGCATGTAGGGTTCCTTTGTTGGTGACATGCAGTTGAGAGGAGGAAATAACATACCATTTGGTATCCTCTGGGCAGGTCTGTGAACAGACTTGTGCTGGGTCCCTCTGCTGCTTTTTCAAGATGTTCAAGATCTGCATGTGCTTTGTGCTGCAACATGCAAGTGGCATATAAACAAACCTGCGTTGATTTCCAGGAAAATGCAATTACCATTTTGGGAGAACCATCACATTTGTCTCAACCCAAATGATTTGGAAAAGGAAGAATTGCTGCTTGTCAGTATGGTTTGTGAGACAACACCTGATCCCTAGAAGTGCAAACCTATCCACAACTTCCTGGGCCTATCAGACACTCTCAGCTTTCTGCCCACATCCCCTCATCCTTACCACTTCAGTACATTCCATTCTAACTTCTGCTTGCCAGAACCTGCAATTCCTTGCCTTTTCTGGCTCCTGAAGTCTGTGCTGCTCTACCATGTGGCAGGCCGGAAGTGCTGGGGAATTAACGCCAGTTGCCCACAGTGATAATTGGTTTGATATCACACCATTTATTGGCTGCCTTCCCTTGCTTGTTTCACTTCCCTTCTTCCCTATGGTGTTTCCTCAGACCAGCTCCTATATCGACTATGTATACTTGAGTCTTTGTGTCCAGTTTGGCTTCTGGAGGAGCCAACTATCTTCTCCCAGAGGTCCTGGCAACTCAGCATCTTGACAGGCTTCAAGATGACAGTGTTCTAGTTGAGAAGGACATATATTAAAATGCTGCATCAATGGAGCACACGTACTCCAATTTACTGTATGTCTTCAAAGTTATTTTGCATTCTAAGTTCAAATTCATCTCCAATGTGTCTCCCTTCTCCATTGCTCATATCAGCCTTGTTGCAAGGGTCCTATACTTCTTGCTTGCTACAAGCTCTGTAGTGCCTAAAGCATCAAAAGTCTATCTCTATATAATGGTGAAGGCATTTAGATCCAAGAAATTAAATGTTCAACCATTTTTAGAGGACAACCCTAAGGAAGCTGGACTGTGTTTAGAAGCTATGAGAGGATATATGGCCAAGATAAGATTAATATTGTTCTATATGATTTGGAATTTAAAATATTAGTTAAGGGCCAGACATGGTGGTGCCTACCTGTAATCCCAGCAACTCTGGAGACTAAGGCAGGAGGATTACAAGTTCAAGGCCAGCCCAGGCAATTTAGCAAGACCCTGTCTCAAATATATCTATACACACACACACACACACACACACACACACACACACGCACACACACACACACACACACACACACACACACTGAGCATGTAGCTCAGTGGTGGAGCACTCCTGGGTAAAACCCCCAATACTGAAATATATATATATATCGGTTAAGTTTTTTTTTTTTTTTAAATCTTTCATCTGAAAGTGACAGAGTTACTCTGGTTTCTTGGGTCTTATGGGTTTAAGAGCACATGTGATATTTGTCCTGTTCCTGGCTTATTTCATTTTACACAGTGTCCTCCAGGTTTATCCATGTTGTTATAAATTATAGGATTACATTCTTTTTAGGACTTCAAAATTAATAACTATGTATTGTATACTTCAAAATAGGTAGAAGAGAGGATTCTGAATGTTCTCACTACAAAGAAATGTTAAATCTAGGAAGTGATATATATGTTAACTGCCCTGATCAGATTGTTATACAATGTGTATACATGGATCCAAACATTATACTGTACTCCACAGACATGTACAATTATGTGTCAATTAAGAATGAAACAACCCCTATCTCTCACCCTGCACAAAATTCAACTCAAAATGGATCAAGGACCTCGGAATTAGACCAGAGACCCTGCACCTAATAGAAGAAAAAGTAGGTCCAAACCTTCATCATGTCAGCTTAGGACCAGACTTCCTTAACATGACTCCCAAAGCATAAGAAATAAAAGCAGGAATCAATCACTGGGATAGATTCAAACTAAAAAGCTTTTTTTCAGCAAAGAAAACAATCAAAAATGTGAAGAGAGAGCCTACAGAGGGGGAGAAAATCTTTGCCACACACACTTCAGATAGAGCACTAATCTCCAGAATCTATAAAGAACTCAAAAAACTTTACACCAAGATTAGAAATAACTCCATCAATAAATGGGCTAAGGAAATGAGCAGACACTTCACAGAAGATCTACAAGCAACCAACATATATATGAAAAAATATTCAACATCTCTATTAATAAGAGAAATGCAAATCAAAACTACCCTAAGATTCCATCTCGCCCCAATTAGAATAGCTATTATCAAGAATACAAGCAACAATAGGTGTTGGCGAGGATGTGGGGGAAAAAGGTACACTCATACATTGCTGGTGGGTTGCAAAGTAGTGCAGCCACTCTGGAAAGCAGTGTGGAGATTCCTTAGAAAACTTGAAATGGAACCACCTTATGACCCACCTATCCCACTCCTTGGCCTATACCCAAAGGACTTAAAATCAGCATACCACAGTGACACAGCCACTTCAATGTTCATAGCTGCTCAATTCACAATAGCTAGATTGTGGAACCAACATAGATGCCCTTCAATTGATGAATGGATGAACTGTGGTATAGATACACAATGGAATATTATTCAGCCATAAAGAAGAACAAAATTATGGCATTTGCAGGTAAATGGATGCAGGAGAATATCATGCTAAGTGAGATAAGCCAGTCCCAAAAAACCAAAGGCTGAATGATCTCTGATAAGCAGATGAGGACACATAATGGGGGGTGGCAGGGAGGCAAGAATGGGGGAAGGATGGATTGTATAGAGGAGAAAAAGGGGTGGTAGGGGTGGGGGGAAGGAAAAATAACAGAATGATACAAACATCATTACCCTATGTATGATTACACAAATGGTGCGACTCTACTTTGTGTACAACCAGAGATACAACAGTTGTATCCCATTTGTGTACAATGAATCAAAATAAATAAATTTTAAAAAAGAATAAAACAAAAAAGAACACATGAAAATAATCTTCTTCATCATCAATATAAGAAATATTTATTGAGCACATAGGATGTGAGAGGCACTGTTCTAAGTGTTTCACATGTATTGACATTTCATCTCCACAATGTACTAAGAAGTGGGCATTATTCTTAACCCCATTTTATGGATGGGGAAACTCAGAGGTTAAACAAAGGCATCAGGAATCATGACATTGTGCTTATATCTAAAAGGAAAAGCAGGAATGGCAATCAGGTAACCTCATGGGAACTGGACTGTGGTTGTGGAAATGCTTCATTGCCATCAAAGGGCTTGATGGGCACTGTCTCTAGTTTTTGCCATTTCTATGGATCAGTACCCTCATCTTTGGGTTTCTGAACCTCAGCCTGCAAACCAGCTTCCTTACCTTCTAATCTGCTAATCTCTTGCTGTCTGCTAATTCAAAACTTGATCATGGTTATGTTCACTTCTGGCTCTTCCTCCTCCAGGCCTTTGCTGTCAGCCTTCTCTCAGGCATCTTTCTTCTTCCACTCTTAGCATCTGTCTTATTCTGTATCTATAAAACATTTAAGCTCCCCAGGATGATTGGGTTGTCCCAGTCAATCCTGATCATCTATATTTCTGTGCAGCTTTTACTCCAGACCACCTCTTAGCTTCTGGTTACCAATAGATCTACTGTCTTTTGGGCACTTGTTCATGTCTACCCGATCTGGTGCAACCTGCAGATAGCAGCAGCATAAGCTCTGTGTAAGGAACTACCTGAAAGTAGGGGCCATTCAAAGGGGCCTAAAGGTGTGAATGGTGGTAAGATGTGTGAGATGACCCTCACCAGAGGAGACCTTCTCAGGATCCTGCCAAGAATCAATGAAAACCATCAGTGAGCCTAAAGATTATGGTCATATTTGGCCTTGCTTCCTCCTCCCATTGGCTTGATTTCTCTGGAAATCAGGGATTCTACAAAAGTCAAACTGTGTTTGAAGCAAGTATTTGTCTTCACCCCAGGGACAGTAAGTGCAAGGGAAGATGTTCTTGGGGACACACTCAGCAAAGGACATCTAAATCCTGTGTGTGTCTCATG
This sequence comes from Sciurus vulgaris, assembly GCF_902686455.1. Classification (NCBI taxonomy): domain Eukaryota; kingdom Metazoa; phylum Chordata; class Mammalia; order Rodentia; family Sciuridae; genus Sciurus; species Sciurus vulgaris. The sequence continues at coordinate 124,570,190 of NC_136471.1, read as the reverse complement.
GCCTGAATTGGATCTTGGATATCATGTTAGCCTCCATGTTTATAAAGGGGGTGGATAGGGTGATGGGCGTTCTTTCCTTTGTAAACTTTTTAAATTGGAGAAAAACATACATAAAGACAAGTGCACAAATCATAAGCGTATGGTTCAGTGAATTTTTACAGAGTAAACACATCTGTGTAACTACAAGCCAGATCCAGATATATAGCAGGAGGCTTTTCTGGGGGCTCTGGAAGTGCTCATTACCATTCTGTAGTTCATAGGTCATAGGATCACAGAAGACACTTCTGAAACAATTGGGCCGGCATCAGCATTTTTGCATAAACTAACCCCCAGAGTGGTCAAGTGTCATGTGCAAGGCCATGCAGCTAGAGCATCTGGTTTTTTGTTTTGTTTTGTTTTTTCTAAAACATCAGGCAGTTTTTCTGTGCTTAACCAAGTCAATGCCTGTGAATAGACCATCTCACCTCCCTGCCTTCCTATTTATTTGTTTTATATGTCAGTTAATTTTTCTTTTTGTACTTTATGCTCACTTCAAAATCACCACCCAGGACTGTGTTTTCTCCAGGATCTCTGAGCCTGGTGCATGAAAAGACAGCTCTCTTCTGGTGTCAGTAGTCAGTGACAGCCTGTGAACATGTGGCACATGTCAGCAGAGTACGGGGTCTCTTCCATAGAACATCCTCCACCACCCCTCTCACTCCAATTAACATTCTGAGACATTAGAACTCATTCCATTAGGTTCTTATGTCAAGAGATGCTAGCTGGCCACTAGGATTGGTCTTTACCTCCATGATGTAGAGCTGGGACTGACAAGCAGTCGCCCAGCCAGGGGTTCATTTTCCAGACCACCCCAGACCAAAGGTGGTCATTAGAAGATGGGTTATTACCAGTGAAAAGTGAATAGAAATACTTTTAAATACTTCTGAGCTAAGGTGTTAAGCATCAAGAGTGTCTTCTGCATAGTCTCTTTCCCCATCTTCTGACCCTGAGAGCCCTGAGCAAGATGGAAAGAGCTTGAACTTCTGTGGGAGATAGTGAAAGACTACCAGCTAAGCAAGAGCCCTGGCGTTGGACTTGACATTACTGAGAAATAAATGACTAGTGGGTTAATATAGTGAGATTCTAGTGTTGCTGTAACTAATTCAGTTACAGCAGGGATGGAGGAGGGGATCATCATATTCTCAGAGACTTTTTTTTTTAACTATGTCTGTTTTTTCCAGCTATTGAAAGCCATGCCAAGAAGAACCCCTTTCTTTTATTACACATTGTCTGCAGAAAGATAAGGTGCCAACCACTTTATAAATAAGACAATATTTCCTGGAATCATGTACCTTTTTCAAGATTGTTTTTAGGAATCCTTACAGCAGCAAGGGAAGGTTGGTCCTCGCAGAACAAGGAAAGCCCTGATTTCAGTTGCAAGATTCAGCTTGCATTTTTTTATTTGCTAAAACATTGGACCATCACTGTATCTGATACAGTTTTTAATCAACAGAAATGCAAATTTCTCTTTTGGAATACTTGTCAATAGAAAGTGGCCCTTATTCATAGTATTCTCTGACCCATTTTAACAAAACAAGTTTTTCTATACCGGAAACTTTTTAAAAAGTTGCAAAATATGCTAAAGGAACATCCTTTATGATGCTGGTATTAGGAAAGAGTGATAATAAACAATGAAGGTACTGTATTGTTAAAAGTTTTCATGTTATATAGCTACATTTTCTTGGGGGCACTGAGAGAATGGCTGCTAGCACCAGACTGCCAAAGTTCAAATTCATTCTCAACCATGTATAAGTCAAGGGACTTTGGTCAAGTTATTTAATTTTTCTGTGCCTCAGTATTTCCATTTGTAAAATGAAGACCACCATATATACCTCTTAGTCCTATGAGGATTCACTTAATACAGGGAAAACTGTTAAAATTATGCCTAGCACATATGAAGCCTTCAATAAATGTCAGCTACTGTGCTTAAAATGCTTTCAGACTTTGATTTGCCTATGGTATAGCTGGATCTATGCCAGAATATAAAAAGAAAACCAAACAATTGCCTTGCTGGGTCAGGTCTGGAGTCCTTTCTGCTTCTCCAATGAATAGTAAAAGGTAACTTTATAGGGCTAGGAGCGGGGAGAGCTTAGGAGCATCTCTTTTGACATGAAGCCCATATTGAATAAGTAGTCCACATGTTTAAGAAATTCATTAATGTACCTCAAGAATTTCAAACACTGAATTATTAATTCAACTTCTGGGAATGAATCTGAATATATTATAATTATTTTCTTTGTTCTAAATACAGAAAAGTCTATATGGCACAAAGATGCCTTTGAGCAACAAAATAAAGTAATATCTGATTATAACCCAACATATAAAATAAATATCTCTGATGTAAATGATTGAATAGCTCAATAAATGGAGGAGAAGAGACAAATGTCCCATGCAGAAGAACTTCAAATAAATTGTGTAGCTACCCTGTCCTCCTTCCAAAAAACACAGTAGGGAAAGGAGGAAGGAAAGAGTAACTTTACAGTGGAGAAAGCTGATAAATACTACTTTGGCCAAGTGACCAAGGCCAATTATCAACAGTCATAAATCATGTTGATGGTATGTACCTCTGATATGATATGATAAAAATAGCACTTCCCTCTGTGATATTACCCCCAACCCATAATCCCAGTCTAAACATGAATAAAACACCACACAATTTGCAATGGAGTGTCAGCCTATGGTATACTTGACCAGTACTCCTTGAAACTATCAAGGTCATCAAAAACAAGGAAAGTCGGAGAAGTTGCCACAGCCAAGTTGAGCCTAAGAAGACAGGACAACTAAATATGAGGTGGTGTCCCGTTATCTAGAAAAATGACATGAAGTAAAAACTAAGGAAATCCAAATATACCATGGGCTTTAGCTAATTATAATGATGTACTGATATCGATTCACTCACCATAACACATGTACCATACTAATGTAAGGTGTCCATGAGAGGGGACACTGTGTACAAGAGATATATGTACTATCTGCTCAAATTTTCTGTAAATCTAAAACTGTTCTAAAAAAAAGTACAATTGATTCTCAGTGTTAGTATTAGCTATATTCTATAAAAGTCACCAAGAACAATGACTTGGTAAATATTGAGTTACTACCTCTAGCTGGAGCCTCTGGTCATAACATTTTTGGATGGTAAATAATCTTGTTTTATGAGTGTTTCTGTTTAAAGATGCCTTATTTAATACATATTGTTGACTTATTAACATTGAACTCATAGCTTACAGCTCTAACTCCGGCCTGGAGAAAGGTTACCTTATGGGTTTCTCCATAAGGCATATGGAAGCTTTCTTGTATTTAGGGACACTAGATAACACTAGAGAACTTGCTTGGGAGGTCATTTTAAATGGTGGAATCACCAGCAAAAAGCAAAAATGTGGAACTAAATAAACCACAAGAAGAACACTTGTTCATACTCCAAGAATTAAAACAAGTAGAGTGTAACCTTGGTTGATCTCAGCTAGGAATGTGTGCACTGGGCAATTCAACTTTTCAAGAGCTCTGCACATGTTCATGCTCATGAGTGACTATACTGGATTGGGGATTACAAATAATTTTAGTAAGTAAGGAAATTCCCAAATACAGAATCTGTCAATAGGAAGAATCAACTGTATATTAATATATTAAGGTCTTTAAGTATGTTCCATAATAGTCTAAGTTCTCTCCATAATCCTTCAAAGATCTCTCTTTCTGGAGTTTACCTAGTAGTGAAAATGTATTCATTTACATGTTTGTTTGTTTATCTATCTATTTAGCCTACTCCTATGCTGTCCAATATGGTATCCATTGAGCCACATGTCACTATTGGTACTTTAAATATTGCTGGTCCAAATTGAGATGTGCTATAAGGATAAACACCAGATTTTGAAGACAGTACAAAAAAGAATGTAAATTATCTCATTAATAATTTTACATTGATTATATTTTGAAATTTTAATATTTTAATGTAATTAAATAAGCCATATTATCAAAAATTAATTTTACGTGTTTGTAATTTTATAATGTAGCTACTAGAAATTTTAAAATTATACATGTGGCTTGCATTTTACTTCTATGGGACATTGCCAACCTATATCATCTCAGGAAATATGAATTCCATCAAAATATCAGTAATGTAGGAAGAGCATAAGACTACAGAATCATTTTATCCTTAGAGAGACCATTTGATCCCCTCCTTTTAGGAAACTAAGTCACAGGCAGGTTAAAGGGTCTTGTCCAAGTTTTGGCAGTCAATTGTTGGCTGAGCAGCTTTCAGACTGCAGTCTACTCTCTTCCAGTTCCATCTCTTTTCCCTAATCTTCTCTCTCTGCCCTTTCCCACTAATAAATAAAATTCTACACCCTACATAATTCTTTAAGAGAAAAGCAAGATTGGCTGCTCCTGAATTAAAAGAGACCATTTCATGAAATCTTGCTAGTTTTCTGTAAGTAGGGCTGGCAAATTTATAATTGAAAAATATAAGATTCCCTGTTAAAATTTGCATTTTAGATAAACAATGAATAACATTGAAATAGAAGTAAGTCCCAAATATTTCATGGGATACACTTACATCAAAAATTATTCCTTGTTTATGTGATATGCAAATACAACCAGGCATCCGTGTTTTTATTGTAAGTATATTCCATGCAAGATTTGGGGGCATACTTAACTAAAAAAAAATTTGTTTATCTGAAATGCAAATTTAACTGGTGTCCTCTATTTAATCTGGCAACCCTACCATAAAGCCTTTGAGGAAAGAAGTGATTTGCTGATTTCTTCCAGGCACTTATCTTTCTGTGCTCCTCCGAGGAAGAACCCAAACTAGTGAGTCATTCATCAGCTCCGTAATAAAACACGGAATCTCCAGACTTGCCTTCCCATCTGCAGGCTATCTCAGCTGTCAATGCTATCTTTCCAAACAGCCAACTTACCCGGGAATCAAGCCGCAGATCTCAACTGTCCCTCCCAACCTTTATAATCAATTTGAGTTGGGCGAGATGCCAACTTAAAAAAAAGTCACAGAACCAACTCTTGTAACTATGGAGATAAGAGAGAGGAAAGGAAACCCAAGGAAACAGACACGCTTTCCTCTTCTTTAAAGAAGATCGTTTAAATGGAACAGACAGCAATCGGTACAAAGGTACAAACGTGCCAGCCATTTCCTGGATATGTATTTGTATTAAAGAGAACAAGACAAATGTTAACTGAATTTTGTGTTTTGTAATTTTTCCCTTCATAATCATTATGTTGTGGTATACTGACAGGGTGACGGAAGTGGTCCTGGGTGCAGGCATAAAAGGGGGTATATACAATAAGGGGTTCATTGCCTGTAGAGAATTTAAAAACATAATAAAACTGACTAAAAGTCGCTCTGCTTTTTATTACCCCAATGTTCTGGTCATTCTAAACAATGTCATTGATAAAATATTCCTTCTACTGCACATGCACCCGCTCCCTGATCCCACACTTCTCATTTTAAGCAATGCAATCTACTTTAAAAAAAGAAAGAAAGAAAACTGCCTTATGGGGCCTCTTTGTTTTGTTGGGTTTGGGGGTCTGTAAAAGGTAGAAAGCAGGAGAGAAGAGCTAGAAGGGGATGGGATGCTTAAGCAATCAAAACACCAAGAGTTATGAGTTTCAGTGAGTGGGAATTTCCTTCTCACAGTGACTGTGTCTTGAGGTTCCCAGGGAAGGAAAGGCAATACTATAGTAAAAGGAGCACTGGAATAGGAGTCCAAAGACCTGGGTTTATGCTGTGGCTTCATATCGAGATAGGTACATGTCTTCCCTGAGCCTCCATTTCCTCTCCTGTCAGATAGTTGCTCTAACCACTCCCCCACCTGTCTGTTTCGCCGGTGTGTCTTAAGCAGCTAAGTGATAAAACATATTAAATAAAGTGTTTTTTTCAAACTGGAAGGTGCTTGACTGATATAAATCATGATTTTTAATAGGGAGCAAAATACCAGTAGCTTAAACAAAACAGAAGATCCAGTTAGGTAAAAGTCCTAGTTTGAAGGCAGGATAAACTTCCTCTCACAGGTCATTTAAGGACCCAGATTACTTCTTTGTTATTGCCCCCATCATTCCATGAGGTGTCTTTCTTAACTTGAAGATTGAAACTGAACCAACATCTACCATAGCCTCATTCTTACCCACCAGACAAGGATGAGCAGTTCCCTTTAAGAATATGAACTGGACATTAGACACATCACTTCTACTCCCTTCTTATTGGTTAAAATTTAGTCACGTGGTCTCTTATTGGTGCCATGAAGGCTGGGAAATGTAGTCTGTGGCTATACAGCCATGTGTCCCACTAAAACCTGAAGGCTCTGTTGTCAAAATTTAAGAATGGATGTGGTATGATAATATGCAGTTCTGCAACAGTTATTGTTATTACTTTTCAAGTTAGTGGATAAAAGGTCGTTTCATTGTTTTAGGGAATAAAACAAGATGGAAATCCCATCTTTCCAAAGTGGCTGATGAATTGTGGGCATAAATCAATGTAAATTATCCTGCTCAAATGGGAAATGGATTTCCAGAGTAGTAGATTTTTAAAAACTTTTATCTGGAGACTATATGACTGTTCCCACGAGACCTTGTCAGTATGAGTTTGGGCACATCATGTAAGTATAGCCCTGTGCCTCTTGAGGACCAGGTTCAAATCCCAGGAGAAACAAGGAAATGAGGCCACATTGCTGTGCTATTGTTCTGACTCTATCCAGTCACTCAGAGAACTCATAACTGAGAAAGTGGTACATCATCTGGTTAGTGCCTTCTCATCCTTGAGGCCTTGTGTCACTGCCTCCATAATTAAACACAGACCATTAACTATAACCCACTGCACCCACATCAATTATGCCAGTTTGGATAACAGCCACAGAAACCCTTCTTCCTGTCTTCTGTCTCTCTGGAAATGATGCCGGTCACAGCACACAGGTATAGTTAGAACTGCTTTGGCTTTTATAAGATGTCAAATTAGCAAAGCTATTATGCCATGATGGAACAGAAGCTTTATTCTTCCATATGCTGATTAAAAGGTAATTTAACCTCTTCCAAAGGTGGTCGAGCTAATCCCCAGCAGTATTGACATTGTGTTAATGAGAAATTGCTCTCTAGAGTGATAAATTAGCCCTCTGAGACTAGTATGCAAACCCATCTTCACTGGATGGCCCGGGCTTAAAGAGCAAACTTGGTTTCAGCACCCTCTGCCCCCCTCAATTAAATCTGCATGAACTGATGCACTGTTTCTGAAATCCTGGATCTGTGCAGACCAAAATGCACACTTAAAGATTACTCAGTAATGCTAACTGTCCCAGCACATGCTGCTTTCTTGCCTGTCCTAGGCCAAGTTGACTGTAGCTCAGAGGTAATGAGGCTACTGAATCCAACTCATTTTTAAGAAATAAACTCAATTCACTGTGATAAAAGAGAGAACCAAAACCAAAGAGTCTCAAAATGCAGGAGAGGCTTTGGCATTTACTTGATACAATATTTTCATTTTTCTTATTGGTAAACTGAGGCCCCGGGAGATGAAGTACTTTGGCCAGAGATGCAGGAAATTTATGCAACAGGGATGAACCAGAATTCATCTTTCAGACAATGGGATCACTTTTCTTTTATTCCATTCTATGAACTTATTACTAGCTACATACCAGTTGTTCCATCATCTAGAGATACTCATTCTATCCCCTTGGTTTTCTTTACAGGTGAATAAGGTACTCATCTTGCTCAAGAGTAGGAGCCTGACTTCCTCTAGTACAGCAGACATAAATTTCAATCTGCAAACTCCAGTGAGAAAGAAACACTGTATCTCTTTATTCTTCATAAAACCCGACCCCAATCCTGCCAAGCTGGTGGGAAATTCAACCACAGATATTCTTGGGCCCTTTCTCTCACTCTCTGAGTGTGCCAAGGATCTGGGTTTCAGGCAGTGGTAAGACATAGGGATGGCCCTCTGGATCTTGGGCAGTTCAGAACTATCACTGGTATGTCACAGAGCCAACCCAAAGTGTCACTTCAGTCTTTCAGATTCTGCAAGGCTATTGACTGTGCTGGGGGCTGAAAAAGTCCTGGCTTCTGGGAGCCTCTGCCATGATCCAGCCTCCTTTGACCAGCTCAGTTGTCTGAAATCCACCTCCTCTCATGGAACTGTCAGAATGCAAAATATAGATACCTGTGGTTCTTTGGGCTCTTAGATTTGTCTGTCTTGTACCCAGACACAGGAATTTTATTTTAGTCTTAGGGAAACCCTTCTTGTTTTCTTCAAAAGTATTCTCTCTCTTGCCTCACTGTCTAAGACACCATTATAATTCATGGAGAGGCTGAGGTTTTTGAAAACAAAAGCCGGAAAGGAAAATCTTTTGTAGATGGCTTCTATACTCTAACTCCAAACTTTTGTGTGGCAAGAAAGCAGAGTGGAGTAAGAAAAGAAAAGAATTCAGGAAGGGGAAATACGAATTATTTCTCAACAACTTATACAGCAGTCCCCCCTTATTGGTATATTCACTTTCCATGATTTCAGTTCATTACAGTCAACTGCAGTAGGAAAATTTGAAATAAAAATTCCAGAAATAAACTATTCATTTAAACTGCATTCCATTCTGAGTAACATGATGAAATATCATACTGTCCTATTCCATTTAGGTTGTAAGTCATGCTCTTTGTCAAGCATATCCACACCTTACATGCTACTGCCTATTAGTCACTTAGTAGTCATTTCAGTTATCAGATCAACTGTTGCAGTATCACAGTGCTTGGATATATAGTTTGATATCATCATGGGTGTCAAGCATTCACTAAAGGGGGGCCCTTGGAATACATCCCCCATGGATAAGTGGGAACTACTATACTGTACAGGGCGATTTAAAGTTCCACAACTTTAAATTGTGGAAGAACAACACAAATCCCAGTTGTTTCCCTGCGGAAAGAACACTGGAGGAAACTCGTCCCAGTTCCATCTTACAAAAGGATGAAAACCATACAGTCATTTCTCTGTAATAAGAGAGGTCACTAAGTGACCTCAAAATGCAGCAATGTCTGCACTGGCACTTTGGTCTTCCTCACACTTTTATTATTCCTTAATTCCTTGCCACTTGGCTACAGATGCCTGATTCCTCTGTGGAAGGTCCCCACTGATATATTTGTCCAATCCAGTGACCAAATCTTTGTTTTCATCCTCTTTGACCTTCTCCTCCTCGTTAAAACTCTTTGGATAATGATTGGTGACAGTGGATCTTACTGTTTCTTCCTCTACCAGACTCATTTCCATACTGAAGATTTTTCCCCTTGCACTTCTACTAATAAAAGGCATTCTCTAGAGAGTTGACCTTGGCCACCTTCTCTTTTGTCTCTTTTCTTTGATCTATTCCTACAACTTTATTGTTTTTCAATTTATTTCTCTAGACTCACTCAATTTCTTGAATTCTCATCCAAAATCACAATTGCCTTTTGGTTGTTTCCCAGTAGATGTTCAAATCTTCCATGTTCAAAACTAGCTCAACTTTCTTCCCTAAATCAGCTTCTCTAATTCGTTCCATTAATACATCACTATTCATCCAAATTTTGGAGCCATCTTGGACTCCTTCTTCACGTTCTCTTTACATCCAATACTACTTAAATCTAAGTAGATTAACTTCCTCAATGGAATATTACAGGTATGACAAATACAGAGTTATGTGGAACTATCCCCTATTTCTTGAATACTTGCTTCTATTAATGCAACATTTTATAGTAACCATGGTTATCATTTTGGCCTTGTTCATAATTTCTTCTACACAAATATTTGTTTTTACGTAAAAGAGATCATCCTGTTTTGGACTTGTTTTGTCACTATGTCATAAACATTTTCCTATGCTATTAAATATTATTTTTATAGTAATCCTTAAATTTTGAGTGGGTATCAGAATTATTTGAGGATACTTGTTAAAAATGTATTTCCCTTTACCCTCCTCCAGAATCCCTGATTTGGTATTCTGGGGAGGGCCCAGAAACCTGTATGTATATCTGGTATCCCAGAGGATTCTAATACATAATGTTTTCAGATCCCTGTTTGAGAAACACTGTTGAAACAGCGCAGTTTTTAAAGATTGCCTCATTTTCTTTTGTTTACATTTACCATAATTTAGTTACCAATCCCTACTGACATGAATTTAGGCTGCTTTCCAATTTTCTAATATTATTATTAGTTCTGTGCTGACTTCACTTCTAGGCTCTCTTTATTACTCCCCTCATCCACCCACACATACAAATTTTCTCTAAAGTAAATTCCTAGAAGAATTTCTGGGTCTAAAGGATATGCAAAATTATAATATGGTCAGTGTGCACATTACATATTATTCTATTGCTCATTATATAATTATGTAATATATCAATTAATATGTAACATAAATTATAGTCTATATTATATCCTTTAATATAATATGCTAATTTATATATAATGTTAATTATATAATAAACAACCTAATAATACATGATATATTCATTTGTACATGTTTGAGTCAAGTTTTCTTTGGACTTTGCACAGGAGTTACTTTTATCTATATTAATTTCATTTGGTTACATTTCATCCCCTATATCCAGAGTAGTGATATTTTTGGATCCCTACTTGTTATTAAAAGTATTTGCTGCATACCTGATGCATGGCTTCCATACTTATATTTAAACCAAGGATGGGGAATAGTGAATGGGATAAAATCAAGAAACAACTTACTGCTCCATCAGATACCTATATTACTTGATCATTCTTCAAACATTATTAATAGCTTTAATAGTGACTGCCTTATGATTCCCCATCTCATCCAATAAGGTCACAGGAACAGAATTTACCACGTTTTCTGAAGTGCACATCCACTGCCATTCACCTCTTGACTCTGATCTACCAATCAAAGGAGAAAGGTAGGTTGTATTCATTTTCTGTCTTCATCTTAGTGCTGTTTATCACAAATTCATAACACTGTAGTGGCATATGACATAAAGCAGCTCATGTGTCTGAGGGGGAACTGAGGACTGTTCATCTCTGTTAGGTTTGCTTTAGATCTTTGGGTCAGTTAAACTAGTTGGTCTTAGCTACTCATAGTTCATATTATTATTATTGTAGGTGTTGAAAATTTTTTAATTTTTAAAAGCCGCACATCCTGTTCCAAGTTTGGGTAGTTTGGGCTTCATATTGAAAAACATGACATTCATAAACCAAAAATTTCTTATTCACTAATCCTTTTGGAAATATGCCTCCATCTTTGATCTGTACAGATGTCTTAAAGGAAGTGAAGAATGTTTGAGGTTAGCATGACCTGGGCAGCTAGGAGATCTGAAAGCACTGAGATATGAAATATAGTCACTAAAACCCTCATGAAATATAGTCACAAAACCCTTATTCTTCCCTAGACCATTGATTAGTTTCCATTGCAGCTTGCCTGATCTTTGTGTGAATTAGGAATAGACACCCCTTTGGAGCATCTGCTCTACATTAGATGGAAGGACTTGGACTTCGGTACCTCTAGGCTCCTTCCACCAGGTGCCCTTGCAAGGGGCTCAGCCTGTACAATACTGAAAGGAAAAGTAAAATTATTAGTGGTCCCACTGGTGTAGGAGAGAGAGAGAATGGAGAAGAAACAGCAGGCAAGGTGCAGAGGATTCATGGCAAAGGGAAGAGGCTGAAGGTGAGAAAGGGAAAGAAGCAGAGGAGGGATATAGGTCACTTGATAGTGTTAATGAGACAGCAATTATAATACTCTCTAACATCAGTCCAACAGACTGCTAAATGCTTCACATCTATTCTCCTAACAATTCTGAAAGATGATATGATTATTCTCCCCATCTTGTTGCCAGAGAAACCAAAACACCGAGAGGCTAAGAAGCATGTCCAATATCACAAAGTTATTCAATGGCATAACCAGGATTTCAACCAGGCCATCTGATGCTTCTTCCTGAGCATGCAAAGTACTTACCATAGAACACTTGATGTGACACACCAAACACTACCTTCTAGGTATACATGCAGTGTGTACATGTGCATCGTGCATGTACAAGTACACGCCCCAAGACTAGGAAGAGAGCGACCATGACCATAGCCGTTACCACGTGTACATAAATGAGTAGACACCAGGAGTCTCCTTCTGCTTATTTGAAAATAGTATTTTGATGAAATGGATTTTGGGTAGTGCCCTTCTTAAGTAATTAACTCATCTTAGGTTGCCTGATACTTCATCAGGTTTAGCGAAGTCTCATGTCCAGGGAAACCTCTCTGCCCTGGCATTCAGAGGAGTTGGTCATATTACCTATCCTGGTATCAAGAACCAACTGTATATTTTGTTATTTCTTCTCACTGAATACACAAGGGGGCATTGTAGCCATTCAGTCATGTATTCCCTAAAATATTTATTAAGCACTTAATCAGAGGTGTGATTGCTGCCCAAAAATCTAGCACTGAGGATAGGGCAGGGTGACAGGAAAGTGAGGAGCCCCCTATGATCCCCCAAAAGAAAGAATAAGATACATATTAAAATGAACAAATGCTCGCATTGAACTTACTATATGTCAAACACTGTAATGGGTATCTTTATATTTTAACTCATTTACATGAACATGCTATGGGACAGCTACTATTATTGTCATCCCAGTTTAAAGAAAATGGAGGTAAAGAGAGATTAAGTACCTTTCTTGCCTGACATCACACAACTAGCAAGGGGTACAAAGCAGGGTTCAAACCCAGGAAGACCCTCATTGCTCCAGAGTCCATGTACTTAACTTCTACGCTGTACTAGGCTCACAAAAGGATCTAATTCCTATCAAGAAGTCTGCATAGCCTCAATCTCTCTGGCCCTGCTTAGAGGTTCTTCCCTAGCTCAGTGGGTCCAGGCCTTGGATGCATGTTAAAATCACCTGGAAAGTTTAAAAACTAATATTGCTTTCCCAGAGTTCCACTTGCAGAAATTTTTTGTTTCATTAAGTTGCTTTGGCCTGGGCATCTGGATGTTTAAAAGTTCCCTGCATGAATCTTATGCAAAGCTGGGTCTAAGGACAGAAATGGCTAGATCATCATCCTTTAGCAAGCGGGGTTACCTAGTCTTCTAATCCAGCATGTCTCAAATGTTAATGTGCATTTCTCTCAGCTGAGGACCTCATTTAAATGCAGACTCTGATTCAGTAGGTTTGACGATGAGGGAACTTAAGATATAATATTTCTAACAATTTCCCAGGTGATACTGAGGCTGCTGGCTCATGAACCACACTTTCAGTATCAAAGATTTTGATCCAAAATGTGATCTTTAGACAAGAAGCCTGCGAATACCCTGCTTGTTAGAAATGAAGGTGCTGGGGCCCATTCCAGACCTACTGAGTCAGAATCTGCATTTAATGTACCTTGGAGTGGGAGAAACTGCTCAGAGCCTGAGCTCCTCCTCCGGTCTGGGAATGAGTTACAAATGTATTAAGGTATTGTCTCCCCTGGGCTCTTCAGAACTTAGACAGTGATTTCCAAGGTCCAGCTACAAGCAGCCTCACTGACCCATGTGTGTCTAAATATTATAAGTTTCAATGCTGCCCATCATGGAGAAAATGTTGGAAAGCCCTGCCTGATAGAGTCTTGCCTCCCCCTTCCCTTATGCCTGAGCAAGACTTTGCTCACCCCATTTTTCCCACTTGGGCAACCTTTGGTTAGCCTTACCCAGTTCCTGATGGTATACCTCATGGCCTAATTCCTCCTCCATGTAATAATTCCCATTTCTATGCATCCATTTCAACTTGATGAACATTTTTTTCATATAACAAACACCTATAAACCCTTACCATTATTAATTCATCCAATTCCTGCTTTACAGGTTAGGAACACTGAGGCACAGAAAAGTGGGGTAAGTTGCTGAAGGGCACACAGCTATTAAGTGGAAGTGTTAAGAAAACAAACCAAGGTAATCTGGCTTTAGAATCACCATACTGAACCACAACTCTATGATTCCTTTCATTATGTGGGACTTAGAGAAGAATTGCAGAGCATGAACATTGAAAGATACCAACATAGCTGTCATAACATACAAACAGGTGGCTTAAAACAATAAAAATTTATTCTTCATGGTTCTGGAAGCTGGAAATCCAATGTCAAGTTGTCAGCAGAGCCACATTATCTCTGCAGACTCTAGGAAAAGATCCTTCTTTGCCACTTCCTAGCCTCTAATGCTTGACAGCAAGCCTTGGAGTTCCTTGGCTTGCAGATGATTCACTCCAATATCTGCCTCTGTTGTCCCATGACCTTCTCCTCTGAGCATCTCTGTGTCTTCTTCTGTTCTTAATAGTACACAAGTCATTAGATTATGGCCCCACACTAATCCAGTATGACCTCATTTTTGGTAATTATAATTGCAAAGATCCTATTTCCAAATAAGATCACATTTCAAGGTACCAGCTGGACATGAACTTTTTTGGGGGCTGGGGGAAACACTATTCAACCTAGTACATGAGAGCAAAGAGATTGTTTCAGGGAAAAAGTATCTCTTAAAAATTCTCAGCGACACACTCTTTCAAAATGCTGTTGAGACCTTGGGACCCGTGACTGACACCCTCTAAATTCATCAGAGTCGCAACCCAGGGAGCAGTTATAAGTTTTGATCAACTGACTGCAGTTTCTTCTTCAGCATCAAATGGCATCATTTTCCACTTCTGCCCAGTGTTCAACATCTGATAGTGCTTGCAGGTTCTCCTGAGAAAATCCATTAGATTGATTTTATGTGTACAATAGGTGCAATCAAACCTGCCACTTTGAAGGTTTGGTAGGCAGCAGTTACAACAATGAACTGTCTCTGATGGAGTTCTCATGCAGTGCTAGGCTGGTGGATAAGTGGAGAAGCAGCTGATGCTCAGCAGAAGCAACCTGCAGCATATAGTATTATGCTGGCGACCTGTGAGGAGAACCTCTTGGATGTCAGAGTTCCTCTATGAAATATCCAAGCATCTCTGGGATCAGCTGAGAAAGAATCTTGTCACTGCCATCCCAAGGTCATGGCATGGATATTCCAAACCAAGACCAACTGAAGCAAGTGCAGAGGTATATTCCAAATGCAGAAGAACCCAAGAAGACAGTAATCCCACTCAGAAATCCTAGTGAGGGAGCCAGCACACATCTTGTTTCACATACAATAACTTGTGTGTTCTGAATGAGGCAGTAGCACAGTACGGAGGAGATGGAGTAAGAGTAGGAGCTGCTGCCAGGCATGGTGGTGCATGTCTGTAATCCCAGGGGCTCAGGAGGCTGAGGCAGGAGGATCCCAAGTTCAAAGCCAGCCTCACAACTTAATGAGGCCCTAAGCATCCCTGTGTTCAATCCCTGGTACCAAAAAAAAAAAAAAAAAAAAAGGGTAGAAGCTGCTGAGACTGATCGAACAAGTGGGAAAGTTGGGAATGGGAGTAAAAAAAAAAAATAAAGATGATTTAAGTGGGGAAAAAATGACCTTGAGGACTCTCCATTCTTAAGGGATGGCACTGATGATGAAGTTACTCCTGAGGAGGGATGGTAGCATTACTGAGTACAAGAAATTTAACTCTGTAAAGTGTTTTGAATGTGGGGCCCTAAGGAAAGATGGGTATCTGGATTATTCTGAACTAACCCATTCTCCCTTCATGACTGTCTTCACTGCCATACCTGAAAAGAAAGACAATGAAGGAGTCGATGCCTCAGATTGCCAAAGAACCATTTCGGTTCCAGTTCTCACAGCCAAAGATCTACAAGTAAAATAAAATCCAAACTTCTTGATCCCTGTAGCTCAGTGAAACTCTTGGATTTGGCTCACAGTTCTGAAAGCCCAGAGATCATCTTAAGCACAGAGGAACACACAGATGGCCTTTCAGAACAGAAAGCTATAGAAAGCATGGAGGACTGACAAAATGTCTTGAAGTCATGCAGCACATGTGAGATAAGACCAGGAAGCAGGACTATCACTCATGAAAGGACAGGCCACCTTGTCACTTGTTTTCACTGTGCCAGAAGATTAAAGAAGCCTGGGATTTTATGCCTTCTTTGCAAGAAGATTCAGCTGGTTATTAAGGTTTTTATGGCATAGCTGAATCGGCAAGTTGCAGAGAAATGATAACCAGGGCCAGGTCAGGGATAAAACCATCAGTATTGAGCATCTCCAGTCAGTGTGACCCCCCTGCATCCACTTAGTTATTCATGCAAATGTCTGTGTGCCAGGACATTTTTTTGCCTTCTAAATTCATATAAATTTGAGAGCAAGTCTCTAGATCTGGGGGCTCCATTTGCTTTAATCACCATATTCTTCATCCAAAAAAGAGGTCCTTAGAGGAACAATTACAAACAAAAATATATTCATTCACTAAATTATCTGAAGAATAACCTTTTCCCTGGTGGATTTTACTCCCCACCTTTCTTTTCTATTCTATCAGAGAATGTTTGTAAGCATAAAATCCTGGCAGCTATAAGAAAAACACTAAAGCTAACAATAAAAAAACATAAATAACATGATGTTATGAATCACTTTTCCTTGTAGTCAAGCTGCATGGTTCTGAGAAACCAAAATGAAAAGCAAGATTCTTGGAAAAAACAAGAGATCTGTTTCATGTATGCCTAGAACAATGATTATCAAGCCTTTTTGCTAACATATCCCCAAAATAATTTTGAAATACTGTATATTCTTTTGTACATTGAGAAATGGGGTGTGATTACCATAAAATAAAATACACAGATTTTAAGGGTTTCTTTCCTGTGAGTTGCAAACATTGAGTAACGACCTCTAAATACAAACCACAGAACATATCCACACCCCAAACATGCCCTCATGCCCCTTTCAGGCAATTCCCCACTCATTTCCACTCTCATTCTAGATCGATTTCCTTTAAACATCTTTCATTTGACATCTAAGTTTTAAAAATATATTTAATTACTTACAAAGGAAAAAAATGATTCACTCAGTTTTCCCCAGTTCCTTGGCCAGGAATGATTGAAAGTGAATATTGGAACCACCTTCTGTATGGCTTTAGTTTGCTGCATACAGAAGTTTACTTAAAGATGCCTCACTCCCACAGTATTGGCTGAATTTTTGTGCTTTTTATTATGTCCTGAATAAAATAGCTTCATGGGAGGAAAAGAGCATTTGCAACCATAAGTCTGGTGCTCAGAGTGAGTGAATCAGATCAACGATGCCCTTTCTAGAATGCTGTCAAGGTAGGGAAGTGTGCCTCCTGCTACATTTGTCATTTTAGTTGGCATTTGTCATCCCCTGCCTTGAACCACTGGAAAACTGTGAATGGGATATTTTCTCTCCCAATTAGATTGAGTAAGGGAACAGAAATTGCAACCAGTGACCTGGGTAGGAAACTCAATTCTGCCATTATTGTGTGATCAGAGACAGATTCCTCAAATTTTCAGAGCTTCTGAAGACTCTGTTAAATGGGAACAGAACCTACCTCACTGGATTGTTGTGAGGAAAATACTAGGTAAGAAGGAAATCCTTTACAAAATGTTAAATGCTTGTCAGTGGGACTTTACTATTCTTTTAAATAGGAATAAATTTTCATACTTCATTTTTTGGGAGGGGGTACTGGGGATTGAACTCAGGGGAACTTGCCCAGTGAGTCACATCCCCAGTACTATTTTGTATTTTATTTTCAGACAGGGTCTCACTGAGTTGCTTAGAGCCTCACTTTTGCTGAGGCTGGCTTTGAACTCGGGATCCTCCTGCCTCAGCCTCCCGAGTCCCTGGGATTACAGGCGTGCACCACCATGCCTGGCAGCAGCTCCTACTCTTACTCCATCTCCTCCGTACTGTGCTGCTGCCTCATTCAGAACACACAAGTTATTGTTTGTGAAACAAGATGTGTGCTGGCTCCCTCACTCGGATTTCTGAGTGGGATTACTGTCCTCTTGGGTTCTTCTGCATTTGAAATATACCTCTGCACTTGCTTCAGTTGGTCTTGGTTTGGAATACCCATGCCATGACCTTGGGATGGCAGTGACAAGATTCTTTCTCAGCTGATCCCAGAGATGCTTGGATGTTTCATAGAGGGATTACAGTCATGTGCCACCATGTCCAGCAAACTTTCATACTTCTTTTAACCCTCACTAAAGATTGCATGTAGGAGTTCTCAAGAAATATATGCTAACTGAATGATATGCTTACAATAAAAACAGTAAGGATTTATAGATATTATTGTTGAGAATCTAGAATTTATAAGTTAAATGCTCAACACACACATAAGAATATAGATTTCCTACTTCTGCTTACATACATAGATAAGGTGCAAGAAACAAGCCAGATTCCATTGACAAAGGAGAAATCTGCATATTTGTATCCTTTATTAATTTGAAGATTCATATGTAAAATTATTACTCGTTCTTTTTTCACCAGGAAGGTTAAGTAATACCATATACTGTCACCTCTCCCTCTCTCTGGAACAACTACTTTCTCTCATTAGCTACAACTGTAGTTTTCCTGAGAATTGTGTCAAATATCTTTACATTTATAGAAATGATGGAGCTGAGAACAAAAATGCAGTTCTAATAAGAGTAAGCCATAGTTGATCTTAGGAGTCTAGGTAATTAATTAGTCCCACTTAGGAAATCATTACTAAGGATCCACAATGAGCCAGGTATTCAAACAGGAATTGGATACAAAAACGAGATGACAAAGGGTAGGTACTGGCCAAGATGGAATAATCCCTCTATGTCCTAATCTCCCCACCAACTACAACCATGACCTCTGGACAATATGCAAAGCAGCAACAAGAAACAATTGCCTGGGGCTCTAAAGTAAATAACAGCAGTTTGGGAATGGAAGTCAAAACTTGATAAAGTCAATATGATGGTGAGCTTACTAGTTTGGGGTTTTTCGTTTTTCCTTTTTTATCTTCCAGATTTGACCACAGAGTGGCCTAAAGTATCACTGTACAAGTGATTCCATCCACTTGTGGCTGTCCCTTCCCTAGGTCTTCAGTCCTCTCTTCTCAACTGAGGGGAAGACTATATGTGAGAGAGTTTTATGGGTGAGGCCTGGAAGTGGTGCATATCATTATTTCTACCCACATTCCAACTAGCCAGGATTCAGGCCCATGACCATCCTTAGTTGCAAGAGAGATAGGGAAATGTAGCCTAGCCATGTTCCCAAAAGGAAAGTAAAATAATGTATAGATACTTGTCATCACTAAAATAGTCTGGGTCATTAAAGTGTTTTGATAGGAAAAGGTTATACAGGGAACTTTGTGAACATAAGGGAATTCTAAATCAAAATGGAGACAGAGACTACAGAAGGCTTTCTGAAGGACAGAAAGTGAGTTTTACAGAAAAGATCATAGCATGTACAAAGATACAGAAGTAGGAAACATGCTGATGAATTTGGGAGATGCTGAATGGTTCCATCTTCCTCGGGCAATGGTTGCAAGTAGAGAGAGCCAGGAGATGAGCCTGGAGAGGGAGGCAGGGGTCAAGATTCAATCCAGAAAACTCTATAGTATCATTGATGGATCCTAAGAAGGGGTACAGTAGAATCTTGTTTCCACGTAGAAAGAGCCTGGTAGTTGTGTGGAGGGTCAATGAGAGCAGGAGTTAGGGGACTTTTGCAATGATCCAGGCAATGAGCAATGTGGACTTGGAGTAACCATTAGAATGCAGTTATGGCATCAGAGATGAGATCTGAAACATTCATGAGTCAAAATCTATAGAGTTAATTGCATAGGGCAAATGAGATTACAGGAAGGGTCAAGGAAAATTGTTTCATTTATTTTCGGTTTATTCATTCATTCAACAAATACTTTTGAACATCCACATAGAGCTTGCATTCTGGTGGAAAATTTTAAAACATTACAAATAAATACAAATTTATTGTGTGATTCAGGTTGTCATTGTTTAGCAAACAATACGTTGTGCATAAGAGATTCTTGTGGGACATCTGTGTAGAAGTTAAAATTTAACTGGAAGTTATTTCTATAAATGTATTCATTGGGAGAGAAGCCTTGGCCACAGACATGGATTTGGGAGTCATTGGCATATGGATAGTTATAAGTGACAAAAAAAGAATCCAATATAGAAATAGTGCATGCAAAAAATGGGGTAGGGTTGCTGGAGGTGTAGCTCAGTGATAGAGGGCTTGTGTAGCAGGTATAAGGGCCTGGGTTTCATCTCCAACGCTGAAAAAAGGAGAGAAAAAAGGAATTCATTGGCTTAAGACACCAAAAATCACAGGTGTTGTTTCTTAGCTCCAGGCAGAGCTGGATCAAGGGGTTTAAATGATAGTTTGGATTTATGTCTCTTTTTTAATTTCTTCGACTTTCTTGGCCATGATGGTCTCTGGAAATCCCAAAGTCCCAATTCACATCTATTTGTTCAACAAGCCCATTAGAGAGTTCTCTTTTTTGTTTATTTGCTTCCTGTTAGTTCAGTAGAAAAGTCTCAGTGAAGACTGTGGTATTGTGATGTGCCATGCCTGGGCCATAGACCCAAACTTATGGCCATGAATGGGATAGGGTTAACACCATGAAAAACAACAGGTATGTGGGCTGGGGATATAGCTCAGTTGGTAGAGTGCTTGCCTCGCATGTACAAGGCCCTGGGTTCAATCCCCAGCACCACAAAAAAAAAAAAAAAAAAAGGTATGTTACTCTGGAAAGATAAATTCTGGTACTGGAGTGGGGAAAGAAAAGTTAAGTAGGCAAAATCTTGGATGAATATCAGAGAGGTCAACCTGGGAGTAGATGCATAATGAGAAGAATCAAGAGCTGATGTCAAAATCCTGGGGAGCATGACATTTAGTAGTTGAATAGAGAAAGGTGACCCTGTAAAAGAGACAGAGAAGGAGTGGCCAGAAAGGCAGGAGGAGATCCTCCAGTGATGTCCCAGAAACCAATTCAGTGAGTTCCTAAAAGGACAAAGTTATCAACTTTGTCAGCAGTCAAGTGCAATCCATGAAAACAAGGACAGGAGATGTGTCCTAAGATTCTTCCCATAGAAGGCTATGAGATTATTGCTCCTCAAACAATGGGAGGTAACATTAAGGAGAAGCTGGGAAGCTCACTAAATGAAATAGTTTTAAACGTCCTGACTTCTCAGACTAAGGTTCACCCAGAGGATCAGAAAAGTCATGGGATGAATTTGGGGCATCTCTCTTGATCATGAATTTAATGCAAAAATTATGAGTGGTCACATTACTTCTATAATAAAACGAGTGAGCTTTTTAAGATACAACACTGAACTTGAAATGTACTTGCAAGTAGACACCTTCAGACTCTGCTCCCAGAGTTCCCTGTAGTGAGCATTCCTGATCCTCTGGTCTTTGCGCAGAAAAGAATGAGAAAGATAGCTGTTTGTTATTTGAAATTTTGCCTGCTGCTGCATGGGTAAAGAAATCTAATGGCAAGGATGTTTTCATGCAGACTTACTATAAATAGTGATAACATTTGCTAGCATTGTGAAGAATTTACCATGTAATAGGCATTGTTCAAAGTGTTTGACCTAGTTCTCTTCATAATACCCCAGAAAATGGGTGTTATTATCATCACTTCTGTTTTAAAGATAAGGAAGCTGATGCATAAGGTGATTAAATTGTTTACCAAGGTCACACAGCTCTGGATTCAAATCCAGAAAGCCTGGCTTTTGAGTCAGTTTTCCTAACCACTGCAAATACTATCCCCTTGTTCAGTCTCAGGGTTTCCATATGGGTCAGTATACTTGTTAGACTGTAGGTTCTGGTATTGGTTCAGAAAAGAAGGTCAGTCCTGATTTAATGGTCTGTGAATTTCTTTATATATATATATATATATTTTGTTTTAGTTGTAGGCAGACAAAATACCTTTATTTGGATTTTTATGCTGTGCTGAAGATCAAACCCAGTGCCTCACCTGTACCAGGCAAGTGCTCTACCACTGCACTACAACCCCAGCCACAGTCTGTGAATTTCTAAGGAGGTAGGGAGGAAGTTGTGGAAGCCAGATCTGGGTCCCACCCCTGCACTATCCATTCCACCCCCTGATGACACAAAGGATTTGGCATAGAAGTATAGAAGCCCTGCCCCTAGGCAGTTTTGCACCTTGGAACCATGGGAATTTATTTAAGCCACCAGGTGACATTTAGCTGAACCCTACAGAGTTACTTTCGTTGTTTGGACTTGCATTTTTAATTTTTATTATTTTGAATGTTCTTTCCAAATGAAAGAATAATTTTAGAGATACTTTGTACAATAGCTGATTTCATAAAATTTCACCTTAAGTTTTCACAACTTAAGGATAAAGAACAAAATCTGCAAGTTCACAGCCCTCATCTGTTTTTCTTTGAATGTATATGTATAAATGACTTTTTACTTTATTTATGAACATACACAAAGGTAGGTAGAGCAGTTTATGGATCTGCATGGCCCTGTCATCAAGCAATAACCATTTACGCATGGTCAGTCCCACCCATTCCCTTCTCTTCCCTATATTATCTTGAAGCAAAATTCAGATATCATATCATTTCATCCATAAATATTCCAGGACATATCTCTGAAAGATAAGGATTAGTTTTAAAAACATAACCACAATGCCATGATCATAACTCCTGAATGTCAGCAAATAGTCAGTCCATGTTTACATTTCTATAAATTATTTTTAAATTTATACTTGTTCTATTGTTCTACACCCCTCAATTATTAGTAACTTGATTGCATTTGCTATTGTTGATATAAGTTTTAAATTATTTTATTACTAAACACTTCAAACACACAAATGTAGAGAGAACATTATGATGACCCCCATGAACTTTTCTCTTAGCTTCCACAATTACCTGTATTTAGCCAATTTTCCTGCGTCTTGTGCTTATTTTTTAAATTTTTATTTTTACAGACTGCATTTTGATTCATTGTACACAAATGGGGTACAACATTTTCATTTCTATGGTTGTGCACAATGCAGATTCACACCATTCATGTAATCATAAATGTACATAGGGTAATGATGTCTGTCTCAGTCCACTACCTTTCCTGCCCCCACCCCCTCCCATCCCATTTTCCTCTCCACCATCCAGAGTTCCTCCATTCTTCTCTTGCCCTCCCCAACACCTGCACCCCACCACCACCATTATGTATCATATCTACATCAGAGAAAACATTTAGTCTTCGGTTTTTTGGGCTGGGCTTGGCTTATTTCACTTAGCATGATATTCTCCAACTCCACACATTTACCAGCAAATCGTGTTTTCTTTTCTTTCCTTTTTTGATACTAGAGATTGAACCAAGAGATACTTAACCACTGAACCACTTATTTTTACAGGTTCTCACTAAGTTGTTTAGGGCCTTGCTAAGTTGCTAAGGCTGGCCTTGAACTTGCCATCCTCCTGCCTCAGCTTCCTGAGCCACTGGGATTCAAGGTATGTGTCACCATTTCTGGTTATCTGGTGCTTTCTTCTTTTTTTTTTTTTTTTATTTGCAGTGCTGGGGATTGAACTCAGGGCCTTGTGCAAGCCCTCTACCAACTGAGCTATATCCCCAGCCCTGCTAGGTGCTTTCTTTATGTACCCCCTATTTGCTAGATGTTTCTAAAGCAAGCCCCAGATAATACTTCGTGTCATTGGATATATATTCTTAGTTTAATTGGAGGCAAAAAGTGTAGAGATGCTCTCTGGTAGGCATTTATATATCTATTTAACTTCTAAATCCTTGGAAAAGGATTAGATTAGACACAACATTTTTAGAAAAATCAGATAAACTGCCACTTAGCATTTTGCTCTTTTTTTCTTCAATGTTTAAAATAAAACCAAATTCTAAACAAATGGCATTAATAGCCTATGACATGAATACCAAACAAAATATTTGTGTCACACACACTCTGTCAGATATGCCCAGATCCCTAAGATTAATTGAATAAAAGCTAAGATGAAAAATTTTCAGTTTAATTATAATTTTGAAAAAAATAAGAAGAAAAAAGTATAGAGTCGCCATCAGCTGGTTTATAGGGTCTGAAATAGGGTCTGAATGATGACACTCTGTTGGCAACGTCCCTGGGTTCTTCTCACAGTCCTTGTAGGTTTTTAAATGCATGTTCTAAACAGCTCTTGGGGGACCTTTCAGAATTGTGCATCTTATTACCCAAGAGGCAGAAGAAGTTGTTCAGGCTCTGGGGTCCCATAAGGTAATGACACAGGTCATGGTTTGTTGAGATTTACCAAGATGACCTTGTTTTGTCTCATGGAGACTTACCATGATATCCACTGTAACACCCGCCTGTGAAATCAGTGTGTCACCATATTGCTCATTCTGCCATTGCCATCACAATCAAATGACAGCCCTATTGGCTTGAATACCATTAAAAACCCAGAAGGGTAATGAAAACTTGTCCTGGGTTAGGTCAAGAAAATAACCAAAGAAGAGAAAATGAGCATTTTTAGTGCCAACTGCAGAAAATTTGGGCAAACAAAAGTCATTCTTAGGATTGTAAATTGGTTCAACATTTTTGCAAAAGTTTTAGCAGCACCAGTTAAAGCACACGTGTACCCTGTGATCCAGCAATTCCACTTTATGGCACTAGAGGTCAGAATAGTGCTTACCCTGGGGTACTGGCCAAGGGGGGGTCATGAGTGAGTCTTGTGGGGATGGGGGGTGGTCGGAAATATTCTGTTTTGATCTGTTGGTAACTCTTGTTGAACTGTACTCTCCATATTTGAATATGCTCCTGGAGGCTATATCTCAAAAAGAAGTAATTAATGAAAATTCCTAATAAAGAGTTTTTTACAAAGTGCTAGAAATTTTAAAAGGACATATGTCTTTGGGGGGAAGACAATGCTATACTCACAAGGAGTTCAATTATACTTTTCCAGGTAGAGGACTCACAGCCAAAACTTGGAGGTGAGGTACAGCCCCTACTTCTTCCTAAGACACTGGATTTCACCCACCCCTTTCTCCAAGAACTTGGGTCCCATCAAGATAAAGGCCCACCCTTCCTAGAAACCTTGTGCTCTAATTATAGGCACTGATATACACTTTACCATGAGCCATTTATTTCTAGTTCTTTTGACTGTTCATTGGTCGTTCTTTGACAAATTGATTGATCAGTGATTGATGGTCAGGTTGCTTTGGAATTACCCTTTCTTGGCAAAACCAAAATTAGTAATGTCAAGGAATATGCCAAATTACTTGCTTAAATTGAGTTAAATGGAAAGCTCTGTTGGTATTGCTTACTATTTGTTCATACTTTATTGGAGCCTCTTCCATTTAACATTGTGTTTGAACGTCTTTTCATCATTCATTTGGTGTTCAGTTTCTCACGTACACCCACTTGATAGCAAATCATTGAAAAGCCACCCTAGCTAAATTTTTATATTGAAATGCTACCAAGAGAATGGCAGAACTCTCCCATTACTGACACCTGGTAAGCATTGCTTGCACCAGGCTCCTGTCCCTTTATATGGTTGAGATGCATTTCATTTTGTAAAGGAAGGCAGACCTGTACTTTTCGTGGGAAACTATGCTAGACTCCTGGTGAACACAACATTGTCTTCATCAAGAGGATGAGGTTCTCTTAAATCATCTGCACCTTATGAAGGTAGGAAGGCCTGGTATAAGAACATCAGTTTGTCAGAGGATTTGGTTTCCAGTTTATGATGAGAAAATGGGAGAAACTTCAAGAACACAAAAGAGCATGGAAGCAAAATATGGACAAACTCAGGTACACTTTGTAGGTTAAGGTGGTTTACATTTGTTTATGCATAGGCTTAGGAAATGTGATAGGATTAATGCCCAGAATATGGCAATGATTTAGAAGAAATTGATGCTAAATTGGAGAACAAAATGATGTTGCATGTACCAAGACTGAACACTATTTCATTATTCATGGACTTGCTATCACAACCTTACAGCATCTTTTAAATATGAAAAAACCTGTGAGGATATAATGAGTTAAAGCTGTGCAAGTTTTCTAGAGACAAAAAAATGCTCTATATTTCAAGGCATTGTATCCCCTGCATATTTTTATTTGATTTTAATTCAAGGGTCAAATTTTTATGGTTGGGTAATCAGTCAAGAAAGATTCTATCAGCTCTGTTTGAATTATTATAATACAGGGAAACATAGTATACCTTTGCTATTTAAAATTTTTTTATAAGATCAGAACATGTGTTCCACTTCATGGTATCAAACATAGAGCAAAATGACTCTAATTGGGAACATACTTGGGCAAATGATTGGATTAAAATGACTGAGAGTTATAAATGTCTGAAATGTCTATTTCAGGCACAAGTAAGGGAAATGGCACTAATTTCTAAAGTGTGCACATAATGATTAAATTAGCCCACAGAGATGAAGAGTATATCAGCATGTACTCTGGAGAAGAAATACCATATGAATAAGGAAAGAGGCAATCAGTTCCTTAGTGGGTGGCAATCACCATAAGAAAGTTGTTCTATCCCACTATCACATGGTCCCTTATCTAGCCCATTTTTCTAGAACCTCATTATCCTCCTTTGTAATATCCACCAAACTAAATAAAATGCTGTCTACAACCCCACTCTTTAGCCAATTGCTCCTTCTGGTCATGTTTAGAACCTTTAAAAAGAGTCTCAACAGACAGACCAGGTTTAGTTTTTAGTGAAAAACTCCAACTACTTTTCAACTCCTGACTTAAACTCTGACTGATCCAACGGACACCAACATTTATGTATTTTTCAACTCTGATCCAGCAGACACCAACATTTATGTATTTTCCTAAGCATTTGGTTTTGGAATGATTTGACAAAGGTCTGGGTGTAAAAAAGACACAGATATGCACGCATGCAGTCTACAGACATTATTCAGTTTATGTTTTTAAGAAGTTTATACCAAGCTGCCATTGTATTTCTCCTCAGTCTTTTGGTCTCCACTTTTCCTATCTTTAGTGATCTTTGAGGAGTCTAGCCACTGAAATCAACAATTTTTAGTGTCTACCACATTCCATCAGGTTCTGACTTCACACCTTCAGTCATTGTTCTAATCATACCCCAAAACTCTGGAACAAAATTCTGTTCCTTCTAATCTAAATGCTTGGTGTCACTGTCTCTTGACCAACAAGTAGCCTTTGCAGGCAAAAATCCCATAAGCAACTTACTAAAATGGGGAATGTAGTAGTACTGAAAGTGCTGTTTGCAATGATGAATTAGATAGCAATATTTTCATTAGCAGGTCAGTACATTTTCTTTAGTTGCTTTAGAAGTATTGAATAAATGCTTTCTTGTTTAGTTGATTCATATCCTTCTTAATTTTTCAAGTTGTCCTGTCACCCTTTTCTTAATAGTCCTGGGACTTCTCGTTTAGTTCCTGGAGAAAAGTGGGGGGAACGTTTTCTCCATCAATCCTCCCATAAAGAGAAGGGTCACAGGGTCATTCACAGTAGTGCCTCAGTAATCTCCTGTTCTCTCTTTGAATACAACCATTATTCCTCCTTGAGCAGATAATTTATCTCTTCTCCAACTGCCTTCTTGGTTAAAGGTTAACAAAAATGGCATCCCCTTCAAGTTCAAACCCTTGGAATGCTCAGACCCCTGCTGCCAACAAAGTCTTTCAAAACAAGGAAACAGAAAATGTACCAGGGCCAAGTCTCAGGAGATTTCTGCCACGTTTTTCTCTTTCCTCTAGGTGACTATGGGTTCTTCTGACCATCCATATCTTCTGAAAATGCTTTAGGATGTGCCTTTTCAAGGACTGAAGACTGTTCCTCTTGTAGCAATTTGGTACTCATTTTCCAAGTGCTGGACATAAGCCCTCCAAGTCTCCATTCTTTTCTCAGTTTCTCTCTTGGGGCTCTCACCCTTTGGATTCATTAGATTTCCATCAATGTAACAAATACTCGAGGTTATTAAATTATAAAGAGAAAAGCTTTATTTTGGCTCACAGTTGTGGAGGTTTCAGTCCATGTAGGTGTGGCCTAGTGGAAGGTCTTTAGGTTATTGGGGTGTGCCTTGAAGGGGACTGTGGGATCTCTCTCTCTCTCTCTCTCTCTCTCTCTCTCTCTCTCTCTTAACTTCCTGGACACAAAGTGAACAGTTTTGCTATGCCACACACTCCCACCATGATGTTCTACCCTCTCTCACTAACCAATAACTAGGCCACACCTCTTAAAAGTTCCACCATCTTCCAGTAGCACCAAACTAGGGGCAAAGTCTTTAACACATGGTCCTTTAGGGGACAGTCTAGATTGGAACTATAGCACCCTTCTTCCAGGTTTCAAGACATTAGACATTAGCTCTACGGGTATGATTTCAAAATTGCTTCTCATTCTCAGCCTCTCCCAAGGGATCTGATCTCACATGTCACTTGCCTGAGAGTCCACCTTGACTGGTGCTACCACCATTCTCACAGTGACCTGGCCTCAAACACTCAGGTTTCTGTTGAGCCCTTATTAAAAAGTGCTCCTGGAACTGGGTGCTCCCATTCTGTCACCTGTGCCTAACACACTCACCTCCACTAAAGCACTGCAAGATCTCAAGTGTTCAGAAAGTGGGTCTTAGTGGTCTTTTTAACTTCAAGCAAACCATATGAGGCTTTAGAAAAACACAACAAGTTAATGCAAGGGGACCATAACTTGCTGTGCCAATCCCAACCCACCATTTGGTCTCCTCAAACACTCCATGCCCATTTCTACATTACTGTTCTTTGCTCATTATTTTTCTTGGCTAAAACTACCCTCCTGAGTCTTTTCCACCTGGTCTTAAGGGAACTCATCATTTCCAGCTTTGCTTGTACCATTTGTTGGCACTAATGCTGTACCACCTGGTAGTATTTGTTAATGTTCTAGATACTTAATTTTTTCAACTATATTGCAAGCTCCTTGCTTATAGAGATAAGGTCTTCTATTTTTTGCAACCTCCACAGCACCTAGGAATCTGCCTCACTCTAAAGTAGCACTATATATTCCTCATGATAGTTTGATGTGCATGTATCTACTGATCTCAATAAAAAGAAAGGCAATGAAACTAATTCTTATTGAGCAGCTGTGATGTACCACAGCCTTCTCTAACCACCCTATCTAATGTAGGTGCCCCACTCCCCCATCTATCACATTATCAAG
Organism: Sciurus vulgaris; assembly: GCF_902686455.1. Taxonomy (NCBI): domain Eukaryota; kingdom Metazoa; phylum Chordata; class Mammalia; order Rodentia; family Sciuridae; genus Sciurus; species Sciurus vulgaris. Next base: position 124,541,174 of record NC_136471.1, on the reverse strand, counting down.
TTTTATTACCTTCATACAACCTATTGCTATCTGAAACTATCATGTTCAGTTATTGTTTATGTATGGAATGCTCTGTTGTGCCTCCCTATATCCTCCTTCCAGGACAAGTGTTCTCATTCCTCCAGGTGTTGGGAGTGATGTCCACTGAGTGTTCTCAGTTGAGTGTTTCTGCAAGTATTGCCCATAGAAAGTTCTACATGGCCTCTGATCACACCCCTTCCTTGGGGGCAACCTGGATTCAGTGACTGGTCAATGTAAGGGTATAAAGACCCACATACTCACCTTATCTTAGGGAAACTTGGAAGGGCCAATCCAGTTCAAAATCTTCTGTGGGATTGGCTAAAGCCTCTGTTACATCTGCATTGCAGTTCAACTTGTGCCTCTGCCCACTCCCTCTTCCTTTACGAGTGTTGTTTGTAAGAGCATCCATAATAAACTTCCTGTATATAGATCTCCATCACAGAGACTGTTTCAGAGAAACTCACCTAAGATACTTAACTTGTTCATTGTCTGGTCTCCTCTCTAGAATGTTCTGTGGCAATGGGGGACCTTAGTTCTCTCATCTACTACTGGGCCCAGAATAGTGCTTGGCTCATAACTGATGCTCAAAAACTATTTGTAAAGTATGAATGAATTACTTTTATTTATCTAAATTTTATAAATCTACTTCATATTCCATATGAGAAAATAGGCACAGAGAAACCAGCAAAATCTCCCAAGGATATACAGCCTGTCCGATGTGGAACTAGAACTATGCTTATAGGAATGCATCATCCACAATCTTTTCAAAACCAAGCATGGCCTCTTAATGTCTTTGTCATTGTGAGTTTCACCTTCTGCTTGGTTGGGGACCATGTACCTTTGGCTCTTGTGGTCTGACCAACTTCTTGGTGCAGTTGTCATGGAAACCTCAATTTAGCCTTTATCTAACTAAAACTCTCTCTCTCTCTCTCTCTCTCTCTCTCTCCCTCTCTCTCTCTCTCTCTCTCTCTCTCTCTCTCTCTCTCTTTCACACACACACACACACTCTCTCTCTCTTCTCTCTCACACACAATTGGCCTCTTCCATGCTTCTCTCTATAACTTTATTCTAAGTATCTTTTCCAATATCAGACAGCTTTGTTTGAAGCCTTATTAATCTCTAATTATTATAGTTCTTGCTTTGAAGCTATCACCTTATGCTCTTTTTTCCTTCAGTTGACACTACATGTAATTCCCAATAATCTTTTCCTCACCATCTTCACCACCTTAATCAGGGTCCAGGTAGAACACAGAATTTATTTATTCTTTAAATTGAAATAAATAAATAAAGGAACAACTCACTGAAGTATGTATGGGCAGGCAGGAGAACGAACCATGATGGCGTGACAAAAGTTCCAGCAAAAGTGGGGAGTAGTCACCACCACTAAGGTTGAAGAAAATAGTGTTATTAGAACCTGGTAAGAGTTGTAGCCATGGAGGAAGGGCCCCTCAGTGGGGGCTGTAATCCTGAGGGGTACAGATGTCATCAGAGACAGAATGCCAAATCAGGGAAAGAGAAGGCTTTTGTCTCTGGTCACACTCAGAGGTACTGTTAGCATCTTCCACTGGCAGAACATTACTAGATACCAGATGACAAGGGAGAGTGGTGATTCAGTGTGTTAGGGTAAGTTCCCAAGACACAGAATAGGGCAGAAACTGAATCTGGGGGTAAAGATGGGCAAAAGAGGAACGAACACATGTCAATTCTCCAAGATCGATGGGAGAGAAAATGTTCATGTCTCACCAACATCATTTCACAATGCCCTTCCATCTGTAGAATATGGTATAAGTTACAAAACTCTTTGAAGCACATATATATCCTTTTCTTCTAACAATCTCCCAATAAGTATTATGACCTCTCCTGCTATGGTTTGGATAAGTATTCCCCAAAGGCCCATATGTTAAAACCTTGGTTCCCAGGTTGGCGCTATCTGGAGGTGGGACCCAGAAAGAAGCCTGCCAGTTATTGGGGACATGCCCTTGAAGGAGGTATTAGAACCCCAGCCCCTTCTTTCTCTCTTTCACTTCTAGCCATCCAGTGAAGGCTTTCTCTGCCACACATGCCCACCATGATATACTGTGCCAGCACAGGCCCAGAGCAATGGGGCCAATAGGTCATGGACTGAAACCTCCAAAATTATGGGCCAAAATGTCTTTCCTCTTTATAAGTAGATTTATCTCTGGTATTTGTTACAATAACAGAAAGCTGACTAACACATACCCCATTACACAAATGAGGAAACAAACTTAAGTAAATTTATGGCCCACCCAAGAACATCACACAGATAAGAAAAAACACTTTTGGAACATGAGCCCAGATTTTAAGTTCAAACTTCTTTCCCCCAAATCGAGCATAGTTAAGGTATATATTCTCTTGGATATCTCTCCATTCCTACCCTTTCCTCTTTATATACATTTATATGTCATGTTCTGTTAAAGCTTCTCATTAACCCATCTTTTGACCTTGGCCTTGTCCCATCCCCTTCTGCTTGTGACATCTTCATCCCTCATCATCATTCCTTCTTCCAGTTAATTCAGGCCTATCAGCTCCCCTTTTCAGCACCTCATCTCCTCACCAGCTGCTTCTGGCATCTAGTATTGTTATACAGCAATGTACAATGCAAAATGGTAACTACTACCCACTCAAAACATAACTAGTGGGACTATAGAATTAATTCTTAATTTAACTTTAATAAATTTAAATATAAAACTGATAGAGTTTAATACCCCCAAATAAACCATCCTTAAGTTTAGGCTCTGATTAGTAACTTGCTTCCAAAGAATAGAGTACATAAAAGAAGGAAAAGGTAACATAATGCAGAAGCCTGGCAAATACTACCTTGGCCAGTTGATCAAGGCGAACATCTACCAGTGATAAGTCATATTGATAGCATGTACCCTTGATATGCTGTGATGAAAATGGCACTTTATCTCTGCAATTATCATCTGCAAAACCTGTGACTCCAGTCTGATCATGAAGAAAATATCAAATTCCAATGAGAGACATTCTTCAAAATACCCAACTAGCACTTCTCAAAATTATCAGAGTCATGAAAAACAAGGAGTCTGAGAAGTTATTCAAGACCAGAAGAGACTAAAGATATAGGATTAAATGCAATGTGATCTCTTGGCTGAATCCTGTAACATCAAAAACAGCAGAAATACCTTAGTGAAAAAATTGGTGAAATCTAAATGAAGACTGGAATTTTTCTGTTAACTATAGAAAGGTATCAATGTTTTCTGACTATGAAAAGGATCTAGGGTAATGTAAGAGGAACCTCTGTACCATCTTTGCTACTTTTCTGTTAGTGTAAAATCATCTAAAATAAAAAACCTATTAAAAATAAAAACTATTACTTAATCCAGTTATTAGAAAACTTTTAAATGTTTGGACAATTTGAGTATGTGAACCTATTTTTTCAACTGTGAATTTTTAAAAATTTAAGTACAGATCAATCAAGTATTTCCAATGGAAATTTGGAATCTGAAACAAGATGTGTTGTAAGTGACATTCAAAAGGCTCAGCCTCCATCAGCACAGAGCAAGACAGAGAAAGGTGGAGAAGGATGGGTGGAGGTGGGGTGGGGGTGGGACAAGGAAAATAACTAGCTTATGTCACTATTCTTGTACCAACTGGAACACTGCTTTCCACACCCACTCAGCTTCACCTCTTTGCTCCATCCTTGAACCCGGGAAAAGTCATGTTTAGTGAGTTTCCCTTGTGCACTCCCATGGCATGTGGACTCAGTCTTTGCCATGCTTGGAGCTTCAGAGTCCCCACTAGTCCTGGACTTCACCTTCATAGAGATAAATAATGCACATGAAGAGATGGACATTTTCCTGTCCTTCCACTGGATGCTTGCCTTCATTCTATAAGGAGAATGACATATCTTTGAAGGCAAAAAGCTGGTATTCCCAATATTCTGTACACCCCACTGCAGCCTGAAGTGACTGATGAAGATGATGACAATGATGATTAATGACCTCAAAACTGTGTTTTCAGGGTTTTTTTCCCCCTTTTCTCTACAGAATTCTTCCCAGTGTTCTTCATGTCTACCTAAGCTGGCCAAATCATCATTTTCTGAAATAAACGAAGTTGGGTGGATCTCCTTTGTTACCTTTGTGAATCGAATGCACTAGCTTTCCTCTCATGCTAGCCATATGGTCTTGCCTCTGCTCAGTTTTTCCAGGGCACACGTGCAGGGAATCTAATAATGGATTCCAGCCAGCCTCTGGGCCATTATGTAAATAGGAATCCTCTAACACCCCCCACAATCCCTTAGGAATTTCTCTAATTCATTAACTTAAGTTTTAAAAAGCCACACACACACTCCTTTTCTTGGTGCTAGGTGGTCCTAACACTACTGTGTTTTGGAGTGTGGCTATACTTTTAAGAATGGTGGGGCATGGGATTTGATGACACTGGTTACTTAAGTGTTCAATCTCATTAAGCTCCTAAAATCATCACCTGCTCACAGGGCTGCCCAATAGGTTATTTCCCCTGCCAATATTTGTACACTCTAGCCTATTAGGTTTATACAAAATTAGAATTATTTTTCTCTTTGAAGACCTGAATCCTTTATCAGACCTAGTGATCCCTTCTAACTCTGATAAAGCTTTTAATCTTAAAGTCTGTATTCCCCAATGTAGCTTTCTTTAGGTTAGAAATTGCCTGGTATCTTTTTTATTCTATTACCTTCTACCTTTCTGAATTTTATCCCTGAAATGTGACTCTTGTAATTGACATATAGTAATGTTTTAAAAAATCCTGACAATTTCTGTTTCTTAATTGGCTAACTTATTCACTTGTACATGTTATTAATTGTACTTCTTAAATTTAAATTTGTTTTGCCACTCTTTCATATATATATTTTCACCATATGCATAGATCTTTATTTTTAAGGCTATTTTTAGAGCAATTTTAGGTTCATGGCAAAATGGAGAGGAAGATAGTTTTCCCGTAAGCCTCCTGCCTCCACATAGGCCCAGGCTCCCCCATTATTAGCATATAACACTGATTGATACATTTGTTGTAATTGATGAATCTACACTGACACATCGTTATCACCCTCCCTCTAACCCCTGGCAACCTCTGGCCTTTCTTCTGTCTCCATAGTTTTGCCTTTCATGGAATGTCATACAATTGGAATCATACAGTATGAAGACCTTTCAAATTAGCATTTTTCACTTAGTAATATGCATTTAAGTTTCTTCCACATCTTTTCATAGCTTGAGAGCTTATTTCTTTTTAGCTCTGAGTTTATTTATCCAACTACCTTATTTAAAAATTTTTCATTTGTCCTGCATTTACTGTTATTCTTTCTTTCTGATTTTTTGCCACTTTTGGATTACTTGTGGTTTATTGTGGGTTTCCCTTATTTTGTTGTTCTTTTTTTATTTATTTGAACTTTATAGATACTTTTAGTGATTGCTCTTGAAATTTATTTATATACAGTCAATTCCCAAAGTGAAAAATCAAATAATATTTTAACTTCCCTGTAGAAAGGGGGTTAGCAAACTATGGCCCAACAATCAAATCCATCCAACTCCTGTTTTACAAATAAAGTTTGATTGGAACACAGATCTGTCCTTTCATTTATGTATTGTCTGCCACTGCTCTCATGCTCCAATGATATGGTTGAGAAGTCATGACAAAGACTGTATGGTTAGCAAAGCTTAAGAATATTGACTATCTGATCTTTTATAGAAAAACTGTGCCAGCCTCTGCTCTATGATAATACCCTTAAGGACCTTAGAAGATTTTGACACTGATCTCCCCTCTTCTTATTTATATGAAACTGTTGTCAAGTATATTATCATTTTTTCTGAACTCCATAAATTCAACACTAGTATTCCTTGTTTCCCAAGTATTATTTGCTTATATGTACAAACATTTCTACCATTTTATTGTTCACCATTTATTTTTGCATCTTAGACCATCCTTCAGGCATCAGTTTTCTTCTTCCTGTTAGAGGGTGTTCCCTTAGTGAAATTATTTTGGTGGTAAATCCCTGTATTTGAGTATCTATAATTATCTTCATTTTATCCTCCCTCCTGAAGTATGATTTTTCTATACAATTCTAAGTTGATAGTTATTTTCTTTCAACAGTTGGAAAATATTATTCCACTATCTTCTGATTTCCATTGTTGTTGAAGGCAAGTGTTAGTGTAATTGTCATTCTTTTGAGGATGATCCATCTTTTCTCTCTGGCCCTTTTAAGATCTCTTGGCAGTTGGTGTTCTGCAGTTGAATTATGATGTGTTTAGGCATGAATTTCCTCTTTTAAAATATTCTGCTTGGTATGTGCTATTGTGTTTTCCATCAGTCTTGGAAGATTCAAGTCATTATCTCTTCAAATATTGCTCTCATGCACTCTGGCTCTCTCTCTCTCTCTCTCTCTCTCTCTCTCTCTCTCTCCTCTCTCATTTCCAAGTAAATTTATGTTTGATCCTCTGGTCGGCATTCTGCATAATTTTGATCCTCCTTTCAATTGGATTGAATCTACTATTTAACCAGTCCATTTGATTTTTAGTAATTATATTTTTATTTACAGAAGTTTCATTAAAAAATCTTCCTGGTCACTTCTGCTAGCCTATGATTGCCTGTTCATCTATATGATTGCATCTTTTATTTCCTTAAAAATTTCACATATTGCTGCTCTGTATTGCATATCTGGCAATTCCTCTATTTCTAATGATTGTGGAGATCTGAATCTATTGTATATTGTTTAAGCTGCCTCTAGCTAATAGCGGTTTGCCTTAACATATTGTGAGCTTTTTGCTTTATTTTAATCTGTGGGAATTCTGTAGGTCTAAATTAAAGAAACTTTTTCTTCCAAGGAGAGTTTGCTTCAATGAAGAATCAGGGATGCTTCTGATTTAAAACCACTTCAGCCACTGTGTGGATCTTGGCTTACTAAATGGGTTCCAGGATCAGAATTACCACCACAATGCTTGCCTAAGATTCAGTATGCCCATAATAATGTTATTATGGGTATCTGCTCCTGGGGCATTCCCCCTGCTTTGGCCTGGACTAGGATTGGTTTTAATTTGGGGGAACTGCAGTGATAGAAAGCTTTTAATGTCTCTCCAGCTACTTGCAAGGCCAGAAATGCCTTGAAGATTATCTTATATTAAGAATATAGCTATATATCTGATTTGCAATGGGTGAGTCTCTCAGAGCACTCCTCTCACCTTGAATAACAACAACAGCAGCAACACGCACACATACACACACCTCATTATATTGCCAAAAGCAGATAGTTCTTTGTTAAATTTTGAAACATATTGTTTTAGAGGAAAATCTGTTTTTTAAGTCATTATTCCTTGTTTCACTAACTGTACCAAATACCCAACTTGCTTCGTTATTTAGTCATTGTTTTTATCATCCTCGTTATTAAGAATGACTATGGGCCTCAAGATGTTTACTTCTTATGTATAAACCTAAGATTTCAGTACATGGCACCTAAGGCTAGATTCTAGTTGGCCTCTAGAAGTGGACACTTGGAATCCTGGCCAGGAGAATAGCATTCCACTTGCCATAACCTCACTTATATATGGAAACTGTTGATGCCTCAACACTGCAGGAAAACATTATTTAGTATTCATAGGCTGCTGTATAGTTGTCAAATGCCTTACAACCCATTTTTGTAAGTCATTTCTCACTACCATTCAGAAAATCAGGAGACTCTAGATCCAGTTCTATGTCTCCCACTATTCGACGTTACTGAATGATCCAAAGTCCAAACTTCTATCCCTTTCTGCTCTGCATGTATTGGATAAGTGGATTTACAAAAATGAAAAACTGGCTGCTACATCCCCCTTTTTCCTGATACCATTTCTTTCTGACTAAGCATGAATAAAGGGGGGCTGATCTGACAAATATTAAAGCAAACACTTTTATACTTCGAGACCCTGCTATAAAATGGAGAAATAAGCATCCAATGTCAGTACTATGGACAAGGGCCTCTCTATGAGGCTCTTGCCATTACCAGGCAAACCACTCTTAGTGTTAAAAATTCCCTACAGATGTATAACTACAATGCATTTTTTAAATTTTAAAAATAAATAAATCATACATTGACATTAAAAATTTTTCTAGACATACAAAAAGTATGCTGTCACAGAAAGGGCAAGAAGCCTTTAAGTAGGTGCCTTGTGATAAGTGGGGAAGATTGAATGGGAAAAATATGGGAAACATCCCTGTGGTTACAGACGATCACAAGGCCCATAAGACTGTGAAGGCAAGAAAAGAAATGCAGTTATTGAACTCCTGCTATGCACCTAATGCTTTTCTTTTTCTTGAATAAGTTACTAAAAATGTCAAAAAATAATAGAGATTACAGGTGTGGTGGCATGTGCCTATAGTTTCAGTTACTCAGAAGTCTGAAGCAGGAGGATCACAAGTTCAAGGGCAGCCTAGGGAACACAGCAAACTCCATCACACACACACACACACAAACACCAGCAATTAAGGAGAATAACATACATTTATCTATCATCTAGATTTAACAATTGCTAACACTTTGTCATATTTATTTCATCCACTTTTTGCTGAACTATTTAGAATTATAGATATAATAATATTTTGTCCTTAAAGCTTTATCACATCTTATATAATCACAATGCCATTATCACATCTAACAAAATTAACAGTAATTCCTTAGTATTATCTCATACTTATTCCATATTAAAATTTCCCCAATACATTTGTAACTGGTTGTTCAAAGCAGTATCCAATCAAGGACCATGCATTCAATTTGGTGATTATATCTAAGACTCTATTGACCCAAATGGTACTGGTAATTTTCATGTCATTTTATCTTCATAACAATCCAAAAATGCAGTAATCATTATTTCCATTGTACAAATGCAAAATTGAGGCTAGAGAAGTAGTTATCCCAAGATCACAATGTCAGTAACTGTGTAGAGGACATTTCCTGCATTTTTAGCTGTGCAGTATCCAAATCCCTTTCCTATTTTAAGTGAGTTCTATTGCATCTGGGTGGGGGCACCTCTGGCTGCTAGGAGAGAAGAACTAGTTTGGCAAATTGGATACCTTGGTCCAGGACTAGAAGTGTCTGGAAGAGTAAAACTTTCTGCTATGATGTAAATATTCTGTATCTGCGTTGTCCAATATGTTACCACCAGACACATGTAGCAGCTACAGATTTAGACAGACTGATGCAAAGCTGCAGGGACAGATGAGAAATTATACACAGCATTGGTGGCATCAGTTAGAGTCTGGTGGTGTTGGCAGCACTGAGGATTGGGTTGATGGTGGTATTCCGGTTAGCTCACTTGCCCACTTTCATAGTCTGACCCTGTACTGAACATGTCAATTATCTGAACCACACAACAGTCATCCAGTAAACTCCCCTTTTGCTTAAAATTTCCAGAGTCAGTTTCTGCTGTTTGAAATCAACAATCCCCTGGCACATACTGCTAGTTCTCACACAATTCATTTTTTTCCTTAGGAGCTGAATCCCCATTGTTAGCTAGGCATGAGTTGTAGCTAGTTGTGGCTTTTAACTAAATTATGATCAATGGGATAGAGTTGAAAGTGTGGTATGCAAATTCAGAAAGTGTCTCCATATAGGAGGCATGTACTTTTTCCTCTTTTCCTCCTTCCAGCTGGATGGAATGCGAATGTGATTGGCAGCGCTTAATAGGCCATCTTGGACCATGAAGTAGAAAACAAGTCTTCGGGATGGTGGAGAATCAAAGTAGAAGGAGCATATTACCCTTAAGGTTATGAATTCACTTTAATAGCCCTGGTTGTTTACATTTAAGTGAAAGAGGAAAAAGTTATATCTTGTTTATGCCACTATTGATTTTTCTTCTTTTTACCTGAACTTAATCCTGTTACATCTCAGCTGAACTTAATCTTAACTATAAACCCAGGTGTGGTTAATAGATTCAAATTTGAACCCACACTTGGGACTAAAAGGCTAGAGGCTGATATAAATTTCTTCTCTGGGACTATTCTCCAGATACTAATTTCCATATTTTCATGGGCTAAGCTACAGTTTTGGGGACTCATCCACCATCTTGTTTATACATAGAATTATTCTTTGACCCCATCAAAAAGTGCCCTAACCTGGCTGGGCCTTTCCCATGAGAGGTCTCTACTCTAGCTAGACCCCTTCCTACAGGGTGAGAAATTAGTAAAGCCAAGATCTTTTAAAAATATGGTTTAGATGACAGAACTTTGGAGTTCTCTACCCAAATGGCCAAGTCAACCTCCAGAGCCTTCATGGGCTTCTTCCCTTGGTCCTTCTTCTCAATAGCAGACTATATAGCCAGTATGACCACTATAAACCAGAGGTAAGGCTGAGGGGTAACTACAGGAGGTGTTGATAGAATTTACATGAATATCCCAGACTGTTGGCCCATAGGCCTATGAGGCTCATTGTAGTTGGGAATGGAATCTAGCAGTGAAGAGATGGAGGGGTTGAGCTATAGTTTGGTGACTCAGGCTTACTCTTCCAATGCTATCACCGTACAGTGTGGAATTCCAATGAGTTCAATAACTTTTATGTCTGCTTGTGCATAAGTTTAAATACTGCTTCCTACCTGTGAAAAAACAAATACAGCACACAGATTCCATGGCCTTCCTTCTGGGTTGTTTTGGTCTCACTTGCTCTATTATTTTCTTGTTCTTTCTCTGACATTCTCCTCTGGTTGTAATAAATCACTTGTAGGCAGGGACTTGGCTTTCCATTTCTTTCTAGTTCCATGGCCCCTTAGCACAATGTGTTCTTGGGTGCATTGATTCTATGTCCTGTGTGTCCTAACTCTGGCTATGCATCATCAGAATCATGAGTAAAATGATTTTAAAACATGGAATCCTTAGCTCCACCCAATAATTCTGAAATCTAGACTGAAGTTAGAGAATCTGTAGTTTTTACAAGTTCTAAAGATGATTCTGAAGGACAGCTGTGGTTAAGACACCAAATACAGTGACCAACTGACTCACTCCTGACTTGAGACCAGTGTCCTCAGAGACACAAAAACAAGAGTAAGGAGACGAGAATAGGGTGAATTAAGAAGTTGATTCCCCTAGGCCTTCTAACTTCTTTCAAGTTCCAGGGCACAGCATCTTCATCTCATTTCTACTAGCCTCTTGGCATTAGATGGATGTCTTAGCACTTCCCATAGTTCAAAGCTTAATTATGAATTTCAAAATCAGGGTAGCAGCTGGTAGTTCTCAAGTTTCTATCTGTACCTCTTTATATATTTTGATGATACACTCCTAATCTTCTAGCACAGTGTCTAGTCCATTTTGTGCTGCTGTAATGGAAGACCAGATCTGGACTGAGAAATTTATGTTTACAAATATATCTGGCTCACAGTTATGAAGGCTGGAAAGTATGAAATCAAGGGGCTGCATCTGGTGAGGGCCTTCTTGCTGCATCATAACATGGAGGAAGGCACCCACGTGAATGAACTGGAATGCAAGAGAGAGAATAAAAGAGCCAAACTTTCCTTTTATAACAAACCCACTCCCATGACAACTCACTCATTCCAATTATAAGGGCATTAATCTATTCATGACAACCCCTTCTCCCAGGACCCAAAGTCCTCCCTCTGGGCCCCATGTCTCAACCCTGCTACATGGAGGAGAATTCAGTTTCCAAACTCAAACTTTGGGAGACATATCCAAACCATAGCAAATAGTAATTGGCCTACAGTGGATAATTTTTGAATGCTTATCTAAGAAAAATATCTTGACATGTGTTCAAGGAACACTGCATTTGGTTCTGGAAAAATTTAGGGTCACTGAGACTTTATATTCAAAATCCTTCAAAGAAATGAATTAAGGGCTCTTTAATTTTACATAACTACTTACTGATAAGCTTGTTTAGTAGCCAATTACTAGGCCAAGTTTAGAAATATGACGGGAACTTTAAAATCCTTTCTACCTCAAAGAAATACCTGCCAAACTCTTCTACCTTATTTTTCATGGTTCATTTTAACCAGGACTTCTGATTCTCACGTTTTTAATGTCTTCATTATTTAAAATACACTCAGGTATGGGACTAGAAAATCACAATCTGCTTGAAACCTTTAGAGGTTAATACATGTTATGTTGTCTTTTAAGATAAAGATATGTTCTTTTAGAAAATCCAGAACATATAGCAAAACTGAAGGCCAACAAACACTTAGATAACACAAAGCAGGAGAACTTCAGAGCTGGGGGCCAGATGTCCTAAAGAATTCTTCTAAGGAAAAACTCTTTGAGATGAACTGTCTCTGTTGGTTTGCTGCCCAGCATTTTCCTCATTGGAGTTGCACAAGATTGCAACAATAGCTTCATCTTTTCTTGATCTCAGTTATTTTTTTGTCCCAATAAGTTGGAATTATTTTCAATAACTGCACTGGAAAGAGCTCTGTCAAGTTCCTTTTTTGTTTCATGCTCTAGATCTTAACTGAAAATAGTACAATGGCTTCATTAGGGACTATAAAAGGCCCAGACCAGGAATCCTTGGGAAGCCACAACAGAAAGATACCAAGACAGTTTAGGAAGATGAAATGAAATAACTATCTACCAAAGGGTCAATTAAATATGCTCTTTCTCCTTTTCTAGAACAGGCAAGTGACTGAGTTTCACCATTTGGGATCTGCCTCCTGCAATTGTTGTCATTGACTTGCCCCACAAAGCACCATGCCTTGGGGTCATCGGACTTGATGCTTGTTTAATCCACACTGGGAGATGAGTACCACTGCTAGGTTCCCTTGAAGGAAAATGTTAAATTGAAACCAACCCCATTGTCAGTATTTCTCAGAATAAAAGGAGCCTGCTTGCTAAGTGAGACAATTGTAAAGTCTCATCTCCTCCACTCTGCTTTTTTGCCAGAATATTCTATTAACTAAGCAACATTCACAACCTTGTCAGGATTCCATATTACAGTCCACAGACTTAATTGAAACCATACAGAGAAAATGGCAAACATGGGCTGTTTCCCAGGGGCTTGGGATTATTGAAATGAGAGTCACATACTGTGGGCTATGATTGAGGGGGCTATGTAGGGAAGGGGGGCGCTCAAATGCAAGATCTACTGTAGTCTGAAGTATCATAATCTGCTTGGCTTTTTCTCCTCCGTAAGAAGTTTTAAAAATTAAGCATCTTAAGCTGGAAAAAGAATCTTTAAAATGATACTCATGTCTTTTTTAAATAAAATGCCTTGGAGATTGGAGAGATACAGCAACTAGATGTAAGACTCTAGGTCAAACAACTGGATGGTAGCTGACCTGGACCTGTTTGTTTATGCTCAACTACTAGAATATTTTTGGTAGCTAATGGTAGCCACTGAAAATGTTTAACTAGGTGAGGGCTAGCTACTCAGTTGCAGCCTTAGGACAAGATTATAAGGAAAGCAATTTTCAAACTATATTCTATCACCTTCCATGAAAGCTTCACTCGAAAATAGATACAATAACAATATAGCAGAGACAAATTATGATATCATAGTCAGCTTCAGGCAACAATGAATCCTCCTAAATCAATGGTTGAACAGGGACACACCCAGGGTTCAATTTCCAGGTTCCATTCCTAAGGGCACAAGCTATGGACATCACTAGGTCTTATACCTGGGGTTCATTTGAGAGTAGGTAGTATGACTAAAATATTTGAAATGATCCATATATCTTGAATTCATGTGACTTCATCAGGGAGAGCTCATTTCAGCACTCACGATGCTAATTAGCACGCCATTTATTTTCACTAATAAAACTCCTTTCTGACATTTGCTATGCTCATTAGCAAAACCTAGGTGATCTAGATATCAGTAATGGGTATAGTAGTAACCTCTAGAGGGTGGCTTCTCTGCTTGAAGGTGCATAGACCAGCCCTGGAGTATGTGTACTTGATTGGCATCTGGGTTATAGCTTAACCTAAATTTGATACATGTAATATCACTCTATATTACTCTATAATTGATAATTGGAGGAATTTTAAAATAAATTTCAGACATTATAACAAACTACTTAGCGATAAAATAAGAATTTAAACTCAGGTCTTCTGACTTCCATTCCCAAATCTTTCCCAAAATGCCACCTGCCTCTCTGCTAATAAAAAAGTCAGAAATTTGCTAAACATATGCTAAAAATATTCCAAAATACTAAATCATGTCTGCTTGTGAAATTAGGATTCTCTAAAACTGTTTCTTGGGACCCCAAACTGGTGTATCCTACAACTTCTACAAAGGGGTGAGTTTCAGAGCTGTCTGAGAGAGAACCCACTTCCCATAGGAACCATCGGTAGAATGACCTGTGACCTTTCAGTATTATGGCACAAGAGACTACAGAAATCTCTATCCTAACCACGAGGTAATTTTGCCTTTTGACTTGTTGGAGTGGAGCTTTGGGGTGTGGTGAAATGGACCCTTAATAGGCACTGAATAAATACTTGTCAAGTTAAATTGTGCTGAAATCCCTGCTGGCTCCCCTGGGAGACTGGGCAGGGAAACTGAAAATGTCCATGGGGCACTGATTTGGGTTTAGAATTGCTTATTTAGAATCCTATCCTTCTCTAAGATTTTGTGTAATCCAGTGATTCTTGCCATTAGTGTCATGTTAGATCACTTGAAGATCTTGTAAAACTGCTAGAGTGACTAAGCAATCTCTGGGGTCAGGGGCCAGGGGTCAGGCATCAGAGTTTGTTTGTTTGTTTGTTTGTTTGTTTGGGTTTTTTGTTGTTTGGCAAAGTTCTCAGATGATGTGAATATGCAGCCAGGATTGACACTCAATTGTCTAATCCAGCACTTCTCAAACTGCAATGGGCCAGCCATCTGGGAATCTTCCTAGAATGCAGACTTTTACTCACTAGGTCTGCTTAGAGCCTGAGGATCTGCATTCCTAACAAGCTCTCAGGTTTACTGCTGCTGCCAGCCCACTTACCACACTTTGAGTGGCCAAGATTCAATCTCCACCCAAAGGGTTTGGGGAACAAAACCACTAGCACAAAACCTGAGATGGGCCAAAGTCTTCTAACTCAACCCCATAATTTACCCTTCTGGAGAATGTAAAGAATATAGCTTCCATGTGAATATGAAGCAAATAAAATGGTTAAATACCTATTTTGTAAAAACGGAACTTTGACTTCCAATAGATTTGCTTTAAATGTTCAGAATATTTTTCAAAGTACAAAATAGCCTGCCTCTAGTTCCAAAGAGCTTACCATCTAATGTGTTCAAAATTTTAAAAGAGCCATTTCCCTATTTATTAATCCCTTTATATTTATTGATCATCTTGAATCTTACTGCCTCTTAGTTAGCTGGCCAGAGTGTGACACCTGCGTTTGCCATTCTTTTCACAGCTCTAGTTTAAGCCAATTAATCTCACAATCTTGGAAAGTTGTGGAGGAGGCTGCATCACCAACAGCCAACCAGTTGCAAATCACATAGGCAGCTGGGAAGGAAAGGACAATCTTTAAATATAAACAAAGGGGTAGGCTGGGGCTCATTGAGTGGCCTTTTCACTACACCTACATAAGCAGACTGTGACTGACATCAGCCACAGCAGCCTGATTCTGAAGGATGAGCCAGAGAATTTTGCAAACTAGGAAAAAAAGAAAGCCCAAGCCACTCACTACTCACAGAGCCCAAGTTGGAAGTGCATGTGAATTATGTTATCAGCTGCACAGCAGGACTGCAGAAAGCACTAACTATGAACAATATATAAATTACAGGGGTCATTCAATGAGCAGATCAAGTGCAATTAAAATGCAAAAGACTTTTCTTTTTACCTGACTTGAAAAAAAATTTTGCAACCTCTCTGGATCACACAAGAGTGCCTCAAATTGTCCAGAAGAGCATAAAGTGGGGAAGGGGGCTGATTACTGGACTCAAAAAGGCTAACGTGCAATTTGTGTTCTTTTTATGTAGATTAAATGCATTGACTGCAGCTTGTACCGCTTAGATACGCAGCAGGGAGTCAAAAGCTTGGGTATCAGTCAACCACAGCCAGCAGCTAAACCACAGGGCCAAATCTGTTATTGTGCCTTAGATGAGACACTTCATCTAATCTAATAGGAGCAAACCCCCTGGTCAAAGAAAAGGGCATTACCAGCAGCAATGGTAGCTGTAATGTTAAGAAAAGGCACAAAATATTTTTTGTGAGAGCATAATTAATGACTTCTTCAGCCTCC
Source organism: Sciurus vulgaris (assembly GCF_902686455.1). Lineage (NCBI taxonomy): Eukaryota > Metazoa > Chordata > Mammalia > Rodentia > Sciuridae > Sciurus > Sciurus vulgaris. The sequence continues at coordinate 124,525,004 of NC_136471.1, read as the reverse complement.
TGCCTGGTCCTTTAAAATCCTGCCTTCCAGCTCACAGCCACTTGTCTCAGACCCTGATGGAGAATCTCAGGGTGTAAATAACAGGAGGCAGCAGTCTGCCTTCTCACTCTCTCAGAAGCCATGTGTCCTAAGTACACCACAACCCAAAAAATATGGTTTTTCTCCTCAGAGCTATGTACACATCTTCAAGTCGAGAGAAACATTATTAGGTTTTGATGAATGTGACCCATTAGAGCAAACAAGAGCACAACAAAGAGCAGGAAGAGAGGAGATAGTGAAATGTAGGATCTAAGACAGGGTGAATTGGAGGTAAGGATCACAGAACAGACCAACAGAATATTTAAAACTGGAATTAATTTTGGAAGACTTGAAACCCAACCTGCCCTAATTCAGGAATTGTTTCTACAGTGTTCCTGTCAGGTTTGGAAACTTTTTCTAGAAAAAGGAAACCCTTTCCAGAAGTGATCCTCATAGAATGTATTCACTTCAATTTTCAAGTCACCAAACAATCCTTTAAGTGCTTTACTGACTTTGAAGTACACATAAATACCCTGGATCTTGTTAAAATGCCAATTTACACTGGGAAGTCTGCCGTGGGGCATGAGATGTTGCATTTCTAGCAAGCTCCCAGGTGATGCTAATGCTGCTGGTTCATGGATCACCCTTTGAATAAAAAAACTTTGGTGGTCTCACCACACCCTAAATGAAGCCACAATCTGTTAGCTTGGTTGAGCCTTGGACTATATTTTTTGATTTATCCTCACATGGCCCTTTCTTCTTCATGATCACACCCTTAAGCCTAATCACATGTGGTCTGTGGCCACCATCTTAGAAAAGCAAATGCAGGTAGGGCAGTTTCCTGCACAAGGGACATCCAATTATTGCAGAAGTTTCTCTAAATGACATACATGAAATCATTTTTGCCAAATTTATTAGTTGTCTGTTATTGGTAACAAATCACCCTAAAACGTGGTTGGTTAACTTAAACAATAAACATTTGTTATCTTCTCAAACTTCTAGGGATCAGGAATTCAAGAGCAGCTTGACCAAATGAGATCTCTTATAATGATAGTACAGTCAAATATTAGCCAAGATTGCAGTTATTTGAAGCTTTGACCGGGACTGGACAGTGAGTTTCCAAGGTGGCTCATTCACATGGTTGGTAAATTGGTGCTGACAGCTGGTGGGAAACCTCAGATCCTTTCCATGTGAGTCTCTCCACAGGGCTTCTTGAAAGTCCTCATGTCACAATGACTGGCTTCTCCAAATGCCAGTGATATAAGAGGCCAAGGCAGAAGTTGCAACACTTTTTGTGATGGATCCTCTGCAGTCACACATTGGACACTTCTGTGATATTCTAGTGATCACACAGACCAGCTGTGAATTCGATGTGGGAGGAGACTAGATAGAGTGTAAGTACCAAAAGGCAAGGATCTTTGTGGGCTCTCTTGGGGGCTGGCAACCACATAAAATTAAGTAAGGCTCTCTGATCCTGCGGCAAAACATGCTGACTGAGACGCATGGTCTTCTGGATGCTCAGAACCACACATAATACACCTTAGCTTCTGTTCTCACTGACTGAGTTCTACAACTTACTACAAGTTGATTGTCTCTGTTTCCAAACCTCTTTGTGATAATTGTTCCACTTATTAAAATTAAGTAATTTATACAACATGTAAATCGATGAGATGCGAACGCAAAAAGGAGTTTCTATGGAAACTAGGTTTAAAATTTTGGAAAGATTCAATAATAGTGGGTAGCTAAAAATGCTGTTGAGTGATATGTGTGCCAAACAATTATAAAAGATGGGGGGAAAAGCCGTTATACTTCAGAGGGATTACCACTTCACAAGTGTCTTACTCCACTTTCAAGAAACTGAAACTGGAAGTCATAGACAGTACATTTAGGCACAGTTCATGCAGGAAGGAAAGCCTACAGCTCCTATCAGTAGATTTGTATTCAACAAAAATGACTTGGATGTGCAGCAAAAGCTTAGTGAATGAATGGATATTTACATGTTTTAAGTTAAATAGACTATTTCAAGCTTGTACCATTTTATATGATTCCCTTATGTTTTTCAATCAAGAAACTAAGTTCTGAACAATGAAAACATTCAGTATAAATGACAAATTGTTCCTGGGACTGGCACTTTTGTTTATAATAGGAAGAAGGAAGGATAGATCTCGAGAGAAGGAAGGATTTGACCATCTGGTTTTAGAAAGTTGAGGCTGGAAAACAATTTGTCTGCAACCTCATCTGGTTGCTGCGAATAATTCGAGACCACAAATGCCCTATTCTACACATACCTTGGCCTTTATAACATCTTCTGACAGCTTTTTTCCCCTTTCAAGTCAGCTTGTCATTTATTTTAAACTGATCTCACCTGCATACAATGGTTAGGCAACCATATTGTTTCCTGGCCACCAAAAATTCATGCTTCCTTTCCCATGGTGTGGAGTTGATGCTAGGAAACAGTTTCATAGATAAGGGTTACATTCTCCAGTCCCATTTCCATCCAGATGTGGTCCTGTAGCCAGGTCTCATTGATAACATTCAACTGGAAATGATACGTGGCACTTCTAGGCTAAGGTTGTGAAGAACTAGATGTGCCTTATTTGTGGTCTTTCTCCTGCTGGCTGTATGCATGGGACTCTGAGTTTCCTGGGGACAAAAGTGCTACAAGGTAGAAGAAGCCCAAGTCCTTGAATGAACACCAGTGAGAAAGTCACTCATTTGCTGACAAGGAGCATACACAAGGGAATTTCATGTGTCAGGAGACTCAGATGTGGAGAGCTGTTCATTATAGTAGCTAGTGTAATGTCACTTTAATATAAGGGCTTCTTGCACAGAGATGCCCAGTTCATCATTCTGCCCCTTCTTCCTCCTACTCCAGACACTCTTGTTTCACTGGGATTATTCCTCTCTTGTATGAGCTATGGACTCTAAACCTGAGAGATCTGCACAATTAATTGTATGCAAAATATTCTTTATAGGTGCATTTTTCTGGGAAGAGCATCCAGTGGTTTTGTAGGCTTCACACAGAAAACTGGGAGCCCTCACGTTGTTATGAAAAACTGCCCTAAGAGATTCTCCTCTGATGTTTTATTCCTAATTTAATCTGGGACCTCAATTCACCCAGTGATTTAGAGCTCTGAATAGCTTTGGTAACCATCAATGCAGATTAAAGTGAAAGCAAAAGTAAAGGGCTCTAGCTGGGTTGTGAATGCATTTGTGGAGGCACATTTGGTTATGAACAGAATGTGGACTTAGGAGGCTGAATGAAAGCTTCCTCTGGGACTTACTAAGTAGCTGCCCTTCTCTTGTTACAGTAAGGACCACCCCAAAGTGTCTCCTAGTGATTGCAAAGATCTTCCATGTTCCCCTTCCAACAGCCTAATTTATGGCCTAGAACTAAGAAGATCTTGTTTTTATATATTCTGAGAAGTAATTCTATGCTAGCTCAACTCATATCCTGAGAAGTTTACGTCCACCAAAACTACTTTAACGGCAGGGCAGCAAAAAAACATGGCCTGAAGGATTCTGCAAGGGGCTGGAAATGTGAAGCAGTGGATCATGCCTGTCCCAAGCATTGGAAATTACTGGGTGGAACTAAGGGTTTCCAGAGGGTTCATTATTCATATGAAGGTGTCTAGTCTCTTCAGAGGCTGGGAATGACCTGAATTCTAAGCCACGGGTTGACATAGAGCTTCCCATTTCACTTGATGTCTTTTAACAGAGCAGATATAAATACATCACTTTCATCTTGAAGGAGTGTGGAGAATTATGGTGCCACCACATAAAGTTCTTTCCTCTAAGAAGCAAGTGTGCAGGTAGGAGGTAGAAATGCTAATCCAGCTAAGGTAAAGGAGGATTAATCCTACAGGACCCCACCCCCACCCCACTATATTTTTGACTAGGGTCTGAAGATATGTTCACTTGTTCTAGTTTGTAGGCAAGGCTTCATATACTTTGTTCCTTGGATATTCCAGACCTAGTTCTAAAACTTGGACTTTCATCTAACCCAGTAGTTTATAAAGTATGATCCCCAGTCCAGCAGCATCAACAAATTCTTATACCTATCCCAAACCTGCTAAATCAGACCTTTCACAGATGGGGCCAAGCAATGAGTTTTAACAAGCGCTCCTGGTCCTTCTGATGCATGTTCAGGGGTGAGACTGTTCTCAAAAATCCATCCTTCACTGCCTAACTTTGACTCACTCGGTCTCTTCATAGATATACATCAATTTCCTTCCAAGAGTGAAGTGGTGTAAATAAATCCAAAGGCATTTCGGTTTTTTCATCTAAGAACCAGACAGCAGAAAAAAGTTTACCTTCTGAAAAGTTGATGGTCTCCCATTTACGATGATTTGACTGAATGATTTTTTGACTTTATGGTAGTGCAAAAGTGATATGTATTCGGTAGAAACCATAGTTTGAATTTTGAATTTGGCCTTTTCCCTAGCTAGTGATATGTAGTATGATGCTCTCTGGGCATGCTGGCAGTGGTGGAGATCTGCAGCTCCCAGTCAGCCCCACAATCATGAGGGAAGACAAGTGATACTCGGTGTGCTGTGTTGCTCAGCTAGGACATGCAGTAGGTTAGTTGTGTTCAATGCATTTTAGATTTAGGATACTTTCAACTTACAATAGGTCTGTCTGGATGGAACTCCATCATAAATCAAGGATCATCTGTACTGTGAAATACAGCCCATCAAGTCAGGCATTTCTGGGTCTTCTTTGTCCCCAGGTACTCCTCAGTTGTTGGTTCCCTCTGAATTGTAATGTGTGGGAAGACCTGCTGGGCACTCACAACCCATCATATCCTGCTCTCACACACAGAAAAGAGATTTCTCTCCAGCTAAAGATAGCCTGATAATCTCTTTTACTTTAATCTACTCCCTCAGATGATGTAGCTTGCCATGCTCATGTTTGCCTTTGGAGTTTATTAGAGGAAAGACTGCTTCTTAATGACTAGAGCTTTAAGGCAATTATTTGATACAGAAGTCACTGCCTGGGAGCTCTGACTCTCACGCTGCCCACCCCATTTGAAGTGCTCTCCTGGTTCTCTCTTCCTCCTCTTTTCCTCATCTCATTACCACTTCACTTTCTGCCTCTTTTTTTCCTCCTCTGTTTTATTCTTTTTTCCTCTGTTTATGCCCAACACCTTCTAACACTGCACTTCTCAATGTTTATTTTGAATCATTTGGGAATCATATTTAAAATGTAGGCTGCTAGGTATCACTTTTGACCTAAGGAATAAGCATTAGGAAGTACAGTTCACAAATATGCCTTTAAACATGGTTTCCCAGAGAGTCTAACACTTACTGATTTACCAATCATCCTTCGAAGGTCTCTGAAGGCACTCTGGCATGTCTTAGGAATTAGGATGGCAAGCTGTGTTCTAAAGGGTCTGAAGTAGGCTGGGTCACATGTCTCCTACATTGCTTGGCAGTCACCTGGCTTCTTTGTGGTCTCCATGTTTATTCAAAGTGGCTTTGGATGGACAGATTCACAGATGAATTTTACCAGACTTTTAAAGAACTAACACTAATACTCCTCAAACTATTCCATTAAATAGAAAGGGAAATAACTCTTTAAAACTCATTCTATTAAGCCAGTATTACCCTACTAGCAAAACCTAATAAGAACACAACAAAAAGCCAGGTAAAGTGGCACACATATACAATCCCAGCATCTTGGGAGGCTGAGGCAGGAGCATCACAAGTTCAAATACAGCCTCAAGAACCTAGCAAGGTCCTAAGCAACTTAGCAAGACCCTGTCTCAAAATAAAAAATAAAAAAGGCTATGGATATGGCTCAGTGGTTAAGCACCCTGGGATCAATCCCGCATACCAAAACAAAAACCAAAACAAACAAACAAAAAATAGCATGGCATAAAAACAGATACATAGACCCATGGAACAAAGAAGACCCAGAAATAAAACACATCTACAGCCATCTGATTCTAGACAAAAAGAGCCAAAAACAAATCTTGGAGAAAAGACAGCCTCTTGGGCAAATGGTGGCTTGGAAAATTGGACTTGAACATGTGGAACCCTATATCTTACTCTGTTCAAAAATAACTCAATGTGGATCAAAGACCTTAATATTAGTAAGACCTAAAACTTTGACCTTCTTCTCTGGGAAAAGACCAAATGGTGGATGAGGTCAATGTACCAGGAGGGCCCAGAGGCCCCACAACCCCAGAATGGGTGGCCGCAAGGGCTTCTGCCAAGGTTTTGGCATTGGTCTCTGAGGCCGAGGTCGTGGTGGTGGTTGGGGTTGGGATTCTAGCAACACAGCTCATGGAGGAAAAGCCAAAGACAAGGAGTGAATCCTGGTCACCGAGCTGGGCCTCCTGGTCAAGGACATGAAGATCAAGTCCTAGGAGATCTACCCTTCTCTTTGCCTATCAAGGAATCTGAGGTCATCGACTTTTTCCTGGGGGCGTCACTCAAGGATAGGTTTTGAAGACCATGCCTGTACAGAAGCAGACTTGAGATGACCAGTGGAGCAGGTTCAAGGCATTTGTAGCTATCAGGGACTACAATGGTCATGTTAGACTGAGAGTTAAGTGCTCCAAGGAGGTAGCCACTACTATCCAACGGGCCGTCATCCTGGTCAATCTCTCCATTGTTCCTGTGCGGAGAGGTTACTGGGGGAACAAGACTGACAAGCCCCACACTGTCCCTTGCAAGGTGACTGGACGTTGTGGTTCTGTGCAGCTCATCCCTGCCCCCAGAGGTACTGGCATTGTCTCAGCCCCTGTGCCCAAGAAGCTGCTGCTGATGGCTGTACTGATGACTGCTACACTTCTGCCAGGGGCTGCACTGCCACCTTGGGCAATTTCGCTAGGGCCACCTTTGATGCCATCTCCAAGACTTACAGTTATTTGACTCCCGATCTCTGGAAAGAGACTGTGTTCACCAAGTCTCCCCTCCAGGGATTCACCGACCATCTTGTGAAAACCCGTATCATAGTCTCTCTACAGATTACTCAGGCTCCAGCTGTGGCTACAACATAGGGTTTTTATACAAGAAAAATAAAGTGAATGAAACCTGAAAGAAAAAGATATAGATCTAGGCAACGATTTCCTGAGCAGGACTCCAATTGCTTAGGAAATAGTAGCAAAAATTGACAAATGGTATTGCATTAAATTAAAAAGCATCTGTACAGGAAAAGGTAACAATCAACAGGATGAAAAGACAGCCTACAGAATGGGAGAAAATCTTTGCCAGCTATACATCTGACAGAGGATTAGTATCCAGAGTATAGAAAATTTTAAAATAAAAATCCCATTTCATTCAATGGTTAAAAGAACTAAATATCTTTAGCCACCAGGGAAATGTAAATCAAAACAACATAGAGATTCTATCTTACCTCTGTTAGAATGGCTATTTTAAACAACAACAACAACAAAATAACAAGGTTCCTCAGAAAACTAGAAACAGAAGTACCATATGATCCAGTTATACCACTCCTAGGTATATATCCAAAAGAATCAAAGTTGGCATACCATAAAGATACCTGCACACCCATGTTTATGGAGGCACTGTTCACAATAACCAAGTAATGGACTCAAACTAGAGGCCCATCAGTGGATGAATGGATAAAGAAAGTATGTTATATATAGACAATGGAGTATTATTCAGTCATAAAGAACAAAATCAGGTCATTTGCAGGGAAGTGGATGAAACTGGAGATCATGTAAGTGAAATAAGCCAGACTCAGAAAGACAAATATCACATGTTTTCTCTCATCTGTGGAATTTAGGGGGGAAAAAAGGATGACATGAAAGTAGAAAGAAAACTAGTAGGGAAAAAGAAGAAAAACAAGGAGAGGGGGAAGTGGGAAAAAGAAGGAAATAAGGAGGATGGATAAGATCAAAATATGTTACATGCATGTATGGTATTGTCACAATGAAACTCATCTAGTACAATTGATATACACTAATATATACACTAATTAATATACACTAATAATTATAATAAAGGTAACTGATAGGAATCATGGAGTTACTAAAGCCTGCCTACCTTCAGCCATGCCATGTGATAGCATTACCCTCCTGTCTCCAGGCTAGAAAAGATGCTGAAACACAAAGTATTCATCATATTTGTTCTTTGAGCACAAATTCTTTTAATCAAGACTCCTTGTGCTTGTGCCTCAATACCCCACATGAAAGTGGATTTTCATTAAACTTCAGTGTTTATCATGCCCACTCTCCTTCCTGAACTTGAGAACTAAAGCACCTCCCCAAGAGTAGACCTAGATGCCCTCCCTGTGGTTATAAACTCCTATAGCAGGTCCTGTTTATGCCCCATACATCTTCCTCTCTCTACACATTCCAGGCTCCAGTTATAGAGGTAGACATCTATAACTTCTACAAAAACACATGTGGCTGGTGCTCAGAGCAAGATGGAAGTGCTGGAGAGTTAATGCCTCTGGAAGCAACCCCGAAACAATGACAGATGGGAGATTTGGTGAAGAAGCAAACCAGCTTCCTAATTCCTCAGGTAAGATAACTCTGAGCGTGGTTAACACTATCCCCAGAGTCTCCAGTGGGATTGCTCTCCAATAGCGCACAGTGGTAGTGTGCTTATTAACATGTGATTGTGGCATCCTTCCCTTCCCATCTCACCCCCATACTTTCCAACCAGTGTTTCCTGGGACCACCTTCAAAATAAACAACTTGCAAGTGAGTGTTTGTCTCTGGATCTTCTTCTTGGGGGTACCCAAACCAAGGCAAACCTACCATCCCCAGGACTTATCAACACAAAGGTGAGCTAACAACTCTGAATAGACCCTGAAACTGTAAGAAACAAGAGTGGAGGGCGACAAACATCTATATCTGTAGCATTTTGGTAGGATGGACTACCTGACCATCTCCCTTGTCTCTAGACTCCATATAAAACCTGGAGATGCCAAAGAAACTTGATGACCCGTTTCCACTGCTCCTCTTACATAATGAACATTTTGCTATCTCAGTGACTTAGGTTAGAGCAATAAAGATCCTCTTTCACCCTGCCACAGACTGAAGGCTCTGTGTTCTACATCAGGAGGTTCAGATCTAAGCACAATCTGGGATCTTGCAAAGTTGCCATTCACATTCATTAGGAGTCCTTGAAAAACGAAGTAATCTGCACTTGTTCATTACTTGAATAAATGTTTATGGAGCAATTACTACTGGTTTGGTTTGGAGGATATAGAAGGAATATGTGTAAGTTAAGTCTGGTTAGACTATTGCTAGATGGAACTCCACCAGCTTCTGTCCCAAAGGTCCTTGCTTCCATCCCCTCTCGTCTGAATGAGGTCAGAGCCTGCTCAATTGTCTCTCACGTTTAGTTCACCACTCACCATCTGCCTCACACTCCACTTTGGGACAGCATTATCTTTCAGAAATTACAAAATTACATGTCCCTCCCTTTACCTTCTGTAAACTTTGTGGAGTAAAGTGCAAACTCCCAGATTATATACACAGCCAAGAGTTTTCAAGTCTGGCCCCAAATCATTTTTTCTAACCTCTTTTATCCACCATCTCTTTTTGGTCCCACCAGATTATACTCTCCCAAACATTGCATATTATTTCGGACCTATGTCCTTCTTGCATGCATTGTTCCCTACAGATATTACTTATTGCTTTAGCCAAACACTACTCATTATTGAGCACAGTTAGAATACCACCTCTTCTATCAAGTCTTCTTTACTCTCTCCCTCTACCTCCAAAGGCATCAACTACCAAATCCCCTACACCCCTTACAATCTTCACATGTATGACAAATGCAACATTGTTCAGTCATGGTTTCAGAGTCTGACTTCTAGAAGACTCTGAGCTCATGGAAAGCAGGAATGTTGCCATTTTGTTCATCTTGGCACTCTACCTAAGAGATTAAGATAATGCCAGGTACACTCTACATTTGTAAGAAATGCTTGTGACTAAATATCCACATCCATGAAAGCCAAAAGGAGATTCAGCCCCTTGTCTCTGATAATTGGTGCCACTCCTGACATAAGATTTGCTCCATGCTCCTGGATTAGAATGTTTGCAAAGGTTGTTCCATACAATTTCCTTCTGTTTTAGGGGCCCAGCAGTTCTTTCCCTGGCTTTAGAGCTGAGCTCTTGCAGTTGCTCAAGATAGGAGATTAGCAGGGTTCACAGAGCTGCCAGGAGCCAGGGCTGAGCAGGTGGGTGTTTATTTTCCCAGGAGTGGACTCATGCTACTCCCATGGGACCCCACTGGCACATGGCAGCAGGAAGTTGAGCACATCACAGCTCCTCAGGACATCCATCAGGAGTCATCAATACAGATGGTTGACAAGGAGATTTTAGAGGGAAAAGGAGTCTGATCAAGGTGCCTTGTGCATGGAGAGTGGAGATGGTATTCACATGGCAAAAGTTTTCAGGACAAGCCAAGGACTGCTCCCTCAGATAAGGGAAGAAAGGCCGCTCAGGTGAAGCCGCAGCCACCTAACTTCTCCCAGAGAGCTGGTGGCAGCTTTAGCCTGGAGATCACATTTGATCACCCTCAAACTAAGGGAAAACCTCTTCTCACCTAGCCCAATGTCCATTCCATACTCGCAAGGTACAAGCCAAAGTATTTCATTCTAGAGAGATCTGGACTTTATAAGTACCTACTCTGGACTAGGCACATTGCTGTGTGGTTTATGTGGATCACTTCAATTAATCCCCATAACAAACCCTAGTTGCTAAGTGTTCTAATTAGCCCCCATTGTACAGATGAGAAATTGGAGGCTGAGTGAGGTCATCTTGGCCACTTGCACACAGCTAGTAAGCAGCAGAACTGGGATTCTTACTGGGTCCATCTGACTCCATCATCTGTACTTGGAACTTGCACATGAGGCCACCTAGAGTACAGTGCCTCCCCGATGTTAAAGTGAACAGGCAGCAGAATATAGAAAGACGGAAGGGGCCCTAAATGGCACTTGGCCACCAGCTCATTCCGTGGCCCTGAATAAGTCACCCAATACTTCAGGGCCTCTGTAATTTCCTCAGTAGACAAGTATGAGGGTTGGACTAGACGACTTGTAATCCTCCTTTAGATGTATACTTCTGCCATTCTCTGGTGGCATAGGCATGGCTATCATGGGTGGGAATCTGTGTTCTTAGAAGGGACCAACTGGTGGGAAAGGAAATCCAGCTGAAGCAAGGGGCATATGCCTGAATCACGGTAAGAGGAAGGGCTTTAGTTGACATTTTTTGGCGGTTGAATAAAGCTGCCTGGAGGAGCAGATTTTTGGTCTCTTTGACACATTGTAGTTCTCAAGCGTTAAGCCCCTTCGATCGGGCTGCCCATCTCAGGCTGTGAACTTATAAGAACAATAACTCTCTTTAAATTGCTGTGTGTAAATCCCAATGAATATCACATATGGGCAGTGTTTCAACTAGTATCACTGATGCATAACAAAACATGCCCAAATTAGTGACATAAAACAATGCTGTTATTATGTCTATGGATGGATTCTGTGAGCCAGTAATTCAAAGGCAGCACAGTGAGGATGGCTTGCCTTTGTGCACCATTGCTTGAGACTTAAGTTGGGAAGATTCATGGTGGAAAATACCCAAGTGACTGGGGGCTAGAATCACCTGGAGGAGTCTTCACTCACACATCTGGAATTTGATCCTGGCTGTTGACTGGGACAAGAACTGGATCTGTTAATCAGCACACATATACATTACCAACTCACATAGCTATTTGGGCTTCCTCCTGCCATGGTAACCTGAAGGTAGTCAGATCTCTTTCATGGTAATTTGTATTCTAAGTGTGAGCATCCAGAAAGTGAGACAGAATCTGTATTGCCTTTTGTGATTTAACCTCATAAGTTTCTTCTACTTTGTGCTATTGGTTATGAGTGAGTCAGTAAGGCTGGATTAAGATTCAAGGGCAGAAGACATAGACCCCCGCCTGTAGAAGAAAGGAGAATCAATACTGGTGCTACCTTTTCATTCTTCTATAGGATGGGGACCGTGTCTTGGTTATTTCTGAATTATTTCCATTTAACATGGGTTAGGACGAAGAGTAGATACCAAATGAGCGACTGGCAAAGTAACAGGGAACGAAAGAAGGACACTTCACCCTATTGAAGACTGTCTTTGAGGAGCATAGGCATTTAGTCTCTTTCCCTTTTTTTGTTTGCTTTCCATTTGCTTTTTTATTCCACTAATGAAATGTCACTACTTGTTAATGACCTACAGGGTAGACAAAGCTCAATGGTGTTGTTATCATTGCTTATGAATTAATCCTTAATCCAATATGGCCTCCTATTTGGGTTTCTTCCATGGTTTCCAAAAGGATAGTTTAGAAGTCAGGTTTCCCCAGCCCACCAGTCCAGTTCTTGGTCTGTATTGTCCTCCTTGAGTCCGAGCCCTCATCTTCTTTCCCTTCCTCTTGCTCCCTCTCCTGCCTTTCTTTTCTTGTTTCTCCCCTCCTCTTGCCCCCACCCTAGCCCTGACTCTCCCTCTGCCCCTGTTCCTAATGCCCCTTCTCTTGTCCCTTCATGCCTTCCCTGCTCCTTCCCTTCCCTCTATCCCTCTTCCTGTCTCTCTTTTCCCTTCCCTTGCCTTCTTCACTCCCCATCCCTCTGTCCATGTTACTGTCCCTAGTTTAGGGTTGAGAGCATCTCCAGGATTGTCAGAGAAGTCAAGGAACTAGGAAGCCAAGCACTGCCACCCCCTGCCCTACCGGAAGGAGAAGACTCATGGGGCCCTGGAATTCTCTTCTTCCCTGATTTGGTAAACAGCATTTCATCACTTTTATGGGCACTAACTTATGATGTCACATGAAAAAGGCTTAAAGGTCCTTTAGCTGTTTCAAACTAGCATGCAAAGTCCAATCTTACAGAAACATAACAGAAAATAATTCTTTAAGAAGAAAAACCATGACAAGGGGAATTTACCATTCCCAAATTAGCATTTGGAAAATACTAGTCACACAAACTTATGCCAGCAGAGACCTCAGACAGCGTCTTGCCCAACTCTTTATGTAACAGACAGGGAGCTGAAAGGCAAAGAGGAAGAGCTTTACCAGCTAGCATTTACTGGGTACTAACTCTGTCCCAGGAACCCTATTACTTTATTACAGTTGTGCAATAATCAGATGCATTGGAATCATTGATCCCATTTCTAAGATAAGGAAACAGAAGTTCAGAGAGGGTCAGTAACTTCTGCAAGATCACACAGCTAGAAAAGAGCACAGTAGAGATTTGAACCTGGTATCTAGAATGAGTCCAATAACTGTTTTTTCCTACTTTCCTTCCTTCCTTCCTTCCTTCCTTCCTTCCTTCCTTCTTTCTTTCTTTCTTTCTTTCTTTCTTTTTCTTCCTTCCTTCCTTCCTTCTTTCCTTCTTTCCTTTCTTCCTTCCTTCCTGACAGAGATGGAACCCAGGGCCTTGTGCATGCTAGGCAAGTGCTCTACCACTAAGCCAGATCCCCAACCCCAATAACTGTATTCCTAACAAACAGGCTTTCCGGTGCCTCTAAGTGAATTTCATTTCCCCTCTGTCTCCCGAGTTCACCCATAGTGATAATGGTTTGACTAATTTCAGAAAGGTAAATTAAGCAGTGTCAAAAATTCAACACATGGTGCTATAGTTCAAATCAAAATCAAAGTTAGCCTTTGTTAAAGTGAATTCTAATAGAAAGGACTCGGCATCTTAAGACACTTAGATGATGGCCCTTTGTAAGGAAAACCATGAGTTTAGAGTGAGCATGAACTGTGGCAATGGGGTTAAGTGATTTAGACTTGAAGATTGTCTCCCAAGGCTCAACACTACTTCAGTTTCTTCCTAGATTAACCTCTCCATGCCTCAGTTTCCTTTATCTGTAAAATGAGAGTTAATAGTACTATCTCTCTGACAGGGTAGATTTGAAGGACCAATAAGATTAATAAGCATTAGCTTTCAAAACCATGTCTGACATGTAGCAAGTCCTTTACACGAACTTGTTCAGTGATGACTCAATAATATCCCCACAGTGTAATAATCTCCAGGGTCTGACTTATTCCTAGCACATGGAAGGTGTTCAATAAATATTTGTTGACTAAGTGAAAAGTATTAGTTGTCTTAATGGTATTCATCTGTTCTTCATCCTCTCAAAACAGAAAACAAGAAAAAATGAATTTCTTCTTTACCTTATAGTTTTTCCATATGTCAAAGCCTGATTCTGCAGTGATTGAAACCACTTTTCCTTGGCAAAGCCTGGAGGAGCCTGAGGACCAGCTGTTTCCCACTTTAATTCTTTTCTGGGGCCTATTTTACCAAGGAAGTGACATCTTAAAGATGTGGAAGATACAGCTTTAGTTGTAACTGTCAAAAAACCAATTCAAACTGGAAGAAGCAAAGAGGTGAATTTATAGAATTGACTGAAGACTGCAGGTATGACTTCAGGCATGAAAAGTTGCAAGGGTTCAAATGATGTCATCAGGACTTGGTCTGGTTACGTCTCTTAGCTCTGCCTTCTTCAATGATACTTCTCTTCTCAGGCAAGTCCTCCCTTGTGATAGCAAGATGGCTGCCAGCCATTTCAGATTTATATCACCACAGCTTCAACATCAGGAGAAATAACTCTTATTTTTATGATAACTCCAGCCAAAGTCCAGTTTTAACTTTAATTGAACCAACTTAGATTTGTGTTCATGCTTGAACTAATCACTATGTCTTCGAGTGTGTGTCCCAGTTTTAAACATGTGTCATTCCCCTTGACTCCAAGGGATAGAGCCAGCCTCAGACAAACTAGAGGGAGGAAGCCTTGGATGCCATGACCAAAGTCATGGAAAGTGGATAGGTAAATAACAAACATCCACTACGACCAGTGATAAGTTAGGGATGGCCAGGAAGTCCATAGCACCCTCCATAGAAGAGCAGTAATAGATATTCAATCTCCATCTCACTTAAAGCCTTCTCTTATATCACATCCCTCAAACCTCCTTCCAACTCTAAGACAGTAAATTTTCAAAACTGTTCACCTCCACCTCCAAACAAAAATAAAATTTATATTGAGAAGTAGTATACACAAAAATTCAAAAAAAAAGTTTCACCAAATAATATTTACTTTTCACTATCTATAAAGCATTCTGATAGTTTCTATCCTATTGTATTCTATTTTAATTCATGTATTCCTTTGTATTCCTTTCATTCCACTCCATTCCCTTTGATTGTTATTTTTATTAGTCAGGGCAATGCTTGCTAGGTGATGAAACAAACATCCCCTAAATTTCAGTGACTTCACAAAAGAGAAGTTTTTTCTTGTTCATATCCTAGCTCAGTACAGATAAAGAAGCTCTGCTTAGTGACTTTCTTCTCCCTCTAGAAAGGAGAAAAGAGGTGGGGAAGGGAAAAGGAAGAGAGGGGAAAGAGAAGAGAATCACCCAGGGGGGTTTTATGATTAGGCTTGTAAATCACTTATATCATTCTTGCCTACACTCCACTGGTCAGAATCTAACTGCAAAAGCCACAGGGAAATAGACTGAGCCTACAGGAAGATGAAATGAGATTGGTGAGCATCTAGGCAGCATATGCCACACTCTTCTACTCTAGTTTGTTAAGAAAAGTATCCCACTGCATGGAATTCAGGACTCTTGAATGGTTACAATATCTTTGTGTGAATAACCTGGCTCTGTTAATCTGCCTTGCATTTTCCACCTTGTCAATCAGTCTTTCTTTGCTTCTCTTTCTACTGTCATCTGTCATATGGCACCTGACCTCTCCCTTCCTGCTAAGGAGACCCTGACCACCTTCCCACCTACTTTTCTCTTCTTCCCCTTAGCTGTCCCTAACTCTTCACCTGAGAATTCTAAACTCCTAAAGCTAGTCTGTGGCTGCTATGGCAGCCATGGTTCCTACCTTCTGCCTGGTACTGTGCTTTTTCTCTCTCTCTCATCTCTTCTGTCTTCTTTCTTATCCCTGCCCAGCCCTGGGGCCTATGGTGACTGAGACAGTAAATGAGACCAGGTTCTGTGAGACAGCTAACAGCCCTTCCACCTCTGGGACTTTGCCCTGGGCTGGCTCCAGCATCTGGCTAGGTCAGGACTGAGGTAATTGAGCCAGCCAGGCATGTAATAAGATAGCTCTTTGCCCCTGCTACTATGGAATCTGATTCTAGCGGCATCTTTATCTGTGCAATAGGCCTCAGGGTTCATTATCTAAAAAGCATTGGCTGTTAACATAGTAGCAAATCTGTTACCATAGAGGGGAGCTTTCCCTTTAAAACTAAGTGGGATAGAGGCCAGAACCTTGGACTCCTGAGTTAAAAGGCCTTCTAGTTCTGAAAGAATTGCAAGACTACTGCCCTTTAAGTTTATAAACAATTTGAGTCCATATGTAAATGGTGTTCATCATGTTCTAGACACCATTCTGGGTGCTTCACAATAGTAATTCATTTAAGCCTCATAGAAACTCTATAGGTGAGGAAACGAAGGCCCAGAGAGACTAAAGATCTGCCCAAGTCACAGAACTTTCAAGAGAAGGGCCAGGATTCAAAGTGAGGCAGTCTGGCCCTAGAAACTGCTCTCTTTACCATTAGGTTATACTGATCCCGATGATAATTTTTATTGGTTTATAATATTTACACCACTCACAGTTTTCAAAATGCTTTCACATAAGTTTCTGACCCTTACAAAAACCTTGTGATCTAGATATGATGATTTTACCATTGAGAAAATTGAGACTTAGAGGAATTCAGTGAGATTCTCAAGCAATACCACTTTGGAGCCAGCTTGGTGCAGCCTTCAAGGGCTGAGTGCTATAAATTGCCAGAAATTCTGCAAGCCAGTTGTAAATGATGGTCTTTATTAGAAATTAAATTATACAAATTTATAATTAAACTTTATATTCAAAACAAAAGTAAAAACTAGTCAAAACTCATCCCTTCCTAAATAAGCCAGATTCAGAAACGGAAAGGTTGAATGTTCTTTCTCATATGCAGAAGATAGAGTAAAATAAAGGAAAGAGGGGGAGGGGAGGTTAGGATATCATAAAGATAAAGGGAAGATCAGTAATGCAGAAGAGGGAGACCAAGGCAGAGCGGAGGGATGGGTAAGAGGAGGCAATGCAGAATGAAGCCTTAAAATCATGTTTTGTGTATATATAAATACACCACAGGGAACTTCACCTCTACACATAGGTAGGAAGAACCAATCAAATATAAATAGATGAGTGAAAGTAAGTCTAGTAGAGGAAGGAGGACTGGGAAGGGGAGGGAAAGGGGTGGTGGTCATGAACTGAAATTGAATTCCATGCGTGTATGAGTTTGGCAGGATGAACCCAACTACTTTGTATAACTACATAAAGCTCTAATAAAAATATTTTTTTTAAAAAAGAATACCTAGTTATTTCACCTAAAAATACCATCCATTCCTAATTCTTCTGTCATATTTTACTATTATCCAGTTATCTGAGGCCATTTGTATCTCTATTGTAGCTATATGATGAAAATAAGGGATAATAAAGTGCTTTGGTGAGAGAGCATTGGCGACTGGATGCCAGTCGCAGTCGTGGTACTCTGTACTTGAAACGTCAGCCAATTCCATGAAGTCCCCACCCACGAGAGCCCATCTGAAGGATTTCCTAGCACAGCCCTGTTCTCAGGAGTCTGATCCTCTCTACTCCATGGATGGCTCAGGCATGTGTTTAATGCGACTTGTTTCCTGCTTATTCAATACTTGTATTTCCAAGGCCTGCCATGATCTCCTTACTGTCAAATTCCTCCTAAAGACCTCTACCCAGTCTCCAGAGTCTCTCTACTTCTTTTATTTTGGACTCCTATTTCCCAGAAGGGCTGTCCCAAGCAGTCTCCAGCTGTCCTCACTTGGCCTGAGCCAGCTGACACTCTGCCAGGTTGATGGCCCCCATTCCTGCCTGGGCTGAGGTCTGCCCTCTTTTTTGCAGCTTCGAAGCTGAAAGATCCACCCACCCGCCTGTTTTCCCTCTCAGATGCGGGATTCAGTGAGGCCCCAAAATACTCCTGCTCCATACTTCGCTCCCACGATCTGACCTCGCCGGGTGGGCAAAGGGATGGTTAGCTTCTCTGTGTGTGTTCTCTGGGAGCTGGGTACACATCAAAGAGTGGTCCTTCCCTAGGCTTAATGCAGAACACCCCTAACCATGCCATATACTCCTAACCATGCCAAATGCTCTGACTTGGCAGCCTAGGCACTGATTTATGGGCATCCAAGGGGGGAAGGGATGTTAGTGAACCATATGATGTCTAATAAGCACAAAATACAATGCTCATCTTCATTCTCTCTAAAACACAGATCTGGTTTTTTTTTAAATTAAGGATTCCCTTTCACTCACTAGTTCCTTTACAGCCTCATGAACTTGTGGGAATTCTAGAACATCAGCATAATATATGCCAGATACTGTCCTAATTACTTGAACAATTTGAGGGGATAGGTGACCTTATTGCCCCATTTGAAATATGAGAAACTGAAGCACAGAGAGGTTAAGTAACTCACTCAAGATCACACAGCTAGTAAGGGAGAAGCCAGGTCTTGCCCAAGTCTGTCTTCAAAGTTTATGTTGAAGTGATCTTAAATCTAGCTAGTTCTCTCTCTGGGTTTCTACAGCTTTCTGTTTATAGGTGGGTCAAGAACTTATTGCATTTTAATGTCACTCTGTGTTTTATAAATTTGTCTCTACTCCTCTTGGCTCATCTTGAATGAACCCCTTGAGGACAAGAGTCATATTTTTTTTTCAGTGCTGGGGATTGAACCCAGGGGCACTGTACCAATGAGCTACATCCCCATTTTATTTCATTTTGAAAAAATATCATTAAAGTGCCAAGTCTGGCCTCAAACTTGCAATCCTCCTACTTAAGCCTTCCATGTAGCTAGGATTACAGGCATGTACCTGACTTTACTAGTATCATTTTTATTTGTGCCCAGAATCCAGGACTGTGTCTGATATGTTCCGAGTGTTGACCCAATGTTAATTAAAGTGGATGGTCCTTAACAACAGAGGATGGTCAAGGACCCAGTTATGATGTTCCCATGTCCGGTACTTATTGTGCCTTACCTCACTGCTCTTCTTGTTAGCTTGTGGGTTGGGAACCAAGCTATGAGGACCTAAAGCAGGCTCACATTGTCTATCTACCATATCAGAACACTGGTCCATGGCTTCTTCCAGAAAGAGTGTATATGTCCCAGATCCAGCCCTAGGAGAAGAGATGAATGGCCACGACTGACTGATACCTCACTGTTAGCACAGGTGAGCACCACATGGATGGCCTCCAGCACTACCTGAAGGGGCTGAAGATGTACAGATGCCAGGGCACCGAGAGCTTAAGGACAAAATTCAGAGCCTCCTCATTTACCATGTATTTACACCAGAATAAAGATGGTGATGATTTTGGTACCAGGGATTGAACCCAGGAGTGCTTAACCACTGAGCAACATCCCCAGCCCTTTTTTTTATATTTTATTGTGAGACACTAAGTTGGTTAGGACCTTACTAATCGCTGAGGCTGGCCTTGAACTTGCTATCCTTTTGTCTCAGCCTCTGGAGTCACTGATATTACAGGCATGCACCACCAGGCCCAGTTCACCAGGATTATTCTGGTCCAAATCCTAACAAAGAAAAGGCAGAAAGATTCTAAACTATGAAATTTGCCCCTCCCCATTCTTCCAGAGTGTCTTAGCATGAGCAGCTATTACCTGAATCTTAACTACTTTGTTTTAAACCCCAGGTTCAACTGACTATTTTCATCCTTACCCTTCCTTCTAGAGGAAAACCTCCTATTTAGCCTGAATGCAAACAGCCAGCAAAAGAAAAGGAAGGCCAGGTACTGTGTTATTTTATAAAGCATTAAAAATGACAAGTAAACAAGATAATACTGGGAATTTAAAAAATTCAGCTAGCCTTATGGGATATCACAAGGTTTGCGTAATTTGTAGGAGCTGTATAATGAAATGTTTATAGTGTCACCAAGGTCCTGGCAAAGATGGAAGTACCTTTGACAGATCAAAGCAAAATAAAACATTATTCCATTTAGGTGCAGTGTTATGGATAACTTGGTATTATAGTTCTTTGGAAATGATTAACTCCATGTGGTATTGATGGTAAAGATCCATTTTCTGGCATAATGAATTAGGCATTCCTCCATTGTTCCATAGCTTGGCTTCATTCTGTGTATATATATCAACGTATCAATGGCAACTTTTTTTTTTCTACCTTTCACTCACACACGTAAAAATAAAAACACACCCCACAGGCTGCCAGAGGAGAAAACACCAGCCTTGAAGCTGATTTATTTTTATCACCCCAAGTAACCCTATTTCCTACCTGAGACATGAAACCACATCAAGGAGGGAACACATTTTAGTTCCATGAACTGGGAGGTAAATCGCTATTCTTCATGCTGGGAGCTCAGAAACCTTTGTTGAAAAGTGTCCATTTTTATCTAGCACTTTCTCCTTCTGAAAGGTCCTTGTTTTTAAGGAATAATTCTTCCAACAAAGACTCACCCACCAGGCATCCCACTCATGATTAGTTAATCTGTGAAAATGAGAAACAACCTCTTAAGTGGCTGATATACTTTAGCAGCAAGGGATAATCACAGCCTCTAATTTCTGAAAATCCTGATTGTCTTGCAACTGGAGGATTTTTTTATAAACTGCAGGGACACCAATAGAGGTGAGGTGAAAAGAAAAGTCAGCTAGTGCAATATCTTTATTAAATGCTGGTACTGTCTCTCTCTTAGGTTTGTTTTGTTTTGTTTGTTTGTTTGTTTTTAACAAGGAGCTGCCTGGAAGAGTGCTAATCTGTCTTTAACAACATGACATTTCCTTATATTGCATTAAACCATCTCCCTGGCATTTAAAAGTGAAATATTTGCTTCAGAAATGAAAAAGATAGGCAATAAAATGTAGCTGTAAACAAGCCTTCATGCCTTTATTTTTCATAGATAAATACACAATAAGTTCAAAGTAGAATTGAATTCCTAAAGCAATACTCCACTAATCTGTATTCGGGGGGTCTCAAGCGTATTATCTGTAATTTACAACCAATTTAAATGGCATTAACAGCCTTCCCCTTATGGGAATTTAAATTTGCATCCTACCATTGAATTAAACAGTGATTGCATATTTTCTATAGGGGACGGAATGCTCTTTGATGCTTGTTTTGAATAATGAAGCATTTATTCATGCACAGGGTGCGATGTGCTCCTTTGTCCTCAATGTAATTGAAGCAAAATGTGAGTTAAAGGGATTTCTCCTCTCAGCCAAAGGTTTGTTGATTGGTGTCTATTTTCATCTATTCAAAATTAAGAAAACAGTCATTTCTTGCTGCACTGGAAAATCATTTACCCAAAAAGGCCCTGAATGAAGGGAGGTCAAGTTTTGCCTTATTTGATCTTTTCAAAGATGGAGCAGGATGTCAGAAAATATTGCCAACTAACCTTTGGGGGAATGCTATTGTGGAATTAATTTGCAATTCTTCTCTAGGACCAAAACATGTGAATTCCAAGTGAAGGGTAGGGAAAAGGGAGACTATGGCCTGTTTCCAAAATAAGAAATATAATGATCTTATTCCCCCCTGCCAAATTATGCTGAAGTGGGTAGGGCAGATTTATTGCAAATCATAGACCCCAAAGCCTTAGAAATCCAGAGATGGCAATTTCATGGAGGTTTCTATCGGTTTCTATCGTGTGCCCATGCCAGACATCAATAATCAATTACAGCCCTCTTTGCCATTGAATAAAGACAGAGTCTCATAATCAAGTGCTCTGAGCAGCCAATAGCAATATGATGTGAATTGGCACTAGAGATGAAACCTCTTTGCCATTTCAGTTAATCTACCTCTCATTCAATAAGAGGTTCTAGAATGATCAGGTGACCCTGCAAATGTCTCAGAGCCAGAACTAAGAACACAACTCTGCTGGTGCTCAGTTAATTCTCTTTGCACCCAATGTCACTACCATACACCCAGTGCCTGTCTTACACACCCTTGTACTCCCAAGGCAGGGCACCTAACAGGTGCTCTATAATTTACTTTTTAAAGTGAATGAATGAATAAGAGAGATACACACTCTTAAACCTTTATCAAAGAAATTCTATGGCCCAGCTGGACATAATTAGACAAGGTCCAAAGAAAATTGTAGCCTCTGATACTATAAACTTTATTCAGAGGTGAGGAAAATCACAAATATTAATAGTTGCAACAAAAATAAGGAATTTAGAGAAGAAATTATTTTCACACACCTTAAAATACTTTCATAATATCTATTAATGTACAACTGATAGGCAACTGGAAATCACTATTCAGCAAAGAGGTGACTGAAACTCACCTTGCTGCATTTGAAATAAAATTGGATTGCAAAATTGCATAACTCAGACTTTTCAATAATTGAAATGGGCTTTCTCTTTATTGCTCTGCATTAATATTCTAGTACGTTTCCCTTAAGGAAGTAAAACAGTAAGTATTCTTGACACCTGTCTGTAGAATATCAAAGTTCCTTGGTAAGAAATGTCAGTCCTTTTCTTTTACAATATGGAACCATCTTCAAGTTTGAAAATGGTAGAAAACACAGAAGTTCAATTGTCTCACATTCTTAACATAAGTATATCCCAACGGTTTGATCAGGGGCAATTTTGCAGGCTACCCCTCCATGGGACATTTGGCAACATCTAAAGACATTTTTATTGTCACAACTGGGAGTAGAATGCTACTACTAGCTTTTATGGATAGCAGGTGGGGATACTGTGGAACATCTCAAGGCACAGGACAGCCCCCACAACAAAGAGTAATCCAGCCCCAAAGTCAATAATGCCAAGGTCAAGAAACCCTGATATATCCCTTCCATTCACAACTGTTTATATCAGTAGAGCCCTGTGTTGAATTTTGAGTATTATTCTGTAGCAAACAGGACACTTAACTATGGTTACCAAAATGTGTCTTTTTTTTTTTCATTAAGATACCCCGCTTCATTATGCAAAGGGAAATGTAGCCTCTGATGTCCCTTTTCTTTGCCTTCTCCCAGACCCAGGCTAAGGATTCACTCCAGCTCAGTTCTGAGTTTTCCCAGAGCACAGAGGTGGGTCTCAGAGTCCCTGGGATCTCAGAGTCACTTCCTTAATATCCTGTGTGTTGGCATGAACTGCCTGCTACTGCAGACATCTGAAGATGGCTTCTCTTTGAAGCTTTATGGCACACTTCCATGGAGAAGAGAGTTTGATTTGTGCTTGCTTGTTTTCTCTTGCTTTGTTTTGTTGTTACCCTACTAGTTCTAGTTTGCCACTAACTAGCTTTGTGATCCTGAAGATCATGAGTCCATTGCTTGCATTTTCAGTTTCTCAAGACTTCTATCAGAATGTGGTCCTCATACTGTTCTATTGGAAGATGAAAAGGAGATGGTAAAAGTTCAAATGTTCAAAGTGCTACTAGCACTTGTAACTCTGTGAGAGTAGGACTGTGTTTTGTTTACCCTGGAGCTTCAGAACCCAGCTGGTTCTGTGCTTGGCACAAAATAGATGCTTAACAAATAAGTACTGATGATACTTTGGAAACTATTAGGGAATATCACCTAAAACTGAAAAGTGATCTAGCAACTTCACTCCAAGGTATGTACCCAAGAGAAACTGGTACGTATGTCCTACAAAGGACAACTATAATAAGTCTCAGAGCAGCTTTATTAATAATAGCTCAAAGTTACAAAGAACTCACATATCTACTGACAGGAGAATAGATAAATTGTGTTCATATAATCAAATGATGTGATACAATAAAAAAGATTAAATTATATAAGACTCTCAGTAGAGTGACTGGTGGTAAGGGATGCTTAATAATAAAAACAACAATAATCATTATTGAGCGTTTACCATACCAGTCACTTTTAGGGGCTCTGCAAATACTGATTCATTTAATCCTCAGAACAACCGTATGGGATAGTTTGTATTTTTATTCACATTTTACAGATGAGAATGTGTCAGACAAAAATAAATTTGTGGTGCACTAAATTAAAAATAAAGATGCACCCTAATAAGTATTACTATGATTTGGATATTGTTAAAGTATGTCTCCCAAAGGGTCATGTCCTGGAAGCTTGGTCCTGAGTGTGGAGATGTTGAAGTGGTACAACCTTTAAAAGATGGGGCCTAATGTAAGGTGATTAGGTCATGGGGCATCACACTCAGAAGGGATTCATGCTAGTCTTGAGGATCTAATTAGTTTTCAATAGAACATGTCATTATAAAGCAAGACCATCTCACACACTTGGTCCCTTCTGCACAAGGTTGCTTCCTTTTCCACTTTTCCATCCATATTGTGAGACACCCAGGGACCCCCATTAGGATACAAGTGCCATGTTCTTGGACATCCAGAACCATGAACTAAACAAACCTTTTTACTTTATGAAGCACTTAGTTTCAGGCACTTTGTTATAGTAACACAAAACAGACTAATACAGGTACCATCTCTTAGTTCAGGCTGCTACAACAAAGTACCATATGCTGGGTGGCTTAGAAACAATAGAAATTTATTTCTCACAACTTTGAAGGCTAGAAGACTGAGAACACAATGCCACCATGGTTAGGTTCCGGCGAGGGCCCTCTTCTGGGTTGCAGATATTTGACTTTTCACTGTGTCTTCACATGGCAGAATGAGGGTAAAAGAGCTCCCTGGAAGTCCTTCTACTAAGACCACTCAGCCCAGTCATAAAGGCTCTATGCTCATGACTTAATCATTCCCCAAAGCCCTACCTCTAATACCATCACATTGGGGGTTAGGGTTTTGACATAGGAATTTGGGGGAGACACAGTCAATTGCATACCATATAGAAAGTAATATTAGGAAAATTAAAAATAGTGTGCCAGACATGGTGGCACATACCTGTAATTCCAGCAGCTTGGGAGGCTGAGGCAGGAGGATCATGAGTTCAAAGCCAACCTCAGCAAAAGTGAGGAGCTAAGCAACTCAGTGAGACACTGTCTCTAAATAAAATACAAAATAGGGCTGGGGGTGTGGCTCAGTGGTCGAGTGCTCCTGAGTTCAATCCCCAGTAACCTCCCCTGCAAAAGAAAAAAAAAAACACAATAATAGTCTGCCTTGTATTTAGTATGAGCATATATTTTCTCTCCTGTGTTTTAGTGCTTTATTCCAGAATTTCCCATCTTATTCCTTTTGGCCAATATTGTTTTTCAGAAACCAAAATCTATGCAGATGCTGCCCTTGTGATTAAGGGCTGCCATCTGAAACACTAAAGTTAATGGAAACTCAAGAAGGCATTATGTCTTTGATTTGCCTTTCCTGTCCAGCTACAGGGCTACCTCCCGACTCCCGACTCCCAGAGGGAAGTCAGTTGAAGAAAACCTGAGAGTGAAGTTTTAAGGCAATCCAGGGGGAGCTTAGAGACCTCAGCTTTCTTGCTTCATCAAATAATAAAGGCTGTTCCCCTATGGGGATTGGAATGGTAGGACAGGAAATGGAAAGGGCTACTCCTTCCACCAGGCAATTTTAAAATCTCAGTTTTAAGATCAGTTAATATAGTACCCACACTTGATAGTGGATCTATGGAGATATCATTTAGGCTGTCTTGTGCTTTGTAGTGACCCAAGTGTTTATCTTGTTTGGTGTGATAGTACTGAGGCAATTGGGGGTTGGAAGGGAGAGTGTTACTTGAGTAATGAGCACTTGAGGTCATGTTTCAGTTGTTCACATCTAATGCTTCTGTGCATTATTTTGGACTCAAGAATTTCTCCATTAAAAAAGAAAATAAGTGCAGGTGATGCAAGATGCTCACCTGCTTGTCATATTGGAAAAGCTGCCACTGGTAATGACAAATTTGTGTGTGTGCAAGTGTGTGTGAGAGAATGCACGCAAGTGCATAGAGACTTGCAATTGTATCCTATCTGCAAATTTATGATTTGCTCAAGGTTTATTACCCCGCCCCCATCTCTGCATCCCCGATGGCAGGATTCTGAGAGGGCAGAGATGGGGCTATTAAATCCCTTCATCTGCACCTCATCTCAGCTCTCAGCAGCAGCTGGTGCCTCCCTTCTTTGGATATGGTTACCTGGGTAGTCATGAGTTCTGGCCAAGGAGAAGAATAGAGTGAGCCTAGCATTCTGGGGACTATTCTGGACACTGGATTGGTGTAGCTAAAAAATTCAGTAGGTGAAGTGTTTTTAGCTGGACTTAACTGGCTGTGTTTAGTGGGGCCTAAAAGAATAAATTAACCAAAAAAATGTTTTAAAGAATCAATTTGAGGGCAGAAGGTAATGGCTTGGTCTGAGAATTCTGGGGACATTGAATACAAATTACCTTTAAGGAAAACTTCTGGGACTTTTTTAATTTAAAAAGTGTTTTCATATGTGTACAAATTGATTTTTTTATTAATTACCTTTTAAATTATACAAGTAACAAAGGGTCACTGTAAAACTTATTAAATTGAAAAGAAATAAAGCACTCAAGGAACCAAAAATTTAGCATATAATCTTCCAGTTTTTCCATGTGTACATGTGTGTCTAATTTTTTTAAATGGAGTATTAATACACAGAGATATATAATTGGCTTTTTATTAAATAGTATCACTTGAGCATATTTTCATATTAATAAATATTCTTTGACACTATTATTTAATATGTTTGCCTAGTATTCCATTGTACTAGAATTTATTTAACCTATCTTTTTTGTGAACATATTTTTGAACTGATTGTTTCCAGTTTTCCACCATCATGAATAAAACTGGTGAAATTTTTGTTTACATCCACTCATGTATGTTCTCTTGGAATAAATTATTAGAATTGTCATTGATGGGTCAAGGGGCATTTTAAAGGCTTTTGATATGTATTGCCAAATTGCCTCCCAAAAGACAGCACTAGCTCGTTCATTCACCAGGAGTGTATGAGAAGAACCTATTCCCCAAACACAGAGGGGTTTGTTTAAGCAACATTTTAAAAGCCTGTGATTAACTTCCTTTCTATCGCTTTTCGTCTCATCCTATAATGTCCATGGTCTCTCTCTGTTCTCTACCCACTCACTGTTCTGGTACTTTCAGAAAGCCAAAAAAGAGGGTAGAACCCATTAGGGGAACTGGTTTTGGCAAACTCTCAAGGAATTTCAATTTCATGCTGGAAGGAGACGACACAAAGAGCTGCCCATTCATTCTGTGCAAGAGGATATTTACATTACATTTTATAACAGTCATAAATGAAAATGGCATTAATCTGCCAAGTTGTTGTTTTTAAAAGAGAACAAGGGAGGAGGTGGTTGACCTACCAGAGAAAGCCCTGTGTCTGCCAGAGCTTTGCTGTGTGTATGATTTTAAATAGCAGGGCAAAGGTGATGAAGCCAGCTCAACATCTCTGTCTCCATGGCAACAGCATCCCTGCTCTGAGCCTTTGACACAGCAGCAGGGACCAAAATATACTCCTCGCACACAATTGCACTGCAAGTTAGTAGTTTCTTTTTATTCCTTGTAAATACACAATTTAAAAATATGAGCAAGGATAGAGAAAGAGCAAATCATGCACATCTAGAGGGGAGTCTTTAAAATGACTAAGCAAAGAGAATGAACATCCAAAGGGTTCGATGAAGTCTGCAGCCTACACTTACCATGTACAGAGAGATTGAAAATCTTTCTAGTGTGTGAGTAAGAAAAAAATCTGCATACATATAAGTGCGTGCATTAACATTTTTTAAATGTCCTTTCCCTAAATTTTTAATACAGGTCAATCATGCTTTCAGCATATCCACTTAGCTCAGGTTATGATTTAATCAATTAAAGCAGGCATCCAATTTACATAGCTGGAAGCTCCTCATCTGCTAAATCCAACCAAACTTCCAAGAAACTGCATTAGCCTTGAGTTGTGGAGGGCATAATTGGCCCCCTTCGAGGTCCGTTAAAACCTACAAGTGGTCACTAATGCATACTTGAATCCTATTGAGGTCTAGCCTTCTATTTATTTTTGAGGGAACTTGAAAATAATGAAATGCAGGATTGTGATTATAAATGGTTGGATCCTTTCTGAGCTAAATGTCTCTGCTAACAGGTGAGTAATGTTCAAGAAACAAGCAGTGATGAAATAACTGCTAAAGTAACTTAAAATTTAGTTTGTACAGAATGTGCCTTAATAAATGTCAAAGAAATAAATGAATGATTGAAAAACAACAAGTAAATGTGAAATAGACATGTGACAGTTTCCCTGTGTGTGTACCTCTATTGAGTGTGCCACGACCATCCAGTTCAGTAGTCCTCAGCCAGAGGTAACTTTGTCCCTTATGGGACACTTGGTCAAATCTGGAACATTTTTGCCTATCACAACGATGGGGAGGAACACAGCTAGAATCTAGTGGGTAAAGGACAGCGAGCAATACTGCCAAACATTCCACAGTGCACAGGACAGTTCCCACACAAAAAATGATCTGACACCCAATGTTGATAATGCTGAAGTTGGCAAACCCTACTCTAGTCTGATTGGCCAGAGGGTTGTATGGGTAGATGAAATAGTTACTGGTTCTGTATTCTGTCTGAAGGCAAAATTCTCTTTGAACTGAGTATTAGTATTTTCTTCATTGTTTTTATTGTTACATGGTTTCCCCCTTCCTTTAAATACATTATGTTCTATTTTATTTTAGGTAAAGACTCCTGAAAATAAAAAGCAATAAATGTAAAATGAGAGGTAGAACATTAAAATAAAAGCACAGGGTGCATCCCCTCAAAATAGCATCTGCAAAGTGACTGGCACAGAGGAATACTCAAAAAATACAAGCTATCCTTATTTTTCCCTATGCTTTTCAGCATGAAAACACCATATATAAAAATAATGTATTATGTGTTCACTGCAGAAATAATAATAATGAAAAACCTTTCAGTACTGCCCATGTGGCAAGGAACTGGGGGAGGACTTCAGCCAACAGCTCAAGAGGAACTGAGACCTCAAGCTAGCAGCCCACAAGGAAATGAACCCTGCCAACAACCACATGAGTGAGCTAGGAAGTGGATCCTTCGCAGTCAATCTTTGAGACACCCTGAAGCAGCAAACCCAGCTAAGTCACATGCAGATTCCTCAACTGCAGAAATGGTAATGTCATAAACGTATGTTGTCAAAAGTTTCTAAGCATTAAGCTAATTTGTTACACAGCAATACATAACACATGTACACAGAGGTGTGTTTAATCTGTGTATGTATAAAAATTTTTCGTTAACTGTGTTGCAAATATCATCTTCCAAATTGTCTACTTTTTTCACTCTAGTAATGGTGACCTTTTATATTACCTTTCTAAATGTTTTGAAGTTTAATGTAACCAAATGCATTGATCCTTTTTTTTTTTTAAGGTTTGAACATTTTGTGTTTTGTTCAAGAAATTATTTCCCACCTCCAAGGTAGCCATATCAAAATTTTTTGTATGTTTTCTTGTAAAATATTTAAAACTTTGTCTTTCATGTTTAAGTTTTTAATCCCTCTGGAATGAAGTTTGATATATAATAAGGCAGAGCTTGATTTTGTATGGTGAAGTAGGGCTTCATTTTCATTTTTTCTCCTAGGGATAGACTGTTATATTGAATAGTTCGTTTTTTTCTCAGTTTGCCATTTTAATTACCATCTCTCAGGTTTTTATATATGCATGAGTCTGTGTCTGGGGTCTAATTCTGTCCCACTGTTTAACATTTGACAAAGAGCACATTGTCTTACGTCTAGTTATATAGTAAGTTATGGTATTTGGGGGACCAAATTTCTCCAACTGATTTCTCTTCTTGAGGAGCATTATTGTTCATATATATTTTTGAAATAGCATGCCAAGGTCCAGTTGTGGGGACTGCATTGAATTGCAGATCAATTTGGGGAATGGTCGACTATTTATAGAATTGAATCTTCCTACCTATGAATGTACTATGTTCATAGGCTTGACTTATCTAGGTCTTTAACACCTTTCAATAATTTTATAATTTACGCCACAGAATTCTTACACATTTTTGTTTGATTTATTCCTAGGTAACTTATACACATTTATTATCATCATAATGGAAATTTTTTCCCATTTAATGTTTTTATTAATGCATTATAGTAATACACAACAGTGGGGTTCATTTTGACATAATCATATAAGCATAGAATATAATTTGCTCCACTTCAGTCCCCAGTACTTCCTGTTTCCCTCCCTGCCTCTCTCCCCCTGTTCCCCATCTTCTACTCTACTGGTCTTCCTTCTATTTATTTATAGTTTTTTCATTCAAATTAGTGCTTTGTAGATATGCATAAAGGTGAAATTCACTGTGATCTATTCATATATGTACATAGCATAATTTGGGAATATTTATTCCATCATTTCTCTTTTCCCATCCCTCCTTCCTCCCCCTCAATTCCCTATATTTGATGTGATTTTAAAAATTCTTTTCCTGATACATAAAAATACAGCTAACTTTTGTGTATTGATGGACGCTCCAAAATTATAATTACACTGAAGAAAGAATTTGATAGAGTTTTTGCTTAACTTTTCAGGAATGCATTTGAGGCATTGCATAAGCTAAAACTATAATTAAATTATAATCATCTTCTAATAATAATTTATACATTTCTGTCCCTAGAGCTAATTAAGCCATTTTCATATCAAAATGTATAATTAAGACTAGACATTCTCTCCTTTATTTCTTCATTTCTAATTATTTGAACTTCTGGTTTCTGCCTTTATATTTACTTTGGCCCAACCAAATCCCTCACCAATGTGGGTAGCTATGATTATTTAATAACTACTCAAGAAGAATTTTTTACTTTATTTTTTTCAATTTTCATGAGCTGTTAACATTTCCAAAATTCCATCACAGACACTTTTGGAAAATCCTATTATGGGATTACTGTTTTTTTATTGATAAACTTAGAAACTGCATCAGGAAAATCATTATGTCTACATCACAACAATGGGAAGATAAGCTTTAACTATCCAGCTAACCTGTCCTTAATACCTTTTCTTCTTCTTTTTAGTTATTGGTTCTTTTTAGTTATATGTGGCAGTTGAATTCATTGTAATATAATTATAAAAGCATGGAATATATCTTATTCTAGTTAGGACCCTATTAACACCTCTTAACACATGCAAAAGATTCAAGAAATATGGGTACTCGGCTATAAAGAAGAATAAAATTATGGCATTTGCTGGTAAATGGATGAAGTTGGAAAATATCATGCTAAGTGAAATAGGCCAAGCCCAAAAAACCAAAGGCCAAATGTTTCCTCTGATAAGTGCATGACAATATATAACGATGGGAGAGGTGGGGGGAAGAGAAGAATGAAGGAACTTTGGATGGTGTAGAGGAAAATGGGGTGGGAGGGGGTGGGGGACAGAAAGATAGTAGAATGAAACAGATAGTATTACCCTATGTATATGTATGATTACATGAATGGTGTGAATCTCCATTGTGTACAACCATAGAAATGAAAAGTTGTACCCCATTTGTGTACAAGGAATCAAAAGGCAGTCTGTAAAAATTTAAAAATTATTATTATTATTTTTTTTTTGCGGTACTGGAGATCGAACTCAGGGCCTTGTGCTTGCGAGGCAAGCATTCTACCAGCTGAGCTATCTCCCCAGCCCCCTAAAATTTTTTTAAAATATGGGTACTAAGTGTACTCGTACTGTCATACTTTTTCATTACTTAGTGACTAACTTCACTTGGCTAATGTCTTTAAGTATATGTCTGTATGTGTATATATATATATATATATATATATATATATGTGAATGTATTTTCATATATTTCGCACATATATGAAAATAAATTTATCTTTAAGTAATATACTTAATAAACACTCATTTATTTACTTTAAGGTGGAACCATAATGAAAAAATATGTCTTATCCATTCCAGTTGAGGCTAAGGCAGGCTCAGCTTGGGGGTGGGTTTCTGAAGAGGCTGATAATGGAAGGTTGGACTGGAGTTAGCAATATTCATCTAGAGGAGTAAAGATAGCAGGGTGAGGAAAGCTGAAAATCAGAATAGGGTTCTGAAATTCAAGAATCAAGGGGGAAAGGAGACCAGAAGCTCACTAAAAGAAGAAGGGCAGAAGGACCCATTTGGGTCTCAGAGTTGGAGAACAACTTAGAGGTCCATGACTAGGAGAGCAAGAGCCCTGGTATCTGCAAGAGAGAATATGAACATGCAATGAACCCCAAGCTACACTTTTTGTGTGACTTTCAGGAAAGTCTGAGTTCTTTGGGCAAGATACCCCAGAGCATCCAGTGAACTGAGAACAAGCCTGGGAGTTAGAATCAGGAGCCCAAAGAAGCTCAGTTGCTAATGCTGCTGGGCCCCAGGCTTCCCTACCCTTCATTGTTCCATCCCTCCTTGTCTGTGCCCTTTGGTGTGCTTCCCTGGCCTCCTGCTCTTGCTGAATCTGTTCCCTCAGTTTCCAGCCCCAACTACTTACCAACACTGTTTGCTTCTTAGTCTAATAGGCTGAGATACTTTGGATCCTTTCCTGCACGTTTGTGATTCTGTTAGATTTATTCCTTATTCCCTCTTGCAGAATCTCTTGCTCCCCGTTGTATTATTAAGGGGAGCTAAGTTTCTGTAACAAAGAGAGCCCCAAAATTCAGTGGCTTTAAAAGATCAAAGATCTTTTAACTGTATATGTGTATATGTGTATATCAAAAGATTGTTTCTACCAATAAAGGAGTAAGGGTTATAGATCCATGAGTTGCTCTACCTCATGGAATCATTCAGGGACCCAGGTTTCTTCTTCTTTGTAGGTCCTCAAACCTCTAGGGTAAGGATTTTTAATTCAAGAGGTTATGAACTTGGGTGGAAAAAAATCCTTATTTTAACTAACTTTGTATTAGTTTCCTATTGCTGCTATAAGGAGTTACCACAAATTTATTTTCTTATGATTTCGAATCAGAAATCTTAAATCAGTTTCACTTGAATAAAGTCAAGGTGTCAGCAGAGCTATGCTCCTGGAAGCTCTAGGGAAGAATTCACTTCCAGGAGTTTTCCTGTTTCTGCAGGCCACCTTCATTCCTTGGCTTGTGACTCTTTTTTTTTTTTTTGTTTTGTTTGATTTTTTATTTTTATTTTTTTTTATTGTAAACAAATGGGATACATGTTGTTTCTCTGTTTGTACATGGCACAAAGGCATACCATTTGTGTAATCATAAATTTACATAGAGTAATGTTGTTTGATTCATTCTGTTATTTTTTCCCTTCCCCCCACCCCTCCCACCCCTCTTTACCCTCTATACAGTCCTTCCTTCCTCCATACTTGCCCCCCTCCCTAACCCTAACTCTAACCCTAACACTAACCCTTCCCTCCCCCCCATTATGTGTCATCCTCCACTTATTAGCGATATCATTCGTCCCTTGGCTTTTTGAGATTGGCTTATCTCACTTAGCATGATATTCTCCAATTTCATCCATTTGCCGGCAAATGCCATAATTTTATCATTCTTTATGGCTGAGTAATATTCCATTGTATATATATACCACAGTTTCTTTATCCACTCATCAATTGAAGGGCATCTAGGTTGGTTCCACAGTCTGGCTATTGTGAATTGAGCAGCTATGAACATTGATGTGGCTGTATCTCTGTAGTATGTTGATTTTAAGTCCTTTGGGTATAGGCCAAGGAGTGGGATAGCTGGGTCAAATGGAGGGTCCATTCCGAGTTTTCTAAGGAATCTCCACACTGCTTTCCAGAGTGGCTGCACTAATTTGCAGCCCCACCAGCAATGTAAGAGTGTACCTTTCTCCCCACATCCTCGCCAACACCTGTTGTTGCTTGTATTCTTGATAATCGCCATTCTAATTGGGGTGAGATGGAATCTTAGGGTAGTTTTGATTTGCATTTCTCTTATTACTAGAGATGTTGAACATTTTTCCATATGTTTGTTGATTGCCTGTAGATCTTCTTCTGTGAAGTGTCTATTCATTTCCTTAGCCCATTTGTTGATTGGGTTATTTGTATTCTTCGTGTAGAGTTTTTTGAGTTCTTCCACCTTCAAAACTGGCAACATGGCACCCATTCTCATATTGCCTTATCCACATCTGTGGCACAGTTCCCCTCTCTCACACATAAGGACATTGGTGGTTATAATTAGGCCCCACCTGGATAATCCAGGGTAATCTCCACATTTAAATATCCTTTATTACCTCTGCCATAAAGGTAATAGTCACAGATTCTAGGGATTTGAACTTTGATATCTTTGGGGCCATTATTCAGATGACTACAAATCTCTAATTGAAGTTTGGCATTTTCTACTATTTATTGATTTATTTATTTATTTCAGAACTGGAGATCAAACCCAGGGCCTCCCAAAAGCTAGGCAAGTGCTCTACCAACATCCCTGGCCCCTATATATACATTTTAAAGTGTTGCATTAATTAACAACATCTGGTGAATACAATGGTTTCCATAAATTTGAAATATCTGCAAACACTGTAATATAATATGGAAGATATCTGTGATTTCTAATAATGACAAAGTCCCAGGTACTGCTAATACTACTAAGGATTGTTGTCTACATTTATAATGTAAGGGAATGTTCGGTTTCAATTTCAGATTTGTAGTTAACTGTCATGAATACAAGGAAACTTTGGTAATGAGCTAGTATAACAAAATAGCAAAGAAGGATGACTGCAGGTTAAAAATATGCCAGCATAATATAACCAAGTTAGGATCATAGTGGAAAGAAGCCTACTGTCCCCAAAGAAAGTTCTGACCTGGAGCTATTCTTTACATTAAGTACAAGGTGACATTTGATAGGTTCCATAATCAAGTCGGAGCTTCTCATAAATAGTCCATGTGCTTCTCAGACATCACTGATTGTGCCAGATTATCTGACTTGAATCACTGTAATGAGTTGCTTGGTGTAGTAAACAGATTTTCAGGAACTCCAACCTGGCAAGGATTACTCTGGGAGTTTGAAAAAGCTTAAAATCTTCTTAGTCTTTACATTACCTCTGCAAAATGGAGATTATGTAACCAATTCTGAACAAAAAACAGTTTGGCATATCAGGAAAGAGCACAGGCTCTGAGGTCAGACTACTTTGGGTTTAAACTAGAAATGTGGACAGTCGCTGTATCTCTTCAAGCCTCAGTTTCCTCATCTTGAAAGTGGGGAGAATTATACTAACCTTACAGCATATAGGTAGAGGCATCGATTGCACTGGTCGAAATGTCCACTCCACTGTCACTGTGACCAAAGTACCTGACGTAAACAACTTAAAGAAGGAAAAATTTATTTGGGCTCACAGTTTCTGAGGTTTCGGTCCATGGTCGACCAACTTCATTATTTGGGGCCTAAGATGAGGCATAACATGGCAAAAGAGCATAGAGGAGAAAAGTTGTCAGCTCATGGAAGCTAAGAGGCAAAGAGAAGGAGAAACAGAAATAAAGAAAGGGACCAGTAACAAGATCCAGTTTCTAAGAGCACACTCCCAGTGACCTACTTCCTTCAACCATGCCCTGCCTGTCTACAGTTTTCACCATCTGCCTGTAGCCCATTCAAATTATCAACCCACCAAATGGATTAATCCACTGATGAGGTTAGAGCCCTTATGATGCAACATTTTCCTAAAAGCCCCACCTCTGAATGTTGCTGCATTGGAGACCAAGACTCAACACAGGAGACTTTGGGGGACATTCCAGATTCAAACTGTAACACCAACCCAGTGTAAATGCTCAAATAATCAGCAGTGCCGTCTCCTTTCCTTCTTTGATTACTTTGCTTAGTGAAAATCTGGATATATAATTGCTGTAACTGCAAGCAGGGATATAGGAAGTTAATGAAATCTGCAATGTAATAAAGGATGTATTTAGAGTGGCAAGGGATTAGCTGTGACAATAATAACCTGCATATGGGTATTAAGCCCCAAATGATGGGGAGAAAAGGGAAAACCTGGGCTAAATTTTAAAAAGACATGCTTACTAAGGACAAAATATACTTCTTCACATACATCCCTTGAGACAGATTATTTTCCTCAAGGATTTAGACAAAGAGGATAAAGCTGGGACTCTTTGTAATAAAGGCTAGAGTTCTCCCTGTTCCTTTTCTTAAAACAAATCTAATAGCTGAAATTGGTACAAGAAACTTCATGAACTGTAATTGTGATTTCAAGAATCACTGTATCAAGAGCCCTTAAAACCACTAACAGAGAGAAGTCCTGGCTTCTTTGGTCCATTCTGCTATTTCCTTTCAGACCATTAGTTTCTTATAGGAATGGCAAATGGTTGTTCTGATTCAGATTGCAGTGGCCCTGGACCAGAGACTAGAAAGTTCTCTTCTGTATGCAGTCTGGCTAGAAATAGTCAGACGAGAAAGGAATTTTCCCCCAACAAGCTCTTTAAGCTGCCTACGCTGGACCTGATTAATTCAGGAGAGCAGAGTCCAGGAAAATGCTTTTCATTCCAGTTAAGCTCATTCTGGCTCTGGCCCTCTTCCTTCCTCCATTCAAGGAGTCTGAAGATGCATTCTCTAAAGCATCCTGCTCTCTCTTATGTAGAGAGGAGTGTTCTCTCCCACAAAATGGTTGTAAAAAGAATTCCTCCTAGATGGTTTTAGACTCAGGGATTTCTGTCTTTTAGCATCTTCAGAAGGTAAAAACAATTCTGATTTCTGTGGCACTGAAGAAAAATCAGGGCTAATGGCCATTCTTGGTGAGAAATTCAAATAATGACAGCAGCAACAACAAGAAGCAACAAAAAGCAAGAAACGTGTCTGGGGCATCACCATTTTCCATCTTTATATATCTCCCAGACTAATCTCTCCCTCAGTCACCCTGTTTGAGTGATAACATGTCCTCAGTGCTGAGCAAAGCACGTTGATTTCATCTATTCTACTCTCTGTGTTCCTCTGCGGGGAGGGCAAGACTGGAAAATGATGGGAGGGATAGTAAATTTTTGTTATTTATTGGCAGGACTTTCTATGCCCTTTGCTAAAAGCTCTCATTGGGAGAAGCCAGTGGCAAGGAGGAAAGTATTTCTTTAGCATAGTTGTCATTTTTCAGTGAATGGAATGTAGTTAAAAAGGTCATAAACGCTGCCTCTATCTATTCTCGGAGTATTATCATCACAAGTGCCAATATTTCATATTGAAGTTAAAATCAATTAATTCTTTGAAATTTCCTGTTTTCGAGTAAGTGGCTACAATGGGGCTACCTTTCAGGGCTGTATTAATTGTAGTGCTAGTGATCTTTAGGGGCTCATTTAAAAATTAGCATCCTGAGGATCAAAAGTGGTGGCACGTGCTTCCCAAATTATTGAAAGCTGGTTTCATGTCTGGCTGTAAAAATACAAATCGGCCTTTTTTACTCTGTGTTGGCTCAGAGAGCAGCTGTTTATGATATAAAAAAAATATCATGGCTGGCTGGTTTACAGCATCTACTATAAATACAGGGGTATTTTATTCATCTGAAGAAAACCACGAATTGGATCAAGACAAGTTAGAAGAAAAAGCAGGAGTTTCAATTTGAGTGAGTGTCACAAAACATGGACCAGGTGGAAGATTTGAGCTCTGAGCTGCTTTTCTGGCAGAAATCCCTCTCCCTTGCCACCACTCCCCCTTGACTTATGGGATTTCCCCAGAGATATCATCTTCCCTAAATAATTCTCCAATAGATATTGGGGCTTCTGGAGAGAAGAGGAGCCATATTTTTGTATACAAAAGAACTGAAATCATGACATTTCTATACCATCAGATTATTAAAAGCCACCTGAGATGTTATCTAACACAAATGTCGTTCACATCAGGAAGCACCATGTCAGAATTCCCCAAACAAGGTGAACAGCCATTTCCAGTGTCAGAAAAGTCACTACATTATAAGGGGAGCCATTTCATTTCAGGACCATAGACTGCATATTAGGATAAAGTTTGATTCCCTATCACCTAACTGCATTAGCTTTGTTCTGATTTCTTCAGCTCCACATATTCAATGTTTTATTTATGTTAAACCAAACTAAATTTGGCCTGAGGAAACCTCCATATGAGTCCTTACATAAAGAACTAAAAGAACTACAACCTAATTTAGTACATAAACAAACTGAAAACCTAGCTTAGGAATTTGTCTTTGTAACAAATAGCTGAGCCTCAGCCAGTCACAGCAGCCAAACTTCAGTCAATCACAGGCAGCCAACTGTTCAAACCATGTTCAAATAAGACAACTGTCTAACAATAACCAATTTAGCTATCTTTGTACCTCACTTCCGTTTTCTCTGTGTCAGTTCCTTTTTTCTGGCAATGACTATAACCTGTCCATGTGGTGGTGCAAAGCACTTTGAAACATTCTTGGTGTAGACTGTTACCCAATTCTAGAATTGCAAACAAAAACCAATTAAGGTCTCCCAAACTAGATTTGTCATGATTTTGTTATTTAACATTTATATCCTGCCTTGTTCCAAAAAGAATTTGAGGCAGTTTACAAAAAAATAAAAGGCACACAATATCAAAAAATAAAAACAAAAAAAATGAGAGAATCAGGTGAAGATGAGGGTTTGTGAATCAAACAATCTAGGAGCCCAATTCAAACCAGAAACACAGTTTATATGGTCTTAAAGAGTTATAAGAGGGGCCTTGATTGTGGCTCTGCATTTTCTAACAGTCTAGAACAAAGACTCAATAAAATGTACACTCTATGAGAGCAACAATATGTATCTGTTTTGTTCCCTGTTCTGTTTGCCATGATCTAGACTGGTGCCTGGCACCTAGCAAGTGATCAATCAATGTGCATGGAATGACTACTGAATTAAAGAAGAAAGGGCAATCAACTACAAAATTCCTAGTATTGGTAAGATAAAACAGAATGAATTTTTCAGAAGACACAATTCCTGGAAATAAACTTGAGAAAAATTTCCCCGAGTTCTCAAATAGAGAACAGAATGTATTATAGTGGGTGACATCTTTCACAATTTTCCTACCACTGGTAAAATAATTCACTTTCTCTACTGTTTTTTTACAATAATACTCAGTGTAACCAGTATATAAGGCTCAAATGCTGTTCAGTAAAGAGGAATTCTACCAAGAAGACAAATAATGAAATACAAATAAGTCTAAAAATTTTCAACTCCCAGTTATACAGAGATACATGTATACATTCCCAGGGGTCTGTGTCCCTGTGACAGATTAGCAAAGACAAGGGACTCTGGGGTGAAGTCAGAGACCAAATATAACATATCATCTTGAGGTGTTAAATTTACTGTAAGATGGAGGTTCGAGGAGAGACAAGTAAATAGACTAGTCCATAACTTCAACCCTTACCCTTCTGCTAGCACCTGAGGCCTTGTTAGAAATTCAGAAACTCAGACTCTCCCCCAGACCTATGGAATTGGGACCTGCATTATAACAAGATCCCCTGGAGATTCATATGCATAAAAGTTTGGGAGTGCCCATTTAGTCCACTATTTGTATATTCAGAGATACATGGATCCATTATGGAGTAAAGTGTAAAGTATAACTTTCAAGCCATGTGGAGGCACGTACCTGTAATCCCAGCAACTTGGGAGGCTAAGGCAGGAGGATCCCAAGTTTGAGGACAGTCTGGGCAACTAAGTGAGACCCTGTCTCACAAAATAAATAAATAAAAAGATCTGGGGATGTAGCTCAGTGGTAAAGCACCCTGAATTCAATCTCCATAACAAGAGAAATTTCTCAGTACTGATTGGAAGTTTGGGGTTGCCCCCTCCAGATGTGTGGGAAAGTTGTGAGAGCTCAAGCTTTTCTGTCTTCACAGGTAAAGATGGGAATGTTGGAGAAGGATTGCTTTGATTTGCTGAAAAATAAAATAAAAACTCTTCAAGGATTTTTTTTTTTGCAGGGGGATAGGGGATTGAACTCTGTTTTTATAGACAGCTATGAAGTCTTCAACCTCTCTACTTCGAAATTTTTTCTTTTGCTTTTAGTTTTTATGAATGTAGCACACTCCTGGGCCTCAATCATGTTCCATGTCAGAAGGTTACTGATGATGGCAGTCTGACAAACCCACTTTCTGAAAACAAAAAGTCCAGATTTATGGCATTTGCCAATTACAAAGGTGTAACTACTCCCACCATGGTCCATTTCAAGCTACCAAGGGTTTAACAACCAGTTCACAAAATTCTCAAATATGCAGCAATCTCTAGCAAGTGGGTACAAGTCAGCTCCAGCACAGCACTTGTTTCAGACCCTTTTCTACTCTGGCAGCCTGTCTCAGATGCGTTGCAGTTTGTCAGCCTGCCATGGTCTAAGTACAATAACCCAGACAGAGTCTGGCAGGTACCAAGTACAATAGAATTAGCCTTCCCATTATACTGTAATTAATGTGGTCTAAGATCACATTTGATACATGGCAGCCATGTACACTCTTGGCTCATGATGAGTTCATAATAAATTAAATGTCCTAGGACCTCCCCCACCACCACTACACTAATGTTAATTCATGGTTTTTTTTCATACTTTTCCTGCATAGTTTAATTTTAAATGAAAGTATATGCATTTACAAGCATTCTTGTTGCACTTAAATCTTGTTCATTTTAACCCTTCATTCCAACTTGCTGAGAACCTGAATTCTGAGTCAAGGAGTCTCTATTCTGTATCTTCTACAAACTTGCTGAGGTTTCCTCAAAAGTTTTGATTTTAAAAAGTAGCATAGGACAGGGTTAGGTGGAAGGCCCTTACAACAGTATTAGAAATCTCCCTCGAAGTTGACATTCAAGTTCAGTCATAAATTTACATATCTGTTCTATCATCCAGACCACTTTCTTAGATTCTCATCTACAACAATATGAGAAACTTGGAATAGCTTGTTGAGATTCAGATACACTGGTTAATGTTTTTATTAGTTCAGTATAGTTATATGTAATATTGGGGTTCATTTTGACATAATTATACGAGCATGGAATTTAATTTGCTCCACTTCAGTCCCCAGTATGTCCCCTTTCCCCTTACCTCCTCCCTTCCCCCATTCCCCTTCCTCAATGCTAGTGGACTTCCTTGTATTTATATATAGTTTTTTTAATAGTGCTTTACAGATATACATAAAGGTAAAATTGACTGTGGTATATTCATATATGTACCTAGAATAATTTGGTCATTTCATTCCACTAATCCTTTCCTTTCCCATCCGTCTTCTCTTCACATTAATCCCCTTCTTTCGCTCCACTGATCTGCCTTCTATTTTCATGGAATTTCTCCTTGCCCCTTTTCCCCTTATGTTGGTCTAGCCTCCACATATAAGAGAAAACATTCAATCCTTGACTTTATGGGTCTGGCTTATTTCACTTAGCATGATGTTTTTCCAGTTCCATCCATTTACCAGCAAATGCCAAAATTTCATTCTTTTTTATGGCTGAATAAAACTTCATCATGTATAAATACCACATTTTCTTGATCCATTCATCTAAGGCATTCTTCTTATGGGCAATTTTAATAACACTCTCAAAAAAAGGGATTGAATTTGGTTTTTAAGGATTTCTTAAAAATCATCACTTTCTAAGTCAAATAGTGCCTCCAAATCAATCATTTGATAATACATTTATTATTTTTCCAAGGATCATTGCCCAGATCAATCAGTTGGTACTATACTGTTCTCACTAATAATTGGAAAGTTTCACTTTTGCAAGAAACCAAGCAAACTGGGAGAGGTTGGTCCTTGGAATTAGACTAAATCACTGGAATGGATGGGTAATTGGGGGCAACTTGAGAGGTGGGAGGAACTTCTGATCAGTAGGTGAAACATGAAGGGTGGAGAGTATAATTCTACACAATGCTTTGGTGAAAGCAAAGAGTGTCATGGGAAGACCCTCAGGAGATACTAGGGAATAGCATAGGCAGGGAAGTGGGTCCCAGGAGAAGGTTCTGTACAGTCATCTAAGGATAGAAGAGACTGAGGCATC
Source organism: Sciurus vulgaris (assembly GCF_902686455.1). Classification (NCBI taxonomy): domain Eukaryota; kingdom Metazoa; phylum Chordata; class Mammalia; order Rodentia; family Sciuridae; genus Sciurus; species Sciurus vulgaris. The sequence goes on along the minus strand of NC_136471.1, from coordinate 124,483,201 downwards.
AGAGTCTTCTGTCACCAAGTTGTAAGCTGGAGACCCAAAATGAAATCCAAACCTAAATTAGAGATGTATAATGCAAGAAAGAGACTATGAAACAGAACTGGCACACAAGATCAGGGCTGTGTGATAACCAGGAGGATATAATAGACTACCAAAGCATTGAACTAGGATTCCCCTAACTGAAGTCACCTCTTGTTCAGAGATTGACGGGCTGAAATTTCAAGCAGATATAAGATTATTCCCAGCTATGGTCTTTGTTAAGGAAAACTGAAGGAGCACAATAAAATTGGGATATGGGGTAGATATAAATAAGAGTTCAGGCACAATCTCTTGAAGTAATAGGAAGTACCTTGAGATCATTAAAAAAATACCGGTTTTCTAGTCTTACTCTCTGCCACAGCAGTTTTGATGTAGCAAGTAGCATAACCTTTCTGGTTTGGGGTCCTTATTTGTCAGGGAGAGGTATTCAATGAGATATTCTCTATTCCTGCTCTGTCCAATATGCTAGTCATTAGCAACATGTGGCTATTAAATACTTGAAATATAGCGAGTCTTAATTGAGATATGCTATATGTGTATAATACATTTAGAAGACTTAGTGCTAAAAATAATCTAAAATATCTCATTAGCATTTTATATTGATTACACATTGAAATAAGAATAGCTTAGAACCAGAACTCCGGGCAGCTGCCAGGAGGAAGAGGCGCATGGCGGGTCGCTTGGACTTGGAATGACCACACCGGAACTCCAAGCGGCTGCTTGGAGGAGAACCCCTGCAGTGAGTTGCTTGGACTCGGAGCAACCGCACCAGAGCTCCGGCAGCTGCCCAGAGGAGGAGGTGTGTGGCGGGTCGCTTCCAGGCGATTAGGTGCAGAGCACGATCCCAGGACCTAGGCAGCTTCTTGGTGGATGAGCCACACAGAGACAAGCTGAGGGGCGGAGTGAAGGTTCCAGGACTGGGGGCAGCTTCTCTGAGGAGAGGCAGCCTAAGGAGACTCGTCTGCAAAGGGTGAGGCTCCCAGGCCCAGGAGGTAGGTCTGGGCCCCTGGGAACGTTGCAGAGGAAGGCAACCCAGCCCACGTGGTAGTTGTGGATTGAGGGGAACTTCTAGGAGGGGAACTGACCAGTGAGAACTCCCCACCGGGTGAGTCTTCCCTGCCAGGTGAGGTTTTCCCACAAGGACGGTAAAACTAGAGACATGGGCCCAAAGAGGCCTTGCCTCAGCCCACAGCCTAGTTCCCCTTTGGAAGATCATTGGTCAACAAGTGGAGGCACCTCTGCCTACTAGCAGGGAATATACACCACCTGAAGGCCACCACCCCTAGAGAGGCAGCTTCCTTGTGGAGCACCACACTATCAACTTCCTCCAAGACTTCAGCCTACTGAAGGCTAAGAGGAGATATACTAGAAATCTTCAGGGACATTATAAGTCAATAGAGAAAATCTGCAATATCTCAGCAGTCCACTGATACCTGAACAATATGAGAAAACAAGGAAAGAAAATGCTGCAAACAAATCTAGATGTTACATCAAGAAAACCCAATGACAGCATGGCAGAAGAAATGACAGAAAAGGAGTTCAGAATGCACATAATTAAAATGATCGGGAAAGCAAATGATGAGATGAAAGAACAAATGCAGGAATTGAATGATGAGATGAAAGAGCAAATGCAGGAATTGAATGATGAGATGAAAGAGCAAATGCAGGAACTGAATGATCGCACCAATCGACAGTAAAAAGAGCAAGTACAGGAAGCAAAAGATCATTTCAATAAAGAGTTAGAGATATTGAAAAAAAAACAAACAGAAATCCTTGACATGAAGGAAACAATAAACCAAATTAAGAACTCCATAGAGGGTAAAGAGGGGTGGGAGGGGTGGGGGGAAGGGAAAAAATAACAGAATGAATCAAACAACATTGCTCTATGTAAATTTATGATTACACAAATGGTATGCCTTTACGCCATGTACAAACAGAGAAACAACATGTATCCCATTTGTTTACAATAAAAAAAAAAAAAGAACTCCATAGAAAGCATAACCAATAGGATAGAACACCTGGAAGACAGAACCTCAGATATTGAAGACAAAATATTTAATCTTGAAAACAAAGTTGACCAAACAGAGAAGATGGTAAGAAATCATGAACAGAATCTACAAGAATTATGGGATATCATGAAAAGGCCAAATTTAAGAATTACTGGGATTGAGGAAGGCTTACAGAAACATACTAAAGGAATGAACAATCTATTCAATGAAATAATATCAGAAAATTTCCCAAATCTGAAGAATGAAATGGAAAACCAAGTATAAGAGGCTTATAGGACTCCAAATATACAAAATTACAACAGACCCACACCAAGGCACATTATTATGAAAATACCTAATATACAAAATAAAGACAGAATTTTAAAGGCTGCGAGAGAAAAGAACCAAATTACATTCAGGGGGAAACCAATACGGATATCAGCAGATTTTTCAATCCAGACCCTAAAATCTAGAAGGGTCTGGAAAAACATTTTTCAAGCCCTGAAAGAAAATGGATGCCAAACAAGAATCTTATACCCAGCAAAACTTACCTTCAGATTTGACAACGAAATAAAATCCTTCCATGATAAACAAAAGCTAAAAGAAATTACTAAAAGAAAGCTGGCATTACAGATCATTCTCAGCAAAATAGTCCATGAGGAAGAGATGAAAAACAATGATGTAAATCAGCAAAGGGAGGAACTATCCTAAAGGAACTGTCAAATAAGGGAGAAACCAAGTCATGTCAGAAACAAAAGTGAGCCAAATGACTGGGAATACAAATCATATCTCAATAATAACCCTGGATGTTAATGGTCTGAACTCATCAATCAAAAGACATAGACTGGTACATTGGATTAAAAAGAAAAATCCAACAATATGCTGCCTGCAAGGGACTCATCTCATAGAAAGAGATACCCATAGACTAAAGGTGAAAGGATGGGGAAAAACATACCATGCACACAGACACAGCAAAAAAGTTGGAGTATCCATCCTCATTTCAGATAACGTCGACTTCAAGCCAAAACTAGTCAGAAGGGATAAAGAAGGACATTACATACTGCTTAAGGGAAGCGTAAATCAGCAAGACATAACAATCATAAATATCTATGCCCCGAACATTGGCTCATCCATGTACATCAAACAAATCCTTCTCAATTCCAGAAAATCAAATAGACCACAACACAATAATACTAGGCGATTTTAACACACCTCTCTCACTGCTGGATAGATCGTTCAAACAAAAATTGAATAAAGAAACCATAGATCTCAATAACACAATCAACAATTTAGACTTAACCAACTTATATAGAATATACCATCCAACAAAGAACGAATAAACTTTCTTCTCAGCAGCACATGGATCCTTCTCTAAAATAGACCATATATTATGCCACAAAGCTAATGTTAGCAAATACAAGAGGATAGAGACACTACCTTGTATTCTATCAGATCATAATGCATTGAAATTATAAATAAATGAAAGAGTAAAAAACAGAAACTACTCCAACACCTGGAGATTAAATAATATGCTATTGTATGATGAATGGATAACAAAAGACATCAGGAGGGAAATAAAAAAATTCATAGAAGTAAACAAGAACAAAGACACATCATATCAAAATCTCTGGGACACTATGAAAGCAGTACTTAGAGGAAAATTTATTTCATGGAGCACATTCAATAAAAGAAGAAAAAAATCAACAAATAAACAACCTAACACTACAGCTCAAAGCCCTAGAAAAAGAAGAACAGACCAACACAAAAAATAGTAGAAGACAGGAAATAGTTAAAATCGGAGCTGAAATCAACACAATTGAAACAAAAGAAACAATAGAAAAAATTGACAAAATAAATAGTTGGTTCTTTGAAAAAGTAAACAAAATTGATAAACCCTTAGCCACACTAACAAAGAGAAAGAGGGAGAAAACTCAAATTACTAAAATTCGGAATGAACAAGGAAATATCACAACAGACACAAGTGAAATACAAAACATAATTAGAAGCTATTTTGAAAATCTATACTCCAACAAAACAGAAAACCTCGAAGACATCAACAAGTTTCTAGAGACATATGAATTATCTAAACTGAACCAGGAGGACATACACAACTTAAATAAATCAATTTCAAGCAATGAAATAGAAGAGGTCATCAAAAGCCTACAAAGAAAAGTCCGGGACCAGATGGGTTCTCAGCTGAGTTCTACAAAACCTTTAAAGAAGAGCTCATTCCAATACTTCTCAAAGTATTCCATGAAATAGAAGAGGAGGGAACCCTCCCAAACTCATTCTATGAAGCCAATATCACCCTGATACCTAAACCAGACAGAGACACATCGAGGAAAGAAAATTTCAGACCTTAATATCCTTAATGAACATTGATGCAAAAATTCTCAACAAAATTCTAGCAAATCACATACAAAAATATATTAAAAAGATAGTGCACCACGATCAAGTGGGTTTCATCCCAGGGATGAAATGTTGGTTCAAAATCCGAAAATCAAAAAATGTAATTCACCATATCAACAGGCTTAAAGTCAAGAATCACATGATTATTTCAATAGATGCAGAAAAAGCATTTGATAAAATACAGCACCCCTTCATGCTCAAAACACTAGAAAAAATAGGGATAGTGGGAACATTCCTTAACATTGTAAAGGCCATCTACGCTAAGCCCATGACCAATATCATTCTAAATGGTGAAAAACTGAAAGCATTCCCCCTAAAAACTGGAACAAGGCAAGGACGCCCCCTTTCACCACTTCTATTCAACATTGTCCTTGAAACTATAGCCAGAGCAATTAGACAGACCAAAGAAATTAAAGGGATATGAATAGGAAAAGAGGGACTCAAACTATCCCTGTTCACTGATGACATGATTATATATTTAGAGGAACCTGGAAATTCCACCAGAAAACTCTTAGAACTCATAAGTGAATTCAGTAAAGTAGCAGGTTTCAAGATCAATGCTCATAAATCTAATGCACTGTTATACATAAATGATGAATCTTTGGAAAGAAAAATTAGGAAAACTACCCCATTCACAATAGCTTTGAAAAAAATAAAATATTTGGGAATCAATCTAACAAAAGAGGTGAAAGACCTCTACCATGAGAGCTACAGAACACTAAAGAAAGAAATTAAAGAAAACCTTAGAAGATGGAAAGATCTCCCATGTCCTTGGATAGGCAGAATTAATATTGTCAAAATGGCCATACTACCAAAAGTGCTATACAGATTCAATGCAATTCCAATTAAAATCCCAATGACGTACCTCACAGAAATAGAGCAAGCAATCGTGAAATTCATCTGTAAGAATAAGAAACCCAGAATAGCTAAAGCAATCCTTCACAGGAAAAATGAGGCTGGGGGTATCGCAATACCAGAACTTCAACTATATTACAAAGCAATAGTAACAAAAACAGCATGGGATTGGTACCAAAATAGACAGGTAGATCAATGGTACAGAATAGAGGACACGGACACAAACTCAAATAAATACAATTTTCTCATACTAGACAAAGGTGCTAAAAATATGCAATGGAGAAAAGATAGCATCTTCAACAAATGCTGCTGGGAAAACTGGAAATCCATATGCAACCAAATGAAACTAAACCCATATCTCTCACTGTGCACGAAACTCAACTCAAAATGGATTAAGGACCTCGGAATCAGACCAGAGACCCTGCATCTTATAGAAGAAAAAGTAGGTCCAGATGTTCAACATGTCGGCTTAGGACCAGACTTCCTCAACAGGACTCCCATAATATAAGAAATAAAAGCAAGAATCAATAACTGGGATAGATTCAAACTAAAAAGCTTTCTCTCAGCAAAGGAAACTATCAGCAATGCAAAGAAAGACCCTACAGAGTGGGAGAAAATCTTTGCCACTCATACTTCAGACAGAGCACTAATTTCCAGAATCTATAAAGAACTCAAAAAACTCTACACCAAGAATATAAATAATCCGATCAACAAATGGGCTAAGGAAATGAACAGACACTTCACAGAAGATCTACAATCAATCAACAGATATATGAAAAAATGTTTCACATCTCTAGTAATAAGAGAAATGCAAATCAAAACCATCCTAATATTCCATCTCACCCCAATTAGAATGGCGGTTATCAAGAATACAAGCAACAACAGGTGTTGGCGAGGATGTGGGGAAAAAGGTACACTCATACATTGCTGGTGGGGCTGCAAATTAGTGCAGCCACTCTGGAAAGCAGCGTGGGGATTCTTTAAAAATCTTGGAATGGAACCACCATTTGACCCAGCTATCCCACTCCTCAGCCTATACCCAAAGGACTTAAAATCAGCATGCTACAGAGATACAGCCACATCAATGTTCATAGCTGCTCAAGTCACAATAGCCAAACTGTGGAACCAACCTAGATGCCCTTCAATTGATGAATGGATAAAGAAACTGTGATATATATATATATATATATATATATATATATACATACATATATGATATGTGTATATATGTGTATATATATATATATACAATGGAATATTACTCAGCCACAAAGAATGATAAAATTATGGCATTTGCAGGCAAATGGATGAAATTGGAAAATATCATGCTATGTAAGATAAGCCATTCTCAAAAATCCAAAGGACGAATGATCTCTCTGATAAGCGGATAATGACACATAATGGGGGGTGGGAGGGGTTAGTGTTAGTGTTAGGGTTATGGTTAGGGTTAGGGTTGTGGTTAGGGAAGGGGTCAAGAATGGAGGAAGGAAGGACTGAATAGAGGGAAAAGAGGGGTGGGAGGTGTTGGGGGGAGGGAAAAATAACAGAATGAATCAAACTACATTACCCTATGTAAATTTATGTTTACACAATGGTATGCCTTTCCCCCATGTACAAACAGAGAAACAACATGTATCCCATTTGTTTACAATAAAAAAAAGAATTGCTTAGAAATATTGTACAATTACTAATGAGATATGCCTATTTTCACTTCTTTAAATGCAGTTACTAGAAATTTTAAAATTATACATGTGACTTACATTGTACTCCCATTGGACAATGTTACTCTATGGGCCCTTTTTCCTCCAAAAAAATATTATACTGATTATCTTACATTGATAATGTTTTCCAAAGTTTGAGACAGCAGTCAATGGGATGAGACATGGACAGCAAAATTTCTTGTGGTAATTTTTAAATATTTCTCCCTTTTTTACTGCCTAGGCTGGTTAGAATGGCCCAACTCCTGAAGGAAATTCCTGAAGGAACACAGTGCAATAAGAATCAACATTGTGTTTTCTATCATATAGAAATGTCAGCCATTCATCACTATAACTCTTTCCTGCCCCATCTTTCAAAAGATTATAGCAAAAGCTTTTTTAACTTAAATTATCAGTGAGGAATTACTCAAGTGAGGAATTATCAGTGAGGAATTAGTTTATATACTAACTTTCATTCCAGACCATTTACATGAGGATGAAAATTTTAAACCTTAACTTTGGGAACTTGAAAGTATTGCAATGGTCCTATAAAGAGGTAGAGGCAACTTATTTTTAGTGGCACCTATGGAATACTTTCATTCCCCCCTTCTACATAATCCTACTGAGCTGAGATTGACTTATAGCCAAAAGCAGTGATTAGATTTCTCTGCAAAGAAATTTCTACCAAAACCATTGAGGAAATTAGTGGGGTAGATCAATAACATCAAACTAGTTAAACAAAAATAAGTGAGAATGAGGACAAGATGGGGGAAGAGGGAGGGAGGGAAAAAGGGAGAGAGGGGGAGAGAGAGAGAGGAACAGGGAGAGAGAGGGGGAGGGGGGAGAGAGAGGGGGAGGGGGGAGGGAGAAAGAGAGAGAGAGAGAGAGAAATTACATTTTAAAAAGCAGTAAAAATAAAACTTTCAAAATATACTAGAAGGGCACTCAAAATAATAAAGATTACCACAAATCTAAATTCTTAGGGAGCTAATCCAGAGAGCGTGACTTATAATCCCAAAGAAATAATATGTTAAAATAAGAAATTCCATATTCAACTTGTATGCCTGATATCACAGTACCTGAGACTGTGGATTTATTATGACACTATAGATATGAAATCAAGATGCTTAACCTCTGGATTCTTAATAAATGTTTTTCCTTAATTTATTTTAAGTCTATTGCCAAAACTTGTTATATCCCAATCATGATAAAATAGGGCTGTGTTACAAAGAAATAACATTTCCAAAACCAGAAATTAAAAGGAAAAAAATACATATATAGAAACCTCTTTTTAAAAACTTGACATTAAAAATAATCTAAAATGAACCCATAAATTTCTATTAAATCACCATCTTGACAACCAAAGTTTATGCATCTAAATGTGTAACAGACATTACATACTATTTTGGAATATTTTCACCCTGTAGCTATGAATAATGAGTGTTCAGGGAGAAATAATGCCATAGCAGCCAGTAATATATAGGTTTTGGTCATAAAACAAAAAATCAAAACAATTTCTTGGTTTTCCCAAATAGACGGTATTTTGTTTTTGCTTCTGGGTTGGAAGTGAAAGTTAAATTGGGAGAAAGAATAGAAATAGAAAGCAAAGGCCCTGAAGACCAACGTTTTCTGCTCAAAATGTTGCCGTGAGCTACTTGAGATCTTGCACAAAAGAACAAAATGGCTATACTGTTTTAATTGACATAGACTTGGTTAAGCTTGTCCTGCTTTCTGGGATTCAGATTTAATAAAGCCTTCTTGAGAAGCTGGGATCCTCTGAACATTAGCCATATAAAATGTCAACCAAGCTCTTCAACTTGCTGGGCTCACGTACAGAAGGCCATTTACTAGAGGTAAGAGCACACACATCATCACATCAGTGGATGCCCAGGGTAAAAGACATTCTGGGTCCTGTTGATCCTTTGCAAACTGTTTGCCTTACATTATTTGCATGGGTGGCTATCTTTGTCATAAAACCCGTTTTGTTTGCTTTCTAGAATCACTTCATCACCAATGACAAATATTACAAAGCATTTTACATGGGAAAGATATTATTCTAGAAGTTCAGGCTGTAAAGTGAAAGGAGAGAGTCTCACAATTCAAGGAGCATATATTATAGTTGGGGATAGAACCAATCAAAGGCCTGAAACTATAAACAGTAATGTAAACGTGGGGCAAGGCAGCAAACTTATATCTCAGTGGGATTCCAATGTGCACAGACATGACCAGTTGTCTGGTTGGGTGGGCCCACAGGAAGTCTATTTACCTGATTATTGAACAGCTACTTCAAAAAAAAAAAAAAAAAAAACCCTCCCTAACAGAAAAAAAAAGGTCAGGAATGACATGCTCTTACCAGTAACAAAGCATAAGGAAATAATGTTCCAAGTAAAACCCAATAGTCATACTGTCTCTAACCCAACCCTAAGGGAACATTGCTTGGATTCTAAGAAGAAATTAAGCTGTAAGTAAATATTTACTTTCACTAAAACTCTGTAGAACATTCTAGAAAGAACATGCTTCAATATCCTTATAGTAGAGTATAACGAAGGAGGACTATGATAGCCATTGCTGCTATTCTCCAAATATTCCCAGCTCTCCATTTTCTGAACATATAAATTGGATCATACTTCTTGGCACCCTTGTGTTTGGGTGATCTTTTTAAAATTTTTTTTTGTTTCTTTGTTTTGGTCATAGATGACAGCAGAGTGTATTTTGACGTATCATACATACATGGAGTATAACTTCCCATTCTTGTGGTTGTACATGATGTGGAGTTACACTGGTCACATATTCATATATGAACACAGGAAAGTTATGTCCCATTCCTTCTACTGTTGAGTGATCTTTATAACTAATTCTGACATATGCACAGACATGCAAGTGGTACAGTTTGATTCTCATGTGAACACCCACCAGAAAGGATCTACCAAGGAGGAGGCACTGAACAACCAAGAAGAAAACCAATCTGGTCAGTTGATGTCAGTCAGCCCTTATCATTAGCCACTACAGAACCAGCATGAAGGAAATAATGGAGTAATCATGGTGGTATAGATGGAGGTCCAACAAGAATCTTTTACTGCCATCTGTCAGTAACATAGCTCAATACTGAGCTTCCAATCTGGTAGATTTCCTGGAGGGGAAAGGCCACTTGGTAGCAGTTGACTTCAGTGAATTCCTTCCATTGTAGAAAATCCAGCCATCATTCTCTTGGGACACTTTGTCCAATTGTGGGTTTGCTTTTGCTGCCTGCAGAGCCTCAGTCAGATCTACTGTGAAGGGACTTACAAAGTACCTGATCCACAAGGATGGAATCATGTATAACACTATGTGATCAGGATGCTTCATTTCATACCACAGGAGGTAGGGAAGTGGGTCCATGGTCATGGGATCTAGTGGTTATATTATATACTGCATCATCCAGAATGCAACTGGCCGTCAAAGAGCAATGGAATTGCCTGCCAAAGACACAATTGAAATGCGAGCTCAGAGGCAAGACTACAAGGATGGAGTGCCAGGCTCTAGGATTCAATATACACATTGAATCAGAGACCTCTACATGGCACTATATGCCCCACAGGAAGAACATATTTGTCTGTGAACCAAGAAGGGAAAATAGGTTATTTCCATTATTACCAGTGCCCCACTGGGAGACTCTGCTTCCCATCAACTTCCCATCCCTTCAACCTTGAACTCTGCAGGATTAGGATGCTCCAAGTGGGTTGCACTCTTCTATGCCCACCTCCTCTGGTACTGAGGATTGAACCCAGGGGTGCTCTCCCACTGAGCTACATCCCCACCGCTTCTCTCTCTCTCTCTCTCTCTCTCTCTCTCTCTCTCTCTCTCTCTCTCTGGACTCATAAGTTGCCAAGGGCAGCCTCAAACTTGTAATCACTTGTAATCTCCCTGCTTCAGCCTCCCAAATTGCTGGGATTGCAGGCAAGCACCACTGCACCTGGCTAAGGGGTGCATTTATTTATTTATTTATTTTTTGCTTTTGTACCAGGGATTGAACCCAGGGATGCTTAACAACTGAACTACATTCCCAGCCCCAAGAGTCTTGCTAAGTTGCTTAGGGCCTCGCTAAATTGTTGAGGCTGGCTTCAAACTCCTGATCCTCCTGCCTCAGCCTCCTAAACTGCTGGGATTAAAGGTGTGTGCCACTGTGCCCAGCAAAGGGCACACTCTTGCCCCCCAAATCTACCTTCAGAGGACACAGCAAGCTACAGCTACTACCCAGACACTTTTTGCTCTTTATGTCTTGAGTCCAACAAGCACACACAGAAGTCTACATCTTGTATGGGGTAATTGACCCTGACCAGCAGATGGTAGGACTACTTTTTACAATGAGGCAGAGAAGAATACATTGGAACCCAGATGACTCACTTGGGTACCTCATGGTACTCTCTCACCCAACTGTGACTATGAGAAGACACATGCATCAAACTCCACATGAAAAAGGGAGCAGTTCCTGGTGCTTAGACTCCTCTAGCTTAAGTTCCATTTCTGGGAAGGCCGCTGAGAGCAGCAGAGGTGGTAGCTGAGGTTAAAGGGAATTTAGAAAGGATGGTGGAGGAGGAAGATAACAAAAACCATTTGCAGCCTCAAATCTAACTGACGGGTTAGGGTTAGGGTTAGGGATGCAGTTCATGTCATCAATTTCACCTAAGTTTCCCCATGGGAAAAAAGATCCTGGCATTCTGAACTGATTCCTGAACCTGTATGTAGAAGTAGATGCATATGTCAGTCATGGAGGGAAAGTTTTTGACTACACAGAGTCATTTCTCTACCATATCCCTCCCCCAACCCCATCAATTGAGGCCACAGAGATTTAACTCTGATTGAGATCTTCACACTCAGGCACATCAAGAACCTGTCTTCCATGTCTCCACTGCTGCCCCCAAACAAATGAAGTCCTGAGCCCCTAATTGGCTTTGCCTCCATCTCCTTACTATCACCCTAGACAGAGGATTGCTCTTTTGATATCTACTTCACCTCTCATCTTTCTTTTATAATTATTCTCTTTAGTACTGACAATTTTATCCCATATTATTCAGACTGTGGAAAACATGAATGGGGATAATGCTGCCTAAATAGCACCCTGAGCCAAGAAAGCTATTTAGCAGGTGTTACTGTTCAGATGGTTTCATACAGAATGCCAAAGGACCAAGAATGGTTATATACTCTGCTGATCACATATATTGAAGTCCTATCCTTTCCTCACACTGTTCACAGGTCCACAATATCACAGCTTTACTGAAGTTTATCTTCAGGTTTCAATGTAATAGCCACCTAAAGAGACTTGTAATAGCCACATGGGTACTGCCATGGGTAGTTCCTCTTGTATATGGGCCTAGCACCAAGTTTCCCTGAACCCACTCTTTCCATGGCTACTTGTGACACTTTACATCTGCTCCACAGAGAAACTGTATATGTGTGTGAGTATGTCTTTATAAGGGAGAAGGAGCTTTATATGGCTCACTCTCTGTGACAATAAAGCAGCTTCACATGGTATTGCTCCATCTCTAGATTTGAATACTAAGGTAATTCTCCCTGATATAGGCCTCTAAGTGACTCCTAAGAACCAGAGAAAAAGTGTTGACCATCCAAAGGCATAAAACCACCTGCATGTGGGTGAGGAAAAGCTCAGCAGCCTCAGTTGGATCTAGGGGAGCACTCAGAAGGGAGCCCCGATGGAAAAGATTTTGTCGTCTGAGGAGACAGAAGACACAAAGCTATAACAAAATACAAAGGGAGGCTCAAAACGGGACAGTTTCCAACAATTACATAACAGATACTCTTTCAAGTGCACAGGTAACATTTTTCAAAATTCAACATATATTGGTTTATCAATCAAGTGTGAACAAATTTCATTTCAAAGAATGGAAATTATTCATAGTGTGTTCTCTGATGATGATCTTTAGCTAGACATCAACAACAAAAAGATTACTAGAAAATTAGCAATGGATTGAAAATTAAACAATATACTTCTAAACAGTCCACAGGTCAAAGAAGAAATAAAAATATGAATTAGAAAATATTTTAAATTGAATGATAAAAAAATTATATATTAAAACTTACGGGTACAGCTAGCACAGTACACAGAGGGAAAACTATAGATATAAATACCTATATTAGGAAAGATAGGCTGAAAATCAATGATCTGCATTTCCATTTCAAAATTTGGGAAAATGAGGAAAACAACTCCATTTGCAATAGCCTCAAAAAAAAATAAAATACTTGGGAATCAATCTAATCAAAGAGGTAAAAGATCTCTACCATGAAAACTACAAAACATTGAAGAAAGAAATTGAGGAAGACCTTAGAAGATGGAAAGATCTCCCATGTTCTTGGATAGGCAGAATTAATATTGTCAAAATGGCCATACTTCCAAAGGCACTATACAGATTTAACGCAATTCCAATTAAAATCCCTATGATGTTTCTCATAGAAACAGAAAAAGTAATCATGAAATTCATCTGGAAGAACAAAAGACCCAGAATAGTCAAAGCAATCCTGGGCAGGAAGAGTGATGCATGAGGTATCACTATACCAGACCTTAAACTCTACTATAGGGCAATAGTAACAAAAATAGCATGGTACTGGCACCAAAATAGACAGGTAGATCAATGGTACAGAATAGAGGACACGGACACAAACCCAAATAAATACAATTTTCTCATACTAGACAAAGGTGCCAAAAACTTACAATGGAGAAAAGATAGCCTCTTCAACAAATGGTGCTGGCAAAACTGGAAATCCATATGCAGCATAATGAAACTAAACCCTTATCTCTCACCCTGTACAAAACTCAACTCAAAATGGATCAAGAATCTAGGAATTAGACCTGAGACGCTTCACCAAATAGAAGAAAAAGTAGGCCCAAATCTCCATCTTGTTGGCTTAGGACCAAACTTCCTTAACAAGACCCCCATAGGGCAAGAAATAAAAGCAAGAATCAATAAATGAGATAGATTCAAACCAAAAAGTTTTTTCTCAGCACAGGAAAGAATCAATAATGTGAAAAGAGAGCCTACAGAGTGGGAGAAAATCTTTTCCACACACACTTCAGACAGAGCACTCATCTCCAAAGTTGATAAAGAACTTAAAAAACTTTATGCCCAAAATACAAAGAACCCAATCAATAAATGAGCTAAGGAAATGGGCAGACACTTCATAGAAGAAGATACACAGGTGATCAACAAATATATGAAAAAGTGCTCATCATGCCTAGTAACTAGAGAAATGCAAATTAAAACCACCCTAAGATTTCATCTAACTCCAATTAGAATGGCTATTATCAAGAACACAAGCAAAAATAAGTGTTGGCGTGGATGTGGGGGAAAAGACACACTCACACATTGCTGGTGGAGTTGCAAATTGGTACAGACACTGTGGAAAGCAGTATGGAGATTCCTCAGAAAGCTTGGAATGGACCCACCATTTGACCCAGTTATCCCACTCCTCGGTTTATACCCAAAGGACTTAAAGTCAGCTTACTACAGTGATTCAGCTACATCAATGTTCATAGCAGCTCAATTCACAATAACTAGATTGTAGAACCAACCTAGATGCCCTTCAATTGATGAATGGATAAAGAAACTGTGGTATATATACACAATGGAATATTTCTTAGCCATAAAGAAGAATAAAATTATGGCATTTGCTGGTAAATGGATGAAGTTGGAAAATATCATGCTAAGTGAAATAGGCCAAGCCCAAAAAACCAAAGGCCGAATGTTTTCTCTGATAAGTGCATGACAATATATGATGGGGGGTGGCGGGGGGAAGAGAAGAATGAAGGAACTTTGGATGATGTAGAGGAAAAAGGAGTGGGAGGGGGTGGGAATGGAAAAACAGTAGAATGAAACAGACAGTAATACCCTATATATATGTGTGATTACATGAATGGCATGAGTAAACATTGTGTACAAACATAGAAATGAAAAGTTGTACCCCATTTGTGTACAATGAATCAAAATGTGTCTGTAAAAATAAAAAATATTTTAATAGAAAAAAGAGAGCAACAATTCAAATCCAGAGAAAGTACAAGGAAGGAAATAATAAAGATGACAATGGAAATCAGAGAAGAGAGATAACAGGAAAGTCAATGCAGTCAACAAATGGTTCTTCGTAAAGATTAATAAAATTGATAAAAATAGAGGATATCAGAGAACTTTCTAAGTCTAGGGCCAGAGAGAAACATTAAAGTCTAGACGATGCAAAGGTGACAAAAGGGAGTAGAATGAATACTGAGTAAGGTCCACACAAGTCTATCAATGTGTATTAGCTGCTAATATGTATGGGCATTTAGGGTGTGGTATACGGATCATCAGCCAAGCTCCAGATACTAATTGGCTCTGTCCCCTCCCTGCCATGGAATGGCCTTAACAGGTCCAGATGTGATATGTAGACATGATGAATTCCAGACCAAGAGAGGGCATCTCCCTCCATATCATCTTACCAATCCCGATGGCAAAAACTTCCTCCTTTTTTTCAATACTGGGAATTGAAGCCAGGGGCACTATCATTGAACCACACCCCAGCCCTTTTTTAAAATTTTGAGGCAGTGTCTTACTAAGTTGCTGAAGCTGACCTCACACTTGTGATCCTCCCGCCTCCACCTCTCAAACCACTGGGATTGTAGGCATGTGCCACCTTGCCTGGCTCAAAACTTGCTATTAATATCTCATTGTCCTGACTTGGAACAATACTCTTTCTTAATCAGTTTCTGATAAGAGGATTACCATGATTGGTGCAGACCAATTAAAAAAAACACATTTTACTGAATATGCCTCAAAATATGTGCATAACTTGATATATTTTTATAAACTAAGCCCACCTATGTATTAGATAAGCACTAAAGTAGCACTAAAGAGATTTTAACCTTGTTTGTACCAGAGACTCCTTTGGCAATGTGGTAAAGCCTAGAGTCCCCTTCTAAGAATGTTTTCAAATGTTTAAAATATGTATGATTGTAAAGGAATACAGTTATTTGGAAATGACATTATTAGAATTCCAGTGCATTCATCCAGGTTAATTAAGATTAATTTTGTCATCAACAAACCTGGGATATGGCAGCACGTGTTTCTTTATTAACACATTAAAAAGGAACACTTTTACACTGTTAGTGGGACTATAAATTAGTACTACTGCTATGGAAATCAGTATGGAGGCTCATATAACCCGCTATACCATTTCTCAATATTTACCCTGAAGAATTAAAGTCATCTTACTCCAGTGATACATGCATACCCATGTTTATAGCAGCACAATTCACAAGAGCAAAATTATGGAACCAGCCTATGTGTCCATCCATGGAAGAATGGATATAGAAAATGCAGTGTACATACACAATGGAGTTTTATTCAGCCATAAAGAAGAATGAAATTATCGTACTTGCAGAAAAATGGATGGAACTAGATACCATCATGTCAAGCAAAATAAGTCAAACTCAGAAGATTGAGGGTCATATATTTTCTCTTATATGTGGAAGCTAGAGAGGATAAAAGAAAACAAAGGTGAGGGTGGATCTCCTAAAAATCACAAGGAGTTCAGTAGAGGAAAGGGGTAAGGGGTGGGAAGCAGGGAGGGAGGGATGAAATGCTGGAGAATGATATTGGCCAAATTATATTGTTATATTGTGTACATGTATGAATATATGTAACAACAAATCCCATCATTGTGTACAACAATAATGTACCAATGAAAAATGAGGAAAAAAATAAAATCTGGTTGCAGATATAATTACTATCATAATTTTTTGACTACTTAATGACTTCTTAATTTTTATTTTTACAGACTACATTTTGATTCATTGTACACAAATGGGGCACAATTTTCATTTCTGTGGTTGTACATGATGTAGATTCACACCATTCATGTAATCATACATATACATAGGGTAATACTGTCTGTCTCAGTTCACTATCTTTCCTTCCCCCACCTCCTCCCACCCCATTTTCCCCTACACCATCCAAAGTTCCTCCATTCTTCTCTTGCCCCCCCTTGCACCCCCACATTATATATCATCATCCACTTATCAGAGAAAACATTCAGCCTTTGGTTTTTTGGGCTTGGCTTATTTCACTTAGCATGATATTCTCCAACTCCAACTCCATCCATTCTATCATAATTCTGATGCTGATGAAAAGAAAAGATTCTATTGATGACAAAGTCACAGATACTGCTAATTCTATTGTGGTTTGTTCCCTATACTTATAATTGAAGATAAAGTTACATTTCAGCTAAAGTTTAGTGGAAATGAAGAAGTATTTTTTTCTATGAACAGACATACATCTCTTGAATTCTATCAGTGGACCAATTAAGAGTTCAAGGGTCAGAACTCAAGAACACTTGGAACTTTAGAGTCATCAGTTGGAGTGTTCTGGATGTTGGGAAGTTAAACCTCATGACTTTCCAAGTAAATAAAGGAAATTAGAGTTTTAGATCCCACAGTTTTCTTCATTCATTCATTTTTGCAACAGTTGTTTGTTTATCACATGTAGACTACATATTAAGCACCATGCTATATGCAGATCTACAGCAGGAAATTATGTAAATATGACCTCTCCCCTCAGGTAATTTATCATCTAGAGAAGAGAAGAGTAAATAAAGGGAGCAAAGGTGAATTGAAGATTCAAAGTGAGAGAACAAATTGGCCATTTGAACTAGAATCCAGAGAGCTGGTTCAAACCAAAGTATGGGCAAGTTGCTGGCTGAGTTGGCTAAAGTAATAGACAAGAATTTCTCCTGAGTAAGGCAGACTTTTCAGTGGTGCCACTCTGGACCCATAGTGATCCCCTCCCTAGAGTAGTCTTATCTATCTTAAATTTTGGTCTTCAGTCTAGTGGCTAGTTCCATTTAATTTGGTACTGCGTCTTTGTATCCCTCCAAAATTTGTATGTCAAAACCTGATTCCAACTGTGATGATATTAAAAAGTAGGGCTTTGGGGAGTGATTAGGTCATGAGAGAAGACCCTTTATGAAAGTGCCCTGTAAAAGGGATCCCAGGGGCTCTGTCACCTCTTCTGTCATGAGAGGACACAGAAGAAGCCATCTGTGAACTAGGATGCAGGTTCTCACTAGATACCAAACCTGCTGGCACCTTGTGCTCAGACCTTCTAGCCACCAGAACTGCAAGAAATAAATGTCTGTTGTTTATAAGCCACCAGTCTAAGGTATGTTGTTATAGCAGCCCAAATGACTAAGATACCATCTAATAAAGACCCCTATGACTCTCCTTCCTATGTTGCTGTTCTCCACCAAAACATTCTGTCAAAGCCAAGAGTTTACTCTTTCAGTGATTTATCTTACAATACTATCCACAACTACACATTATCTCTCTGACTTGCAACTTCCAATATAAATAAAGGCAGTTCAGTGAACACCTTGATATCCTGAAAAAATAGAGCTTCATTTCACCCTTTCCTCCTGCATTATAAAACATCTACTGAGCACCTACCAGATAATAATCATGATACTGTGAACAAAGGATACAAAGACATGGCCCTGACCTCAAACAAGGGTTAACAAACTTTGGCTGTCAAAGAGCAGAGAATAAATATTTTTCAGGTCATACAGTTTGTTTTTGCATATGTTAGTTGGCTTGCTGTCACTGGAACCAAAAGACCTGATGAGAACAACTTAGAGGAGGAATTTTATTTTGGCTCACAGTTTTACAGGTTCAGTCCATGGTTGGGCCCTGGACCCGAGATGAGGCAGCACACCATGGTAGAAGGGCATGGTAGAGAAAAGATACTTAATTCAAGACAGTCAGGAAGCAGAAAGCTCTGCTCACCAGGGACAAAATATAAACCCCAAAGACATGCCTCCAGTGAGCTACTTCCTCCAGTCACATCCTACCTGCTTACATTTACCACCCATTAATCCATTCAAATTATTAATCCAAATGGATTAAGTTATAGCTCTAATAATCTAATCTTTTCACCTCTGAACATTCCTGCAAGAATTGTCTCACTCATGAACTTTTGGGGAATTTCTTATATCCAAACCAGTGTCTCTGCCACTATAGCATGAAAGTAGCCATAGACTATATAAATAAATGGCATGACTGTGTTCCAATAAAACTTTATTTACAGACACAGAAATATAGACTTCATGTAGGTTTTACAAGCCACAAACATTTGTTTTTTTGATTTATTTACTCATTTAAATATGCAAAACCCATTCTTAGCTCACTGGCCATATAAAAACAAGAGGTGGGCAGATTTGGTTCACCAGTCCTTATTGGTTGGTTCCTCTTGCTATAGCAATAACTGAGGGGAATGAAATGGAAAGCTCCCATTCCCTCCTTGGTAAAATGTCAACTTGAAGATAAAGCACATTCCTGCAGGCTGAGCACTTCTATCTTCATCCTGAATTTTCTCTCTAAAAATTCAAGTGTAATATTACATACATGGCTAAAATTATATCTCATTGCTTTGAAAAACAAGTAAGGTGGACAAGATAGACAAAAACAAGTTTTCAAAATGCAATTCTATAACCCTATGCAATATCCACCTTCAAATTGCCAATATTGCAACCCGCTTCGCAATTTCATCAAACTGGCAGAAACAATTGGATGGGGTTGGAAAGCGATGACTTGCCAAGTGTCGCTTGAGCCAGCAGGGGCTGGAAACAGCCTTGCTGACGAGGCTCCAGCTTGGTGAGTGCACACACAGCTATAACCAACCTGTTCTCAACCAAGTAATTACCTTCTCCTAGGGAGAGAGTGTGGTATTAAAAAATTGCAGAACTACAACACACTGTGTGGGGAGAGGAATAGCAAGGCAGAGAAAGAGAAAGGAAGGGAAATAGGAGAGGTCTGCAAGAGGAAATAAATTCCTGGAAGATACAAGAGAAGATGGATATGGAGAGAATCGCTAAAATTCCATCTGGGAAAATGGTCCAGGAGATGGAAAGGAAAACTAAAGGACTGGCAGGTGAACAAGCCTGGCTTTTAATGGCTTAATAATAGGGATGTTTGGTAACCAATGAGGTTAATGCACGAGTGACATAAACCAGCAGGGGGTCTTGCAGGAGACTCGCTGCACATACTAATTGAAGGACATTTAATACAGGATAATGGCAGAAAGATAGGGCTGCGGCTGAATCCACTTCCCTTCATTCACAAAGGATGAGCTGGCAGAATTTAATAGCTTGGCACTGTCATTTAAAAGGAACAGCAGTATTGATTGAAATAAAGTCTTCTTTTTAATGTGGGAACAAACGGAGGGAATAAAGCAAGAAAGGAAGGAAGGAAATGAGGTAGGGAAGGGAGAAAAAGGGAAGTTAACAAATGAAGTTAATGAGAGACCCTGTGGCTGTGATTTCAGGGTTAGAGAGCTATTATTTGCCATTCATTAGAAAATGCCCTATTAATGCAGTTGATCACTAGGCTGGCTTCTCAAACTTGGATGTGCAAACAAATCACCCCAGGAGCTCATTAAAAGACAGATTTTGATTCTGATTTTTATTTGGTAGGACCAGGGTGGGTTCCATAATTCTGCATTTCTAGCAAACTTCTGGTTGATATGATGCTGCTGGTCCAAAGACCACACTGAGTAACAAGGCTATAAACATACCATCTTCCAGTACTGTAGCCACTAGTAACACATAGCTATTAAGCACTTGAAATGTGGACACAGTCCTAGATAAGATGTTGTAGATTTTGAAGACTTAGTTTAAAAAAAATCTAAAATACATCATTAATAATTATATTGTCAGTCTTGGTGGTACATGCCTGTAATCTCAGCAACCTAGAAAGCTGAGGCAAGAGGATCACAAATTCAAGACCAGCCTGCACAACCTAGCAAGACCCTGTCTCAAAATACTAACTAAAAAGGGCTGGGGATGCAGCTCAGTGGTAGAGAACCTCTGGGTTCAATCCCCCATACAGAAAATAAATAAATCTCTTATATTGATGACCTGTTGAGATGATAATATTTGGATATATTGGGTTAAATATATTATCACAATTAATTTCTCCTATTTGTTTTACTCTTTAAAACATGGCTACTAGGAAAAATGTCAACCTACACATGGGCTTGTGTTCTATGTCTATTAGGCAGCACAGCACTAAGCTCTTCCTCTCATTGTCTCCTGTGGTTGACATTATAAAAACTGTTCTGAGCAGTTTGTATGGTTAACCCATGAGTGATGGGCAATGCAGCCTCTTCCCTATTTTCCTTTCTTTCTCTTCTCCCTATTCCCTGCAGATTCTGCTCTCCCAGTTTTCACCAGGAAAATATAAGGAAATCTTGGGCACTTTAAGAAAAGGTGTCCATGAACTCATTGCTCCACACTAACTCATTCATTTTAACACAAGCATTCACTTCAGTGCAGCCCATGGTTCATTTGTTGAATTGACACGGCAAAAATAGGGCATCGATGCTGTGCTTGAACTCATAGTCTAGAGGGACAAAATAAAGACACATAACACAATGAATGTACTGTATGATATAATAAAAGTACATAAAAGGCACCAGTAGAGAACATGCCTTAATGCCAGTCCTGTTGGCCTGAACTTCCTTTTCTTCTGCACATTATTAGCTAATAAGCAAGTGAATTAAACAATCCATGCCTAAGTTTCTGCATCTGCTTAACAGGAATAATGATAGTAACCCATTTCATAGTGTTGATGTGAAAACTAAGTGAGTTCATATTTATAAAGGACTTAGGTCAATGTTTGATACAGTGAGTTCCATAGACATACTAAATAGACAGACTTGATTTGCCATTGTCAATCTGTTGATGAATGTTTTTAGGCATACATGTTTAAATATAATTATGATCCCATCCAATCTTGACCTGAAATTCAGCACTAAGATGACCTGGAAAATAACTCCAAGGGATAAATAGTACTTGATTCACATGACTGAATGCAGAAATGAAAAAAGAAATAAAGGATTGTTTTTCACAACACTATGGATGTACTTCACAGAACTAATGTTGAACAAAAGAAGCTCAACACCAAAGAATACATTCTATGTGATTCCATTTATATATAGTTCAAAAATATGCAAAACCAATCTATGGCAAAAAATTGTCTTGGCTTTTGGAGTGGCAATGACTAGGTATTTATGAAGTAGGCATCTTGGTGCTAGTAATATACATCTTAACCTGGGTGGTGGTTACAAATGGGTATGCTCACTCTGTTAAAATCTATCAAGCTGTACACTTGGAATTTCTGTGCTTTGTGGTACATATATTATTCCACAATTTAAACAAAAGAAGGAAAGGAAAGCTGCAGAGAGTTCTTTCTTGGAAAATCCAGCCTTGAACACTGGGTACAAAAATACCAAAAATACTTAACAATGAGAGGTCAACTGAACACTTATAAAATTATGAGATTCATTTTGCTTCTGTTCCAATTCTTTTGATCTTTGATCAAGAACTAAATCCTTCCTAGAGTAGGAAAAATGGGTGAAAGAGGTGAGACAATCAAAGCAAATGGGGAAAACCAGAATGTAGAGGAGATTCTGAAGAGATGTAGAAGCCCTAGAAGCCCCCCAGAAATGTGTGAAGAGCAGTCTACATAGCTCAGAGAGTAGAAGGTGCTTGGATAGAGAAATACTAGCCAAATGTTCTGTTTCAGACATCTTTCTGAGACTTTCTTCTTCCCTAAGATTTTTCCGAACACCCTCATATCTTAGAGTTTCACCTGTAGGGTTCTTCAGTCCCCCATGGAACTATTAGGTTTTGCAAAGTGCTTCCTTATTTCATTTTTAAAAAGCACTAGGAGTATTGCAGGAGGATTCAGCAGACTCTGAGAAGATAGCTTCAGAGAATATCCAAAGGACATAGCAAAAGGACACAGAACCCAGAATAGTCTTATTTATGAATATGGGGAAATCATCTAATGTCCACGAGGTATATGTGCCAAAAAAGAAATATTCATAATTATTTGTACTTTGTCTCATAAATGATGTATTAATTTTGAAAACTATTTTTTTATTTTAATTAGTTCTTTTTAGTTATATGTAACAGCAAAATTAAATTTGACATAAATATACAAGCATGGAATAAATCTTGTTCTAATTCAGATCCCATACCTCTTCTTCCCCTTCCCTCCCCACACCTCCTGCTCTCTTCCTTCTATTGACCTTTCTGCCATTTACCTAGTTATTTTTTTAATTAATTTCTTGTGGATGTACTGTATTTCTTAAGAGTCACATGTTAATACAAAGAAAAATTGTTTTTTAAATGTCATTACCATTAAATCAATAAAAATGCACTATTATTTTTAATATCCTCCATTTTGTGAATAACAGGGCAGGGTTGAAGATAAAAAGGTGGGAGAATTGAGTTGTTGTTGCAGACTAGTCACTGTCTAGGTGTAAGACTTTACCTATCTGAATTAGTTACTCTGAGAAGGAGGAAAAACAGAAGGCTCTAGGCTTTATAACATTTAAGTTTTCTGTTTTAGCCTGTTTTGTGCTACTATAACAGAATATCACATATGAAGTAATTTCTAAAGACAGAGATTTATTTCTTACAATTCTGAAAGCTGGGAAGTCCAAGGCTGAGGGGTCTGCATCTGGCAAGGACATTCTTGCCATATCATCCCATGGCAGAAGGTGGAAGGGTAGGAGAGTATATGCAAGAGTGAGAAAGAGGGGCCAAACTCCCTTTTATAACAAACTCACTCCCCAATGAAGACATTAATCCATTTATAAAGGCAGAGCCCTCATAACCTAATCACCTCTCAAAAGTCACACCTGAGAGCTATGTTTTGTCATGGAAGCCAAACTTAATCGTCTGTGTGGCAAGCCAGAAATGTTAGGAAGTTAACGCCATTTGGAAGAAGTCTTCCTCTAACGACAATGGAGAGTTGGTGTATAAATATCCCAGCTCTCTCACCCTGAAGTAGAGAAACCTGAAGCACATGTTTTATACAGTCTCCCAGAATTTCCCAGTGAAATCAAGTTCCACTCAACCACAGAGGGAATTTACTTGATAATGCACTCCCTTATTTGCTGACTTCTCCTTTCTGTCTCACTTTCCTACTCCCCCACCACAGTTTCTCTCACTACCAAAAGGAACTATAAGTACTTGAATCTTTGTCTTGGCATCTCCCTCTAGATGAACTTAAACTAAGACAAAATGTCACAAACCAAACACTGTGGTAACAGGTAACTTGAAAACAGCAGGAAAAAATGGTTCCCTCCCCAGACATGAATTTTAAGGAGTTTAGCAGATAACATGAACAGGAGAAGAATGGTTGCCATCCAGACACAAAGCTGATGGCAAGACCACTTAACCAACTGCTCTTCTCCTCCCACCCGAATGATACCCCCTTTAGGCATTTTAACTGCTCAAAATGCATGAGAATTATTAGAAGGTTGGAAAACTTGCACCATCTGGCTAAATCCAGTCTGGTGTCTAAGAGACACACTAAATTTGATGTACAATCCATTAAGAAGATAATGAAGTGGCCATTTTTCAAAGATTCAAATTAAGTCACTGGTTAAGAGCTCATTCTTCCAATCTAATAGAAGAGAATTTCAAATCTTCTGTTCCAAATAGTTTTTGCTATCAGCCATATTCAACACCTTATTCTAAAGGATCAGTGTAAGCCTTTTTTTTTAATCAAGAGAAAAGTAGCAATTGGATACCACCATCTCAAAGAAGGCT
The DNA here is from genome assembly GCF_902686455.1 of Sciurus vulgaris. Classification (NCBI taxonomy): domain Eukaryota; kingdom Metazoa; phylum Chordata; class Mammalia; order Rodentia; family Sciuridae; genus Sciurus; species Sciurus vulgaris. The sequence continues at coordinate 124,458,582 of NC_136471.1, read as the reverse complement.
TTCCCTTGACTGCTGTTCTTCTTCCTCTCTCAATGCAGAAGTGTTTTAATCCAGGGAATGTGTAGCAGACACTGTTGAGAAATACTCAATGTTCATTCCCTACCCCTTCTTCCTCCTCCATCACAACCTGCAGAGGCTGGAAAAGTCAGAGACTCACTTTTTTAGTTCCCTTATATAAAGGTGGTTATTTTACCTAAATCAGACTAATGGGACTAATGGAAAAGTCTGCTCTCCCTCTGCAAAGAGAGAGAAGTATGTGAGGAGACCTCTTCTACTGCCCTCCCCTTCCTGTACAGATATGATAGTTAAAGGCCTGGAAGCCATCTTGTGACCATGAGGGGAGACTACCAGAACACTGAGAATGGGCAAAAGGGAGAGTGGAAAGATCATGGATCACTGGGACACTGTGGAGCTAAGGAATCAACTGTGAGATCACACACCATCTTCTTGTTAAATGAATCAAAAATACCCCTCTGGTTTAAGTAACTGCTTGTTCATGCTGTCAAAAGCATTCCCAACTGACATATTTTTAAGGTAAATTTTTAATTGAAATATAACATATGTACAGAAATACACACAAATCGTAAGTATACAACTTGAAGTATTTTCACAGAATGTCTTTAGTTTTAAATCCCCATCACCCAAATACTTTGAAAATAGCCATAGTGGTTAAGAGCAGGCCCTGAAGCCAGATTACTGGGTTTGAAACCCATGGTACCAACTAACTTGATGACTTGGGGCAAATTATTGAATGCCTCCATGCCTTGGTTTTCTCTCTTGTAATCTGTGAATGACAATATTATTTTGTGGGGGGATGATAAGGATTAAATATGTTAATTTTTAAACTTATATACCTAGTATCTAATAAACACGAATAACTTTTGTTAGATATAAATAATGTTAACCAGGGTATAATTCAGGAGGAAGATAGAGCAGGATGAATCTAGAAGATAGAGTAGGTATTTGAAGAACTGGGATGACATTGGAAGTTAAAAGTACCTAATGAGCTAGGAAATACTAAAGCTATTCTACAACTAGAACCACATGGTGGAGATTACTAGAACTTGTTTGAGGCTTCAAAATCTCCAGTATAGCAGTTCTTGGCCAGGACCCAGTGATGTGCCTCTGGAAAACCATAACCCCCACTATAGCAAACAAAGTGAGCCAAAATTGGCATATGTGTGTTTTACTGAAGAGCTATACCGAGTTTTCATCAGACTCTCAAAGGCACTCATGATTCATAAAAGGTTAAAAATCACAGACAAGCTCATCTACCTGATGTCATAGCTATGACCCAGAGAGGGGCCATCTAATACTTCAACTAATTGTCATGTTTAACTTTAGGTACATCTTCCCAGGAGAAAAATGGGTGAAAAATGTTATTCTACCCCCAAATTCTACAATTTTCCAATTGAAAGAACTTAGTAGCTCTTTAAATAGAATCTAGCTACATTTACGATGAAGAATCCAAGTTCTAGTGAGGTTAATATGAACTATTAGGCATCCCAGAGAGAAACCAAGCCATGGTTGACCAGGTCTTCAGGTTTGGCATCTAATTTTCCCCCACAGTAATATTTTGGTAGCCCAAAATTCTACCAGCTCATTTCACAGTCTAATCCTGGTCATAATTGTTAAATGCTCTGTATACTGAACCCTTCCAATGTGGTTGCTAAGGCTGGGGGCAGTGGCACACACCTGTAATCTCAGTGACTGGGGAGGCTGAGACAGGAGGATCACAAGTTCAAAGCCAGCCTCAGCAACTTAGTGAGACCCTAAGCAACTCAGTGAGACCCCAATTCTAAATAAAACACAAAAAAGTTTGGGAATGTGACTCAGTGGTTAAGTGCCCCTGAATTCAGTCCCTGGTACCAAAAAAGAAATGTGGTTTCTAAGGATAACCAGGACCAAAGGACTTCAAATGTTCTATCCCTTTCACTGCTATAAGCTTCAGAGTGATTATAATTAGCCGCACATCTTGTAAGTATCAGGTAAAAATGGGAAGATAAAGCAAAGAATTCTCAACCAACCCAATTTATCATTGCAATGCTCTTTCATCATCTTTTTTTTTTGCCTCTTCCTCTTCTTTGATAAATCTTTAAGATCTGCTTTCTGAGTGCTATGTACTTGCACAAAGTATAAGAGGCACAGAAATAGTAGTTAGGTAAAATCTGTATAAATAGGTTCTAAATACAGATTGCTCTTTCAAGGGTGCAATGACAAGGTTGATGGCAGGGGTGAGTGGCACTGATATTACACAGTTTATAATAGATTAATCCTTAAGGATGATTATATTGGGTCTGGTATCAGGTTCTAATTAAATAAGGTGTATGTGTGTGTATGTGTGTGTCCATGTAAGTTTAGAGACAAACTTGAATGTCCTGGCTCTAAAACTTGCCAGCTGCCCAAATGGCTTTCTCATTTCTATTTGGTTTTTGATTAATGTCATATCTGAATTTTCAGTAGATCTGGACCACTTTAATTCTGTGGGAAGGAAAAGGAACAAGAAAAGGAAAATAGGTTCATATAGCTGGGGCCACATTAGCCTGGCCACAATTTAAGATTGAGAGATCACTCAGACCTCTTGTTAAATGTAATGTGGCACTGATTGATAATGACATCTTTATTACTGGAGGAGGAAGTTTTTTGCTGTGGTTCCTGTTGTACATCACAAATAAAAATAATAGGTATAATCACAGTTTTCATTCTGTATTTATTTTTAGATTGTATCATCTTTCTCCTGAAAACCTCATCATTCCTCTGCCTTCTTTTTTTATTACTTTTTCAGTTGTCAATTGACCTTTACTTTTTATTTATTTGTATGTGGTGCTGAGAATTGAACCCAGTACCTCACACATGCTAGGCAAGAGCTCTGCCACTGAGTCACATCCCCAACCCCCTCTGCCTACTTTCTTCTGAAAAGAATAGAACACAGCTCTCTTCCCCATCCCCAGGCTAACAGCCACACTTTCATTTTGCAAAACACTGGGCCTGTGAAGAGCTGCCCAAAATGATAAAAAATAGCCAAGAGCCCACACTCTCTCAGGAAGGTCCTGATTCACTTCTCTTTGTGACCCAGAAAGCTGAGTGGGTGACCTTTCTGCCTGAGCCAGGGAGAGCACAGGATATGACTGAATGGAAAGTAGTTTGTTCTCAGGCAGGCAAGTCAGAGGAAAGGACACTTAGAACCAAGGAATGAATAGTGCTTTCTCAGACCATCATGGCCCCACAGGGAAGATGGCTTCTCCCTTCTGCCCCACTCACCTGTGAATCCATTTATCCTCCTGCTCTTTTTAGAGTTATGGACTGGGTTAGTCCATTTTCAACAGACTTAGATAAATTGGAAGGTGTGGGGAATGAGGGAAACGGAGAGAACAGTGAGGGAACCAGATGAAGAAAAATGTACTTAAATTTTTCTCAGGGAAAAAAAAATCATAATTTTAGAAATTTCCTAAGGAGCAATAATAGGTGGTTAAATCCAGGCTACTATCATTTTCTGTCCTCCAAGTTGGCCAGGGAGGCAATTTTAAGCTATTTCCACATAAATATTTACCTTAATTCATGCGTTTTTATAAAGGTAGATTATATTAAAGGCAATTGCAATTCCAAATATGTAGATTAAATGAATTAATCACTGAAACTTATTCCAACTACAGCCAAGCCTAATTCCCAGGAGTTCTACTAGCTCCCTCAAAATGAAAAATGGTTAGGGGATTGGCACTACCAGGTATGGAAGGCAGCAACTGGAGGCTGAGTCCCATGAGACCGAATTGTAGAAAGCAGAGGCACATCTCACAGTAAGACCTGGTGAGCTGACTTCCCATTTGGATCTGCTCTTTCTCAGAGTCTTAACACCCATAAGCAGCTTTTTTAAATCCCCAAGTGCAGGAGAAAATCAACTGGCCGAAGCTCACAGAAGCCTCCTTACATCTCCCTTAAATATTGTTCCCATCTGGCCACTCTGAGTCCACAAGTCTTCAATCCAAAGACTATTTATTGGAAGCCTTTCTGAGGGACTATTTTTCTCTGTTTCCAGACCCTTAAAGTGAAGTCTCAAGGATCCTGAGCCTGTTTTCTCTCTGCCTGTCGCCAGCAAGCCTGATACACCGCAGAAGGCTTCCGGAGCCCATTAGAGCTACATCAGGTAGACTGGCAGAAAATGCAAATACAAGTTCAGGAGGTCTGGGGCAGGAAAATAAATGCCCCCAACAATAGCATGGCAAGATGGTCCTGGCCTCTGCAGAGGATAGCTCCTTCAGGAAGCTTCCCCACAGGCTCAGAACAAAGGATTTCTTTCCCCTGCCTCTCAGTCAACAGTACAAGGTTTAGGTTGTGACCAAATCATGACCCCTAATCATGGCCACTAGTCCCTCCCCACCCCCCCACCCGACTTTCAAGCTCCAAAAGGCAAAATTGGAACAAAAGACATTTTTCTTTCTATTTTTAACACAGTGTATATTAGCAATAAATTAACACTCTCCTTCCAGCACCTTTTAAGCACCATCAGGGGCCAATTCTTTTTACTATATTGCCTATGGATCATGCTGTCACTGAACGCAACACAGTAAAAGAGCTCTTGAAACCAGTGTTCTCACAGCCCTGCACTGCACATCTTCTGGAAGCTACTTTGGGTGGGAAAACCAGAAGTCTGCAGCTGTGGTTTCTGGTATGATCCTAGCAAGGGTGGGGGATAGATATTGCTGTTCCTTCTGCTCTGGAAAAAGCAAAGAGGTGAAGATTAATGCAAATGAGAGCAACTTGCAAGGGAAAACTTACCTTTTTATAGATTTTTCAGTATTTAGAAGGAGAACAAATGAAGAGATAAGACTCAGAAAAATCTGAATTAACTCCTTATTTGCCACACCTTTGAGCAGAAATGGTATTCCATGGCCCACTAAATAGCAATAATTCCTTGGGTCTCACAGCCATTGTGGCTACTGATGATCAAAATAAAAACTGATTTCACAGGTCCAAGTACCCTAATCATTTCTTTCAAGACTATTTATTTACATGTTAGCATCTACTTAGGCTGTGGGCAGACAGAAAAGTGTTCTCCCTCAATATTGTCATTTTAAAGACATTGGAGTAATGGCAAGTTGATGACATTTCAAAATCAGATGTCTTGATGATTTCCTAAACAGGCAAAATAATTCTTTGTTTACAACTAAGAATACTCTGCGGGTTCAAGATCTGTCCAGACCATATTAATGCCATTTCAGTTAATTTGCGTGGACAGATCTTGAAGTCCAAGAATGGTCATAATCATTACATAGATTAACCTATCTGCTCAGGGAATGCCCAAGACATCTGATTTCGGAATCTCACCAATTCCCCATTATTCTAGTGTATAAATGCATGCATTATGGAGGCAGACACCTGGATTCAAATTCCAAATCTGCCAATTACTAAGGTATGTAATTTGAGCAGGTGACCTAACCTCTCTGTTCCTTGGTATCCTCATTTATAGAAGGGGGATATTAATATTAATATTAGGGTTGTTATGAAGATTAACTGAGGTAATACTTATGAATGCATAAAATAGTTTCCACATAAATGCCATAAGAGTTTGTAAAATTCAGAGTTGGCACAGTGTCTCACACTCTGCTTTTCATCAACTGCTTGAATTTTTAAATCTCAAGGAAGGAACTCACCATGAAAAAAAAGAAAAAAAATCTTCTGTCCCTTCCCCAAAGACTTGGTATGCCCATGCAGACCACTGCTTTAGAAAGCTGAGCCCCATATGAACAAAGATGATGTTCTTGTTATGGTGGTTCCTGTGCCCAAGATCTGTGCACACACACACACACAAAAAAAAAAAAAAAAAAAAAATCAGATGTTCTTTGTGAAAATGACCAAGTGAGAGCTTGTGCAAAAGAAAACTCTACTCCACAGTGAAATTCCAAACTATTGGACTTGGAGCTTGTATCTCATTCATTCTCTGCTAGACTGAGAGACTTAACATTGGCCTTGACCTTCTTAGATAAGGGCAGATGGGTTTTTGGTTCTGGAGTTAGCTGTTCTGAAGAAGAATCCCTGGGAGACAGTAAATCAAAGCCTGTAGAATTTCTGAAAGGCAGACAAGAAAACACTGAGGAGAAATATATTGCTGTATCCACAATGGTACAAAAATGGTTCAAGGGTTTGTTTAGCCTGGGAGTTATTTCCCCTTTTTCTTTGTTGTGAAAAGGCAAGAAAGCACACATTGGAAGGAAAACTTCCAGAAGTCAAACAACATCCCATTTTTATCTCCAAATCATGGGCCACAAGTCCTACTCCCTCCCCTGCCCCAGGGTGAAAATTGGGTTTGAGATCAAAGAAAGTAACAGAGAAAGATTTCCAGGGCTGCTAAAATAATGAGAAGATTCTGATCAAGAAGTCTTCCTTATTAACCCTTTAATATTGAGGCTTCCTCTCCATCCAATGGGCAAATACCTTCTTCCCCATGATGGGATGAGTTCTGCAGACAGGAACGCACCTCAGAATATTCATGGGGGTGCTCCAGCCAGTCAGGATAGGAAGGAAAAGAGAATGAGTAGAGACATGGCAGCAAGTTAACTAGAATTCTGCTTTTTGAGCCAGTAGGATTGGGCTGAGAGGGACAGTGGCAGATATAAATTAGAGAGGCCCCAAAGCCCTCTCTTAATCCTGCTGCTGATCAGATATCCATGCCACACATAAACCGCGTTAAATCACAAGTGTCACAGTTAAAATAACATTACAGGTCTGGTTAAACCTCCGGGTGCCCAGGGAATTTAGAGTTAAGATTCCAAAACTAGGAGGCTGTCCCAAGTGCCCTTGCACTGGGGCTGCAGTGAGAATTTCAACAAAGTTTCAGCTTATGAATTGCAATCTGGGCCTGTGCTGCTCTGCTCTTTCCTCTGGCCAGGCCACCCCACATCTCACAGGGAAACCTTAGTACCTTTTTCCCCAAGATTGGGAAACAATCTAACCACCACATGCAATGAGGCTGTGAGCATGTGTTGGATGGAGAATCTTCACTGGGAAACAATCTCCCTTTCTTCAGAGATTTATGGTTGAACTGAGTCCCTCCAAAAGTAGGGTGGACCTTAATCCTACATGACTAGTGTGCTCTTATTAGAAGACAGAAGACAGTCACAGAAAAACAGAGGTAGAAGTTGGAGTTAGTTACCATACACCAAGGAATGCCTGGGGCTAACCAAAACCTGAAAAAGGCATGGAATTATCTGTCACTCAAGACTTTGGAGAAAGTACAGCTCTGCCAACACTTTGATTTCTGATTTCTATCCTTCAGAATCGAGAAGAAATTTCTGCTGTTTTAAGCTACCCAGTTTGTGGCATTTTGTTACAGCAGACCTAGCAGACAAATGCAACTAGTTTTAACCCCTTCCTTGGCTTACTGGCCACCCACTTCCATTTACAATTACCCCAAACATCAGAAGTATGGAATCAAGGGTGAAGAATCCCAGAGAACAAGTTTGGCGCATAAGCATTGAGTACCATGAGAGGAGAATGCAATGTCCTCTTTCTAATGCCAAATGTGGCCAAACCAAGGCCACTATATCTTCCTGGTAAAAATCTACAATGGCTGGAACCACCTCTCCCTGCAGGTCACAGTGGCCACAAAATTGGAACCAAAAGTTTCACCCAGTCTCTCCTTCTGGCCCCCACAGGCCTCAGCCTAAGCCAGGCCAGCATTTTAAATGAAGATTTGATCCTCCAGGGCTTAGATTAGCAGCCTAGTCAAATGTCTGAGGCGCAGGAGCCAGAGTGGGGGAAGGGGAGCTGGAAGGCGGTAAGATGGGGCCCAGGCTCATGTTTTCTCTGACACAGGCTACAGGGCCACTAAGGTGTAGAAGAGAGATTAAACCAAAGACTGCTATACTTGGGGAATTCAATACTACGAATATTTTAAACAACCCAACTGGACCTCATAATTGTGTGGCAAAGGCTGCAAATGTAAAGTCGGGAGTCTTGGCTCAAATGAGAGGCTCTTTCTGAATAACAATTTATTTTAATTTGAGATTTCTCATACTGTCCATATGGCAGGTCTTCATGGGAAAGCAACTGTCTGGCACTTGATGGGGACATCTGAAGGATGCTTTTTTGGCATACGGAAGGGTTTTTTTTCCCCCATTTAAATCAGTGGTTTGGTTGAGAAGGAGAGTTTGAAAACATTTCCCTAATGTTTCTAGCATTTTTACAACTGGAAATTTATCACCTACTCATGGAAGTTCCAAATTGAAACCCATTTCTCAACCAAATTACCTCTCTTTTAGGCCAATACCAGTTTGCAATTGTGGAGTTCTGTGGGCATTCATCTGAAAATAGAAAATCCTATTTGGATGCATTGAAAAAATAACAACAACCCAGAAATCATGCAAAGAATGCCATGACCTGAAGTAGGGACTGCCTTGCCAAGTATCCCAGGCTCATTGTTGTGGAGTGTCTTCTAGAATATTTTATAATCTATCTCTGGGAGAGAGGCAGGATTTCCAGCCAACTCTGTGTAGGACCCTGGTACCACCACAGATAAAGTGACAGTCTTTACTCTGAGAGTCTTCAAACACATGCTAGGCCCCTGGGGTGTGATATAAGAAAGGGAGCTTGTTTGCTCTCTTTCCCACTTCCTTCTCTAAGTCTTCTTGCCAGCTGCTTCTCTGAGAAAAAAAGAGAGGAGACCCTGGCAGAATCTCAGTTTTGCCCACATTTATGGTTCTACCAGGGAGAAGGGGAACTGAGGGAGGTATCATGAAGTCATTAAACATACTGATAAATTCAAGTCATTTCCTTCCACAGAAACCTCACCGCTCAAACATCAAATTCTCTGAGAGCTTTTCCCTGACTGCAGCATCAAGAATAACATCCCTGAATGAAGGAATGAATTAATGAAATCTTTAGAAGTTCTTTTTTATCCACATATTCTAGCATTCCTTGATTTTTTTCCTTTGTGAATTCCTCTGAACTTTTTCCTTTCATATCTTCCCCAGAAAAGCATTTTCTATATGTTTGGTCAAGGTCATGAGGCATCCAGAACAAGTCTATCTATAAAATGCCTTTCTTCTCATAAGACATGTAATCCAGTTGAGTAACTAAGACTAATCTTGGCTTAAGAAAATTATTAACAAGACAATTGTTCAACTAATGGTTAAATTGGCGAGTAGAAATAATAAAATACTCCAGTAATGAGGGTTGGTGGAGTTCAGAGAAACATTAAGAGCAGCAGTAATCTGTGAGCTGCCCTTGACAGATAGTATTTAACTAGAGCAGGATTTCTCACCTTTGACACTTGGGGCAGACACTTCTTTAATTTGGGGCTGTCCTGTGCACTGCCAGGTGTTTAGCAGCATCCCTAGCCTCTATCCACTAGATGCCTGAAATACCACCTCCCTGGTTATCACCCCCAAAAAAGTCCCCAGACATTGGAAAATGCCTGAGAGGCAGAACATTCCCCAGTTGAGAACCACAGGACTAGACACAGCAAATCAGAATCTAGGCAGTGACTAAGGAAGGGATTGCTCACTTAACTAAGAATCCTCACTAGATCCACAACTGTACCCACTCACAAACATGGCTTACTTGGAGCATGTTAGCCAGCTCCATACACATTCCCTGTACATGTTCTATTAAACCTATACCCCACATTACATTTGGATTCAACTATTAATGTGGTTTCCAAATGCTTTAGTCATGGAGTTTTTTCCAACAAAATCTTACCCAGAAGCACAAATGAATACTAAGGACATAAGCAGAGTAGTTTTTGCTGAAACTTAAAATGCCCTTCTTATGTTTGCCTTAGCTCTGCCCAGTAGCCCAATATACATAGCAATTTCTAGTATGCTTCACATTATGGCAAACATGACAAAGGCAAAGGTGACATTAACCACTACTATGCTAACAAGAATATTGTTGATCAGGAAAAAAAAGCAATGGATTAAGAATTGCAAAACCTAAGAATTTATCTGGAACTTTTTGCTAATTGACTCTGGGTATGTCACCTAACCTCTCTGAACTTGTGATTTTTATTAGATTCTCTAAGAACTCTTTCACCTTCAAAATGTTATGAATATATAAGCATAGTGGTATTGCACAATCTGCATACCCCAAATAAAGATGATGATTATAGAGAAGGTGATTACTTATAATGCCCCCTAAATTTCTTCTGGGAGAAGAGGAAATGGAGAAATGAATCTGACCTCTGAAATTCTCTTTGACTAGCACTTTGACCTTTGTTTGATTCTTCATGCTTAAAATTCACTAGTGCTGTCTGGCTGGCCTTTATTCAAAGCGTCATGATAAATAGAATCACAAATGGAGATGTGACTGGATTTTTTAAAAACTTAAGAATGAAAGTTAGAATGAGACTTTTAAAAGCCAAATACAATAGATTGTTATAGTCACACACACAAGCCCAAACATGAAAAGTCTAAGCATGGTGGAAACCAGACGTACATAAGCTATGGAACTTGGAATCATCACCCTCCTGCCTCAGGGGTACCACTAGCCAGCTCTTGGGACAAGAGGGTTTCACACAATGAGCAGATGCAGAGCACACAGAACATTTCCATCCCCCACCCCAGAATGACTTTCTGTCTTCCCTTACTGCTGCACAAGAGACAGTGGGAATGTGTGTCTTTGCTTTCTGTTTCTGCTCCTTTGTGAAAGAATTTTAAACCTCCTTGCAACCATCTAACGCCACAGGGAAATAGCATGAAACCACAGCTACCAAACAATGATACTAAAATCCACAACTATGTTTCTATCAAAATATGATACTGTGTTTACAAATTTCCTATTCAGGGGAATAGCTCTGCTTTAAACATAAATGAGGTGTTATGGTAGTCACAATAAATAATGATTTTTAATTGGAATGGAAAAATGATTTTTAAATACCCAGTAATCTGATTCTTAGTGAGAACATGACAGCCATAGGAATTACATTGGTGGTTTAAAATAACTTGCCAGTAGTGGTTATGTCAGGCCATGGGTGGAATATCTCTGGCTGGTGAAGACAACTCACCGTTCTCCAAAGCTATTCGGTATTGATCACTGGCCGGTAAAGGGTAGGGTGTTGTTTCGTGGAATTTCTTTTTCCAAGAATGATTTCTCCTCACACTAGGACTGTTGAAACATTAACATTATTGCAAATTCTTTACATTTTTATGTACTAATTTTGAATCAAAGGACAAAAATGGTTCAAACAATGAAAATGGCATTTTGCAATAACAATTAAGTCAACCTCCATTCACAGTGTACAGTCCCTCTGTTACCAGCATCTTGTATACATCTGTATGAAGATATTTATTCTATGCAATATACACAAATATGCTCATTTACATATATGTTGTATATATGCCATTTTATGTTATTATGTATAATGGATTTATGTATACACATACAAGAGCTCCTTTGTTACATAAGTGGTAATATATCCATGCCTTCTGTACATTTTTCCCTCTATTTAACAATATGGATGGATTAAAGATGGTTGCAAATTCTTTGACATTACTCCCACTGAGAGTTGGAGTCTGTTTCCTCCCCCTTTGAATCTTAGACCTCTGTGTGACTTGCTTTGACTAGCAAAATGTGGCTGAAGTGATTCAGTGTAACTTCCAAGGCTAAGCACCGTGATGTTTTTGCAGCTTCCACCTTCATATGTGTGGGACACTCCCTCTCAGAACCCAGATGCCACACTGTCAGAACCCCAAGCCCCATAGAGACAAGATTTGAGATACTTGGAACAATAATCCTAGACAGCACCAATATCCAATCTCATGAAGTCATTTGGGATGTTCCAGCCTAGTTGAGCCCTCAAATGACTGCCACCCAAACTGACACTACCTAGGGCAGAAAAATAGAGCCAATTGAGCTCAGTTGACTCTTAGAATCCCCAAAAATGAAAAAGGGTAATTGTTATTTTAAAGTCACTAAGTTTTGGTGTGATAATTTCACTTTAATAGCTATATAGCTTTACTTTATTCTTTCAAATAATATAAAAAATAATATGCAACATACTGTGTGCCAAGCATTGTTTAAGTACCTTCTGTATGTCGACTCATTTAATTCCCAACAACTCTAAACATTTTTACACAGATATATCATCCCCATTTTACAGATGAGGAACCGAATTATAGAGGAGTTACATGACTTACTTAGTATCCCAAGAGAGGATACAACATGACTAAGATTTAAGATCAGGCTTTTGACTCCAGACACTTAGATATTAAGCACCTTGGGGGCTACTTCATTGAACTAGTCCTCTATTGGTGGACATTCCAGTCATTGCTAGTGAAAATAAGGTTACAATGTCTCTCCTTGTACATTCTTTTTAAGTAAATTGGGGAATGACAAGATTCAGTTGATTTTGCTGCATAAGAAAGTGTCAGAAGATATATGTCAGGTACAGAATGTCAGGTACATCCACTGCAGTCAGAATAGACTTCCACACCATCTGGCCCTTAGCATTTGGTGCCAGAAACTTCACCAGGATACACAAGGACCTGGAAGCCCAAAGAGAATATTTATCTTATTTTCATTTGGGCTCCAAGTGGGGCAAGTAATAAACTAACTTTCCTGAGAGTATGCTTATACCTTAATGTATATTTTAGAGGAATTCTCAGACACCTGAAAAGGATATTTGGAAAGTAACCTCTGAACTTTGATCTGTGGCACATACAATAAATCTGCCACCACAATCACTGCCAGTTCTGAGGAATCAATGGCCATATTTATAAGGCACATATGTACAACTCATGGCTATTTATCTCCTTGGACCTCACTCCAATATAAGCACCTTTGGAAAGGGGGTAGATGGATATAACCTCTTTTCATGATTCCTTGGCTGTCTCTAACACTTCTAAAGTTAGATTTCTACCCTCTAAGCTTGAGATTGAATGAAGGGCACCTGTTATACCTTTTAAACCGCCAGAAGGGTTATAGCACCAGCCCCTTCTGGTCATGCAGAAGAGGCTAGTAAAGCATGTTCTTGACATGTGAAAGCTAACAGAATCTGTTTCAATCCACTAAAACATGGAAAGGAATCACTACCATGTAGTTCTAAATGACAATGAGATAATTGCTCAACTATCATATTTAAAGGATACTCACTTAAGAACTTCAATTCCATTCCTGCATAGGGGATCCCCACAGGATAACAAAGCCTTGGAGGAAAACGCATGCAAAATACCTTGCCCTTGTCTTCAGGACAACTGGAAGGGGCTTTAGAGTAGCTTATCCAATACCTTCCTTACATAGAGAAGTAAATTGAGTTCTAAAGCAGAGCTCTGATTTTTCTGAGGGCACACATAGTTGGTGTATCAGTCAGCTATAACCAAAATGATGTGAACAACAAACTACCTCAAACCTCAGTGCCTCAAAACATTCATCTTCTCTGGCGAGGAATTGCTCTATATATATAGCCTGAGCTTGACTGTGTTCTCCTTCAAGCTGTGGATTGAGTTCAGGTCTTTCCCACAAGTCTCTCACCCCTTGGACCAGCAGAATAGCCAGATTTTCTTCTCGTGGCAAATGTATAATGTACCAGGGAACAAGTCTTACCATATGAACATATTTCAAGTCTCTCTTTGCAATGTATCTCATTCCAAGCAGCATTCCACGGCAAGTCACACAGTCAACTACAACATCAACAGGACAAGGATATATTCTCTGCTTCAAGTAGTAATCACATAGACACATGACAAAGGGCATGACTACATGGAGGAATTAAGAATAGGTCCTCTATGGAAATTTTGATGACTGTCAGATTCCACAACCTTCACTCCCAGGTCAATTCTACAGTAGTGTTTGTAAATAGATTTTATTTCTCTGTCTTAGGAGCTGTTCCTCTAAGCTAATGATGGGCTTTAAGGATTCCAGAAGGAAATGGAGGCTGGCAGTAAGAAAAAGACAAGATGGAGGTGGTGCTAAAGAGGCCCAATATTAGCACCTGACAAGGCTTCCTTATATGGAACACATTCTGCAGGTCATTTTTGAGGATGAAGTTCATGGAACTGAAGGGAAACACCTTCTCTGTCTTCTTGGATGTACAATCCAAGGCAAGTGGCCAAATTTGCATTCATTTCAGGTTATCAGCTGAGCTCTGTGCAAGCAAGCTGGAATCCCTAATACTTGGTTACTATCTGGGCAGACAATATGGGTGTCAGCACCAGACAAGCTGAGTATGCACCTCAGAGCTGCCATTGCCTAGTTATATAACATAATCCAAGTTACTTTGTCTCTCTGGGTATCAACTTCCTTCCATAAATCATTTTGCCTGCTCTTTCCTCTTCCAGTTTGATGCAGATAAGCTCAGTAACATTGAAAGTCATTCTAAGGATACATAAAGATGCTTGCCTTCCAGAATCCCTGCTCAGAATACCCAATTTTTACTTTATATGTGCAAGTTTTCTATTGTATATGAGCCATCAAATCTATCTGGTTTTGTTGTTACAGCAGCTGGCATTACCTTAACTAATGCAATTTTATTTTTCCCCTTTATATTGATCAGGAAGTTGTGGCTTAGAGAAGTCGAGTAGTTTGCCTAATATCACACAGCTATTAAATGGTAGCTCTCAACTATACTGCATACAGTCTGGCTTCAGAACACATGATCTTAAATACCACACTTCTCTGATGCTTATTAATAACAGTATCAATCTCATAGGGTGGTTTTGTGTTTTAATATGCTATGTTTATCAAATCCTTAACACAGTGCCTACCACTTAGAAGCACATGGTAAATATGAGAGATGGATACAATATGGCATTCCCAGGTAATGTGCAAGGTAAGAGGATGTTCCTCCAGGATTTGGAGTAGGAAGGACAAGTGACCTGAGTAAAACTTTCGATGAATATTGTGTTGAGAGTATGTTAAATAACACCAATACTGGCGATCCAAGATGGTGGACTACAGGGTGACTGCATCTCCAGTCACTCCAGAACCCAGGATTCAAGAAGGGGAGGCATTGAGAGACTCGGACTAAAATAGAGACACGGGGTGAGTCTCCCCAACCCGGTGAAGCGCTGCCCGGGTGGCAGGCCCGGATTCGGGTGGCTTATTAGAGTAGGGCAGGGGGCTAGAGTCTTCCCCAGGCAGCGCTGTGCAATCCGGCAGTGGGCTACTCCCACAGGGCCAGATTCTCCAGCATCTCGGAGCAGGCCCCCCAGTGAGAGCCCTTCTGCACAGAACCAAGCTTCAAGTCCCTGAACCAGGGCAGCAAGTTCCTGCCCGCAGGTTGCTTAGGGACCAGGACAGGGCAGCCAGGGACTTCCCCAAGCAGCCCGCAGCCCGGCCCTCTCCGGTGGGAAGCGCCTTTCCAGGCTAGCTTCTCGGAGCAGGCCCCCCAGTGAGAGCCTTTCCACATAGAGCCAGCTCAAAGTCCTGGAACCAGTAGCAGGCTAGGGCAGCTTTCCTTGGAAGCACTGCATTATCAAGTTACTCCAAGACTTAAGGCTACTGAAGGCAGGAAGGTGATACACTGGAAATCTCAGGGACACTATAAGTCAAAAGAAGAATTCTGCAATATGACAAAGTCCCACTGACATCAGACCAATATGAGAAAACAAGGGAAAAAAGTGTCCCAAACAAACCTAGATACTATATCAATAAAACCCAATGACAGCACAGCAGAAGAAATGTCAGAAAAGGAGTTCAGAATGTACATAATTAAAACAATCAGGGAAGCAAACGAGGAGATGAAAGAGCAAATGCAGGCATTAAATGATCGCACCAATCAACAGTTAAAGGAGCAAATATGGGAAGCAAGACATCATTTCAATAAAGAGTTAGAGATACTGAAAAAAAAAACAAACGGAAATCCTTGAAATGAAGGAAACAATAAACCAAGTTAAAAACTCCATAGAAAGCATAACCAATAGGATAGAACACCTGGAAGACAGAACATCAGATACTGAAGACAAAATATTTAATCTTGAAAACAAAGTTGACCAAACAGAGAAGATGGTAAGAAATCATGAACAGAATCTACAAGAATTATGGGATATCATGAAAAGGCCAAATTTAAGAATTATTGGGATTGAGGAAGGCTTAGAGAAACAAACCAAAGGAATGAACAATCTATTCAAAGAAATAATATCAGAAAATTTCCCAAATCTGAAGAATGAAATGGAAAACCAAGTATAAGAGGCTTATAGGACTCCAAGTATACAAAAGTACAACAGACCCACACCAAGGCACACTATTATGAAAATACCTAATATACAAAATAAAGACAGAATTTTAAAGGCCGCGAGAGAAAAGAATCAAATTACATTCAGGGGGAAACCAATACGGATATCAGCAGATTTTTCAATCCAGAACCTAAAAGCTAGAAGGGCCTGGAACAACATTTTTCAAGCCCTGAAAGAAAATGGATGCCAAACAAGAATCTTATACCCAGCAAAACTTACTTTCAGATTTGACGATGAAATAAGATCCTTCCATGATAAACAAAAGCTAATGGAATTTACAAAAAGAAAGCCAGCATTGCAGAACATTCTCAGCAAAATATTCCATGAGGAAGAGATGAAAAACAACGATGCAAATCAGCAACGGGAGGAACTAGCCTAAAGGAATAGCCAAATAAAGGGGAAACCAAATCATGTCGAAAAACAAAAATGAGTCAAATGACTGGGAATACAAATCATATCACAATAATAACCCTGAATGTTAATGGCCTGAACTCATCAATCAAAAGACATAGACTGGCAGAATGGATTAAAAAGAAAAATCCAACAATTTGCTGCCTGCAAGACACTCATCTCATAGAAAGAGATACCCATAGACTAAAGGTGAAAGGATGGGAAAAAACATACCATGCACACAGACACAGCAAAAAAGCTGGAGTATCCATCCTCATTTCAGATAATGTGGACTTCAAGCCAAAACTAGTCAGAAGGGGTAAAGAAGGACATTACATACTGCTTAAGGGAAGCATAAATCAGCAAGACATAACAATCATAAATATCTATGCCCCGAATATTGGCCCATCCATGTACATCAAACAAGTCCTTCTCAATCCCAGAAATCAAATAGACCACAACACAATATACTAGGCGATTTTAACACACCTCTCTCACCGCTGGATAGATCGTCCAAACAAAAATGGAATAAAGAAACCATAGATCTCAATAACACAATCAACAATTTAGACTTAACCGACTTGTATAGAATATACCATCCATCAAAGAATGAATACACTTTCTTCTCAGCAGCACATGGATCCTTCTCTAAAATAGACCATGTCTTATGCCACAAAGCTACTGTTAGCAAATACAAGAAGATAGAGATACTACCTTGTACTCTATCAGATCATAATGGTTTGAAATTAGAAATAAATGACAGAATAAAAAACAGAAACTTCTCCAATACCTGGAGATTAAAGAATACACTATTATATGATGAATGGATAACAGAAGACATCAGGAGGGAAATTAAAAAATTCTTAGACATAAACGAGAACAAAGACACATCATATGAAAACCTCTGGGACACTATGAAAGCAGTACTTAGAGGAAGATTTATTTCATGGGGCACATTCAACAAAAGAAGTAGAAATCAACAAATAAACGACCTAACACTACAGCTTAAAGCCCTAGAAAAAGAAGAGCAGACCAACACCAAAAGTAGTAGAAGACAGGAAATAGTTAAAATCAGAGCCAAAATCAATGAAATTGAAACAAAAGAAACAATCGGAAAAATTAACAAAATAAATAGTTGATTCTTTGAAAAAGTAAACAAAATTGATAAACCCTTACCCACACTAACAAAGAGAAAGAGGGAGAAAACTCAAATTACTAAAATTCAGAATGAACAAGGAAATATCACAACAGACACGAGTGAAATACAAAACATAATTAGGAGCTATTTTGAAAATCTATATTCCAACAAAACAGAAAACCTCGAAGACATCAACAAGTTTCTAGAGACATATGAATTACCTAAACTGAACGAGGAGGACATACACAACTTAAATAAATCAATTTCAAGCAATGAAATAGAAGAGGTCATCAAAAGACCGGGACCAGATGGGTTCTCAGCTGAGTTCTACAAAACCTTTAAAGAAGAGCTCATTCCAATACTTCTCAAATTATTCCATAAAATAGAAGAGGAGGGAACCTTCCCAAACTCATTCTATGAAGCCAATATCACCCTGATACCTAAACCAGACAGAGACACATCAAGGAAAGAAAATTTCAGACCAATATCCTTAATGAACATCGATGCAAAAATTCTCAACAAAATTTTAGCAAATCACATACAAAAATACATTAAAAAGATAGTGCACCACGATCAAGTGGGTTTTATTCCAGGGATGCAAGGTTGGTTCAACATCCGGAAATCAATAAATGTCATTCACCATATCAACAGACTAAAAGTTAAGAATCACATGATTATTTCAATAGATGCAGAAAAAGCATTCGATAAAATACAGCATCCCTTCATGCTCAAAACACTAGAGAAAACTGGGGTAGTGGGAACATTCCTTAACATTGTGAAGGCCATCTACACTAAGCTCATGGCCAATATCATTCTGAATGGTGAAAAACTGAAAGCATTCCCCCTAAAAACTGGAACACGGCAAGGATGCCCTCTTTCACCACTTCTATTCAATATCATTCTTGAGATTCTAGCCAGAGCAATTAGACAAACCAAAGAAATTAAAGGGATACGAATTGGAAAAGAGGATCTCAAACTATCCCTGTTCGCTGATGACATGATTATATATTTAGAGGAACCAGAAAATTCCACCAGAAAACTCTTAGAACTCATAAGTGAATTCAGTAAAGTAGCAGGTTTCAAGATCAATGCTCATAAATCTAATGCATTTTTATACATAAGTAATGAATCTTCAGAAAGAGAAATTAGGAAAACTACCCCATTCACAATAGCATCGAAAAAAATAAAATACTTGGGAATCAATCTAACAAAAGAGGTGAAAGACCTCTACAACGAAAACTACAGAACACTAAAGAAAGAAATTAAAGAAAACCTTAGAAGATGGAAAGATCTCCCATGTTCTCTGATAGGCAGAATTAATATTGTCAAAATGGCCATACTACCAAAAGTGCTATACAGATTCAATGCAATTCCAATTAAAATTCCAATGATGTGCCTTACAGAAATAGAGCAAGCAATTATGAAATTCATCTGGAAGAATAAGAAACCTAGAATAGCTAAAGCAATCCTTAGCAGGAAGAATGAAACAGGGGTATCGCAATACCAGATGTTCAACTCTATTACAAAGCAGTAGTAACAAAAACGGCATGGTATTGGTACCAAAATAGACAGGTAGATCAATGGTACAGAATAGAGGACACGGACACAAACCCAAATAAATACAATTTTCTCATACCAAAGTGCCAAAAATATGCAATGGAGAAAAGATAGCCTCTTCAACAAATGGTGCTGGGAAAACTGGAAATCCATATGCAACAGAATGAAACTAAATCCCTATCTCTCACCCTGCACAAAACTCAACTCAAAATGGATCAAGGACCTTGAAATCAGACCAGAGACCCTGCAGATTATAGAAGAAAAAGTAGGTCCAAACCTTCAACTTGTTGGCTTAGGATCAGACTTCCTTAACATGACTTCCATAGCACAAGAAATAAAAGCTAGAATCAACCACTGGGATAGATTCAAACTAAAAAGCTTTCTCTCAGCAAAGGAAACTATCAGTAATGTGAAGAGAGAGCCTACAGAGTGGGAGAATATCTTTGCCACTCATAATTTAGATAGAGCGCTAATGTCCAGAATCTATAAAGAACTCAAAAAAATCTATACCAAGAATACAAATAACTCAATCAACAAATGGGCTAAGGAAATGAACAGATACTTCACAGAAGATGTACAAGCAATCAACAGATATATGAAAAAATGTTCAACATCTCTAATAATAAGAGAAATGCAAATCAAAACTACACTAAGATTTCATCTCACCCCAATTAGAATGGCGGTTATCAAGAACACAAGCAACAATAGGTGTTGGCGAGGATGTGGGGAAAAAGGTACGCTCATACATTGCTGGTGGGGTTCCAAATTAGTGCAGCCACTGTGGAAATCAGTATGGAGATTCCTCAGAAAGCTTGGAATGGAACCATCATTTGACCCAGCTATCCCACTCCTTGGCCTATACCCAAAGGACTTAAATTCAGCATACTACAGAGATACAGCCACATCAATGTTCATAGCTGCTCAATTCACTATAGCCAGATTGTGAAACCAACCTAGATGCCCTTGGTTGATGAATGGATAAAGAAACTGTGGCATATGTATACAATGGAATATTACTCCCCCATGAAGAATGATAAAATTATGGCAATTGCAGGCAAATGGATGAAATTGGAGGATATCATGCTAAGTGAGATAAGCCAATCTCAAAAAACTAAAAGACGAATGATCTTGCTGATAAACGGATGAGGACATATAAGGGGGGGGTATGAGGGGTTAGCGTTAGGGTTAGGGTTAGGTTTAGGGTTAGGGATAAGGAGGGTGGTACGAATGGAGGAAGGAAGGACTGTATAGAGGGAAAAGAGGGGTGGGGTGGCGGGAAGGGAAAAAAATAACAGAATGAATCAAACAATATTGTCCTATGTAAATTTATGATTTTTAATTAAAATAAATAAATAATAAAAAAAATTTAAAAAGTGTTATACACACACAAAATAAATAAATAAATAACAACAATACTAATACCTTAGTAGTTAGCTGAGGGTTTCCTTTCCATACATGATTTTATTTTATCTTCTTAGTCAACTTATGTGGTGTATCAGGTAGGTCCTCTGGCCCCTAAACCATGGATGCAGATTCAGAGACTCAGTGGACAATCATATGGTTAGTGGCAGAGCATGGATTAGTACCAGAGTCTCCCATTTCTCACTCTCAAGTTCTTAGTCCTAAAGGAACTTGCATCAGGTACCTGGACCAGGGTGAGACAACCTTGTTTTGGCCTAGATGCATCTGATTGATAGAAATAGAGCCCCAAATGTGAGCCACGTATGTAATCATAAAATTTTCTGGTAGTTTCCATCTTAAAAGGCGGGAATCAGATCAGATGTGGTAGTGTATACCTGTAATCCCAGCAACTCGGGAGGCTGAGACAGGAAAATCACAAGTTCAAGGCCAGCCTTAGCAAAACCCTTTCTCAAAATAAAATAAAAAGGGCTGGGGGTGTAGCTCAGTGGCAGAGTGGCCCTGGATTCAATCCCCCCACACACATACACACACGAAACAAAGATGGGTATCAGATGAAATTAACAATATTCTTTATTTAACTAAAAATATTAAATTTCAACATATAATTAATATAAAAATATTAGTGAGCTATTTTCTTTATTTTCATTAAGCCTTCAAAGTCTGGTATGTTTTATACTTAGCAGCATATCTCAGTTTTGACTAGCCATATTTTGAGTGCTCAATAATGTACAGTGGCTAGTAGCACAGGTCTAAAACAAATTCCTTTTCTGAAGTCCTTTTCGGTAAGGCCCTAAAAAGTTTCCCATGAAAAACCGCAAACACACTCTTCACCTATTGTTCTTCGAAAGTCTAATTATAAGCCTTTAAATTGGAAACACTGTCTAGGACAGAACAATTTATTTTAAAGTAAGAAAACTTGCTTAAGTTTCAAAGATAGGAACTTTATTCAGCATTAGGAATCCCTATATATGGAGTGGTCTCCCTGTCTCCATGTCTAACCAGACTATTTGCAGAACTCCACTGGTGAATGATGGCAGGGCAGAGTGACCCACATAAATATCGTTAGGTGATTTTACTGAATAGCACAAATGAGAGAGAAGCAGAAAAAATGTGCTAGAAGCTGAATCACACAGGCTTTTTACTCTTTTGTGACAGTATTTCCACATTCTATACACTCACTTTTTCTTAGAGCCACTTTTAGAAATGCACAATTGTACACAAGTTTCCAACATGCCAATAATGGCAAATGGCAATCATTTTTTGAACTCTGTGAGTCAACCTTAGGAAGGAAGCCCATTGTGGAGCTCTGATTCTCACATTTTAAGCATTTTTTAGACTTTCTACCTAAAACAAACTTTACTTTGTTTATATGGATATCAAGGGAACAAAAGGCCCAACTTTAAAGTCCTTGTCTAGCCACATGACTTAAAATGCTTTTCATCTTAGAGCATTGAATCAGACTCCAAAGTCTAATTTGGAGATACTAAAATATGTTTTACCACCATGCCTCATTTATCCAGCACTGCTGAGAATGAGGTTTTCCATGTATGTGAATTATCCTGATAGCTAACATGTATCTATAACTTCCAATATCTATAAGCATTTGTGTGTGTGTTGCTAGATATTGAACCCATGACCTCAGAAATACTAAGCAAGTGCTCTACCACTGTGCTACACCCCTAGCATGTATATAAGCATTTTTTACAGAAATCTTTCTAAAGTACAGTTGGCATTACTGTTTTCTTTAAAAGATTACTCAGAACATGTTTAATTCTTACTTCATGATTTAGGGTCATTGTGAACAGCCATTTAGACACATAGGTTTATAGAATATTGAGTCATATAATGTTCTTAGCATTATTTCAGTGTGAGAAGTTTGCATTGTATTTTGCATTGTATTGCATTTTGAAAGAATTTTAGTGCCTCTAGGTACCTCATGAGGCAGGTATGTACCATTTTATGGACAATTTAACTGAGACTTAGACAAGTGAAGAGACTTGTCCATCAAAATCTCTGGATATCAGATTTCTATAATTAAAGCTGGGAGAAGTCTGGATTAATTCTGGTAGCTCTTTTTCTTTCCATTTCTTAGGTTCCTTTTCTTTGCTAACTTGCATATATTATTGCTGCTAAAATTCAGATTTATTTTGCACCTAAATTTTTTGAGAGAACACTTGAGGATTTATTCTCCTATTCTAGATCCTGTGACAGCTCTTTGTCACTTGAAGGACATTTCCACATATCCCTAGGTTAGGAGTTCTGTTCCAGACATTGAGGCCATGAAAAAAAAATGATTATTTGCTGGTCGCCCTAAACCCTCTCTTCAGAAGACTCAGTTGGCTCAAACAACATATTTCAAGTAAAGAAACTTGATCAGAGAGAGAGAGAGAGAAATACCTGACAAAGTAGCAAATACATAATGTGTCAAGCTGGTGGGTTCAGCACCCTCATCCAATGGCTCAGAAAACCACAATGAAATAGCAAAGCCATCTAATGTACCATGTACCCACCCAGTTGTGCTAGGGCCGTGGGATAGGTTGCCAAGAGACCAAGGAAGACACCCATAAATGTGGTAATAAGATTTATGGTTTATTGAGAAATGCTTACAGAGGAGATCCAGTGGCAAGGGGCTAGACAAATGTGCCTCTGCTGCACATAGTGCCTCCAGTACCTTGCCAGAAATTAGCATCTCTCCCCCTCACAGTGCTTTGTTCAGGGGCAGCTGCCTAAACAAACATTTCCCTCTCCACAGTATTCTGTTCTGCCCCAGTTTTCACGGGAAGGATGGTGGCTTTATAAGTTAGGCTCCGGAAGCAGTGACATTAATTTGCCTAGTTTGCTTTATCACTTGTATAACCAGCATCCCAAGGAGCAGCTGTCCTGGCATATGTGCAAGAAAGCAGCTTTATACAGATAACAGATAAGTAACAGCACCGCCACACACTTGCCCTGGTTTCTAGCATACATGAGAGAGATCCAGTGTCCTTCAACATAATATGTATCTGGACATTCTGACCTAGACCTGCTTTCATTGTTCGTTTATTTGGCTAGTTTCTTGGGAATGGAAAGGGGCATTCAGGGCCATGGCATTATTGTCCTCCCTTCATTTAAGGAGGATACACAAAAAAAGGTGAATCCTACCACTTATTGGTCCCTTAGCCACAGGGAGGAACTATACCAGGAGTAACCATAGGTAGGAGCCACCATCAAACACTCACCTCTGTAAGCAAGCACCTTGCTTCCCTGGCTGGGTACTATTAATCAGAGGAATAAGTAAGAGGGTAGCCAATCAGAATACTGTATTTCAGCAAATGTAAGACACCATCAAATGTAAGACACGTCATTATTTTTATACCACCAAGAAATAAAAATGCTCCCAACTTCTGACCACTTATAATTTTTATTTGATCTTTATTGAATGAGCTCATTTTGACTCAGGCAGCAGATGTAGATGTTGCTTCATATACCATACCAGAGCACACATTAAAAGGTTCCACCCTGAGACTTCTGAATCACTTCACCTCAAAATCAGAGGTACTCTTGTCTTTCCACACAGCTTTGTCCTCTGTCATGAAAAAAGAGTGGGGTGAGACTGCCTTTTGGAAAAGTATGCTTCACCACAGTCTCTTGGATTTCCTTCCAAGTTATTCATGCCCATTCTCCAAGTTTTGATATGTATATTTTCTGGAGTTTTACCTGAAGGAGGTGCTGCATGTTTTTAGCTCAAGTTTGCATGGGGACAGTGCCCACTGCCTGACTGACAGCAAAGGTAATGTGCCATTGACCAGATGCATCCTGATTTTAGAAATGTTATAATGTGGGGGGGAAAGCATCTCCTAAAATTGGTGGGTTCAGTATATCTGGAGTATTTGAATCCCTATAGGCTTGTTAAAAATCTCACTAGAGGTCTACAGATTGTTTTTCATTTTTTAAAAAATAGTAACCAAGTTTGATTAGAAGTATTCTCAAGAGATCTATGTTTATTTGTTTCTTTTACCACTTTGAAAGCATGTGAAAGCAAGCTTGAGAAACGTATTTTCCCTCGAGAGGAATGAGAACATGGATACAACGTAGGGAAAAGCTGACCCCTCGATTGCTAAGTAAAGCACCACCACACTGTGCTAGCCATCACATAGCATTTTTTGATCTAACTTTACTTTGTAAGTATTGCACTCCCATCTTGCCAGGATTTGACAGCACTCTCCACATTTCTGAGATGGGGTAAAAGAAGAAACTGATGTTTCAAAACAGTCTGTTTTGAAAAATAGCCTGCACATTTTCACAAGGTGTTTTCTAAGAACCCAAAGGTTGAGATCCCAATATAAAACTATGGCAACAATGAAAGGTTCAGAGGGAAAGGCTCTGGACACATGGAAAAAAATTTTCAGTCAAAATTCCATAAAAATTTATGTCACATTACCCTGTGGCTATGCGTCTGACACCCAACCTTAGCTAAGAACAAACTGTTTTCAAGTATCAGGAATTGGGCACCCAATAAATCTCAAACTTAGTTTTGACTTGTCATTAAACTTTAAAATGATCAGGCCTCTCTCACGGGCATACATGCTTCATCTTCTAAAAAGAACAAATGGGAAGCATGAGGTCAGTAAAAAAGGACACAGGAAACAAAAGGATCAAATGGAAACCAAGACTATGCCCTCCCCCTACCGCAAAAGGAGCCTGCATTAGTGTGCTGTCAAATAGACCAGCTGATTTAAAGGGATACGAAACACTGTCAGGCAAACTCAGAACAGATTTTCCCAGAGCACACATGGTTAATCTTCACCTAGGGATAGAAACTGGGGCAAGGTAGACAGGAGGAGCTGCCTTGCCTTTGAAGTGCTGCAGCGCCCAGTATATTACAGTCAGAAGCAAGCACCCTTCCCCTTCAGGTGCCGATTGGAGTTTATTAGCTGCGATTTTTATGAGATACTGAAGGGAGCTGAAATACTGCTGCATAGCCCCAGAAATGTGTAGTGTGGGAGCCAAGAGTCATTACCAGTTGTTGAGAAGTTGACAATGGAGTCTTCCTGAAAGACTCTTGCTTTGCTGTCTGTGTCGAACACTAACACAGAAGCCATTTCCTTTCTTTTTAAACTAAAAAGCATTGCCCTTATAAGTTATGAATTATTGCCCAAGATACTGCACATTATCATTCTCTATTAGGTCCATGTCTCCCAACATACCTTCAGGACCTTTTGAGAAGAGGACATTGCCTATGGTGTTTTCTGGGGACATATTTTCTGCCCACTGCAGAGAGAAGGAAGAGGGAGTTTCGTGACAAAGAAATCTGGACTCTCTCAGATAGTGTGAAAAGGAAAATGGATTTGTAATGAAATCTGCTGGCCAGTACTCTGCCAAAAGTTTGCCAGTTTTCCAAATTCATTTGACTTAGGATAATTATTTTCCTGTCCAAAACTTCCATATAAAAATAAAATGTTCATATGCATATTATGGATCTTACCCTGGAATGACAAAATGATCTTATAATTCTTCTAAATAATTGAACATTTTAGATAGTGTTTTATGCTCCTTAGAGACTGAGAGAACCCATAGGGATGATCACACTGCCATGAGTCAAGGGTGCTTCACTGAAGTTTGCCTCAAGTTACCCAGGAAACATACCACTTCAAAACCTGTTCTTATGAACATGAGCACCCTCCCCATCCCATCTCCACAAGATCTTCCTTTGCTTGTAGCTAGCCAGAGGAAAACCAGACCAGCAATCTAACTGGCTGTCAAGCAGATAAAACATTCTCAAGAATGGACAAGGTTTTGATTGTCACAGTTGGCCAGACATTTCAGCACTGCTTGTATCTAAATCCACACCATCAAAAAAAAAAAAAAAAAGCAACCTGCATAGATGATTTAAAATCTTCTAGTAACCATGTTCAAAAAGCAAACAAGGAACAAGTAAAATTAATCTTAATGACATTTTATTTGACCCTATATATCTAAAATACTATCAAGTCAACATGTAATCAATAAATTGAGATATTTTTCATTCTTTGCATAGTAAGTCTTTGAAATTCAGAGTGTGTTTGACTCTCATAGCACATTCCAGTTTGGACTAACTGTTTTCCATGTGTTCAATAGGCATACAAGGCTAATGGCTGCAGAGTGGGACAGCACGCCACTAAACCAACCATCCCTGTACAGAGCAAGGTGACATATAGCATTTCTCTAGGCCCTTGGCATAAAAATTCTATCCAAAGGTAAACAGAAGTCCAGAACTTCAGCTAAGTCTTGGACATGTAAAACTGCTAACTTTTTGTTTGCTTGTTTGAAGGGAAGGGACTAGCTTTCTCAAACTGGAAGTGCTATTCCAATATGTTTTAGGATTTTTCATTCTTGTGATGTATTTTCACCCCATTTTTAAAAATTTGAAAAAAAATTAGGGAACAGAATGAATGTAACACATCTACACGTTTTCAACCTATGTAGGGTCCTTCGTATGACTAAAAAATCCCAACTATTTCCATGACAACAGACATTATAATGACATACACTTCATGATGGGAAATGAATTTATAAACCTTGGTTTTATTGTCTATGTATCATTTTTTAGAAATGCATCAGAACAAGACAGACATACCACACTTTTATGAAATAATTCACATTGTTGACTGTCAGTAGAATAGGAACCTTTATAAAACACCATGCTTTAGATTTATAACACTACCATCCCACTAACTGTTCCTCACACGCAGTTGGATTTTGACAATGAGTAGCAGCTATCTGTCATAAACAGCATGTCTTTTCTCACCTTTGCATTTTAGGATTTTTCTTGAATTACTTGTGTTGGGGGACAGGCAATATAAGTTGTACAAAACTAAAGCAGTGATGGAAGCCCTTTTATCAGATAGTCACCTACGGGTTGGCCATGACTATTATAGAGGTTGTTTACCACACAAGGGTGAGTGCCTGGTTCAAGGGACAAAGAGGGTTTGAAATCCAACCCTATACTCTGCATACCAAGCCATGTACCTTGATACAGGACTTCTCTGTCTGGAGCAAGGAGTACCTTTTTCTAATTCACAAGGGGACAGCATGTGGGCTAGAGCAGCACTAATCACCTACCCCTTAATTTGCCTTCCTTGGTAAATATAAGGGGTAAGGCACAGAGGTGAGAAAAAGGCAGGTCACTTCCTATAAAGAAAAATAAGAGGAAATGCTTTTCATATAAGTATTTAGAGATTTAAGTAAGAAATTGATTTTTAGGAAAGCAAAAATAGAATTAAGAATCTATAAGCATTAAGGCAAAAGAGTCCTCCAATAAAGCAGAAAGCCCCTCAACAACTTCTTAGCATTTCTGTTCAAACAGATTGACTTGGACACAAGCAGTGCTAGGGGAGCTCTTTGGGAAGGAGGCCACATCTCACATTTCTGGTGGTTGCTACTTCCTCAAACTGTCAGTTCCCAGAATTTATCCATAGGATTCATTGCAAAATCTGAATCTGGCACATAGTAGAAGCTCAGTAAACATTTATCAACCAACTAGGTTCTTACTTCTTTCTGAGACAATTTGTGCTATTCACAAACAGCTCTCAGTGTTCCAATTGTTAATATTTTAAGGTGTGATAATTGTATTGTGGTTATTATTTAAAAGAAGTCTTGTCCTTTAGAGATACATACTGAAATATTTATTATCTCTAGGCAAAAATTGCAGAAGCCCAATAATGGACTCATTATAGTATTTTTTTCTACTCCTCTATATGCTTGAAATTCTTCATAATTAAAAAGAACCATAGCCTCACAAAAATAGAACTACCACATAAGACAGCAATCCCACAAGTAGGTGTATAGCCAAAGAAAATGAAATCAGTATATTGAAGAGACATCGGCACTCCCATGTTCACTGCTGCATTGTTCACAATGCCAAGAAATATAAACATCTTTAATGTCCACCAACTGATGAATGGATAGAGAAAATATGTACATATACACAAAGGAATACTATTTAGTCATGAAAAGAATGAAATCCTATCATTTGTAACAACATGGATAGAAGGCCGAGATCATTATGTTAATTGAAATAAACACAGAAAGACAAGTACCACGTGACTTCACTCACATCTCACTCTAAAAATGTTGTTCTCATAGAAGTTAAGAGAAGAGTAGTAGCTACCAGAGCTGGGGAGAGTAGGGGAGGAGGTTGGGAGGGAGAAAGGTTGGTCAATGTTACAGTTTGCTAGGAGAAATAAGTTCTGGTGTTCTATGACACAGTAGGGTGACAATAGAAAAATGATAATGTAGTATATATTTTTTCTAAAGCTAGAAGAAAGGATCTTGAGTGTTGTTGCTACAAAGAAATGATAAATGATTGAATAAACATGCTTGCCCTGATTCAAACATTACACGCACAATGGTTTACCCATACCAAAATGTCACATGGTAGCCCACAAATATGTACAATTTTTGTGTCAAACAAAAACAAAAAGAGCAAGTGAATGCTTTACCACAACCTGTTTGACCTCTGCTATGACTTGCAATGTTCTACATAGTGACGGACCCTTTAGCCTGGGTCAAATAATGACAAGGAACAGAGCCTCAGTTGACTCATGATGGACATTGTTATGGTTTAGATATGAGGTGTCCCCCAAAAAAAGTCATAAAGAAAGTTCAAAGGTGCAATGTTTGGGTTACGAGAGCCTTAACCTAAGCAGTGCATTAATCCACAGATAGGGATCAACTAGGTGGTAACTGTTGGCAGGTAGAGTGTGGCTAGAGGAGGTGGGTCACTGGGAGTATGCCTTTGAGTTTTTATATTTTGTCCCTGATGAGTGGAATGCTCTCTCTGTTCCCTGGTGTCATGTTCTGAACTGCTTTCCTCCAACACACCCTTCTGCAAATGATGCTCTGCCTTACCTCAGGCACAGAGCAATGGAGTTGGCCATCTATGGACTGAGACCTTCTGAAATCAGGAGCACCAAATAAACTTTTCCTCTTCTAAAATTATTCTCATTGGGTCTTTTGGTCACAATGAAAAAGCTGACTAAAACAAATAAGTACATAAATAATAAATCTTTGGTTTTTTTAAGCCACTGACACTCAAGGGATGTTTGGTATTACAGCCTAACCTGTCCTATCCTGATGAATGCACTAAATTAACTAAAGCTAGAGAAGACTTTTTAATCACAGAACACTTCTAAGATTTTCACCTACTGCAAATAACTAAATATCTGAGAGAGGGTAGAGTATGCAGCATTTTCCAAATTAATGACTACAAAGACCTTTTGGAAAAAAACTTTGTGGGACCCTCAAGGAAATGCTAAGTTTGAGTTTGAAGTCATCTTTGTATCCCTATTAGCTAATTTTGAACTTTGGATAAAAAAAAAAATCTCAGGATTTTTACAGGGACTGCTATTAAGTCAAGTCTGCCCCATCCTTTATTTGTGCAAATGATTGTTTTAGACCTAAAAGCAGATTTTCAGATTCATTCTTATTCCACATTCATACTGAAGATCCCATCACCTGAAGGCTCCAATCTGAGGAGAGTTGACTACCTCAAAAGGGACCCCCAGGGAAGCTTCCTATCATCAGGCCCCTTGACCCTTTGTTCTATGATTTGTTCTTCCATCTTTTTCCTGTGACCCTTTGTTCTGTGATAATGATCAGATCTTGCCTTAAGATTAATAATCTAGATCAGGAATTCCCTTAATGCTCTTATTCAGCCAGTCCCCATGTGCCTTTTCCAATCATGCCCTCTATACCAGTTCTTGATTGGTGACTTCCAGTTCCAGCTCCACCACACTTCCTGCCTTTAGTTCTCCTGGAATCTGAAGCTCACGCTCTCTGTATATCCAAACCCCTACCCCATGAAAGATGCTTTTAGCAAAGCCCTTATCACATGGGCTTTTGATAGGCAATTCACTCATGACAGTCTTTGGCATGCGCATATATATTTTACAACCATAACCACAGCTTACCAGTGATACCTATTGGCTCAATCTACATCCCTTGAGTCTTGGGAGCTCTCCCAGTGTCAGGTCAGGTACAGAACTGATATGCATGCCTCCTACATTTTCAGCTACAATATTAAAGCAAAATAGGCCTCATTGGTGAGCCCTTTGCTTAGGCCACACTCTTTGGCTATTTTATAAGAAAATAAGGATTTGTCAGCATGGAATTTTAATTCTGAATATTTACATGGTGCACATTTAAATAGATTAAATTCAAGATATATTCATTTGATTGTTCATAATAATAGGAAAGAATTCTGGATATGTTTTTGTAGATTTTGATTTAAAAATTCACTTAGAGATTTTTAAAAATATATATAGAACATGAAATTCTAATGTTTCAGTCTTTCAAAAACCTGCTGTAAATGTATTGTCTAATCCAATTGAATATATAAATACCAGGTGACTAAAATATGAGAATTATTTCATTTTCCTTTATAAGTATAAATTTCCCCCTCAGGGGAAAAAAATAAAATAAATTGAAACATTAGGGGTGAGTTGACAAGCCATTCAAAATTTGCTGATTAAAAAAGATGAGTAAAGAAATGAGATCTTCAAGAAAATAGTTAAAATGAGATTTGAAGGACTTTGGAACTTAAAGGGATAAAGGCTTAAAGGAAGTAAGACAAAAATGTTTTGAGATCTGATAATCAGAGATTACAATCAGGACCAAATACAAAGACAGGTATAGTATTGGGGGAATTCAGAGGGAATAAAGACTATCATATAGGATTGCTAAAAAACAAAGGTGAAAATAGAGGCAAATACTGCTTCCTAAATAATTATTTCCTAGGGGAATGCACTACGAAAATAGAGACAGATAATGTGTTCAGTAAACTTGGGAAAGGGAGCTCTTTGTTGCTTTATATCAGCAACTTTGTATTTAATAGGGATTTATATTGTAATCTCAGTAAGGTCATTTTTAGCTGAGTTGGAAAATACTAATGCCTGTCAGAATACTAAAAGATGAGTAAGAATTTGCTGGCCAGTTGGGAAAGATTTTATCTGAATTTAATACTGAAAAGAATATTTAAGTCCCATTGGGAAAGTCAGACAAGATAGAGACCTTTTCAAGAGAAAGGCATCACGTGATTGCTCCATGTTTTAATTCCTCCACAACACTCAAATGTCAATAATGCAGCCCTGTCACCTGTCTCATTTGATTGAATGACTTTAGGTAGATTGGGAGGGAAGTCAGGGATTATGGAAATGCCAAATTCTTAAATAAGAAGTTATATTCCTATTCATTACATTAGATTCCAACCAGAAATTCCTCAACTTTTTGTTTTATTGACCTTTTGTTCTTGACTAGGAGTTAGCATACTTTTTCCGTAAAGGGACAATGTGCTAGGCAGAATAATGGCCCCCAAAGATGTCAATGCCATAATCCCCAGAACAATGTTGGGTCTTCAAATCCAAGAACATTGTATGTGCCTCCATTTTTTTAGGTCTTCCTTGATTTATTTCATCAGCATTTTGTAGTTTTCAGCATTCAAATTTTGTACATATTTTGTTGGATTTATAATGAAGCATTTAGTTTTCTTTGGAGTCATCATAAGTGGTACAGTGTTTTAAGTTCTGTTTCTTCATTTTATTGTTAGTATATAAAATGCAATTGAATTTTATGTGTTGATCTTATATCTTGTGACCTTGATGAATTCACTTATTAATTCTAAGAACTTTTGTACACTTCTTTGGGATTTTTTATTTAGACAATCATGCCATCAGTAAAATAGGACTATTTATTTTTCCCCCTCCCAATCTATGTGGCTTTTATTCCTTTTTATTGAAGTTGCTAGAACTTCCAGGGCTATGGTGAATAAGAACGGTGAACAAGCATCATTGCCTTGCTCCCAGGCTTCGGGAGAAAGCATTGGGTTTTCCCCCTTCAGGTATGATGTTAAGTGTGAGGT
This sequence comes from Sciurus vulgaris, assembly GCF_902686455.1. Taxonomy (NCBI): domain Eukaryota; kingdom Metazoa; phylum Chordata; class Mammalia; order Rodentia; family Sciuridae; genus Sciurus; species Sciurus vulgaris. The sequence continues at coordinate 124,426,037 of NC_136471.1, read as the reverse complement.
TTTCATTCTTTCCCTTTATCAGGTCAAGGAAGTTTCCTTCTATTTTTCCTGCCACCTTTCATCATTCTTCTTTGGTTGCATCTTATTACAGGATTTGTAATGATAATCATCAGGGAAAAGCAGGGAGAAACGGGTATACATCATCTCATGTGTGCCAGAGTGCATCTTGATTTTTAGGACTATAGATGTTGCATAAGTTGATACTCCTTACTGTTAAGGAATGAAAAGATGAACAATTCTGTTTTTTTCTTGAACTGAGGGACTTTGTGGTAGTAGTATGCAGGAGGAATAGTTGGTGGAGGTACTCAGATAGCTATATAAAGAAGAGGTTGAAGTCAGAAATTGTTAATACGTTAAGGCCCCATGGTAAGTGTGGTACTGGTTTTTGAATGGAAAAAAAAAAGAGAGCTTTCACTAATTCAAACCACAGTTTATAATTCTTGAAAATAAAAGGAGTCAAAATTCCAGGATTGCAACATTCACATTACTTTGTGCCATGACCCTAGTAGACTATAACAAGAATCATTCAAGAAAGTAGTTCAAGAAATATTCTCTAGAAAATGGGCTTAAATGTAACATGAGAATCCTTCACTTTTCTTTTAAGAAATTCTCTTGGTTTCCCAGAAAGCTTTGGAGAATACTCTATTTAGAAACGACCATGCTTATGTGGTATTTGCTGCATTTTGTTTCTTCCATGTTCCCTCACTAGTAAGCAGTAGGTAAGTGAGCTACAGTACATTAACCTTGATGTCTGCAACATGCTGGGTAATATTTCTGTATGGAGCAAGCTGTAGCCAGTTCCCATTCCGTGAGTGTCACTGCATACCTGAGTGTGGTGGGCATGGATCTGCACTGCCCAGATTTTTCTTCAAGGGGACCTCCTGCTAGAAGTGTGTTTGACTAACAGTCTAAAGTCGCTGCATCTTTGAATTGACCACAGCATTCAAACCAAGGCCACACTTCCTCTGGGCTTCTCCTAGCCAAGGCTGCACATGGTGGGGATGCTGGAATAGCACTACTTCTCAGGGTGGTATTTCTCTACTGCACTGCATTTGCCCAAGAACTTCCCATCAACCTGCCTCGGGCTTCCTCAAGATCATGCTATGGTCCAAAAGTCTTCCAATTATGTCCACTATCCTTCCTTTTCTCCTTTCAAAGGTGTCATACTTACATTTTGGCCTAAAGGATTCCTTACTGCCCTTAACCCCTTTATCCTTCAAAGTCATTTTTCCTGATACATCTTTGGCACATCTAATCCCATCTTAGTTCATGTTTCCCAGAAGACCCAAATTGACATTAGGATTATTCCAACCAGCAAATGAAGTTGAAGAATTTGCAACTCAAGAAAAGACAAATTTCTGATTGATGAAGCAATTAGAAATAAATTATATGGTTAGATATTTGGAGTTTATTTCTCTTGAACTAAACTGCTCTCTGTTCATAGATAAAACCTTTACTTTGCTAACTTCTTAATGAAGTATGACATGTGAACAGAAAATGCACATTTTGATTATATAATTCCTTTTATATTTACAAATTGAACACACCCACACAACCTCCACCTAGATAAAACAAAACAGACCAACACCCCTGAAATCTCCCTTATGTCTCTTCTCAATTATGATCTTCCAAAGATAACTATGATGTCTGGCTTTTAATACAGAGATTAGTTTTTACCTCTTTTGGAACTCTATATGAACATAATTATACAGTGTTTTAATCAGCTTTGTGTTGCTATAACCAAAAGATCTGACAAGAACAATTAGAGGAGGAAAAGTTTATCTGGGGCTCATGGTTTCAGAGGTTCAGTTCATGGTCAGCCAACTCCATATCTCTGAGCCCAAGATGAAGCAGAACATCATGGTGTAAGAGTGTATCAGAGGAAAGCAGCTCAGGACATAATAGCCAAGAAGGAGAGAGGGGGCTATGCTCACCAGGGACAAAACATAAACCCTAATGGCATGTTCCCAGTAACCCACCTCCTCCAACCATCCTCTACCAGCCTACAGTTACCATCCACTTAATCCATATCTGGATTAATCCACTAATGAAGTTAAAACTCTCATAATCTAATCATTTTACCTCTAAGCCTTCTTACATTATCTCACACATGATCTTTTGGGGGATACTACATATCTAAACCATAACATATTGTTTTAGTCAACTTTTTCACTGCTGAAACCAAAAGACCCAGCAAGAATAATTTTAGAGGAAGAAAAGTTTATTTGGGGCTCAAGGTTACAGAGGTCTCAGTCCATAGATAGCCAATTCCATTGCTCTGAGCCTGAGATGATGCCGGACATCATGGTGGAAGGGTATGATGGAGGAATACAGATCAGGATATGGTTCCAGGAAGCAGAAAAACAGCTACCCTCACCATGGACAATTATATGAGGCATACCCTCAGTGACCCACCTCTTCTAGTCACACCCTACCTGCCTACAGTTACCACTCGATTAATCCCTAGCAGGGGATTAATGTACTGATTAGGTTAAGAGTCTCTTAATCATTTCACTCTGAACTTTCTTGTCTTACACATGAGCTTTTGGGGAATACCTCATATACAAACCATAAAACATGTAGTATGCATTTTTGTATCCACCTTTTTTCATTTAACTTTATGCTTGTGAGATTTAACCATTGACTCCATGCAGCAATATGTATTCATTGTCATGGTTGTAATTCGAAATCTTTCTTAACCATAAATCTTATCAATGCATCTTCAAGAAATAGATCGGCAATGCCCAGCTGGATTGTCATCATGTCCAATTTTCACCTGAATTTCCATGATTCAGTAAAGACAGTTTCTGCCTCTCCTCTTGGAACATTATTTCACAGGTCCTGACATGTAGAAAATATTACAGAGTGGCTTAGCTTTCTTTCCCAAGAATCCTTTTAATATTATCTAATTACTCTCCCTGGGACCATTATATTCCTCTAATGATGGAGGGCTATTGTTCCCTCTTAGTCATCCTTTGGCTGTAATGCTTTTCTTCCTACTTTTGTAGAACAACTTCTAAATGTCTTCCAATATCCTGTCATCATTTGGAAATTCAGGATCCAACCCCATCACTGAATTCCAAGGACCATGTCCAATTAATGGGATACACACTAGACTGTACCCAAACTTCATATAAGGGGAAAAATTATTGTTCCCTAGTATCTCTTCTCTGGTTAGAACCAGCATTATCTTATCTAAAACACAGGCCACCTTTGAGAACAAGATGATAAAAAGGGAGAAAAATCAATTGATCATTTATGACTGTCTTGGCATCTGAAAGCTTTTATATCTACTCTTCAGGTCCTTATCAAACTCACCCCTCAGGTTTCCTGTAAATATTCTTCATATGGTCCAGAGAATAACTGTTTTGAATCACTTTTTTCACGTCTAAAGATACAATGTCTCCCAGGCACTTTCCTAAAAGGAATTTTTCCTGCATATTTTCTAGTCAGTTGGATTATTTCTAATCATAACTTTAAGTTTGGGATGAGGACACAAGTCCCTTGATTATTGTTGCCCTTCATTTTTGGAACATACTAACATCTAATAATGACTCTATAATATAGTCTGTACTGTGTTCAGAGCAGTTTATAAAAGTTGCCTATAATCTACAAGGCTTCCATAGAAATATTACCAGTTGTGTTTATTGAGACAGAGAAACTGAGACCTAGGGAGGTTAAATGCCCTGCCTAAGGCATACAGTTAGCAAATAGAGGAGCTGGGATTTACACTTATGCTTTTGATTTCAAAAGTCATTCTTTTTTAGGGGGGAGGGGGTGGTACTGGGGATTGAACCCAGGGCCTTGTGCTTGAGAGGCAAGCACTCAACCAACTGAGCTATATCCCCAGCCCTCGAAAGTCATTCTTGTTTCACTATCATGTACTCTTCTTCCCTCGGGCTTAGTCATCTACCAGTTTCTTCAGTTCTCCATCTGTTCCCCACATTGCTAACACTCATGTGTGCAAGCATACACAGGCATGCACAGATAACACTGTGCTTCTTTTTTTTTTTTTTTTTTTTTTTTTTATGCAGTTACTTCCCTCCTCTACTCTCCATGCCCTGGAGCCAAAATGATTTCAAAATACCCAGTATCCTAAAGCACTATGGCATAGTAAATAAGAACCTAGACTCAGAAGTCAAGCCATTTGTGTACCAATCTTGGTTTCTCCTCCACTTATTAGCTATGAAATCTTAGGCAAGGTACATTATTTCTCTGAGCTTCAGTTTTCTCATCTTTTAAAATGGAAATAATAATAGTTCTATTCTCATTGGGCTATTATGAAGATTAAATGAAATTATACATGTAAAGCTAGGACTATAGACATGATAAATGTTGTTGTTGTTATTATTATTACTCACTCGTGGTATCTCATAATGTCAGGGAGCGGTGAGTGGTCAAAAGCAGTGGTTCCAAAATCTGGATCTTGATCTCTGAGCCTCCTGACGGACTTTGGGTAAAGACTTTCTTCAGCCCTTCTCCTAAAGGTTCTGATGCAAGATTAGGATGGAGCCCTAGAGTCTGTGTTTTTAAAAGCTTCTCCAAGTGACTAAGATGTTCAGCCATACTCGGAAACCTCTGACCCAAAAGTCACCAAAGGCAATGACTTCAGAGGGTTCAATTGGGTCATTGGTCTATCATCTCCTCTATCATTCAGAATAATACTCAAAGAAACACAGGACAGACACACCCTACTCACACACGGCAGCCCAGATTGAGCCATGGCCAAGGCTGAATTCCAGAAAGGGGCAAGCACTCTCATTGACATGCCTTATACAGTTGCCCCAGGGAAATCCTCTATGTTGGTTTTGGGGTGGGGGTAACTAGTTAGAAGACTGATCAGGACCAGCAGCTGTCATGTTATTTCTGAAACTCCCTTATGACCAAAGACATGACTATCATACATATTTCTCCATCTGGAAGACAGGTCTCAAAACTGGCACTACTGAGCTCGCTTCAGAAGCACATATACTAAAATTGGAACAATACAGAGAAGATTAGCATGGCCCCTGAGCAAGGATGACATGCAAATTCATAAAGCATTCCATGTTTTTAATAGAGGTACTTTGAATTAGGCAGAGGGGAGTGAAGTGAGGGAGGGATATGAGGATAGCAAAGACATTATTACCCTGTGTGCATATATGTTTACATAACCTGTGTAACTCTACATCATGTACAACCAGAAGAATGAGAAGTTATAGTCCATTTATGTATGATATGTCAAAATGCATTCTACTGTCATGTATAACTAATTAGAACAAAAAAATAAAAAGATCAAACTAAAAGAAAAAGAAAAAGAAAAAAAAAACCAAAAAACCCTGACACTACCACTATAGTCAACAGGCCATTAGTAGGTAAAAAATAGAGAAAGTACTGAAATCATGGAATTCCAAGAAACTGTCATTTCCACAAATGCCCAAATGACTTTGTTAGGTCGGGACTTGAGCAGCTACGTGGGAGAGAGCAGAATGACTGAGGCAGCGGGCAGGGAGCCAAACAGCGACCGATCAAACATGGACAGATAAACCTCACTGACCCTTATATCCACCTATCACTCAGCAGGACCCGCTGCCTATTCCGGCCTATAAAGACCCTGGGCAGCCGGGGTCACGTGCGATTTTCTCGATTTTCTCTCTGGCTCTCCACCCTGACCTGTACCTGGGAGGGCTGGGAATTTCCCCCAAGAGCCAGATTCCAATAAAGCTTTGCTTTGGCTGTTTCTGTCCACTTTTGCTTGGCCACCAGCCCTCACCCTCGAGCTTAGACTTTTCTTTCACAAGAAGACCCATATCTCCTGGCTGCTCAGTGATGGCTCTCCAATTCCCTACATGCAAAGTCTCCTCTTAACACACACGTGGTTCCAAGTCTACAGATTGCAGTTTCAAAAACCTGGAGAAAATCTGTAAGTTCTGGTTTGATGTAGTGAGAAAAGGGCTCTGGGGACTCCATATTTTCTCAGGAGTGCCCCAAATGCTCACTCATTTGAGACCAAAAATGGTACTCGGAAATGTGGGAGCTGACATTCATTCAAAAATGGCTCCATTCACTGCAATCAACCTGTGAGACAACCAAGGCTGAAAAAATAGAACTGTTCCATCCCAGCTGATCCACAGCCCCAGGTGTTTTGATCTGGAATGCAGCTGGGATTTGTTTCCCTGTGAAGAGCCTGTGGCAACTGCTTTTATCATCCACTGTAAGTACAAATAGCAGCAGGAAATCAGGCAGCACAGGCAAAATTTTGCTATGTGACAAATGATTTGGTTTCTTTCGATTAACAATCATGATTTGACCTGAAATGCCTCAATTAAAGGATTGGAGCAGGTGCCCTTGCTTCATTCGTTATATATGCAAGAGAGAGACAGAGAGACATGAAACAGAAAAGATGACAGGATGTTAATTCAGTGTGGCATATGTAAGTATGTTTTAGAGTAAGTAGATGGGGCACTGCCTGATTTCACTCTCTCCACCCTCCATTCCTCACTCTAATATTCCAAGAAAGATCACAAACACTGTATTTATGAGAGCTCATTATGCCAATGTGTCTATTTGATGAATGGTGTCACTGATTAATGAAGACTTGAAACAATTGTATTCTGACTCAAAAGAAGTACACAGCTTTTAAGAAAAAAATCAAATAATTGGCAATCCTCCTACCTTAAATTCCCTCTTCCATGTTTCTGCCATGTGTGTGTGTGTGTGTGTGTGTGTGTGTGTGTGTGTATCTTTTTACATCATAAGTATTTCCCTGTTTGTAGACACATTTCTCACAGGTAATAAAGCTTGTGAAACCAAGCTGGAGAGTCTCTTCTCAATTTTACCCTTTTAGTCTTGTAACATGAAATATCATTTTCCTAGGCCACCCCTGGGACTGAGATGAGCTGCACAAGTTACAACTTGTAGGAATTAAATACAGAATGTGGAAGAAGATAATTATGAACCCTCAGCTGATTCACAGAGGCACTGAGGTAACTGGTAGGGCAATAGCGTTCTGGCTGGTAGCCTTTTTTCTATTCTTTTGCTTTGTCTCCAAGGAACTTATTTTTCAACTTTTTATTTTGAAATAAGTTTAGACTTACAGAACAGTTGCAAAAATTTTACAGAGAATTCAATTATACCTTTCGCACAGCTTTCCCTAACCTTAACATATTATTTAATTGTAATATCATCAAAACCAGAAAATTAACATGAGCACAGTGCTATCAACTAATAAGGTTATTTTGGGCCTTATTTGAATTTCACCAGTTTTCCCACTGATGTTCTTTTTCTGTACTAAGGTCTACCATAGTTCACCACATAGTCATCACCACCATATTAACTTATATTTACAAGTATTCTGTGCATCCTAATCTTGCACAGACAGTTTAGTAATAAGTGAACTTTAAGTAATACCACCACAATTTAAACAAAACTTCACATAGTGGTCATACCCCACATTTTGGCAAAAACAAAAAAAGGCACAAAATCTACAATTATGTATTACAATACAGTACTCCTCAGACATCTCTGATCTTCCTCAGTCTTTCCTTGTCTATTATGATCTTGACACTGTTGAAGAGTAATGGGAAGTTATCTTGTAGAATATCTTTCCATTTAGGGTTGTTTGATGTCTCATAATTAGATTGAGGTTATGCATTTTTGTCAACAATACCATAGAAATAATCGTGTTCCCTTCTTAGAGTATCATATCAGAGGGCACATGATGTTGGCATGTCTGACTACTAATGACGTTAACCATGATCATTCATTAAGGTATGTCTGCTGAGTTGTTCTACAGTAAAGTCACTATTTTCCCCCTTATAATTAATAAATAATTTGAGGGCAACAACCTGCTTCTCCTCAAATGCTCACCTACTGAGTTTCATACCCATCAGTAGATCATGTTTTTGATCTACTGATGTTTTGTGGCTTTTAAAGAGCCACAAAAGCAGTTGTTCAAAGAGCCTGAGGAAGATTCAAGAAGTGTTGAATACACTATGGGTTTATGGCATTTCTCTCATTGGACAAATGCAAGCACTGGGCCTTGGGATACCAGGAATGTGTGTAGTTCTATTTCCTCGCTTGGGATTGGTTGGAGAAGATACTTCTAAGTCTTTAGAAAACATGAAGAAGCTTAGATTTTACTGGTGAAGAGATATGTGCCCATCTCTTTCCAAACAAAATATCCCATTGAATTTCCCCATGTGACTTTGACCTTAGCCCTATCCCAAATAGCTTCCCAATTGGCTAATATCCTTGGGTTTATAAGTGACAATCCCCCTCATGTCCATTAGTACTACCATCCCCATGTGAGAAAACTTGAATAGTCTTATATCCTTCTAGGGATGTGAGCAATTCCAAGGTAGTTTTTGTTTTGGTTTAATGGGGGGTTGTTTTTGGTTTTGGTTTGGGGGGTTTGGCAGTACTGGGGATTGGACCCAGGAGCACTCTATCACTGAGTTACATTTCCAGCCCTTGTATTTTTTTATTTTGAGACCAGGTCTTGCTAAGTGGCCCAGGTTGGCCTCAAACTTGCGATCCTCCTGCCTTAGCCTCCTGAGTCACTGGAATTCAGGTGTGTGCCACATGCCTAGCAGCTTTGTTCACTGTTTAAAGAACTTGCCTAGCCAGATGCCCTGAACGGCTCTCAGCTTATTCCAGGTATGTTAAACTAACACAATCTCAAAGATGTTCCTGACAATTGTGGACTAATTGAGAAATAAACTTGTCTATTAAAATAGTGCTATGGAATTAAATCAGTGCCAAAGTGGAAAGGGAGTCGTGGTAAGCCCCTACCTTTGACTGTAAAATTCTCTCCAAGTGGGGACAACCCAATTTTGATGTGTTCCAATGGGCAGAAATAATTAGACTGAAGTCTACTTAGACCAAAGACTTTCTTTCTTGACCCACTGTTAAATATGTATACAATAGTGTGATATATTCTCAGTGGTGGCAAAATCTTTATACTGTGTGCCCCACATATGGGGCTGCCTCCTCAATAATTCCCCTTTATGAACCAAGTCATGAACTTGATTCTTCCAACCCCAGAGGCAAAGATAGTTCAGTGAGAAGAAACTGTTCTAGAATGAGATCTTCTGATGTTCTTATTCACCCTCAGACTTGGGACCTTGCCCCCCATGAACAGCACTAAAATCTTTATAGCAGATGCTCACCAAAGGGTACTTCCTGCAATGTGGGCTGTTCTTGACAAGAAAATATGCTACTCTGGCTATTAAGATGTGCTCCAAGTTGCTTTAGAAATAGCAATAGGGAGAGACCCTCATCTAGCCCCACTCATTTGTGATATGACTGGCGAACTGGCCTGAGTAGGACTAACATCAAAGAACATTATTCTCATGGTCCTATTTGGAAAGCAAGCTGTTATGGTTTAGACATAAAGTGTCCCCCAAAAGCTCATGTATGAGACAATACAAGAAGGTTCAGAGGTGAAATGATTACATTATGAGAGCTTTAATCTGATTAGTAAATTAATCCATTGATATGGATTTAACTAGGTGGTAAATTTAGGCATGTAGGGTGTGGCTTGCAGAAGTAGGTCACTGGGGGCATGCCTTTTGGGTTTATATTTTGCCCCTGGTGAGCAGAGCTCTCAGATTCCTAGTTGCCATGTTCCGAGCTTTCCTCTGCCATGCCCTTCAACCATGATGTTCTGCCTCCTCTTAGACTCAGAACTACAAAGTTGGCCAACAATAGATGAAACCTCTGAAACCATGAGCCCCAAATAAACTTTTCCTCCTCTAAGTTGTTCTTGTCTCTTGGTCACAGTGATGAAAAGCTAACTAAAATACAAACTTTGACTGCCTAACTCCAATTGAGTTTATTGGCCCAAACCATTTGTCAGACTCTAACATCAGCATTTTAGAAAGGACCCTGTTGATTTGTCCAAGGGATGCCTGAAAGGGTGGATCATGAATTATTATTTCCCTGGTGAGTTGTTTTTGAAAAAAAAAAAAAAAAAAACTCAGACCCCCAGAGGATATTAACCGTTGGTTTGTTTGTTCTTAACATCAGCATTTGAAGATCATGTGCACTCTGGAGAATGGAAAGTACACACCTTCTATAGGAAAAAGGGAAAGAGGTGGGGAGGATACTTAATGACTTATCGGAATGCTTAATCTTCATGGTAACTCTGCAAGTTAAATAGTACTGGTCTATTTTATAACTGAAACTTAGAGGTCAAGAAACCTGGAGTGGCAAAATGAGGTTCCAACCAGACTGGTTTGACTCCAAAGCCTATTCCTTCAGATTACCACATTTTGCCTTTATGGAGCCCACCTTTCCCATAACAACAATGGTGAACCTAGAACAAGTTTAGAAAATCTTCTATACATGCTGACCCAGTTGGGGGTGTCCTTATGAACCATGGCTCTGGTTGGAGGACCCACTATTGGAAATAGCCTCTGATCCCTGTGGGCTTCTATTTCCTTCTGCCTCAGGCAGAACTCTAAATGCACATTCTCTGAATAGTAAGATAACTCTTCCAGCAGCCCTTCTGAGTGTCTCCTAACAGCTTTAGGTGGAGCTCAGCACTCCATGAATTTTACTGAGAGGTGATATGTAAAATCAATGTCCAGAGAATTTTCTAACAATGGTTAGGAATTTAGCAGACCCAAACCACTTAAAAACCCATTGAAAAACTGAGAATTTGTGTTTTTTCTTTCTCTTTTTCCTCCTAATTTTCCTCTTCTCAAGTAGATAAACAAAATCTTTTATTTTCTCATCAAAACACACATCATTAACTGCTAATCAACTAAAGGCTCAGAAATCCCCAAGCATCCTCTCAATTTTCAGAAATGCTAGCAAGAAATAAAGTACTGTTGATCGAGCCTTAGCTAATAGGACCAGGTCTGTTTCAGCGGATTCCAGGTACCAGGGGGAGTGCTATAAAGTTAGGTCCACAAGTAGGCCTGCTGTTTGGGGATCATGAGAGACAGAGGCCTCTAGATCTTCATTGTTAATGCCTGCTACTCGCCAAGGTCATGAGGGCTGGGATTGCCAAGAAAACAGAGTGGGGAAGACCAAGTAGTTGGTAGCCACTGAGTCTGGGAGAGGAGACACAGGTGGCCTGGGAAGGACAAATGGAACCCATGCATGGAGTGAGGGCTAATTGACTGCTTGATGCAAGAATAAAATAGCTTCAAGTCCAGTTCTGGCCTAGACAGAACTGGCTCCCCAAAATAGAGCACTGTGCTTTCCTTACTATTAGAGAAGGCAAAGACAGTCATCAGCCCTCACTATGGCTCTCTGTTCAAGGTGTGGTGAGTTTATAGAGAAAGGTTCCATGAGGTGAACAAAGAAAATGTAAAAGGGAAATGGGGCCATGCCAAGGCCATCCAATAGGTTTGAAATTATGTGGAAGGCAAGACAGGAGCATCTGCCCAAACTGCCTATGGAATGCCAAAGAGTCTTGGTGATCCCACTTAATTTAATTCAACAAGTATGATGGGATCATGCTATGTAAAAGTGTGAGGGCTACAAAAGTGGGGATAGCAGGGATCCTTAGAAGACCTACATTCATCTCTCATGTTTCTGGTCCTATTGATGACCCTAACAATCCATTGCATATGGAAAGATGGCATCCTGCTGAGAGCTAATATTCAATTATGGCAATTTGAAGCTGGTATGGAGAGTGAAACATTTGACTAGTGACAGAGTCTAGCTATCCTTCAGGCATGGTAACATCTCTCTATCTCCTAATGATGCCAAAAGGCAGTGCGACATAGTGGCCAAGAGCATGAACATTAGGATTCTGCTACCTGGGTTTATAATTGCAACTTTGCCCCAGATTACATAACTGTATAATGCTTTTGGTTTCCCATTTGTGAAACAGGGCAAACAGTTGTTAGAATTATTATGAAGATTAAATGAGTAAAGAGGATGACTCAAAAGTCTTAGTCCCATTTTAAGCTTTAATAACTTCAGACATATGAATGCTGCAAACTTGTAAAAACCATCATTCAAAAGACAAATTATTCAAATTTATTTTGTACTTCTTTAGTTTTGTGAACTAATTTTGCATATATGTAAAGCACATAGAAGACTTCTGGAAACACAGTAAATGTCTGTTTTTATACTCCCAAGTACTCACCCCTTAGCAGTTAGACACTGCCCTCTTTTATGAGGCAAATGAAAGGCCAGGGCTGACTCCTTGGCAAATGTTAAGGATTTGTTCTATTTCTACTGGAAGTTCAGATTCCACTCCTTGACAATGAATCTGCATGAGGAACATTTCCACATCTCTACAAGACAGTGTCTATGGTTAAGGGTTACATTATGCATAGTTCAAAGTGCAGATGTGGGCAATTCTGAACAAAACTTTCTTGGGACTAGAACTCTAAGATCTATTCCCTAATCATTTAAAGCCCTGGAAAAAAGGCCTTAAGCAAAATGTCATTTGTACAAAAATCCTCTTATACCTGCTCCTCTAACATCTACAAGTGGTATGATTTGAGTGGCATCAAAACATATGCCTCTTTCCCACCAAAAATTATATCCCACCAGCCCATTGCACTGCTAAAATTCCATCATTACAGGCTCAGAGTCTCAGATGCAGACACCCCAGGGAGCGTTAAGTGCTTTTAGTCATCAACACTGGAGTGTGACTTTGTTTAATCAGCTGCTTTCCCCTAACAGCTAACTGTGTAGCTTGGAGGGAAAGAATAGCAATCCTAATTGTAGCAGAGGAAGGGTGAATTTGCAAACCTGGAACACTACCCTGGAGAGAACAGGGGTGCTCCCCAGGAGGCCCCTGGGAATATCAGGCACCTGTGAGAAGACAGTGGACACTCTGGGAAAAAGGTAGGCCAAGAAAGTAAATCCCAGCAGCCTTGAAACTGCAACTGCACAGGCTTCTTTATTACCCCTCCACAAAAATTGAAGCAAATACTCTGGACACTATAGTGAATGTTTCATGAATGATTATATTATCAAATCCAATATTCTTCTAAAAGGTTTTTCAAAAGGGTTACAACCAGACATAAATTGTAAACTTTAACATCGAATGTTACTGAATTCTAATTTGCTTCTTTGTTTGCTTCCCAAAAGGATTACTAGTCCCTCACCATAAACTTGCAAAGTAATTTATATTCTTCACAATTAGGATCCCTTAAGAAGAATCACTCAGTAACATAATTAAAAATGAAAACCTTAACTCCTCATTTCTAAAATGCAATAGTAACAATATTTCCTGGATAGCATGTAGCATTTCACACTTCTTTTTAATTTTGTCTTATGCATAAGCTGGTACTTTAGGGGTAGATGTTAATTGCACTAAAATGGTAATGCAAAACCACCAGCAACTCACAGCCATATATCTTATACTTACTCAGATCAATGCTGTGATTATAATTAAGAATACATGCTTGTGTCTGATAAATCTTCATCTTGTGACATGTAAAATAAGATTTAAGATAATTATTTTCTTTAGAGTCTATCCCTAAATCAAAGGAGAATGTGTAGAGAGTGCTTCCTTGGGGGTAGTGGGCACTACTGGACATAGTGACCTGCCCTTAACTAGAGTCATTTATCTAGCTCCTGTAAACTTATAGTGAACTGCCAGGAATGTGGTTCTGGTGTGGCCAAAATGTACAATTGCATGTATTTTTTAAAAAGATTAAAAAAGCTCTCAGGCACCTGACTCTAAGTGTTAGGGGTATTCAGGAGCACCCTTAAACGTGAGTGTACAGTTAGATGGAGAGTCTGGGAGTGTTGTGAAAGTATCAGATGTGACCATGGTGGTAGGTGAAAAGCTGATGTTAGGATGGAAGTTTCTGATACCCTTTATATTTGTTCCCTCTGGGGCTTAGGGTTAGGATGTGTGTTAACAGAAGGAACCTAGAAGTTTGAATGTCTGTCCATTGTCTGAGAAGTCCCTAAATAGAGCAAGGTGATGATGTCTTTTCTCACCACATCTCAGGGTCTAGCACTTGGTAGGCACACCAGTGATTTCTACCAACCAACTAAATGACTCACTCCCTTTACTTGAGTGCCAAAGCTGGAAGATTTGGGAGATGGAGCAAATGCTCTTCTACCAAAGAAGCCTCTAATACTTGGAAGCATTAATAGGAAGGGATGTGCCCAACTCCCCCCAAAAGAACATCTGAGATAGTCAACACACAAAAAAGAGGTCAGTGGAGTGTTTCCTACCCTCAGAAACTGAGAGGAAGAAGGAAAAACCAGAGGGGTCCAATTAGACTGGGGTGAGAGGGAGTTGATGAGATAGACAGTTTTTAAAGAGGGTACCCAAGTAGGATCAGTTCCCTGACCCTTAAAGCAGAAAGAAGATAATGTTCAAGGGGGAAGCTAGGCATCACAATTGTGTGGTCTGCAAAAAGTCAAGGGAAACACATTTTGGTACAGGCCCAAGATGGTGAGAGAGAAAAAGGGGAAGTAGGCAAAGTTCATTTGGTATTTGGAGCCTGTGCAGTAGGTGAAGTCTGACCACCACATTGAACATCTGAATTCTTGGTGAAGACTACTTTGCCTCTTCCCCAGATAGTTCAGATTATGGAGGGTAGGGTATTTATTTCCTGATTTTCTATTAGGGGAAATTAATAAACAAAGGAAGACATGTACATGGGCAAACCTTTCCAAGCTTCTCAGTGAACACAAGAGACATCTTCCTCTAGTTGTGTTTTGTTGCATATGTTAATTAGCTTGATCATGGTAATTATTTCACAATATGTACATGTATCAAATCATCAAGTTGTACACCTTAAATCTACACAAATATTAACATAGAGAAAGTTTTTCCAAAGGGTCAACAAACAAGCCTTTTCCCTTTGCTTTTGTGGAAAATAAGGAATTCCACAAGGAAGCCATGGCACCACTGGGGGTGTCAGGCCTGTGCTGCCTATCCAGCATTATGACTGGGTTTTGTGCCATTTGAAACCCAGTAGGCGCCGTCTTTAAAATCCTCTACCCACCCATCACACTTGAAGTTTAAAAACTAATTTCATTCCTCTACTTTTAGTCTTCCTCTCCATGGAAGTTTCCAGAAAACCTCAGCAAGAGAACTAAAAACTGTGAATGTCCACAAGGTTTCCAAACAACAGCAATAATAAATCTAATATTTAAAAAAACTTGCCCAAACATTTTCAATGTTAAAATGCCAGCGTTTTCCCTAGCTTGAGGCAAAAATGACTTTTTTATTACATGGGGAAAAAGAGCATGAAATCTCACAGGCCTTTGCCAAAGCTGAAACTCTCTGGGTACGCTTGAAGATGGAGTAGGACATTGAGCAGGCCATGGAAGGCATGCTGTCTAATTGAAAGTGCATGGATCTCTTTGGCTCCATCTTTCTGATATTCAAGATTTCCCCTGCTTGGTCCTCCTTCGTTCCCTGGGGAGAGGCCTCTGGCGTCAGCAGAGGTTCTTTTGTGGGGAAAACACAATGAAGAGGGCAGGCTCACCATGACTGACCAGAAGGGCTCTGACAAAGCAAGCCTTGTTTCTTGCTTAGCACTTTCCACAACTTCCCTGGATGTTTAGATTAGAAGAATCCCTTATTTAGGAAACAGATGTGTTCCAAGCAGAGAGATCTTTGGGTATGAGCTGTGGGGCCAACATTGTCTGACTTCAAACCTTGGATCCAGCATTTGCTAGCTGTGCATCTGGGCAGGTTAATTAGATCTACTTAGCATAGCTTCTTTATCTGTAATATGGAGCTAAGAAGGCCTAGACCACAGAGTAGTTGGAAAAATAGAGAAGAGGTATGTGGGGTATTGGCTAGTCAAGTACTGCCTTCCTTTTCATTTCAACAATTAATTTAGTGATATTGTCCCATGAGAAGAGTCCCCTCTCAGGAGTTGAAACATTTGATGATAAAGTTATCAAGATTCGGCCTCCTCAAATTTCAGACGGACTTGAGCATTTTGAAATTTCAAGAGTTCGACCAAGAGTCAGCATACTCCTGACTTCAGACATTTCCTAAGAATAAATTGTCATACACTCCCTTTCTTTAACACACAACATGCTTGGCAACCAAATTTTTCAACTTCCATAGAAGATAGGTCGAAAGCTGGAATCAGTCTAGGAAGACCCCATGGGACACTGGTTCAGCCCAAATTGGCCATACAATCTGGAATGTTGTACCCCATCAAGATCAAACAAAATTGGATTTTGCCTTTTCTTGAGGTAATTACGAATGGTAAAGTCAGAAATGTCCTAGGCAGCCCCTTCATGCACAGTACTGACAAATGCTTTGGGAAGAATTAGAGTTCATGGTCATGTGAGCCCATTGAAGGTAGCCAGGCCTATATAGGTAGGAAAACCCTTCAGCCTGCACTTGGTCTCAGAGATTGAATATTGATGCTACAATGCTGATGGACAACTTCCCTCCAAGCATTCTTTCCTAACAATTCAAAAATGCATTTATCTAACTTGCAGGCAAACTAAGATCCATTGAATAAGATAAATAAATAATAAAGGAAAATAAACACCAATATTATTATCTATTTGAAGTATCCAAAGAGATAATTGTTGCTGGCTGCACTTTTTAAATTGGGGATTTAACCCTGGGGTGCTTTAGTGCTGAGCTATATCCCTAGTTCTTTTTATTTTTTGAGACAGGGTCTTGCTAATTGGCTTAGGGCCTTGCTAAATCGCTGAGGTGGCTGGACTCAAACTTGCAATCCTCCTGCCTCAGCCTCTTGCACCACTATGCCCAGCACTGCTCCCTACTTTTAAAAATAAACTTTCTCAGAGAATCTCTTAGGAATAGGCAATAACTGGGCTGTAAGGCAGTTAACCTTTAGACATGTAGAGGTTAAAAGCAGAGATCTTTTAGAAACCAAAGTTTGCATACATTTACACTGAGTGACTCTGAGCAAATTCCTCTTTTTTTTTCTTTATTGCAAAAGGATCTTACTATATTGCCCAGACTGGTCTCAAACTCATAGGCTCAAGTGATCCTTCTGCCTCCACCTCCCAAGTAGCAGAACTATAGGCATCATATCCCTGAGCAAATTTCTTAAGCCTCAATTTTAACATCTGCAAAATGGGAATGACAAAACATCTACTTCCTTAGGTGGCTGTAAAGATAACCTGGGATAATGTGTGCAATAATAGTATATTGTGATCACTCAGTATTATAGTCACTATTATAGTGAGACCTTAAGGTACCCAGGAAAGGCTTGAGCAACTCAGAGTTTTTATTCCTATGATTGGGCCCCAGATGATCATAAGAATTAGTTGGGCAGGAGGTCAAGTTCTGTGATATCACCTAAGACTAAGTCATCAATAGCCCGACAAACGCACAGTACTGCAACTGACATGTCAGAGGAAGTCAGCAAAATCTAAGTGCTCCTCACCCCAATATATATGTCCTGAGTAGCACAGATACCCCAGAGTCAGCTCAGATATATATAATATAAACAAAATATTACTTAGGGAAGGAACTGAGAGACCTGAATGGAAACCATTTTATTAGCTACTTAGGAGGGGCAAAAATGCAATAATGATAGTACCACCTTCTATTTGTATAATTATTACAAAGTATTTTTGAAAATGCTACCTTATTTAATCCTTTTGTCTGTAAAATGGAGCCAAGAATGCTATCTTCTTATTCACTGTGACAAAGGAGATAACAGAGAAGCTGAGAGATGACTTGCCCATAGGTTGACAGGAAGTAAGACAACGAGTTAGTTATTGGTGAAACACAGTGTTCCTTAAGGTAACACTAACTACTCCAACAGACACCAAAATTTCAGCAACTTAACACATAGGCATTTATTGTTTGGTTCTAGAATTATCCAACATGGGAATACCTATTCATTAAGGTGATTCGAGATCTGAGTGCCTGGCATCTTGGGGCTCCACCATCTATATGTGGTTTGTACATAAGAAAGAAAAAAAACAGACACACAAGGTAGGTTTCTTAGTGTCAGGCTTAGAAGCAATAGATCTATCATTTCTGCCTCACATTCTTCGGGCTGGAACTCAGCAACATGGCCACATCTAACTGTAAGAGAGCCTGGAAAATGAAGTCTAGCTGTTTTCCCCAGAAGAGAACACAGTGTGGGATTAATACTGGCCCACCTCTGCTACAGTCAGGAACCTGTATCACCTGGATCCAAGTCCAGTGTTATTTCTATTATATTATGTTCACACTATAATGGATTTTTAATGAATGGAAAGAGCTACATGACTCACTCAAGGCATAGAGAACACCTATACAGACTTTAACATGGAAAAGACCTGAGGGATATTGAAAGTTGGGAGAATGTACATTGAAAACATCAGTGGCAGGTTGAATCCACGGTAATTGCATGTAGCAAAGAAGAAAGATCTTGGAAATGATGAAAGTCATGTAGATCTTAGCTCCTGGGAAGGTTCAAGGACAAAGTAATATATAGTGGCAGCAACATTGGGCCAAAGGCTAAAGAAAGAGTCACTGAATTACCAAGGGGAATCTCTCGGCTTTATCACCATTCAAACTAGGACAAGTTATGACGTGATGCCATTCAATAAGAGGAAAATGTGGACTAAAAAGCCACAGTCCAGGAGACCAAGATGGCGGACTAGAGGGTGACTGCATCTCACGTCACTCCAGAACTCAGGATTCAAGAAGAGGAGGTATTGAGAGACTCGGGACCAACTCAGAGCCGCTGGGTGAGTCTCTCCCACTGGGTGAGGATAGGCCCAGGCGGCAGGCCTAGACTGCAGGCAGCTTCTCAGAGCAGAGCCAGGCAGCAAGACGCTTCCGTGAACAGCAAGTCTCCCCCTTCCATGCATAGCCAGCCCCCACCCCTGGACCCAGCAGCGGGGCCTGGACAGCAGGCAGCTTCTCGGAGCAGGGCCGGCAGCAAGAGACTTCTAACAAACAGCCAGGCTCCCCTTCCTGTGCACAGCCAAGCTCCCTCCAGTGGCAGGCCCGGTCGGCAGGCAGATCCTCGGAGCAGGGCCAGCCAGCAAGACTACGCTCCCCTGGCCTGGGCGGCAGGACGGACACAGGCCCAGACCAGCCATGCCCCAGCCTGCAGTCTAGTTCCCCTTTGGCAGACCATCAGTCAACAAGTGGAGGTGCCTCTGCCAGCTATCAGGGAATATACCCCACCTGAAGGCCACCACCCTAGAGGGGCAGCTTTCTTGGGGAGCACTGCATTATCAACTTCCTCCAAGACTTCAGGCTACTGAAGGCTAGGAGGTGATAAACTGGAACTATACAGGGATACTATAAGCCAATAGAGGAAATCTGCAATATCTCAGAGTTCCACTGATACCTGACCAATATGAGAAAACAAGGGAAGAAAATCCTTTGTCCCAAAGAAACCTGGATGCTATAGCAATAAAATCCAGTGACAACATGGCAGAAGAAATGTCAGAAAGGGAGTTCAGAATGTACATAATTAAAATGATCAGGGAAGCAAACGAGGAGATGAAAGAGCAAATGCAGGCATTGAAGGAGGAGATGAAAGAGCAAATACAGGCATTGAATGATTGCACCAATCGACAGTTAAAAGAGCAAACACAGGAAGCAAAAGATCATTTCAATAAAGAGTTAGAGATACTGAAAAAAACAAACAGAAATCCTTGAAATGAAGGAAACAATAAACCAAATTAAAAACTCCATAGAAAGCATAACCAATAGGATAGAACACCTGGAAGACAGAACCTCAGACACTGAAGACAAAATATTTAATCTTGAAAACAGAGTTGACCAAACAGAGAAGATGGTAAGAAATCATGAACAGAATCTACAAGAATTAAGGGATATCATGAAAAGGCCAAATTTAAGAATTATTGGGATTGAGGAAGGCACAGAGAAACAAACCAAAGGAATGAACAATCTATTCAATGAAATAATATCAGAAAAACTCCTAAATCTGAAGAATGAAATGGAAAATCAAGAGGCTTATAGGACTCCAAATATACAAAATTACAACAGAAACACACCAAGGCATATTATAATGAAAATACCTAATATACAAAATAAAAACAGAATTTTAAAGGCTGTGAGAGAAAAGAATCAAATTACATTCAGGGGGAAACCAATACAGATATCAACAGATTTTTCAATCCAGACCCTAAAAGCTAGAAGGGCCTGGAACAACATTTTTCAAACCCTGAAAGAAAATGGATGCCAACCAAGAATCTTATACCCAGCAAAACTTACTTTCAGATTTGACGACAAAATAAGATCCTTCCATGATAAACAAAAGCTAAAGGAATTTACAAAGAGAAAGCCGGCATTACAGAACATTCTTAGCAAAATATTCCATGAGGAAGAGATGAAAAACAATGATGCAAATCAGCAACGGGAGGAACTAGCCTAAAGTAATAGCCAAATAAAGGAGAGACCAAGTCGTGTCAAAAACAAAAGTGAGCCAAATGACCGGGAATACAATTCATATCACAATAATAACCCTGAATGTTAATGGCCTGAACTCATCAATCAAAAGACATAGACTGGCAGATTGGATTAAAAAGAAAAATCCAACAATATGCTGCCTGCAAGAGACTCATCTCAGAGAAAGATATACCCACAGACTAAAGGTAAAAGGATGGGAAAAAACATACCATGCACATGGACTCAGCAAAAAAGTCAGAGTATCCATCCTCATTTCAGATAATGTGGACTTCAAGCCAAAGTTAATCAGAAGGGATAAAGAAGGACATTTCATACTGCTTAAGGGAAGCATAAATCAGCAAGACATAACAATCATAAATATCTATGCCCCAAACAATGGCTCATCCATATACATCAAACAAATCCTTCTCAATTCCAGAAATCAAATAGACCACAACACAATAGTACTAGGCGATTTTAAAACACCTCTCTCACCGCTGGATAGATCATCCAAACAAAAATTGAACAAAGAAACCATAGATCTCAAATACACAATCAATTATTCAGACTTAACAGACATTTATAGGATATACCATCCAACAAAGAGCGAATACACTTTCTTCTCAGCAGTACATGGATCCTATTCTAAAATAGACCATATTTTATGCCATAAAGCTAATGTTAGCAAATACAAGAAGATAGAGATAATACCTTGTACTCTATCAGATCATAATGCATTGAAATTAGAAATAAATGACAGAATAAAAAACAGAAACTTCTCCAATACCTGGAGATTAAAGAATACACTATTGTATGATGAAGGGATAACAAAAGACATCAGGAGGGAAATAAAAAAATTCTTAGAAGTAAACAAGAACAAAGATACATCATATCAAAATCTCTGGGACACTCTGAAAGCAGTACTTAGAGGAAAATTTATTTCATGGAGCACAATCAATAAAAGAAGAAAAAATCAACAAATAAACAACACAACACTACAGCTTAAAGCCCTAGAAAAAGAACAGAGCAACACCAAAAGTAGTAGAAGACAGGAACTAGTTAAAATCAGAGCTGAAATCCACAAAATTGAAACAAAAGAAACAATAGAAAAAGTTGACAAAATAAATAGTTGATTCTTTGAAAAAATAAACAAAATTGATAAACCCTTAGCCACACTAACAAAGAGAAGGAGAGAGAAAACTCAAATTACTAAAATTCAGAATGAACAAGGAAATATCACAACAGACATGAGTGAAATACAAAACATAATTAGAACCTATTTTGAAAATCCATACTCCAAGAAAACAGAAAATCTCAAAGACATCAACAGGTTTCTAGAGACATATGAATTACCTAAACTGAACCAGGAGGACATACACAATTTAAATAGATTAATTTCAAGTAATGAAATAAAAGAAGTCATCAAAAACCTACCAAAAAAGAAAAGGCTGAAACCAGAGGGATTCTCAGCCGAGTTCTACAAAACCTTTAAAGAAGAGCTCATTCCAATACTCCTCAAAGTATTCCATGAAATAGAAGAGGAGGGAACCCTCCCAAACTCATTCTATGAAGCCAATATCGCCAATACCTAAACCAGACAGAGACACATCGAGGAAAGAAAATTTCAGACCAACATCCTTAATGAACATCAGTGCAAAAATTCTCAACAAAATCTTAGCAAATTGCATACAAAAATATATTTAAAAGATAGTGCACCACGATCAAATGGGTTTTATTCCAGGGATGCAAGGTTGGTTCAACATTCAGAAATCAATAAATGTCATTCACCATATCAACAGGCTTAAAGTCAAGAATCACATGATTATTTCAATAGATGCAGAAAAAGCATTTGATAAAATACAGCACCCCTTCATGCTCAAAACACTAGAAAAAATAGGGACAGTGGGAACATTCCTTAACATTGTAAAGGCAATCTATGCTAAGCCCATGGCCAATATCATTCTAAATGGTGAAAAACTGAAAGCATTCCCCCTAAAAACTGGACAAGGCAGGGATGCCCTTTTTCACCACTTTTATTCAACATTGTTCTTGAAACTCTAGCCAGAGTAATTAGACAGACCAAAGAAATTAAAGGGATATGAATAGGAAAAGAAGAACTCAAACTATCTCTATTTGCTGATGATATGATTATATATTTAGAGGAACCAGAAAATTCCACCAAAAAGCTCTTAGAACTCATGAGTGAATTCAGTAAAGTAGCAGGTTTCAAGATCAATGCTCATAAATCTAATGCATTTTCATACATAAGTGATGAATTTTCAGAAAGAGAAGCTAGGAAAACTACCCCATTCACAATAGCTTCAAAAAAAATAAATACTTGGGAATCAATCTCACAAAAGAGGTGAAAGACCTCTACAATGAGAACTACAGAACACTAAAGAAAGAAATTAAAGAAAACCTTAGAAGATGGAAAGATCTCCCATGTCCTTGGATAGGCAGAATTAATATTGTCAAAATGGCCATACTACCTAAAGTGCTATACAGATTCAATGCAATTCCAATTAAAATCCCAATGATGTACCTTACAGAAATAGAGCAAGCAATCATGAAATTCATCTGGAAGAATAAGAAACCCAGAATAGTTGAAGCAATCCTTCGCAGGAAGGGTGAAGCAGGAGGTATCGCAATACAAGACCCTCAACTCTACTACAAAGCAATAGTAACAAAGACGACACGGTATTGGTACCAAAAGAGACAGGTAGATCAATGGTACAGAATAGAGGACACGGACACAAACCCAAATAAATACAATTTTCTCATACTAGACAAAGGTGCCAAAAACATGCAATTGAGAAATGACAGCCTGTTGAACTAATGGTGCTGGGAAAACTGGAAATCCATATGCAACAGAATGAAACTAAACCCATATCTCTCACCTTGCACAAAACTCAACTCAAAATGGATCAAAGACCTCGTAATCAGACCAGATACCCTGCAGATTATAGAAGAAAAAATAGGTCCAAATCTTCAACATGTCAGCTTAGGATCAGAATTCCTTAACAGGAGTCCCATAGCACAAGAAATAAAAGCAAGAATCAATAACTGGGATAGATTCAAACCAAAAAGCTTTCTCTCAGCAAAGGAAACTATCAGCAATGCAAAGAGAGAGCCGACAGAATGGGAGAAAATCTTTGCCACTCATACTTCAGACAGAGCACTAATTTCCAGAATGTATAGAGAACACAAAAAACTCTGCACCAAGAATACAAATAATCCAATCAACAAATGGGCTAAGGAAATGAACAGACACTTCACAGAAGAAGATGTACAAGCAATCAACAGATATATGAAAAAATGTTCAACATCTCTAGTAATAAGAGAAATGCAAATCAAAACTACACTAAGATTCCATCTCACCCCAATTAGAATGTCGATTATCAAGAATACAAGCAAGCACAGGTGTTGGCAAGGATGTGGGGAAAAAGGTACACTCATACATTGCTGGTGGGGTTGCAAATTAGTGCAGCCACTCTGGAAAGCAGTATGGAGATTCCTCAGAAAGCTTGGAATGGACCCACCATTTCACCCAGCTATTCCACTCCTTGACCTATACCCAAAGGACTTAAAATCAGCATACTACAGAGATGCAGCCACATCAATGTTCATAGCTGCTCAATTCACAATAGCCAAATTATGGAACCAACCTAGACGTCCTTCAATTGATGAATGGATAAAGAAACTGTGGCATATATATGCAATGGAATATTACTCAGCCATAAAGAAGAATAAAATTATGGCATTTGCAGGCAAATGGATGAAATTGGAGAATATTATGCTAAGTGAGATAAGCCAATCTCAAAAAACCAAAGGATGAATGATCTCGCTGATAAGTGGATGATGACACATAATGAGGGGTGAGAGGAGGGCAAGAATGGAGGAAGGAGGGACTGTATAGAGGGAAAAGAGGGGTGGGAGAGGTGGGGGGGAAGGAAAAAATAACAGAATGAATCAAACACCATTACCCTATGTAATGTATGATTACACAAATGGTACACCTTTACTTCATGTACAACCAGAGAAACAACATGTATCCCATTTGTTTACAAAAAAAATAAATTTTAAAAAAAGCTACAGTCCAAATACCAGGTTGTATGAAGAGTTCCTTAAGGTC
The DNA here is from genome assembly GCF_902686455.1 of Sciurus vulgaris. Classification (NCBI taxonomy): domain Eukaryota; kingdom Metazoa; phylum Chordata; class Mammalia; order Rodentia; family Sciuridae; genus Sciurus; species Sciurus vulgaris. Next base: position 124,401,621 of record NC_136471.1, on the reverse strand, counting down.
AAGGACTAGGTCTTTAATCCCTGAAATCTCAATACTTATCAGAGCCTGATATAGTATAGCTTCACAATAGCATTTTGTGGAAGGGAGGGAGGAAGGGATCGTAGATACACATTCAAGTCTATTTTGTGTCTACATCCCATCTTATGAGGCTCAGCTCTCAGCATTCAAATCAGTGAAAGCTCTTGAATTCTTACTAGTGTAAGTACAATTCTTGTCCATTTAATGAATAATTGAGAATTGGCAGCTGAGTCAATGGTATCATATCACAAAATGAACTTTTCATGTTTTGATAAGTGCAGTTTAATGTGAATTATTTATCATATTTTGCAGTGTATTTTGTAAAAGTAACGAAGATTTAGTAACATGAGCCACTGTCAGCTCTTTGCCGGTAAATGCCATTCCATGTCTATACTTTCTCCATCAAGGACTTCCACGTGTTTTACTGAGGGACCGAGCAGTGTGGTGAGGCTAAAGGGAAATGCTATAGCACAAACACTCCATGGACAGACTGGCAACATCAGAAAGAAGTGACCCACCAGGGCTACTTTCTATGTCAACTTCTCCACATCAGCTTCCTAGGAAGTGAATTTCATAATCTGTGTCACAAAAGGTCTATAGTAAAAAATCCACTAATGTGAGTCTCCCTGGAATCTGCTCATTATATTTTATTGCAGGACATTTTTATAATGACTGCCTGTTTAAAAAATCATATTCTAGCAGGGCACGGTGGTTCATGCCTGTAATCCCAGTGGCTCAGGAAGGCCGAGGCAGGAGGATCACAAGTTCAAAGCCAGCCTTAGCAACTTAGCAAGGCTCTAAGCAACTCTGTGAGAACTTGTCCCAAAATAAAAACTTTAGAAAGGGCTGGGGATATGGCTCGTACCCTGGTACCAAAAAACAAAGGAGAAGGAGAAGGAGGAACAAGAAGAGGAGGAGGAAGAAGAGAAAAGAAAAATCATATTATATATTAACAAGAGTAAGATCTAAAATCCAAGTAAAGTTCTGACCCCAAAATACATAACCAGGATCCATCTGTGAGGAAGCATGAGACAAACCCCACTCAAGGAACATTCTATGAAACAAAGAGACTGTGTTCCTCAAAATAAGTCAAAGTCATGAAAGACAAAGAGCCTGAGGAACTGTTTCAGACTAAAGGAGACCAAAGACACTATAACTGAATGCAATCCTTGATCCGAGGTTAGAAAATGGAGAGTTTTTTTCAATTGCTCTGAAGTATGGAATTGAGACAATCAAGAAAATTTGGACTCTATTCTAGTGAATGGTGGTGTAGCAATGCTCAGTTTCTGAAACTGGATAATTCCACTGTGGCTTTGTAAGACAATATCATTACACACCAAAATGTTTAGCAATAAGTGGTCATAATGTCTGCAAATTAGCCTTAGATGGTTCTGTAAATAATAATAATGCATAACGATATGTATACAGATAGGGAAAGGTTTGGTAGTCTGTTAGAGTAGTTAGTGCTATCTTAACCAGTACCTTCTTTCATCAATTCCTTTGATTTATGGTTGTCTTATCTTTTGGAAAATGTTAATAAGTAAATCTAGGTGAAGATTTAAGGAAGTTCATTATACTATTTTGCCATTTTTCTGTAAGTCTGAAAATTTTATTTTCAAAAGCAAAGATTAAGGAAGGTCCACACAGGCTGATAAGGACCATACCCTTGCTCAGTACCAGCGTTCATTAAGGAGCAAACATTCCAAAGACACAATATTAACCTTCAGATCTTCTTAAATCCTCAAATTGATTAATATCCTTGGAACACAGCATCCCTCATCACAGGTGAAACATGACTTCCTGAAGAAGAACATATATGTGATAAGCAGGAAAAATAAAGCCACCTTGATGTGTGGATGCCAGCAGTTGGCCAGACTTCTCTTAGTAAGAGGCTTGCTGCAGTGCTTGAAGTTCATGCCCCACCAAAAATAGAAATGACTGCCAGGGTCACTCATGAAGAGCTGGAATGGCAGTTGTTGAATCTTCAGATGCCAAGAATCCACCTTATTTGGAAATCAGCAGGGGTTCCTTTTTGAGCGCCAGATATTTGGTGTAAGAGTGTTTTGTTTGGGAAGTTGGGTGGGTGGTTTGGGAGTCTCAATGAGCTTTTCTGGTGAAGGGATTGGAATATTTGTGGGGGAGATGGTAAAGGGAGTGAAGGAATAGTTGGGGATTGATAGCTCAACAGAAAAACTAAATGGAGTTCAGCTACAGTTCAACTCGGCCTCCTCTTCCTGCACGTGGTATAGCAGCAGTTATTTTCCCTATAGAAAGGGACTGTTATATGCACAGGGAACAAAGATGGAATTTATTACACTGGGTTATCCACTCTTCATAAGTTATTGTGGCTAGATAAAAAGAACACGGTGTTTCTGAGCCATCTGTTTAGAGATAGAAATAACTCTGTAGCAAGCAGTCTTTATAATGGTGTTTATTGCAATGGGACTTTTTTATTGGTCGGAGGTCAGGTGATTTACCAGGTTTCCTATTGAATTTTGGATGTCTCCTTTCATAAGTCATTTTTTCTCAAGAGATTGGACAACTGGGTTATGTTTACTAGATGACATGTGTCTAGCAAGTTGAAAAAAAATGTATTAATTCGAGGAAGTAGTCATGCTGCTTCTCCCAGAACCAATTATGTTTTCTTTTGGCCTGCACTGTTTAGCTTACGACCCTTAAAATGACATTTAGTTCATACCCTCCCAACCCTGCCACCATCCAAATCCACAGACTACATTCACTAGGATAAAGTTCTCCAAACACATCAGACATTGTGGCTAGGCCCATGCTATTTCCTATTTCAGTTTTCTGGAAAAGGTCTCCCTGCCATCTCTATCTAGTAGACTCCTCTGCATCCTTCCAAGCCAAGCTTAAACATCATCTCTTCTGGAGTAGCTTCTATGATTCTTGCTCCCTCCTTGTTCCCAGGTGCAATGAATCACTTTATTTATTCAACCCTCAGTCAAAGTCATTGACACAGTCTTCTAGAATTAACTTCCCAAATAGATTTTGAACAACTCAAGGACAGAAACCCTATTTTATACATCATTGCATTCTCTGCACCCAGAACAATTGGTGTTATGTAGTAAGTATTCAAAAGTATGTATCAAAGGAATGCCTCAATCAACAAAGTAATCAGTGAATGGAAAGTTTGCAACTATGGACTCTTCACAACCTATAAGCTGAACTCTAAAAACACATGCCACAACAGAATAACAGCCTGTTTATTGAGCGCCTACATTCTGCTGGTAAGATGCATACATTTTAACTCACAAAGCTACAATATAATTATTATTACATTCATTTAAAAATTAACCAAGTTATGTATGAATCCCTAGTGGCTGAGATCCTCTCTTTTGTGTCCCATTAGAGAATATACTCCAACACCTTTTGGGCAAGATGGACAGAATCAGGAGGAAACCTGGCCTCCAATCACTTTCAGACCATCCCTATGGCATCCTCTCTGACATCCTGCTGCTAATCAGTGGCCACTGTTGACTACTGAAGGAAGTTTTGACATGAATAACAATGACACAGACAACAATTCTTCCTCCTGGTATCAGTAGCTTTTGTTGTCATGATCCCTTCCCTCACCACCATATTTGGAGCCCCTGAGTTGGCCAGATTTGGCCTCAATGTTGTCAGAACATGCTACAGGACATTTGGGAATGACTGGCTATCAGACCTCAGGGCCCAGCTTAGATGTAAACTCTCTAGTGATTCTGTACAAGTGCTAGGAGATGGTTTGGGCTTTTTAGGAATACAGCCTTTCCTGCTGAGCCTATCAGGACCATGCTTCAAACCTCTAGGAAACAAGTTGGCTCCCATTCATCATTCCCTTCTCCATTATTCCTAATGCCATTAGCTCAATGTGCCGTCCCACTAATGATCTACTGCTACTTGGTAGTAAAATTCATGTTTATTCAACATGTACCATCTATATTCCTCATCCAAGAAAGAGGTAAAGTCCCTCTTAGTGGCATCATTTGTTAATCAAATTCACACAAATGAAAATTGCTTCGAATTTGCCAAATCACTTGGCAATGAGGGTATTCAGAATATAAAGGAAAATAATGGCATACATAGAAAACAACAGAAATATCCATCTTCTAAAATACACACATATCTTAACAGCTAAATAAATCCAACCTTAGCTTGATTTTTTTTCCCACAGAAGGCTAACATTTTCAAAAGGAAAGGAAAAATATAATTCACAGAAAACAAATCAAGCATTTATCTATTTTAACCAATGCACTCTTCTTCAAGTTTGGCAGTTCATAGAATTATTCCTTAATCCTCAGGTGAAAAGGTTTAAAGTGACTAATGCAAGAGTGAGTTAACCTCCTGGAAATCCCAGCCCACTGCCAGTTTGGGGACTTGCACTCACCTTGGAGATAATCCTCCTGTCTGGGTGCCCAGGGACAGAGTGATATGGTAGCTACCTCATATTTATTTTTAAGTGCAAAAAAAAAAAAAAAAAACAGTCAACGTATTTGAATAGACATTTCAGCAAAGATAGATGCATGATCAATATGCACATAAAAAGATGCTCAACATCATTGATCATCAGGGAAATACAAATTGATGCCAGAATGACACAGTATTTTGCACCCACTAAAATAACTAAATTAAAATAACAAACATTGTTAAGGAGGTGGAGAAACTGCAACCCTCATTACCTTGCTGATGGGAATGTAAAATGGTACAGCTGATATGTAAAACAGTTCAACATAAATTTACCATATGATCCAGCAATTCCACTCCTAGGTATCTACCCAAAGATAAATGAAAACATACATCCACACAAAGATTCACATGTAAATATTCACAGCAGCATCATTCATAATAGCCAAAATGTAGAAACATCCCAAATGTCTATCAACTGGTACATGGATAGACAAACTGTGGTACAACTATAACAACAATACTATTCAGCAATAATAAGGAATAAAATGGTACATGCTAGAAAATGAATGAACCTGAAAAACCTCATGCTAAGTGAAAGAAACATGATGCAAAAGGCCATATGGTATATGGCTCCGTTTGTATGAAATGTCCAGAATAGGCAAATCTATGAGAAAGAAAGTAGATTCATGGGCTAGGAATTGGGGGTGGAAGGCTAGATTAACTGTAAATGGGCACAAGGGATTTTATGATGGTACTAAATGGAGTACAGTTTATGATGGTTGCACAACTCAGTACATTAACTAAGATTATTACATTATACACTTAAAATGGGTAGATTTTATGGTATGTGAAGTATACCTGAATATGGTTTTTTTAACATTTTAAACTAAGTTACATTTTGCACAGCACACTCCCTCAGTATTCCAGATCCTCTGCCTGGAGTCCCCTGTGCTCCTAGCCCCCATGAAACCCCCAGAATCTACTCAGTCCCTTCAGAGATGCCAGGGATACCTTTAACTGCACTGGCCAGGTTTCTACACTCTTAAATCTCAATGGACATTTCATAAAGATGCCAGTTCTTCCAGAAGACAATGTCCACCATATGTATGTATGTAAATAAATATGCACACACACCACACACACACACACACACACACACACACACACACACACATTTAACAAACTGAATGCCAGATACTCTACTAAATGCTTTTTAAATGTAAGCTCATTTAATCCTTATAACAATGAGATAGGTGCACTATTATTCTCCCCATTTTAACAGAAAATAAAGGAGTGACTTGTCCAAGACTATAATTGAGAGCCAGGATTTGAACACAGATCGTACTCTGGAATCTGTGATTTTAACTTCTATTTATTATGCTGCCTCTTGAAAATACTATGTTTAATTCTTCAAATGATTGAAGGACATTAGTGCTTTCAGCTCCATTTTATAAACAAGGAAATAGCTCAAACTATACTGCAGATTTTCTAATTTCCAGCTGAAGACTTTTGCCCTATTATACTATTAACTGCTTCTTCCCAGTCTTTATCTTCCACATCCATGCTTCTTAAGCTCAAGTGTGCATCAGAATCTCCTAGAGGTATTTCAACCAGAGAGTTTCTGATTCAACAGGTCTGGAACCAAGCCTGATAATCTGCAGTTCTAACAAGTTCCTAGTGACGCCGATTCTTCTGGTCCAGGGACCACACTTTGAGAACTTCTGCTTTATACCAATTAACTCAAATTAACCCCATCCCAGGAAATGCTGTAAAGTGATACTAACATTAGAAAATAGGCTTTATTATTAGTCATTGGTTGCTCAGGCCAATGCCAGGGCCAGAAAAGATTGGGCTCACACATGCTTTGTTCCTCCTCCCCCCCACCCCCCACCCCTACCCCCGCTGCATTTTCAGGTCAGGATGCCAGGGAGGTTCATGTGTACATTCAAGCTTGACATGCATTGCTCTAGTTCACCTTTCACAGTCTAGAATTCCTTTGGAAATCTAAATTTCCATTTGGCTTCCACTCACTGTTATTTATTTAATAAAACTGAAAGTGCTTCCATTTATATCAACTGCTATGAGGCTTAATGCAAAAAGTTCAGGGCCAGTGAAACTCCACATCATATACAATTGCAAGAATAGGACCCTAATTAGAATAAGTTATAGTCCGTGTATGTATAATATGTCAAAATGAACTCTACTGTCATGTGTATCTAAAAAGAACAAATTAAAAAACAAGCTTCAGGCACCTGGGGTCACACAGACCTCAGTGAAATCTCAGGTCCTTTAACCAACACTTGAGACTAAGTCATCATCTGTAAATGTGGTGGGGATTAGTCTACCCCAGGACTTCAGTGTGCTGTGATCTAAGCACTCAGGATTATGGCAGGACTGAAACCAACAAACTTGTTTCTGCTTAGGGCTCTTCTTGGCTTGTAGAGAGCCACCTTTCTCACTGTGTGCACATGGCCTTTCTTTGTGTACTTGTAGGAAGAAAGAGCTCTATTGTCCTGGTGACTCTTCCTCTTCTTATAAGGACATCAGTCCTATTGGCTGTACCCTTATGACATCATTCAACCTTAATCACCTCCTTAAAAGCTCTATATCCAAATATAATCTCTGGGGGTTACATTTCTAAACATATGGATCTGGGGGTAGGGGCAGTGGGCACAATTCAGTCTGGGATGAAGCTCTGGGTAGGATCAGCACTAGCTTTAAACTGTACGTTTGGCAACTCAGAAACAAGTGAAAGATGTCCAGAAAGGAGATTGTAAACAGCCTTTGATTTGTCTTTATCTATCAGTGAGTGGATAATGGGTATGTTGGGTGAGAGTAAGAGCCAGATGCAGAACAGACACTCTCTGCCTCTTCACTTTTCCAACTTATTCATAAACTCCCTATGAACTCAGATATGCATTTGGTGCCTCCATAAGAAACTATTCCTGTGACGATTTGTTACTGACAATGTTTAGAATTAAAAATAATCTCAGTTCATACTTTAATATTTTAAAGGAGCCAAAACCACAGCAACCATTTATAAACTGCATTTAACCAGAGCCTGAAAGAGAATATTGAAAGGTAATCCCTCATTAATCATAAACACAGACTCCATTTACATATACAGTTGGCCCACCATAGCGACAGGTTTCATATCCATGGATTCAACTGATTGCATCTGTACTGAACATGTACAGACATTTTTCTGTCATTATTCCTAAACAATCAGTATGACAACTATTTACACAACATTTACATTGCATTAGGTATAACCAGGAATCTAGAGATGATTTAATATATACAGAATTTTGTGCATAGGTTCTATGCAAATACTATGCCATTTTAATAAGAGCCTCTACAAATTTGGTATCTGCTAGGATCCTGGAACTAATCCCCTTTGGATACAGAGAAATGACTCTGTGTGTGTGTGTGTGTGTGTGTGTGTGTGTGTGTGTGTGTGTGTGTTAATGTATACTTATTCAGTAACCTCTCATCCCAATACTATGTCTAGAAGAAAGAACCTGAAATTAAAACAGACAGCTTGTTATAAGCTTTGTAGTTAGACACAAATCCCCCACAATCACAAGATATCAGTGGACACTGAATGATGACAAAGAAATGAAACTACAAATGAACCAAGTCATTGTCAGGCCCACCACTTAAATCCTAGAATGGAAAAATCAATTCTGAAAGTTCTAGAATTAAAATTAGGAAAAGAAAAAAACAGAGGGGTAGAGATGATCCCAGATCAGGCTCCTCTTAGGAGTTTACTTGATGTTAAGGGATAAAAATTGTACTGGATCTCAAATCAGCAACAACTTAAAATGGGAAAAGTGAAGCTCTCAGAAAATTACCACATGAAACACTAAATCACCCCAATGCCCTAAGTAAAATAAAAAGCTTGAGTTGGGGAATAGCTTGATACTCAAACATTGTCTTGAGTGACAAGACTTAGGTAGCCAGTAACTGGAGTCTGAGGCCTAGGCTGGCCAAACAGACAACTTTCATAAACATGTTCACATTTTTCCACATTGCATCATACTGTGAATTACCATTAAACTCCAAGTCCCTGAGAAAAGGGGGACAAAATTTTCCCCTCCCTCTACCTTAATATAGTTGAAAGTCTCCACCATAAAGCTGAGCACTAGCAGCCTCATACTAAATTGTCCCTCACCTTCTCCCCAAACCGGCACTATCCAGATACCCCAGGTCAAAATGTGGGGTCTCTTATTGAAAAACTCACTTCATAACCAATCAGAAGAAAGAAACTATAATGCAAAAAGAGAGTTGTTTTTTTTTTAATCCTTGCTGGTTCTCAGCTTTTACAAGACTTTGTTTATAGTGGAGTATAAATTAACCCAAGAAATTGAAATTGGATACAGCTCAGGCCTCTAAATGCAACCCAAGTGGGCAGTGATATGGGGAAGCCTCCTCTGTCTTATCAGACTCCTGGGGGGCCTGCTCACCAGGACACACAAGCCCAAAGGCAATAGCCTGCTGCCCACCTCCCTAGTCTCTTCCATTGCTACAGGCGTTCTCACACTGATCCTGTGGCCTCCAGCCTGGATGAGAGCTCAAAACACAACCCAGGAATTCTGAAAACACTCCCACAGTCCACTGCCAACCCTCATGCCCTCAGTCAGCATTCAACTACTGAAATCAGAATGACCCTTTGAAACTGCTAAAGCCAAACTATTCTCTGTTGAGAGTTCAGAGACTACCATAAACAAAACTGCCAAGTACACACAATTTGTCTCTTCAGAACTCCTGCCCACTTTTCCAGATAACATTTACTTTTAATTGCTGCTTCCAAGGCCTCAGCCCCTCCCAGGCCCTCCTCACCCCAGAGAAAGGCTGCCTCCTCAGTCTCCCTGTGGGGCCAGCCCTGAAGAAGTGGTTGTCGATTGCCATGAACTCCTTGCCTTATATTTTTCAGGGAAGCCCCACTGAGAAGAAATATGTTCCATGTACTTTCTCAAATGAGCAACAGCTCTCTGAAATGAAATCCTCTTGCATGATCAAGTGAAAATTTTCATTCATAGATTAAACCCCCTAAATGCAAAAGCAAAATGAATCTTGCATGACAGAATGAATATGCTTTCCAGGATGCAAACTATTTCACCAATCCAAAGATTCCAAAGAGATGCCAGCAAAAGTCAAAAGGTTCTCCTCACCTTAATAGGCCTAGGCAAAGAGTTTGTAGACTTGACAACAAAAGCACAATCCATAAGGGGAAAAAATGGATTAATTAGACTTCAGAAAAAGTTAAAGCCTTTGAACTGGAAAAGACTATGAAGAGGGTAAAAAGACAAGTCACATACTGAGAGAAAATATCTGCAAATTACATATCCAACAAGACTTGTATCTAAAATAATATTTAAATAGTTCAAAAATTCAACATTAAAAAAATAACAACCCAATGAGAAAATGGGCAAAATATAAGAACAGTGAAGACACTTCACCAAAGAGAACATACAAATTGCCAAAAAGCATAGGTAAAGACATTTAATGCCTTTAGAGAAATGTGAATTAAAATCACAATGAGTGGAATAACTGGGTCGAATGGTAAAACCAAAGGCCGAATGTTCTGATATGTGGATGCTAACACACAATAAGTGGGGAGAGAAGAATAGAAGTTCATTGGATTAGAGTAAGGGGAATGAAGGGAAGGGAGGGGAGATGGGAACAGGAAAGACAGTAGAATGAATTGGACATAACTGTCCTATGTTCATATATGAATACATGACCAGTATAACACCACATCACGTGCAATCACAAGAATGGGATCCTAATTAGAATAAGTTATACTCCATGTATGTACAACCTGTCAAAATACACTCTACTGTCATGTATATCTAAAAAGAATAAATAAAAAGAAAAATTTCACAATGAGATACTACTATACATTCATCAAAATATCTAAAATGAAAAACAGTGATAACACTAAATGCCTGAGTTTAGAGAAAATTGATCACTTATACATTACTATTTGGAATGTAAAATGGTACAGCCAATCTGGAAAACAGTTTGCAAGTATCCTATAAAACAAGACATGCATTTATCATAGAACCCAGACTTGCACATATCCCAAAGAAATGAAAACATGCTCATTCAAAAACCTGTACACAAATGTTCATAGTAGCTGTATTCATAATAGCCGAAAGTGCAAAACTATTCAAATGTGTTTCAAAGGATGAATGGGTAAATAAACTGTGGCGTATTCATATCATGGAACATTATTCAGTAATAAAAAGGAACAATCTATTGATATAGGCAATACTTGGAACTCAAGGGAATCATGCTATGTGAAAAAACCAATCTCAAAAGGTTACACACTATGATTTCATGTAATATTCTTGAAATAACAAAACTATACAGATAGAACAGATTAGTGTTTCCAAGGTTAGGGATGTGGGGAAGGGGGATGGCTATAAAGAGGGAGCACAAAGAACCCTTATGATAATGGATGAGTTCTGGATCGTGATTCTGGATACATGAAGTTATACACATGATCAAATTTCATGGACACACACACACACACACTTGCAACGAAAGAAATCTTACTAAGCTCTGTGAACTGTGCCAATCTCAATTTCCTGGTTTGATATTGTGCTGTACTCAGCCAAAATGTCAAAACTGATGGAGGTAGGGTGTAGGATACACAGGGTCTCCTTGTACATGTCTTTATGGCTTCCAGGAATCTACATTTTTATAATAGTTTAATTTTTTAATAAAAATAAAAAAGTCCTTGAAAGTTTACAAAATGAAGTCACAAACACCATTTGACCCCACATGAGCCTCCCGATAACCCAGGAGTTTGCATAAGGCAGATTTTCACCCCATTTTATAGATGGACAATGAAATTCAGATGAGCAGTTGCCCAAGGTCACTCAGTTGCTAAAACATGTTGAAAATGGATAGCTAACCGTGCCTTTGATGATCACACAGCCAAATGCTCACTTTCCCTTCTTCCCAGGTGCAAACCTTAATGTCAGCAATTCAAACTGTACTGGAAATTTATTTTATTGTATTCTTTGAAGCTAAGTAAGTCAGGCTGTAAATACCCCATTCCTTAATGTTTATAGAAAGTTATACTCTACACTATTGTTTCCCTCTCTTATTTTGGTGTCTCATAAAAATTTGGGAGCCTTCTTCTATGATACTTAGGAAATAGGCAAAGGGCATCAATTCACCATGGTGGCAGTTGCCATCATCATATTAGTACATTTAACATATCAAAATCCAGGTTCCCAGGATCCCAAACCATACCATGGTGCATTGCCCCGCACTGTAAAAACATACAAAATGCCAAAGAAAAGGATGATTCAAAAATACCAATGCTGGCTAATTCTCCTTTAATGGAAGGATTATGACCCACCTCCCCTACTCCATCTATCTCATTAAGAAATGCTCTTCAAATAGAGGTACTTTGGGTTAGGTAGAGGGGAGTGAAGGGAGGAGAGGGGTTCTGAGGGTAGGAAGGATAGTAGAATGAATTGGACACTATTACCCTATATACTTATATGATTACACAATCAGTGTGATTATACATCGTGTACAACCAGAAGAATGAGAAGTTATATTCCATTTAAGCATGATGTGTCAAAATGCATTCTACTGTCATGTATAATTAGAACCAATGGAAAAAAAAATGCTCTTCAAGCCAGGCACAGCGGCACATGCCTGTAATCCTAGTAGCTCCAGAGGCTAAGGCAGAAAGATCACAAGTTCAAAATCAGCTTCAGCAACTTAGCAAGGCCCTAAGCAACTTAGTGAGACTCTGTCTTAAAATTAAAAATTTTAAAAAGGGACAGGGACGTGGCTCAGTGGCTAAGCACCGCTGGATTCATTCCCTGGTACCAAAAGTGTGTGTGGGGGGGGGGGGGGGAGAGGGAAGGAGAATATTTCAGGGGCAAATTGTGTAACTGGGATTTCTCTAAATTCCATATAGAATACAATGTGAATTCAAGAATTATTTAAAAAGTAATAATTTGACAATGTCCAGAAAAAAATATTTTCCAATAAAATGTTTTTTCTCATATTTAATAATTGTTATTTATGGATGTAGGAAACATGATTTGTTGCTGATATGTATGATAGAAAGTAAAAGGCTTTTAAGCATAAAAATACATTATATCAGGATAAAATCCTATGGGGGAAGTGAAGGGAAATATAACTTTGAGGAGCAAAAAAAAAAGAATGATGTAAAATTTATGACTGTCAAAGAACTTGTCATATACTTTTAAAATGGATGATGGAGACTGTCATATCCTAATGATACTTCTATTCTAGTAGGCACAACATTAGAGTTTTATTTTTAAATGTCAATATTTACAATATACTATCACATCCTTTGGATCTACACTATTTAAACTTATGAAAGATTTCAAATATTAACTGTCTAAGTGTGATGAAGTATATAGCTTTTCAAAATTCTTTCAGGTTTGAAAAAGTGGTAGAGGAGGCAGAGCAAGATGGCTGCTGAGTATGATCCACTGGCTGGAAAGGGGGTGAGAGACCATGTTTTAGCATAACAAAGCAATGTACTGAAGAAGGCAGAAAGGAAGAGCTGCCTGCATAATCACTCCCCCAACTCCAAAGAACCCAGTGTGGACAGAGACATCTCCTTTTTGGGGGAGGGAGGAAGAATAAGTCCATACCTTAGACTTGACACCCGGTACTAGACCAGCCATGATGAAACCTAGTGCTGAGCAGAGAACAATAACCATTACCACCAGACCAGTACACATAGGCTGAGCCACTGGAAATGTGTTAGGCCAAGCAGCTGACTACAACCACCACCCCACTTCCAACCTCAGATGACAGCAGGAAGAAGGACTCCACCCACTGGAGGGCATGAAAGCTGGAACAGGGCTATTGTCTCAGAACCCACTGCCACAGTGAGACCAAGCACCTAGTAGAAACTGAAAGCCACACACACAGGCCTCAGCTCACAGATGGAGCCTCTGGCACAGCCCCAGCATTAGGCAGAGACATGTGCACCTATGTGAGCAGACTCAAATTTTAGCCAATATCATATCCAGTCTTGGCAAGAACCTGGGGCACTATCCACCTGCTCCCAAGACTGTGCAGGTTCCTGTAGCAGTGAGACTCAGGTTCAACCCAGCTTAGTATTAGCCATGGTGGCCAAAACTGTTTCAACTATCCTTCCCCCAATCTTGAGTAGCACAGCTAGTTATTGTCAGGCCAGTGTTTGCAGATGGAGCCCTAATCCAACCCCTGCAGCAGGCAAAGAGACTTGTGACTCAGTGAGACAAACTTGTGTTTCAGCCTGTATCACTGCCAGCTATGCTATGGACCTCAGCAAACTCAAAATTGTGCAGGTTCTTGTGGCTGTAAGAATCAGGCACAACCAAACTTAGCCTAAGCCTAGGTGGCCAAGGAATTGCCATCACCAACACTACCCCAATCTCAGGCAGCATAACATGGTATGAGATCTCATTCCCTGGGGTAGGACAGGGTAGTAAACATGAGACTCTATCTTAAAATTTAGTGTCAGGCTGGTGAAACCTAGCACTGGAAGATCCTAATGGCTTATATCTCCATGCATACCTGTGAATGGAGCCTCTGGAACAAGCCCTGTGCCAAAAGAAACAGCCCCAGTCTATCAGACTTCTATCCCAGCTGACATCATCTGTGGCTGGTTGCAGTGATTTTAGGGCCACGAATACACTCGGCAATAGGCAGTCCATAGCAGTGTGGACCTTAGTCCTGTATCAGTACAATGTTGGTCTTGGTCAGCTATGGGACCAGAGTGTGACATGGCTAAGTGGCAGTAGTAGCTACAGGTATGTCATAGGAGCCTGGAACTGGTCTTTCCATAGTGATTCTGCCCAGAACCAGGCAAAATTCTGCAATGCCTGAAAACAGGCCAGTGACCGTGGACAAGGCATCTGGGCCTACCCTGGCCCCATAGAGATGCTTGTGAGAATAGATTACCACTTTCTAGGCAGACAACCCTGGGCTTGGATCGCCCTCTAGTGATGAAAGAGTGACAATACACAAAAAGCAGACTCCCAGCAAACCTGGACCTGGGCGCCATCCAGTGCTGAAATAGTGGAATCAACTACAGGCACAGAGAAAATAAGCGACCTGCTTAGGATTTCCAGAAAGATAGGCACAAAGGAAACCAGATTAGTAATACTGGAATAAATACCTAATCTTTCAATGCTCGAGTGATGTAACATGCCAATAAACATTAGGAGCTTTTGGGAAACCATGACCTCATCTAATAGTCAAAGTAAGATGCCAGAAACTGACAGGGAAATGATTCAATACTCTACCAAAGAAACTTTTTTTAAAAAGAGATGGAAGCAATTTTTTAAAAATCAAAGGAACAATCTTGAGCTGAAAAATACACTCAGTGAATTTAAAAATGTGATAGAAAGCATGAAGAGCAAGATAGATCAACACAAGAAAGAAATAGCTCAAAGACAGGCTATTTGAGCTGGGCACAATCACATACACCTGTAATCCCAATGGATCAGGAGGCATTGCAAGTTCAAAGCCAGCCTCAGCAACTTAGTGAGACTCCATCTCAAAATAAAAAATAAGAGAGGTTGGGGATGTGGCTCAGTGGTTAAGTGCCCCTGGGTTCAATTCCCAGTACAAAAAGAAAGACAGGCTATTTGAAAAAACACAATCAGTGGAGAAAAAGAAAAATAATGAAAATGAATGAAGAAAACTTACAGGAATTTAAAACAGTTGAAAGCAAATTTGGGGGGTTCAAGAAGGACTTGAGAATGCCAAAGGGGTAGAAAGCTTATTTGAAGAGATAATAACAGAAAACTTCTCGAACCCAGAAAAGGATGTAAAGTATCCAGGAACAGGAAGGTCAGAAGTCACCAGTCAGGTTTAACCTAGCCAAATCTACCCTAAGATATTTTATAATCATGTTCTCAAAGGTGAAAGAGAAATAGAATATTCTCAAGGCTATAATAGAAAAGAAAGAAATAACATATTAGGATACCCCAATTCACCTGACAGCAGATTTCTTAGCAGAAATCTTATAGACCAGGAGAGAGTAACCTGAGAATTTCACATTACTGAAGAAAAAAATGGCAACCAAGAATACTGTACTGAACAAACCTATCCTTTAAAAATGAAAAGGAAATAAAGAAATTCCAAAAACCAAAAACCAAACCTAAGAAAATATATCTTCACCAGACCTGTCCTGTAAAAAATGATAAAGGAAGTTCTTCAAACTGAAAGGAAGCAACATTAATGAGTTAGAAGAAAATATGAAAAGGTACAAAATAACTGGCAAGAAAATCATACAAATTTAGAATTCTGTAATGTTGTGCATAATGGTGCATAATTATTCATATCTTTAGTAAAAAAAGACTAAAACCAGCTATTAAAATACTATGTTAATATGTTAAGAGATAGGCAATATAGATAGATACATAGTGGGATAATCGAAAGTATAAAATGTAGAGAGGAATAGAATGCAAGTGTAGAGTTTTTACTGGTATATTTTATCTTTTTTGTTTCTGTTATTTTTATAATCATGTTAAGTTGCATCATTTAGAAATAGCTTATTATAATCAAAAGATATTTTTATAAACTTCATAGTAGCCACAAAACAAAAATCAATGAGATAAATCAAACATAATAAACAAGGAATCAAAACACACTTCCAGAATAAATCACCTAAGCACAAGGAAGACTATAAGGATGAAAAAAAAGGAACAAGACTAAAAAACAATTTACAAAATAGCTAAGACCTTATATATCAATAATTAACTCAAATGTAAATGAATTAAAATCTCCAACTAAAAGACATAGTGTAACTGAATGGATTTCTTTAAAAAAGATGCTTAAAGACCAGGGACAGCCATGGCAGCCTTGTAAGCATAGGTGTCCTATGACCACTGGTCACCATGCTGCCTGAAGGGGCCTCCTGCTGTGAGGCCTCCAGGCTCCCAGTTTAAATGTAATGTTGGATATTTGTATCTCCTCCTCTAAGGGCCTCCCTAAGTTGCCCAGACTGGCCTCAAATTTTCCATCCTCCTGCCTCAGCTTCCTGAGTTGCTGGGATTACAGCTATATTAATGCAGCAAGTGGAAAGCCATAATGTGGCATGCCATCCTTTTTGAGAGGCGAATTATATGATCAAAAATGGCTGACAAAAGTGGGAAGATTGTTCCAGGACAAGTGTCTATTGAAGTGCAATATTATTATGAATATGAAGCCAAGGACAGAAAGCTTGTGATAAAACAAGGAAAGGGGTACATGTTAGTGGAAAAGACCAATGATGACTGGTACCAAGTTAAACCAGATGAGAATTCCAAAGCTTTTGATGTGCCAGCTTAGTATATTAAGGAGGGCACCCACAAAGCTCTAATTCTGCCTATTAAGCAGGCAGTTGGACTGCCAAATAATTCTATGAAAATGATGCAGTCTACACCTTCAGAGATCAATGGAAAATGTGAAAAAATTGCCTGAACTTTCAAGTTTTGGAAAGCTATCATGCTCTGTTCAAGGAACAGGTCTTATTTGTGATGCCAGTCAGAATTTTGGACCCAATTAGGATCCAGGTCAGACTTTCAACCTAAGCCTAGACCTGACCCCCAATAATGGAGAGTTTAACAATGACTCACATTCTCCTAAAATTTCTAGCCAGAACAGGACTTGTTTCTTTGGTTATTTTCTTGGTCCAGAGTTCTTAAACATAGAAAAAACTAGTTTCTCCCAGGGACAGCTTGTGATTCGTCAGAAAGCTTAAAAAGAATCCATCAATATTCTGAATCAAGATGAGCTTAGCAGCAGCTCTACTAAACAAAATAGGATGAGATTAAGAATAAAATGGTGCAATGTGTACCACTTTAATGAGTAATTAAAAGAAAGTGCAAAATTAATTTAAGACTGTAAGAGTTTAAAAGCTGCTTACAAGAAACACTTTACCTTTAAGGACACGTATAAACAAAAAAAATGAAACAATGAAATAAGATATCCCATGTAAGTCAAATATAAAGGAAAGCAGGAGTAGCTATACTTATATCAGAAAAAATAGATCCGAAATTGAAAGCAGTAGAGACCAGGAAGTCATTATGTAATGATAAACAGGTCAATTTAGCAAGAGGAAATAACAATTATATATATATATATATATATATATATATATGCACCCAATATCAAAGCAATCAAATGTATAAAGCGAATACCAACAGACCTAAATGGAGAGATAAATTCCAATACAACAATAGTTGGGGATCTTAATCACCACTTTCAGAAAGGGACAGATTAGGCCGGGCATGGTGGCACTCCCAGTGGCTCAGAAGGCTGAGACAGGAGGATCACCTGTTCAAAGTGAGCCTCAGCAACTTAGTGATGCCCTAAGCAACTTAACGAGACTGTGTCTCAAAATAAAATAAGGGGCTGAGGATGTGGCTCAGTGGTTGAGTGCCCCTGGGCTCAATCCCTGGTACAAAAAAAAAAGAAGAAAAAGAAAAAAATGGACAGATTATATAAACAGAAAATCGATGAAGAAACATCAGTGTTAATGGCATCTTGGACCAAATGGAACTAACAGACATGTACAGAACATTCCAACAAAAACACATATTCTTCTTAGCACATGGAACACTCTGTAGGATAGATCATATGGTAGGCCACAAAACAAGTCAACAAAGTTTTCAACATCTAGATCATATCAAATCTTTTCTGACCATAATGAAATAAAACTAGAAATCAATAAGAAAAACTTCAGAAACTATACAAATGCATAGATATTGAACAACTTGCTTTTGAACAAACAGTGGATCAAAGAAGAAATCAAGAAGGAAATTGAAAATTTCTTGCAACAAATGAAAATGGAGACACACCACACCAAAACTCATGGGATACAGCAAAAGCAATATTAAGAGGGAAGTTTATAGTAATCACTGCCTACATTGAAAAGCAGAAAGGTCTCAAAAAAATGACCTATCACCGAATTTCAAGTAACTGTAAAAACAAGAACAAATGAAACCCAAAATTAGTATAAGGAAAGAAATAGCAAAGAACAGAGCAGAAATAAAATGAAATAGAGACTAAAAAATATAAAATATTGATGCAACAAAAAGATGGTTCTTCAATAATAAAAATAGACAAACCCTTAGCTAGCCTAATTGAGAGAAGATTCAAATAATATCAGATATGAAAAGAGACATTACAATTGTCATCACAGAAATTCAAAGAACCATCAGAGATTACTGTGAACAACTATATGCTCATAAATTGGATAACCTAGAAGAAATGGAAAAATTCCTGGACACAAACACCTTTACCAAGATTGAATCACAAAGAAATAGAAAATACAGACAATCACAAGCAATGACATTGAATTAGTAATAAAAAGTCTCCCATCAAATAGAAGCCTAGGACCTGATGGCTTCACTGCTGAGTTCTACCTAACATTTAAAGAAAAACCAATAACAATTTTCCTGAAGTCTTCCAAACACATTCTATTAGGCCAAATTTATCCTGATACCAAAACCAAAATAAGGACGCCAAAAAAAAAAAAAAAGGAAGAAAGGAAACTATAGGCCAATATCCTTAATGAACATAGATGCAAAAATTCTCAACAGAATGTTATCAAAATGAATTTAACACCATGTTTAAAAGATGGTTCATCATGATCACATGTGATTCATCCCAGAGATGCAAGAATGATAAATCAGTAGACGTGATTTGTCGTATCAACAGAATGAAGAACAAATATCATGAAGATGGTTCAGAAGTAATGGAGTCTCAAGAAACACTGATTTAAACATAATGTATGTGACCTGGTGCAGTGGCACATGCCTGTAGTCCCAGTGACATGGGAGGCTGAGGCAGGAGGATCACGAGTTCAAAGCCAGTCTCAGCAACTTAGCAAGGACCTAAGCAACTCAGAGAGGCCCTGTCTCTAAATAAAATATTAAAAAGGGCTAGGGATGTGGCTCAGTGGTTAAGTACCCCTGGGTTCAATTCCCAAAACAAGAAAACATAATGTATGTGGATATTCAACAAAATGCTTAACCAAATTCTTCATTATATCCATATAGATAAAATATGCACATGTGCTTAGATAACAATATAGTGGGTGGGTTCATTTATCAGGTGATATTAGGAACTAAGTGTGGTAGTATATGATCAGATCTAAAGGAGAAATACAGGTCATAAGTGAGAAGAACAGAAGATAAGGACATCTCTCTGAGGTTATTCATTTAGGAAAGCCTGCCTGGAGAAGGTGAGCTAGGAGCTGGTTGCCAGTTCCTGTCCTATTGTGACTCTGTTCTAACTGTCTTTAAAAGTCACCCAGAATGTTTTCTCTGATATGCAAATGATAATTCACAATAAGCGGGGGGCTCTAAGGAAGAATAGAGTTACTTTGGATTAGGTAAAGGGGAGGGAAGGGGAGGCATGGGAGTAGTAAGGATAGTAAAATGGATCTGACATTATTACCCTATGTACATGAGTACACAACCAATGTGATATATATCATGTACAACCAGAAGGATGAGAAATTATACTCCATTTATGTATGTGTCAAAATGCATTCTACTGTCATGTATAACTAATTAGAACCAATCTTTTTAAGAAGTTAATAAAAAAAAAAAGTCACCCAGATACATTGGGTTGCCCCACCATGCCTCAGATTCATACATGCCCATCTGGGATTTGAAGATACTCTCCTGAGGCTCTTCATTGAGACACCTAGAAATGCACTTGGTATTCAGAGGTATTCTCTGTATCAGTCAGCTATTGCTATAAAACAATCACCAAAGTTTCAGAGTTCATGGTAAGCATTTATTTATCATATACCATCAGGTTGCCTGAGGCTTCAGTGAACTTGCTTGAGTCCAGATAGGAAGCCCCATTTCAAGCTCTAGATTCAGTTGAGATTATTTCCTTTCTGTGGTCTAGGATGTAATCTCTTCCACATGGGTTAATTCTTAGGCTGAATGAGCAGTGGCTACTCAGAGAAAGCTCTTCTCATGAAGACGGTAGGAGTAAGAAAGAAAGCAAATAAAAATACATAAGAACTCTTTAGGCTTTAGCTCAAAATTAGAATTATGCTGCTTCTTTCCACATTCCATTGTCCAAAGTAAGTTACAAGGCCAAATGCAAAACTAAGGGGTTGAGAACCCCACTCTGCCTTTTGTAAGAGAAGATGCAAAGTTAAAAGGCAAAGGGTATGGATAGAGGGAGGGGTGCAGAATCAGGGCCTAGAAGACTGTCTCCCACAATCCTCTTCTGCCTCCTTGGGTTCAGAGGCATCTAGTCATCTGGTCTCTTCTGTCTGGGTCTTGGTAGGACTTGATTTTTTATATGCCTTCCCCCATTCCATAACTCTTGTCATGCCACAGAAATTAGCTGCTAGAGATTTGAACCCCTTACCAACTCTTCCCAAGAACTATCCTTTCATTTGTGATCCCCTTCACCTCCCAACTAACTGAAATAGGGGCATTTCCTAATACCCCCAAAGCGAAGCCCATGCCCTAGCTGCAGTATAGTCTTCTCACTTCCCTGAATATGGCAAAAAAAAAAAAAAAAATCAGACGAGGCACTATTCTCTGATGGATCCTCTCTTACTTTTTCTAACGTATTTTGTATTTACCTATGCCCCACCACCACCCTTTTGCCTCAAACCCTGTAGAAACTCAACCATTCTCAGTCAGGCTCTTTGCATGCTCAGAGACCAGTGCCATCTTACAAGGCATATGTGTTAGACATGATCTGTTGGCACTCAGCATCCATTTCCACCTTATTCCATTGTGTCTCACTATACTAAAAATTCTGGGAAGCTAAATACAATCATCTCTTGGTATCTGTAGGAAATTGGTTCCAGGATCCCCTCTGGATCCCAAAGTCCATAGATGATCAAGTTCCTTATATAAAATGGTGGGATATTTGCAAATAGCCTATGCCCATCTTCCCATATACTTTAAATCATTTCTAGATTATTTATAATACCCAATATAAAGCAAATGCTATATAAACACTTGATACACTGTGTTTTCCAGGGAATTATGATAAGAAAAAGCCTATATGTTCAATACAGACAGACACAATTTTTTCCTTGTATTTTCAATCCACAATTGGTTGAACCGAGGATATGGAAGCCACAGATATGAAGAGCCAGCTAAAAAATATTTCTCAGACTCCCTTGCAACTGGATGTCTGCACATGAACAGGTTTCACCAATGGGAAGTCATACATGACTCAGGGAACATAGTCCTACTGCTTTTCTGCTTTTGAGCAGAGATGTATTTCTTCAGCAGTTTCCCAGTATTTAATTTGTACCTCTGGGGTTTCAAGAGGTACATCAAGGGGGACTTCCTGGTCATTGGATGGTGATGTCAGTGGCAGTCTCAGAGTCCCCACCTCTCTAATTGTGTCAGAGATAGCATTTCTTTGGGTCAGTGAGTTCTGTGACCTTCTGGCAGTCAATTTCGCTCATCCAGTCCTTCCAAAAATATAGGAAGCACCTGATTCTCTGAATTTACGACCTTTTTTAATTTGAATTCCTAATGGGGTTCTGTTTCCAGCACTGAATTTTATTAGGTAGAGCATGGTTTATTCTGGGCCTGAGCTGCAGTATCACCCAGATAAGTAGTGCAAGCTTCCCGCCCCCCAAAATAATGCTTGATATATCCCCTATCTGCAGAGGTTTTCCAATGAATGTTGCTCAGACTGCATTCTTTACTCAGCAGAGCCAGGAACAAAAAATAAAGTGAACACTTTCAGAGCTTCAGTCAGCAAAGAAGCAAAAATACAGCCCCATCAGGCCTTAGAAAGCCAGCTTCAGGCTGGTCCCGGCCCGACATCTTCATTCCCTTCTGCTTGGCTGCATCTGACCACAGGACCTCCTTTGCTGCCCTTGAACTCTCCAGGCTGATGCTAGGAGACTCTAGACTATTCCCCCATCAGTCAGACCACATGCACAATGCCAAAGGTTAGTCACCACCCACAGATCCTCCTCAGAAATTATAAGAACAGCTCTTCTGTAATAAAGACAGGGGAAGGATGGAAAGATGGAGAATGATTAATGGCCCCTTCACAGTTGATGGAAAGCAAGTGTGATCTGCATTTTGGGTGTTGATATTTTCTCATACCACGACATTCCCACATGGTAGCAACCTGAGGGACAAAAACAACAGCCTTGTCTGGGGGAAGTAAGGAGGGGGTCTGTGTTCTTCAGTTGCTTTGGAAGAGAGCGTGCATTTCGGGAAGTGTTGCCATAGGGGGTTGTGGGATCCTGTGGCGTTTGGCAAAGTTGACTCTCTGGAAAGTCCAAAGGTGATATATTTAATAGGCGTCTCATTTTCTTTCATCTTCATGGTAAATGTCTAATCCCCAAGGCAGCTCTTAAAGCAAAACACAGCAGGTAAGATGAGATGAAGTCCCCATCAAACCACTGATGAAACAGAGTAGGGAGAAAGGCTGAAAAACAGCAGCCTGGGAACCTGCTTCTCTAAGAGGAATAAAAAGAAACACAAGGAAGGGGGAAGCTGATGGGGAGGGAGGAAACAAAGAAATGGGAGCCACAAAGCAAGGATTCAGAAGAGGGACCCATCTCTATGGGACGCCTATGGGCAGAAGGGAGATGAAACTCCAGAAAGGGGAGGAAGAGCCATGAAGGAAGGCATTTCTAAATGTCCCCTCTCTACAGGCACTGACTGGAAGGCTTCTGAACATTGTGACCCTAATTTTAAACAGTAGAGCTCTTTTATACAACTAAGGCACATACGAATATCCACCAAACACTTCCCCGACACTAATCACAGTGCCTAGAGGTGGTTTTCTCTGATTATAAAAGTAACATATGTCCATTATGGGAAATAAAATTACATAAGAAAGAACAAAGTGTCCATCTGTCCCACAGCCTAAACATACCTTTTGCCTTGCTATTTTTCTTTTTGTATGAATCATTCTGAAAAATGAGACCCTTCAACATATGAAGTTCTAGGTCCTCATTTCTTCACTAATTGTATCTTCCCAAATCACTAGTCATCAAAAACATGCTTTTTGAATGATTGTTAGCATTCGTTATATATAAATCCTCCACAATTTCTTGATTACTTTCTTAGGATAGATCCCTAAAAACTGAATTACTGCATCAGTAAGAATGCTTATTTCTAAAGTTCTTAATGCTTATTGTCAATTATCTTATGAAGAGTTTGCAGCAGTTTACATTTCTACAACATATAAGGTGTACCCAAATTACGTTGGGGGTTCTGTTTGTTTGCTACTTTGCTTGCTTGCTTTATAAAAAAGCCCATCTCAGTCAATGTAGAACTATTGTGAAAATATATGAAGATATCTGAAAGTTTTAGTCCTGGTTCTGCTGCATATCTTAATTTCATCTTTTCATGCCTTAGTTATCTTTAGGAACATACTTCAAGCTCTAAAATTTTTAAAACTGTTTTTTAACCAAGAAAGACACTTAAGAGAGTAAATGTCATATTTCACCCAATTAGTACAATATCAAAGACATGATAGTATGAAATAAATATATATGCTATTGAAAATCTGTTAGGCACATATGATTGGTAGAATGTAAAAGTACTGAAAAGAGTCACTAGAATATGCTATTCTAGTATAGCACAGCATACTAGAGTTTGCATCCGTTTTGTCCAGTCTGTACCACCATGCCAAAATGCATGCTGAGAGGATACTAGGTGATTTACAAACAGATATTGAACACACGAATGAATTCACAGGGAAATTTTTATTAGCTAGACAAAGGCAATGCCATTGGTGCCCTGCCAATACCCCTTGGCCCACATACAGGCCACCTAATAGTTTTGGTGAACTATTCTTCCACAAACACATGCGAACAGATTCCCATCTCTAGCACCTGGGTCCCTCTGCCTGAGACTATCTGGCCACAGATGCATTCTCAGTCTATGCACAGTGAGCCAGAAGTGCTGGGGACCTAACACCTCAGGAACAATTCCCAACCCATGAGGATGGAAGTTAGTGGAGAAATGCCTCAACTTCCTTGACCCTCAGTAGGATAAGTTTTATACGATCTCAGAATCTTCAGCAGGGATGAGCCAAGTTGACCCCAGCAGTAACCTGCTCATTAACACACCCTGTTTTCTGCATAGCCTCACTCTGCATCCTGAAATCACCTCCCAAATAAACCACTTGCACCTAACTCTTCACCTCAGGATCCACTTTAGTAGGAACTCAAACACTAACATTGCTGTTTGCAATATTATAGGTGTATAACTGGAAAGTTTGTCCCCCCCCCCCGCCCCTTTTTATAAGGTGCACCCTTGCCATCATTTTTCTTCCTAGGGGTGGGAAGTAAGCTAGTAAACTCACTTAGAGGTGGTGTTTTAAGTGGATTTTTGTGACTCTGTGTGTGTGTGTGTGTGTGTGCATGTATATGTCCAGAACAGCCTCAGTCTCCAGGTTGACTTGTGAACAACCAAGAAAGAGGGCAAGCAGTTAAGTACATTAGAGAATACAAATTGAAGAGTTAAAGAAAGAGAAGCCACAGAGCAAGAAAGTCTGAGCAGAATGCAGTCAAGGGAACTATCTCCATGGGATGTTGGTGGGCAGAAGGGAGATGGAGCTTCAGAAGGGGGAAGCAAGGCTGTGAGAAAGCCATTTCCAAATGTACACTCTCAGCAATCACACTGGATCGAAGGCCTCTGAACGTTGTGAACCTATTTTTAAATAGGTTGATCTTTTTTCAAAGACTAAAGCACACAAAATATCCACTGAACACTTCCCCAGCACTACTCACAATGCCCAAGGGTAAAAATTAGATGGAAAAACATTTAGATTTTTTAAAATCTGATTATAAAAGTAACACAAGTCCTCCAAGCTGGAGAGAAATCAGAACCTGTTCTCTGCTCTGGGGAAGACCTTGGTGCTAGGATGCCAATCACCATGTATCATCTTGTGTGAGTTGTTGAAATGAGGTTCCCAAGGCTCATTTTTCTGAATTCCTCCAGCAGCTATCACAGTGCTGAACATAAACTCAGTCTTAAAGCAAGAGCCCTTTGTTGCTTGAAGTATCATTTAGGTTTGGGGGTATTAACATACAACAAGCATAGAAAACTATATGGATGTGTGTATGCACATATATGTATATACACATGCACGTATATGAGCATATACATATACATATATACATATTTTAAAAATCAGAATTTTAGTTGCAGACAACAGAATCCGTTCTAGCTATGAAAAATTTTGGAGACTATTATCTTCAAAAGGTTAGAGGAGCAGTTTAGAAGCTACTGTAGTAAAGAACAATGTCTACAAATTTCACCCAAGGACTGGTCTGGAAGAGACACCCCTGCCATCTTCTGGGCATCATCACAACAGCTGGCACCAAACACCCACTAATGCTGAAGTTCGCTGCCTCTGAAAGTTGGTGCTGCCACCCTCACCCTAATGGCTTCTTCCAAGGCAAATACTAATCTGTGTGTGTTTGGTTGACTGTACTCTGGTCTCTACCTGCAAAGGAGGTTGGGAAAGTGAGAATCTTTCACTGTGGGACAGATTAATTTAAAAGGTGAGGCATTCTGCAAATGAGAAAGGTGTTCATGCTTCCAGGTCAAAAGAATATCCACTACACTTAACCACCACTTTCCCACACCCTTGACTACTGGGTCCCATTGCTGTGAGTCTTGACATACATCTGCCTAGTTGGTGGCATCTCAGTAAAAGCTACATGCTGAGCACAGTCAGAAAGCATAGGTTAGAGGAAGAACCTCAGTTGGGTCCTGTGATCAGTACCACTGCCTGAGTTCAAGGACACATCCCTTGATACCACCTAGACCAGTGCTATCCAATAGAAACATGAGCTGTGAACACAAGCCACACATGTAATTTAAGTTTTTCTAGTAGCTGCATTTAAAAATGAAACAGATGGCTGGATGTGGTGGCACACACCTATAATTCCAGTAGCTTGAGATGCTGAGGCAGGAGGATCACAAGTTCAAAGCTGGCCTCAGTAATATAGTGAGGTCATAAGCAACTTAGTGGGACCCTGTCTCAAAATGAAACATAAAAAAGGGTTGGGAATGTGGCTCAGTGGTTGAGTGCCCCTGGATTCAATCCCTGGTACCAAAAAAATTAAACAGACTAAGTTCCCATTAATATATTTTATTTAACATAATATATCCAAAATATTATCATTTCAGCAGACCATCATGATAAAATCCAGGATCAAGTTTACAATTAGAGCTTATCACAATTTGAACTAACTAAATTTCAAGTGCTCAAGAACCACATGTGGCAACTGGCTCCCATACTGGATGGTACAGATATTCCTTTTGAAAAGGCAATGCCCATGCTAAGCCCTCATCAGCTGCAAGCCACCTCCCACATGGGCAGTCAGAGCAGCCAATTTTGTTTAGGAGTTGAGTTAACTTACAAAATTTCCCAGTCCTGGTCCTGGGTAGTTCTCCTGGCTCCTGGAGAAGTCCATGACCCTACTCCCTCTGGACTGCCACCTCACTGCCCATCCCTCTGGGATTTCACCTTCTCCAGGACTGAGGACCAGGTACTCACCTCAGGTGCAAAACTAAAAAGGGATGCCAAAACTCAGTCATCTGCATCTATATTTTAATGCAATATTTTTTTAAATTAAAATCAATACAAAAATCCATGAAGATAGAATCAAATTTTTAAGTAATAACAGGATCAAACAGGGCTGGGATTAGAGTAAGGCAAGTAAGTTGGTTCATAGGAGAACAGGGTCTATCCTTCACCTTCTCTTTGTCTCTCAGTGTTCATAGACAATGGGACCACTTTCCTTAGCACATAGTAAGTGCTCAATAAATGTTCCTGGGTAAATGAATGCACAAATGAGCAAAAAAGGAAAAAAGTCCTTTCTGGTTATTATTGTCAAATTCAGTTTTAATGAAAAGCAGTGATATGTTGGTTTGACACAATTACAGTCAATTCCCATTAGAAACTTTTTATCTTGACAAATTGATTCTAACATTTACATTGAAGAACAAGCAGGTGAGAGTAGGGAGCAAGAACGTGCAAGAAAAAGAGTTCTTTTAATTAGGAGGAAAAAATCATCAAGAATCAAAGCACTGGACTGGGGTCATGGCTCAGTAGCAGAGCGCTTGCCTAGCATGTGTGAGGCACTGGGTTCAATCCTCAGCACGATGGATAGATAGATAGATAGATAGATAGATAGATAGATAGATAGATAGATAGAGGTCTACCAACAATCTCAAAACAATGGAACTTAGGCCCTGCTTGGTTTCCGCTTCTTGTCAGGGCAGCCCCAGCTCCAATTCGGTCACACCTCTGTAGCAGCTGTCCCACATGGGGCAAGTTATACCTTGTGGGATCATTTCCCCCTCCTTAATCAATCCCAGCAAGTAAGAAGTATTTAAACAGCAAAGAAAGGGGGAAAGTTTCCCAAAACATAACCTGTGGCCCAAGGAGTTTGGGAAATTAGGGAGCGAAGTGCCAGCAGTTCCTGCCCCACAGATTTTTCAAACCCTCTCTCTACCCCTAGACCACACCCAGGTGCTTGTCACCTTGCCCCAGCCTTCTGCTAGCCTTTCCTTAAACATATCTCCTTTGAACAGCATCTCTTGGTTCTTGAAGTGGCTCAGATTCCTAAGAAAATACCAGATTAGAACCACCAAGGAGAGCCCACAGACCTGCCTCAGATTATGACATGAGCAAAACCCAAAACTTTGCTGCAGAAATCACTGTGATATTGGGGGTTATTTTATATAGGGCAAAGAGCCTAATGGAAGAAGGCAGCAGATGTCTATAAATGTGGCCTAAAGGAAGTGATTTGTAGGGTTGGGGGTAGAGTTCAGTGGTAGAGTGTTTGCCTAGCATGCAAGAGACCCTGGGTCCCAACTCCAGCACCACAAAAAAGGAAAGTGATCTCTGAGGTGATGAGGCAGGTTTTCCAAGAGTATGCCTCAGCTCAAAGTCAAGTACTTGAATTTATGAAGCTGTATGCAGAGGAACTTGACCAATGAAAAGGAAAAAGGATATCCTTCCTTTCTATCTTTTTTGTGGCTGAAGGTTTAAATTTATCTGTCATGTCGTTTAACATTCCTTCACATGATTTAAATAAAAGATAGGTTCTATTCCAAAGCACAAAACCAAGAAAAGCCAAAGCATAAAAACCAATCCTTTTTTAAAAGAATTTTATATCAGATGGAAAAAATTCTTAACAGCCTAGAGCTATCTCTTTGTGCACATCATGAGTCTACTCATTTTTTTTTCCTTCGAGAATGAATTTTCTTTCTTGTGAGTCTATCCAGGCAGTCAAAAATACTATAAAAGACCATATAGCTTTCCTGATCAAATGTGCATGGATTATAGAATGTGCCAGCCTTGGAATGCACTTTGTTTGAACTTTAAACTCATTTCAGTCCCCAGTTTTATTATCAGTTTTTTCCATATAATTTTCTCTAAGTTTCTACTCTGTTCAGGGAACAATTGAGAAGGTGGTGTGCAGTTAAAATTAAAACCTGCCACTTCCCACAGAAAATATGTAAATAGAGCAATGCTGTTTGCATTTTAAAGGCAGCAACTTCCAATTCTCTTAAGTAGTCTCAGAAAATGATGGATCAGTTTAACCCAGTGTCCTCCCACCCTTCACCTTCCACAGGATTTTTAATAGGAAAGATTAAACATCTGGATGTTTGGCCTCCATCTAACATCTGCCACTGGGTAGGGTTGGTTTATTACCTGCATATGGCTGAGTAGTTCCCTAAATGTAATTCTTCAACCTCTGCAACAAGCAACCAAAATGGAAAATTTCTTCTGGTTCCTTCATTGGAAAGGAACTTACTGTCCAGTATAGTCAGAATTAGATTACGGGGCGGTATGGTATACTATATCTACCTCGACTCTTAGTGTCTAGCTGACACACTGGGACCTAAAGGAGATGCTGCAGAACTGAGCACTGCTAAAAAACTTTATCATCTTTCTGACATGGTTTTTTGAAATCATAATTATTTATAATGTACAATTTTTAAGTAATGGGAATAAACATACATTGTTCATTGATATGCATAAATATCAATGTCTGCTCCTACATTTTTTGAAGTCTTCTAAACTTTTGGAGTCACCTTATCCTTGAATATTAAACCTTCTGAGCCCCTGAATTCATCCAGTTAAGATAGAATTTGCTATAGTAATAAATTCTTCCTAAATTCTAATAGAGATTATTTTTCACTCATGCGAAACTCAGTGTGGGTATTCTAGCTCAGAGGCTCTCCTGGGTGGATCTTCTTCAAACAGTGACTCTAGGATTGGCCTCCTTACATCTTATGGTCACCCCAACTCTAGCGGCTCCTCTAAATTAGGCTGTCTGATAAATAAAGTGAAAATACAGAGAGTCAGACGAATGATTTAGGGACCAGACCCAGGTACAACTGGCCAGAACTGGTCATATGGCCCCATCTAAATGACAGGAAGCCAAGAAATACAGTTAACTGAGTACTCAGGAACAGGAAATGGATTTGATGAGCATTGGGCCAATCTTTGCCACACCATGCCAGGCACCCGTGAAAACCATAGTATTCTCTCCCACCAAAATCTCATCCATTTTATTCTATTTCTATTGAATATATAATTACATATTATTAGATATCATTACACATACTATTCTACATAGTACAGTAGCAGTGATTCACAACTGAAGGTGATTTTCCCTTTCTCTAAAGGACATTGGACAATGTCTGGAAACATTTTTGGTTCTCCGAAAGAGAGGGGAAATAGACTTCTATCTTGGGTCCAGCATGTAAGTAGCTTGGAAGTCATCACTCTCCTCCTCACAAAAAGAAAAAACTGAACAAACTAAAACCCAACAACTCTTCTTAGATACATCAGAGTATAGAGGTCACAGGGCCAAATTTGGAGAGAGAGACAGGCTAATACAAAGACTCACATTTTAGCATCAGAAGCATAAACCTCTGTGGGAACCAGTACCAGTAAGAAAATCTAAACTGTAATTGATGAATTTATGGAGACTCAATAGGATTGAGAATTAAAAACACCAGGGGGACCAGGTGTTAGGGGAGTCCACACTTTTCTTAGTTTTTACCTCCAGGAACCCTACCAGGTTCTTTCTTTCTTTTTTTTTTTTTTTTCCTTATTGTAAACAAATGGGATACATGTTGTTTCTGTTTGTACATGGAGTAACAGCATACCATTTGCATATTCATACATTTACATAGAGTAATGATGTTTGATTCATTCCGTTATTTTTTCCTTCCCCCCCACCCCTCCCACCTCTCTTTTCCTCTATACAGTCCCTCCTTCCTCCATTCCTGTCCCCCTCCCACCCCCCATTAAGTGTCATCATCCGCTTATGAGTGAGATCATTCCTCTTTTGGATTTTTGAGATTGGCTTATCTCACTTAACATGATATTCTCCAATTTCATCCATTTGCCTGCAAATGCCATAATTTTATTATTCTTTATAGCTGAGTAATATTCCATTGTGTGTGTGTATATATATATATATATATATATATATATACCACAGTTTCTTTATCCATTCATCAATTGAAGGGCATCTAGGTTGGTTCCATAGTCTGGCTATTGTGAATTGAGCCACTATGAACATTGATGTGGCTGTATCTCTGTAGTGTGCTGATTTTAAGTCCTTTGGGTATAGGCTGAGGAGTGGGATAGCTGGGTCAAATGGTGGGTCCATTCCAAGTTTTCTAAGGAATCTCCACACTGCTTTCCAGAGTGGCTGCACTAATTTGCAACCCCACCAGCAATGTATGAGTGTACCTTTTTCCCCACATCCTCGCCAACACCTATTGTTGCTTGTATTCTTGATAAACGCCATTCTAATTGGGGTGAGATGGAATCTTAGTGTAGTTTCGATTTGCATTTCTCTTATTACTAAAGATGTTGAACATTTTTTCATGTATCTGTTGATTGCTTGTAGATCTTCTTCTGTGAAGTGTCTGTTCATTTCCTTAGCCCATTTGTTGATTTTGTTATTTGTATTCTTGGTGTAGAGTTTTTTGAGTTCTTCATATATTCTGGAAATTAGTGCTCTATCTGAAGTATGAGTGGCAAAGATATTCTCCCACTCTGTAGGCTCTCTCTTTGCATTGCTGATAGTTTCCTTTGCTGAGAGAAAGCTGTTTAGTTTGAATCTATCCCAGTTATTGATTCTTGCTTTTATTTCTTGTGCTATGGGAGTCCTGTTAAGGAAGTCTGATCCTTAGCCAACAAGGTGAAGATGTGGACCTACTTTTTCTTCTATAAGATGCAGGGTCTCTGGTCTGATTTCAAGGTCCTTGATCCATTGTGAGTTGAGTTTTGTGCAGGGTGAGAGATAGGGGTTTAGTTTCATTCTGTTGCATATGGATTTTCCAGTTTTCCCAGCACCATTTGTTGAAGAGGCTATCTTTTCTCCATTGCATATTTTTGGCACCTTTGTCTAGTATGAGAAAATTGTATTTATTAGGGTTTGTGTCCGTGTCCTCTATTCTGTACCATTGATCTACCTGTCTATTTTGGTGCCAATCCCATGCTGTTTTTGTTACTATTGCTTTGTAGTAGAGTTGAAGTTCTGGTATTGCGATACCCCCTGTTTCATTCTTCCTGCTAAGGATTGCTTTAGCTATTCTGGGTTTCTTATTCTTCCAGATGAATTTCATGATTGCTTGCTCTATTTCTGTAAGGTACATCATTGGGATTTTAATTGGAATTGCATTGAATCTGTATAGCACTTTTGGTAGGATGGCCATTTTGACAATATTAATTCTGCCTATCCAAGAACATGGGAGATCTTTCCATCTTCTAAGGTCTTCCTCAATTTCTGTCTTCAGTGTTTTGTAGTTTTCATTGTAGAGATCTTTTACTTCTTTGGTTAGATTGATGCCCAAGAATTTTTTTTTTTTTTTGAGGCTATTGCAAATGGAGTTGTTTTCCTCATTTCCCTTTCAGCTGTTTCGTCGCTTACATATAAAAATGCTGTAGATTTATGCGTGTTGATTTTATAGCCTGCTGTTTTGCTGAATTCATTGATGAGGTCTAGAAGTTTTCTGGAGGAGGTTTTTGGATTCTCTAAATATAGAATCATGTCATCCACAAATAGTGACAGCTTAAGTTCCTCTTTTCCTATTCGTATCCCTTTAATTTCTTTAGTTCTGCCTAATTGCTCTGGCTAGAGTTTCGAGGACAATGTTGAATAGAAGTGGTGAAAGAGGACATCCCTGTCTTGTTCCCGTTTTTAAAGGGAATGGTTTCAGTTTTTCTCCATTAAGAATGATGTTGGCCATGGGCTTAGCATAAATAGCCTTTGCAATGTTCAGGTATGTTCCTGCTATCCCTATTTTTTCTAGTGTTTTCAGCATGAAGGGGTGGTATATTGTCAAATGCTTTTTCTGCATCAATTGAAATAACCATATGATTCTTATCCTTAAGTCTATTGATTTCTTCTCCTTAAGTCTATTGATCCTACCAGGTTCTTACAGTTAAGATTGGGGCAGGGGAAATCCCTCTTGACTTTGACAGAGGGTAGGAAAGTAGCCATTTTGAAGTATTCTCACAACATTCTGTTCTTCAGGCCTGCCCTCAAGGAAAACTGTTTTACCAAAGTCTAACCTGCTGAGATTGTACCGGAGTCTAACTGACCCAAGAGGAGGAACACACCCAACTCCAGTCAGTTCTAGCCTTCCTGTTTCTCCTAAGAATTACATGTAGAGGTCACAGCCAAGGAGCACAGACTAACTGAAAGACTGAGACCTCATCACAGAACTGTAGAATGCCTTCCCTCTCGCACACTTTGCCACCACTGATGGAGCTCCTGTATAACAGAAACACAACTCAAAGAACTGCATGTCTTCAACCTCATATAAGAAGTCTCTAAGAACATCCAAAGATAACAGAGGAGACAAAAACAAAGAAGAGAAAACTGTAATGTTTAACACCTGAAGCTAAACAATAATAGTCGAACTCCTAGCTAGATAAACATAAAACTGCACATTAAAGGCCTATTTGCCTCACTTCCTCTCACCTACTACATCATGTCTGTCTTTCAACAAGACTACTTTTAATATCCATTGAAATATTTAAAAAATTGGTTTCTTTAAAAAGATGTAATCCTAATGGAAAACATAGTCAAAGGATATGATAAACACTTCACAAAAGAAATAGAAATGGTTAATAAATGTGTCAGTGTTCAACTTCCAACTAATAAAGGAATGCAAATTAAAACAAGATACTATTTTCACCTTTCAAATTGATGATAATATTTAGAAATTATACTACTCTGCTTTGACAAATGTAGTGACATGAACAGACTCATTACCTTCTTCAAGCACTATAAATTGGTAAGATTTCCTGAAGGGCAATTTAGCAACATGGATCAATGGCCTTAGAAAATCATTATAAACTTGACCCAGTAATCCTATTTCTAGGAATTATACTAAGGAGCTCATAGGAAAAAATATATAATGAGGAATGTACAAAGATTGTACTCACAGCTTTATCTATAATAGAGAAAATACTAGAAATAACCAAGAGGGATGGCTAATTAAGTGGGGGTACATTCACTTAATAAACCTTGAGCATCCATCAAAGAATGTTTTTTAAATATTTTTTAGTTGTCAATAGATATTTTTATTTTATTTATTCATATGTGGTGCTGAGGATCGAACCCAGGGCCTCACACATGCCAGGCAAGCACTCTGCCACTGAGCTACAACTCCAGCCCAAGAATATGTTTTCAAGGAATATTTAACCACATGAGAAGATGCTCAGAATATAACAGGAAAAGCAGGATATAAAACTGTATATTTCATATCCTAATTTTATAGTGAAATGCATAGAGGAAAGCAATGAAGAAATGCTAATAGCAGTCTCTGTAGTGAAATTATAGGTGGTTTCTAGTTTCTTTATTCTTTTTGGCATTTTTCCCCATGCTTTCTGTAATAAAAAGTTTTTACCTTTCTAATCAGGAAAAGAGTAAATGGAATGTTATAATCGTCTTTAGCTTTACCACATTGCTAGAGGGAAATTCTACCTTATTGGTAAAGTTAAAGGCGTTTTTGTCAGACCCAGTACAGCCTGTATGCATTAAGGGTCAGCTTTCCACGTTGCTATTGAGGCAACTGCCCACTTCGTTGTTTTCCATATTAGTCTTCTCTGTTGCACAATTTAGAAGCTTAGAAGTTTTTAAGAACTCAGGTGAGACTTTTCAGAAGGCATATTTAGTTGGTAGCTGCCTATTCAATGAAGTGGGGAAAGTAATACAGAGTAAGATGGGATTCCTTGAAAACTGTTCATTTTATTTCCAATCATTAGGGAAAAAGTAAGAGAGGAGGGGTGTTCTTGGAGCTAAAAAAGAAATCAGTGCAATGTCCACTGAGGGTCACTGTTCTGATTGTATAATGCCGTGTAACAAATCACTCCAAAGCTTACTGCCTGAAAAACAATATCCACTTATTATTTCTCATGATTTTCAAAAGTTTAGTTAAGTGGCTCTGACTTAGGGTCCCTCTTGAGGTTGCAGTTTAGATGTCAGCCAGGCAGAATGTTCTCTGATATGTAGATGTTAAACCACAAGGGAGGGGAAGATTAGAAGTTCATTGGATTAGACAAAGGTGAACTAAGGAAAGGGAAGGGGGTTGGGAATAGGAAAGACAGTGGAATGAATTGGACATAACTTTCCTGTGTGCATATATGAATACGTGACCAGTGTAACTCCACATCATGTACAACCACAATAATGGGATCCTAATTGGAACAAATTATATTTATTCTATGTATGTATAATATGTCAAAATATACCCTACCGTCATGTATATCTAGAAAGAACAAATAAGTTTTTTTTTAAAAAAGATGTCAGCCATGGCTTTAGTCACCTGAGGTTTGCCTGGCCATGGACTAGAGTTCATTTCTGAGATGGCTCACACATATGGCCAGCAAAGTGCTGCAGGCTGTTATCTCTAGATCTCAGTTCCTATGTAAGTCCCTGCACAGACACAGAGGTGTCCTCATAGCATGACAGTTGGCTTTCCCCAGAGACAGTAATCTAAGGCAGAAACTGCAATGTTTTTTTTTATACTTTATTTTTATTGTAAACAAATGGGATACATCTTGTTTCTCTGTACATGAAGTAGAGGTATACCATTTGTGTAATCATACAGTTACATAGGATAATGGTGTTTGATTCGTTCTGTTATTTTTTCTCCCCCCACCCCTCCCACCCCTCTTTTCCCTCTATACAGTCCCTCCTTCCTCCATTCTTGCCCCCTCCCACCCCCATTATGTGTCATCATCTCCTTATCAGCGAGATCATTCGTCCTGTGGTTTTTTGAGATTGGCTTATCTCACTTAGCATGATATTCTCCAATTTCAACCATTTGCCTGCAAATGCCATAATTTTGTTATTCTTTATGGTGGAGTAATATTCCATTGTATATATATACCACAGTTTCTTTATCCACTCATCAATTGAAGGACATCTAGGTTGGTTCCACAGTCTGGCTATTGTGAATTGAGCCGCTATGAACATTGATGTGGCTGTATCTCTGTAGTATGCTGATTTTAAGTCCTTTGGGTATAGGCTGAGGAGTGGGATAGCTGGGTCAAATGGTGGGTCCATTCCAAGTTTTCTAAGGAATCTCCACACTGCTTTCCAGAGTGGCTGCACTAATTTGCAGCCCCACCAGCAATGTTTGAGTGTACCTTTTTTCCCCACATCTTCACCAACACCTATTGTTGCTTGTAATCTTGATAATCGCCATTCTAAATGGAGTGAGATGGAATCTTAGTGTAGTTTTGATCAGAAACTGCAATGCTTTTTATGACCTAGTCTTGAAAATCACAGTGTCACTTTTGTAATATTCTACTGGTGACATACGCTGCTGTATTCAATGTAGAAAGGGTAGCAACATCCCAGCCTCCAAGATTAGTTCAGGATTTGTCATATGATCAGATTCAGACCAATGAGGCATAAGAGAACATTTTCAAGGAGTTTCGTAAAACAGAGTCTCCAGATTCTGTTGATTTTCAACATCGGTGCCAAGAACACACAATTGGAAAACAGTCTCTTCGATTCATTATATTGGTAAAACTGGATATCCACATGTGGAAGAATGAAAATGAACTTTTATCTCAACCTTAATACAAGGATCAACTCAAAATAGATTAAAGACTTAAATGTAAGGCCTGAAACTATAAAACTACTAGAAGAAAACAGGGGAAAACTTCATTACATTGATCTGGGCAATGATTTCTTGGGTATGACCCCAAAAGCATAGATAAAAATACACAAATTGGCCAGGCAGGGCTGTGCACACCTTTAATCCAATTGACTTGGGAAGCTGAGACAGAAGGGTTCCAAGTCTGAAGCCAGCCTCAGTGATTTGGAGAGATCCTCATCAATTTAGTGAGATCCTGTCCCACAAAATAAATGAACCAAGGATATAGATTTAACCCCTGGATTAAATCCTCAGTACAAAAACAAGATGAATTAAACTACAATACACTGAAAAGTTTCTGCACAGCAAAAGAAATAATCAACAAGTGTAGAGAAAATCCACAGATTGGGAGAAAATATTTGCAAATCATGTATTGAATTAGAGGCCTATATCCCAAGTAAACAAGGAACTCACACTACTCCATAATCAGTGCTGGGGTTGTGGCTCAGTGGTAGAGCACTCGCTTGGTATGTGTGAGGCCCTGGGTTCGATCCTCAGCACCACATAAAAAATAAAGGTATTGTGTCCACCTACAACTAAAACAAAATATAAAAAGAACTACTCCATAACAATAAAACAAATAACCCAATTAAAGAATAGGCAAATGATCTGAAGAGACATTTCTATTTTTTATTTGTTCTGATTAGTTACACATGAGAGTAGAACACATTTTGACATGTCGTACACAAATGGACCACAACTTCTCCTTCCTCTGGCTGTACATGGTGCTGAGTCATACCTGTAGTGTAATCGTACATATACGGAGTATAACTTCTCATTCTTCTGGTTGTACACAATGTAGAATCACACTGATCATGTAATCATATATGTACATAGTGTCATAATGTCCAATTCATCCTATTTTTCCTACTCCTACCCCTTCCCCTCTTACACTCCCTTCTACCCAATCCAAAGTGCCTTCATTCTTCCCTACCACCCCCCCCCCCATTATGGATCAGCATCTGCCTATCAGAGAAAACATTTGGCCTTTGTTTTTTTGGGTTTGACTCATTTTGCTTAGCATGATATTCTCCAGTTCCATCCATCTACCTGCAAGTGCCATAATTTCATTCACCTTTAAGGCTGAGTAATATTCCATTGTATATATATATATATATATATATATATATATATATATATATATATATGGCACAGTTTCTTATCCATTCATCAATTGAATAACATCTAGGTTGGTTCCACAGTCTGGCTATTGTGAATTGAGCCGCTATGAACATTGATGTGGCTGTATCTCTGTAGTATGCTGATTTTAAGTCCTTTGGGTATAGACCAAGGAGTGGGATAGCTGGGTCAAATGGTGGGTCCATTCCAAGTTTTCTAAGGAATCTCCACACTGCTTTCCAGAGTGGCTGCACTAATTTGCAACCCCACCAGCAATGTATGAGTGTACCTTTTTCCCCACATCCTCTCCAACACCTATTGTTGCTTGTATTCTTGATAATCGCCATTTTAATTGGGGTGAGATGAAATCTGAAGGTAGTTTTGATTTGCATTTCTCTTATTACTAGAGAAGTTGAACATTTTTTCATATATTTATCAATTGTATTTCTTCTTCTGTGAAGTATCTGCCCAGTTCCTTACTCTGTTTATTGATTGGGTTATTTGTGGGGTGCGGGGGAGTGTTTTGATAGAACAGACATTTCTTGAAAGAAGACATCCAAATCATCATCAGGTATATGGGAAAAATGCAGTTTCACTAATCATTGAATTCAAAATCATCATGCAAATCAAAATCACAATGAGCTATCACCTCACACCTGTTAGGATGGCCATCAACAAAAAGATGAAAGATAAATGTTGGCGAAGGTATGGGAGTAAAAGGAACCCTTGTACACTATTGGTAGGAATGAAAATTAGCACAGGCATTTTGGAAAACAGTCCTCAAAAAACTACAAGTAGAACTAACCCCAAAACTCTCAGTTCTCTGTGTGTGTATATCCAAAGGAACTGAAATCAGCATGTCAAAGAGATACCAGAACCTTCATGTTCATTGCAACATTATTCACAATAGTCAAATTTTAAAAAAAAGAAGTGCCCATCAATGAATAAATGCATTTTTAAAATGTAACATATATGTATATATATGCACACAGTGGAATACTATTTAGCCCTTAAAAATCAGAAAATCCTGCCACTTGCATTAACATGGATGAACCTGGAGCCCATCATCCTAAGTTAAAGAAGCCAGGCTGAGAGAGACGAATACCACATAATCTCACTCATATGAAATCTCAAACAGTTGCATTAGTAGAAGCAGAGAGAAGAATAGTGGTTAACAAAAGCCAGGGAGGGAGAGACAGGAAAGGGAAACGTTGGTCAATGGGTACAAAGTTTCAGTTAGACAAGAGGAATAAGTTTGATGTATTGCATAGCACAGTTGACTGTAGTTAATAATTATGTATTATATATTTAATAATTAGCTAAAATAATAGATTTTATATATTTCCATCACAAAGAAATGTTAAGTATTTGAGGTGATGGATTTGTTAAACAGCCCGATTTGTTCATTCCAAAATGTACATGTGTTAAACCCCACATTACATTATTTATTAATTAAAAATAAAAATGTTTTAAAAATAGTTGGGCATGGTGGCACACGCCCATAATTCTAGTGACTTGGGAGGCTGAGGCAGGAGGATCACAAGTTCAAGGCCAGCCTCAGCAACTTAGTGAGGCCCTGAGCAACTTAGTGAGACCCTGTCTCAAAATGAAAAATAAAAAGAGCTGGGGGTGTGACTCAGTAGTTAAGTACCCCTGGGTTCAATCTCTGGTACCTATAAATAAATAAAATTTAAAATAGAGCCACTAGCAAAGGTTTCCTGTGTTCCTCAGATGTGCTAGAGTGTGGATCTGAGCCTCAGGTGTGCTGCAGCGCCCTCTACCGTCTGAGAATCAAGTCTCTCCTTAGAGGAGAAAGTTGAGACTCTAAAGGGAAAGTCAGGCAGTCTACAGAACCATAGCTGATCCCAGCCATGTTGCTGGCTTTTCTGTACTAGGAGCAATAAATCTCTCATATTGTTGAAGCCACTTTAAGATAGGTTTCCTAGTTTGCAAGAGATTTTCCCCCACTTGCAAAATGGAGATAGATATCATGAGGAACGAAGACAAATGCCTTGAAAACGAAAAGAAATTTCACTCTAACTCTCAGGAGAATTAGATCTACCAAACCAATATTTGGGGGACAGCTACCCTGATATGTAGATTAGAGTAAAATCAAGCAGGCCTGATCCAACACATTCTGAACCAACAGTGGTACACCTACAGCCTGCACTGACAGCAGCTTTGGGGGTGCAACTTTGGGAATAGTGTGGCATTATGGGTCTGGGGTATCAGCTAGGGGGACAGCACAAGTTCAGGCTTTCTGAGCTGTGATGAGGGACAGCATGAGGGCCAACACAAAACTGTCTTCAAAATGGGAACTGAGATGTCTACCACTTCTGGCCAGGGCCTAAAATGCCACTTGAGCCCCTTGATTTAAAGCTGAGAGGAAGGATATGACAAAGGTTATGGGTCATTAGCCTGTCGCCAGGAACTGGTTTCTTGGCACCTCCTGAAGATCAGTGCACAATGATACAACAATGGTGGGACCATGATGGAGACCCCAGGCCACTAAGACAAGGAACTGGGAAAGAGATGCAGGAACCTTGAGGGCATTGGAAAAGAAGTTTGCTGAATCACACTGTTGCAGACAGCAGGAAAATGTGGCTGACTCACAGTTTCACCAAGAGCAACAGTTCATTGGCATTATTTTAGAAGCATATAAATTGCTGTGATACAGACCATTGTTCTGAGTGCATTATCAACATTTACTTACTTAAACCTCTCAACAACCCCATGAAATAAGTGTTCTTCTTACAGATTGGGAAACTGGGATTAAGATGCTTGCTCAAGATCACACAGAAACTGAGGCTCAGAGAGGTTAGGAAACTTGCCCATGGTCACACAGCTGGTAAGTGATACCATCAGGGTTTGGAAGCTCATTTCACTGGCAGGTCCTATGCCCCTAACGGCCACATGCAGGTACCTGTGCTACCATTTTTCCATTTCTTTGGGACTTTCTGCCAAAGAAATGTTCCTCTGTGCATGAGAGTTCCATCTAGGGCTTAGTGAAGCTAAAGCAGATTCAAGTGCATGTGATGCTTTTCGTGGGTGACTTCTGCCAGGGCTGGCCCTTAATCCTGAGACCCTGAGTTGCCACAAATTCTGGTCCTGTCATCTTCATCCAGCTTGGCAAACAGCTATAACATTAGGCTTGTTAAAAAATGCAGCTGATTATAAGTGACTCATGTCAACCATTTTCCTCTTTGCCCAAGCTTCCTGATCATTCCAGGCCTCTGCCCATCACACACCCTCCTTCTTAAACACTATCATCAGTGCCAGGGTCATTAGGGAGAAAACCGATGAAGAGGAAATGATTATAAAAGTTACATCTGCTATTCAGGCAGCTGTTCTCTTTCCTCATTAGGACAATCAATCATTTTTCAACATCATTTCTGTAACTAGGAAAAGGCTTCATTTATTCTAAGACTAAAGAGCAGGAATGAGGGAATTAAATCCCACAGGTCTTTAGCTGATAGGATTTTTTTTTAATATTCTGTCCTCACCAATGACCTAATTAAGCTTTCAGAGAATAATAAACTCTCAGCTCCTCTGTCTCATTTCCATCTGTACCTCTGCAGAGTGGGAGTTACTTGCCTCCAGTCATGCATGCCTTCTCTCTCAGCCTTTCTCTCCAGCATCATCTTCACAGGCTAAGCCTAGCTTTCTCTGATTTTCTGTGAGGGCTTCCCTGAAATCTTATAGCCGAGCCTTGGATTGTCATGGAGGTATTCTGGGAAATCATATTTCTACAGAATCATAGAATCTAGAAAGAAAAAAAATCACCCTTTATCATGATTATGAGCCCCAATCTTGGGGACAGATTGACTACCCAGGTTCAAACATCAACTTGGCTCCTTAGCAGTTCTCTGACCTTATGCACATCACTTAGCTTCTTGGTGCCTTGGTGTCCTTGTCTGTCAAATGGACACTCGTACACCCTGTTTCATAATAGGCTTGCATAAGAGCTAAGTTAATTAATACTATTTGTAAAGCCCTTCAAACAAAGGGTGCCTGCTGGGTACAGTGGCACACAGCTGAAATCCTGGCTACCTGGGAGGCTGATGCAGGAGGATCTTAAGTTTGAGGCCAACCTCAGAACCTTAGCCAGACCCTGTCTCAAAAAGTTAAAAAGGGCTGGGGATGTAGCTCCATGGCAGAGTACTTGCCTAGCATGGCGAGACCCTGCATTCAATCCCAAGTACCACCAAGCAAAATAGTGACTGTCTGCTGCACAATAAACATAAAATTATAAGCATATCTATTAGTGCTGCTGCTGCTATTATCCACTACAATGAATGCCTGTGTGCCCTGTTAAGCATCTTCTACCCCAAGGCTGGTTCAGCCCAACCATCTGCCATCTTCATGCCTACATCCTGGCTATTGAGAGCTTTGTGGGGAGGGGGGAGATCAAACAAGCATGTGAATCACAAATTCATGGTTCCAATCTAAGCTCATTCCTCAGATACTCTGTCGTATACTCCTCCTTGCATCAGTCAGGGTCCAGGCACAAAGACAAAGTACAACAGCTATTTCAGCAAAGGGAAAACAGGTAGTGGAAGCTACCTTGCTTAAATGAGTAAAAAGATAGGGAGGGGACACTGAGATACCACAGAGGTAGAAACTGTGGGAAGCAGCGACTGCCCCTGAGCTTTGAGGGAACAAGAGAGCTAGGGATTATCAGAACCTAGAAGTCTGGAGGAGGAACCCCAGGAGGCTACAAGCCAGGTCCCTGAAGAGGGGCACCACCCAGCTCATGCTGAGATCTCTGTGAGTTCTGTGAGTGCTGGGGGAAATGCAGACCGGAAGGAAACAACCACTGGCCGGTGATGGTGCTCACAGCAACAGGAGCCAACAGGAAGGAGCAGCCACCAGTTCTGGTACCACAGCTAGACTTATCTTTCTAAAAAACAAACCTGGCCAGGTTGCAACCCTTCTTAAGGCCCTCCTGTGGCTCGCCACATCTCAAGATGGAATAGAGAAGAGCTGGGCAAACAGCACTGCACCCACACAGACCCTCACCTGCTTGTCACTGATGTCGCCATGCACAGCTCTTTCCCCACCTACTCCCTCATGCCAGATATGGAGAACACACTGCATTTTCCCACCTGGGGCCTGCTTCCTACCTGGAAGCTCTTCTCTGTGAAGTGTTCATCACTCAGGCTAGAAAGGACCAATCCTCTCCACAGGCCTCACTGTAAACCCAACACACTTCTTTCAGCAGATGCTGCCAAGACCCTGCCCAGGCCTCCTTGGTGTTCCCCCATACGTGGAAGGCTGCTTACCATGAACACCTGCGGCTCCATGTGGTGGCTTTATATCTGCCCGCTTGAGAACATTTGGTCCAGGTGGGGTCCAAACTAAATACTAGAGAGTTAAGGGCCCTTCAGATAGTCTTCAAACAATGATGGAAAGGGATTTGACAGACAACCGTTCCAGTTTTATAACCCCATGTGGAGAGAATTCTGAGGCTTATTTTATGCATCTCCCAGATTTTCCTGGGGAAGATTGAAACCCAGCTGCCTACAATAGGTACTACCTTAAAATGCACCTTGGATCAACTTTCTTCTTTTCCCTTTCTTAATATTCTGATCTTTTCTATCAATGTTTCCTGGAATCACAAATAAACTATGTCTTTGCATTCAAATTCTTGCTTCAA
Source organism: Sciurus vulgaris (assembly GCF_902686455.1). Lineage (NCBI taxonomy): Eukaryota > Metazoa > Chordata > Mammalia > Rodentia > Sciuridae > Sciurus > Sciurus vulgaris. The sequence continues at coordinate 124,358,238 of NC_136471.1, read as the reverse complement.
GGCCTATTTCTGGAACTCAAAGGCATTTCTCTGGTAGACAATTATCTAGTGTCGTTTTTATTTATTTAAAGGTTTTTTTTTTTTTTTTTTTTTTACTAACCTAAGCACTCTCAACTCTCTGAGGCCCAGGACCTTATCATATAATAATCGAAACACAAGGAGAAATAGATGAATCCACTATCTATCAAAAACCTTCTATCAAACATGGACAAATACAGTAGGCAGAAAATCAGTAATGAAATAGTTGGACCCAACAGCACCATCAATCAAGTGGATATAATTGACATCCATATGCCAGTTCAGGCGAGGCTCAAAGAGCCCATTAGGGCGAATTACCCTTTTTAGATACGCCTCCAGGCCATAGAGAATAATACACCAACTGCAGATTGGCAACAAACTTGGTTTTGGCGCGCCCTCTAGTGGTGAAATGGTAACCAACGCGCTAACTGCACACACACGGTAAACCTAATCTTATGGCGCCATCTAGTGCTGAAATAGTGGCAGTGACCACAAAATCAGAATAACAGCCCGCTGAGAATTTCTGAAGGAGAGACGGGCTGGGACTCAGTGGTGTAGCGCTTGCCTAGCACGTGCGAGGCACTGGGTTTGATCCTCAGCACCACATAAAAATAAATAAATAAATAAACAGATTTGTTAAAAAAAAAAAAAACTCTGAAAGAACAGGCCCAAAACCAGAGTATGAAAACTGGGATAAATACTTAATTTGTGGATGTACAAGCATCAAGAACTTCAAGAGACTGGAATATGCAAGGATTTTTTGGTTAAGATTCTAAAAGCACAGGAAACAAAAGCAAATAAATAAATAAATAAGTGGGATTATATCAAACTAAAAAGCTTCTGCTCAGCAAAGGAAACAACCTACAGAATGTTTGCAAACTATACAACTGACCAGGGGTTAATATCCAAGGCCTATAAGGAACTCAGCTAAGAAAACAAATAGCCCAATTTTTAGATGGGCAAAGGATCTGAACAGACATTTCTCAAAAGAAATACAAATCACCAAGTACATGAAAAATGTTTACTGTCACTAAACATTAGGGAAAGCACCTCACCTCAGTAAGAATGGCTATTATACAAAAGACTAAAGATAACAAGTGCTGGTTAGGATGTGGAAAAAAGAGAATCTTTGCACACTATTGGTGGGAATGAAAATTAATATCGCCATTATGGAAAACAATATGAAAGTTTTTCAAAAACTGAAAAATTGAACCACCATATGACCCAGCAGCAGGGTATATATTCAAAGGAAATGAAATTAATATGTTGAAGCTGTATCTGTACTTCCTTGTTCATTGCAGCACTATTCAACAATAGCCAAGAAATGGAAACAACCTAAGTGTCCATCAACCGATGAATAGATAAGGAAAATGTGGTACATATACACCATGTGTTATGGTTTGGATGTGAGGTGTCCCCCAAAAGTTCACATGTGAGACAATGCAGGAAGGTTCACAGGAGAAATGATTGGTAGGGTGTAGCTGGAGGAAGTGGGAATTAGGGCGTGGCTTTGGGGTACATATTTTGTATCTAGAGAGTGGAGACTCTCTCTGCTTCCTGATGACGCAAGCTGCTTCCCTCTGCCACACTCTTCTGCCATGATGTTGAGCCTCACCTCACGCCCCAAGGAATGGAGATAGCCTTCTATGGACTAAGACCTCTGAAACCGTGAGCCCTCAAATAAACCTTTCCTCCTCTATAATTGTGCTGGTCAGATCATTTAGTCACAGCAGAGAAACAACTGACTAAAACACTATGAAATACTGTTTAGCCATGAAAAAGAATGAAATCTGGTCATTTGTGACAATATGGATGGAACTACAGATTATTTTGTTTGCTTGTTTGCAGTGCTGGGGATTGAGCCCAGGGCCTTGTGCTTGTGAGGCAGGCATTCTACCAACTGAGCCATATCCCCAGCCCTACAGATCATTATGTTAAATGAAGTAAGCCAAGCACACAAAGACAAGTACCACGCCATCACACTCACGTGGAATGGAAAAATGATCTCATAGAAGTTGAGAGTGGAATGGTGGTTACTAGAGGCTAGGGAAAAGGGGCAATGTGAAAATGTTAATCAATGGGTATTAAGTTAGAGAGGAGCGGGAAGTTTTGCACAGGAGGGTGACCATAGATAACAATAATGTAGTCCTATATTTCAAAAAAACTATAAGAATTTTGGAGGTTTCCACCTAAAGACATAACATTTGAGGAGACAGTAGATTAACCTGATTGGAACATTGCACAATATATACAGGTATCAACACATCACCTCTTACCCTGCTATTATAATTCATTTTGTTTTCATGTATCAGTTAAAACTAATTTTTAAAAAATAAAAAATAATAAGCTGAGAAAATGGAGAATATTTTATTCATTGCTGTATCTCCAAAGCCTAGAATAGCACCATCACCTACTCATGCATCCAGTCACCCAAAATAGTGACTGCCAGCATCAGATATAGCACCTGATAAATATTTGCAAAAACAAAAGGAATGATCTATCAAGCTGTGAAAAGACATGGGAGAAACTTCAACACACAATACTAAGTGAACGAAGTCAATCTGAAAAGGCTCTATACTGTATGGTTCCAATGCTATGACATTCTGGTAGAGGAGAAACTATGGAGACAGTAAAATGATCGGTGGTCACTAGGAGCTGTGGGAGGGGAAGGATGAATAGATGGAGCACAGTGGATTTTTAGATCAGTGAAACTATTCTATATGATACTGGAATGATGGTATGCCTTAGTATACATTTGTCCAAACCCATAGAATGTACATCTAATGTGAACTGTAATGTAAACTATGGTCTTTGGCTGGTAATGATATGTCAATGTAGGTTCACAAAATAAATGTACCACTCTGGGGGTTGTTGGTTCAAGCTTCAGCTAGATGTAAGATCAGGAGACAAAAGAAAGAAAAGAAAGACTGGTCAAGGCACAAAAGTGTTATATGAATAGCATCTGTTCTAACACTTGAAATCTGGCTACCTGTCTCTGGAGTGTCCACTTCCCATTATACCACCCAACCTCTCAACTGTTTACTACCATTATTACTATTGTTATGGTCATGTGTGAGACAATGCAAGAAGGTTGGGAGGAGAAATCATCGTGTTAGAGCCTTAACCTAATCAGTTAATTAATCCCTGATGGGATTAGCTGGAGGCAGGTGGGATGTAGCTGGAGGAAGTGGTTCATTGGGGGCTATGGGGTGTATATTTTGTGTCTAGAGGATCAAACTCTCTCTCTCTCTCTCTCTCTCTCTCTCTCTCTCTCTCTCTCTCTCTCTCTCTCTCTCTCTCTCTCTCTCTCCTTCCTGATCACTATATGGTCACTATATGATCACTATATGATCCCTCTGCCACACTCTTTGGCCATGATGCCCTGCCTCACCTTGAGCCTGTGGAATGGAACCAGACACTTATGGACTAAGACCTCTGAAACTGTGAGCCTCTATATAAACCTTTCCTCCTCTACAATTGTTCTGGTCAGATTTTTTAGTCACAGCAGCGAAAAAGCTGACTAAAACTCTATTAATTTGTAAATGAACATATTGAGGCTCAGAGAAAACAGCCACTTGCCAATGTCCCAAACCCAGTGAGAGAATAAATTCCAGAACCTCTGAATCCCAGTTCTTTCTCCTCACTCACATTGCTTCTACATCCCGTCATGTCTCCCTCCTCAAAGCATCCAGATCTATTTTCCTGTAAAGGGGGAAACATTTTTTCCAAGTACAACATTCAAATATTCAAATCCTTCTAGAAGCAAAATGGTCTCCTCTCCATTTTTAACCTGGCTTAATCATCAAAACAAGAATACTCACAAATGTCAAATTGTCAATAAGTAAATGATGGACCCAAACTTCTGCAGGACTGCAGTATTTTTAACATACTGTTTACTGTCTGGCTTTGGCACCAATTGGCATGTATTCAAGAGACACACAGAACGAGCCCAAAACAGACCAGAATGAAATCCAAGTAGAAGTGTGGCCAGCCCATGGCTAGTAGAAGGAGACTTTTTAAAAAGGAAAAAGGAAAAACAATATTGACTGAGAGGCACTGAAAGAGAAGAGGAGAATATTTTTTAATTCTTTCAAAGTTTGTCCAGCTGAAAGAGCTCTGCCCCGGTATAATTCCCTGACCCACTTTTTTTTCCTGATAAGAGATAGATAGCTGAGATACCCAGATGTGAGGGATAGTATCTCCATAGAAGGCTTTTATTTGATTACACTCTGCTTTCATTTTATAGCAATTCATATTTCCAAGAGCATCTCCTTCTTTGCTTCATTTTACATCCCAGCTTCTATTTCCTTCCACAAAACCCAAGGCTCTATATCTTCAAGTTAATACTACAGTGCACCAGAATGCATGATAATGTGCAGTCCAATTTCCTTTAGGTCATGTTCATGTTCAGTTCTTTTATCCATATTGAGAATAATTCAATATGTATAATCTTTCCTTCCTTTGAATTTTTAAGCTGTGAGTTTGGTCTGCTCTAAGATAAATTAGACATTATTCCTAAGGCTTGGTGTGCTCTGGTAAACTACCCTAAGGCTTCAGGGCTTCAAACGAATGTCTTCCTTTTTCTCTTTCAGGAAACTAAGCGGGCCTCAAAGTATGTCCCTTGCTATTGTGATTTCTTATTATTTTCTTTCATCCCTAGAAGAAATCTCCCAGTTCAGCATGATCCAATGCCTCAGTCATTGACTGAGTGATGTTTGCTTAAATAACAGCCCTTCCCAGATGGCTGGTGCTAGCTTCAGGTCAAAACATAATGAAACTAAAGAGTGATCAGTGTTCAGAAATCACTGAAGTGTTGCTGGGTATGTAAGCATAATGCAATTCTATCAGATCCTCTGATTCATGAAAAACCTAAGAAAGGGAAGAAGTCAGAGGGGGCTATTTTTTTTAATGTGCTTGCTTTGGGAGTTATCGGGAGCAACAGCTTCTGGCTGCTGAGGGTGAAGGGCCTCAGAAAAAAAAATAAAAAGGGGGAGGATGTGTGTGCAGTTTGCATGTGAATAATTAGATGTCGTGCACAACAATCATAAATAACCTGTCTCAACCATTCCAGGGACAATGTCAAAGAAAATAGAACTTAATGCCTATTATCAAACCTTTGGTAGGTTTTATTGTCTGAGAGGTTATAAGCATCTTAAAGTACCTAGAAAGAAATAAGGCTTGAAAGTAAAATAGTACTTTCCTTTAATTTCATCCTGGTATACTTCTATCAAAGCATTCGAATTAAAAGGTTTCAAAGGACAATTTAAAATCTTTGTTTTTATCTCATATGAAAAAGTATTTTATGTGATAGCATTAAATATATGTATACTTGGCATCTTGTGGAACCAGCCAACAGGAGTCCTACCAAAGAAAGAAGATATTTAATCACCCCTAAATTTAACATTCAAAGGTAGAAGTCAAGCAAAATCGATTTCCTTCCTGTATACATAGTTCTACTATTCTCAAGGCACTTTACCACAAATGATCTCTTTTTATCTTCACAATTACTCTGTAGAGAGGAAGGGCAGATACTATTTGCATCTTTTTACAGTTGAAGAGATAAGAACCCAGAGAGTATAGTGGAGACTGGCCATTTATTCACAAAACTGTCCCTTTTCCTTTTTGGCATACAGCAATACTCCATTTCCCATGATCCCTTAAGGTTAGCTATGAATATGTGACTGGGTCCTGTGCAATGGAATGTGGGTAGAAGTGATGTGTACCACTTCAAAGACTGACCCATAAAATCCTCCTGTATAGAAACCCCCTATTCTCCTTCCTCATGACTAGCTAAATGAAGATTAATCCAAAGACTAATGTGATAGCAAAGTCACATGATGGAAGAAGCCTGAGTCTCCACTAGAAAGATAATTACCCAGGAAAGCCAGTCAGACAGAAATATGTAGTGGATCTTTGCATGAATAAAATTACATTGTTTTAAGTGATTGTAATTTGCGAGTTATTTGCTGCAGCAATTGCCCTATGTAATACAGAGAACTTTAATGATTTACCCAATGTTATTACAGCTAATTAGGTTTTTTTTTTGGAGGTGAGTACCAGGCATTGGACTCAGGGGCACTCAACCACTGAGATATATCCCCAGTCCTATTTGGTATTTTATTTATAGACAGGGTCTCATTGAGTTGCTTAGTGCCTCATTTTTGCTGAGCCTGGCTTTGAAATCATGATCCTCCTATCTCAGCCTCCCCAGCTGCTGGAATCACAGGCATGCGCCACCACATCAGGCTAATTAGGGTTTTTTAAAAAGAGCCAGGACTAATACTCTGCTTATTTAGCACATGGTTTAATAATCATTTATTTACCAGCACCAATAATACATAATAATATGTAAGACACTGTTAAACCCTATTGCTAATCTAGTGGTTGAAGGATTTAAAATAATGACAGGCAAGTCACACACAGGTTCTTTGAATCTCTTAGCTCTGTGATGATCTCCTCTTCTGCTTCCTGCATGTGTTCTTCTAATGGTTCCTCGCATATCCCAGCAACAAATACAGTGACAGACATAGACTCTACTGATCTAAGAGGCCCCATAGCTGGACTGTCTCCTGAGTTCCCTTCCTTCTCCATATACAATCAAGAATTAATAAGGGTAGAGTTGGTAGAGTGCTTGCCTCACAAGCACAAGGCCCTGGATTCAATCCCCAGCACTGCAAAAGAAAAAAAGAAAAGAAAAACAAGAATTAATAAGACATTTATTCTCTCCTGCTGATAACCTCAGAGAGACTTCTTTTAAAGGAAACCTGATAAATGAAGCCGCCAGTACATGAAGAGAACAGGTGACAATTGAAATCCCATTAGGTATGAGAGTGTCAAGGAATCAGGGGTTAGAGAGCCAGTGCTAAGGCAAGCAGAGGCAGTGAATTCATTAAGTAAGAGGTACTAGCCAGAAGATGCTTCCACCAAACCATAGAGATGCCCACAGTTGTTCAGGACCCTGGAGAGCTCCTAGTAAGCACCATGGCTGTCAGGCTGTTTATACTTAGACACACAGGTAGTTTGCCCCTTCCTTTTGAACTCTCTAGTGGATAAAGAAGTCTTGTCCTGTCTATAAATGTCTTAGTCTCTGTGGGACAGAAAATCCATTCTCATTCCATCTGAGGAGTTTAGGGCCTGTGTCCAGGAGATAGGTTGAGGCTGTCTCATCTAGCCCTACTGAGAACCATGAGATGCTCACAACTGAGAAAATCTAGTAAAGTACATAATTGGGGACATGAGTTTCTTTAATTTCTTATGCTCTAGAAGTTCTCTCTCTTCTAGGATAGAAACTGATGCTTAGGTGTGTCTGGGTTCCAAACACCTCACTCAACTGAAACCTTATTAACTATATGAATCATATTATTAGCTCTATGATTCTAAGAGGAGCATCACCTAAATTTTAGGGCCCTTTATCACTGAAGGTATAATTTCAAGCAAGTTCATGTATATTCTATGAAAAGAGATTCTTTAGTAAAATAATGTTGGGAAAACTTGAATTAAAATACTTAAAATGCTTTTATATATTTTCTCTCTTTCTTTATGAAGTACAATGTGATGAACATCTTTAGGCATATTAGATGTTTTTCCCTCTTGATATTTTTCTCCTTTGGAAATGTATTCCCCAAAGTAGAATTCCTGAGTTAAAAGGTTTGAAAGATGCCATATCACTTGACAAGTATAACCAAATCCAAATGGGATTGTGTAATTTTATTTCTGTCAGTAATATATAAATTATCAATTTCATTGGTACCTAATTAGTAATTATTTTATTCTATAGTCACTATTACCTAGAACTACTTTGAGAAAGTGCCTAAAACTGTGTCTGGGCCATAGTAGTGGCTCAATAAATATTGGCTTAAGGTTGAAATGAAGGTGTAACACTCTCCCATATTTTTGTTTGCTAAGTACAGCTCCTAATTTGTAATTGCTTGTGTCTTTTCTTCTTTATTAGTGAGATATTAATGTTTGTAATTGTCTAAGATAGTAAACCTGTTTTTCATATTTTTAAAATTATATATATAATTTTAATTTTTATGAAGCCAGATTTGTCAGTCATAAGTGTAATGTTTTACAATTTTAAAGTTTATAAAATTTTAAAGAACTCCAGAGATCTCATAAAATTTGCTGTTTTTCCTTTTGGATTAATTTCTTATATATAATTTATTCATCTGGCATTGTGCTATGAGGTACAAGTCTAAACTGATTTTCTCTGAATTAGTAAGAGATATCCCAATACAACCTATTATCTAATATTCTTTTTCCTTTATGTCTTTTAATTTTTACTACTTGCTCTTGGTAACATGAGTGGGTTGAAACAAAAGGGGATAAGTTTCAAATCTCATGAAAATAAATAACGTGAGATAAGATGGAATTATCTAACTCTTTCCTGCATGGGTTGTACCACCCCATTCTCAGAAGGTTTACAATCTTGTAAAAGGTCAAACTTTTGACTACATTTTTTATGTATCTGAATATAGCAATCTAGGGGCCTCAAAGTGTTTTAAAGTAGATGCTGAAATTTCGCTTATACGATTCAGATACACAGTCAAAATAAAATTTCTTTATTTCTTAGCCTGATATATTACTCTTCAAAAACCCCTAATGGCATTTATTTCCAAACCCATAGGTCTTTTCTTGGCTGGAACCTGGATATTGGAGATTCATGTGAAATGCTGATATTGGAGACAAGGTATCCTTGAACACTCTGGTACTATGGACTCCGGATGGCCTTAAGGTCAACATCTGCATCTGGTAAACTTGTGGTCTGTTTGGGTTTTGGATTCACATTCTACAAGAGTATTGGTGGTTTCAATCTCATCTCTAGAAATATCTCTGAGTCACCATCACAACCTCCTTCTCACCCCCTGAACGCATAGTATGCTCCCACCCTTTGCTCCAAATCATGTGCCTTGTCATGGCCAGCTTCATGCCAGGTTTCCTGGTTCCTCCATAGGGTCCACACCACATGAAAATGAAGGTTGATTCAAGAGTACTAACCAGATCCCCCATTGTATAGGACAATATTGGTGTTCCACAACAATTCCTTTTACCAACCAATCCACCTGTCCCTCTTGTGTATAGGCTGCTAACAACTTACAGATGTTCCTTTATTTGGAGAATTTCACCCAGATGAATGAAAACTGCTTTTTCCAGAGAGATTTACCTCTACCTTTGGAGTATAGCCCTTAGCCAATGACTAAGTGCCACAGGCGTTTGAAATTCTCCTTTCTTCAATGGGAACCAACTCTATGGAGCAATTCATATGACAGAACTCCCTGTGGGCTCAGGCTGAAGCTATGACACATCCTTGATTAGCACCTTCCCCTGCCTTGTCCCTCTTCCTTCCCTCCATTTCTCCTGGACCTTTCCACCAATAAACAGCACACACAAGAATCCCTGTGTTCAACTCTACTCCCAGTGATCACTAAGATATGCACATCTGATAATGTCTCTCTTTGCAAGGCTGAGCCATCCCAATGTCTCAGAAGTATTTATTCTAATGACTGGCATCTCTCCTCTGTTCTATGGTACAAAATATGTCAAATATTAAACTTTCTTGGGCATATGTTTCTGGGTTATCCATTCTATTCCATGGGTCTATTTCTCTGTCCTTGAAAAAATAATATACTCTCTTGATACTATAGATTTACAACAGTCTTGTTACCCAGTGGATCAAGTCTTCCTGCCTTGTTCTTCTGCTTGAAAGGAGTAATGGCTATCTCTGGCCTTTTGTATTTCCATATAAATTTGGAAATCAGTCTATCAAATCAGTCTACCAAAAAAGTTATTGGAATTGCATTGAATTTGGAAATAAGTTTCTAACTTTTTTGCTAATAATTACTGTGGTATATCTTCCCCTTTCAGTACTTTCTAATATCTCAAAATAAGGTTTCATCGTTTTTTGGATAGAGATCTTACACATCTTTTATTAGATTTACTCTTAGGTGTTTGATATTAATTTCATTTTCTGTTTGTTGCTGGTATGGGGAAATATATTGGATTTGCAGATATTAAGCTTTTACACCTGAAGATTACACTAAATTCTCCTAAATTCTCTTATTAATTCCAATAGCTTATCTGTCAAATTATTTGGATTTGTGGTTAATATAATCATATCATCCTCAAATAATAACAGTTTTATTTCTTTTTTTCCAATTCTTGGGGCTCTATTTCATTTTGCTTGTCTTCTGCACTGGTCAGAACATTGTTGACAGTATTGAATAGCAGCACATATCAAGGGCATCCTTGCTTTGTTTCTGATCTTCCAGGGAAATTTTTCAACATTTGGTCATTTAGTGCAATATTTGCAATAGGGCTTTTGGAGATTAAAGATGTTCTCTTCTATTCCAATTACTTGAGTGGTTATTTAATATTATCAAATGAAGTTTCTATATCTGTTAAAATAATTATAAAATCATTTTTCATTACTCTGCTATATGATAAATTACACTGTTTGATTTTCTAATTGGGAGTTGACTTTGCCTTCCTAGGTCAAAGTAAACTTAGTCTTGATGTATTATATTCTATGAACATTCCTACACATGTCTTAGGTACACTGAGTACACATATCTTTTGGCTATTATATTAGGAGTGGAATTGTTGGTTAATAGGGTATTGAGGTTTGTTTTAAGGAAGAATATGAGTTTGGCTTTAGATAGAATGAGTCAAGGCTTTAGGAGTATCTCTAAGGGGAAATGTTCAATAAGAATTAAAAATGTAGGCCTGGAGTTTAGGTAGAAACCAGAGATGTGGATTTGAGTCATCAATATAAAGTTTATATTTGAAGCCATCAGAATGGAATGTTCTTTGTAGGGGAGGATCAAGGAAGAGACAGGAGGACTCCAGATCAACACTTGGCAAACACCTGTAGCTAGGATACAGGAGGACAAAGAGCCAGTAGAGACAAGGTGGGAGGAAAAGTAGGAGTATCTTGAGCCTCAAACACTCTGGAGAAAATAAGGGTCAGGTGTCCTTAGATATGGTGACCAAGAAGTCATGCCACTATTTTCTTCTTTGCTGTAGCTGTTCCTACAATTACTGTTGGTACTTTTTTGTTTGCTGGCTTTTGCTCTTTATAAAGTTCTTTGGTTACTTTTGGAGGTGTTCCAATTTGCAGGATAGTTATCACCCTTGCAGCTGCTAAGATCATTCTCCTCCTCTGGACAGAAATACTCAGGACAGAGCACTTAATGAGCACTTACTAATTATAGACCCATCTGTCAAAATTATGACTCCCCCCAAATAGCAGGCTTTCAAAAGCCAGTTGAAGGTGCACATGTCACAGGACAAAGCAGTTACACAAATAAAGAGGTGGGGTCCTCTTCAAAGCCATTAACTTTTCAGAAGTGGGTAGCTTGGTTTTCAGAACTTGATATACTGAACCTTCCTTCATGCTATCTCTTGCAACTCCTGTCAACATTACTTTAGACTCTTTTTTAAAGACCATGGATGAAAAATCATGAGAAAAGATAAAGGGGGGAAAAGAGGTGGATCCTTCAAGTTCTGTGGATGGACACACTAAAGAAAGTTTCAGAAGATTTCCATAACTTACTTCTATTCTCTGTGAGCAGATAGTAAAGCAGCATATTCACTATGTCATTAGGTGCACAGCAATAACCTTCCAATATATAGTGAATATTTATCATGTATTTACTCTATTCCAAGCAAAAGAATGATTGACCTTGCAGAAAACATCACATCAGCAACATAAAAGGTCAAAAGGCAATGAAAAATGGGAACATGAGATGAGTAATAAATAAATAGAATGTATAACTTTCAAACCAGAAGAAGAAAATAAAAAATAAACTATATAAACAGGAACAACAACAAAGCAAAATTAATCCCAAATATATCAATAACTTATGGTTTAATCACTCTTTAATAGATAAAGAAATATGTTTATGTTGAGTGGATGAAAAACAAAAGACAGACATAGGATACTTGTAAAAAGGCACACTATATATATATGTATACACACACACACACACACACACACACAATAGAGTTTTATACGGCCATAAAGAAGAACAACAAATTAAATCATTTGCAGGAAAATGGATAGAACTGGAGACCCTAATTTTGAGCAAAATAAGTCAGACTCAGAAAAGTATCACATGCTTTCTCTCATGTGAGAGCCAGAAGGAAAAACATTCTAAAAACATGAAGTTAGAAGAGAGACCAGTAGATCCAAGATGGCAGACTAGAGGGATGCTGCATTCCTTGTCCCTCTCTAACTCAGGATTCAAGCAGAGGAAATACTGTTTCTCTGCGAGGCAGTTGCTGCCCACTGATCACCTGCAGTTGATCCCCCCAATTCATCCATGGTGATCACCTGTTCTCTGCCAGCATATAGCCTGCCTTTTGAGTGCAGTTTGCTCACTAACCACTGCCTATCATCCACCATTTGCCCATTTGCCCACCTCTTGCCTGCCCATCACCCACCACTCGATGCCCACCCACCAATCATTTACTGTTAGCCGGCAGACTGCCCTCAGACTTCTATCAGATCACCTGCTACTTGCTGTTGCCTGGAAGTCCATTGTCACACTACCTGCAGGTTTGGTTACACTCGGCCGCTGCCATCTTGGGACACCTGCCAAGGCCTGCAGGTTTGCTGCCACCATCGCCACCATCTCAGAGTGCAGCCACCTCTGTCTGGGGACACAGGCCAGGGTCTGGAGATATATTAAGGTACCTGTAGGTCTGCTTGCACCTGAGGTCTTTCTGCTTGGTGTGGTAGTGGTCGCCATCAGACTGCCTCTTTGCAGGGTCACTCCTTTGTGTAAGTGTATCCCTGGTGGTCTCTCTGCAAGTTGAAAGGGCATCAAGATCTTGGGACTGAAGCAACACAGGGCCTGGGGAAGCTGAAGCCAAGGTCGATCAGATTGCAGATTGGGTTTGGGTGGGACAGCCTGGTTCTGGCAAGCCTGTGGAAAGGCAGAGAGTAGGGGCAGTTCCCTAGGGGAGTACAGGTTGGAGAAACTGGAAAAAACTGGACCCTCCAGCTCAGTGAGTCTTGAAGTGTGCAGGGATGGAAGGGGCTGGTTACAATGGGTGGGAAGATTGGAACAGGGTGTGAGGGCATCTTGCCACCAGCTCACCCACCCAACCTGTCTAACACCCACTGGACTGGAGCTAACATCAAACTTCAGACAACCCCACATATCAGCAGAGAAGAGAAGCTGAGAAAATTTTTGAAAGCCAACAGAAGCAATTGGTTTATTTTCCATTGAGACTTTCCTTTTTTCCCCCTGTCTCACAACTCTACCATCTTTTAATGCATTGATTTATTGAGGAATGGGATGTCTGAATAGTATATTTCAGTTTTGTTGTGTATTCTTATATTTTTACTTTTTTTAATTAGTATATATTTTTTTTCTCTCACCTATCTGTCTCCCTGGATTCTCTTTCTCACTTCTCTTATACTAATAGCCAATCTCTGTTAATTCTTCCCTTGTGCTTATTATAAATTTTTACCTCTATCTTCTTCTCCTCCCTCATAAACATCACATCTTACACTACTTCTGTGTTGGGTTCTTTAGCCCCCTTGCTCTTCTCAACCAGGGACAAGGGAAGGGAGCCTCCCCAACAAGGTCAGACCAGGATAGGTAGGGCCGACTGACTGCCCACTCCCAGCTCTCCTGGCGGAGGACAATCAGACACATCAGGGAGACTAGTCACAGCAGGAACTCGTTTATTGAGGAAGTCACACAGCTTTTATGTAGGGTGAAGGCTAGGCGGGAACCAATGAGCTTAAAGGTCAGCAAGGCACGGGGGCGGGGATTCACACAGGTGAGAGTGCCATAGGACTATATGGCAAGCACGAGCTGATCATGTTCGCGGAACTGTTGTTAACCAATCCCTGACAGTGGTCCAATTTATCGTCATTAACTTTTGAAACTGCCTTTGAGGACTTGATCATGCTCACCTGCCAGGAAGTAAGGAGTCAGCCTGAGTTAGTCCCAACACTTCTGTTCCCTCACTGTCCATCATTTGAAATGGTAAACACATCATTTTTGTTTATTGTGACAAAACTGTAGACGCCTTTATAGGAGCTACTTGGTTTAAGGTTCTATATTGTTTGCACTGGATGCTGTTAATATTGGTCTCCTCTTGAAAGGTGAGGTGCTAGAAGCATTCAGGGACATTATAAGACTACAGGATAGAAACTGTACTGCCTCAGGCCCATACCTCTGAATGGGAAGACACACAAACAACACAAAAAAACAAGGGAACAAAGTGCCTCAAACAAACCAAGATGTTCCAACAACAGAATCCATAGACAACACAGTAGAAGAAATGTCAGAGAAGGAGTTTAGAATGGTACATAGTTAGACTGATCTTTGAAATAAAGGATGGTATCAGAGAGAAAATACAGGAAGTGAAAGATCACTTCAATAAAGAGGAAGAGATTATTAAAAGGAATCAGGCAGAGATTCTCATAATGAAGGAAAAAAATAAACCAAATTAAGAACTCAATGGCAAATATCACCAACAGATTAGACTACTTAGAAAACAGAACCTCAGACAATAAAGACAAACTATATATTCTTGAAAATAAAGTTAATTGCACAGAGAAGATGGTAAGAAACCATGAACAGAACTTCCAAGAAATATGCGATAACATGAAAAGACCAAATTTAAGATTTATCAGAATAGACAAAGGCATGGAGATACAAACCAAAGGAATGCATGATCTTTTCAATGATATAGTATCAGAAAACTTCCCAAATCTAAAGAATGAGATGGAAAATCAACTACAAGAGACTTACAGTACCCCAAATGTACAAAATTACAGCAGACACACACCAGGGCACATTATAATGAGAATGACTAACATACACAATAAAGATAGAATTTTAAAAGCTGTGAGAGAAAAAAAATAAAATTATATATAGGGGGAAACCAATTCAGATCTCAGCTGATTTCTCCACCCAGACCCTCAATGCCAGATGGTCCTGGAACAACATATATGGAGCTCTGAAAGAATATGGATTGCCAATTAAGAATTTTATATCCAGCAAAACTAAGCTTCAGATTTGAAGATGAAATAAAAACCTTCCATGATAAACAAAAGTTAAAAGAATTCACAACTAGAAAGCCTGCACTGCAGAACATTCTCAGCAAAATATTCCATGAAGAGGAAATGAAAAAAAATGAAAACCAGCAAAGGGAGGAACTATAGTAAAGGAAAGGTCAATCAAAGGAGAAACTAAGTCAAGTTAAAAACCAAAAATAAACCAAAATGACTGGGAACACAAATCGTATCTCAATAATAACTCTAATTAATGGCCTGAATTCATCAATCAAAAGACATAGACTGGAAGATTGGATAGAAAAAAAGACCCAAAAATATGCTATCTTTAAGAGACTCACCTCCTAGGAAAAGACATCTACAGAAGAAAGATGAAAGGATGGGAAAAAACATCTCTCTCACATGGACTACGAAAACAAGCAGGGGTTTCCATCCTCATATCAGACAAAGTGGACTTCAAACCAAAGTTAGAAGGGACAAAGGGCATTTCATACTGCTTAAGGGAATCATACATCAACAAGACATAACAATATATATATATGCCCCAAATATATATGCCCCAAACATAAATATATATGCCCCAAACAATGGAGCATCAACATACATCAAACAGACCCTTCTCAATTTCAAGAATCAAATAGACCAAAACACAATAATACAAGGTGGATAGATCACCACTGGATAGATCTTCCAAACAAAAACTAAAAAAAGAAGCTATAGAACTAAATAATACAATCAATGATTTAGACTTAACAGACATTATATATAGTCTTTCATCCATCAGCAGCACATGGATCCTTCTCTAAAATAGCCCAACCATATGTTATGCCACAAATCAACTCTCAGAAAATACAAAAAATAGAAATACTACACTGCATTCTTTCAGATCATAATAGACTTAAATTATAAATCAATGATAAAATAAAAAATAGAAGCTACTCTAACAAATGGAGACTAAATAATACACTATTGAACAACCAATGGATAGTAGAAGAAATCAAGGATGAAATGAAAAAATACTTAGAGGTAAATGAGAATACCAATACAACATACCAAAATCTCTTGGACACTATGAAGGCAGTACTAAGAGGAAAGTTCATTGCATTGAGCTCATTTATTAAAAGAATAAAAAGTCAACAAATAAATGATCTAACATTACATCTTGAAGCCCTAGAAAAAGAAGAACAAATAAACACCAAAAACAGAAGACAGGAAATAATTAAAATCAGAACTGAAATCAATGAAATTGAAACAAAAAAAATTGAAAAAGTTGGTTCTTTGAAAAAAATAAATAAAATTGATAAACCCCTAGCCACACTAACAAAGACAAAAAAAAAGAGAAAACCAATTTACTAAAATACTTGACAAAAAAGGAAATATCACAACATATCCTACTGAAATACAGAAGATAATTAGAACCTATTTTAAAAATTTATATTCCAATAAAATAGAAAATCTCAAAGACATTGACAAATTTCTAGAAACATATGATCTACCCAAACTGAAGCAAGATGACATTCACAATTTAAACAGATCAATTTCAAGCAATAAAATATAAGATGCCATCAAAAGCCTATGAATCAAAAAAAAAAAAAAAAAAAGCCCAGGCCTAGACAGATCCTCAGCCAAGTTCTACAAGACATTCAAAGAAGAATTAACACCAATACTCCTCAAATTATTCCATGAAGTAGAAAAGGAGGGAACCCTTCCAAACTCATTCTATGAGGCTAGTTCACCCTGATACCAAAACCAGATGAAGACGCATCTAGGAGAGAAAACTTCAGACCAACATCCCTAATGAATGTAGACACAAAAATTCTCAATAAAATTCTAACAAATTGCATACAAAAACATAGTGCACCACAATCAAGTGTGGTTCATCCCTGGAATGCAAGGTTGATTCAATATACAGAAATCAGCAAACATAATACATCACATCAATTAGACTTAAAGACAAGAATCATATGATTATCTCAATAGACACAGAAAACACTTTTGACAAAATACAGTACCTCTTCATGTTCAAAACACTAGAAAAAGTAGGGACAGTAGGAACACATCTCAATATTATAAAAGCTATCTATGGTAAACTGAGGCCAACATCATTCTAAATGGAGAAAAATTGAAAGCATTCACTCTAAAAACTGGAACAAGACAGGAATGCTCTCTTTCTCCACTTCTGTTCAACATAGTCCTTGAAATTCAAACCAGAGCAATGAGACAGATGAAACAAATTAAAGAAATACAAATAGGAAAAGAATAACTCAAACTATCACTATTTGCTGATGACATGATTCTATATTTAGAAAATCAGAGAAATTCCACCAGAAAACTACTAGAACTCATAAATGAACTCAGCAAAGTAGTAGGATATAAAATCAGGGCCCATAAATCAAAAGCATTTCTCTACATAAGTGATGAATCCACTGCAAGAGAAATCAGGAAAACTAACCCAATCACAATAGCCTCAAAAAAAAATATTTGGGAATCGATCTAACAAAAGAGGTGAAAGACCTCTACAATGAAAACTACAGAACACTAAAGAAAGAAATTAAAGAAGACCTTAGAAGATGGAAAGATCTCCCATGTTCTTGGATAGGCAGAATTAATATGGTCAAAATGGCTATACTACCAAAAGTGTTATACAGATTCAATGCAATTCCTATTAAAATCCCAATGACATTCTTCATAGAACTAGAAAAAGCAACCATGAAATTCGTTTGGAAAAATAAGAGACCCAGAATAGCCAAGGCAATCCTTAGCAAGAAGAATGAAGCAGGAGGCATCACAATACCAAACCTCAGAAACTATACTACAGAGCATTAGTGACAAAAATGACATGGTATTAGCACCAAAATAGACATGTAGACCAATGGTACAAAATAGAAAACACAGAGACAAACCCACATAAATATGGATATCTCATACTAGACATAGGTGCCAAAAACACACATTGGAGAAAAGATAGCCTATTCAACAAAAGATGGTGGGAAAACTGGAAATCCACATGTAACAAAATGAAATTAAACCTCTATCTCTCACCCTGCACAAAACTCAATTGAAAGTGGATCAAAGACAGGCACTAGAACAGAGACCCTGCACCTAACAGAAGAAAAAGTAGGCCCAAATCTTCATCATGTCAGCTTACAACCTAACTTCCTTAACACAATTCCTAAAGCACAAGAAGTAAAATTAAGAATCAATAAATGGAATGGATTCAAACTAAAAAACTTCTTCTTAGCAAAGGAAACAATCAATAATAATGTGAAAAGAGCCTACAGAATGGGAGAAAATCTTTACCACACACGCCTCAGAGCACTAATCTCCAGGGTATATAAAGAACTCAAAAATCTTAACACCAAAAAAACAAATAACCCAATCAATTAAATGGGCTAAGGAACTGAACACACTTCACAGAATAAGAAATACAATCGATCAACAAACATATGAAAAAATGTTCAACATCTCTTGTAATTTGAGAAATA
The DNA here is from genome assembly GCF_902686455.1 of Sciurus vulgaris. Taxonomy (NCBI): domain Eukaryota; kingdom Metazoa; phylum Chordata; class Mammalia; order Rodentia; family Sciuridae; genus Sciurus; species Sciurus vulgaris. Next base: position 124,339,701 of record NC_136471.1, on the reverse strand, counting down.
CAAATCAAAACTACTCTAAGATTTCATCTCACTCCAGTCAGAATGGCAATTATCAAGAATACAAGCAATTTTAGTGTTAGCAAGGATGTGGGGGGAAAGGTACACTCCTACATTGCTGGTGGGACTGCAGATTGGTACAATCACTATGGAAAACAGGATGGTGATTCCTCAGAAAACTAGGAATGAAACCACCATTTGATCCAGTTATGCCACTCCTCAGTTTATACCCAAAGGACTTAAAATCAGCATACTACAATGATGCAGTCACATCAGTGTTTATAGCAGGTCAATTCACAATAGCTAAACTATGGAACCAACTTAGATGCCCTTCAACAGATGAATGGATAAAGAAAATGTGGCACATATACACAATGGAATATTACTCAGCCTTAAAGGAAAATGAAATTATGGCATTTGCAGGTAGATGGATGGAGCTGGAGAATATCATGCTAAGCTAAACAAAATCAGTCAAACCCAAAAAACCAAAGGCCAAATGTTTTCTCTGATAAGTGGATGCTGATCCATAATGGGGGAGGGGAGGTAAGGAAGAATGAAGGAACTTTGGATTGGGCAGAGGGGAGAGAGAGTAGGGGAGAGGGTGTGTGGATGGGAAGGACAGGGAAATGAGATGGACATTATTACCCTATATACATGTATGATTACACTACCAGTGACTCTGCACCATGTACAGCCAGAGGAATGACAAGTTGTGCTTCATTTGTGTACAATCTGTCAAAATGCATTCTTTACTGTCATGTATAGCTAATCAGAACAAATTAAAATTTTTTTAAAAACAAAAATAAACATGATAATTTTCTAGTTTACTGCTGTTCCAGGGTTCGTTTTTCTATCCACTTGAAAACCGTCAAGTCATTTCCATTACCACCTTCTATTTGTGTTGTGGGCTTTCACAGAAATTATGAATGCATTTGATACCCAGGTCTGTGAAGTAAAGAAAGCATTATTATCCTTCTTGATTAAATCCAAATAAATGAAACCTGCTTCTTACCCTTCATCAGAAAAAAAGTTCTTTTGTATATAAATGTCCAATTATGCTGAAAAAAGTCTGAATGTTATTCTAGATATCCAATAGCCTCTTTGTTAACACCCACCCAAACCCCTAACCTACAGGCATAATTTCCATTTTGTCATAAGAACAGCAGAATGAAAGTGCAGAACACTTAATGATACCTGTGTTAGATTTCCATTACTGTAACAAAATACCTGAGGTAATCAATTTGTAAATAGAAAAATTTAATTTTGAATCACAGTTTTTGAGGTTTCAGTCCATGATAGATTGATGCTGTTGCTTTTGAGCCTTTGGCAGCAGCACATCATGGCGAAGACAGCAAAATCTCTCACCTCTTGATCAGGAAGTGAGAAAAAGAGAAAAAAAAGGCTGGGATCCTATAATGCCCCTTCAAGGACACACTCCCAATGACCTAAAGACCTCCCACTAGGCCTCACCTCTTCAAAGTTTCCATAATCTCCCAATGGCACCAAACTGAGGGCACCAATCCCCTAACACATGAGCCTTTGGGAGACACTTATCAAAAGCATAGCACTCCCCAACAGTCTTCAGTCAAGAACTAACCAACTTTAGTACATAAATGCCTCTGCCTCCCCACCCACCCATGGGAGAACACTGAGGCATATTTTCTACACCGTCTCTTCAGCAGGTTTAGGTTTCAGTATCACATTGTATTGACTTCTTCCCTTGCCTTTCTCACTTCCTCCACTCCCCACCAGTATTTCTTTCAACTCCAATTAAATGTTTTGCACTTGAATTCTTGTGTTATGATTAGCTTCTATGAGAATCCCAATTAAGACAATCTTTCATTCAGAAAAAGAAACTATAGCATGTCTTGCACAATTTCTACTTATAGCTAAATGTCAGAAATAAATCATTAACTTTTGGTTTTGATCTTCTGAAATGAAGAGAATTCATGGTGAAATTCATGGTGAACACATGATTTAGTGAGAACTCTCAGTGTGCACAGCTGGGTACTAATAGCCTTATCGACAATAGAACACCACAGAGTAGACCTATGCAAAATCCTGGAGAGGGACAAAGTAAATAAGATTAGAATATTTAGAACTAGAATTAGTGAGAATGAAGGGACCGAGGATGGGGTTAGCAATTCTTCCTGTTACAAGTGTCACAAATGATTTGCCTGTGAATACTCTAAAATGCAGCACAGCTCAACACTGCAAAGGTTCCCGGATGCTACAATGGGATTTTGCATAGCTCTAATTCCAGGTGGGAATTGAAACACCCATAACTGCTACCACCTGCAGGGAGGGCTGGTCTTTCACTGAAGACCAGCAGTGAAAACAATACCCTTGCCTGGGCAAATCTGCCCACTCTCTGGAAGATTAAAGTGAGGCCTGACTTTAACCTGCCCAACACCATAATTTGCACCACTTTTGGAGGAAATTATTAAGGAAGACTTCTTCTGCCCCTTATTCTTTCCAAGATGATTTGCAGCCATTCATTGTTCATTTCTTACAACAAACCTATGAGGAAATGCAGGTGAAAGCTGGGAGATTTGTGGATGGGATGTTCAGTTCAAATTATCCTTTCCAGCATCCTCACACCCTTCTTTGGACAGAAGAAAGTTTCTAAAGATCATACCAACTCTTTCTTTGAAGTGACAGGTAGGACAATGGAAAATAGTTCAAAGGGATCTTTTATTTTCTAAAAGAATTTAAGATCTTGCTTCACCACTCTGCAGTTTATTATAGATTTATAGAGACTTTGGGGTTATACCTATGTTCCTCCTCCTGCTTTATATCCATGTTTTGAAAGACCAAATCCATTCTAAGATAAATAAAATTTTATCCCCAGTAAATCTGACTTTGAGTTCTTTGCAATACATTGGTTCTGTTTCTGGACTATAGTTTTTCATCTCCAATGGGATAATATCACCTCTTGTCTGAATAGATGAAGCATATAGCAAGACTAGCAAGACATAGGAAGGGGATGGGTAAGTAAGTGAGAGAATGGATATGTTAATTTGTTCTACCATAGTAGCCGTTATGCATGTATGATATATTTTATAGAGAGTGATATAGATATCACGTTTTATTCCTTAAATACACAAAATAAAATTTATTTTTTAAAAAACTGTGGCAAGGAGGGAGAATACAAAAGGAAATAGCGGAGGGTTTCAAGATGGCAGCCTAGAGGGTGGCTGCATTTCATGTTGCTCCATGACTCAGGATTCAAAAGAGGAGATATTGAGAGACTTGGGACCAACTCAAAGCAGCCGGGTGAGTCTCTCCTGTTGGGGAGGCGTCCCAGATGGGGCAGTAGTCCCGGAACGCAGGGAACTTTGTGAAGTAGAGCTGCCCGGCGAGATGCCCCTCCCCCCACTGGAGCAGGGAACTCGGACAATTGGGAGCGTTGTAGAGGAGGCCGCTCAGCACAGCGCTGGGACTCAGAGCAACCACTGGGACTCCGGCGGCTGCCCAGGGGAGGAGCAGCAAGGAGAGCTGTGTGGACTCAGAACACCGGGGCCTGCACTGAGGAGGAGGAGGAGAAGCATGGCCGCTTGGATTCGGAGTGGCTATATCAGAGCTACAGGCGGTTGCCAGAGGAGAAGCTGCGCGGTGAGCTGTTTGAACTTAGAGCGACTGCTTCTGAACACCGGAGCCTGCCCTGAGGAAGAGGAGGAGGAGCGCGGCCGCTTGGATTCGGAGTGGCTATACCAGAGCTACAGGCGGGTGCCAGAGGAGGGGCTGCGTGGCGAACTGTTTGGACTCAGACCACTTCTGAACACCGGGGCCTGCCCGGAGGAGTAGGAGGAGGAGGAGGAGGAGTGCGGCAGGGCGTTTGGACTCACAGTGACTGCATTGGAGCTCCAGGCATCTGCTCAGAGGAGAAGGTGAGTGGTGAGTTGTTTGGACTTAAAGCGACTGCTCCTGAACACAGGGGGGCTGCCTGGAGGAGAAGTGCGGTGGGTCGCTTGGTCTCGAGTGGCCGCACCAGAGCTCCGGGCGGCTGCCCAGAGGAGGCGTGCAGCAGGTCACGTTGATTCAGAGCCACTCAGAGTGACAGCTCCTGAACAACCCGGGGTTACCTGGAGGAGGAGGAGGAACAGGGAGGGTCATTTCGACTCGGAGTGATTGATTGCCCCGGGCTACGGGTGGTTGGTGGGAGGAGGAGGCACGCAGTGAGTTGCTTGGACTCCTAGTGAACACACCGGAATACTGGGCAGCTGTCTGGAGGAAGAGGCGTGTGGTGGC